>NC_138673.1:9972557-11324275 GCF_964273445.1 Streptopelia decaocto | reverse complement strand
AACCCTAACCCTAACCCTAACCCTAACCCTAACCCTAACCCTAACCCTAACCCTAACCCTAACCCTAACCCTAACCCTAACCCTAACCCTAACCCTAACCCTAACCCTAACCCTAACCTAACCCTAACCCTAACCCTAACCCTAACCCTAACCCTAACCCTAACCCTAACCCTAACCCTAACCCTAACCCTAACCCTAACCCTAACCCTAACCCTAACCCTAACCCTAACCCTAACCCTAACCCTAACCCTAACCCTAACCCTAACCCTAACCCTAACCCTAACCCTAACCCTAACCCTAACCCTAACCCTAACCCTAACCCTAACCCTAACCCTAACCCTAACCCTAACCCTAACCCTAACCCTAACCCTAACCCTAACCCTAACCCTAACCCTAACCCTAACCCTAACCCTAACCCTAACCCTAACCCTAACCCTAACCCTAACCCTAACCCTAACCCTAACCCTAACCCTAACCCTAACCCTAACCCTAACCCTAACCCTAACCCTAACCCTAACCCTAACCCTAACCCTAACCCTAACCCTAACCCTAACCCTAACCCTAACCCTAACCCTAACCCTAACCCTAACCCTAACCCTAACCCTAACCCTAACCCTAACCCTAACCCTAACCCTAACCCTAACCCTAACCCTAACCCTAACCCTAACCCTAACCCTAACCCTAACCCTAACCCTAACCCTAACCCTAACCCTAACCCTAACCCTAACCCTAACCCTAACCCTAACCCTAACCCTAACCCTAACCCTAACCCTAACCCTAACCCTAACCCTAACCCTAACCCTAACCCTAACCCTAACCCTAACCCTAACCCTAACCCTAACCCTAACCCTAACCCTAACCCTAACCCTAACCCTAACCCTAACCCTAACCCTAACCCTAACCCTAACCCTAACCCTAACCCTAACCCTAACCCTAACCCTAACCCTAACCCTAACCCTAACCCTAACCCTAACCCTAACCCTAACCCTAACCCTAACCCTAACCCTAACCCTAACCCTAACCCTAACCCTAACCCTAACCCTAACCCTAACCCTAACCCTAACCCTAACCCTAACCCTAACCCTAACCCTAACCCTAACCCTAACCCTAACCCTAACCCTAACCCTAACCCTAACCCTAACCCTAACCCTAACCCTAACCCTAACCCTAACCCTAACCCTAACCCTAACCCTAACCCTAACCCTAACCCTAACCCTAACCCTAACCCTAACCCTAACCCTAACCCTAACCCTAACCCTAACCCTAACCCTAACCCTAACCCTAACCCTAACCCTAACCCTAACCCTAACCCTAACCCTAACCCTAACCCTAACCCTAACCCTAACCCTAACCCTAACCCTAACCCTAACCCTAACCCTAACCCTAACCCTAACCCTAACCCTAACCCTAACCCTAACCCTAACCCTAACCCTAACCCTAACCCTAACCCTAACCCTAACCCTAACCCTAACCCTAACCCTAACCCTAACCCTAACCCTAACCCTAACCCTAACCCTAACCCTAACCCTAACCCTAACCCTAACCCTAACCCTAACCCTAACCCTAACCCTAACCCTAACCCTAACCCTAACCCTAACCCTAACCCTAACCCTAACCCTAACCCTAACCCTAACCCTAACCCTAACCCTAACCCTAACCCTAACCCTAACCCTAACCCTAACCCTAACCCTAACCCTAACCCTAACCCTAACCCTAACCCTAACCCTAACCCTAACCCTAACCCTAACCCTAACCCTAACCCTAACCCTAACCCTAACCCTAACCCTAACCCTAACCCTAACCCTAACCCTAACCCTAACCCTAACCCTAACCCTAACCCTAACCCTAACCCTAACCCTAACCCTAACCCTAACCCTAACCCTAACCCTAACCCTAACCCTAACCCTAACCCTAACCCTAACCCTAACCCTAACCCTAACCCTAACCCTAACCCTAACCCTAACCCTAACCCTAACCCTAACCCTAACCCTAACCCTAACCCTAACCCTAACCCTAACCCTAACCCTAACCCTAACCCTAACCCTAACCCTAACCCTAACCCTAACCCTAACCCTAACCCTAACCCTAACCCTAACCCTAACCCTAACCCTAACCCTAACCCTAACCCTAACCCTAACCCTAACCCTAACCCTAACCCTAACCCTAACCCTAACCCTAACCCTAACCCTAACCCTAACCCTAACCCTAACCCTAACCCTAACCCTAACCCTAACCCTAACCCTAACCCTAACCCTAACCCTAACCCTAACCCTAACCCTAACCCTAACCCTAACCCTAACCCTAACCCTAACCCTAACCCTAACCCTAACCCTAACCCTAACCCTAACCCTAACCCTAACCCTAACCCTAACCCTAACCCTAACCCTAACCCTAACCCTAACCCTAACCCTAACCCTAACCCTAACCCTAACCCTAACCCTAACCCTAACCCTAACCCTAACCCTAACCCTAACCCTAACCCTAACCCTAACCCTAACCCTAACCCTAACCCTAACCCTAACCCTAACCCTAACCCTAACCCTAACCCTAACCCTAACCCTAACCCTAACCCTAACCCTAACCCTAACCCTAACCCTAACCCTAACCCTAACCCTAACCCTAACCCTAACCCTAACCCTAACCCTAACCCTAACCCTAACCCTAACCCTAACCCTAACCCTAACCCTAACCCTAACCCTAACCCTAACCCTAACCCTAACCCTAACCCTAACCCTAACCCTAACCCTAACCCTAACCCTAACCCTAACCCTAACCCTAACCCTAACCCTAACCCTAACCCTAACCCTAACCCTAACCCTAACCCTAACCCTAACCCTAACCCTAACCCTAACCCTAACCCTAACCCTAACCCTAACCCTAACCCTAACCCTAACCCTAACCCTAACCCTAACCCTAACCCTAACCCTAACCCTAACCCTAACCCTAACCCTAACCCTAACCCTAACCCTAACCCTAACCCTAACCCTAACCCTAACCCTAACCCTAACCCTAACCCTAACCCTAACCCTAACCCTAACCCTAACCCTAACCCGACACCCTAACCCTAACCCTAACCCTAACCCTAACCCTAACCCTAACCCTAACCCTAACCCTAACCCTAACCCTAACCCTAACCCTAACCCGACACCCTAACCCGACACCCTAACCCGACACCCTAACCCGACACCCTAACCCGACACCCTAACCCGACACCCTAACCCGACACCCTAACCCGACACCCTAACACCCTAACCCGACACCCTAACCCGACACCCTAACCCGACACCCTAACCCGACACCCTAACCCGACACCCTAACCCTAACCCGACACCCTAACCCGACACCCTAACCCGACACCCTAACCCGACACCCTAACCCGACACCCTAACCCGACACCCTTACCCGACACCCTTACCCGACACCCTAACCCGACACCCTAACCCGACACCCTAACCCGACACCCTAACCCGACACCCTAACCCTAACCTGACACCCTAACTGTAAGTTTACAGTGGAGTTTGGCAGTGTAATGTGATATTATAACTGTGAAGTTACGGCCTAAGGTGCAATTGTCATACTATATTGAGTCTGTAATGTTGTGAGTATTGTGTAGTGATTAGTTTGTGGTGCTAATATAAATCTATATGGCCAGTGTTTTTTTGAGGGGCAATGAATGCATAGTATCTGTTTTGATTGTGATATTTCTGTATGTTTAATGAGTCTTGATGTTAGTGTCTTGGTTTCAGTTTGTGTTACTGTGTATCATTCTATGTGTTGTGTAAGCTGTGTGGTGTAACTATTATTGTAGTTTTGTGTATAAGGTTCTGATATTAGTTGATGTTGTTTTTGTATGTGTTTGTGGTGACTGTTGTTGCTCCTGTAGGTGATTAGTGAAGTGTATTATGTGTGGGTGATTGGGTTGTGGTGTATGTATTAATGTGTTGTTTTGGCCTTTGACCCTAATTTGCATATGTGATGTGTTGTGGTGCATTTCTGTTTATGGCATTTGTTGTGGCTTTTGGGGTGTTGTGGTATGTAATGTAGATGAGGGGTAGAAAAAAAATTTTTTGCCTAATTTGCATATTTAATGAGCTCATTTGCATAATTAGTGTTTTATTTGCATGGCCAGGGGAGTAGTCCCTAATTAATGTTGTGGTTTGTTGTGTTGATTAATTAGGGAGTACTCCCCTGGCCATGCAAATGTTTTTTTGTGGGGGCCCATATGGTGTATGTATATTTGTGTATAAAAAGAATAAAAATAATAAGTCTGGTGCAGCAGTAGGGCTTTGGATGCTCAAGGGGGGTACTTGATTTCTTTATTCTTTTATTTTTTTTTTCCTCCCCTTGAGCATCCAAAGCCCTACTGCTGCACCTGAAAAAACCAATAACTTTTAGTTTAGTTTTATTTAAAATGAAACTACCTGCCATGCAAAACAAACTCTACCATAACAGCACACTCAACCACATTCAAGCTGAACTGTCACTCCACTCAAAGTCCAGGACACACACACAACACAAAGTCCAGCATGCACACAAGACAGAGACAGAGACAGAGGCAAAGTCCAGAACACACACACACACACACAAGACAGAGACAAAGTCCAGCACACACACAGACACAAGACTGAGACAAAGTCCAGCACACACAAGACACAAGACTGAGACAAAGTCCAGCACGCACACAGACACAAGACTGAGACAAAGTCCAGCACGCACACAAGACACAGACAGAGACAAAGTCCAGCACGCACACAAGACACAGACAGAGACAAAGTCCAGCACGCACACAAGACACAGACAGAGACAAAGTCCAGCACACACACAGACACAAGACAGAGACAAAGTCCAGCATGCACACAAGACACAGACAGAGACAAAGTCCAGCACGCACACAAGACACAGACAGAGACAAAGTCCAGCACGCACACAGACACAAGACTGAGACAAAGTCCAGCACGCACACAGACACAAGACTGAGACAAAGTCCAGCACGCACACAAGACACAGACAGAGACAAAGTCCAGCACGCACACAAGACACAGACAGAGACAAAGTCCAGCACGCACACAAGACACAGACAGAGACAAAGTCCAGCACACACACAGACACAAGACAGAGACAAAGTCCAGCATGCACACAAGACACAGACAGAGACAAAGTCCAGCACGCACACAGACACAAGACAGAGACAAAGTCCAGCACACACACAGACACAAGACAGAGACAAAGTCCAGCATGCACACAAGACACAGACAGAGACAAAGTCCAGCACACACACAGACACAAGACTGAGACAAAGTCCAGCATGCACACAAGACACAGACAGAGACAAAGTCCAGCACACACACAGACACAAGACAGAGACAAAGTCCAGCATGCACACAAGACACAGACAGAGACAAAGTCCAGCACGCACACACACACAAGACAGAGACAAAGTCCAGCACACACAAGACACAAGACTGAGACAAAGTCCAGCACGCACACAGACACAAGACTGAGACAAAGTCCAGCACGCACACACACACAAGACTGAGACAAAGTCCAGCACGCACACACACACAAGACTGAGACAAAGTCCAGCATGCACACAAGACACAGACAGAGACAAAGTCCAGCACGCACACAGACACAAGACAGAGACAAAGTCCAGCATTCAAACAGAACACAAAGTCCTCCATGCAGACAAAACAGAGACAAAGACAAAGTCCTGGACACACACACACACTCACAAGACAGAGACAAAGTCCAGCACACGCACAAGACAGAGACAAAGTCCAGCACGTGCACACACAACACAGACAAAGACCAAGTCCAGCACACGCTCACCTGCACAATCCACACACTCTCAAACTTGGGTACGTGCACCAAACATCCGGCTGTCACTCCACTCGAACTGAAAAAAAGACGCCAGACAACAAAAACGTATGTCTGCTTTATTAGCTTTGTGGTGGCCCTTAGATAGGACCGACCTCTTCAAACCAAACATTACAACATCGTAACCAACTATTTGTTTAATCTAAGCCAGCAGATTACAAACATGCTTACTTTACACTGTTCCATGGTCACAGTTTCCATAACCTGAAAAACTCCTCCTTATTACAGCTTTTAAACATAATGTATCACAATGCATAAGGCGACAGAACGCCATCCCTTCAGGTTCGTGGCCGTTACGGCGTTTCTCACCCGAGGGCGAACCTTAAACGGACTCTCAGTTCCTGCATGCATTATCAAACACGCACCTTTATTACATATTGGAGGTATTACAATGATTACACATTTGAGGTAGTACAATTATAACACAACACAGAAAATCCAACTCATCTTTCTCACATCCCATTACAGAAGATAACACACTCCTATAGCAACCCTGTCCCTGTCCTCAGCCCTTTACTCACCCTGCTCCTGGGCCAATCGCGACCGCCTTCCTGGGACCTTTCCCTCCTGACGAGGACCAACCGCGGCCGTGATCCAGAACGGGTGTCAGTGGAAATGCTGTTCCTGGCAGCCTCAACGATAACCCTGCCTCTGAAACCGCTGTCCCAGACTGACCTGAATCTGAACATTGGCAATTAACATGACCGCATCAAGTGGTGTGGACCTGGGATAAAACACGCTCCTGAGGGCAGTGGATGGACAGGCGGGGAGGGAATCCCCTGGCTGGGGTTTTTGTAATCTATTTTGATTTTTATTTTTCCTTTTCAGGTAAATTTAAAAAAACCTACAACACCAAAACACAATCGTACCAGATCACACAGCCAAACCACACCGCTGGCTCGGATACCAAACCCACCGCTCACTCATACAGCACCTGTTCCCCCGGCTCGTTCCCTTGCCCCACGTCTGCGTCGCCCCTCGGGAACGCCGTTCCCGGGAGCCTCAAAAATGACCCTGCCTACCAAAACCCCGGCCCGACAGGCGCCCGCGTCCGAACCTTGGCGATGAACGTCGCCTCACAGAGCGGCCGGGACCGGGGAAAAAAAAACCCAGCCGGGGGAAAAAAAAAAAATCCCCCGGCTGGGGTTTTTTTATTCTAGTTTAAATTTTAAATTTAGCTGAAAAGAAAAAAAATATTAACCTGAAAGAAACAAATACAGGACCAAAACACAACCGTTCCAATTCACACAGCTAACCACACCGCTCATACCCCTACCGACACCACCGCACACTGACACCGCAGCCATTCTCTGCCGTTCTCCCTGTGTGCCGTGACACCGTCTCCCCTCGGGAACGCCGTTCCCGGGAGCTTCGAAAATGACCCTGCCTGCCAAAACCCCAGCCCGACGGGCACCCGCGTCCAAACCTTGGCGATGAACGTCGCCTCGCGGAGCGGCCGGGACCGGGGAAAAAAAAACCCAGCCGGGGGAAAAAAAAAAAATCCCCCGGCTGGGGTTTTTTTATTCTAGTTTAAATTTTAAATTTAGCTGAAAAGAAAAAAAATATTAACCTGAAAGAAACAAATACAGGACCAAAACACAACCGTTCCAATTCACACAGCTAACCACACCGCTCATACCCCTACCGACACCACCGCACACTGACACCGCAGCCATTCTCTGCCGTTCTCCCTGTGTGCCGTGACGCCGTCTCCCCTCGGGAACGCCGTTCCCGGGAGCTTCGAAAATGACCCTGCCTGCCAAAACCCCAGCCCGACGGGCACCCGCGTCCAAACCTTGGCGATGAACGTCGCCTCGCGGAGCGGCCGGGACCGGGGAAAAAAAAACCCAGCCGGGGGAAAAAAAAAAAATCCCCCGGCTGGGGTTTTTTTATTCTAGTTTAAATTTTAAATTTAGCTGAAAAGAAAAAAAATATTAACCTGAAAGAAACAAATACAGGACCAAAACACAACCGTTCCAATTCACACAGCTAACCACACCGCTCATACCCCTACCGACACCACCGCACACTGACACCGCAGCCATTCTCTGCCGTTCTCCCTGTGTGCCGTGACGCCGTCTCCCCTCGGGAACGCCGTTCCCGGGAGCTTCGAAAATGACCCTGCCTGCCAAAACCCCAGCCCGACGGGCACCCGCGTCCAAACCTTGGCGATGAACGTCGCCTCGCGGAGCGGCCGGGACCGGGGAAAAAAAAACCCAGCCGGGGGAAAAAAAAAAAAATCCCCCGGCTGGGGTTTTTTTATTCTATTTTAAATTAAACATTTACCTGAAAGGGAAAAACCATTAACCTGCCAAAACCAATAACTACAACCCCAAAACACAGTATTACCACATCACACACCTCTAACGCACCACTCATTCGCCTACCGACACCACTGCACCCATTCTCTGCCCTTCTCCCCCTGTGCCTTCGCCCATCTCTGCATCGCCCCTCAGAAACACCATTCCTGGCGGCCCCTAAACTCACCCCGCCTGCCTAAACCCCGGTCCCGGCCGGACCTCCGTCCGTACGTTGGGGATTAACGTCACCTCGCGGAGCCGCCGGGACCGGGGGAAATAAAACCTGGACGGGGGGTAAAACCCCCCAGCTGGGGCTTTTTTAATTCTTTACCTTTGGAATTTACCTGAAAAGGAAAAAAATTTGAACATCCAAGGAAAAAAAAACCTAAAACCCCGAGCTACATTCGCTCCAGGTTTCACGCTATCCCAACGTGCTGCGCGTCATCTACCGCACCGACCCTTTTAAGTACCTGCCTCGAGCTAATTGTCAGGAGAGGAAAACAGTTTGCACTTAATTCCCTTGCCATCCTTCATATAGTTCTTGACCATGGTGACCTATTCTTCCACGGCTTCCCGATCGTGACATCGTGGAAAGTGATGGCGAGGGACGCTATTACTTGCTAAGTGGACAAAATATGCCGATCAAAATCGGCTGGAACTTGATTCAGATTGATTTCTACGTGGACGGGAGATGCCAAAGGCTAGAGGGAGGCCTTTCCCTTGAGTCGTGAGGTTCAGAATGGACCCCCTTGCTTTCTAAACTCCTCCAAGAGGGGAGTCTAGGTGCGGCTGGATCCGAACTTAGCCCCGCACCGGATCTACGGTTTGGCTCCCGGACTCACAGGGGATAGGGGAAACACCTAAGATATTATATTTACCTAAGGCCAAAGGATTGTACGTGTACACCTCATTCCTTATATCGCTGAGCCTGAATTTCAGAATTGCATCGCTCTACACCTCGACGTCCCTGCCTCCCTCCCGGGGGCGTGGGGACGGGTGGGTTGGGGTCTAAATCCTTGATCTATTGGGGCAAACTCTCAGACAAAAACCCTGTAAATAACTAACCAAACAGAACAGTACAGTGGGAAGGCTGAGTGGAGCTGCTGCTTCTGCTAAAGTCGCAGCCAAGCATAGAGATCCCTGGGTATTGATACCCTTACAAACTATTCACCCACCCCTCTACACTGTCATTTGGGCCAATAGCAATAGCTGAGTCTGTGGTCTTCTTGCTTCTCGGTGGATCCTTTGCGCTGACCTCGGACAGGACTTGGCTCTGCGCAGCTGTAGATTTTGTTTACGGTCCGTAGGAGCTCCTTTCCGGCCTTGAATGTGGCGTTTTCGCTGAAAGAAGCCTATTTCTTCAAAAAGGTGTAAAGCGGGCCTTATCTCACGAGTGTTAATCGGAGTCTGTAGCTGCTTTTGTTAAGATCAAAAAAGGCTATAACTGAGTGTTACATAGCCTAACAAAATGCCTTTTTGTAAGTAAGTGACTCATATTGACAATGTGATCACCTGCAAGGAAAAGAAAATAAAAGATTTCATTAAAACACGCTTCATCTCTGATAAAACAGCACACTACAGAAAACACTAGTGAACAATGTTCTTAGTAACAACTGCAAAACACCACTAAAAGGACTATGGACTCCCCTGCCCACAGCTACTCCATCCCACATGACTGCACAACCTCTGCCTATGCAATTTAACACGTCACCAGATTAACTGGGGACTCCCAGACCTCCGCCCACCCCCCCCGACTCCACGTGTCCGGGCAGAGCAGCTCCAGCCAAACGCGCACCCGTGCAGACAGACGCTGCACAGCATGTTATAGACCACACGATGGCAACGGCACCGACAACACCCAACGATGAGAACGACGCGAAACCAGACACGCATCGACCAAAATAACCTGCGGGGAGGCAGTGGCATAGCAAGGAGCCTCCACTGTGACCCCAGAAAACAAAGGAGCCGAAAGTCAGGGCCCCTTATGAGACGGCAGCACTGAACGACAAGAACGACTCCAAACCAGAGACTGCATCAATCAAAACAACCTGCAGGGAGGCAGCGGTGAGGCAAGGAGCCTCTACTGCAACCCCAGAAAAACATAAGAGCCGAACATCACGGCCCCTTATGAGACAGCGGCACTGGCGCAAACACACACAGAGACGGCGGCACTGGCGCAAACACACACAGAGACGGCGGCACTGGCGCAAACACACACAGAGACGGCGGCACTGGCGCAAACACACACAGAGACGGCGGCACTGGCGCAAACACACACAGAGACGGCGGCACTGGCGCAAACACACACAGAGACGGCGGCACTGGCGCAAACACACACAGAGACGGCGGCACAGCTTAAAAACTTCAAGATGCTGGGAAGAAGTGCCAGTCCCTGAGACTGGATGGGTAGAGAGCAGAGCTGCCGACGCAGCCCTCAGCAACACCAACTGACCAGAAACATCCAAAACGCCACGACCTGCCACACTTTCAGCTGCTGATATGGGAAAACCAGCACCCAATTGGCGCTACGTCAGTCAGCACCGGTGTTCCAGATCCCAGGATGGCACCTGAGGTGCCTTTCATGTCCCTCAAATGCAATAAGACCCCAGGATCGTCTGACAGGCGCAAGGCAGGCTTCCCGAACTACACCACAACGCAGACACAAGCTGGAGCTGCCCTGCCCGGCACACGCTGCTGTCGCACTCGGAAATTCTCTGGACCCTTCACCTGCCCAAAGGGACAGTTCCTGGAGGGCCCTTGCCCCGAACAGAACTTTACCCACCTCCCTGCAGTTCCCAGCCCCTTCCCAGCCCCCCAGTCTCCACTTAGCTTTCAGAGGGCCAAGAGACTGAATCCATCTTCAACGGATGAAAACACCACGTGCGCTGACAGGGATATTCCAGCATCGCCGGCTTCCTCCTCAACATCTACAGCAAGACGAGAAAACAAGCTCACTAAGCAGAGCAAGCACACAGTATAAAGGCACAAGGCACATCTTCCCACTGACACCACGCAACAACCCACCTGCTTGCGGCGCACGGCTCGCCTCCTCCGTCGCTCTTCTGTGCCAAGTTGTCCCTCTGCACCTGAAATCAAGGTATTCAACAAGTCACCCAGATGATCACCAACAGCTTGACCATCCCACAGGTCTGCTTTCTGTTTAGGAATCCCACCAGAAGCTCTAATTGAGTCTCTAAAACACTGGCAAAGGGACAGTCCGCTCCCCTGCCCACGGCTACTCCATCCCAGATGACTGCACAACCTTTGCCTGCGCAGTTTAACATGTCAACAGATCAACCGCGCACCCCTAGAGCTCCGTCCACCCACCCCTGACTCCACGCCTCCGGGCAGAGCAGCTCCCAGCCAAAGGTGCACGTGCGCAGACAGACGCAGCTCAGAACGTTATCGACAACACATCAACAGCGCCAAAGACGCTCTATAACAAGAACGACTCCAAACCAGAGACTGCATCGACCAAAAGAACCTGCAGGGAGGCAGGGGTGAGGCGAGAAGTCTCCACTGCAACCCCAGAAAAAAATAAGAGCCGAACGGCACGGCCCCTTAGGAGACGGCGGCGCTGGCGCAAACACACAGAGACGGCGGCGCTGGCGCAAACACACGAGGCTGCTGCAAGACTAAGAACTTCTTCCCAGCATCTTGAAGTGCCAGTCCCTTAGACTGGGTGGGTAGAGAGCAGAGCTGCTGATGATGCAGCCCAGAACGACGCCACAAATCACAACTGACCGGAAACATCCCAAATGCAAACACCATCCACACTTTTGGCTGACAACACAAGAATCCAGCACCCAATTGGCACCAAGCCCATTGGCACTGGCGTTCCACATCCCGGGACGGCACCCGAGAGGCACGTTGTGCCCCTTGAGCACAACGAGACCCCAGGATCGTCTGACAGGCGCAAGGCAGGCTTCCCGAACTACACAACGCAGACACAGGCTGGAGCTGCCCTGCCCGGCACACGCTGGCGTCACACTGTAAAGTTCCCTGCGCCCTTTACCCGCCCAAAGGGGACTGCTCCTGGATGGCCCTTTCCCTTACCAGAACTTTACCCCCCTCCCTGCGGTTCCCAGCCCCTTCCCAGCCCCCCAGCCTCCACTTAGCTTTCAGAGGGCCAAGAGACTGAATCCATCTTCAGCAGAGAAAACGCCACGTGTGCAAATGGCCGTCTTCCTGCATCGCCGGGTTCCTCTTCAATGTCTACAGGAACACCTAGGATACAGAGAAACGACCAAGCTCAGCGAGAGCCACACGGCACAGCTTCCCTCTGGCGCCACGCGCCGACCCACCTGCTTATGGCGCGCGGCTCGCCTCCTCCGTCGCTCTTCCAGGCCAAGTTGTCCCTCTGCACCTGAAATCAAGGTATTCAACAAGTCACCCAGATGATCATCAACAGCTTGACCACCCCACAGGTCTGCTTTCTGTTTAGGAATCCCACCAGAAGCTCTAATTGAGTCTCTAAAACACTAGGGAAGGGACGGTCCGCTCCCCCGCCCACGGCTACTCCATCCCAGATGACTGCACAACCTTTGCCTGCGCAGTTTAACATGTCAACAGATCAACCGCGCACCCCTAGAGCTCCGTCCACCCACCCCTGACTCCACGCCTCCGGGCAGAGCAGCTCCCAGCCAAAGGTGCACGTGCGCAGACAGACGCAGCTCAGAACGTTATCGACAACACATCAACAGCACCAAAAACGCTCTATAACAGCAACGACTCCAAACCAGAGACTGCATCGACCAAAAGAACCTGCAGGGAGGCAGCGGTGAGGCAAGGAGCCTCTACTGCAACCCCAGAAAAACATAAGAGCCGAACATCACGGCCCCTTATGAGACGGCGGCACTGGCGCAAACACACACAGAGACGGCGGCACTGGCGCAAACACACACAGAGACGGCGGCACTGGCGCAAACACACACAGAGACGGCGGCACTGGCGCAAACACACACAGAGACGGCGGCACTGGCGCAAACACACACAGAGACGGCGGCACAGCTTAAAAACTTCAAGATGCTGGGAAGAAGTGCCAGTCCCTGAGACTGGATGGGTAGAGAGCAGAGCTGCCGACGCAGCCCTCAGCAACACCAACTGACCAGAAACATCCAAAACGCCACGACCTGCCACACTTTCAGCTGCTGATATGGGAAAACCAGCACCCAATTGGCGCTACGTCAGTCAGCACCGGTGTTCCAGATCCCAGGATGGCACCTGAGGTGCCTTTCATGTCCCTCAAATGCAATAAGACCCCAGGATCGTCTGACAGGCGCAAGGCAGGCTTCCCGAACTACACCACAACGCAGACACAAGCTGGAGCTGCCCTGCCCGGCACACGCTGCTGTCGCACTCGGAAATTCTCTGGACCCTTCACCTGCCCAAAGGGACAGTTCCTGGAGGGCCCTTGCCCCGAACAGAACTTTACCCACCTCCCTGCAGTTCCCAGCCCCTTCCCAGCCCCCCAGTCTCCACTTAGCTTTCAGAGGGCCAAGAGACTGAATCCATCTTCAACGGATGAAAACACCACGTGCGCTGACAGGGATATTCCAGCATCGCCGGCTTCCTCCTCAACATCTACAGCAAGACGAGAAAACAAGCTCACTAAGCAGAGCAAGCACACAGTATAAAGGCACAAGGCACATCTTCCCACTGACACCACGCAACAACCCACCTGCTTGCGGCGCACGGCTCGCCTCCTCCGTCGCTCTTCTGTGCCAAGTTGTCCCTCTGCACCTGAAATCAAGGTATTCAACAAGTCACCCAGATGATCATCAACAGCTTGACCATCCCACAGGTCTGCTTTCTGTTTAGGAATCCCACCAGAAGCTCTAATTGAGTCTCTAAAACACTGGCAAAGGGACAGTCCGCTCCCCTGCCCACGGCTACTCCATCCCAGATGACTGCACAACCTTTGCCTGCGCAGTTTAACATGTCAACAGATCAACCGCGCACCCCTAGAGCTCCGTCCACCCACCCCTGACTCCACGCCTCCGGGCAGAGCAGCTCCCAGCCAAAGGTGCACGTGCGCAGACAGACGCAGCTCAGAACGTTATCGACAACACATCAACAGCGCCAAAGACGCTCTATAACAAGAACGACTCCAAACCAGAGACTGCATCGACCAAAAGAACCTGCAGGGAGGCAGGGGTGAGGCGAGAAGTCTCCACTGCAACCCCAGAAAAAAATAAGAGCCGAACGGCACGGCCCCTTAGGAGACGGCGGCGCTGGCGCAAACACACAGAGACGGCGGCGCTGGCGCAAACACACAGAGACGGCGGCGCTGGCGCAAACACACAGAGACGGCGGCGCTGGCGCAAACACACGAGGCTGCTGCAAGACTAAGAACTTCTTCCCAGCATCTTGAAGTGCCAGTCCCTTAGACTGGGTGGGTAGAGAGCAGAGCTGCTGATGATGCAGCCCAGAACGACGCCACAAATCACAACTGACCGGAAACATCCCAAATGCAAACACCATCCACACTTTTGGCTGACAACACAAGAATCCAGCACCCAATTGGCACCAAGCCCATTGGCACTGGCGTTCCACATCCCGGGACGGCACCCGAGAGGCACGTTGTGCCCCTTGAGCACAACGAGACCCCAGGATCGTCTGACAGGCGCAAGGCAGGCTTCCCGAACTACACAACGCAGACACAGGCTGGAGCTGCCCTGCCCGGCACACGCTGGCGTCACACTGTAAAGTTCCCTGCGCCCTTTACCCGCCCAAAGGGGACTGCTCCTGGATGGCCCTTTCCCTTACCAGAACTTTACCCCCCTCCCTGTGGTTCCCAGCCCCTTCCCAGCCCCCCAGCCTCCACTTAGCTTTCAGAGGGCCAAGAGACTGAATCCATCTTCAGCAGAGAAAACGCCACGTGTGCAAACGGCCGTCTTCCTGCATCGCCGGGTTCCTCTTCAATGTCTACAGGAACACCTAGGATACAGAGAAACGACCAAGCTCAGCGAGAGCCACACGGCACAGCTTCCCTCTGGCGCCACGCGCCGACACACCTGCTTATGGCGCGCGGCTCGCCTCCTCCGTCGCTCTTCCAGGCCAAGTTGTCCCTCTGCACCTGAAATCAAGTTATTCAACAAGTCACCCAGATGATCATCAACAGCTTGACCACCCCACAGGTCTGCTTTCTGTTTAGGAATCCCACCAGAAGCTCTAATTGAGTCTCTAAAACACTAGGGAAGGGACGGTCCGCTCCCCCGCCCACGGCTACTCCATCCCAGATGACTGCACAACCTTTGCCTGCGCAGTTTAACATGTCAACAGATCAACCGCGCACCCCTAGAGCTCCGTCCACCCACCCCTGACTCCACGCCTCCGGGCAGAGCAGCTCCCAGCCAAAGGTGCACGTGCGCAGACAGACACAGCTCAGAACGTTATAGACAACACATCAACAGCACCAAAAACGCTCTATAACAGCAACGACTCCAAACCAGAGACTGCATCGACCAAAAGAACCTGCAGGGAGGCAGCGGTGAGGCGAGGAGCCTCTACTGCAACCCCAGAAAAAAATAAGAGCCGAACATCACGGCCCCTTATGAGACGGCGGCGCTGGCGCAAACACACAGAGAGACGGCGGCGCTGGCGCAAACACACAGAGAGACGGCGGCGCTGGCGCAAACACACAGAGAGACGGCGGCGCTGGCGCAAACACACAGAGAGACGGCGGCGCTGGCGCAAACACACAGAGAGACGGCGGCGCTGGCGCAAACACACAGAGAGACGGCGGCGCGACCAAGAACTTCTTCCCAGCATCTTGAAGTGCCAGTCCTTTAGACTGGATGGGTAGAGAGCAGAGCTGCTGATGATGCAGCCCAGAACGATGCCATAAATCACAACTGACCGGAAACATCCCAAATGCAAACACCATCCACACTTTCGGCTGACAACACAAGAATCCAGCACCCAATTGGCACCAAGTCGATTGGCACTGGCGTTCCAGATCCCGGGATGGCACCCGAGAGGCACGTTGTGCCCCTTGAGCACAACGAGACCCCAGGATCGTCTGACAGGCGCAAGGCAGGCTTCCCGAACTACACAACGCAGACACAGGCTGGAGCTGCCCTGCCTGGCACACGCTGGCGTCGCACCGTAAAGATCCCTGCGCCCTTTACCCGCCCAAAGGGGACTGTTCCTGGACGGCCCTTTCCCTTACCAGAACTTTACCCCCCTCCCTGCAGTTCCCAGCCCCTTCCCAGCCCCCCAGCCTCCACTTAGCTTTCAGAGGGCCAAGGGACCGAATCCATCTTCAACGGATGAAAACGCCACGTGAGCGAACAGCCGTCTTCCTGCATCGCCGGGTTCCTCTTCATTGTCTACAGGAACACCTAGGAAACAGAGAAACAACCAAGCTCAGCGAGAGCCACACGGCACAGCTTCCCTCTGGCGCCACGCGCCGACCCACCTGCTTACGGCGCACGGCTCGCCTCCTCCGTCGCTCTTCCGTGCCAAGTTGTCCCTCTGCACCTGAAATCAAGGTATTCAACAAGTCACCCAGATGATCATCAACAGCTTGACCATCCCACAGGTCTGCTTTCTGTTTAGGAATCCCACCAGAAGCTCTAATTGAGTCTCTAAAACACTGGCAAAGGGACAGTCCGCTCCCCTGCCCACGGCTACTCCATCCCAGATGACTGCACAACCTTTGCCTATGCAGTTTAACCTGTCAACAGATTAACCGTGCACCCCTAGAGCTCCGTCCACCCACCCCTGACTCCACGCCTCCGGGCAGAGCAGCTCCCAGCCAAAGGTGCACGTGCGCAGACAGACGCAGCTCAGAACGTTATCGACAACACATCAACAGCACCAAAGACACTCTATAACAAGAACGACTCCAAACCAGAGACTGCATCGACCAAAAGAACCTGCAGGGAGGCAGGGGTGAGGCAAGGAGGCTCTACTGCAACCCCAGAAAAAAATAAGAGCCGAACGGCACGGCCCCTTAGGAGACGGCGGCGCTGGCGCAAACACATGAGGCTGCTGCAAGACTAAGAACTTCTTCCCAGCATCTTGAAGTGCCAGTCCATTGGACTGGATGGGTAGAGAGCAGAGCTGCTGATGGTGCAGCCCAGAACAAGACCATAAATCACAACTGACCGGAAACATTCCAAATGCAAACACCATTCACACTTTTGGCTGACGACACAAGAATCCAGCACCCAATTGGCACCAAGCCCATTGGCACTGGCGTTCCACATCCCGGGACGGCACCCGAGAGGCACGTTGTGCCCCTTGAGCACAACGAGACCCCAGGATCGTCTGACAGGCGCAAGGCAGGCTTCCCGAACTACACAACGCAGACACAGGCTGGAGCTGCCCTGCCCGGCACATGCTGGCGTCGCACTGCAAAGTTCCCTGCGCCCTTTACCCGCCCAAAGGGGACTGTTCCTGGACGGCCCTTTCCCTTACCAGAACTTTACCCCCATCCCTGTGATTCCCAGCCCCTCCCCAGCCCCCCCAGCCTCCACTTAGCTTTCAGAGGGCCAAGGGACCGAATCCATCTTCAACGGATGAAAACGCCACGTGAGCGAACGGCCGTCTTCCTGCATCGCCAGGTTCCTCTTCAATGTCTACAGGAACACCTAGGAAACAGAGAAACGACCAAGCTCAGCGAGAGCCACACGGCACAGCTTCCCTCTGGCGCCACGCACCGACCCACCTACTTATGGCGCACGGGTCGCCTCCTCCGTCGCTCTTCCAGGCCAAGTTGTCCCTCTGCACCTGAAATCAAGGTATTCAACAAGTCACCCAGATGATCATCAACAGCTTGACCATCCCACAGGTCTGCTTTCTGTTTAGGAATCCCACCAGAAGCTCTAATTGAGTCTCTAAAACACTGGCAAAGGGACAGTCCGCTCCCCTGCCCACAGCTACTCCATCCCAGATGACTGCACAACCTTTGCCTGCGCAGTTTAACACGTCAACAGATCAACCGTGCACCCCTAGAGCTCCGTTCACCCACCCCGGACTCCACGCCTCCAGGCAGAGCAGCTCCCAGCCAAAGGTGCATGTGCGCAGACAGACGCACCTCAGAACATTATCGACAACACATCAGCAAGACCAAAAACGCTCTATAACAGCAACGACTCCAAACCAGAGACTGCATCGATCAAAAGAACATGCAGGGAGGCAGCGGTGAGGCGAGGAGTCTCTACTGCAACCCCAGAAAAAAATAAGAGCGGAACATCACGGCCCCTTATGAGGCAGTGGCGCTGGCGCAAACACACGGAGACGGCGGCGCTGGCGCAAACACACGGAGACGGCGGCGCTGGCGCAAACACACGGAGACGGCGGCGCTGGCGCAAACACACGGAGACGGCGGCGCTGGCGCAAACACACGGAGACGGCGGCGCTGGCGCAAACACACGGAGACGGCGGCGCTGGCGCAAACACACGGAGACGGCGCAAATACGAGAAGCTGCTGCAAGACTTAAAACCTTCAAGATGCTGGGAAGAAGTGCCAGTCCCTTAGACTGGATGGGTAGAGAGCAGAGCTGCTGTTGCAGCCCACAACTACACCGTAAAACACAACTGACCGAAAACGTTCAAGATGCAAGAACCGTGCGCCCTTTCAGCTGCCGATACAAGAAAACTGGCAGCCGATTGGTGCTACGCCGATCGGCACCAGCTTTCCAGACCCCGGGATGGTGCTTGAAATGACTTTCGTGCCCCTGGAGCGCAATGATACCCCAGGATCGTCTGACAGGCGGGAGGCGGCTTCCCGAACTACGCGACAACAGACATGGGCTGGAGCTGCCCTGCCCGGCACACGCTGGCATCGCACTGTAAAGGTCCCTGACCCCATTTATCTGCCCAAAGGGGACTGCTCCTGACTGCCCTCTTCTATCTCAGAACTTCAAACCCTCCCTGCAATTCCCAGCCCTTGTGCCTGCACTTAACTTTCAGAGGGCCAAGGGACCGAATCCATCTTCAACAGAGGAAAACGTGACGTGGACTAACGGAGTTCTTCCTGCAGTTGTCACTTTCTCCATCATCACCTACAATAAGGAAAACAAGGACATGCGTACGATTAGGCACCCGAATAATATTTATCGGTAGTAGCCTACGAGTCATTGCTCACCTTGGCTGAGTTCCGGGAGGTACATTTGAAAGACCTACCGGGGGCCGTTGCACGCTGCAAAGGTTCTGGAGACGAAACACTCTTCTAGGATAGGAGATTATATTAACAGCTATTAATACAGCAATACAAACCAAAAAACAACACTCCATCTTCATCGTGGTCAGGAATTACTGGAAAATGCAAAGCCCCTGGAACTGAATCAGCAAATGAAACATAATGACAAACAACCTTTCTACTACAGCTGCTACTGAACCTTTGCTGCGCCCGAAGCTCTTACCTCAAACAGACACCTCCGCTTCTCCTAAGACATCTGCCCACGTAGCTTAAACAGCTCAAAAGCTGCCGACTGCCAAAGGAGCGACAGAGAACCGGCACCGAAGCCGTCCTGGAGTGGAATGAGCTCCCTACCCGGGGACTGGGGCTCAAATACCCGGAGCCCCACCCACCCCTGCCCACAATCCCCTGGGAAAGGGGAGGGATCAATCACCCCAGGCCCTGCCCACCACCCTTATCAAATTACCTGGAATCTCACTTGAAGTGACAGCACCTGCACTTCGTTACTGCTATTGCAACTACAATGAGACTCAGTATGGATGTCAACTTAGGTTTTCTAGGGAGCAGATAGAAAAGGAGATACAATAACCAATGCTCCATCTTCATCGTAGTCAGGAACTACTGGAAAATGCAAAGCACCTGGAACTGAATCAACAAATGAAACATAATGACAAACAACCTTTCTACTACAGCTGTTACTGAACCTTTGCTGTGCCCGAAGCTCTTCCCTCAAATGGACACCTCCGCTTCTCCTAAGACTTCTGCCCATGTAGCTTAAACAGCTCAAAAGCTGCCGACTGCTGAAGGAGCGACAGAGAACCGGCACCGAAGCCGTCCTGGAGTGGAATGAGCTCCCTACCCGGGGACTGGGGCTCAAATACCCGGAGCCCCACCCACCCCTGCCCACAATCCCCTGGGAAAGGGGAGGGATCAATCACCCCAGGCCCTGCCCACCACCCTTATCAAATTACCTGGAATCTCACTTGAAGTGACAGCACCTGCACTTCGTTACTGCTATTGCAACTACAATGAGACTCAGTATGGATGTCAACTTAGGTTTTCTAGGGAGCAGATAGAAAAGGAGATACAATAACCAATGCTCCATCTTCATCGTAGTCAGGAACTACTGGAAAATGCAAAGCACCTGGAACTGAATCAACAAATGAAACATAATGACAAACAACCTTTCTACTACAGCTGTTACTGAACCTTTGCTGTGCCCGAAGCTCTTCCCTCAAATGGACACCTCCGCTTCTCCTAAGACTTCTGCCCATGTAGCTTAAACAGCTCAAAAGCTGCCGACTGCTGAAGGAGCAGCAGAGAACCAGCACCACAGCCGTCCTGGAGCGGAATGAGCTCCCTACCCGGGGACTGGGGCTCAAATACCCTGAGCCCCGCCCACCCCTGCCCACAATCCCCTGGGAAAGGGGAGGGATCAATCACCCCAGGCCCCGCCCACCACCCTTATCAAATTACCTGGACCCTCACTGGAAATGACAGCACCTGCACTCCTGTCGGGCTCTGTCAGACACTGTTGGTTTTTGTGAAGACCTGTCGAGACCTCTTGGGGCCTGTCAGGCTCTATCAGGCTTTGATGGGCTCTGTAGGGCTCTGTCGAGACCTGTTGGGGTCTGTCAGGCTCTATCAGGCTGCGATGGGCTCTGTAGGGCTCTGTCGAGACCTCTTGGGGCCTGTCAGGCTCTATCAGGCTTTGATGGGCTCTGTAGGGCTCTGTCGAGACCTCTTGGGGTCAGTCAGGCTCTATCAGGCTTTGATGGGCTCTGCAGGGCTCTGTCGAGACCTCTTGGGCTCTGCTGAGCCCTGTCAAGATTTCTCAGGCTCTGTTGAGGCCCCCAGGGCTCTGTCATACACATTGAGGCTCTCTCAGGAACTGACAAGATTTGTCAGGCCCTGACGGGTCCTGTTGGGCTCTGTCAAGCTTTGTCGGGCTCTGTGAGGATCCGTCAAACTCTCTCGGGCCCTGTCGGGCTTTGTCAGGCAGTGTCGAGACCTGTCGGACTTTCTCGAGCTCTCTCAGGCCCTGCCTGGCTCTGTTGGTCCTTCCTGAGCTTTGTCTGCCCCTGTCATGCCCTGATGGGTACATGGCTCAGCAGGGGCGGGGAAGGAGTTGTAGGTCTGTAGGCCACACCCCCTGCAGGGAGCCCACCAAGGGGGGTGGAAGTGTGGGTCAAGGGGGAGGAGCTCAGCTGGGAGGGTGGGGTGCTTGGAAAGGGGGTGGGGCCTGGTTGGGGCACACCCCTCCGGGAAGGCACATTGGGGACAGCTTGGGAGGGGAGTGGGGTTGGCAGTGGCCCCACCCACACTTTCAGCCCCACCCTCAACCCTAAACCTCACCCCCAAATTCCTCACTGGAAATGGAACAAACCACATGCTTAAGGTTTTTAACATTATTTTATTGGGTGAGAATTGGCCCCAAAACCAGGTTAAAAATCCCCCAGCATGGCCCAGGGGAGCAATGTCAGGATGGCAGCGGCACAGCGCTGCCCTTTTCCAAGATGGCCATCGGGGTAAACAGAGTCACAGGTCCCACCACCCACCTTGGGCACCACCCCAAAATGGCCACCCTAGGCAGGCCCCGCCCACCTCAGCCCCACCCTTCCAGCACAGGCTTGGCAGCCATGGCCCCGCCCACCAGCAGGGACACAGCAGCCGAGATGGCCACCCATCAGGGCAGCCATCTTGTTCCCATGGGCAGGGTGCAGGGCCACAGGGGCAGCCAATGGGAGCAGCCGATACAGCCGGGAGCTGCCGCCTGAGCACGGCCCAGATGAGCAGCCCCTCCGGCAGTGCCAGCAGGGCTGCCAGCCCCCCCCCAGCCATCTTGGATTCCAAGCCAGGTGGAGCCCAACAGCCATGCTGTCCTCATTTTCTATTGTACACAGGGCCCTGTGCAGCATCACAACCCAGGACATCTGGTGGGGTGAGGGGGCCCAGGAATGTGGATCTATGCGCAGAACCCAGTAGCTGTGGGCTGCTACATATCAATGGGGCAGAGTGCTGGAACTATATGGTGCTGCAGAGCAGTGCTGTGGATGTATAGGGCACACTGGATGTGTAGGGCACTGAGGGGCATTGCTGTGGTTCTATGGGGCAGGGTGCAGGAGCTACAGTGTGCTGTGGGGCAGCACTGCTGGCCTATGGGCTACTGTGAAGAAGCTACGGTGTTTTCTGGGACAGTGCTGTTGATCTATAGGGCAGAAGAACTGTGGGGTGCTGTGGGGTTACACTGTGGGTCTATAGGGCAGAGTAAACAAGATACAGGGTGCTGTGGGTGATGTATGGGGCAGAGTGGAGACATAGGGTGCTGTAGAGCAGTGCTGTCCATTTATGGGGCAGAGTAAAAGCAGCTATGGGGTGCAGTGACTCTATAGGGCAGAGGGGCTATGGGCTGCTGTGGGTCACTCACTCATAGAGGGTTCAGCCTCTTCAGGGGTGTTTCACCCGACAACAATCCCATTGACCCCACAGCCCCCCTGACCCCCACACCCGCCCCATAGACCCTTGTGACCCACCCATAGTGGGCAGTGCAGGCGTGGCCAGGAGGGAGGGGTGGTCAGGTGGACAGAGGTGTGTGGTGCTGTGAGGCAGCACGTTGCACCAACAGGGCAGAATGCAGCACCTACAGGCTGCTGTGGGGCAGCTCTCTGGGTCTAAGGGGCAGAGTCGAGTCCTATGGGGTCCTGTGGGGCAGCACTGTGGGTCTATGGAGCAGAGTAGAGTCACTATGGGGTGCTGGGGGGCACTGCTATGGATGTATGGGGCAAATTACAAGAGCTATGTGGTGCTGTGGGGCAGTACTGGGCATCTATAGGGCAGAGAGCAGGAGCCATGGGGTGCTGGGGGACACTGCTGTGCATGTATGGGGAAGAGTATAGGAGCTATATGGTGCTGTGGGGCAGTACTGGGCATCTATAGGGCAGAGTGCAAGAGCCATGGGGTGCTGGGGGGCACTACTGTGGATGTATGGGGCAGAGTACAGGAGCTATATGGTGCTAGGGGGCAGTACTGGGGATCTTTAGGGCAGAGTGCAGGAGCCATGGGGTGCTGGGGGGCACTACTGTGGGTGCATGGGGCAGAGTACAGGAGCTATATGGTGCTGTGGGGCACTACTGGGCATCTATGGGGCACAGTGCAAGAGCCATGATGTGCCGGGGGGCACTACTCTCGATGTATGGGGCAGAGTACAGGAGCTATATGGTGCTGTGGGGCACTAGTGGGCATCTATGGGGCAGAGTACAGGACCTATATGGTGCTGGGGGGCACTAGTGTGGATGTATGGGGCAGAGTACAGGAGCTATATGGTGCTAGGGGGCACTACTGGACATCTATGGGGCAGAGTACAGGAGCTATGTGGTGCTGGAGGGCAGTACTGTGGATATATGGGGCAGAGTACAGGAGCTATATGGTGCTGGGGGGCAGTACTGGGCATCTACAGGGCAGAGTGCAGGAGCCATGGGGTGCTGGGGGGCACTACTGTGGATGTATGGGGCAGAGTACAGAGGCAATATGGTGCTGGGGGGCACTACTGGGCATCTATAGGGCAGAGTGCAGGAGCCATGGGGTGCTGGGGAGCACTACTGTGGATGTATGGGGCAAAGTACAGGAGCTATATGGTACTGGGGGGCAGTACTGTGGATGTATGGGGCAGAGCACAGGAGCTATAAGGTGCTGTGCGGCAGTACTGGGCATCTACAGGGCAGAGCGCAGGAGCCACGCGGTGCTGGCGGGCACTACTGTGGATGTACAGGGCAGGCTACAGGAGCTATATGGTGCTGTGGGGCAGTACTGGGCATCTATAGCGCAGAGTGCAGGAGCCATGGGGTGCTGGGGGGCACTACTGTGGATGTATAGGGCAGAGTACAGGAGCTATATGGTGCTGGGGGGCACTACTGTGGACGTATGGGGCAGAGTACAGGAGCTATATGGTGCTGTGGGGCAGTACTGGGCATCTATGGGGCAGAGTACAGGAGCTATATGGTGCTAGGGGGCAGTACTGGGGATCTTTAGGACAGAGTGCAGGAGCCATGGGGTGCTGGGGGGCACTACTGTGGGTGCATTGGGCAGAGTACAGGAGCTATATGGTGCTGTGGGGCACTACGGGGCATCTATGGGGCACAGTGCAAGAGCCATGATGTGCCGGGGGGGCACTACTGTCGATGTATGGGGCAGAGTACAGGACCTATATGGTGCTGGGGGGCACTAGTGTGGATGTATGGGGCAGAGTACAGGAGCTATATGGTGCTGGGGGGCACTACTGGGCATCTATGGGGCAGAGTACAGGAGCTATATGGTACTGGGGGGCAGTACTGGGCATCTACAGGGCAGAGTGCAGGAGCCATGGGGTGCTGGGGGGCACTAGTGTAGATGTATGGGGCAGAGTACAGGACCTATACGGTGCTGGGGGGCACTACTGGACATCTATGGGGCAGAGTACAGGTGCTATATGGTGCTGGGGGGCACTACTGGGCATCAATGGGGCAGAGTACAGGAGCTATATGGTACTGGGGGGCAGTACTGGGCATCTACAGGGCAGAGTGCAGGAGCCATGGGGTGCTGGGGGGCACTACTGTGGATGTATGGGGCAAAGTACAGGAGCTATATGGTGCTGGGGGGCAGTACTGGGCATCTATAGGGCAGAGTGCAGGAGCTATATGGTGCTGTGGGGCACTACTGGGCATCTATAGGGCAGAGTGCAGGAGCCATGGGGTGCTGGGGGGCACTACTGTGGATGTATGGGGCAGAGTACAGGAGCTACATGGTGCTAGGGGGCAGTACTGGGCATCTATGGGGCAGAGTAGAGGAGCTATATGGTGCTGGGGGGCACTACTGGGCATCTATAGGGCAGAGTGCAGGAGCCATGGGGTGCTGGGGAGCACTACTGTGGATGTATGGGGCAAAGTACAGGAGCTATATGGTACTGGGGGGCAGTACTGTGGATGTATGGGGCAGAGCACAGGAGCTATAAGGTGCTGTGCGGCAGTACTGGGCATCTACAGGGCAGAGCACAGGAGCCACGGGGTGCTGGCGGGCACTACTGTGGATGTATAGGGCAGAGTACAGGAGCTATATGGTGCTGGGGGGCACTGCTGTGGATGTATGGGGCACAGTACAGGATCTATATGTTGCTGGGGGGCAGTACTGGGCATCTATAGGGCAGACTACAGGAGCTATATGGTGCTGAGGGGCACTACTGGGCATCTATAGGGCAGAGTGCAGGAGCCATGGGGTGCTGGGGGGCACTACTGTGGATGTATGGGGCAGAGTACAGGAGCTACATGGTGCTAGGGGGCAGTACTGGGCATCTATGGGGCAGAGTAGAGGAGCTATATGGTGCTGGGGGGCACTACTGGGCATCTATAGGGCAGAGTGCAGGAGCCATGGGGTGCTGGGGAGCACTACTGTGGATGTATGGGGCAAAGTACAGGAGCTATATGGTACTGGGGGGCAGTACTGTGGATGTATGGGGCAGAGCACAGGAGCTATAAGGTGCTGTGCGGCAGTACTGGGCATCTACAGGTCAGAGCACAGGAGCCATGGGGTGCTGGGGGGCACTACTGTGGATGTATAGGGCAGAGTACAGGAGCTATATGGTGCTGGGGGGCACTACTGTGGACGTATGGGGCAGAGTACAGGAGCTATATGGTGCTGGGGGGCAGTACTGGGCATCTATGGGGCAGAGTACAGGAGCTATATGGTACTGGGGGGCAGTACTGGGCATCTACAGGGCAGAGTGCAGGAGCCATGGGGTGCTGGGGGGCACTAGTGTAGATGTATGGGGCAGAGTACAGGACCTATATGGTGCTGGGGGGCACTACTGGACATCTATGGGGCAGAGTACAGGAGCTATATGGTGCTGGGGGGCACTACTGGGCATCTATGGGGCAGAGTACAGGAGCTATATGGTACTGGGGGGCAGTACTGGGCATCTACAGGGCAGAGTGCAGGAGCCATGGGGTGCTGGGGGGCACTACTGTGGATGTATGGCGCAGAGTACAGGAGCTATATGGTGCTGGGGGGCACTACTGGACATCTATGGGGCAGAGTGCAGGACCTATATGGTGCTGTGGGGCACTACTGGGCATCTATAGGGCAGAGTGCAGGAGCCATGGGGTGCTGGGGGGCACTACTGTGGATGTATGGGGCAGAGTACAGGAGCTACATGGTGCTAGGGGGCAGTACTGGGCATCTATGGGGCAGAGTACAGGAGCTATATGGTGCTGGGGGGCACTACTGTGGGTGCATGGGGCAGAGTACAGGAGCTATATGGTGCTGGGGGGCACTACTGGACATCTATGGGGCAGAGTACAGGAGCTATATGGTGCTGGGGGGCAGTACTGTGGATGTATGGGGCGGAGCACAGGAGCTATATGGTGCTGGGGGGCACTACTGGGCATCTATAGGGCAGAGTGCAGGAGCCATGGGGTGCTGGGGGGCACTACTGTGGATGTATGGGGCAGAGTACAGGAGCTATATGGTGCTGGGGGGCAGTACTGTGGATGTATGGGGCAGAGTACAGGAGCTATATGGTGCTGGGGGGCAGTACTGGGCATCTATAGGGCAGAGTGCAGGAGATATATGGTGCTGTGGGGCACTACTGGGCATCTATAGGGCAGAGTGCAGGAGCCATGGGGTGCTGGGGGGCACTACTGTGGATGTATGGGGCAGAGTACAGGAGCTATATGGTGCTGGGGGGCACTACTGGGCATCTATAGGGCAGAGTGCAGGAGCTATATGGTGCTGTGGGGCACTACTGGGCATCTATAGGGCAGAGTGCAGGAGCCATGGGGTGCTGGGGGGGCACTACTGTGGATGTATGGGGCAGAGTACAGGAGCTATATGGTGCTGGGGAGCACTACTGGGCATCTATAGGGCAGAGTACAGGAGCTATATGGTGCTGGGGGCACTGCTGTGGATGTATGGGGCAGAGTACAGGAGCTATATGGTGTTGTGCAGCAGTACTGGGCATCTACAGGGCAGAGCACAGGAGCCACGGGGTGCTGGCGGGCACTACTGTGGATGTATGGGGCAGAGTACAGGAGCTATATGGTGCTGGGGGGCACTGCTGTGGATGTATGGGGCAGAATACAGGATCTATATGTTGCTGGGGGGCACTACTGGGCATCTATAGGGCAGACTACAGGAGCTATATGGTGCTGGGGGGCACTACTGGGCATGTATAGGGCAGAGTGCAGGAGCCATGGGGTGCTGGGGGGCACTACTGTGGATGTATAGGGCAGAGTACAGGAGCTATATGGTGCTGGGGGGCAGTACTGTGGATGTATGGGGCAGAGTACAGGAGCTATATGGTGCTGTGGGGCAGTACTTGGCATCTATGGGGCAGAGTACAGGAGCTATATGGTGCTGTGAGGCAGTACTGGGCATCTATATGGCAGAGTACAGGAGCTATATGGTGCTGTGGGGCAGTACTGGGCATCTATACGGCAGAGTACAGGAGCTATATGGTGCTGGGGGGCACTACTGGGCATCTATAGGGCAGAGTGCAGGAGCCATGGGGTGCTGGGGGGCACTACTGTGGATGTATGGGGCAGAGTACAGGAGCTATAGTGTGCTGTGGGGCAGTGTTGTGGATCTATAGGGCAGAATGGAGGTGCTATGGAGCACTGTGGGTCAGTGTGGGTCAGCGTGTGGATCACTCACCTGCAGGGCGTTCAGCCTCTTCAGGGGTGTTTCACCCCACAACAGCCCCATTGACCTTAGAGCCGCCCTGACCCCCACACCGCCCCATAGACCCTTGTGATCCCCCCTCCCGTCCCCGCCATGGTGTGCAGTGGAGGCGCAGTCAGCCGGAGTTGGGGGGCGCAGTCAGCCGGAGTTGGGGGGCGCAGGCAGCCGGAGTTGGGGGGCGCAGTCAGCCGGAGCTGGGGGGGGCGGTCAGCCGGAGCTGGGGGGCGCAGGCAGCCGGAGCTGGGGGGCGCAGTCAGCCAGAGGGGGGCGGCCAGGCTGCCTTCGCTGTTCTCTGAGCAGGAGCTGCAGTGGGAAAGGGAAGGAAAGGGCCGTTATTTGTGTCACAGTCCTGGGAAACAGCCCCGAATCCCCCCGCTTCAGTATTAACCCAGTGAGCAAATTAACTGCCAAAAAAATGGATCTTAAAAGCTTCTTTGAGCACAAATTATCCTAAAAACAGCCCCAAAATGAAGTAAATTGAATTTGAGACCAAGCAGCCTTAAAAATCTCAAAAACCCGCCCAAATATGGTCCCTCACAGCTTTATATAATAAGATATCTATGTAAAAATAGATTAGATACATTACATAGTAATTATATATTAATATAGATATTAATAATATATAATGAATATCATTATTATTACAATATTAAGTTATATATCATTATATTATGCCATTATATATTAATTATAAATTACATTAAGTAATATCATTGAATATTAGTTGATCAGTTAATTATATCAGATTATATATTATATATATTTCTGCTATTCATCATATTATATCTTGTTGTAGTATATTACTATATGGATTTTATTTATACATTTAATATTAATATATTATTTAATAAATTAAATAATAAATTAAAATTAATTTAAATTAAATTAAAATACATAACTAAATGTAAAAATCCCATGTAACCAATGCAGCGGGTTCACCTTCCTCTCCTCGAGACAGCGCGCGGGGCGGAGCCAGCGGGAGGCTTTCCCGCCAGACGGCACCGGCCAATCAGCGAGCGTCTCCTCGGCCCCTCAGCGTGCGGGGAGAACGGGACGGGGAGACAAAATGGCGGCGGGTTAAAAAGCCGAATTTGTTCCCGCTTAAATATTAATTCAGTAAATTATCAATAAATAGATTTTTAAAGCTTTTTTGGGGGCGCAAATCAGCACCAGATCTGGGACCCCCAGCTCTAGACACGTTCAATAAAGTGAATTCAGCCCTAAAACCCCCAAAAAGCAACGAAATGCCCCTCCCGACTTTAAACACAATAATTTACACACTGATTTCAATAACTATTTAAATTATTTTAACAATTAATAATTTAAACAATTAAGCGGCTTTAGGAGCCTCCGAACCGCCCAAAATGCTCAAAAAAACCCTCATAAAACCTCAAAAAGCCCCGTTTAAATATAATAATTTAAATTAATAAGCGGTTAAAAGAAAAAAAAGCATTTGGACTCGCAACCCTGGAAACAGCCCCGAATCCCCCCCGGGCTTTAAACATCAATCTACTGCAGAAATTCTGATCACAAGTAGATTCAAAAAGCTTTAAAGTGGCGAATCGGCCCCTCGGGCTCCAAACGCGTTAAATGAACCTTTAAAAGCCGATGGAGCCCAACGGCCCGAGCGGCTCCGAGAGCTGAATGATTGAAACAAATCAGATCTGCAGGAGCCGCGAACCGCACCGCGCAGGGAATAAAACCGCAAAAAGCCCTTTAAACATCATAATTTAAATACATAAGGGCTCTAAAAACCCTGATTTGGACTCAAAATCCCGGGGAAAAGCCCCAAATCCCCCCGAGCTTTGAACTTTAATTCTCCCGATAAACCGCCAATAAACAGATTTTAAAGGCGCCTTTTGGCACAAATCGGGACCCAAAATACCCAAAAATTACGTAAAAAAACTTTTAAAAGCCGAATTCGACCCAAACCAGCCGCGATTCCTGAGAAAAGCCCCGAACCGGCTCCGCTTTCAACACAACGATTCAAACCGTTAAAGCGGCTCCGGGAGCCTTAACCGCCCCCCCCCCCCCCCCCAACACAAACCCGCGGCTTTAAAACCCCAATTTCCATCAAAACCCCCAAACCCACCCCAGCCCGCCGCTCGCTCACTAACCCGCCGAGCCCCAATTAACACCCGCACGATAATTACCGCCCTAGCCCCCCCCGTTACCCGACTCCGGCCGCTCTCGGGTTTCCCGCCGCGGGGGGGGGGGGGGGGGGGGGGGGGGTGCTCAGCCGGTTCGTCAGCGCTGAGGATCTCGCGCAGCCGCTGCCGCCTCCACGTGTCTGGTCCTGCGCGGGCTCTGCGCCGCCCCCTTTATCACCTCGTTGTCCCGCCCAGTCCCGCCCCCCGCCCGCCCTCCGGACAATGGGCGAGCGGCGCCCTCAGCCGCGCTGCCCAATCAGCGCTCCGTTGCTGTGGGCAAACGTCGGCGGGAAAACGACGACCAATCAGCGCCTTCTCTACCTCAGGAGCGCTAGCGAATCAGCGCCGGTTACTGGGAGCGCGAAATTTGGCAGAAAGGCAGTGACCAATCAGTGCCTTCCTCCCCTCAGCCACACGATGACCAATCAGCGCCTTTCTCTCACCCCCTCTGAGAACCCCACGTGGGGATTAGCCAATGGACGACTCCCGTGGCTGACACCGTCAGCCAATCAGCGAGCGCCTCCTCCCTCCCTCGGTATAAAAGAGCGAATGCGAACAGAAGAGGGAGACAAGATGGCGGAAGAGGAAACGTCATGGCTGCGTGCGGCGGCGATTGAGGAGGAAGGAGGACAGTCGGGGCTGGGCGGAAAACCGGCGGCTCCTCCGGCCGCGGCGGCTCCTGCGGCAGCGGCAGCAGCAGCGATCGGGGATGTGGGGGCGGAAACCGGCGGCTTCTCCGGCCGCGGCAGCAGCAGCGATCGGGGATGTGGGGGCGGAAACCGGCGGCTTCTCCGGCCGCGGCCAGGACGTGGCTTCACCGGCACCGGGGGCGCGAGCCCGCGCGCTGCGGGGCTGCGGGCGGGTGCGGGGCCGGGGGCTCCGGGGGTCCCGAGCGGCGGCCGTGGGGCGGGAGGGGCGGCTGTGGTGATAACCTGCGGGGCACTGAAGTGGCTGCTGTGGGGGCTCCTCAGAGGCGTGTCTGGAGTTATGGGGCAGGAACGGGGCTGCTATAGCGGTACCGGTGGGGCAGCCATAGGGCTGCTATGGAGTTACTTTGGGGTCACCTGGGGGGGGGGGGGGGGGCGGCAGCGCGCGCAGCTGAGTGTGGCCCCACCCACGCGGGTGGGGTCAGTGCTGAGGGGCGGGACTGGGAGGACACGCCCATTAGGAGGTCCCCCTGGGGAAAGTGGGCAGGGGGTGGAGCCTCCTTGTGTCACGCCCCCATAGGAGGAGCCTCTTGGGGTAGGGAGAGGGGCACGCCCGAGGGGGGCGTAGCTTAGGGAGGGAGGGGTGGAGCCGAGGTAAGGGTGGGCTCTGTACAGCACGTGCTCTGAGGGGCGTGGCTTAGGAGGGGCTGAGTATGGGGGCGGGGCTTTGATACATCATGATGCTGGGGGGTGGGCGCGATGAAAGGGGAGGGATCTGTAAGGGACACGCCTCTCAGGGAGGGCACAGACTGGCAGGGGCGGAGCTTTTGATGGGGTGGAGTTGGGGGTGTGGCTTTGTCAGACCACGCCCTTGGAGGGAGAGGCCAGACTGGACAGCACACTGAAAAATTAAAATTAACTGTTGTTAACCACATCGAGTTTGCTGTCTTTTATTTTAACTCAGAGGTAATTAATACCAGTCATGTTTTTGCACAACCCCAGAAAAGCTGTGGTTAAATTCAGACTGTCATAACTCACTGTTTTCTGATTTTATTTTACATCTAAATATCTTTTACTGTTCCGTTGGGAATCATCACTGCCTGGGAACTTTTTAATACCTCTATTTATAAACAGCCACTATTTAGTGGTTCCTTTTTACTTCTCTTTAAAAAAAAAAGTAACATTTTGACTCCGTTTGGTTCTGAGCTTTGTTGCCTCCAATCTCATGGCTCTGTTATAATTTAAATACTAAACACTCCCCATTACTTTCCAATGCTCTTTAAAATCTAAAGCTTCCTTACTTTGTTTCCTATGCAGTCATTCGTGCCTGCAGTTTATTTCATAACGGTTGTGCAAATGGAGCTACCAATGACTCCACATTAGTTTTCTGCCTTTACCATTTCAAAGGAATTCCAAACAATGTGGTTTTAAACTAGGATTCAGATTGGGAATAACTGCTGCCTAGTGCACCAAGAAGTAATAGCTGAAATTAAATTTAGTTATTGCTCACGCCTAAATAATTTCATTTATTTACACTTTAACATTTTTATCATTACATTACTACCAGCCGGATTAACTAGCACACATTATTTTTTTATTATAAACTAGAGATTTTTTCTCCACAGGTATTACTTCCAATTAGTGCTCCAGTATTTATATTCCACTCTTTTAAATTTTACTACATCAACTGGAGATAATTACTGTCTGCAGAGTTTTGAGTAACAGCTAGAGTAGATGACAGGCATTATTTACTCCCAAAGACTCTTCTGGTTACTCTTATTTAAGTTTTCATTCTAAATGTCTTACAGTAAGTAAGTAGTTACAATCATAAAACACCAGCGCCTTGGAATTTCCAGGAAAACCCACCGCAGCGCCTCGACGTGTCCAGAGATCGTCGGTGCCGGCTCCGCCAACGACGCGTCCAACCAGCCCCACCGTGCTGCCGAGGCTGCGGCAGCGCGACGGAACCGACCGGAGCGGGGGAAGGAGACTCAGCCCGGCAGGTACCGCACGGAACGGGAAACACCGGGCAGCGCAACTTCATTTCAAAGGAGGAACACGCACACGGAGCACAAAGGATGTTGTTCTGCACGGGACACGCGCTGTCCTTGGCAGCTGCACGGCAACGTTCTCTCTGTGACTTGGAGATCTGGTGGCAAATGAGGGAGCTCTGCACGTTGCACCTTTCAAACCTGCGCACAGAATCACACTTCACCCCGCAGGTGACACCAGAAACTAGGAAGCCTCCAAAAAGAATTTACAACCCCACACCCAAACCAGTTACACTCACCTCCACAACCAGTCCTGCTCTACACACATCTCCTCCTCCTTCACACACCCTTCAACAGCCAGATCCACAGCCGGCTCCTCACGGTCACTCACTGCACTAAACGCAGCAGGGCGGGGGGAGAAAGCTAAAGGAATTTTTTTAAAAACTCCCTGTGTTTTTTTCGGTGGCAGTTCTGGCGTTATTTTTGTTGGGGGTTGGGGGACATGCTGGGGTGTTTTTCGTTAAGGAAACTGCTGTTTCAGCCTGCAAGTGAAAACAAACCACACGCACAAGGCTGGACACGGTCGAAGAAGTCCCAGCTCGTCCGGCAGTCGCTGACAGCGCGTCCGTTCAGCCGTCTGCCCACCCTGACGCGCTCGCCCCCAGACGGACCGGCTGGACACACACACGTGTACTGGGGAACTCGCACCAGCGCCGCGTTCTGGGGAGGAGGGAAGGACAAACCAGAAATCAATCCTGCAAGAATCCGTCTCTAAAACACTACAGACCAACAATGACAGTTGTAAGTCACAGAGACTCCTCATTTTCTCTCTGACTCTCACAACAGTAACAAGGAAGTCCCGAAGGATGGAAAACACCAGGATAGGCTGGGAACAACAACAAAGGTAGGTAAAAGAAGATAAATGGGGGCTCTCAGGGTCACAAAAGACAAGCTCAGCTGTCCTGAGAGGAGCAGATGGGAATCAGAGGAGTTCTGAGGGGATCGCGGTGGGGGGCTGTCCTGGTTTTGGTAAAAAACAAGTTTCTCTTTTAGTGAATTTGCCTGTCAGCCGTGCGCTGCAGTACCCGAGTTTCGCCACAGGGTGCCAGCACTGAGGCGCGCCGCGGCACCGCATTGGGGCGGCCGGGTGCAGCACCGCGCTTTGTCCACAGGACGGCGACACTGAGACCCGCCGCGGCACAAATCTCATTTGTGCATCGTTTCTGTCCCCCCAGAACTCCTGGGTCCCCCCCTGAACTCCTGGGTCCCCTCCGGAACTCCTGGGTCCCCCCCCTGAACTCCTGGGACCTCCCTGACCTCCTGGGTCCCCCCCTCCTGAACTCCTGGGTCCCCCCCTCCTGAACTCCTGGGTCCCCCCCTCCTGAACTCCTGGGGGAAAAAAACATGCCCCTCGCGGTGGGGGGCTGTCCTGGCTTTGTTAAAAACCAAGTTTCTCTTTTAGTGAATTTGCCTGTCAGCTAAAGCTTCATATTAGCTGCATTTTCCTGGAGAACCAGATACATGTTGTGGTAAACAGAGTAATGGAATGCTAACTTGTTGCTAAGGACAGATTCACATCTTGCAAGAGGGGCAACAAGAAACAGGTGACCGAGAAACTGGCCAACTGTGTATAACATCCCATTCACGTGAATACTTCATATAAAAGTGGGAGATCATGAGGATCTCGTCCTCTTTGCCCTTTTTCGTCCCTTCTGCTTATGGCGACATTAGGCGAGTAAGCTGGTGAAGGGTCCAGAGGCAAAGGGACGTGCCCTGAGGAGAACAAATCGAAAGGTTCTTACCTCCGAGAAGTTGTCCTGGACTTTGGTTCCGCCAGCAGCCGTCCTGTGGTCCCGGCACAGCCTGGGGATCCCTGACCCGCACCACCGCAACCTTTAACAGGACACTGGGCCGTTCTAGAGCCTGAATGACAAACAGCAAGTATTTCTCTAGGACAGCTTTGATGGGGGATTGTTCTGTTTTCCCTGCAGCGGACAGGGAGAAATTTCTCCTCCTCACACTACCACTGAACACCCCGCCCGTGATTCTTCAGGCATTTTGGGGCTATGAGCCCCCAGCTCTCGCTGGCCTGCTCCTCCGGTAACATCATCGTCATCCCCCGAGTCCCCCCATTGATTCACTCCAAAAAAAAAGTTAGAAAAGGAAAACAGCCCCAGCGGGCAGCTCATTACTTTAAAATGCCATTTCCATACGTACATACCGGAGCCACCTCCAGAGAAATCCCTGGGGCGCGCCGAGAACGTCCTCGACTCCGCGCCGCCCTTGCTGCCGAGAAGATGACAAACTCGGCTGCCGGCTGCAACCTGGTCGGCCAGAGAGGCAGAGGGTGTAGAAACCTGGACCTGATCCTCTTGCTAGGAGTGGGGACTTACTGTTCCCAACTTAGCCTGGCCAACCCCTGTACCAAATGCTATGAGCGCGTGAGAATAGGACGACTGACACAGGATGTTCTCAGTTATCACACTCATGTTAATTCTGGGTGTTATGACAGAACAAAATTGGAAAAATGTGAAATCCAAGGGCAGAAGTTACAGGTAGCAACTCACCTAGGGAAAGGTGGACTCGGTGTGGGCTCTGTCTCCTGCCCTAGGGGAGAACAGAGTACCTGTTTTACACAAGCTGCTATGTGCGGCTGTTCAGATGGAGGGGGGGTGCAAGATCAGTATAAGGAGGAGTTAGTTAAGAGTGCCACTCAGGAATTGAAAAGAAGGCAAGAGAAACAAAATTGGTACCGAAAAATAGCGATCGGTATGAAGAAATAAGGAAAAAAGACAAGGGATTACAATTACCAACAGTAGGGAAAAACCTGTTTACAGATCTTATGGAAAAGAGAGCCCGGGAAGTAAGTTAGTGTTACGGGCAAATTCATCAAATACCTCTATTCCTCCCACTCGGTGGCCAGGTCCACCTAATGGATATTGGTCTCGAAATTGTAGCCTGGGAAATGAAACGACATGCTGGAAGAATCGAAGCAAAGCAAACCCCTTGGAGGAAATGGGGGATTTAAGGGGATCTTGGCAGAATCCTGCCTCTACTGATGTCAACGAACCGTGGAAAGCCCCCGATAGATTATTTTGGATATGTGGGAATAGAGCTTAGAACGAGTTAATGCCTAAATGGAGAGGGTCTTGTACAATAGGGATAATTCAACCAGCATTTTTCCTTTTCCCAAAGGAAAAAGGGAGTCATCTGGGGAAACCTCTGCACGAAACTTTAAAGAGAGAGAAGAGGGGTTTAACAAATGTCCCCATAGGAGGAACGCAAACTTGGAAAGATGATGAATGGCCTGCGGAAAGGATAATTGAATACTATGATCCAGCCACCTGGGCCCAAGATGGAAGCTGGGGATACCGTACCCCAATATACATGCTAAACCGAATTATCCGGTTGCAAGCAGTGGTTGAAATAATAAGCAACCGGACAGCTGAGGCACTGAATCTCATAGCGAGACAATTGTCTCAGACCAGGGCTGCAGTGGACCAAAATCGGGTAGCCTTAGATTATCTTTTAGCTGAAGAAGGGGGTGTCTGTGGGAAATGGGATACTTCTGAGTGTTGTTTAGAAATAGATGGTAATGGGGAAGCTATCATGAAAACAGCAGAGGAGATAAAACGAGTTGCGCGTGTCCCAGTACAGAAATGGAATTCTATACTTACCGGCCATTGGTTGGATCACTTCTTTGGGGGAGCTGTTTGTACCGGGTATGATCCCGTGCTTTATTCGGTTAATACATTCAGTACGCCAAGCCATGCAAATCTCAGCCGTGCCTATAGATCCTGAAATGGCAACAAAAGGAACAGGGTATAAATTGATGATTTTCAAAGATAACACCAAACTGGACCTGGCCGCCGCTAGGCAAGTACTAGCTAACTTTGAGGCCAAAGCACGAATCAAGAGGATAAAAAGAAAACGTGGCAACTGTCAAAAATGCACTTGTGATTCGTGCTAAGATGCTGAATGTTTACAGATATAACCAAATGAGGCACGGGCTCTGAACCTGGAAAAGGGAAAAGCTGTAGTTTTTGCCGTTCCAGTGCACGGTCAGAACCAAGGCCTATCCAAGAATTAAACCGAACTACGGCACGCCTCACCGCTACATACAGAGCCGGCTTTACACCGCAACGGAGCACCGCAACAACCGGTACCAAAAGCCCGGCCCCAGCTCTCCGCAAAGAAAGACTCCTCACCCGTCCTCGCGCGTCCCCTCGTCTGGGCGACCCGACCCAGACGAGGAGTCTCTCCACAGAAATCCCTGGGGCGCGCCGAGAGAGTCCTCGACTCCACGGGTCCTGCGGCCGCACAGAGCGGGTCCTCCGGCCGCCTCGCCGCCTGACACGGGGAAAGAAACAGGACGGCAGAGTCAGCGGCGCTGCTAAGCCGCGTGCTGTACTGCATTGGATGAGGTTAGTTATAACCGTTTAGTTTCTGGCTGACAACACATCTGTTAATTATTAGTTAAATATAAACTAAGCTCTCAGCTTCTAAACAACGTGTTATTTAATCTTCTGTCTCCCTCCTCTCATGCAGAAGGATCTAAAAGGCGAAAAGTGTCCCCTCACCGTGCAGGCACTCAGAAAGCATTTCCCTCACGTCAACCGGTTCATGAGGGCTACATCTTCTATAACTTCATCGCAGCATACGTTAACTTGGCAGCTTCTCTTCAAAAGCGAGAAGAGAACACAGGGACAGGCACCTGAAAAAACAAGGCAGAGAACAAAGCAGCTGGGAACATTGTGTCATTTACACGTGCACGTACCACCACCCCCCAAAAGTGGGGGGGCTCCCCTAGGAAAACAAAGCGGAGGCAGCGCCCCAAACAGCCGCAGCCCCCGGCCCGCAGGCCGGCAGCTGCCCCCCGGCACGGCAATGCTGCTGGCCAGCCTGAGCAGGGAGCTGTTCGTGCCGGCCAATATCGATACCCCCCTTCGCTCTCTCGCGGGAGAGCAAGTTCTTCAGCTTTCTGGGCAGAAGTCCCTGGAGGTAAAGGTTCAGCTCCCATTACCTGCTGGGCAGCCGTCCCCGCACGCCCGGCTTCACGTACCCCTTGCTTTACGCAAAGCTGCTTCCATCAGTGACCCGGGAGTCTTCGGCATCCTCCAGCGGCCGGTCCTTTCAATCCGCTCCTGCTGTTGCCGAGCATTCGTGTGCCACCGACTGCAAGACGGATCCACTGAGGAAAGAAGCCGCACCGACAACGTTAGCAGTAGCAATATTTACGTCATTAAACGTTCTAAGGAGGCACCGAGAGAGGGATGTTGTTTGCACACAAACGGGGACCTGACCCCCGTCGGGGGGACGGACACTGACACGCGGAGACCTGACTGCGAACCCCGCGGGTCACACAGCGTCTCTGCCCCCTGGCAGCTTCTCTTCACAAGCGAGAAGAGAAAACAGGGACAGGTATCTGAAAAAACAAGGCAGAGAACACAGCAGCGGGGGGGACAGAGGAAAAGAGGCCGGAAGAGCACCGAGGAACAGGGCAGAGGAAGAAACAAATCGGCGCGGCGGGGCGGAGACGGAGGAAAAAAGCCCGGCACGGTCAATGGGACAGAGAGGAACGCGGCCACGGGCAGGGAGCGGGACACGGGGACGCAGCGAGAAACCACGGGACGCGGGGAGATACCAAAACGTCGGCAAAAAAGACTCCTTAACACTGTTCTGAAAGTGTTAAACGGCAGGCAATTTTAATACAGCGCACCGCACGCTCAAGGATCGCCCCTGTAATCCAGCGCGCATGTGACTCACGCTTCTTGGTATTGATTACATCTACCTATTGGATATTCATTTGCTCCCAGCGCTTAGTTAATGCATTAAACGGAAGCTCTTTCCATAACCCCACCCTTCGCTGGCAGTCCCTCCTTGGTGTGCCAGCGTGTCCACCAAGGGTCTCCAGCGGTCCCCGGTGCCCCCCCGCCCCGGTGTGGGCTTCTCGACCTCATTTCTTGAGCACGCCCACTGTCATTTTGTGCTGCTACTAGAGTAGCTCCTTCTCCATTCTGTGGAACGTTCCATTTTCCCAGCCTGCAAGCCAAGGACATCCCGCTTTGCCCCACCTCCAGTCCCTGTAGAGCCAGTTTTTCTCTGTTAGGTTTCTGTTACGTTAGGCCTGGTCTTGCTACCTTATGCCGAGGGCTTTCTAAAAGATTTTTGTTCCTCCTATCAACGGGAAGCAAGAGGGAGAGCAACAGGCAAAACCGATGGCAGAGCGAGAGAGACCGCGGGGAGCACAGGGGGCTGGAGGAAGAAAGACAGGAATGAGGAGCCCCGCGGAGAGACGGAGGGCAGGGAAAAAACAACAAAAAAAGAGAAAAACGGGGCGGGGGGCAGCACGAAGGCTCAGAACAGGAACGAGGACGGGAACAGCGCCGTACAGAATGAAGAACGCCAGCAACGCTGAGCACGACAAAGGCACAAAGAGAGCAGACGAAGGGAGGGAGGAAGGAAAGAGAAAGACAGGAAGGTCGGGGGACAGAGCAGCACGTACAGACACAGAGAGGAAGAGAAGAGCGCGGGGACACACAGACGAGAGCGCAACGGGGGGACACGCACACGGACGAGAGCGCAGCGAGGGGACGGACGCACAAGAGAGTGCAGCGGGGGGACGGACGCACACGAGAGCGCAGCGGGGGGACGGACGCACACGAGAGCGCAGCGGGGGGACGGACGCACACGAGAGCGCAGCGGGGGGACGGACACGGACACGAGAGCGCAGCGGGGACAAGAGAACAGCGGGGACAAGAATGGGCCAGAGAAAGCGTGGGGAAAAAGGAGACGGAGGGGCAGGGAGGCACCAGGACACGGAAGCCGGGGACGAGGCCCGAGGGCCAGGGACTCACAGCGGCTCTCGCTTTTGGTGGCTGCCAGGAGGCTTCTAACATCTCAGACGCTCCTGTCCCCTCCTCTCCTCCCTCGGGGCGCTCGGCCGTCCTCAGCCTAGGAAAACACGGTGGGGTGTCAGGGCTGCTACGAGACGAGGCTTCGGGGACACGGAGCCTCGCTGGCTCGCTCGCCACGCAGCCGTCCCGCTCCGGGATACGCGCACAGACCTGCCGCGCACGTTGACGGCCTGGCCCGCTGCACGCCACGCAGAGGGACCCTTCGCCACCCAGAGAGAGGGGCTCCCTCTCTTGCCCGCCGCAGGAAGCAGACGTCGGCCCGACGGCCCCGCATTTCTTCCTCTTTACCTCTCCGGCTCCAGCCGCGGCAGCACCCGTCCACGGACGGGACGCGCTCCCTCGTCGCTTTTCCCGACGCACTGCCAGACGAGCCTCGCCAGCCCGAGGCGGGCGCAGCCGACGGCATCCCCGGGGTGGCAGCGAACGGCCGCATCCTCAGCGTGGCCTCTGGGAGCGGGAAAGAAGAAGCGGCGGCCGTTAGCACCGTAGCTCACCCCTGCCTGAGCCTGCTCCTTCCGCACGGGCCACCGGAGAGGTGCCGAGGGCCGGCCGGCCTGCCGCCTTCGCCATGGGGCTCGGGAGCGGCCCAAGAACACGGGACGGCTTCGCAGGAGCTGCCGCAGCTGGGGGCGGCTGCACGGGGCGAGCGGGGCCGCGGGAGGAGGCTCAGGGGGAGCTCTGGCGAGCTGGGGACGCACCCGGTATCTGCCCCCGGCCGGCTGGCGCCTCCTGCTCCTCTGCGGCACGCTGGCCAATACGCTGACAATACACCTATTAGTTAAATAGAAACTAAGCACTCTGCTTCTAAACAACGTGTTATTTAATCATCTGTCTCCCTCTTGTCATGCAGAAGGATCTAAAAGGTGAAAAATATCCCCTCAGCGTGCAGGGGGTCAGAAAGCATTTTACCTCACATCAACTGGTTAATGAGGGTATGAGTTGTATAACTTCATCACAGCATACACTAACTTGGCAGCTTCTCTTGAATTCCCCCCTTTGCAATATACTTGCAAATTCTTTGGCAGTATAAATCTACAAAATATTATCATCTCGTGCTGTGGTACAGCACAATTATTTGTTACCCACTAGCACTGCCAAACAGAACACTGTAGCATAATGTAAGTCAAAATGACTAGCATCAACATCAGACTCATAAGATCAACGCTGATGGAGCTCTGAAGCCGCAGCTCCTGCCGGTTCTGACGGTTGTTTCTTATCTGGCACTTTTGAGTGCTTGTGTTTCTTATCTGGCACCGCTGGCTGCTTCGGGTCAAGCAGCGTCTCTGCCCCCTGGCCGTGCGCTGCAGTACCCGAGTTTCGCCACAGGGCGGCGACACCGAGACCCGCCGCGGCAGCCCCGGGCGAGCGGTCGCGCCGCGTGTCGCGGGAATCCCGAAAAAAAAAACCCCAAAAAACAAACGCAACAAAACAAAAAAGCACACGGAGAGCCGCGGCACGAAAGCCGCGCCTACAGGACACGGAACCCGCCGCACCTCGCCCGGAGCTCCCGCCGAAGCGGCGCCCCACCACCGAGCCTGCAACCGCGCCTCAGCTCCGCTTTTAAACGTGCCCCCACTCACGGGGGCTGCGCCGCTCCCGGAGGGACTGCCGGACCGGGCACGGGCGCTGCGCCGGAGGGAGACGCGGCTCCAGACCGCAAGCCTTCAGCGCACCTGCCCTCGGGGTCGCACACCGCCCACCAGCTTCGCCAGCTCGGCCGTAAGGGCGGGGGGGAAACGGAGCCCCTCCCGCTCCCCCCGTTCCAGCGGCACGGTCCCCGTGGCCGTGGCTGCACTCACCTGCCGCGTCTCTCGCCGCTCCGTTCCCCTCACGCTCTCCCGCCGTCCCGCCGGGCTCCGCGGGCACCGACCCCGCCGGCCGCAGCGAGCGCTCCGCAGCAGCCCCGACCCCCGTTCCCGTTCGCTCCCGGTTACCCCCCCCCGCCCCAAACCGAGGCGCTCACGGCTTGGACATGCGCAGTAGGGATACCGCAGCACCCGCCCCTTGCCGCATCTCGGTTGGCTGCCTAGGACACGTCAATCACCTCTCTCGCCGCCTATCAGCGCTCGCTATTGGGGCATGCGCAGTAGGGAGACCACAACGCCCGCCTCTCCGGCAACATCATTGGCTGACGGCTGCACGCCAATCACCATGTTCTCCGCCTATCAGCGCTCGCTCTTTGGGGCATGCGCAGTACGGAGCATTCAACGCCCGCCCCTCCAGCAACCTGATAGGCGGACAGAGTGGCAACTGACGTGCCTAGGCAGCCAACCAGCGCTCCGCCCCTCCAGCCCTCCAGCCCTCCCGCGCCATCTGATTGGCCCGCTCCGAATCCTCTCAATCCTCACCCGCACGGCCTCTCCTTGGGGAAAAAACATGACCAAACACTAGGGAGCCGTGGGGAAACCAGTGAGAGACAAGACGGACAGCAGCAACGGCAAGTGCAATCTGGCTTCAATTCTGATCGTGCACTTCAAAGCCTCTCTCAGTCCTACCAATGACTGTTCCTTTTCTGGAAGGACAAACTTTCTTACCCGAACATCCTAAATTGAAGACTCCACGGAACAGAACGGGGATTGAGCCGCAGGACAACGTGCCATCGATTTACACTAATGGGGAAAAAAAACCCTAGAAGTCAACCCCAAATTTAAAATGGCACGTGTCTTTTCCAAGCAGAATGAGCCTGTGATTCCGCAAAAAAGGAGGACAAAGAGCAGGTCAGCTTATCAGAGAAAGACAGTGACAGGGAGCCAGACAAGGTGACACAGAGAGAGGGAGAGCGAGGCAAACGGGACGGAGAGGCCAAAATGAGCGCTCCACAGCCTCCCCCCCCTCGCCCCGAGACACCACGGAAGCGTTTGCAAGGCAGGCAGCTGTTCAAACGGGATTGAGTCGGCACACTCTGATTGGCTGCTTTCCACCCCACCGCGCCGTCCTCCTATTGGATGCGCCTTCCGCGGTCCGCGCCCAGGTGCCCGCCTCACGTCGGACCTGACTGAGGACTGCGCACTTTGGGCATGCACAGTACGGACAGCCCAACGCCCGCCCCTCCGGCAACCTGATTGGCTGCCTAAGCACATCAATTGCCATTCTCCCCGCCTATCAGCGCTCCGCCCCTCCAGCCCTCCCGAGCCATCTCATTGGTCCATTCTGAATCCTCACCATTTAGAAACAGCCGCTATTTAGTGGTTCCTTTTTACTTCTCTTTAAAAAAAAAAAAAAAAAAAAGTAACGTTTTGACTCCGTTTGGTTCTGAGCGTTGTTGCCTCCAATCTCATGGCTCTGTTATAATTTAAATACTAAACACTCCCCATTACTTTCCAATGCTCTTTAAAATCTAAAGCTTCCTTACTTTGTTTCCTATGCAGTCATTCGTGCCTGCAGTTTATTTCATAACGGTTGTGCAAATGGAGCTACCAATGACTCCACATTAGTTTTCTGCCTTTACCATTTCAAAGGAATTCCAAACAACATGGTTTTTAAACTAGGATTCAGATTGGGAATAACTGCTGCCTAGTGCACCAAGAAGTAATAGCTGAAATTAAATTTAGTTATTGCTCACGCCTAAATAATTTCATTTATTTACACTTTAACATTTTTATCATTACATTACTACCAGCCGGATTAACTAGCACACATTATTTTTTATTATAAACTAGAGATTTTTTCTCCACAGGTATTACTTCCAATTAGTGCTCCAGTATTTATATTCCACTCTTTTAAATTTTACTACATCAATTGGAGATAATTACTGTCTGCAGAGTTTTGAGTAACAGCTAGAGGAGATGACAGGCATTATTTACTCCCAAAGACTCTTCTGGTTACTCTTATTTACGTTTTCATTCTAAATGTCTTACAGTAAGTAAGTAGTTACAATCATAAAACACCAGGGCCTTGGAATTTCCAGGAAAACCCACCGCAGCGCCTCGACGTGTCCAGAGATCGTCGGTGCCGGCTCCGCCAACGACGCGCCCAACCAACCCCACGGCTGGGTGCCGGCTCACCACGCTTCGGGTGCCGGCTCTGCAGGTGCTGAGACATTCAAGATTGGTTTTGTATATTTTGTATTATTTTCTCTATTCTTATCAGTAGCATTAGTAAAACATTGTTACTATTTCCAGCTCTCTTCTCTCTGTCCTTCTCCCCCTCCCGATCGCCTGTCCTGAGTGGGACGGGGGGAGAGGGAGGGGCAAAAGGGGGAAGTGGGGGGGAGAGGGGGTTAACAATACACCTGCCAGGGTTTTACTGTCACCCCGCAATCTAAACCCTCGACAGCGGCCAACACATGGGGGGTCCTGAGAGGAGACAAGAGGGCAAAAATGAGGCCTCTGGGATGTGTCAAGAGCAAATGGGGAAGTTTTCAGGGGAAGAGAGAAAAGAGGGGAATTTAATGGGGCAAGAGGTCAAACGGGCACCGTGATGCCACCAAAGAGCCTGCAGGGACCCAAAGGCAGGCAGGGTCATCACAGAGGAGCTGGTAGGAAATGGGTTTCTGAGGGAACCAGGGGGCGAGTAAGCTGGTGAGGGGGACAGAGGCAAAGGGACGTGTCCTGAGGAGAACAAATCGAAAGGTTCTTACCTCCGAGAAGTTGTCCTGGACTTTGGTTCCGCCAGCAGCCGTCCTGTGGGCCCGGCACAGCCTGGGGATCCCTGACCCGCACCACCGCAACCTTTAACAGGACACTGGGCCGTTCTAGAGCCTGAATGACAAACAGCAAGTATTTCTCTAGGACAGCTTTGGTGGGGGATTGTTCTGTTTTCCCTGCAGCGGACAGGGAGAAATTTCTCCTCCTCACAGTGCCACTGAACACCCTGATTCTTCAGGCATTTTGGGGCTGTGAGCCCCCAGCTCTCGCTGGCCTGCTCCTCCGGTAACATCATCGTCATCCCCCGAATTCCCCCATTGATTCACTCCAAAAAACAAAAGTTAGAAAAGGAAAACAGCCCCAGTGGGCAGCTCATTACTTTAAAATGCCATTCACATACGTACATACCAGAGCCCCCAAACCCGGGGGGGCAGCGCCCCGAACAGCCGCAGCCACGTCCCACAGGCCGGCAGCCACCCCCCGGCACGCTGGGGATGGACGACGGTGCCGCGTCTCCCGCTCCGGCGCTGCTCCCCCCACCGGGGCTGGGGGTCTGCTGAGCATGGGGCGGTCACAGCTCCCCCTGAAACACAGCAATTCCACAGGAGAGTTCTTGAAACATAGCCCCTCGTTTTGCACGTTTCCAGAAAGCATTTCTTATGTCAACTGCCTGATGACAGGCTTGTCTTTTGTAACTTCATCACACTATACATTAATTTGGCAGCTTCTCTTGAATTCCCCCCTTTGCAATATACTTGCAAATTCTTTGGCAGTACAAATCTACGAAATATTATCACCTCGTGCTGTGGTACAGCACAATTATTTGTTACCCACTAGCAGTGCCAAACAGAACACTGTAGCATAATGTAAGTCAAAATGGCTCGCATCAAAATCAGAGTCATAAGATCAACGCTGACAGAGCTCTGAAACCGCAGCTCCTGCCGGTTCTGACGTTTCTTTCTTATCTGGCACCTCTGAGTGCTTGTGTTTCTCATCTGGCACCTCTGACTGCTTGTGTTTCTCATCTGGCACCTCTGACTGCTTCGGGTCAAGCAGCGTCTCTGCCCCCTGGCCGTGCGCTGCAGTACCCGAGTTTCGCCACAGGGCGGCAGCACTGAGGCGCGCCGCGGCACCGCATTGGGGCGGCCGGGTGCAGCACCGCGCTTTGTCCACAGGACGGCGACACTGAGACCCGCCGCGGCACAAATGTCATTTCTGTCCCCCCAGAAATCCTGGGTCCCTCCGGAACTCCTGGGTCCCCTCCGGAACTCCTGGGGGGAAAAAAACATGCCCCTCGCGGTGGGGGGCTGTGCTGGTTTTGTTACAAAACAAGTTTCTCTTTTAGTGAATTTGCCTGTCAGCTAAAGCTTCATATTAGCCCCATTTTCCTGGAGAACCAGATACATGTTGTGGTAAACAGAGCAATGGAATGCTAACTTGTTGCTAAGGACAGATTCACATCTTGCAAGAGGGGCAACAAGAAACAGGTGACCGAGAAACTGGCCAACTGTGTATAACATCCCATTCACGTGAATACTTCATATAAAAGTGGGAGATCATGAGGATCTCGTCCTCTTTGCCATTTTCGTCCCTTCTGCTTATGGCGACATTAGGCGAGTAAGCTTGTGAGGGGTCCAGAAGCAAAGGGACGTGCCCTGAGGAGAACAAATCGAAAGGTTCTTACCTCCGAGAAGTTGTCCTGGACTTTGGTTCCGCCAGCAGCCGTCCTGTGGTCCCGGCACAGCCTGGGGATCCCTGACCCGCACCACCGCAACCTTTAACAGGACACTGGGCCGTTCTAGAGCCTGAATGACAAACAGCAAGTATTTCTCTAGGACAGCTTTGATGGGGGATTGTTCTGTTTTCCCTGCAGCGGACAGGGAGAAATTTCTCCTCCTCACACTACCACTGAACACCCTGCCCGTGATTCTTCAGGCATTTTGGGGCTGTGAGCCCCCAGCTCTCGCTGGCCTGCTCCTCCGGTAACATCATCGTCACCCCCCGAGTCCCCCCATTGATTCACTCCAAAACAAAAGGTAGAAAAGGAAAACAGCCCCAGCGGGCAGCTCATTACTTTAAAATGCCATTTCCATACGTACATACCGGAGCCACCTCCAGAGAAATCCCTGGGGCGCGCCGAGAACGTCCTCGACTCCGCGCCGCCCTTGCTGCCGAGAAGATGACAAACTCGGCTGCCGGCTGCAACCTGGTCGGCCAGAGAGGCAGAGGGTGTAGAAACCTGGACCTGATCCTCTTGCTAGGAGTGGGGACTTACTGTTCCCAACTTAGCCTGGCCAACCCCTGTACCAAATGCTATGAGCGCGTGAGAATAGGACGACTGACACAGGATGTTCTCAGTTATCACACTCATGTTAATTCTGGGTGTTATGACAGAACAAAATTGGAAAAATGTGAAATCCAGGGGCAGAAGTTACGGGTAGCAACTCACCTAGGGAAAGGTGGACTCGGTGTGGGCTCTGTCTCCTGCCCTAGGGGAGAACAGAGTACCTGTTTTACACAAGCTGCTATGTGCGGCTGTTCAGATGGAGGGGGGGTGCAAGATCAGTATAAGGAGGAGTTAGTTAAGAGTGCCACTCAGGAATTGAAAAGAAGGCAAGAGAAACAAAATTGGTACCGAAAAATAGCGATCGGTATGAAGAAATAAGGAAAAAAGACAAGGGATTACAATTACCAACAGTAGGGAAAAACCTGTTTACAGATCTTATGGAAAAGAGAGCCCGGGAAGTAAGTTAGTGTTACGGGCAAATTCATCAAATACCTCTATTCCTCCCACTCGGTGGCCAGGTCCACCTAATGGATATTGGTCTCGAAATTGTAGCCTGGGAAATGAAACGACATGCTGGAAGAATCGAAGCAAAGCAAACCCCTTGGAGGAAATGGGGGATTTAAGGGGATCTTGGCAGAATCCTGCCTCTACTGATGTCAACGAACCGTGGAAAGCCCCCGATGGATTATTTTGGATATGTGGGAATAGAGCTTAGAACGAGTTAATGCCTAAATGGAGAGGGTCTTGTACAATAGGGATAATTCAACCAGCATTTTTCCTTTTCCCAAAGGAAAAAGGGAGTCATCTGGGGAAACCTCTGCACGAAACTTTAAAGAGAGAGAAGAGGGGTTTAACAAATGTCCCCATAGGAGGAACGCAAACTTGGAAAGATGATGAATGGCCTGCGGAAAGGATAATTGAATACTATGATCCAGCCACCTGGGCCCAAGATGGAAGCTGGGGATACCGTACCCCAATATACATGCTAAACCGAATTATCCGGTTGCAAGCAGTGGTTGAAATAATAAGCAACCGGACAGCTGAGGCACTGAATCTCATAGCGAGACAATTGTCTCAGACCAGGGCTGCAGTGGACCAAAATCGGGTAGCCTTAGATTATCTTTTAGCTGAAGAAGGGGGTGTCTGTGGGAAATGGGATACTTCTGAGTGTTGTTTAGAAATAGATGGTAATGGGGAAGCTATCATGAAAACAGCAGAGGAGATAAAACGAGTTGCGCGTGTCCCAGTACAGAAATGGAATTCTATACTTACCGGCCATTGGTTGGATCACTTCTTTGGGGGAGCTGTTTGTACCGGGTATGATCCCGTGCTTTATTCGGTTAATACATTCAGTACGCCAAGCCATGCAAATCTCAGCCGTGCCTATAGATCCTGAAATGGCAACAAAAGGAACAGGGTATAAATTGATGATTTTCAAAGATAACACCAAACTGGACCTGGCCGCCGCTAGGCAAGTACTAGCTAACTTTGAGGCCAAAGCACGAATCAAGAGGATAAAAAGAAAACGTGGCAACTGTCAAAAATGCACTTGTGATTCGTGCTAAGATGCTGAATGTTTACAGATATAACCAAATGAGGCACGGGCTCTGAACCTGGAAAAGGGAAAAGCTGTAGTTTTTGCCGTTCCAGTGCACGGTCAGAACCAAGGCCTATCCAAGAATTAAACCGAACTACGGCACGCCTCACCGCTACATACAGAGCCGGCTTTACACCGCAACGGAGCACCGCAACAACCGGTACCAAAAGCCCGGCCCCAGCTCTCCGCAAAGAAAGACTCCTCACCCGTCCTCGCGCGTCCCCTCGTCTGGGCGACCCGACCCAGACGAGGAGTCTCTCCACAGAAATCCCTGGGGCGCGCCGAGAGAGTCCTCGACTCCACGGGTCCTGCGGCCGCACAGAGCGGGTCCTCCGGCCGCCTCGCCGCCTGACACGGGGAAAGAAACAGGACGGCAGAGTCAGCGGCGCTGCTAAGCCGCGTGCTGTACTGCATTGGATGAGGTTAGTTATAACCGTTTAGTTTCTGGCTGACAACACATCTGTTAATTATTAGTTAAATATAAACTAAGCTCTCAGCTTCTAAACAACGTGTTATTTAATCTTCTGTCTCCCTCCTCTCATGCAGAAGGATCTAAAAGGCGAAAAGTGTCCCCTCACCGTGCAGGCACTCAGAAAGCATTTCCCTCACGTCAACCGGTTCATGAGGGCTACATCTTCTATAACTTCATCGCAGCATACGTTAACTTGGCAGCTTCTCTTCAAAAGCGAGAAGAGAACACAGGGACAGGCACCTGAAAAAACAAGGCAGAGAACAAAGCAGCTGGGAACATTGTGTCATTTACACGTGCACGTACCACCACCCCCCAAAAGTGGGGGGGCTCCCCTAGGAAAACAAAGCGGAGGCAGCGCCCCAAACAGCCGCAGCCCCCGGCCCGCAGGCCGGCAGCTGCCCCCCGGCACGGCAATGCTGCTGGCCAACCTGAGCAGGGAGCTGTTCGTGCCGGCCAATATCGATACCCCCCTTCGCTCTCTCGCGGGAGAGCAAGTTCTTCAGCTTTCTGGGCAGAAGTCCCTGGAGGTAAAGGTTCAGCTCCCATTACCTGCTGGGCAGCCGTCCCCGCACGCCCGGCTTCACGTACCCCTTGCTTTACGCAAAGCTGCTTCCATCAGTGACCCGGGAGTCTTCGGCATCCTCCAGCGGCCGGTCCTTTCAATCCGCTCCTGCTGTTGCCGAGCATTCGTGTGCCACCGACTGCAAGACGGATCCACTGAGGAAAGAAGCCGCACCGACAACGTTAGCAGTAGCAATATTTACGTCATTAAACGTTCTAAGGAGGCACCGAGAGAGGGATGTTGTTTGCACACAAACGGGGACCTGACCCCCGTCGGGGGGACGGACACTGACACGCGGAGACCTGACTGCGAACCCCGCGGGTCACACAGCGTCTCTGCCCCCTGGCAGCTTCTCTTCACAAGCGAGAAGAGAAAACAGGGACAGGTATCTGAAAAAACAAGGCAGAGAACACAGCAGCGGGGGGGACAGAGGAAAAGAGGCCGGAAGAGCACCGAGGAACAGGGCAGAGGAAGAAACAAATCGGCGCGGCGGGGCGGAGACGGAGGAAAAAAGCCCGGCACGGTCAATGGGACAGAGAGGAACGCGGCCACGGGCAGGGAGCGGGACACGGGGACGCAACGAGAAACCACGGGACGCGGGGAGATACCAAAACGTCGGCAAAAAAGACTCCTTAACACTGTTCTGAAAGTGTTAAACGGCAGGCAATTTTAATACAGCGCACCGCACGCTCAAGGATCGCCCCTGTAATCCAGCACGCATGTGACTCACGCTTCTTGGTATTGATTACATCTACCTATTGGATATTCATTTGCTCCCAGTGCTTAGTTAATGCATTAAACGGAAGCTCTTTCCATAACCCCACCCTTCGCTGGCAGTCCCTCCTTGGTGTGCCAGCGTGTCCACCAAGGGTCTCCAGCGGTCCCCGGTGCCCCCCCGCCCCGGTGTGGGCTTCTCGACCTCATTTCTTGAGCACGCCCACTGTCATTTTGTGCTGCTACTAGAGTAGCTCCTTCTCCATTCTGTGGAACGTTCCATTTTCCCAGCCTGCAAGCCAAGGACATCCCGCTTTGCCCCACCTCCAGTCCCTGTAGAGCCAGTTTTTCTCTGTTAGGTTTCTGTTACGTTAGGCCTGGTCTTGCTACCTTATGCCGAGGGCTTTCTAAAAGATTTTTGTTCCTCCTATCAACGGGAAGCAAGAGGGAGAGCAACAGGCAAAACCGATGGCAGAGCGAGAGAGACCGCGGGGAGCACAGGGGGCTGGAGGAAGAAAGACAGGAATGAGGAGCCCCGCGGAGAGACGGAGGGCAGGGAAAAAACAACAAAAAAAGAGAAAAACGGGGCGGGGGGCAGCACGAAGGCTCAGAACAGGAACGAGGACGGGAACAGCGCCGTACAGAATGAAGAACGCCAGCAACGCTGAGCACGACAAAGGCACAAAGAGAGCAGACGAAGGGAGGGAGGAAGGAAAGAGAAAGACAGGAAGGTCGGGGGACAGAGCAGCACGTACAGACACAGAGAGGAAGAGAAGAGCGCGGGGACACACAGACGAGAGCGCAGCGGGGGGACAGACGCACACGGACGCGAGAGCGCAGCGGGGGGACGGACGCGAGAGCGCAGCGGGGGGACGGACGCGAGAGCGCAGCGGGGGGACGGACGCGAGAGCGCAGCGGGGGGACGGACGCGAGAGCGCAGCGGTGACAAGAGAACAGCGGGGACAAGAACGGGCCAGAGAAAGCGTGGGGAAAAAGGAGACGGAGGGGCAGGGAGGCACCAGGACACGGAAGCCGGGGACGAGGCCCGAGGGCCAGGGACTCACAGCGGCTCTCGCTTTTGGTGGCTGCCAGGAGGCTTCTAACATCTCAGACGCTCCTGTCCCCTCCTCTCCTCCCTCGGGGCGCTCGGCCGTCCTCAGCCTAGGGAGAACACGGTGGGGTGTCAGGGCTGCTACGAGACGAGGCTTCGGGGACACGGAGCCTCGCTGGCTCGCTCGCCACGCAGCCGTCCCGCTCCAGGATACGCGCACGGACCTGCCGCGCACGTTGACGGCCTGGCCCACCTACGCCATGCAGAGGGACCCTTCGCCACCCGGAGAGAGGGGCTCCCTCTCTTGCCCGCCGCAGGAAGCAGACGTCAGCCCGACGGCCCCGCGTTTCTTCCTCTTTACCTCTCCGGCTCCAGCCGCGGCAGCACCCGTCCACGGATGGGATGCGCTCCCTCGTCGCTTTTCCCGACGCGCTGCCAGACGAGCCTCGCCAGCCCGAGGCGGGCGCAGCCGACGGCATCCCCGGGGTGGCAGCGAACGGCCGCATCCTCAGCGTGGCCTCTGGGAGCGGGAAAGAAGAAGCGGCGGCCATTAGCACCGTAGCTCACCCCTGCCTGAGCCTGCTCCTTCCGCACGGGCCACGGGAGAGGTGCCGAGGGCCGGCCGGCCTGCCGCCTTCGCCATGGGGCTCGGGAGCGGCCCAGGAACACGGGACGGCTTCGCAGGAGCTGCCGCAGCTGGGGGCGGCTGCACGGGGCGAGCGGGGCCGCGGGAGGAGGCTCAGGGGGAGCTCTGGCGAGCTGGGGACGCACCCGGATCTGCCCCCGGCCGGCTGGCGCCTCCTGCTCCTCTGCGGCACGCTGGCCAATACACTGACAATACACCTATTAGTTAAATAGAAACTAAGCACTCTGCTTCTAAACAACGTGTTATTTAATCATCTGTCTCCCTCTTGTCATGCAGAAGGATCTAAAAGGTGAAAAATATCCCCTCAGCGTGCAGGGGGTCAGAAAGCATTTTACCTCACATCAACTGGTTAATGAGGGTATGAGTTGTATAACTTCATCACAGCATACACTAACTTGGCAGCTTCTCTTGAATTCCCCCCTTTGCAATATACTTGCAAATTCTTTGGCAGTATAAATCTACAAAATATTATCATCTCGTGCTGTGGTACAGCACAATTATTTGTTACCCACTAGCACTGCCAAACAGAACACTGTAGCATAATGTAAGTCAAAATGACTAGCATCAACATCAGACCCATAAGATCAACGCTGACTGAGCTCTGAAGCCGCAGCTCCTGCCGGTTCTGACGGTTGTTTTTTATCTGGCACTTTTGAGTGCTTGTGTTTCTTATCTGGCACCTCTGGCTGCTTCGGGTCAAGCAGCGTCTCTGCCCCCTGGCCGTGCGCTGCAGTACCCGAGTTTCGCCACAGGGCGGCGACACCGAGACCCGCCGCGGCAGCCCCGGGCGAGCGGTCGCGCCGCGTGTCGCGGGAATCCCGAAAAAAAAAACCCAAAAAACAAACGCAACAAAACAAAAAAGCACACGGAGAGCCGCGGCACGAAAGCCGCGCCTACAGGACACGGAACCCGCCGCGCCTCGCCCGGAGCTCCCGCCGAAGCGGCGCCCCACCACCGAGCCTGCAACCGCGCTTCAGCTCCGCTTTTAAACGTGCCCCCACTCACGGGGGCTGCGCCGCTCCCGGAGGGACTGCCGGACCGGGCACAGGCGCTGCGCCGGAGGGAGACGCGGCTCCAGACCGCAAGCCTTCAGCGCACCTGCCCTCGGGGTCGCACACCGCCCACCAGCTTCGCCAGCTCGGCGGTAAGGGCGGGGGGGAAACGGAGCCCCTCCCGCTCCCCCCGTTCCAGCAGCACGGTCCCCGTGGCCGTGGCTGCACTCACCTGCCGCGTCTCTCGCCACTCCGTTCCCCTCGCGCTCTCCCGCCGTCCCGCCGGGCTCCGCGGGCACCGACCCCGCCGGCCGCAGCGAGCGCTCCGCAGCAGCCCCGACCCCCGTTCCCGTTCGCTCCCGGTTACCCCCCCCCCCGCCCCAAACCGAGGAGCTCGCGGCTTGGACATGCGCAGTAGGGATACCGCAGCACCCGCCCCTTGCCGCATCTCGGTTGGCTGCCTAGGACACGTCAATCACCTCTCTCGCCGCCTATCAGCGCTCGCCATTGGGGCATGCGCAGTAGGGAGACCGCAACGCCCGCCTCTTCGGCAACATCATTGGCTGACGGCTGCACGCCAATCGCCATGTTCTCCGCCTATCAGCGCTCGCTCTTTGGGGCATGCGCAGTACGGAGCACTCAACGCCCGCCCCTCCAGCAACCTGATAGGCGGACAGAGTGGCAACTGACGTGCCTAGGCAGCCAACCAGCGCTCCGCCCCTCCAGCCCTCCAGCCCTCCCGCGCCATCTGATTGGCCCGCTCTGAATCCTCTCAATCCTCACCCGCACGGCCTCTTCTTGGGGAAAAAACATGACCAAACACTAGGGAGCCGTGGGGAAACCAGTGAGAGACAAGACGGACAGCAGCAACGGCAAGTGCAATCTGGCTTCAATTCGGATCGTGCACTTCAAAGCCTCTCTCACTCCTACCAATGACTGCTCCTTTTCTGGAAGGACAAACTTTCTTAGCTGAACATCCTAAATTGAAGACTCCACAGACAGAACGGGGATTGAGCCACGGGACAACGTGCCATCGATTTACACTAATGGGGAAAAAAAACCCTAGAAGTCACCCCCAAATTTAAAATTGCACGTGTCTTTTCCAAGCAGAATGAGCCTGTGATTCCACAAAAAGGGACGGCAAAGAGCAGGTCAGCTTATCAGAGAAAGACAGTGACAGGGAGCCAGACGAGGTGACACAGAGAGAGGGAGAAAGAGGCAAAAGGGACGGAGAGGCCAAAACGAGCGCTCCACAGCCTCCCCTCCCTCGCCCCGACCCCCGTTTCCCCGTTAACTCCCGCTACCCGCCCCGAGACACCACGGACGCGTTGGCCAGGGAGGCAGCTGTTCAAACGGGATTGAATCGGCGCGCTCTGATTGGCTGCTTTCCACCATGGCGCCGTGCTCCCATTGGATGCGTCTTCCCGCGGTCCTCCCCCAGGTGCCCGCCTCAGATTCGGACCTGACTGAAGACTGCGCAATTTGAGCATGCGCAGTAGGGAGACCTCAACGCCCGCCCCTCCGGCAATCTGATTGGCTGCCTACTCACATCACTTGCCATTCTCCCCGCCTATCAGCGCTCCGCCCCTGCAGCCCTCCGGAGCCATCTGATTGGCCCGCTCTGGATCCTCACCCGCCTGCTCTGCCGGGACCCCCACGCCCTTTGGCCGCGCGGCTTCCAGCAGCCGCGTTTAAAAGGAAACAGCAAACCGCGCTCATTTGCTTTACACTGAAAAGGGCGGCGGGTGGTCACCTACCCATAAATTCATTGAGAACAGAGAGAGCCCTAAGGAGCTCCGGCCGGCAGGTTTATCTCCCCTGTGCCCGGGACCGAGGAGACGCCGCCGCCTCCTGCTGCCGCCTCGCCCGTTCCCCTCGCAGCGGGGCTGCCCCCGGAGAGCCGGGGCCTCTTTTTTTCCCGGCGGCTCATCCGACCGCTGCCCCCCCCTTTCTGACCGGCACGACCCCGCCCGCAGCGGCAGCGCCCCCTCGTCCCCCCGGCACGGGCACAGGGCGCCGCTCCCCAGCTGCAGTACCGGGCTGTGGCCACCAGACGGCAGCACCGAGCGCGGTCACGCAGCGCCCCCCGGGCCCCGCAGCGCGGGCGCTTGTTCTTGACCCGTGGGCAGCCTGAGCTCCCTGAACGCGCTTTCCCAGAGCCGCGGACATGGCAGACACACTGATAAAAGATAAAACCCCGACATTTATAAAGTATTATTTTTCCTCAAGATGTCTTCTGGTCTAATAAAATATATTGCCTCTGCCTGTTCCCGTGTCTTGTCTGCAGCAATAACTCGGCTCCTGCGCAGCTGTGGCAGCTCTGGGGTTGTTACAGGGTCAGTTCCAGCCCTTACCCACGGCTGAGCAGCAGCCGGGCAGGTGTTGCTGTTCTGGGCGCTTCGCATCCTTCAGGAACGGTTCTCAAACGATCCTGCACAACGATGTCCAGAGCCAGGACAGCCCGCGGCGGTGGGACAGGAGCACACGGCCGGGGGCGCGTCCCGGCTCGGGGCTGTTTCCGCAGTCGCTGTGAGTTGTTCCGTGAGCTGGAACCAACCTCCCGATGCCCCGGCCCGGCCCTTTGTCCCCGGCTTTCCCAGGGCAGCCCAGCGGGTCGGTCACACAAACTGTTCTCTGCTGGCACCACCCAGCCGGGCCACCTCTGTCTGTGGTTCTGGGGACACCCCACGGACTCCCTGGAAAATGGACATCACAGCACTGACAGGGGGCGTTCAGGAGCCTCTGCGCTTTTGGGTTGGTTTGTTTGCGGTTTTTTGCCTCTTTTGTTGTTTTTATCATTAGCTTCTTGTTGTTGGTTTGTTTGTTTTTAAGCTCTTACTCTATATAGCTCATCGATGGTGCTTATAAAGTACGGGTAAATCTACCCTGCTTCCTCACAGGAGACAACCATCTTGCTTTACAACAGGTGACTGAATCTGCTATAGAAAAGTTCAACCACCTCCTGTACAGCAAAGGATAAAAGAAAGTATGGATTTTTGTTGCATCTAATCCATAATGCAAGTACCAATTAACAATACATTAGCAGTGGGTTCCTCAAATATTCACTGTGAAGGCAGTTCCTGGCACGATTATATTATCATTCTTACTATTTTACAGGAGAAACACAGGGCACGGCTGATTTTGCCCACGTGCAGCGCAATGATCACACGGGTGCGGTGAAACGGGTGAAAGGCCCTAGAGAAGGAAAATCGGGCTCCGTGTGCTACAGGGGGTATAAAGCAGAAAAAAGAGCAGTGAATGTGTATAATGACACAATTAGATGGTTTTTCAGCTCCATGATGTGCTCTTCTACTAACAGCATCTGCTGGAGTGGATATGCTGGACACAAACAGGCGGTTCCTGGTGTTGTGCCCACGGTGATTCATCCACTGGGGCCGTGGGTGACAACAGACACAAAACCTTGGGAGGGAGGTGATCACAGGAAAACGCTTAAAGATAATGAGCTAGCAGACTTGATTTAGTCTTTATTTAAAAATACACACGGCTGCTGTCTTTTTTCCAGTTTAGCTAGGACGGGCTTCAAGATCTCTATTAATTCTAATTACAATATGTGACAAAAATTAAGGGGGGAAAGCTTTATTTTTATAATGGTGTTTAAATCGCAATTTTGGAAAACAGATAAAGGGGTGTAGCAAATGAGGCACAGACTCTTTAAGGTGCGAAGAGACATTTAATACAAACTCAGGTTTGCATTTGAAACATCGCGTACCTCTGTCCCTGATGTACCGATCCCGTATCAATCCCTGTCCCTGAGGTACCGATCCCGTATCAATCCCTGTCCCTATCTAGTATCTAGTGCAGAGCCTCAGGGGTCAGTACTGGGCCATTATTATTCAATATATTCATTAACGATTTGGCCGAGGGAATAGAGTGACTGTCAGCAAGTTTGCTGATGACACCAAGCTGGGAGGAGCGGCTGACACGCCAGAGGCTGTGCTGCCATCAGAGACCTGGACAGGCTGGAGAGCTGGGCGGGGAATAACCTGATGAAATTTAACAAGGGCAAGTGTAGAGTCCTGCACCTGGGCAGGAACAGCCCCAGGTTCCAGTATAGGTTGGGAGATTACATATTAGAGAGCAGTGTGGGGAAAGGGACCTGGGGGTCCTGGGGACAGCAGGGTGACCATGAGCCAGCACTGGGCCCTTGTGGCCAGGAAGCCAATGGGACCTGGGGTGGGTTAGAAGGGGGTGGTCAGTAGGTCAGAGAGGTTCTCCTGCCCCTCTGCTCTGCCCTGGGGAGACCACACCCGGAATATTGTGTCCAGTTGTGGCCCCTCAGTTCCAGCAGGACAGGGAACTGCTGGAGAGAGTCCAGTGCAGCCACCAAGATGCTGGAGGGAGTGGAGCATCTCCCGTGTGAGGAAAGGCTGAGGGAGCTGGGGCTCTGGAGCTGGACAAGAGGAGACTGAGGGGGGACTCATTCATGTTTATAAATATATAAAGGGTGAGTGCCACGAGGATGGAGCCAGGCTCTTCTCAGTGGCAAACAATGATAGAACAAGGGGTAATGGGATCAAGCTGGAACACAAGAGGTTCCACTTAAATTTGAGAAGAAACTTCTTCTCAGTAAGGGTGACAGAGCCCGGCCCAGGCTGCCCAGGGCGGGTGTGGAGTCTCCTTCTCTGCAGACATTCCAACCCGCCTGGACACCTTCCTGTGTAACCTCATCTGGGTGTTCCTGCTCCATGGGGGGATTGCACTGGATGATCTTCTGAGGTCCCTTCCAATCCCAAACATACTGTGATACTGTGTGATACTGTGATACACGAAAACTAAATTGGGCTCATCCAGTGACCTGTGAGCAGTAAAACCCATCACCACACAGTCACTCAGAGAGCTCGCAGCAGCGCCCCGGCTGCTGCAGCCATGGAATAAAGCGCTTGGCTGGCACACAGACCACGGCAGCCCCCGCTCCCACCGCGGACCGGGCGCAGGGGCCGTTCTGCTCCCCGGACAGCTCAGGCCTCTCCCTCTGCGGAGCCTGAACCGCCGCTGCTTTGGCTGGGGGGTCGAGTGCACCCGCCAGAGACATTTCCAGGGGAGGATGAGTTTCTTAATCCTTTCTATAAACAGGATTTTTTTTCATTTTAAACACCTTATACCTCACTGACATTTACTCCTATGTCTCTTTTTACACATACATATGTATTTAGGGAATATCTTTGTTTCATATGTATCATCTATTTCCACTGTAATATATATCTACTTAGACATCTACACACTTGCGTACGTATTTACATGTATATAACTGCTTAAACTTATACAGAATATTGTTTACGCTTATATATCAACACTTATCTACAATATCTATTTATACTTATGCACCTGTTTAGCCTTCTCTTTGGACACAAATATCTTTTTAGACTTGCAGATGCTGGCACATTATTACAATCATATTATTACAATGATGTATTTAGACAGAGATACCGATTCCCACGTGGCGTGTGACACGATGAGCAGCGACACGTGTCCAGCCGCACGGCCCCAGCAAGAGGCGCAGCCCTGACCCGCCAGGGACACGCGCCATGGAACCAGACAAGTAAAGTATGTCAGAGCGCTCTGCCAATATTGGGAAAACACTCACAGCATCCAGTTGCCTGTCTTTGTAAGCGTCTAGAACAAATACCCATATGCTTAAGTACACCTAATCATATGCTGCACCTACTCAGCAATTACTCTTTTAACTATGGAAGTCAACATGTAAATTAGACCATTTTTTTGTTTAAAGTTTCATTGATGATAGGAAAATCAGTGAGATAGAAGTCATGGGTTTACTTAAAGATAAATAAATATCCCCATTCCTGCAGTACAGCATAAGGCTGTGAAAAAGGAGCGTCAGACCCGCTAACGCTTTTGGCTGCGCTGCAGCACACAGGGGAACACGTTTCTGTGACAGCTCGACTGTCACAACTGGGAACCCAAAGCCCAGCGGTGCCACCAACCTTTGCCAGGCCTGCTGTGCTGGGCTCTCTGGAAGGAAATGGACTTGGGTCGGTTGTTTCAAAGAAAATGAACGGTCCTGTTGCTGATGAGGCCACTGCCCATTACATCACCTGGGAAGATCCACTCGGAGGGCAGGTTCATAAAACGCAGCTCCTTGGAATGAGGAACACTGCCGTTCTGGAAGACTTCTTGCCAACTGAAGTCAGAACTACACACTGTACGTTAAGAGAAAAAAAGTCATTATTGAAACAGTAACTCACCCAAACCACACCAGGACTCACTGCCGCCAGTTACGAGGCTGAAAGTGCTTCTTGGGAACACCTGGCAAATGCGCAGAACAAAACCGATCTGCCCAGGTGCCTGTATCTCAGTCAGAATAGCACTCAAAAAGCTACGATATTTTAAAAACCTGTTGGCTGAAAAAGAACAAAGCATTTGTCATTGAAGCAGCTGTTTCTTCTGGACATCTGAACTCTTACAAACACCTCCTTTCCTCGTTTAGTACAAAATCATTTCCACTGTATCATTCAATCATAAGCCCACAGAAACAGAAGATTACGCTTTCAGGAAGAGAAAATACGCAGAGGGAGGTGAGCTCTGCACAGTGTACCATGCTCCAGAACAGACCTTACTTTTAGTACATGTGGTAAAATGTTTGGTATTAAAAATATAGGAGAGACGGTGCATTCTTAATGTTAACTTTAAAGTCCACTCTACAAGTACCTCAGGAAAAATGCAGACACACGTCTCAGCCGCACCCTGTACGGGCAGACCACTCCGGATTCTGTCTGTCTGTCTTGTCCTTCTGTAGCAGAACACGAGGCAACCGCAGTGAGACGGTGGCAGTGGACACCCAGCTGAAAGAGGAAAAAACCCTTCAGAACAAAGCTGGATAGGAATCTGACACTTCCTTTTTTCTTGCGAAGGCTACAGCTGAGTGGAGGAAAAGGTACTTTGCACCATCTTTAGTACAGTTGTTGATACGGCCACTGGAGCGTTTGCATTTTTTAGACAACCAGGCCGTTTTTTGACTCATTGGCAGCCTGAGTTCCCTAGAACGCACTTTCCCAGATACACACAGAACACAGATATCACCTAAGTACAGCCAAGATTTCCTTCCTCGCCCTGAATGTTGGCATTGAAGAGTCCAGCAGCCCATCTGTCCTTGTGAACTGCCCCACTGAAAAAAAAAAAAAATTATCTTTCCCAGGCTGTTTCTTCAAAGGGTAAAGATATTTTAAAATTGCAGTTATCTTTTCCAACAAAGTGATTTTGTGATTCCTTTGAAAAGGAGGGTAAGGAGCAGATCAGCTTGCCAGAGAAAGATAGGGACAGGGAGCAAGACAAGGTGACACAGAGAGAAAGGCAAAAGGGCCAGGGAGGCAGCGCAAAGGGGAGCCCAAAATCAGAGACAAGGAGCAGGAGACAGAGACGGTGGGAAAAATCCTAAAATGGGCAGCGGGAGAGACAGTGGGAGAGAGGATGGAGATGGAGGAAGAAACCTGGGATGGCCAACAGGACAGGGAAGAACATGAGTGTGGGTAGGGAGCAGGGATACAGTGAGAAACAATGGGACAGGGAGCAGCATTAAAGGTCAGAAAGAACAAGAGATTAACAGGAAGGAGGAAGGGAACACTGAGATGCTGAACAAAAAACGCCAGCAACAGTGAGAAAGACAAATGAATAGAGAGAGAAGGACAAGGAAGGAAGGAGAGATAGGAAGGTAGGGAGATAAGAGCTGCATGTACAGGCACAGGGAAGGAAAGAACAGCAGGGAACGGGCCAGAGAAACCGGTGGGGAAAAAAAGAGACTGATGCAGATCCAGACGAAGAGACGGAAAAGAGAAAAACAGCTACAGAAGATGGAGCAGGACACAAAAATAAAGAGAAAAGGAGAGGTATAGGGAAGCAAAATTAAAAAATAATAATAACAAAAAAAACCAAAAACACCACCAAGGATGGGCAGGGAGGCACTGAGACATGCAAGTGGGGGGCAAGGCCCTGAGGGCCAGGGACTCACAGCGGCTCTCGCTTTCGGTGGCTGCCAGGAGGTTTCTAACAGCTCAGACGCTCCTGTCCCCTCCTCTCCTCCCTTGGGGCGCTCGGCCGTCCTCAGCCTAGGAGAACACGGTGGGGTGTCAGGGCTGCTACGAGACGAGGCTTCGGGGACACGGAGCCTCGCTGGCTCACTCGCCACGCAGCCGTCCCGCTCCGGGATACGCGCACAGACCTGCCGCGCACGTTGGCGGGCTGGCCCGCTGCACGCCACGCAGAGGGACCCTTCGCCACCCGGAGAGAGGGGCTCCCTCTCTTGCCCGCCGCAGGAAGCAGACGTCGGCCCGACGGCCCCGCATTTCTTCCTCTTTACCTCTCCGGCTCCAGCCGCGGCAGCACCCGTCCACGGACGGGACGTGCTCCCCCGTCCCTTTTCCCGCCGCGCTGCCAGAGGAGCCTCGCCAGCCCGAGGCGGGCGCAGCCGACGGCATCCCCGGGGTGGCAGCGAACGGCCGCATCCTCAGCGTGGCCTCTGGGAGCGGGAAAGAAGAAGCGGCGGCCGTTAGCACCGTAGCTCACCCCTGCCTGAGCCTGCTCCTTCCGCACGGGCCACCGGAGAGGTGCCGAGGGCCGGCCTGCCGCCTTCACCATGGGGCTCGCGAGCGGCCCAGGAACACGGGACGGCTTCGCAGGAGCTGCCGCAGCTGGGGGCGGCTGCACGGGGCGAGCAGGGCCGCGGGAGGAGGCTCAGGGGGAGCTCTGGCGAGCTGGGGACGCACCCGGCATCTGCCCCCGGCCGGCTGGCGCCTCCTGCTCCTCTGCGGCACGCTGGCCAATACACTGACAATACACCTATTAGTTAAATAGAAACTAAGCACTCTGCTTCTAAACAACGTGTTATTTAATCTTCTGTCTCCCTCTTGTCATGCAGAAGGATCTAAAAGGTGAAAAATATACCCTCCGCGTGCAGGGGGTCAGAAAGCATTTACCTCACATCAACTGGTTAATGAGGGTATGAGTTCTATAACTTCATCACAGCATACACTAACTTGGCAGCTTCTCTTGAATTCCCCCCTTTGCAATATACTTGCAAATTCTTTGGCAGTATAAATCTACAAAATATTATCACCTCGTGCTGTGGTACAGCACAGTTATTTGTTACCCACTAGCAGTGCCAAACAGAACACTGTAGCATAATGTAAGTCAAAATGACTAGCATCAAAATCAGACTCATAAGATCAACGCTGATGGAGCTGTGAAGCTGCAGCTCCTGCCGGTTCTGACGTTTCTTTCTTATCTGGCACTTCTGACTGCTTGTGTTTCTTATCTGGCACTTCTGACTGCTTGTGTTTCTTATCTCCACGGAACAGAATGGGGATTGAGCCACAGGACAACGTGCCATCGATTTACACTAATGGGGAAAAAAATCCCTAGAAATCAGCCCCAAATTTAAAATTGCACGTGTCTTTTCCAAGCAGAATGAGCCTGTGATTCCACAAAAAAGGAGGGCAAAGAGCAGGTCAGCTTATCAGAGAAAGACAGTGACAGGGAGCCAGACGAGGTGACACAGAGAGAGGGAGAGCGAGGCAAACGGGACGGAGAGGCCAAAATGAGCGCTCCACAGCCTCCCCTCCCTCGCCCCGACCCCCGTTTCCCCGTTAACTCCCGCTACCCGCCCCGAGACACCATGGACGCGTTGGCCAGGGAGGCAGCTGTTCAAACGGGATTGAATCGGCGCGCTCTGATTGGCTGCTTTCAACCCCACCGCGCCGTCCTCCTATTGGATGCGCCTTCCGCGGTCCGCGCCCAGGTGCCCGCCTCACGTCGCACCTGACTGAGGACTGCGCAATTTGGGCATGCGCAGTACGGACAGCCCAACGCCCGCCCCTCCGGCAACCTGATTGGCTGCCTAAGCACATCAATTGCCATTCTCCCCGCCTATCAGCGCTCCGCTCCTCCAGCCCTCCCGAGCCATCTGATTGGCCCGCTCTGAATCCTCACCATTTATAAACAGCCACTATTTGGTGGTTCCTTTTTACTTCTCTTTAAAACAAAAAAAAAAAAGTAACGTTTTGATTCCGTTTGGTTCTGAGCTTTGTTGCCTCCAATCTCATGGCTCTGTTATAATTTAAATACTAAACACTCCCGATTACTTTCCAATGCTGTTTAAAATCTAAAGCTTCCTTACTTTGTTTCCTATGCAGTCATTCGTGCCTGCAGTTTATTTCATAACGGTTGTGCAAATGGAGCTACCAATGACTCCACATTAGTTTTCTGCCTTTACCATTTCAAAGGAATTCCAAACAATGTGTTTTTAAACTAGGATTCAGATTGGGAATAACTGCTGCCTAGTTCACCAAGTAATAGCTGAAATTAAATTTAGTTATTGCTCACGCCTAAATATTTTCATTTATTTACACTTTAACATTTTAATCATTACATTACTACCAGGTGGATTAACTAGCACACATTATTTTTTATTATAGATATAAACTAGAGGTTTTTTCTCTACAGGTATTACTTCCAATTAGTGCTCCAGTATTTATATTCCACTCTTTTAAATTTTACTACATCAACTGGAGATAATTACTGTCTGCAGAGTTTTGAGTAACAGCCAGAGTAGATGACAGGCATTATTTACTCCCAAAGACTCTTCTGGTTACTCTTATTTAAGTTTTAATTCTAAATGCCTTACAGTAAGTAAGTAGTTACAATAATAAAACACCAGGGCCTTGGAATTTCCAGGAAAACCCACCGCAGCGCCTCGACGTGTCCAGAGATCGTCGGTGCCGGCTCCGCCAACGACGCGTCCAACCAGCCCCACCGTGCTGCCGAGGCTGCGGCAGCGCGACGGAACCGACCGGAGCGGGGGAAGGAGACTCAGCCCGGCAGGTACCGCACGGAACGGGAAACACCGGGCAGCGCAACTTCATTTCAAAGGAGGAACACGCACACGGAGCACAAAGGATGTTGTTCTGCACGGGACACGCGCTGTCCTTGGCAGCTGCACGGCAACGTTCTCTCTGTGACTTGGAGATCTGGTGGCAAATGAGGGAGCTCTGCACGTTGCACCTTTCAAACCTGCGCACAGAATCACACTTCACCCCGCAGGTGACACCAGAAACTAGGAAGCCTCCAAAAAGAATTTACAACCCCACACCCAAACCAGTTACACTCACCTCCACAACCAGTCCTGCTCTACACACATCTCCTCCTCCTTCACACACCCTTCAACAGCCAGATCCACAGCCGGCTCCTCACGGTCACTCACTGCACTAAATGCAGCAGGGCCGGGGAGAAAACTAAAGGAAATTATTTAAAAACTCCCTGTGTTTTTTTGGTGGCATTTTTGGTGTTATTTTTGTTGGGGGTTGGGGGACATGCTGGGGTGTTTTTCGTTAAGGAAACTGCTGTTTCAGCCTGCAAGTGAAAACAAGCCACATGCACAAGGCTGGACACGGTCGAAGAAGTCCCAGCTCGTCTGGCAGTCGCTGACAGCGCGTCCGTTCAGCCGTCTGCCCACCCTGACGCGCTCGCCCCCAGACGTACCGGCTGGACACACACACGTGTACTGGGGAACTCGCACCAGCGCCACGTTCTGGGGAGGAGGGAAGGACAAACCAGAAATCAATCCTGTAAGACGGCTGCCAGGGGTCAATGGGGTCATAGGTCCCAATACCCACCTCGAGCCCCACCCCAATATGGCCAACCTAGACAGGCCCCGCACTTCCAGCACATGGCAGTCATGAATGCCGTGGCCCCGCCCACCAGCAGGGAGCCTGGCGCCCATGGCTTGGGGGAGAATCCGGTTGTTGCAAGTGGCGCCGCAGTCAGTGCAGGGCAGAGGCCGGGGCTGGCCCAGGTGGAGACCTGGGTCTAACCCTAACCACCAAAGCAGCACACAGCTCTCTGCAGCCTGCTACCGCACCTTGGCGGCGTTTTTATACAGCTCACCTGGGGAGCGCTGCATGGCTCCCAGAGGTACTGCAATACGAGGAACCACTGCTCAACTGGAGACACAGGTCCAGAATGGACTGCTTCACCCACCTCCTCCGTGAGAAAGGCCAAGCTCCTAACAAGCTCAGATAAAAAACTGCCAAACCACAATAACACCCCCCTCACCTCGCCCCACCATCACGTCACTCTTGCTACGCCCGCACCGACCTCCCACTTCCCGAGTAGTATAGCAGGAGGGTTGGCTTAAGCGGGGTACCTGCACAGAGGTCTCAGCCAAGCACTTTCAGAAATCCCTAGATTTTTATATCTTTCCAGATCATTCATATCATGATTCAGTCCAATAGCAATATTTGAGTCTGGGATCTCCTTGCTTCTCATTGGATCTTTTTCACTGATATCAGGTGGGCCTTTGTTCTATTTAACTGTAGATATTGTTTATAGTCCACAGCCTTGAACATGCCATTTTGCCTGAATGAATCCTTTTCCTCCCAGCAAAGTGCAGAAGGCTCTGTTCTGTTCAAATAATGCAAATTAAAATAATTGTTTGCCATCAACTGACCATGTCCAGCCAATCCCCAAGCAGCACCTCCCACCAAACTCCATCCCGTTTTATCACAGAGAATGACATCCCACGATTTGGAACACCCTTTGGTCAGTTTGGGTCAGCGGTCCCACCTGTGTCCCCCAGCCTGCTTGCCGGCAGGGTGAGGAGCAGACCAGGCCTTGATGCAAGTGCTGCTCAGCGGTAACTGACACAGCCCTGTGTTTCCAGCACAAATCCAAAACATGGGAGGAGAGCAGTGTGGGAGCAGGTGCAGGGAAGTGGGGGAGTGTCAGAGTTTGGGTGGGGGGCGCAGGCAGCGCCTCAGGGGTTCAGAGGCAGAGGGGGGCAGCGCAGAATATGAGGGGAGGAGGGAGAAAGCAGCAGAGGGGCAGAGAGGAGGGAGATGGACTCACGGGGGTGGGGGGAAGACCCAAGGGGAAAAAAAAAAAATCAAAAGATAAAATAAAAAAATAAATTGAAAGGTACAGCAAAGAAAAAGTCCAGACTGGGTGCCTCTCAAGGGGAGGAATCCTGAGACAAAAGAGGTTTGGGCTCTCACAATCTATACACCCACTCTTCACATGGTCCTTCACGCACTGCACACATGCCTTTAGTCCAACGGTAATTTGGGTCTGGGGGTTTATTTGTCTCTTATTGGATTCTCTTTCTCCATCCTCTGGGCAGTGTTTTTACTGTTCCCATCTTGATGGTCTGCAGCCTCTGCTCACAGTGTTGTCTCTTTATCTCCTGGCACTGGTCTTCAAAGCCCCCACCACCAAGCAACCAGGTTCACAATATGCAGCCTGGAATTCCAGTTAGCTTGTCCACTCATGCTAAGTTTAGCTACTCATGCTAAAATAGGTTATTCAAACAAAAGAATATAGCTAAAAGAACAGAATACAATTTTAAAGTTAGTTTGATTAAACTTATTTCAAAACATTTCCTAACTATTCAACTATTTCTTAACTATTCAACCATTCAGCACACCCTTTCAGGGGAATAGGATAGCAACCTTCATATCCTGCCTTTCACCTTACAAGATACTCTAATCACAGTAATTAAAAAAAAAAAAAAAGGAATAGGGTTTACAAAAGGATGTGGCTTACATCCTTCTGCTGGTAGAAGCAGGTGATAAATAAGGGCTCTTCAGTGCTGCTGTTCTTCTTGATCTCTGGAGAGAAATAGCATCTTTACCAAGCCAGGATGAGAAACCCCTCCACACTCTATGTTCTGATGCCTTTGCTGGCCCAAGCAAAGCTCTTTTGCTGGACCTTGGGGTGCCTTTGGAACTGGCTGCTGAAGTAACACTCTTCCTACGGCAAGGGGTTTGAGGTGTAGTACTTCTGGTTTTGGTAGAACTGGTTGCACAGCTTCTGCTGATGGATTCAGCTGGAAAGGTCACCATTGAGCATACTGGGCTTTGGCAAGACTTCTGTATTTTCTGAAAGAAGCATTACACACACATGTTATGCTAAATTAACTCAGTCAGCCTAGAGTTTGGAACCAGAATGACAAGGAACATTTGAGCTGAATCTCTAGCTTCCATTCTCTTATCAGGTTTAGCATAGCACAAATGCTTCCCAGCCCTCCATTTGCATTGGTGAAGTCATTTGCTTCCCCAACCCTTACAACTTGTCAAGCACTTCAGTAGGCACTGGAACAGAGTTCCTGCTGCTTTTATGCAGGAAAGAGACAGGGTCCCTAATATAAAATTAATGCAGTTAAAATCCACCAAAGGGAAACACAAGCCCAAGTTTTCTACTCTGCTACTATCTAGTGGTATTTGTCGGTCCAAATTAAGATTGACTATAACAAAGAACATGCTAACAAATAGTATAGGTACAGGAAAAGGAGTAAACAAAAAAAAAATCCCAGGCACTACATTTCTTAGAAACAATTCTTTGCAAGCAATGGCAGTCCTTACCCACTTTCCTCCTTATGAAGGCTGCTCTGCCGTACATGATGAAATACAGTAGAGTAAAAGCATTTATTTAGTAATAAAATAAAAGTTTTGATGAAACTACATCTCATATTTCTTCTTTTCACCTTTCTCCCTGTTCTGGCAGATTCATAATTTGCAGATTTTACTAGTTAGTAGCTATGAGACAACCATTATGGTGTGCGAGCATATGGGGTAGACTCTCTGGAGTACAGCTTGCGTACAGAGTCCAGTAATCTAAGCACTGAAGTTGAAGCAAAAACTATCCACGCTCCACTGCAAAGTACCTGGGACACTGTTCCGAAAGCATTTTTTGCTGTTCTTTTAATACTCTGAAGAGGCTGGCTCTTCTGTCTTGCTTCCAGACTTTCCCAAGTTGTGGTCTTACGAAAATTCAGCTCTACTTGCTTTAATGGTACTCGCTTCCTTAGAGACATGCGGATGGTATTGAGAGAACTCAAAGAAGCCCTTCTCTTGAATTTGTCAGGTATAGGGCTCTCATTCTCATCCAAGTCAGCCAGGAGCTGGTGTTTCCTCCAAGCCATTGTTGCCTTGACATTTTGGAGCACAGATACCATCTTGTTCCAGTTCTTGCTCAACCTTATTTTGAAAACAATCAGAACGAGTGCAAGAATTAGCCAAAACAACCTGCCGAGCAGTGTGAAAAAGGAGAAATGGGCCGGGCCCGGGGCGGTGGGGGCAGTTCGGCCGGGCCCGGGGCGGGGCGGCGCGGTGAGGGGCAGCTCGGCCGGGCCCGGGGCGGGGCGGGGCGGTGGGGGGCAGCTCGGCCGGGCCCGGGGCGGGGCGGGGCGGTGGGGGGCAGCTCGGCCGGGCCCGGGGCGGGGCGGGGCGGTGGGGGGCAGCTCGGCCGGGCCCGGGGCGGGGCGGGGCGGTGGGGGGCAGCTCGGCCGGGCCCGGGGCGGGGCGGCGCGGTGGGGGGCAGCTCGGCCGGGCCCGGGGCGGGGCGGGGCGGTGGGGGGCAGCTCGGCCGGGCCCGGGGCGGGGCGGGGCGGTGGGGGGCAGCTCGGCCGGGCCCGGGGCGGGGCGGGGCGGTGGGGGGCAGCTCGGCCGGGCCCGGGGCGGGGCGGGGCGGTGGGGGGCAGCTCGGCCGGGCCCGGGGCGGGGCGGGGCCCGGGCGGTTGGCGCTGCTCCTGCAGGACCTCGCTCTCGTGGCTGGCATTCCCCGTGCCCGCTACTGACAGCCGCGGCCTGGCTAACCGAGCCGGGTCCGTACCGCGGGAGCTGACACACGGCGAGCCCAGCCGACACCGTTACTTCACCCGCCAGGGACGGCTGAAGTGAGCGTTAAAGGCGATGCCGAGGCCGGAGGAGACCGGCTCAGGCTGTGCGAGAGGCGCACAGCCAACAAACACGAACCGCGACCGGACCACCCCGGCAGCCGCTGTACTCACCGCGGCGAACGAGACCGGAGCCGACCCAGCACCACACACCGGGAACCTCTGTGAACGCGTTTGAACGGCGCCCCGCCCACTCTGGCTCCCCGGATTGGCGCCGGCGCCGCCCGCCCCCATTGGCTGCGTCCCTCGCACGCGCGGCGGCCGTTACACGGCTCGGCGCCTGCGCATTAGCTCCGGCTGCTCCGCGGGGCGCCCCGTGGCTGCGGCGCCCGCGAGGATGGGGCGTGAAGCGCGGGCGGAGGGGGCGGCGGCTGCGGGTCCCGATAAGTCACACGTGCCCCAGCCCCTAGGCAGGGGTGTTGTAGAGGCGCTGATGGCGACGGTGCCTCTGTGGACCTGTGGCCTAGAGATCCAGGTCAGCAGGTGTAGCAAAAGGAGTCAGAGGCTGGGTTGCACCTGTTTGCGTATCCACGGCTCCTGTTGCTTCTGGTAGTTAGTTATGAGCCAGTGTCTTAAAAAAATTCTTGTTTGCTTGCTTTTTCTCCACCGGCTTCTGCAGCTCTTGTTGGAGGAGACAGCTGCTGTAACTACATTGCATTGTACTGGAAACAATCTAGGATGTGCTCTGTAGCGTATTGGCCAGGAAAGAAAGGCCATGTGCAGAGAATGTGCTTTGGTTGTTTTTAGTATCCTACCTTAGAAGAAAACAAGATATATAAAGCATTTATCTTTAAAACACTTCTACCTGAAATAGCGGTAGCAGCTTATGTTGTTTTCCAAAGGTTTGGTTTGGGTTCCCCCCACCAAGTTAAACTCGGAGCTGACAGCTAGAGACGCTTCCATAGTTGTGGCTTAGAGCTGTGGGGAAGCCAATCCAGTAACACTGCAGGATTCCTATCGAGTCCCACCTATGGCTTATAAGCATACTTTCTGTAAGTTCCTAAGATACATGGTTTTTAAAAAGTTCTATGTGATGGCGTGGGTACCCCTTTGTACTCACACACTATAGCATGGCTGAATATAGCTCAATAAATATCCCTTACTAACGTTTGTTTCTGTGATTACAGCCCTAGATGCTGTTCTGCTTTCCTCAGCCCATTGGCTTTATGGTTTCCAGATAGCTGCAGATGTGTTATGCCTCTTTCCCCATCCGTCCTCCTTCCCCACACCCCAGTCTCCATAGGGTGTCTCTTTCAGGCTCTTCTCACTAGCAACCTACAGCTTGAGCCACCATATTTTAAAACTTGTCTTGGATCTTTGTCTGGACAGGCAAAATAGGGTTATTAATCTAAAGACCTTCTAAATAAATGACTGACAGTTCTGCAAAAGAGCTCTTGTGGGGGCATGGGGGAGAGGAGGGTACTAAATACAAGAGATGAAGATCCTCATGCTCAGTTTCTAAGGGTTATCTTGAGAGCTGGGGGTTTTGATTGGCATTTTGGATGGGAAGAGGGGAGGAGGAATCCCCAAGAATGGACATGGTGCCAATGGACAGGCGGAGAGACAGCGTGTGATGGAAGAACTGTAGGCCAAAAGGGAAGCAGCAGGCTGGAGCTGAAGTGGGCAGTCAGCCTGTCCTTTTGTGCCTGTTTAGAAAATTAAAATAGAAATATCTGAGTGTTTGTAGTTGTAAACAGACTCTCAGGGATCTGAATATTTTCTTCATCATCTTATAGTGCCTCTGTTGTTTCCATCCAATTCAACTTGGTTACCCAACAGAACAGCATATGCAAAGGAGGAAGGGTAGATTGTTTGGAGATTGTCATCATGTACTTTTGAGTTGCATCTTCTTGTAATCATGTCAGCCAATAAGCCTTGATTTTAGGGTATACCAGAAGAAAGCATCACTAGATTTTCTTCCAGTTTCATCCCCAAGAGCACTAAGGAGTGATTTACCGAGTGGACACTATAAGGCACATGCACTATAGACGTGGAAAATAAATACATTCTGAATTTTTGCTCCTCTGCAGAGGTACTAACAAAACACTAGGTTTCCATGCCCTTTGTCTGCTTGCAGAGCGAATAGCCTGATCTGTAAAAGGTCTCATGAAAACAAGCACCTAACAGGGCAGTGGGATGTACTCTGCATTTCACAGCTGAAGCTTGAATGGACGCATCGCTTCCCTTCTCGACTGTTTATTGCTCAGGCTCTTGATCCATTTACCTGGTCATTGCAAAGTAACATAAGACATACAGCCTTCTCCTGGCTTGTCGATTGTGGCCTGTATTTCTCACTTCCTAAGGGACCACCAAACAAGGCTGCCTTTCCTTTTCACCATCTTCAGTTAGCCAAAATGACTTGGCTTAAGTTGGCTTTGTTCACTGTTCGCCCTTACATAAATTCAGTTGTCATGACATCACAAACATTACTTCTTTGCTCCATGGCAATAGCCAAGCTTCACAGGGGGAGGGGTCGCAGGTAGAGAAGACAGATCTTGAACTCTGGAGGGAAACTATGAGAGCTGGAAAAGTGCGTGGAGAGTTGACTACTTACACAGTCCTGTCTTGAGAGTGGAACTGGTAACTTCTTGCATTGTGGTTGTTTACTTATATGTTTTACCAATGCTCAGTGGTCTTCCAACTCACCAGCCTTCTCCCTGCCTATTGGGGCACAATGACTGAACATCCTGCTTGAACCGAACAATGGAACAGTTTATATTGCTTACTACTGTCTACAGGGATTGTACCTTAATCTATGGCAGGGCACTAGCTTAGATGATTGTCATGGAACAGCACACCTAAGATAAGAAAAGTCATTTGCACTAGTTTTGCACCGACAGTACTGTTCAAACGTGTACAGCCCAAAGCACTGGATACTTCTAGACACTAGGCACCAGGCCATAAACCATTATCAATTACAGCTGAAGCTAACCAAATGTTTCTGGAGGCTGTGGCTGCTCTATCAGCAGTTGATACCATTTCACTGTTCAGCTAGACTGAAGGCAAAAAAGTTTAAAAATGTGTCTTGTGCTTGTACTGTGATTGTTCTTAATTTTTGTTCCGTGGGTTTTTTTTGTTTGTTTATTTTTTGTGTGTGTGTGGGTTTTTTTCAATTTAGGTTTGACCATAGTTTAGACAAAAGAGCTTGTTTGACCCTGACAGCTTGAGTACAGAGGCAAAGAAAAGATTGTTGGTTTTGAATGTGAAGAAACAAACTTTCAACTGTTTTCTAAGAAGCCTATTCTGTTGGGAATGTCAAGAAATCTACGCACAGCTTTCTTCATCTAGGTTTGGCTCAAGACCCAGAAGAGAAGTGAAAAACTGTCTTCTCAATGGAAGATGACAGTGAAACTGAGCAGAGCTCCTGGGCTTATCTACCTGATGTCTGTCTGAGGCATGTCTTCCATTGGTTAGATGACAGGGACAGATCTCAGGCTGCCTTGGTCTGTAAGAAATGGAGTTGGGCCATGTACTCAGGATCCCTCTGGAGGAGCAGAACCATCATATTCTACGGCCGGCCATCAAGGGCACGCACAATGGAGTTTCAAAGTGCATTATGGTATGTCAAGAAGTTTGGCAAGTATTTGGAGCACCTCGAGATCAAGTTATCGAATCCTCACAATACTGCCTTTACTCAAAAATTTCAAATGACGATGAGAGGTCTTCTTTCACATCTGGGTAAGCGCAACAGTCGCCTAGTATCCCTGAGCATCAAGTACCTGGAATTAGACCGCTTGATCTGGAAAAATGTGGTCAGGGCTCAGTTTATCAAGAACTTAGCTACCTTTCTGAAAAGAATGAGCAAGCAACTTGATTATCTCAACCTAAAAGGAGCAAGAGTAACCTTGGAAGATGGCTGTGAACTTCTGAATTCTCTGACCTGCTTGACAAATAGAAGCTTTATATCTGAAATCAATATTGAGGATTTCTTCGGTCTTCACCTTCCGGTCTACAGCAGCACCTTGTTCCACCAGACTATGTCCAAGTTCCACAGCCTGGTTATCCTGACTTTCAATTATAACTGCATCTCTGATGAACTGCTGGACATCCTGCGGGAGCACAGCGCTCATTCCCTGTGCACCTTGAATATCAAATGTCATATCCATGACCCTCATGGGCAAGTGGTCTGGGGAATGTCATGGGCAAACCTGGCCAAGAGAGCCCCAAAACTGAATGTGAACTTCTTCTTTGAAAGAGTCGTGAGGCATGATCACCTAGCCAGGATCCTGCTAGCAGAGATTCCAGTCAGGAGCATCAGTCTACGGAGCTGCTATTCCAGTGACCCAGACTGGATAATGAGACCTACCCTCACCAACCTCCTCCCAGTCTACTGGCATATTCTGCAGGTAAGGGAAACAATAGTGACATCTTACTGCAGTAGCACAAAGGCAAAATAATCATATAGGCCTTCTGCAGAACAGCAGTAATCAATAGGAAGTCCTGTTCAGGGAGTAATTCTCCTAAGTGAGCCTTTCCAGCTGTAGTCTAGTTCAGGTAATTATCCTTGTCCAGTTACAATGCCCATTATGGTAGTCTTTGCTGTCAGGCTGATGTCAGGTTGCCTTCATAAAAAGCTAAAACACCCAAAATACTGGTGGTTGTAAGGTCAGCTGTGAGCAAAAACTTTCAGGCAAGAAAACATTTTTTTGTAAAATAGCTTTAGGCTTATTCTGGTTAGACACCACAGAATTGTAGAATCATAGAATGGTTTGGGTTGGTAGGGACCCTAAAGATCACCTAGTCCAACCCCGCTACTGTGGCCAAGGACACCTTCCACTAGAGCAGGTTGCTCAAAGCCCCATCCCGCCTGGCCTTGAGCACTTCTAGAGATGGGGCATCCACAGCTTCTCTGGGCAGCCTGTTCCAGTGCCTCACCACCCTCGTGGGGCAGAATTTCTGCCTAATATCTAACCTAAATCTCCCCTTTCAGTTTAAAGATATGACTACATGACCTTGTAAAAAGTCCCTCTCCAGCTTTCTTGTAGGTCCCCTTTGGGTACTGGAAGGCTGCTATAAGGTGTCCCTGAAGCCTTCTCCAGGCTGAACAACCCCAACTCTCTCAGCCTGTCTTCATGTTCAGTAACTGGTAACTTTCCTGTCATTTTGTAATTTTCTGAACCCCACCCTTTTGCAGGGAAACCTGCACCTGAGGAAGTCAGTATGCCTTGTTTGCATACAGACCTGTAGCCTGCATCAACCTACACTGAAGGTTTTGCTCCATTTTGGCAATGCACAAATGTCTTATAGCACATGTAGATTAACTGATGCCCATGTCAAAGCACTGTGGTGTCACCAAAGGTGTGAAAGAGCTGCCCCCTGTAAATAAACATCAGGTCTTTGCATACCTGAGGGAAGCACATGGCCTTATACCTGACGGTTGCTGATAGCTTTCTTTAAGTTCTGTTGCGCTGCAGAGTTTCCAATAAACACCAAAGACCTGTAAAGCATTCAGGAAATTGTCTTTGGATCTACTCTGTATCTGGGATATTTTCCAATACGTCAAATACAGTAATGGCATGAGCTGTGGGTGTAGCATCTTCTAACGGTAATGTAAGTTGTCTGTCTCTCAGCATGGTATATAATGCACTAGGGACGTCCCCCCATCTTAACAGGAGAGTGGAGATTACTGTAGACTATACTGTTGTCATAATACAGAAATTATTCTCTGCTGATGTCAAGTTACAAAACTGATTTGTTGACAGTCACTTCTGTTGGTAAAATTGGGAAACTGTTGCATTCTAGTTATTGTGCTCATAAGCTCTGTTCAGTAGTATTAACAGTGTTCATTCTTTTTCAAGAAATTAACACTTGAATTAGACAATGACCGTGAGCGGCTGGATGATGAGCTGCTACAGCTCATCTTGTCATGCAAGAGGTTGTTGTTTCTGAAAGTTTGGGCATTTCTAAGTGTCACCTTTATGGAGAGGCTGCTACAAAACCGTGCAGAAAGGAAATGCGTTTTGACTACCATAAAGGTAAGCCTTCGTGCTCTAAAACTCCCTTTCCCTTCCTCTCTCCACTACCCAGAGAAAGGTGAGGTCCCCATCCCCATAGAAAGGTCACTTACAGAAATGTTAACTACCTTCCCTATATTATGTTTTAGCATTATAACAAACCGGGGGAACCACTCACAGAAATTATACTTTCCAGACTGCTTAGCCAGGTACAGAATAATAACAAGCCCCAACAATTCCACAAGTCCTTCCGAGGCTAGGGTTCCTTCTGTCACCTCTAGTTCAAGCTAGGCATTCTCAGTCACTTCCCAGGCCCAGCACTTACATCTATGCTTATACTGAGGCAGGTGAATCCCACTAAACTGCAAACAAATACAAACAACTCTCATTCTTTAGGCATGCTGTGTTGAACTGGAGCTGGTGTAAACCATGCTGTTGTGCGCGTTAGATTCTGAATTCAGTAGATCCTCCCAGATCTGCGGAGATCCCAGGGATGCATCAGTTCTGGGGTTAAAAGGAATCTTGTCGCAGAGGCTTCTTGTTGTGAGCTTTAACGACTGAGCCTGCTACATGTATCTGAGAGACATGACCGCCATTCATGCATACAGGTCAGGATTTACACAACTCAGCAAGAGACCAGTGAGGAGGATCGGCTGTTGTGTGATATTTACAGGAAGTTCAAAAACCTGATTGACTCAGAGCTTAATTATTTTGTCATCGCCTACCCAATGGCGTAAACCACAGGGAGAGAGAAGAACACCCAGTGACATCTGCAAGCAATGAACGGATCCTCTGGAGGGCAATAGTAAGGGATTTGAATCTTGACAGCAGTGCCTCTGAAAGGAAGATAGCATTACAGCAAGAGAGAGGCAAGGGACAATTTTACACTCCATGCATTAAAATGTTGGACTTGGAAACCAGCCTCCTGTGTCTCCAGCATCATCTGTTCTTGTCCTTGCTTAGTTTTTCCTCACCAGAACCAAAGGAGGCAATGAGCCCTTTTTCACCCTTACAGGCATCTCTAGTTAAAATAAGGCCATCCTCTTTTTTTCAGCACGTCTCACTGTAGAGCTTCAAACACCTTACCAGTGAAGCCCATCGCGTTGTTTCCATTTTACTAAAATGGAAAACGAGACACAGGGTGAGGAAGTGATTAGCCCAAAGTCAGCTTTGGCTTGATCTTTGCTCACATGCAGTCAGATGCACTCTGCAGTGTATCACCAGTCCTTACCTCCCATTAAGTTTGATACACACCCTGTGCCTAGTTAACAACAGATGTTGAGAACAAAACACACCATGGCTAGTCCTGAGTCACCCTTTCCCCTTTCCTAGTTTTCCAACTAGGAAAACTAGGACTTAGGAGGAGACTCCTGCTCTAGCTTACACAGCTTCTAGACCTGTCAATGGCAAAATATATCATTGGTTGCACATGACATAAATAACATGGAAGAAGGCACATTTCCTCTTATTCTGGAATTTTATTTCTAAAAGTGGGAGATTTCATCAGGTGTTCTAGAGCATAGATAGCTGTGAAAGAGGTAGATATAAGTACTAGGTCTGTTTTAATTACCTTACACAACTGGAACCAGGACAGCATTGAGCCAAACCAATAAATGTGGAGGTTGTCAATAAAATTTCAGCAGGAGCTGGCTCTTTGGAACACAATCTCCCAGTATAATGGCTTCAGAAGTTTTTAATGTAAACAGACTCTCTCATTTGCATGCAGAGCACTTCATCAACGTACAATGTATTCTCCTTGACCTGGATCTCCTCCTCCAAGGAGAGCTGTCGGCGGCTCAGACCTTTCAGCTCTGTCTCAGCCTGTGCCAGAGTGTCCTTTAATCTAAGAGGGCAAATACAGACAGACATTAGTTGAAAACACACAGATACGTTCTTGTTTGTTTGTTTTCCATATGGGAAAATAATTAATTCTAAGTGAAAAAAAGATGGAAGGGGATTCACAGAGAGACAGTTTCCATGCAGCTTCCCTTAAACTGTCCTGCCTTTAAGGGAAAAGCAATTCCCAACCTTTCAGGGAGAATAGCTGGGAACCAATGTTACTTTCACTCATTAAATTAACACAGTAATCTATACCACAGATTTTCCCCTTTCATCATTTCCACTTGCCTTTGAATATTTTTTGTAATCTCTTGAACTTCACTAATCAGCTTGTATTGCACTGTGTCATAACACAATTCCACACTGGGACGATGGTTTCTTGCTTCCAAGCGGGTTTGAGCCACCTTAACAGGTCCTTCTTTATCAGCAATTGCTTTCTTTAAGGCTGCAATGTTCTTCTCCTGTGAGGCAATCTCATCCATCACCTTAACAAAGCCAATGGAAGGATGTGTTGCACACTGTCTCTTACAGTGGATGAAATCCTCAACATCTTCTTTAATAGTTATAAAAATCATGGTAACACTCATTAAGATCAAAAGACATTTTACAAAGGTCAGCCAGGATTATGATTCCTTCATTGGAAAGCAGGTGACACTGTTCTGCGTGAAACTGGTGGTTTATGCTCAGCAATTAATTTTTAACAACACAGTTTTCATGTATCAAATTTCGAGCACAATGACCCTGATTTCACAACTTATCAGGCTTTTATATCACAATCGTGAAAAATCTATAGGAGCTCCATGTAATTCAAAATCACAATCCTGACTTTACTGATGTCTACAGCAACATTTATATCCAGAAATTCACCTCTGTAATGGCTGAGAAAATAAAATGTAAGGTGACTTTTGGGGGACTGGAGGTGAGAAGGTAAATGTGGCAGGGGCTGCCAATATTGCAAAGATAAAATTCTTAAAGTAAAGTAGCTCAAGCCACTGGATTGAGAAAACTGGTAGATAAGCCAAGCCCATTGTTTCCACTCTTTTGCTGACTGTCCCTTACCACTTACCATTGCAAGGAGTGTCTGAAGTTTGTGCTTGGCATCCTTGACTTCCTTCACGCGACTTCTAAATGCGACATTCACCGCCTCACATTGCTTGTGCATGTCATTTGCTGTCTGTGAGAGGATGCCATCAATCAGCGCCCTCAGTGCCAAAGAATTGTTTCTCTGCTTTTCAGCTTTTTCAACATTTATGTTTGAGAAATCTATCCAGTCTTCAGGGCTAACAAAACTGAAAGAGATTCAAAATTAAAGGTCATCAGCTGGCAGCATCAGGCCCTCTGTGACCTCATAAATCTATAATTACCCCACAAAACTGAGAACAAAGCAGTACTATTAACTGCATGACCCAACAAATGCCAGTGCCCACACAGAAAGGGCACATTTGACAAGTTTAATGACTGAGTCAGAAACTGACTCCACACCTCATGTGTCCCAGTCCAGCATTCTCCCCACCAGGATGCTGTGGGAGAGGAAGTTAGATTAGTAAATCTATTCTGCATTTAAGCAACGTGCAATTTTTTTTCCTTAGCTAACTGTGAGCCTCAAAAGCTTTTAGTAAACTGCAGTTTACTGGGACAATGTTTACTGTGGCTTGTTTCACAGACATATTACACAGATACTAAAGTGATGGACAGAAGTATAAAAAACAATCTATAGCAGACAGATAATGGCCAGATATAGTCTGTTTTAGACAAAATTACTTTCATCTTGCTAATACTGGAACAGCTCATACTAGCTGTATAATTATATGTTCATTGAACTACATAACCACTTACTTTCCTTCTATTTTCACTGCATCATCAGCATATTTGATATCAGGAGTGTTGTTTGTCAAGCTAGCACAGTAATCGTCAATCATCAAAGCTGTGAACTTGTCCTTCAGATCCATTTCCAGGTTGTATTTTGCTGAACGGTTTAGTCTAGGAGGACAAACAACCAGACTCTAAGCCAAAGCGCAGGCACTCAAAGGTGTCCCTAACATGCATGCTTACATGCACCGGGTAATACAAATGCCATTATGAAATGATTCATGTATGAACTGTTAGTTGCAAAGTCCCAGAATCTAGATAATGAAACTGCCTTCATATAAACTGACGGTACAATGGCCATTGGAATTAGAGGCACAGGACTGTATCATGAGAAGACCAGGAATCATATGCAAGTACTCTGAGTTCTAACAAACAGAACTTCTCACCATGGCTGATCAAATACTATGAATTAGGACTGATTTCCTGTTACTGTTTAGCATTGAAGATAACTTTGGACCCATATTCAGCCCGACCCTACAACTTCTCAGGATAATGGCTGTCCTACAATTCAGCTAATCAGTGTTCTGTTATGCTCTTTGCCTCTGCACCTGATTTGCTCATTGGTTTGTTCCAATGTACGTCCAAGCAAAGCAATAACCCCCTGGAGGACTTCAACTTCCTTTACCAGTTCCTGTTCCACTTCATCATGGACCAAGTCAATCCCAGCTCGCCTCTGCCTAAACAAAAAGAGGAAAAGCCATCAGCCACATTTTTCAAATACCTGCAGCTAACAGATGACGATGAAGCCTAGCTTTCCAAACTGAAGGCTTTTCCTTGCCAGATGGGAAGTTTTTCCTTTATGGCCTTGGTTACCAACTGGTATAGCACCTAAATCAGACTGTGACACCACAGCAAAGAGAGGCAGGACCTTAGTTTGCAGGCATTTTTATTATTTGTTAAAGATTCATTACCTAGATTTTTTTCTCTCCCTGAATGCTTTTCTTCTTAATCATCTCACCTATTCAGGAGACACTTTTGGGCAATGATGAGTGGCTCTTCACAGCTCTCCAAAGATTTCTCCAGCCTTGTCTTGAAACTGAACAGTACCTCTGTCTCATGGACAATTTGTTCAAGTTTGTTATCTAGTTCTTGCTTCCAGAATTTTATTTCTTCCCGTCTCTGTTCTGCAGAATGAAAATCGCCAACAGGTATTAATACAAGCTCATCCTATATGCCAGAGCGCTGTGGATCAGACCTTAGATATGGCTAAAAATAGACTTATGCCATAGTGGAGTGCACATAGTGCTGTAGGCTGATGTGTGGAGACAGTTTTGCAACCCTGTGTCAGGAAGTTTGGTTGGAATGGCTGTGTTTTTTGGAGAGGTAATTTATTTGTTATAAAATTAAGAATCTGCTTCAAAATATTTTTTAACATATTTTGACTTTTTCCATGAGTTCAGAGAGCATGGCATTGATATATATTCCTATTTGCTTTCAACTAATTTTCTGAGTCCATATTAAACGTATAGCTCAAATAACACATTGTGACACTTGCAGAACATGTAGGATTACCTATTTTCTTGTTGACGTCACTCTGGGTTTTCCGAGTCGTCTTTTCTACTTCATCCAGCAGCCTCTGACTCTCAGCTATTGTGCGTTCTGACCTGGATTTCTCAGACTCCGTACTGGCACGCTGCATCTTGTTTGCAATGTCCCATTCTGAGGGATTAAACTTGGGTGGAGCTTGCAACAGTCTGGCCATTGTTTTTTGGAAAGTTTCTGGCTATAACGCAGGTCAGTTCTTGGAATGTTTAACCTGAAAACAAGAATAGCATAATATTTGGATACAGAAGCAAGAAAAGGAGAAGACAGGTCCATGAGGCTGAGAAAAATTCTTGCCTCTTTTGCCTGCAAAATGACATAGGTATGAAAAGCCTTCTTGCTTAAGGCTCCCCAAGACTTTCCTGAGGTGTGGGGAGAAAGTCCAGAGTGGGAGAATGAAGAAAAAGAAGAACTGGGGAATGGATGCTAGAAGAGAAAGAGGCTTGAAAGTGGAACTGAGAGGAAAAGATGGGCTGTCAGTGATAGGAAGGAGAAGCAAAGGGAGACCTGTGAGGAAGGACAGAACTACTAAATGAACAATCACAGAAAACTGAGAAAAAATGAACAAATATAAAAGATAAATAGTCTCCCACAGATTAGAGAAGTAAACATGAAGAAAAGGTGCATGAACTCTAGGTTGTAAAAAAAAAAAAAAAAAAAAAAGTAACAGTCATTAGGAAAAGAGAAAACAGGACCGGAAAAGCTGAAGGAGGAAATGCAGCAAGTAAATGAGGAAATGGAAGAAAAGTCTGGGAAGGGCTAAAAGACAGCAAAGCATAGTGAGGGCACTGGTTTATGGTAGGGTGAAACCAATGCCAAAAATACATGCCAAGTCACAGCAGTTAGATTATCAATTTTCCTGTTCTTGCACTATACTCATCCAGTGTTCCTGAGACAATTCCTCATCCCAAATGCGCACAGCTGCTCCTTAGCAACACACAGCTTTGCCCACAACCCAGCACAGGTACCCTTAAGCCAATCACCCTTCTCCCTCACACACCTCTTGGCTGACACTGCTTCTAGCATGGACTGCTCCCGAGGTCAAACAAACCCTGGCTAAGTGCCGTGTCCTCAGTTCCCCTTCAGTGGGCAGGGGTTTGCTCTTAACTGTCTTCCAGCCTTAATCTCCACAGCAGCAGCACACAGTTTCTTTTAAAATGTGCAGCTAAATATTCCAGGAGGTGGCTCAGAACAGCATGGAAGGTAAACAAACCAGTTGCCATGGGAACACCAACACTGCCTCTAGCAACCTTCTGCTGTAGCACCAGGTGGAAGCCGTGCAGCACACACAAGCCAGTGGTACTTTCACCCATTCCCAGTTAAGATCTGTCTAGAAATAAAAATCTATTATTTGTACATTAATTGAGATAGTTCCTACAGCTTCAGACAGTAATTTTTGATCAATTTATTGCAGAAATGCATAAAGATTGTGAAAGCATATGAAGTATTTACTATCTAAAATGTCAATCATAAAATATCTTTAGCAATATGCTCTTTGTGGCAACTATATTCTTTCCTGGAACAAAAGTGTTCAGAAGCCAGACATAAGAAATGAACAGAAGAGTATTACGTCGGTTATGCCCCCTCTATATAACCTTGATGCAACTTAGATCAGATCAAGGTTTCTCAGAGCTCCCAACAAAGTTCAAAGAGATTGCAAAGTGATAAAGAAGCAGGTAACACTGGTCAAAAGAAGTTGAGCTGGTTCAAGACAGAAAAGTGGGAAGCAACTGGAATTGCTGGCTGCAAATACAGTGCATTGATGACAGCTAGAAAGCTTCTGCTGATCTTTAATTTCAAACAGTAGCTAAATTCTGTCAGTGATCATTAAAACTGTTAACTACCGTGCCTCTCATGGTAGCTGCCATGTAAACAGAAATCTGCATGTACACCAGAAGAGAAAAAAAAGGGGGCTGGCTGAAGAAACGCTGTCTTACATAAAAATGCAGGTATTTCAGAGTTAGCCAAAGAAAAATACAGTCTTCAGAAGACAGAGGGTTGACATTAGAACTAAAGCCACTAGCCTGAGAGAAGGACCTAGAGATTCAAGAAGCTGCAGAGAATGGGGTGCAAGGCCAGCAAGGAAAATGAACAATATATGTTAACTGATGCAGGAGGGTGGAAAGCTGTGGTCACAGACACTCAGAATGCTCCTGATCCACAAGGCAAAGCAAACCTATGACTAGGCTGAACACTGATCAGAATTACAAAGACCACTACTGAGGTGGTCCTGTAAACCAGTTTATATGGTACTGCACACATAAAGTCTGCAACTATTTGTACAGGAAAGTGATGCTTCTATGTGCTGTCCCTTGATTTGTACATTCTGGCCTCCCTTGGTCTAGATTCCCTAATGAATATTTTTTTAGCAGAGTCTTAACATGCTAAAATGAATTGGTTAAAAGCAGTAATTTTTGTCATGTGAACAGCTGGAGCAGGAACTGGAGCCATTTCCATAATGACTGAAAGGTTTCTAATGACTTAAGTAGATCTGAACTCAAAGCAAGTTTGAACAAAGTTTTACTTTGGCCAGTGTGAGTCACAGAATACGTAGCGGGCTGCATATTGGTCATCTTCCACAAGTTTTTATTATCTGTACTCTCAGTAACATGGCAAGGCTTTTGAAAATATGAGCAAATTAAAGATGGATGGCAAAATTATTCATAATAAACTGAAATGCTCAGATATCTGAACAGTGGTTGAGAACCACAAATCTCTTACGTTTCTGAAAACGAGCTCAGTCACTTTGAAAGCTGAGGAATCCACAACTGACGGTCCTCAAAGGCACTATTGTAAGATCGACGAGACTTCATGTGGTTTTGATCTGAAAACCTAGTATCCCATGCTGGACTGACCCAGCTTGTGAAGGATAAAATAATGAAGTAATTCATCTGTAGCTACCAACTCTAAATCTGTTCTTCATTGTTAGCTGACCAGAAAATATTATTTCCTTTTAAACTGTTAATACAAAGTTTACAACTGATCCTTTAATATGAATTATACAACATAAGAAAGTTTTACCTTTGGTGGTTTTCAGGGGTTACATCATTGTAGACTTTCTGAAGTTGACAACTGTGCACTGTTCATCAAACAACACAGGCAAGATCAGCTCAGCAGCTAGAACCCCTTAGAAAAGAATGAAAATGAAAACGCTTGTTAATACCTGAAACCCTCTAGCAATTTAGAAGGGGAGAAAGCGACCCCGACGCAGGTTTGGGTCTGTAGCCGCTCGTAAAGGCTCCGCCCCGGCCCGACTCCTCCCCCGGGCAGCACAACGCCTGCAACACTCCCCTCCCTCCCCACCTCAGCACGCCCACGGCCCCTCAGCGCCGCCATCGCCCTCTCAGCGCCCCCATCGCCCTCTCAGCGCCCCCATCGCCCCCTCAGCGCCCCCATCGCCCTCTCAGCGCCGCCATCGCCCGCTCAGCGCCGCCATCGCCCGCTCAGCGCCGCCATCGCCCGCTCAGCGCCGCCATCGCCCCCTCAGCGCCGCCATCGCCCCCTCAGCGCCCCCATCGCCCTCTCAGCGCCCCCTCAGCGCCCCCATCGCCCCCTCAGCGCCGCCATCGCCCGCTCAGCGCCGCCATCGCCCGCTCAGCGCCCCCATCGCGCCCTCAGCGCCCCCATCGCCCGCTCAGCGCCCCCTCAGCACCGTGTGTCTCAGCAGCCGCTGCCCGCGCGCTCCTCGCTAACGGCCGCAGGCCCGCGCGTGGCGGCAGCAGCGCCGAACTCCCCGCGCCGAGCTCGCGCTGCGGCCTGTGCCGCGGGCGCCGCTGCGGCTGCTGAAACCCGCATCGTCTTTCCCACACAACACATTGGATGAAAAGGCAAATCCTTCTTGGTACAGAAGTACTGGCAAACTAACACTGCTGTGCTGCTGAAATACTGTTCACATACCGCATCCCATACAAAGGCCTTTATAAAGGATTTTACAAAGAAGCAGTTCCTCACCTTGGTGAATTGTGTCTGGATGTAGAAACTGGGTCCATTATTTGTCAAGAAGTGGTCAAAGTCCTCAGAGTCTGGAAAAATACATTTTCTGGGGAGAAGTCTAACCAGCATTAATGAGACTACATCTAAATGTGTTGCCACGTTCCTTATTGTGTATTAAAAACACCACAGTCTCATTCTTCAGAGGATGAAACTCATCCAAACCGCTGTGAGTTGAGTGGGAGAACTCTCCAGGCTGAGCTGATGCTGCAGCATTCACTGCTGCTTTCAGTGCTGCTGAACTTGCAAAGCAGACTAACGTAACAAGTCTGGATTACGGTGTTCCACCAAGTGTCTGGAATAACCTCCGATGAGGAAAGGCTGAGAGAAAGTTGGGGGTTGTTCAGCCCAGTGAAGAAAACACCCTGGGGAGACCTTATTACGGCCTTTCAGTACTTAAAGGGAGCTTATAATAAAGATGTGGACAAACTTTTCAGTAGGGCCTGTAGCAACAGGACAAGGGGTAATGTCTTTAAAGAGGAGAGTAGTGTACATACAAGGAATAAATGTTTTACAAGGAGGGTGGTAAACACTGGTGGTGGATGGCACCCTCCCTGGGCTTTATCTAGACATAAAGCTATTTTAGCATAACCAAAAGTGGCTTTTAAATGCACCTTAAAGGAATGCCAACTTTTCTTAATATTTTGGACGCTATAAAACTATCTCTGTAAACCAGGGCAGGTTTAAATTAATGACAGAGGTTGAACCATGAGGGCTAGTTTTACACCTAATTACATGTATCCAGGAGTTCTGCACTGCACTGGTTTGAGAATATGTTTAAACGCTTTACTGGAAATGTCACACACAGAGACAACTGATGAAAGGCATCCATCCAATAATTGTACTTCCAAGGAAGAGTAATTCCCTGTTGTGGTAAGCTATATGCAAGCATAATTTTTAAAAGTAGGTGATGTCTCTGCTGAGATTATTTTGAAAACTTTGCACAGAGCAAATTGATCTAGCCCTTAAAAGTAGGATCAAGTTGCCAATAGCCACCTTAAACAGCACCGAATTTTAGATACAGTGCAGAAGCACTAGAAAAGCCAGGAAACATTCCATCTCTGTAAAATATATATTACGCTGACTTAATATATCATTCTCTTGATCACTCATGCAAAACACATTTACTGGCACACACTCTGCATATTTTTTGAACTAAAAATACTAAAAAAACCCAGCAGCAGGCATACATTACACACTTCGATTTCAATTTAATTGTTCAATCTTATAGTCAAGGTTACTCATACAGATCAGACCTCGCTTCATGCACAAAGCTGTAGGTTTTTCTAAAATTACGTCATAGCACCATCTTCCCCATTTTCTCACACATGAACCACTAGCAGTTAAAATCAGCTTACAGTCTTCCACTCCCCTGCAGTCTGCTGGTAAGCACCAAGTACTTTTACCATCATCTCTCTGAAGTGGGAAGACTTTAGAAAACTGGGCAGCTTCTGGGTAGCTGTGAAAACAAGCCAAATTATAGAAAGGATGTAAACTCTCCCAGGTGGATTGGCAATAATTTTACTCTCTAAAACTCCCTTTTATATAATTATTTGGTACTAGGTTTAAATTGGCCAAGGACTTACCTGTGTCTTTAGAACTTGCATCACACAGGAAAATCATCCATGACTTGGGACTGTGAAGGAATGTAATGTATAAGGCCACTACTACTCCTCTTGTAGCTACGATGGAACTTGGCTCTGCTAGTCAAGGACAAGTATTCTACTGTAAGAATGTAAATGTGTGTATTGCGTCTGCCAGTTGTAGACAGATTTCTCTTCATGCTTACTCTAATTCTTCAAAACACAAGCACAGTGTGTTGATTCTTACAGTGCATTTTGTGGAGCAACAGATGCACAGTTACTCCTCAGAATGATGGTAATTCAAGACAAAGTAAAAAACTGAAGACGATGGCAGTCATATGACAAATACAAACAGCCCACCCAACCTCTGTCTACTTGCATTAAAGCTGTGAGATTAGCAATACCGAGGATCTCGGCAGTTTGACCAAGTATCTTTCAGATATTTCTATTAAGATGTGTATTTGGAAGTCTTTCACACTGTTTCCATAGTGTCATAGCAACCGCCCAGCTACACTTTTAACAGAACCTGATGATCCAGACCTTCAGCAGTTAAATTATACTTTACCTTTGTACACCTTTTTTTTTTTTCTCCCGAGACTGGTAACAAAGCGGTTGCTTCATTCATGGTTTCTTAAGTAAACTTCACTAGAGAGGCTGAACTAAAATCCTATTCCAAATGCCACCGAACTTCCGTACTTTTTAAAACTGAAATTCAGAGTACACAGCATTATGACTAGGACAAAAATCTTCTAAGAAAAACTCTGTGTTCTTTTCACTGATTTTGTTACTTGTCACTTCATTCTAACAAGAAGCAGTAAATATGAAGAGTGTTTGACATATTTTATTATAAATGGTCACCAATACAGAACCAAAGTCATCTTTATAAATATAGCTATGAAAAGCACAAATGCAGATTAAAAAACATTCTCTAGCATGAGCAGAGGGCTCACAGCTTTCAGTTTTTACTTTCTATGAGCCAGTTCTTAGGAAAGAAATAATTTTAAAAGGCTTCTTTTTTTGTTTAAAGTATGCTTTTTTAGTGGTTTTGTTTTTAAAATTGATTGCGAAAACAAAGCTCTATTGATTTACCAAAGAGAAAACCAGAAAGGGTGACACAAGACCTTTTTGTAAATCTGGAATAATCCCACTGTATTGTGGTTTTAACACTAATTTAACTGAAAATGGAAACTAGTTCAAGGCATTTCAAAAGTCCCACATTGTTCTTACTTTTTTTGGCATGCTGCCTGTCCACCTCAGAGTCACCACGAGGACTGAGCAAGCCGTAGAGACTTAGTTCCTGTCCACACTGCAGAGCTGCCCTCCCCTAGAGTCCAGGTCAAAGTGGACTACAGTCTTGCTTTTACTACAACTGCTCAGAGGATTTTGTACCTTGCTAGCTCCACCCTCTCCCATAATCCTAAATCATGCAAACATACGATCTCATACACAGGACAGCCCCAGCTGTTGCTGTTCTTCATGATCAAGAAATTAATCCACAACTGCCAGCAGTGGCTTTAGCAAGCCTCCAAGCAAATCAGTTTAGATTTGACTTTTACAGACAAACACTGTTGTGTAACATGGTAGTTACCTGTCATTGCAGCAGGTAAGAGGCTATGCTCTCTTTCTACTTTAAGAGAACAGAGCAATGCCTGTTTGATATGTGTGTGTGCATGCATGTATGCTGGAGGGGAACGTGGGTAGGGCTGGAGGAGAGGCAATATTGCCCTAGTGGTCGAGTACTCCAGGTTATTTGCTAAACTGAATTCTTCTTGTCCATCTGCTATTTCTTTTGTGCTACACTAAATGAAGCACTGGAATTGAAGGTGCTGTCTTCTGGAGTTTTACCTGCATTTTAAGAAGGAGCACCTTTGTAGCAGAGTTACCTGTCACTGCATAAAACTCTCTCCCCAGCCTAACAGAGAAAGGAGGAGCAAATTCATTTTCTGTGATCTTTAATCACAAGAATATTAAAAATCCAACCTAGTACTAGCATCAAAATGACAGCATTTGCCTTTCCCTATTTTCTTTTGCCTTTTTCAAACACATTTCTGTATTATTGCCATGCTGATGCAATCAACACTTTGGGGCACTGCCCAGCAACACCACAGTCAGCCAGCCACACAGTTGAATGTAAGAAAAGGGACAGTAAAAAGCAAGAAATAACACTGCGTTCCATTTGCAAAAAGTCCCTCTTCCCATTAGCATACTGTACTTGACCCTTCTGGCTGGAGAGATGTCGATGGTCTTATTCAAAGTGTCGTAGATGATTGTACAGAGACTGGACGTAGGTGAAGACACACATGGGATCTGGCTTGTGACCCATCACCATCATGTCATCCACTTCTATCAGACGATCACATTGAGCCATTTTCCTGTAGTAATAATAAAACACACACAGCAAAGAGTTAAATTGAAGGCCTGTAACTATTTCCAGGATTCATTTGCTGCTCTGATTTGAGCATCAATGAGGCACTTAAGATATCCCACGATTTATCAGCTACATTTCATTTTACAATTAAATGGTCAGGTTCAGGTCGGAGATTATTTTGTGACCGTGGAATACTCCTGTTCTTTCCCTCTCTTCCTCTATACCGGTATTTGATCCAAAATGCTGTAGGTTGGGGGGGTAGGGGGGAAGGTGTTTGTTGTTGTTTGTTTGTGGTTTGTGTTTTGTGGGTTTTTTTCTTCTGTTTGTTTTCTCCCACTCACATCCCTGATATCTGTAGCACGTAGCCCAATCTCACATTCCTCTGCCCAAGTCTCAGTAAGCAGGGTCATGCAAGTTTGCAAATCATGAGTTTTTCTGGCTATTATATAGGAAAATTAGATGTGCCAATGAAGGCCCATGTGGCTGTGGACTGTTCTCCACCACCCCCACATCTTTAAGATGTGAGTGACTTGGACAACACTACGTCAGACGATCAGGCTGGAGAGCAGAGACCTGACTGAGATCTGGACCAGCAGAAAGGAACATATCAGCTCAGGCCCAAGATGAAAAATCACAAGGACATGAAGCAATTTGATCAGCAGAACTCATACTGGGGTGAACAGCAATAACTGAGAGAAGAGCCTTTTCTGGCACCAGAAGAGAACCATTAGTTTAAAGACAATCACGGCTATGAAGTAGTCATTTCTGTACCTCGTATCTAATGATTCTTACTGTTGTGTGTATGTTGCTTTCTGTTCTCCACTATATGAGACAGAAAAAACACTGCAACTTTCCTTTGAGAGTGGCAGATAATTTTAACTTTAGAGATAAACCACCTAAAAGTGCCATAGAATCTCTTCCAAATCAGGAGCAACAAACTTTTTTATATATACATATATGTGTGTGTATAAAAACCTTGTAATTCCCAAATGAATTCCTTTGCTAGGGTCTGTAATAAGGGGAGCCAAAATTATGCTAAGAATTTCCAAAAATTTTCTGTGGAATGGCAAATCCAGTCCTGTAAATGATTGCTTTAATTTAAAAAACAACCAACCAACAAAACATGCTCTGAAATAACCCCGGAGCTTCAATGTGGTGGTACTGGTGTTCCAATCTGTATCAAAAGCTGCAGGAAACTTTAGCCATGTATTCCCACATCCTCTTAGTATTCTGAAAGAATGTACTAAACCCAACTGTACACCACACAGAGTGTTCTTTCTTTTGCATGAGTCAAACAAAACAGCAAGTAAGAATCACTTTGTTACTGGGTCAAAAAAGTTACTATTTCTAGCTGACAAGTTCACACTCATAATGACTTTAACAAACAAGTTATTTAATTGCCAGGTAGATTGCATCTAAAAGGATCAGGATAGTGTGACTGAGGGTATCAGCTCTGTCCATTTTACAAACATGCAATTACCAGGTTGAGATACTGAGAAAATCTCAGCCTTGATCTAATTCTACTTAGACTGAATTCAACATTCATACTTGTTCAACCAAAGCAACGTGTAGACAGAGATGAACCCTTCTGCAAAACTCTATTTCAAAAATTAATCTACTTGCTCCCTGCCATTCAGGGGTCACAGTTTTTCCAGAGAGGCTGGATGGATGTACGAACATGCCTCAAATTCAAATCAGCTATCAAACAGGTGGGATTGGCTAAGAAACTACAAGTTGTATGTATGTCCAGTTTCTGTGGACTGTCAGTAAACAATGGCTGCCTTATGTTCTATGAATTCAAATTTCTCTTTTACGATCAATAACAGCAAATTCATTGAGAATCATTCATTACTCCAAGAATAAAGTAATTAAAAAAAACCCAAACAAACAACAATAAACCACACACACATATAGGAGTTTTTTCCCTCTTTTGTCCAAGCATAACTCATGAGGCCGATGTCTCAAGTTCAGTGTGTCAGTGCTAAGGCTGGTGAGAATCACAGAAGTGAGAAAGCAGAATTCAGCTACTGCCTGAATCACTGTGAAAGACCTGAACATGGGACTCCACTGAATTACCTTGTGCCTGGTAAAACCACCTCTGATTTTAGCCTGTTGAGTCTCCTGTTTCTGCATTCTCTATGCAGAGCTGTATTACCTTTTTTTGGCACAACACATGTAAGCTAGTGAAACAGAATCTACAAGAACAATGACCAAACTCTTCACTGCTGCCCAGCTACATTAGACTCGAACTGTAAGCACTTCGCAGAGATCTAATGTGATACTCACTCAGCCATGGTGAAGGCCAGCTCAAAGTTCTGTTTGCGATTAGCTGGGTCAAGCTTATTATAATCAAAAGCTTCAGGAAAGAAAGAATGCACAAGAGCACAGAATGCCATCCCATCATTCCAGCTTGAGGAGAAGTTCTGGAGATCAATGTGCTGCCATGATGAAAAAAACATGCACGTTAATGAAACACAGAGGAACAGGGAAGAGCAGCTGCTTTTGCTCACTGCAGTTTTCTGTCCTCTCCTGCTAATCAAAGCAACAGAGCAGAGACTTTATGTTTCTCTTCCCCTTGTTGTATATCCATTACATTATTTGTATTCAGAGATACAATGGCAAGTTCAGCAATGAAAGCCTTTTGCTCGAAATGCCCAGACGCAAAGCAGAGACACAGTCAAGATCCCTGATCCAAAGTCCACTGAAAATACTGGGAAAAATCTTGTCAACCTCAGTGAGCTCTGGAGCACGCCCGATGCACCAGCTCAGTATCTGCAGAAACTAAGTACAGTGCTTATCCCTGTGAAGTATTTATAATTGAAGAACAGTTCATTTTGTGGCTGTGAATAACACTAAAGACCATGCTTACTTGCTTTGCTTTTCAGTAAGGCCCAATTCAATGCCTGTTTACACACAGATAAGTAGAAACATAGGAAGAAATACAGGAAGAATTACGTCTACTGCAAAACCTGGTTTTTAGAACAATTGCGTATTGTTACTTTCAAAGTGAAGAGAAACGTATTTGGCTTCTTGTCTCAGGTTGCTTTCCCATCACATAAAATTCAAGCCCCACCTTTTCCGGTAAGCAACTAACAGTAATTTTTGCTAGTTCTGCTTACGTATGCTACAATTTAGAGTCCAGCAACAAAAAATGCATGTTTTACAATAATATTGAAAAAAACATATTACACACACACACACAAAACACATAGCCAAAAAAGTTATTTCTGCTGGAAATTGCTTTGGCAATTACAGTTTAAGGCCAGGTAAAATTACCAAAATTTTAACCGCTGCATTCTTTTAGCTACACCGAAGTTACCTCATAAATATTAGCTCACTAACAGCCTGTGATTCAACCATTTACTACAAATTCACTTATCTAATACCAGGAGAGAGTACTTTGGTCTGCTGTGTGACAAAAGGGCCATAGTCTCCGTATACTAGCGAAATGTTACTCAGATCTTGCCACATATAATGCAAATGCAAAAATTACGGTCTGCAACTAAGAAAACAAATGTGAGTGTATACTGGTCTATATTCATAAGCATAAACATGTAGGCTTTCACACAAACAGTAATGCATTGCTTTGACAGACACACAGACTCTCACTCATGCAATCACTGACTGTCTTGAGTTGCTGCCCATGCAAACCGTGTTTGTGTTACCCGCACAAAACTGGACCTTGCAGAAGTTAATGCATTTTCTAGCACGTTTTACATTCATTTTTTTGAGTAGGCTTTTTTTGAAAATTCTTCTGAAAAAGACAGAGGTGAAAGTGCTAGCATGTCTTCACCTTGTATCCTATGGTTTTTGAGCGACACCAGTCTAACAGAATTTGTTTAATGCTGCTAGCGCTGGCAACTCCAAAACTCTGTGATCTCTTCAGCTTAGCTCTGGATTCTCCTTTTCCTCTGGAAAATTAACAGAGACCAAATTAAATTGCATTCTAGAAAAACTTAAACCTACTTGTCAGCAACATCTATGCATCCTTGCCCAGGTCAGCCCCTTCTGTCCAGGTGATATTTGACAAACACATTGCTGAAACCTCGACTTGTTAGTCCGGCAAGAAAAACTCCTTTTCATTTCACTAAAGCCAGGATTCCAAGACCTCTTCTCTTTAAATCATGCCCTTCATCATGGTGCATAAACAACAGTTCGTGCTTTTGTTCCTTAATGAATGGCAACAGAAAGTCACTATATTCCCAGTCTCTTATAATGGTAGAGAAGGTAGTTTTCACAGCACTCCTGAAAAAAGGCAGCTGCTTCTTAGCTGAACAACTCCAAAGCCAGAGGAATCTGTAGCTGTGAATAACCAGGGCTCAGTCTGTGAAGTCAGCGAAGTTATATGTGACCTCATATTGTCCCTTAGCTCAAAACCCTACATTGAGAGTGTCCTCCCACCCAGCTGTCCTCATCTGGTAATAATTGACAAATTAGTTTCCCATTAACAAACCCATTCTGGAAACAAGGGGTGTGACATACTTTCCACCATCGTGTTCAAGTTTCTCGAAAAGTGCTTTCCTGGCCTGTGTTCCTGTAGTCCGTGGGAGCGTCTGAGACCGCACCAGTTCTCGCCTCCTTTCAACCTGGCGACGTGCAGTGGGGGGAGAGGAGCGAGAGCTGGGGGTCACATCACGGCAACTGTCAGCGGCACTAGAGAAACGTTAACAGGAAAAGTATGTGGTTAAACAAAAAGTAACTCTCTCCAGTGCTGGGAGTCAGCATAAAGGTCCAGCTGTTGCCTAGTGTAGACCTCTCAAAACAGCTGTTTTGAGAGTACCTGATTCAATCAAAAGCAACTTAAGTAAAAGTCAAAGTTCCATTGACAGAAAACAGCACGTAACTAGAGAAGAGTCTACGGTACTTCTACAGATGAGACACAGCTGGACAAGTCACAAATGCTTTGTAGCACAATTAAATACCTTTAAGAAAAAAGAAAAGGAAAAAAAAGTTATGGCCACATAGGAGCACTAAATCCCTTTAATTTCCAACTTCAGAGCTCCTGGAGGGTAAGTCACGTTTGAAAAATGGTACTTGAAGAGTAATTCAGGAAGTAGTTTTGAAACTTTTACTTGCAGTACACAGAATCCTGAGCTCATGTCAGTGTTGCTTCACTGACCATAAGCTGGTAATTTGATTGAGAAATACAGGATTATATTCTGATTTGTGTTCATTTGAGCCATAAGCCACTTCATCATCACTAATGAAGTAAGCCACACATTGCATTTGAAAATATTTCCCATGACAGAGATGGGGAAACTGAGGCAAAGGGCTATGATACAGGTGCCACACATTCATTTCTGGTACAGATGGAGGTCAGATCTGACAGCAAGTTCTCTAGGGTGCTCAGTGTATCATAGTTCCAAAATCAGCACTTTGATATTTGAGTTCTCTCAGAAGAAATGTAAAGCCCAATTTGGGATAATTTTCAAGGCAGATGCAAGCCACATTTAAGAGATTTAAAGTGGCTGCCCTCCACTTTTTCTTGATGGATATTTTGCATGCTGAGGATGCCTTGATATGCCAGTAGTAATTGTGATACCATGTAATCCTATACTAAGCAACTGCAACTCCGAGTTAATCAAGAAAGTGTAGTAGTCCTCAGCAAGGCATTTATTTACAAACTCAACTCTACGCTAGCCAAACTAAGGATATTCGACAGCAGCCATATATTGGTTTCCAAAAATAAGCCCAAAGTACAAATATCAACACAGCTAAGTATTTTTAAAAGTGTTTTCAAAGGGCCTGACAATGTGCTCCTCCTAACAAAAACCCACTGCTGGCACTGAGAGTTTTCCTAACACTGTAAAAATGCTGAAATCTACAATTAGATCCACTTCAAACTGCTCTACAAACTGTTTTTGTCCCTTTCCAACTCTCTTCCACTTAGCCCTCATGAAAGCTCACAACCTTTAATGGGCTTAAAATACAGCACATGTTCTCCAAGCCAGCAGAACACCTGTCCCTTGAGACTATATTGACCACAATGGCCTAACAAAATATCAAGAAAAATGCATACCTTTCGCCAGTTTTGGTTCCACTACTTGTCCCATAGCTCACAGTTGAGACAGACTTAGCAACAGAAGTAGTATTCTCTGTATAAAGGCAAGAAAAACAAGATGCATCAGGGCGGAAATTCATTTTATCTCTTTTCCTCATATGTCTTTAAACCATTTCCTGATAGATAGCCATGCGCCGATTTTTACTCACCACAGTGAAAAGCTGCAGGCCTCTGCCTAACTTCCAGTGTGAGCTAACAAGCTGGGGAGGGATTTTCCCTAATGGTGCAATTCCTCTGCAAAATTGCTGCACTGCAGCGAGGATGGTGTAAATATACCAGAAACGGCTGTGGGAGGACGCCTGTGCAAAAGTGCACTGAGAAGGCTGGATCACTTCAGGGCCGTCTTGTCGACCTCAGAGGAGGGCGCACCGCCAGTGACATTTCAGTCAAAGGAAGAAATGGTGCTACAGCTCAGCCTCTAACAGTCATTCTGACAGCCATAAGGAGTCCTGGGAAGTCTGCCATGATTGAGAGCATAATTTAAATTACCTAATTTCTACCAGGAAACATTTTAGTTTTTAAGCCACCTTTGAAGTCTGTTCTGCTTTAAAACCACCTTTGCATCGTCCTAGCCCCACATCTGAGGTTCTACCTTTTGTACTTTGCCTTTTAGAGCCCAGCTCTAGACTCCAGCTATGCTCTGTAAATGCAGAACAATTGAGTGGATTGCCCAGTTTTAACACAGTAAAGCCAACAATTGTTGCATAATCCAGCAACTGATTTATTGAAGGCTCCTTCTACACATACAAAGAAGAAAGACTAGCACCTTAGAAGCAATCCAACCTGATCACTGTTCAAATCACTCTCTGAAAATGCTGAACTCTCCCCACTGCTTATAGAAAGGATCCAGATCAACTACACTTCTCACGTAAAACACTGGTAAATACCACCAAACAGATGTGACAAAATTGGGACCAAACAATTGTCAGATATTTGTGCAAATCTCAGAGGTTTTAAGATGAAGAAGAGTACGATCCCTATTATAGATGAGCTACATCTTTCCTATACTGACACTTGAGACCAGTGTAAAATGCCAGTACACTCTGTAGACAGTAACAGCTGGGTGAAATCAATCAGACGTACTTTTGGATGGAACTGTTTTTACTGAAATTAAAAATCCTCAAGGCATTTTGTCCTTTAACACATTCATATACGAAGGAAATTACCTACTGCTATTTTGCTCAAAGCAATTTGCTTCAATATCCATAGGGTGGGCCCATGACTTCCCATCTGCTATTACCTACCAGCTGAAATCTTCACTGTTCAAACTGTCTGTTCTGCCACACTTTTCTGGCACCTTTTGTTTCCACTGCACAGATTGACTAACAGTATACATGTACACCACCGTGCAGGTAAAGATCCATACCCCTCACTTTGAACTGACTGAGAATCTGATACAGCAGAACAAGTTTCCATGGTACCTGGGAAACTGAACCGGCACGCAGTCTTGTTAGCAATTTTAATATTACCATACACCTACCGACTAATTGGAACTACATGCTCTAATCTGAATCCCCCAGATGTGGATCATCACTCTCAATTTGTATTGCATAAGGTCATACTGATGGGAACACTCACCTCCAGTGGCAGATGACTCCATTGTTCTCACCATACTTGAGTTCCAGGCCCTGGCTGAAAAAGCAGAAAAGACAAAAAAGGCAGGCGTTGCTACACGGTTAGCTTTAATAAAGATAAAAGTTGAAAGAATAATCCACAAATAATCCCCGTCTCTTGCTGGCAATTCCATCTGGTCTCTCTCTGTAATTTCTGACCCATATATATAGTCTGATGTGTAAGTGAATGACTTCAATATGAATGAGATTTCTTCCTTTTTGCCTTTAGATTTAACTCAACTTAGATATAAATAAGATTCTGCAATCACTCTTACTTGAGTATATGTGTCAGTCTGCTGTCAGTCATTCCTCCCTCCAAATTAACGTTGAACCTGTTAGCCAAATGTCTGCTTAACTTCTCAAGAGGCCTCAGGTCTCAAAACAGTAAAAGCTCCTCCAAATTTCACTAAAATAGCTGGCCACATTGAAGAGATACTATTCAGTAACTGTGCTAGAAGATAAGCTATACTATGAACTCAGCTATATTAAGCAGCAAAAATTCTCAGCAGCTGTGACATTATAGCCCAAAGCTCCTACTAGGACCCATGATATTCTAAATCAGTGTCCCACCATGGGATATGTAGACAGAGAAGTGAGGTTTCATAATCACCACTAGGTCACAGGACAATTCCCAGAGCACTAGTTTCTTGAAGTTAAGACATGGGACGCAGCTTCGGCAAACAAATTATTTCTGTCTCTCTTACCTGACTGGTCAGAAGTTTTCACTGCCAGCGCAGTTTTGCTCTTGCTCTGTCCCAGCAGGCCAGCAGACGCATTCGTTGTTCCTGCTGAACAGACAGCCTCTCCTGAGAACTTCTCTGAAACCCTGGTTACTGCAGTAACAGGAAGGTGGGGCATCTGCAAGGTGACTGCAGGGGCATGGGCTTCAGGCAAAGAGTCTGACCTTTGAAAAGAGGTCAGTTTGTGGCAGAATTTTGCCTGACCTAGTGAATAAAAAGAAAAGGAGAGAAGATTATTTGCAGATTTATAACAGAGTTACAAACCAATTTCTATGCAACAACTTCACAAGTCATTGGAAATATTCCCCCAGTTCTTTCTGTGGGCCATTATACCATTTACAGCACACTGCAGAAACAACCCTAGTGTAGCTGATCCTTGCAGCGATCTCAGCAAGAACAAATTATCCGGGGAGACCTTATTGTGGCCTTTCTGTACTTAAAAGAAGCCGGTGGGAAAGATGGGGGCAGACTTTTTAGCAGGGCCTGTTATGATAGGACACGGGGGTGATGGTTTTACACTAAAGAAGGGGAGATCCAGGATAGACACGAGGAAGGAATTGTTGCCCCTGAGGGTGGTGAGAGCCTGGCCCAGGTTGGCCAGAGAGGTGGTGGATGAACCATCCCTGGAGACACCCCAGGCCAGGCTGGACGGGGCTCTGAGCGACGTGAGCTGGGTGAAGATGTCCCTGCTCACGGCAGGGGGGTGGAAAGGTCCCTTCCAAACTAAACCACTCTATGACTCCATGATTAATCCACCAGCATCAGCAGCTCGTAAGCTCCTCCGCTTGCTCTGTGCAGCCCCCATGCCCAATTTCCTGCGATGGGTCAGGAGTCAGCATTCTTGCGCTTTTCATGGTTTTATGAAATGCTGTGTGCCTTGGGGTTTTCAAGAAAATCGAGACATTACGTCCATCCTCCACTGAATGACGATGGAAGTGGACAAGTAATTTGCAAAATGTTTTTGGATGCGAGGCTACAGTGACACCCAGAATAGCAGGCCTTATAATCACTAGTGCCTCCAGATAATGTGACAGTCGTAGTCTCTCATTTATGGATGCTTAACAATAAAGTTAAGGTTTAAAAGCTGAACTCCTGATTAGGAAATAAAGTTAAATGGTATCAGTGACACAGTACGATACCCATAGCAGATTCTAATGCTTCCAACATGTAAGAGTTGCTCTGTGACTGCCAGGATCAGGTATTTTACAAGTAATGCTAGTTCATTTCATTCCTTGTTCATACCTGATGAACACTGATGCCCATTTTCAACAATGGAAGAACTAAAAACTCTTCTATACTCAGGTTTGTGGTGGCCATCCAGCTCTACACTCTGTCAGAACAGACAACAGAAATGACAGCTAAATTTCAAACAGAAGCAAAAGTTAGAGGAATATCCAGAGATACCTGCCAAGAACATGTCTTCCTTGTGCTAGTGAGCCCTAGGAGGGGTCTTCCACTTTGGTTAGATAAAGGTACCACCATCCACTGTGAAGGTGATAAACAGAAGACTTTGCACAATAGTAGAGAGACTGGTTGAGATTGCATAAAGTGCTAAATGCTCTGCAGGTTTTTCTTCTGTTTGCTACAGAAGAAAGGACACTCTGATAATGTATCGTAAAAGCATTACATAAAGTAAGGATGATCCTAAGCACTTTACAGCTGCATTATAATCTGCAACATCTGCAAGGACAGTATTTTCTGGAAAAAGCAAAATTTTTTCTCATTATGTTTGCCAATATAATTCCAGAATCATCAGCCAATATTTTTTTCCAGAGTTTGTTGTTGTTGTTGTTGTTGTTTTGGTGGGGTGGGGGCTGTGTGAAAAATCACAAGAAACTACATTAATTTTGGCTGCAGGAACTAAAGAAGAAACTGCGTCACGGACACACAACTACTTCAGTTTAAAAATGCAGCTTCCAAGAGCCAGCATATACAAACAGCAGACTGGAATTTCCCACACAAAGTCCATTAAAAAAGTTGTTATTCTAGACAGATATGTAACTACCAGATTGTCCAAAAATGTGCCATTATAAACATAATCCAGAATTCTTATAAACTCAATCCAAACAAGTTTTTTTTTCTTTTTTACAGACAGACAGACTGAAGACAGATACTGAAGAAGATCTTATGCTACAGGTAAGTATAAAAACAACAGAACATAACAGAAAAGAGGCAGGGTGTATACAAGTAGTAACTTAATTTGTCTCTGCTCTTCATACACACAAAATACAGAGCGAACTGGTGGTTTAATTTTACTTATTTATCCCATAGCATCATCACAAATTATATTTTTTCACCCTATAAATAAATTATTCTAATATCTCATGTAAAATACAGAAACCATACAATCAATTTAAGATAAACCAACAAAAATAGTTTATTGGAACTTGTCTGTGGTTTACCATGCATCTGTCTACAGTCATCCAAGCTTAACACCAGACAATGTTAACAGACCCTGGAGATTCTTTAAAAGCATTTAATCTTGTTAGATGATGGAGAGTGCACGCACTGTTTTAATATCCATTACTTGAGATACTAGAACCTTCGTCCCCTCAAGTACAAATACCAGTCAGCTCCTGGGAACTGTGATCTGAGATCTTGCTAAGAATTTTTTAACTAGTATTAGATTACAGTAAGGCAGCCTAAACACAATTTTGTCAGAGAGTGTGCAGTTGTGGGCTTAGATTTTGATCCTCCTAGAAATTTAAGTGTCAACCTCCAGCTGATTTGAACAGAACACAGGTGTACGCAGCAGAATCTGAGTTACGAGCTTACACAACTAAAGTTGAGGAAAATCCTTCTCTTGACTTTAAGGCTGGGCCCCACATCCTCAGATCACAATTGGTATCCAGGCTTTTAAAGACTAGAGCATAATTTGGAGAAACCATTCAAGTGTGGTAAAACCTCAATGACTTGACTTCAAAATGAGGACCTACTGCCTTGTATATACAAATATATATTACAATAAAACACAGAAAGGAATGGCAACAAGACACTGAGATACTGTGAATGCTCTTCAAAGTTCAGCTTGGATGCTGCATTTTATTATATTAGGTTGCATACTACTGTTTAACTTCGGCTCAGATTCTCGTGTCAATTATTTTCTACACTACGTATGGAAAAGAGATGGGATCACCTGGATATGATTTTCATACAACACAATACAAAGTTCAGAAGAGGACTGGAGACTTCCCAAAAATGTGGAAGATGTACTCTCGGAAGACTTTTAAAGGTTTCTCAGCCAGGAGCTTTCATTTAATTCTCTTGTCTAATTTCTAAGTCAGTGACCTTCCTGGTGTCATATGCGCACTTAGGTGCTCTGCTAGACAAGAGCCCAGAAGGTACATGATGAGCCGAAACATTCCTTAGTCTGTTTACCACTAAAACGCATAAGAGAGGATGCTTAAAACAAAACAAAGCGCGCACACACACAAAAAGCAGACAAAAAAACCCCAACAGCCACAAATCAGAACACTCGCAACAACCACCAGCACCACTCAACCAACCACACGCTCCCGCGTGCTTTAGCACAAAGTTGCTTACAGCACCGTCAGCCAGACCGACGGATTCCCACTGACACCCAATAAAGGCTCAGGTTTACCCAGCACAGCGGGGAATTAGAATGTCCATTCCACAAACAGGTTACGTTAGCCTGCTTTAAGATAACACTGCAAGTTCCACAAATCAAATCCGTAATGAAGGTCAGTGTATCAACCCAAATGAGAAGAACTTCTGTTTAATTTTATTTTCTGTCTCTCTTTCTTATTTGAAAAGAAAGGAGAATAAACTAGATTGGGGAAGTTGGAATGTTCAGAACTTCTCACCCTTTCCCAGCACTTAAACCTTTCTCACAAGCAAAAGCACTACAATTCAGCTATCTAGGATCCACTCATTGTTGTGGGATCTCTCCCATTTAGAGGCTTCATTACTGACAGGTCTTCAGAAGACCTCACATCAACAAGGTACACTCTTTCAACAGTTACTCAGCTTAGGCCCAAAAGGAGTGATCGAGTTCTTTTGCAAAACTAGTCTGCAAACTTTTTTCACAATGCATCACCAGAACAACTTCTTTAAAACAGCATTTGTCTCTCCCGATAATTAAAAATGTTTTTCATTTTTATACCATCTGCTATTCCCACAGAGAATGCTTCCATATGCACATAGTCTGACTTACTGCCGCTAAAATAGATCTGTGTCATTGTATCCAGGTCTTTTGACCTGTGAAAATAAAATTATTTTGAAACTTTTTTATCTGTCAAGAAGGTACTAGGCTTAGTTATCACTAGCTGCCAGGATTAACTTGAGAAAAGTACACCAAATATTAATCGTACAAACCATGCAGAATCAGGGGTTCTGAACTTTTATTGCTGTATTTAGTGTATTTGAGACCCTAGTCAACAATGACCATTTCCAGAACTGAAATGGAAAGCACAGCTAATGCAGCTCACTAGAATGTACTCATGGCATATAGTTAGAACTGTTTAGCCTTTTGTGTCAACCATTACGATCTGAACACGTCAAATACCTGTGCAGACTGTAAACATGAATCTACTTTATATGCTGGGGAGTGGGGGTGAGCAAAACAGTCAAATGAGATGGTCATTGCAAAGATCATGTAGTATCCTGAACACTGAACTGGTTTCCTAATGAAGTGACAGGTGCTGCATTAATTTATGCAAATCTGATTACCACATTTTGGCTAACGCTAACAGCGCTGGGGAAGAACCTGATACCAGGCTGGAGGAGGGGAAGGCCAATGTGCTAACAGAATGCCGGGAGGATCTGGGATCAGATTCTACTGTGCACTTAGTAGCGTCAGGCTAAAGTACTTTAAAATCCACTTTGTTTGGAGATGCCCAGCTCCTGACAAACCCGTGTGTGCAACAGTACTTCCCGTGTCAATGCTGGCCACATAGATTGTAAACAGCAGGACAGGTACCTACACCTGTGCTTAATGATGAGAAGTACCCCTTTGTACAACTTGTGTGACAACAACAACATGACGAGGAACTGGTGAAGCTGGAGAAAAGAGAGTTAACGCTAATGTTTTGCGTGTCTTAGGCTTGCTCTTAGAACTAACCTCTCTCTAGCTCAGAAGTTTCTGGGTAATGTAGGGTGATAATACTTCCCACAGCTGTATGGCTAATGGAATTCCTCCTCCACTGCAAAGAAGTTAGACCTTGCAGATCCATAACTGGAAGTTGCTATACAACAGGCAAATATCGTAACCCAGAAGTGAAAATTCCATACATTCAGAAAAAGTAAGCACCGGGTCATGAGATTATAAAGAAAAGAAGCACAATTTTAACTTCCTTTCTGAGCCTCTAAGGTGCTCATCTGTCTTCAAGCTTTTGCCTACAACAAGGTCAAACTATAGAAGAATGACAGACAAATGAGATTCCTCTCTCGCAAATGAGATACAATAGTCATCCAAAGTCTTTCATAAAAGCACCAATTATCAAGAGGGTCACGATAAAAATCACTGGATTTAGAAATGCTGTTTATCTGCAAGAGGAACTTCCCTCTCTTGTTACTCATGCTGGATGAAATAGATGCTTCACTTTGGTGAACAGCAACACCACCACAGTCTTACGCAATGCAAGACTTGACACTGTTCCTCGCATATGAAGAGATCACTGATACATCAAAAATGGGGAATGATGAAACGCGTGAAGAAATCCAAACAAGGCTGCTAGACATCAGCAAGAACGGCACCACATTTACCCCTTAATTCTCCTACTAGTAACCCATTGCCTGTCAGATAACACAAGTATTCTTTATCCGTAACCAACCCTGCAGCTTCAAGAAACCTTGAATGCCCTGAGCATATTAGGAAAGCTTTTGCACATGGAATAATCACTGAAGAAAAATAGAAGCAGTACTTTTCACAGAATCTGCGGGAACACTTTTTTCATTACAGAGAATCCGGGTGACCAGCACATTAACGAATGCTTGTTCTATAGCCATTTGAGCACAGCTACATCTGAGCCTTACCCACAAAATCATGTTTTCACTGCATGCATTTGCTGTGTGTAGCTCTAGCTGCATCTCCCATGGTTCTCAGTACTGAAATTCCTTCTCGATCAGCCATGCTAATTCAGAAAGTTGTCCAGCCTTCCAGGGAAAACTGAGGGAGGGCACTGAAGAACTATCAGTACTTAAGTGATCTTCCCTGAACCCTCAAAGCAAAGCGGGAAGGTACCGATCCAAACAAAAGCTCATTTTGTGTTTTAATGCAGACTGATACTTAAAGTTGGATATTGCCATAACCTCTATGCAAGACTTCACAGAGTGTGAAGTACACGCTTCAATGTAAGGCAGTGGTGATGGAGCAGGCAACATTGTGTGAGGGACCCCACAACCCCATCCATTCCGTGTCACTCAGCTCACTCCTGTTCCTTGCAATACGAACATGTGTGGATGGCTCCATGGAACAAAAAGGAACGGTTCTAAAAGTCACATGTACGCTGCTTACCCTTGTCATGTGGGGGAAAAGGCAGCAGTTGCCACGACTATGCTGGAACAATGCATCCAGCAGCAGCTCTACCTTTGGACTCATCCTGGCTGTGGCAAGCCCTATGCCCCCATTCTTCTGTCAATAGGAATAAAAAGGGCTGGAATGCAATACAGACTCTCTGTTCACTCCTCGTGATTTAGCCTTGAGTGAATTTCATTTCCAAGCTTTTATTTTCCATCCCCAAAGCCTGGATAGACCACAGACCATCTTTCCATGCTCCAACAGCCTTAAAGACCCCCAAAGACATGGCTTAGTCAACATTACCCAAAATAGGCTGTCAGCTGTGAAAGCCAAGTCTCTAGTATCACATAGTTTTATGGGACTGAATCATAGTGTACTGTCTGGCTGACACCTCCTGGCGTCAAAGATTGTACAGAGCTCTCAGCTCTTTCCATAGTCGGACACATAAAAAGAAGTATTACACAAAACATCTCAGTGCCAGATGAGCTTCCCACTAACTGAGGTTTCCATGCACCGAGCTACAAGGCTCCACTATGTTGCACAAAGAGTTTTATCACCAAGAGGAATGTGTGTGCTTGTCCTAGTACAGGTCATGCAGAACACCACAGCTCGTGTAAGGCCCACGTCTCAGCAAAGAGCTGCAACAGTGTGGGACAGTGGTTGCACAGCAAAACTCTCACTGCAGGATGCTAAGTCACTATCTTAGGAAAACATGCTACTGCCTGCTATACGCTGAGCTGTTCTCCTTTGTAAGCCTGCCAGCTGGCAAACTGCATTGCTGGCACACAGATTCCCTGAATCGAGTCCAGAAAGGATACACAGATATTCACATATGTACGTATATTGATAGCTGAGGCTGCCTCAGCTTCTCTTCTTACTTCTAACAATACTGAACTGACATGTTGCCACTACTCTAACCAATATCGCAGTTTGACCAAGCAATGCCATAAACAGGAACCCCAAACCCCACTTGACCCTGCACTGCAAAAGTGGAGCCCCGTGCCGCTAAACGTTCCCCGTGCCAGTGCAGATCCTGGCAACACCCGTGAAGCATCTGCTCATGCACTCTCTTGGCCCTCCCTCCCACCGCCAGCACTTACTTGGCTCCGACCGGTGACCGCTAGCTTGGCCTGGCTAGAGAACCTGCCGCCGGCCGAGCCCTGCCCCGGAGAACCGGGCCCCGCGGCGCTCCCTGCCTCCTCCTCCGCCCACTCCTGCGGCAGCCCCGCCGACCGGCCGAGGGCCTCCACCTGCCGGCTCAGGCGCTCCAGCTGCGCCCGCAGGCGCCGGTTCTCCTGCTGCAGCTCGGAGACGGTGTGTGCCAGGGGGCTGGCGAGGCGCAGCACCTCCTCCACCTGCCGGCCCACCCCTTGCTTGAACACCTGTATGTCCGCCTGGATCTCCCGGACGGCGCCGCGCAGCGTGTCCTCGTAGCGCCCCAGGGCCTCGCAGACGGCCTGCGCCTCCCGGCTGTTCGGATCCGCGGTCTCGCTGGCCATGGCGCCGGCGGGCCCGGGAGCCGCTCCCGGCAGGCGTCCAGCCGCCTCCCCTCCCGCCGCTGCCTCTCCCCTCGGAGGGCGCGCTCTGCTCGCGGCGGCCCCAAGCCCTGCCCCCGCGACGGCCGGCCCCCGGCCCGCTCCCATGCTGCCAAGGTGCAGGCCCCTAGGGCCCGCGCCGGGGGGGGAGCCGCGGCTGCGCGGTCTGCGGCGCTCAGGGCGCGCTCGTCAACCGGGAGATGTAATTTCAGGAGGCAGCGGTGGGACAGGGAGAAGGGGCGGGCTCGTGCGCGACTGCCGCGGGCTGTGAAGGCCCGAGGGGGCTGGGCGAACGGGACGGCCCGAAGCGGCAGCGGCGCCGGTGTGGAGGGAGAGGACGGCGCGGGAGGCGGGGGTCGGGGCGGAACGGCACGGAGGCAGAGAGAGGAGGGTGTTATCTCGTCTTTCCCGGGTTGCTCGGAGATGATGCCAACGTAAGCACAGCTTATCTCTTCCGGGGGAGCACTGAGGAGGGGGAGAGAACTGCCTCTGGGACAAGCGAGACAGAAATGCACAAACGTGCTGAGCGCTCATACGACCCTTCACGCACACGAACTTGTATACACACCCACCATACTCACCCTCGCGAGTTTCCCCCCCCGTGGGCTGCAATTCGTTGGGCAATACTAAGCTGCCAAATCATCCAGCAGATCCGATGTGTGTGCATGTGGGCGCGAGATCCACGTTTCTGTCAAACTAGACAGAGCCACTATAGGGAACGCTCTTTGGTTTACTCTGTATCGCCTGCTGCAGCACAAAACAATAACTCAGGTATAAAGCCTCTCAGGAAATCTGGAAGTATTCTAAGCCACTTTACACCAGACTGAGCCTATATATATCTAGCCTTTTTATCAGGTAGCTACAATTCTTTTTGGTACCATACAACATTTACCATGTTACTCACTCATTGCCTTTCTCTCAGGAACGCTGCATTCACATGCAAAACTCACTCGCATTTACGAGCATGCCTACAAAATATTCCTCCCCCCATGGTAAAGATTTCAATTTTTAGAATATTTTTAAATTACTAAGGAAAGCTTGTGCTTTTTCATATAATATTAATCTAGTTGAAAGTTCAGTCTTCTGAGAACAGATGTTTTGGAAGAAAATTTTCAACCCACTTTCAGCAGGGTCTAGCAGAGCCAAGAAAAACAAATTCTTTTGTTGTTTGCAGACTCAGCAACCATAGAATAATCATAAAAACCTAGTACTTATTTGAAAACAGCTGAAGATACCAATCACTTTGTGTGGGCTACTAGCCACGAGCCATCAGTTGTTTAACATAACTGACAGGCAACTTTTCTGTGTCATCCTTGCTTGGCACCAGGCATTATCGTAACACTGAAATGATGACGGCAGAAAGGAACAGAGCGCACGCACAAGGCATGTGCCGGCAGACATACATGCAATCGCATATATCCGCAGGCAGCAAAAGGAGCAGCCATTTCCCAATTTGTGCAAGGTCTTTCACCTCCTCTGGCCCTGCTCACCCACAAGAAGGACTAACAGTCTCTGTTACACTTGAGGGTGCCAAGCTGTGTAAAGGGTAACATTTAAGAGGCAGCAGTTGCTGCCATGGCTGCAAACTTTGTTTTCTCAATACGCATCTCAGGTAACACTGAGGCCTGGCCATCCTCTCCTCAGCAAATTGCTATCCGATCGTGTGTCTGACAGTTCCACGGGCAGTTCCAATTCTTTCCAGATCAGAGTTCTAGCTTTTCACGGCAGAAGGCAACCTAATACTCTGGCCCAGCTCCAGCTGGCACAGGACTGCCAACTGAGAGGAAGGCCTCAGCGATGGGACATTTTTTGTCAGCAGCTGTCTCAAAGCGCTCTGTTACAGAAGAAGCGGAAAAAATCTCCAGTCACTTCACCAGTGCCAGGTCCTTAATCACATCTCCTCCTCAGCACCTGCTTCATCATGCACAGCATCTTACAATGTGACTTATTATTAGCCATTACTTTCCACAGCACTCAGCTTACACAGTCTGTGCTTACAACACAGAGCTGACACCACTGGAAATTCCAAGACCAGGGCACAAGTGGACAAAAGGGAGAAGGAGCTGTGAGTCTTACAGGGCTCTGGTCTGCTGCGAGAGCCACCCAGGCCAAGGGTCTCACAAGCAAATTGCTGGGAGGGAGGATAAAAACTTGCTAATGTAGTAACTGACCTTTGGATTTGGCATTTGAAAGGAACAGGGTTGCCCAACACTACAGGAAGGAGACAGCTCCATGGCTGACACCCTGTCTGGCTGGGACACTGCTGCATGCACCCATGGTTGGGGAGCTCCCCCTGGGGACTTACCAAAAGACATATAAAACTCCAGCTAAAATGGCTAGTGCTTAGTTCCCAAATCAGCTAATTGTAGTCTGGTTTTATTTCCATTCTAAAAAACACCTTTGCCAAGTATCTGGAGAGCTTCAGGAATGTAAAAAGACCAGTAGCATGCTGTCCTTGCTCATACCTCGGGTGTAATCTACTGCTAGGCACCCCACTATCTCACTCTGCATTCCCCAAACACTTCATAAACTACTCCAGCTTCCATTACGGAATTCTTCAGGGCTCTTTGACTATTTATCAGTGGTGACAGTGGCTTTCCTGTCTGACAATGCTGGCTGGTGAGTTCCTCAGGCATCCTTCACAAAACCTTCAACACATTCCTGTGACCCACATAAAATTCCCACCGTTTGGAGAGCGGCCTGACCAGTATGTTGACTTGTCTCTTTTCCTGACGGGGGTTCTCTCCTTCCCAAATGCTTTGTTTTTCTGGCTTGTTATCCCTCCCAGCTTGCTATGATCTGTCTCTCTCCTTCTTGTTCTACAGTTAATTGATTTTATTATGTCTCCTCCTGGAGGGAGACTGCGAGTGTTAAAACATGCTCACAGCCTATGCAAACTTGTAAAAAATTGACACAGTCCCAAAAGCAAACAGCTCTCTTCCTTCAACAGGAGAATTTAGCCCTTAGCTACTGTGGCATTTCAGTCTGTGTGACATAGGTGACATGGCTAACGTTCACTAAATCACCCACTGCACCAGCAAACGGCAACAGAGTCAGACATTTACCAGGGGCAGCCATGTAATGCTTACAATACAATGTCTGAAAGAGTGGGAAAGTCTTCTACCGAAGACAGAACCCAGACCTTGCATATCTGCATTAAGCATAATGGAAGGAATGATCTGAAGCTCCTAATCAAGTAACTCTGAGAGAGCTTCCACATCAGTGTTTTGGTCACAGTACCATAATACTAGACACTTCAAAAATTATGATCTGGAATGCGGAGAGGCAATTGGTGTCCAGATGGTCTTCAGCCAGCTGCTGGAATGCTGGCTGGTTAACCGGCAGACCAAATTAAATGGGAAGTTACTTTGGGGGTGGTGGGTGGGTGCATTTGTACAGACAGAAAAAGAACATGCCATGGCCACTGCTTACCCACAACTGTGCCTTAAGTTACCTGGCTGGGCACATACGGAGTTTGGTTCTCCAACCAATGGCTGGTATTCAAAAGCTGAGGCTTTTGTGACACTGGACACTGAGAGAGCTGAACGAAATGTGCATTCATTCACTTGCAGCTTTCCATGCTAAACATGAAACTATCGTTTCAGCAGGAGTGAAAACGGAGGTGTAGAATTACCTCTCATCAATCAAATTACCAAAGGGTGAGGGGGGAAAAAAAAAAAACAAAATAAAACAAAAAAACCCCAAACAAACTCTCCTCTTGCCTCTGCCAGCTAGACACATTAATGTAATCTGGATCTATAAGAGTCTTAAAGAACAAGCAAGTTAATTCATCCTCTGCACTCAAGCAGCACAGCTGCAGCACTGACATGCAGGGAAATAGAACTAAGGGACAAAGAGCAGCATTGACAACCACAACGCTAAAAGAATAAACTCGCTAGCTGTCACCAGCTGTCTTCCTACAGCCCAAGGAATTGTCACTGAATCCTCTCTGGAGACGGCACATGCTCCACAGATTGCCTCATCACTCATGCTGTGTTTCCAAGGATAGGCTCAGCCTTCGAACATGTCACAATCTTCCTAAGAAAGGCAATAACCAGGTCCAAATGAAAGTTATTAACAGTCAAGAAGCCCTGCTTTCTCTCCACAGAGGAGACAGGCTAAGTAAATACGCAATGCAGAAAAGCCTCTGCGGGAAAGGTCCCTTGTCCATGCAACTAAGTAGAGCAGGCACATCAGCCATGCTAGGAAGATGTAAACTCCTACTGCCCTTGAGTACATTCAGCTAACTAAGCTTAAGACAAAACACAGAGTAACCAAACTGCCTCACCATCCTAAAATACAGCACTTTTGATTTTATACAGATATATAATCTTGATCACAAAGCTCCAAGCACTAGCAAATCCAGTACCTCATTGGAAAAGTTGTTCCAACAGTTGATTCGTCCCACGGAGGAAAAAACAAACAAATTTGTTTGTACAGTCTGAATGTGCTTCATTTCTGCTTGCAAGCACTAGATCTCATTGGGCCCTTCTCAGATGGCACAAACAGCCCTCAGGAAGGATGCCTCCCCAGAGGCACTCCGAAGACATCACCGCGGTGTGCCCGAGTGAACCAGACGTGGGCTGCCTGCCTCCACTCTGCGGGGCTGGACTCACACACTGCCCAGCGTTACCACCACGCTCTGGGGCCGCACCCAGTGTCCCCTGGCCTCAACACCCACAGTTGCTGACAGACACACCATGTCATCATGCACAAGCGCAGCTCCTGCAGGCTTGGTTCTCGGGTGTGCCACTGAGGTTGTGCCCAGCAGCAGCTTCCTGTGGGGGCCAGTCAAATCCACGTCCCTCTGCAATCAGTAAAAAAATGTTTCAACACGGAGCTCCAGGGAGGATGTCACACATCGTGCCAGAGGAGATGCACACCAGTCCTAAGGGCCCTTGGACCATTTTAAGGTTCCTTAAGGTTCTAGCTCAACCCTTGTGCTGTTCACAGGACTACAGAGAATTTCTCTTGAATTGCCATAGACATTCGACTGTTAGGAACTGTTTGCATCATTCTGGGGGCAGCCATGGTCCCTTCCAATGCTGCGCAAGGTCCTGAAAACCACTCCTGGATTATCCTTCAGCACCCTGAGACATTCCTGGTGTGTCTGGCGCAAGGGCTGGAGCCTTCAGTGGCAGGGCTGAAATTTCCAGAGGGACAGATGACTTCCTGGCAGCCTCACTGAGCCCCACTGCAAGCACTGGTGCGTGCCAAGACCTGCCAATTGTCATGCAAGGTGTGACAAAGTTTTCTGTTTAGCCTTCTTTTCTGTCTCAGACTTTTCCAGGTGCTTTTTACTGTACTGTGGCATTTTCTGATTTCCTTTTTGCCAACTATCAGGCCATCCTCTTGCCTTTCTGTGCTCCCAGAGCCATCCATTTCTGTGTCACCCTCTGGTGTTTCTTTTTTCCTCTTGTTGAGCTGCAAAGTTCTCTTGTCCTCTTAACACTACTTCTCCTTGCACAATCCACATCTATTTGGCTTTCAGCATGTTGCTTTCAGGAGCTGGGCACACCCGAGCTGCTTGGGCTGACCCGATGGGGCTCGGGTGCCGCCTCAGGCAGTTCTGGTGAGGGGCTGGTGGGCCGGAGCGCAGCTGCGGGCGGAGGTACCGGCTGCGATGCCCCCGGGGCCAGTCGTGCGCCAGGGTCTTGCCCGGCTGGGACCAGCGCTGCGACTGCAGCCGTGAACCGGGCGGCACCAACGCAGTCCTGTGCTCGGGCAGCGGGTTTCGCCCAGTTCAGGGCGGGGTAGACGAGAACGTCCCGGGCAACTCGGCAAGAGAGGTGCAGGTCCCGGCACACAACGAGCGAGGGGAATGCGGCCGGAGCGCCGGGGCAGGCCGCGGTACCGGGCCCGCAGCGGGGCGGGGCGCGGCGCTGGCGGAACCGGGGGGGGGCGCGCACGGAAGCGATGCGGGGCCGACGGAGGGAGCTTACAGAGGAGCCGCAGTAGCCTTGGGTCGGCCGGACACGGCCCTGGGCCGGGGCCGGGGCCGTGCCGAAGCGGAGAGTCGCGGGGAATCCCGGGGCTCACGGTGGACGGGCAGGTGAGGCGGCGCGGGAACGTTCTGGAAGCGGCTCCCGCGCCTGGAGGGCGCAGAACACCATGGGCGTGGTCTTCCGGCGCCTGACTTCCGGCCTGTCATATTCCGCGCAGCATGCCGGAAGCTCTAGGCTTCGGTAACGGAGCTTCCGGCCGCCATTTTGTTCTGCGCGCATGGCGGGAAATTCATTTTCCGTGAGTCGGCCCCGGCGGGTCGGGCCCGGGAGACGCGCCCGGAGCGCCGCTCTGCGGCTCCCGGAGGCGTCTTTCTGTCAGTTAGACGCAAAAGTTAGTGGCTACAATGAATGTAACCTCTTAAAACTACTGTACCACAGCAGAGGTATTTTATTTGATGAATTTGATAGCATTTGATATCTGTATGTTGCTTCCAATTACTTTTATTTAAAAGTAATGTTCACTTGACAAGCCTTTTTTGGTAGGTGATTTGGTTTAACAAAGTTTGGTCTTTCAAACTGAAGCACAGATTTCTCAAGCCTCCAGAGCTGTTTTGCACGGCAGCAGCTTTGCGCAGGTGTCTCAGGTTAAACTCACTCTCACATGAACCTTCAGACATAAAACTGATGTGGGAAACTTTGCTCTACTTGAGAGTTTCAGATGCAAATGTAATTCAGTAAAACTGGAACCACTAAATTTTTAATGGTATTCAGTAGGAATATGGGAAGCAGTCATGTTCAGTTCTGATTTACGGGCAAGTATTGACTTTAAACTTGCTCCTGGTTTTTCTTTCCTCATGTCAAACTAGACTGTTTTAAACTATTGGAATAGTGGATGGTGCCTGGAAACATGAAAACAACCCTGGCTTCAGGCTTTCCGAAGACCGAGAGGTTGAGCTTGCGTTTCTTCTTGATTCAGTCTTTCAGTGTTTTCTGTGTTGCGGTTTTGTTTTTATTTTTTAAAACACCTTTCTATATGGAACAGCAGCTTGAAGTTATTCTTTGCACATACTGAACCACTCTCACAAAGATGGTGTCTCATTACTGAAATATTTTCTTACATGACTTTTCAAAAGGAAGGAGGGTTGGAGTTCTGTGAAAACTCAGCCTCTAATCTAAGTTTTATTCCAGACAGTCAGAAGTATTAAACAGCCGCTATTTATAGTGCTTGACTGCCTACCAGGACATATACAATGATGATCCAATACTTCCTGCATTACTGGTAGGAAAAATCAGTGACACTGTTTGTTTAAAGGCAAGGAAGGTTTTATTTAAGTGACTAATCTGTTATAAGACTTTAAAAACCATCTCACATCAAAATCTATACCAGTTGTAGAAATCTTACTCCTTATTTCATATTAAGAAATTCATTATTGTACATTTTTGAATCTTTACAAGGCAGCCATAAGAAATATAAACATTTGTCACCAGATAGAACCTTCTCACTGACAAACAATATTTAAAAGTATGCACTTAATAAAACTATAGACTGAAAGAACATGTATAATTTCAAGTTTCCTTGTATTAATTCAGCTGTAAGTGGACTGGCCCCTTCCCTGCCCCACAAATAGAAAAGTAAGTTATGCAGAAGGCTTGGGGTTCTGTGAAAGGACTGCCATTCTGGGCCCTACACCAGTCCTCCCGGAATAACTCTATATTTAAAGCTCGCAATCTGTAAATGGTGTGTACGTTGTGATCTCTGGTATTATCATCTCCAAGCAAGTCAGAGTAAACCTGCCTCTCTCTCTCTTCCCCGCCCATGAGTTCTGTACATCTTTACAAATTAGAAATGAACTGGCAAATTTGTTTCACATTCCCCCACCCACCACAATTATATCCAGTTTCAAAGGCATCTTATTGAGAGAAATACAAGTAGATGGTAAACTGTAATCCCCTTACCTTGGGCTTGAACTAAAATGAGGGAGAGAGGAAATACCGACACCTGACTTCAATTCCAGAGTCCATGGCACAGGATTCTAAGCTGCTCCAGGCCATTTCTTATTTCTGAAAAAAAGAGCTCTTTTCATCCAGAAAAAAAAAGTGTTATTACCTCAATTTTTTAAGGGGGACTGAATTTAGGATCAACTGTAGGAACCTGTATTTACACTTGAGTGATTAAACATCATGAAGTCAGATTACCTTGTTAACCCCACAATTTCTGCTGAAGCTATGAACACGGATCATGAGGAATCACTGCTCTTAGAGAAGCTGAGGAAGTATGTTGTAAAGTTTTGTGTTTATGGGAATTCTATCCTATACCAGCTCCACATGAGGATGGAAAGTGCCACTTTCTCCCCTGCATGCCTGAAATGAACAATTCAATGCAGCAATCTTGAGTTCAGATCCCACATTTTTAGCTCTAACCAGAAAAATTATGACATTGCAGTGTACAATCTCTTCTCTCCATTATTAAGCTAATGAGCCTATTAAAAAGGTGCCCATACTCCAATAATCTCTTATGTTTATGATGTACTCACCTTTCTGTGGCTTAGATGCAAGAGGGGGAAAAAAATACCTGGGCAAAATCCTATTTGTTCAGTAACAATTGTTGTACTTACAAATTTTAAAACCCAAAAATGCTTATTGATTTTGGGTATTATAAAGATGCTTATAAACAAAGTTTTTAGCAAATTTGAGACAGGAAACAATAAGGAAAGAAGGAAAAAACTCTTGTTTTATCTTCCAAATCTATTATGTGAAGTACATTATGATACTATATATCTAAGTTTGGGGATTTGCTTAAACACACACATTAGTAGTGCCCTGGACAAAAGACTGCAATGTATAAGTGGGACAACTTGTTCACTAATAATGGCAAACAAAGGCTATTTTGCAGAATGGTGGAGCTCCCAGATAAAGTGTCATTGTTCTGCTTACTTTAATAGTAGATTAAGATACGGTCATTTTTTTTCCACCAGTTTACTGATAGTTCCACTTCTACATAACCAGTTCAAGTTTTAACTCTGTTTAGAAGTGACTTCCCTAAGTACTAAAGGAACAGGTGAAGTAATCTGTAAGAATTTTGACTCCGTTCTCATGGAAATAAATCAAAATGGCAGTTCTCATGAACCCCAATAAACAAGAACAATTACCAATACCATGTCATTTTTACACCTAACAAAATTTTATGCTGAATAGATATAAATCATGCCACAAAACTAAACAGGAGTACTTTGGTCAAGCAAGATTCTGTTCCAAGAGCACTAGTGTATGCAAACACTTTAAGAAAGTTATTCAAAATAAGCAGATTTGGATCAACATCACTATTCAGGTCTATGGAATATTCTGCACTCTTTATACAATGACACCTTTTTTCAAACTTACTTAACTAGACAACAAAACTGAATACAACCAGTGCTGTGTGGTTAGTGTTTGGTTTGGGGTTTTTTTGTGGTGTTGTGTTTTGTTTGTTTGTTTCTTAAAAAGTATACTGGTTACAAATTTGTTGTGACAACAGAAGCAAAACTTCACTTAAGGTGTCTTCCAGTAGATACACACACATACACACAAAACCAAAACACCACAGTTGTGAAGGTATGTTTTAAAATTATCTCAAATAAGTCTACCACTGCTATTAGTCATAGCAATTTTCTTACATAATTTAAAACTGGATCCATATCAACAGGGCAAAGTGAACGCTTCCAGCTGTGGCCTACTTTGTGCTGACCTGTACTGCTGCCTTAGCACCCACTGGAATGACAAGTTTGTGTTTTACAGTTTCGCTTATGCTCCCTCCACTTAGCAGGTAAAAGAATGTGCTTTTCTGTAACAGGAGGCACTAAAGGTGCTGAAACTAGTGATGAGTCCAACCTGCACCCACCGTTCCCACCTGACTTCTCGGACCCTTTCCCTTTGTGTATCTTTAACACCTCCATATCCTATAAAGTTTGAGTAAATGTTGACTGCAAAGAAACTGCAGCAATGAAGACTTGCAATCAGAGAGTAAGAACACTTGTAGGACCAATCTTATCCTTAGCAAATGTCCTGCTTAGCAGGATTGATAATCCTTCTGTGAAAGCACAATTAAAACTGAAATCCAATTGCAAACTGAATACCCATGAACCACTGCATGCAGTTTCATGTGGACAAAGTGTATAACTAAAATTCTGACCAGAAGGAAGGGTTTTAAGAGAAAATACGATCGAAAAAATTATGTTCTAAAACTAGTGTTTCATGGAGGAAACCTCAGGGATCACCCTAGGCAAAAAAAACAAGCTACCAGTTCAACGTGTATAAGGTTCCCAGCCATTGCCTCAGAGTGTGTGTTCAACTGCCAGCCTAGTTAGAGATGTCTAAAAATCACACTTGTACATACTCTCAGCTTCAACCGAAGTTGTTGTTGTTGTTTACCGTTTTAGTGGCAACTGGCTAGTGCTTTCAAAACAAGTGCATCTGGCACCTGATGTTTCAGAAGATCAGCTCCTGATGAACATGAAGCCTTAACCTCCAAGCTGATGCCTGTATCACTGTTTGCCAAAGTGCTCAGCTGGAGGCACGTGGTCAGGAGATAAACCATTCTATCCCTGAGCAATAAGTCGTGTTGGAATTCTGCAAAGGCCATATGAGCCCTCGCATATGATAGGAAACATAGGGAGAATATTTCCAGCTTGATTTCAATACCATGTGTAGAAACTCTGTAATTGCCACCACTCTAAATCATGCACACACACTAGCATTTGTTTTACTACTATTAGCTCATGATATTCTTAAGAGAAGCCAGCACAGTGACTACTGTAAAGGTGACCCAGATATTAATAAATGACATTGTGTCTGCAAGAGTAAAAGACCTTAACAACCTAGGTGATTTCTCTGACCTTGTGCTCAGATGCTAGTTCCTTTAATACAGTCACAAAATTAAACACAGGATGCCCCTTTTGAAAGACAGTAGGCCCTTCTACTACGGCAACTTAAAAACAGAGTCTTTTGAATTATAGAGATAGATGGCTAAAGCAACATGAGCTTTGAACTTTGCAGCAGGAACAGTATTTACTGTCAGGAGACATGCTACACAACACCCAGTGCTTAAAGAGAACTTTGCAATCAACGTTGCTTTTAGGTCCCCTCAGCAAATTAAAAATTTGCCTAGTGAGTGCCTTCCTCAGAGGCCTTGGATTCCCACATCTGTTTAAAACTACCAAGCAGGAACTGACTGGAGGGAAGAGTCTGGTGCACCTGTGCCATCTGCTCCTGGCTGCAGAGGACAGGAGAGGAAACACCACGTGATTAGAATTAATACACACAGTAAGCCAAGACAGAACACAGAATAATTCCTCCAGGTTTGTAGGTTAAAGAACTAGGTATGATCTTACTGGGAAAGAATTTGTAAACCTGAAGACTGTCTCAATGTAGTTTGTGGATACCTTTCATTTAGCTTTTGTAGCTGCCTGACTTGGCAACAGACCATAAAAACCCAGCCCCCTGTAATGCAGTTTTTACCTGCTCCCAATTAGTTTGAGCTACCAAACGTTTAATATGTTTCCTAACTCTTCAGCAAAGATTACCCCTTCCCTCAAAGGCATTATCAAAAACAAATCACTGATGTACCAAAGATCTTTCAGGTAGTTTGAAACACGTAACTGACAATTTTTAGACACGTAATGTCTAAAAAACATCAAATATCTCCATCTATAAGCTACTTTGCTGCCTTTTAAGGCAAAAGTCACATTACTATGCCATTCAAAAAGCACACTGAAACGTTTGGGTAAATGGAGAGTATACACCTAGGTTTACTCCTGCACTGTCTTAATAGTTTTTCATTGCATTTCCTGTTTGCTTTACATGTCAACTTTCAAAATCATTAACCAGGCTCATTGAAAGACTTTCTGATATAGCTACAGGCTAGGAAAACCTGAACGTTAGGGGTTGGGGGTGGGCACAACACCCTGTCCGCCCTGACTCCCTGAAATTAAAAACAAACAAATCAACCTGAAAAAGAAATCTCCTTTTGACTTAAAGCTTTCTCAGTGTCAATAGTCTGGTTTTAACTTTTAAAGAAAAGGGGGTTTTATGTGCACTTGTAATTTCATTGCAGGTTTTAAAACATGCTCCAGTTCAGCCATAGAAGTTCTCTGTGTGAATTTAGTGCAGACGTATGTACATGAACAAACTGCTACTATGTTAAACTAACTAAAACACTTCAGAAATATTACCACCTGGGGAAGATTTCACACATTTTTACTTCTAATGAGTTCACTAAGAGATCAGAGAGAAATTTAAATCGGCAGGAAAATGTCTATTTGGCACCTGTAATTTGGTATGCTCATTCTTTGAAGCTCAAATGCTGTAATTCTGAATACTACAGATTGTCCTAAACAGTAGTTGCTATAAACCACAAGAAGGAAAACAATTTACCCACAGGAATTCTGTTACTTTTTTTCTCCTCCAGTGTAAAGATTCTAGTTAGAATAATGAAAAAAAACGATTGCTCTGAAGTTTGCAGATCCCTTAGTAAAAAGGCTCCCTTTAGCTTACCACCTCAGGATCTGTCTCTCGAACTGAGATGGTCAGAGCCATCTCCTTACTCGGAGTAGTCCACACATTTTACACAGTCACCAAGTTCCACAAAACAATGTGATCTTAGTACACTTGCACATTACTTTGTATACAGCAACACTAACTGCTTCAAACTGTGGCAGACACATTTATTTCTAACATGAAATTTTTATGATTTGGTTCATAAGTGGAGTTCTCCCATTTACTTGATGTCCAGCACTTCACACAAACACGAGTGCCCATGTTGGGGCCTGTTGACCAACACTGTAAGCTGAAAGGAAATCTTGGGTTTAAGGCACCCAAAAAGCATCTTGCTGTACAAATCCTGACCACCCATTATTGTAGTTCCCACTTCTGCTTCCCTTGCAAGTGTACCACTGTATCAAAAGTCAAGTGGAAACAGATATAACTGTTTAAAGTGTAAACTTTCTCTGTAACCCATGGGACGTACTGTTTATACTGGTTTGGGCGCAGCTAGTTAGCGGATACCTCAATCCTTCTGAGTAAAATCAGCTTGTTACAGCTTTTTCTCTTATTGCACATTTTGTTATTATCTGTTGTAAAAATAGCCAAAGATATTTCATGTTGCTTTGATGTTAGAAGCACTTGCGATAGTTTCAGATTGTTTTAAAATTTCCTAATAAACATGTCAAGAGGAACAGACTGGAAGTTCCCCAGTTGGTGTAAGAAGGCAGATTCCAGAACAGGGAAGACTCCGAGGTACAGGTTCCCCTCTACATCTCTTAGTTTGAAGCTGCCTAATTATCATTGAGGCATGCCTACAAGTTTAATGAGGTGCACCCAAGATCTATATTCCCAGGCTTCCTAGGGGACAGATTCAAATTTGTGAACTCCACCTCGAACCCAAGCAATGGAGGGCAAATGCCTGTCATGATCTTTGTCTGATTCGGGCTGGCTCTGGGCACGCTCTGGCTTGGGGTTCAAAGAAGGTGGGTCGGGTTGCTGTACAGACATAGTCCTGCGGAGATGGTTTCTCTTGCGCAAAAACTCGGGTTGGGAGTGGAGGCCAAAGCTGCCTTTTCTCAAGATCATCCGAGAGTTGTTCTTTTTGGGTCGTGAATGGAGACTGAACTCCAACGATGCCAAGTGGGCTGCATAACCTTCACTGAGGAACTGAAATAGGAAGGAAAGAAAGGGAGTGACAAATTACTGCTGCCTCAACCTAAGTTCCTATTTTGGGCACCCCAGTTAGATACCTACAGGGTACTAATACTCCTCTCCCCTCACTGTTCCATTTCGTTATTCAGCAATATGCAATACATGCACTTGCAGACACAACCTATGATCACTCCATTCTCTTTACTATTCACCCTGCCAGAAAATGGCTCACCTGAAACCAAAACTGCCCTTCTTTCTCTGAAACATCGTCTCTGCTCGCGTGTGTGCGTGTGTACGAGGGCACGCACGCATTCACATGCATGCATCTCCTTGCTCCCCCTAGGGCCTCCTGATTGAGTGGCAAGAGTTACTTACTTGACACTGTGCCTGGTACTTCTTTGTTGATCGTCCAACTATGTAGATCTGGGATGGCGACAGAGCCAAGACATTGTACACAGAAATATCCTTCATGGAACCATATGCGGCACAGATTTTGATGTGGCACTGAAACAAATATTACTTCCAAAGTGAACGCTCTATTGAACACCATGCACTACAAGGATGGCACTTGTTTTGCAATGAAGCAGCAGATGAGTTCATTGGTAACAACCTCATTCTGTAAACCACAGAAAGCTAAATCTGCCTACCTGCATGCCAGCAAGAACTACAGACATGCATGCTGGAAAGAACATGCAGTTCATTTACTTATTTGTCAGGCCCCTTCAGATGTTTTATCAGCCTTCCTTGCTCTTTAAAAAGTGAGGAAAGAAATGAGGAATGGCAAAAAGACTTTGTGATGGCCAGTGAGATTCACTGTTCAAAAGGCAGGGAGATCTCTAACTTCACTGAATGACATTCTCTGGAAAAATGTTTCAAGGCTATAAACAGGTTTCTAGTACCTCTTGCATGAGATTCCGGAGAAAAATGGTCTTTTGTCGCAGTGGATCATGAACAAGTCCATCTGAGAAGAAGATCATCCCTTGTGGGAAGTTGTGTTGAGACAACCATGAAACCACACGCTGTTTTTGCATATCTGGACGGCCAGTAATATAGATAATCAGATATCCCAGGTCCTGCCAATGCCTGTCAGAAACAGTGGGTAAATTATGTAGGTGCAGAAAGAGAAACAACACTCACAGGTCAGGTCTACATTTCTTCGCTCAGCACAGACCCAGTTAGAAGTCAGACGTTATCCGTCTACAAGTGGAGAGCAGCATGCCTAGGTCTCTGCTCCTATTAAGAAATCAAGTAATAATGTCACATCCTGAGGAAGACAGAGGGAAGCAAGAGAGATTCTTACACAGTATGTTATATAAAATATGAGAGCCACTTAAAAATGTATTTACAATAGACCTTGCTACCCATCAAGTCCTGCTACATTTGAAACCTTTAATGAGATTTCCTGCCATTTTAGCTCTAAGGAGTGGAAACCCTTGAAAACTGACATCTCTCCATTCCCATGCAAGTTCCAAAATGAGAGCTGTATTTCCCCGTTTGGTGCGACATTAATGGATTTGCAAGAGTGGATTAAAAGGCCTTTTAATTCCTCCTCCAAAAGATGCTCTTGCATTCATGGCACTTGGTATTTCTGAAATAGAAGTATGTCTTTATTTGAAGTTAATGAAACACAAAGTAGACTTTTTGCTAATAACAGTAACACATGGAATCATTATTAATTCACTGCACACGCTTCAAGCCCATATTCCCAAGAAGCAACCTTTCATCTTTAGGCAACTTAAACTACATATTTCAAAGTAAACCACAGTATTCTAAGATTCCCCTGAAAATCAGGCAGACCTATGTCCAAGTAAATATAGAAATATATCTGTAAAGAATCCTGGCCTTTAAATAATTGTTTATTTAGTAAAAAAAACCCAAACTATTCAGCCCTCTTCCTTCCTATGGTGTTCAAACAGGAAAGGCAGAGATATAAAAAGTGCACAAATTTCACTTACCTGACCACATCAACAGCCCCAGCTCGGACTTTGGGGTCACTGCCCATAATTGAAACACTTGCTGCAAATGAACCATCAATGCTGAAGACAACACATTCCATTCCTCGGGGAAGCACAGTCAGGTAACTTGCAGCACTGCTCTGGTCCCCTCTGGAGAGTCAAAGCAATAAACACATTTAAAAAGCAAAATGTCAGAACATTTTTTCTGCGCATTCCAGCTAAGACCCAAAATTACATCTGTCTGGATCTACATCTTCAAAAAAATCACTGTCACATAGGACTTCTGATTTCATTCCTACATGGAACAAGTAAAACTTGCTTTTAGGAAATAGCATTCCAAAGAAAAATTCGGAATCTGACTTTAATAAGAAATCACATGTGTATAAATGCCAAAAAGAATTACGAGAAAAACCTCAAAACAACCTGAAGTACTCCAACTGCTACTCAAACATGTTGTCTATATATGTATATATACGTCTACATATGTGCACAAACACACGTACCTATACAGATAAATTAGCTAGTTTGTTGTTGTTTGGTTTGAGTTTTGGTTTTGTGTGGCTCTTCTGTTTTGTTGGGTTGGTTTGTTTGTTCTTCCCCAGCAGTCTACAGCTACTGGAAAATTATTAGAAATTACAAGGGAAGAACTGACATGCAGCTTTTATTGGCACGTACTTACACAAATTAGCTTTTCTCCGTTACATAAACTGTTGGTAATACAAGCACCACCCACCCCTCCATCCTTGCAAATTACAATGGGAATGCCAATCCAGAAAAGCTTTCTTAAAAACAAAACAAAACAAAAAAAAAACCCAGCCCACCCCAAAACGAACATAAACCAACAGAGAAATGCAATCATAGGTGGCCTTTCTCATGGAAAGGCATGCAAAATGCAATCTTATCCTCATGATGCATTTTCACCAAGAGGTCTGGACTTTAAGACACTAATAAAGCACAAAGTGATCCAAAGCTCTCACCACTCCATGACCCCATGCTCCCTAAAAAACATAATCTGAAGACCACATCTTCTTTCCTTTTGAAAGATGATTATTGTATGACCTAGAAATTCCTATCTGGTGATGAAGATTCTTGCTGTACATGTGAACAGCTTATTCAGGAAAGACAAGACAATTTCTTTCATTCCTGCAGTCTGAAAGTCCATGGAAGCTTGACTTCTGAAAACACCTGATTTCATTTTTAAGTAACTCTCTTTTCTTGAATTGTCTCTTCTATTACACTGATGTAAAACATTTCTTCCTCCTCAATTAGCACTACATTAGATTGTAAATTGACTTTGGACTTGGTTAACTGGTCGGTAACAACACATACTGTTTGAGCTAAATTCATCTCACTGATCAGCCTCTGAAGTAGGGGTTCAAAGGAAGCTATAAAGCTACTTCCTAAGGGGCTAGGCATTTTAATTTTAAATGCAATATTAAACTAAAACTCTGTGTGAAATCAGACTGGGCTTTTATTAAACTTAAGACTTTTTTTAAAGCACAGCTACACCAGACCTGCACCTACCTAGGCCAACAAGTTTTATTTCACACATCATTCTTCATTCTTCATGTTTTACTTAGCATAGAGATTTTTTTAAGAAATGCTGGAGTGCTAGGAGAGCAGCCTGATTTTGCTTCAGTGAATTGGTATTTTCAGGTGATGGTTTTGGTGTTGTTGTTTTTCCCAATTTAAAACAAGCACAGTCCTGAGTACAAAATTAAGGCAACTTTCTTGATCACCCTGATATCAACAGTTAAACAGGAGGCTGAGAGCAGGGCAGTACCTCCTCTGCTGCTAATTTCAATATTAAAAGCTTCTTATCAGTCTGACGAATACAAAGCTATACCCTCCAGCAGTCTTTTCTCCACAACATATCCCCGGCCATGCATCTTCCCACAAGAAGACCAATTACAGTCATCCAGTCTCCATATTTTGCAAGACCAAGTGCTCCTAAACAGAATTGCACTGAGGATTTGTGCTGCAGTAGGGATAAACCCATTGGCCTGGGCACCTCCAAACTGGCCAGTAAACAGTTTATCACTGCTTCAAATCGAAGCTGACACCACAGTGACAAGACCAAGAAGAGGTAACTGATCAAAATCTCCCTCCACGCCTTCTTCAATCTTACGCATCCCGCTCTCTTCCTGAACACAACAACCCACCACAACTGTAGGTCCAGCTTGGAGCTATTACCTGACCACCATTTTGATGGGATACACACCAACTCTCAGTCTCTTCTGTGTGGGTATGTTGTAGGATATCCGTCCACTGCTGTTGGATATCTCTGTGTCAAAGTACACCCACCTACCCGAAGATGGCTCAGTCATTATGAAGATATCAACCTGCAAAAACAACAAAATGGCCATCTGGTGTGACAGCAGGCAACACACCCCCTATTTACGAGGCCTGCCCAACCAACATTAGTATCTCCAACTATGGCTTCTACTAAAAGCTTACAAGGCAGTTTGAAGGAACTTCAAAACTCAGTAAAAACTTCACAGAGGGTCCTCTCAATTAGAAAATGCTTCCTAACACACAATACAAGAGTTTATTGCCTTCATCGTTTAAAGCACTCAGCTTAGCACTGCCGGTGTCAGACAAGGGTACAGAGCTCAGAAATCTGGCAGGAACCCTTCATTAGAATATCAGTGTATTCTTTTTTCAATATCAATGTGAAAGCTACTAGAACAGCATTCTGCCGACTGTGGTCATTTAACTGTTCTGTCTCACTTTTCCCTCTTTACATCAAGAGATTATGACAAATAGCCTTTTATGTAAAGTTAGACAAGATTCTTGGAGGGACAACATGCAAGTGCCTGGCTACTACAGGCACCCTTAGGAGTGACAGTTCCAATCCATGTCACATTACTACTTAAATTCTAAAACTAATATTTACTCTTCCATGTCTAAGAGAAACAGCAGCCACCTAGCCTCTAGAATCCCTGTTACCTTAACTAGTTGTCTTACTTGGGTAGGAGGTTATACATTTTTGTTTTAGTGATTTGCCAACCACTATAAAATTCTTTTTCCTCCTTGCTCATAAAGTTAATTGTCTCCAGCAGGTTGGCACGTTCAGAAGTCACGGCACACCACACTTGTCATTAAGCAGAGGAGATGGCCAGCATCGTGTAAAGATGGATGAGAGCTGGGAAACGTGCTACATTACATGACTGTTTCTAGTAAAAGCTGCTTTAGAAAAACAGGGAAATTGATTACTCGGACTTCACCTTTTCACCTGTTAAAGCCACCATGTCCAGAGGTCCATACATAAAGCGCCCAACCAGTACCTGAGGACCATCTTCTGCTGCAATGACGTCATTAGCTCGGTGATTAGCAGTCACATTCTGAAACAAGAGCAGACAGTCGGAAGGGTGGTGTTTGCTTCTGTAATGAGGCTACTGTCTCCGTTTCTATGAATGGTGGCACAGGACCACAGTCCTGGACAGCGCGCCTGAGGTACGTCACAGCACCTCAGAGCACCTAACAACACTGCGCTCCTGGTCCAGCTGCAGCCAGGGTGCCAGGGAGAGTGCTCAAGATGACCAAGCAAGAGAGAACATAAAAGGGAATGCCAGTTATCTTCAAGTGGTGCCACAAATTCACACGATTATATGCAAGACAGATGCATCTTAATTGACATTTCTAACTGAAGTGGCATCTGAAGAAGATAATATTTTTTTCATGAGTTACAGATTCATCTAGCATACAACAGAATAGAAGAACCTCTTTGCTTAACTGAAACCCAAGGCCCCTCTGTTATTTAAAGTAAGAAATATACTTTCTCCCAACATGTGGAGATAAAGCAAGAATAAATAGATCCTATTCCCTAACTGTTAATTTGTTTGCCTCTGGATTAGTTTAGCAGTTTTCAGCTCTTTAGTAATATTCAGTCATGTAAACTCATGCTTTGGGAGATCAAACTCCATTTAAATTGCTGCCAAACCCAAGTTCTAGAGCTGCCATATATATTCAGATTTATACTTACTCTCAATTTGACATGTGTCCTTTTGCGCAGCCATTTTTCTCGTGGATTGGATGGACTTAGTGTTGCTGGATCCAGGTTGTCACTTTCCTTGAAATTCACATTTTCATACCTCATCACCTGAAATTATATTAATATTTTAATAAACAGTGTGTGTCCTGGGTAGTCCTGGTACTTGGCAAAGAAAGGTCAAGTACACTGCTGCGCCAGCTGAGTGACACTGCAGAGCCAAAAGCACAATGACAGTAAAAAGGTACAGGCTATACATCCATGTTAATTGTACAGACTCTGTTGGCCAACACTCAGTTTCAAATACTTATTGAATGGCTTTTCTATTCACAACAGAGCTTGAACATTCTTCCAGAGAAGATGGTGAAAACATTAGGGTGGTATCAAGTGACAGTCACATTGTCTGCTCACAGTCTGTAAAGTCAGTAAACGAGCTTAGACGGTTAGCCATCTAACTGAACTGAAGATTAAAAGACTGATACCCTCAGAAGATGCAATTAGCAATCACAAGGTTATTCATTGCAGAATAAAGAAACTGAAGAGATAAATGACCTGTCTTAAAATGAAGGCCACAACGTCTGTCGATTCCCAGTAGCTGGCATGGAAGAGATGTGGCAGGGCCACAGTTGGAAAGGCTGTCAGCACATCTGGACAATACAAGGCATAATCTATCCGTTTTGTTCCCCACCACTTTGCAGTAACTACAGAAAAACCCCAAACAAAATAGCATCACATTTCTGTAAGATATGTTCTCAATAAATCTCTTGCTGCCTTTATGTATAAGGTAGATAATTGAACTAAGACTTCTGCTTTTTTAATCTTGACATTTAGAGCCTGTTAAAGGTATCTATCAAACACAAAAGTACTGTTTTCACTGACTGCGTCATTACTTAAATGTCTGCAGTCTAAACAGTTCTATTGAGTCCAACTTTTGGGAAGCAGAAGTCACCTCACCACGATTCCCATTGCTTTCTGATCCATAGGAAACATACCATGAAAGACTGCTACTTTTGTGATCATGTTATAGAGTAAGAATTGCAAATGCTTCTCAAATAGTGAACAGAATATTGATGCATGACTGCAGTCCATAACAGGACACTATAGTAACTTAAAGCACTTTTAATGATGGGCAACAAATCTTATCTATATTTCTTAATGCTGGAACATGTTTCTAAACCCCTGTTAGTATGAAACCCTTAATGAGTATGAGTCACAACTTAAAATAAAACTGTGACTTCACTTGTATTACTTTATCTACTTAATTACTAACAGAAGAGGAAGCTAAATTGTGTTATTTAAAATAGCAGAAACTTAGGCTGTTCTCATTCTCCCCAAATTTCCAAGCAGGTAATTTTCCTTCTCATAATAAACTTTTGCACAGAAAGGATGCGGAGGGCAGACGGCGCGTGACTTCACTCACTGCTGGTGAGGTATGCTGATGGCAAGCTTTCTGCTGACCCTGAGTTTTCACTGTTCGTGCTGGCCAAGCTCAACTTTCTTGCTTTTCCTTGTGGTTGATCAGATGCATTTGGAGACCCAGGACTCTCCTGAGAGAAAGGTATGTTCGAAGAGCTGTTCTCAAGGAACAGAGCACTGTGGTTGTGGATAGCATCACCTGCAAGTTACAGAAACAAACAAACCAAATTTAAAAAGCCACAGTGGGACGAATAACGTGTTTCACAAAGCTCATACACAAGAACAGTTTTTCCTTTGTAATCTTCTTTGGTTCCACACTTCCTAAATACGTCTGTGCCATTCTATGCCAGATTGTTTTTAACATCTTAGCACACTGGTATTTCAAAACCTCTGGAGCTGTGTAATGAGAGAATGCTTAGAAGAACAACAGGTGAGGAGAGCAATGAAAACAGGCACCGTACCGAGGTGGTGAGATCTGCCGTCCCCCAGCGGGTATCTCTGGTACCGCGGGACGCTGAATGGAGGCAGGAGATGGAACCTCCTCTCCAGCAATGGTTCAAGTCTGCAGGCAGAGGGGTCAGCGGAGTGAAAGAAACTGTACACTTGGCTGCAGGCTGGGCGGACCTGGCACACTTGAATGAGAATGAGACGGAGAGTTCAGGATTGCTCTTTCATAACTTTCAAATAGTCTACACAGAAACAGGGTTAATATGGTCTTCTGCAAACTCCAGACTAGCACACACCTGGCCACAAGAAACTTAACCAAGTTGTTTGCTATTTCATACATAAAAACCACTTCACTGTAAGTTAGTTTACAGACACATCATAAGCTGAGATGCAGGCACGTAGCAGACACGAAGGCCAGCCAGAGAAATAGACAGGATGGAAAAAGAAGTTTAAAAATCTTGTGACTGTATTATTGAACATCACAGTTATCATGTTCAGCACTTCAAATATTTATGAGCAAAGTGGTTTGATGGGCCTGTTACATCCAGATGACTTAAACCTAGGTGACAACAGGAGCAGGTAGATGACAGAAAGCACTGCCGTTTCTGAAGTCACCTTATGGAAGTTAATGTATAGAAATGAGGCTGGTCATTAAGGTAATCAAGCAGCCTGTACTCTAACCCCGGAAAGAGCTTACCATCCAGGCCAGGCAGAACAGTACTCCTCATGGCCAGCACCAAACCAAGCGGCGATCCAAAGAGGAAGAAATCAGACACCTCAAATTCAAATCGGCCCAGGTTTACTTCTGAGAGACTGGAATTCACAGGAGGAAATTCTGCACCATCTTTCAACACACTTGAGTGGATGCTGATGAAAGAAAATGCACTGATTCAACAGTAACGAAGAGGGCATCCAGAGAAAAAAAAAGTTACCAAAGCAGACTTCTTAGAAAGCTCTAGCATCTGTATCCAGATCCAAGCAATATACCTTCGACTGCAGACAGATATTGCAGTATAGTAGCCACTTATTATTTTCCGTGCAGCTATTCAGGAAATTTACTGCCTCCAATATGTAAGAGTTCTCTACAATTATTCTACAGAATACCCACTGGTAAGTGAGACTGAAGTTTAACTCACCTCCCTTTTAGTAGTACAGAGGTATCTAAGTTTATTCTGAAACTTCTGCTACAAATTCTGATCTACTCAAGTTGTATAAGAACAACAATATTAAAAAGTTACAGACAAAGCATGTTACATAGGTACACAAAAAGCGTTGTTCTAATCTGTTCCCCGAGCTATGAACTAGAACTTCACTGCTTTTCAACTACTTATTACAGGTTAAAATTAATGATGTTTATACACATCTTTTAATCTTTTAAGTGATTTTAACACTTTCATTTACTTTATATGCCATATACATCAATAAGGTAATGTGCTGATAGGCTCCATTCAATGGCAAGTCTATTTCTTTTAGTCAGTCATCAAACACGAGTTACCTAGACAGGAAAGCATGATGCTGGGCTATAGTATCACAGTCATAGGTGGATGAGTCACTCTGTTTCCTAGACAACGGCTGCCTTGGCTTCTCATCCGCCGTGATTCCCAAGATGTCAGTGTTGCTCTTGCTCAGGCGTTTGCTGCCACCCAGACCGGGGTCCTCTGCTAGGAGGGGATTATCCTTCAGAGAATGAACAGAGCAAAAGGAAGATTTGGACAGTGACCGAAATACGACAGAGCTTATAGGAAATGGTATGCGTTTGGCTTCACTTTATCCAAGAAAGGGTGGAATGGGTTAGGCTTTTTCTCTGCAAGATAAGGAAAGAGATGAAAACTAAATTTCCCTCTAAGATGTACAGCCTAAAAGCTGGAAGGAGAATCAGGAATAGTAAGAGAGGGAAGTGTCACACAACAGCTTTATCCCTCATGACTTCCTCATCCTTAGAGATCCATAAATATCATAAGCTAATCAGAAAGGGTCTTACCTGCGTGCACAAAATGCCCATTACAACATTAATGGTCTTGCTCATCATGTTCCATGGATGTGGGACCTGATTTTTTTAAGAATGTGAACTTCTGCGGGATTCAAGAGGAGACCGGTGGTACCATGTCTTTAAGGTACCCCTTAAAATAGGAAATATATTTATTTATTGTTCGTTTCCCCCAGCAGGTCTGCAGCTTGCACCAACATCCTCCCTGACATATTCCTATTATCCTCAGACTTTTATTCCTGCACCCATTTCAGTAGCCAATACAAATGCTGCTTCTCAAAACAAAAGCCATTAGCCTGAAACGCCCCCGTTCATGCACGAGATGTGGGTGCATGAGGCACACAAGATCTGGTTCTTTCTAACAACCGTGTAATCCAATTGTCTGTAAATCTCCTAAATCTGTGAACTATTCAGAGAATGTAACAGTCACTGCATCACCAATCTGGCTTATTATAGACTACTTTGAAATAAAGAGAAGGGAACTATATAAACCCAATTTACTCTATTTTCACAGTTTATAAATAGAATATAAAATGCAATGGTTGAGAGTACCTCAGTCTCATCCTTATTTCCAACTAGTTTCATTTCACAAATGCCCCTGACATTTGTGAAATGGTAAAGTAACAAATTCTACATTTCTGCATCTCAAACTCTTCCAGTGAGATCCATTTCTACTGGAGACACCGTGGGTGGACGTAAAACAAAGCAAACAAAACAACAACAAACAAACAAAAAGGTTTCTTAAAAAATATATAGTCCTCCTGTATGTGCTTCACAGGAGCAAGCTGAGAACAATGGACAGAAAGACAAGGAAGGAAAAGAATACTGAACACAATGAGTAGTAGAGATGAAAATAGGAGGAGAAAAGGGAAAAAATGCAAACAGGAATGAAAAGGGAAGCTCTGTGGTTTCAGGAAAGAGAGGAATACAGGAAAGTTGGAACTATAAGAGCACTGAAGTCAAAAGAACCTATACTGCCCAAAGCCTGATCCCCACTCTCAGATTCGTCATCAGCCCTGGCACAATCAACCCCAGAGCAGGACTGGGATGCAGAAGGACCATTTCTCCATTTACTTTGCTTGCAATGCACTGTCCTCGACGCTGGTACGCCAAAAGCCGGCTGCTGAGAATACAGAGCCGTGTCACGAGTGGTGAGCAGTTCCTCCTTGAACCACTCAGGGGGGGCTCGGAGTACTCCCGTCACACAACTCCCAGCTGAACCAAGCAGGCTGGTATCACTGAGCCCCCTTTTCAGGAGTTAGGCAAGAGTCAAGAGATGAAACAATGTGGCCAGGGTCACAAAACCATCAAAGAACGGAGCGTGGGCACCTCATTCAGTGTTAGCTCTAACACATCACACCTCCTCTCCATATCCATCTGAGTCTGAAGTAATTAAGATTAGTTGAACTTCCATTTTCTTTAAGTGTTGAACACAATAATGAAGCTTACATGCCAGCATTACTTTAAAAAATTGTGCTTTTACTTTCATAAAATCTTTCCTGGATCACAATTAGAATTAATCCTCTCTCCTCTGCAAACATAGCACTCAAACAGTCACATTCACAGATCCTCGGGTGACTTGCGCTCCTCATCAGGCAGGAGGCATTCTTTCACCAGCCACTAAAACTTATTAACGAACACATTTTAATGCTAGACGACCTCCAGGCAGTAGCATAAGGAATTCCAGACCCTATGTGAACAAATAAATTATAAAGAGAAAAGATTTTGGCAAAAACAGGAGTCTACCAGAGACTGAGAGAGGACACGTTTGCACGACAGACAGGGATAAAATAAAGGGCACTCAGTAATCCTGCTTTAAAGTTTTACAGATAAAGCCTTCCCTAGTGATTGCTATATATCGTAAAACTGAAGCTGCAAACTTCATTTCAGACAGCAATTTTTTGATACATGAGCAAAATCCCATGATATCGTGGCAATTTACCAAATACTTAAATTTTCTGTGGTTTATATGGAGACGATTTCCTCCAGGAAATTAATCTATAGGGTTTCAGCTGTGTGGAGTTTTTCTCTTCACCTGGATGCTGCTGATGCTTCCTCTCCTGCTACTGTTCCGACTCTCACCAGCCGTATTAGAATTATAGCAGATGGCATCAAAGCCCAAAATTCCTCCAATGCAGTCGCCAATGAGATACACCTGAGGAAACAGAAAGAATTTTTGGGGGGAGATGTAGCGTGGGTTTTGTTCTTTAAAAAAGCACCACAGCACTGCAGAGGAGTTGCTGTCTCACTTTACACCTGTGTTTCTGGTTTTCACACCTTAGGTCCTATTGCAGCTGAAAATGTGGAGCCACTTTCTCCCACTTCCTTTTATCTCCAGACATATGCCCAATGCCAAGAATACTTGTCTCAGGGACTATTTTGACCAGCTGGGAGTTCTGCCAAATGGATTAAAATTCTTCCAGCTGCTTGCAGCCAGATTCCAGCTCGAAACGCTCAGATCACCAGACAACTGGTCTCACAAAGACTTTAAGCCACTTAACATTTCCTTCAGAGTCATACAGGGAAGAGCACCAAGCCAGATCAAACACAGACTGGGACTCCCCTGGCAGGACAAGGGAACAGAACTTTTACATGAGGTATTAAGCAGAGCGATTCATTCTTGCTTCACATTTAATGTAAACACACAAACTACATTCAAAGTGTAGATCTGTGAATTAAGATACATACAGTACTAAAATTGATAATTCAATAGTTGGAGTGATCACGCTGGAATCCACCCCCCGGTCAGTTCCACGGAACCCCTCTCCACTCCTCCTGCCCTGTGCCCCAGGACGGGTAACGGCTGCGCTGCCTTTCCCTTGGGTAACAACCCCCACGGTTCCACAGGCTGTAGCAACCATTTCTCTCCAGTTCTCAAACTGAAGCAAACATCCAGTCCTTTGTTCCCAACTCCAATTAGTTTAACAGAACACACTACCTCTCCTTGGAAAACTTAACTTGCTTCTAGCCTTAATTCAGCTTACCTACAACACTAAACTACAAGTTTTGGGTAACAGGATGTTGTGCATGATTTCTTCATTGTAAAGTGTGTAAGGACAAGCAAGTGCTTCAAGATGCAGATAGGGAAAAACCTCAAACCTCTCAGTGCATCCCCACATACCACACTCTCTTAAAATAGCACGTCTTGGGATAAAAACATTTTTTAAAATAAAATAAAATATAAAAATACATGAAGGTAACCCTATATTCTACATTAAATGTCTTTTTCCTTCTTCTGAAGCCTGGAGGTCACTGTACTTTAAGGAAGTGCACATTTCCAGCTACATAGAGGGCCTCATCACAGAACAATTTCAGTAACTCACACAGGGCAGAAGTACCATATTTATTCTAGGTGAAGCAGGAAAGTAGCGGGGTTTGTAGCCTAAGGATGGAGAAGCAGGAACAGTAACTGTGACATGTCAGCCAGAAGAAATCTGCAGGTGAGTCACACCAGAAAAATCACCCGACCTCCCCCAGGTGACACGGGAAGGCCGCAGCGCTGCTGGCCACCGAGTATTTGTCCTTTAAGTTTCTTTACCGTCAATTGTTTTATAACTACTGTGATGGATGCAAGAGAAAACAGCAATAGTTAAATGTTGGATTCCTTTTGCTCTTAGTGAGAAAGACCCCAGCTTTTTATCAGCTATAGCAGGTGTGTGAGAACTCAGTAACACACGTTATCATCTGTCCTGGGCTGGCATGCTTGTTCGCGGCTTACCACACCACACAACTAAGGCTCTTATACATCAGCAGAATTCACAGTAAGTAAGAGCTTGGGGGTCAAAATGCTTGTGGGAGAAGGCACGGTATCTGCTACCACCTGAGTAGGTCCAGGTTAGATACCGCACAGGGTTCAGAAGTGTCTTTCTCATGGTGGGCACTGCGAAGGCATTTTGCGTAGGTAATGCCACGCTAACACTCATTCATCGTATTCACAGCATTGTTCCACAACTCAATACCCTGAACACAATGGCTTAAGAAGAAACAGCCTTGCTCCAAATAAATTTTACTTTGATGTAAGAGAAAATAGTCCTACCTGTCCATTAAAACCAGCCCCATCTGTAGATTTGAGAAATTCATTGTAAACTTGATTGGCTCTACTGATCACCATGGCAACTGCCTCCTGGTACTGAGGGGATGAAACAGCCAGCAAGGGCAAGGCAGCCAGGGGGATGTGGTCTTCACTGCTGCTGAGACAGCTCTCATCGTAGCTGTAGGGATTGAGGCTAGAGAAGGACAGGCTATCATCAGGAAAAATGCAAGAGGCAGCACACAGCATCAGAGAATGAACAGTTACTAACAGAAACGGGTTGGGCTATTGCAGTTCACAATGACAGAATACAGGAAGGATCATTTTCTCACAGAATTCAACTGCTTAAAAAAATGAAGGAGTTACTGCTTTATGCGAATGGGATCATGCTAGAAGGCACTTCTGTAGTTAAACATACTTGGTGCAATTTTTCCACATACAAGTAGACAATCTAGAACAACAGAGAGATTATTCCATTTTGGCGCTTTTTTTTTCCCCACGTAACAACTTACTACATCAAATAATGGGATCCAACCATCATAATGGAATATTGTTTCCTAGAACACAAGTGTGACACACGCGTACATAAACATTTTTCCCAGTGTCCCATCCTTTCAACAAGATTGAACAATGCTGTACACATTCTGAAATCATACTTAAATGTCTCCCTACTAACATTTCACCAAAAGGAGGTGACTAGACTGAAAACACAAGCTTAAATTTGATAGGATGTCAACCTTATTTTTGCTTGGATGTGCACCTTGTACGTTTCTCAGCAAATCTGTCACTCGTGTCCTGACTGATTTTTACTGACGAGTGGGACACAGTTCACAGGGAGCCCAGGCCGCGGGCACGCTCGTGTGTGCGGTTCTCCTGCGGTTAACTGACTGTCCCTTGGAGCTCAAAGTCAGAAGTACTTTGGATAATTCAGCTCATCCAAAGTTCATCCAAAACTGCAAGCGGGCAACTTCAACACTGTTTTGTATTCATGTTCTTCAGGAAGTTGGTGGGCTATCCCAATATTAAAAAGCAAGCTGCCTGAAACAGAATGAATCTCTGTCTTTTCTAAAACCTGCATGCTTGAGTCTATTAGGAGGGTAATGGAAGAAGAACAGAAGACTTGCCATGCTCAGGTATGGAAGCTGCTCTGTGTTAAGCCCTGAGCCCCACTGGACATCTCCACGCTTGCCTCTCGTTGAAGCCCTCCAATGATGGTGTGTTTTCCATCCAAAGTGGTGTAACAGCTTCCCTGTCCTGGAGCTCGGCTGCTCTGCCAAGCTGTGTCAATTCAGTAACTAACACAGCTTCATTTTGCCAGCTGATTAGATCATCCAAATGCACAGCAGACATACAGTTACTAATACTACCTCTAAAAATGAAAAATGAACCTTAAAAACCTACATTAAAAAGCCTCATTTACTATAACAATTGGTAGATAACACCTCGGAAAGGGAGGAACACAGAAGGAAAAAAAAGTTAAGTGAATGTTTGAAATGGACAAAAAATACCTTGTGTATGTTTCCATAATAGAAGTAAAATGCAAACAATATTCACAAGAGAACTACAAAAACCAGAGTCAGTGGCTGAATAAATAGCTGGCAATTCTTTTTTTTTTTTTTGTGACTAAAGGAGTATAGATCAAACTGAAACTGAGCAATTTTTGTCTAGACCATTAATCACTGCTGACTGGCTCAGAAATGAGGCCTTAGGTTTCTTAATTTCCATTTATTTTATTGTAAAGGTTGCAGCCACAGAGACCTCTGTTATTATCATAGACTTAGGCATAGGGAAGAAAGATCCAGACCACTGAAAAAGTGCATGGAAGAGATGTGGTTGTTTCTCAGAGGGGACATGCTGAGTGTTAGTGCTGAAGCTGAGACAAACAGGTAAAACATCAGCACTGGAGCCAAGAGGAACACAAGCCTTGTTATCTTGATGCATTGGCAAGACACCGCAGGAGGTCCTAACGCACACTCTTGGAAATTCCACACTTTCCCAACGGCTGGAGAGGGAAATCACAAGGAAGCAGCTGGAATCACTAAGTGACAGATAATTGAGTCTCCAGTGCTAGAACCAAACACCTCCCTGACCAAAGGCAGCAAAGACGAGGCGGCACGACCCGCGGCAAGCACCCGGCTCCGGGAGAGGGGACGGGCGGCACCCGCCAGCTGGGACCGCTGGGACCGCTCCGGGAGATGGGGCTGAGGGGCCTCTGACCTTGGCGGGGAACTGGTGAGGAGGAAAGGAGGCACAAGTGAACAAAAGTCTATTCTGAATGCAGAAAGCATCTGGCTAGATGCAGATCAAGACAAAATACCAGTCCCTCCTCAAAACTTCCTCAGATCAGCAGTCCTTGACCATGGCAGAGGTGAGAGGAGAAAGCAGAGGGGGAAATAATCCGTATGTGAACACTTATCTGGATAACACAGCAGTTTTTTGAGGTTTATGATTTGGCTATCTGCACTCCATGCTGACAGTCCTAGGGACTTGCTATTTCTGTCTCTGAATGCCAGAATATGCATTTACTTCCTCCGGTTTCAGGATAAAAGAAAAACAAGTAAAGGAAAATACTCAAATCATAATGACTGGACTTCTCCATATACTTTCTAACTGAATTATAAAAGTATTTAAAAAAAATCAATTAGGAAAACGCAACACTAAGAGCCTACACTGCAGGACCAACCTCTGTGCAAGAGGTATGTAAGGGGCTGAGCACTCCAAAACTCATCCAACAAAACACTTCAATCTCATTTCATTGTTCACCTGTTTGTTTTCCTACTTAAGTGTTTGCCTCCTAAATTTAACTTTTGGTTTGGCCTTTTTTTCCTTCTGTCTCCTCCCCCGACCTTCCCCCCAGATCTGCAATTACTCTTCTCCAGTGTGGCTAATACTGTAATTCAGGAGCTCTAGTCTAAGTGTGAATCGGTGTATGTTCATCAAATCATATGCTATAAAAAGCATAACAGTTGATCCACTCTGGCGTATTTTTTCTCCCTGAAAAAGGAAGAGATGGTTCTCTTAGAGTCATCTAGCTGGAACAAGAATGTGCCTTAGTTTTAACCCTTATCTATCCCTAGCAGCAGAAACAGAGCTAAGTGTCACAGAAGATCATTCTTATATTATAAATGTACACAGGCTGCATAACAGTGTCTTTCTGATTTATATGAGAAATACGGGCAACTGAGTGTCATAGGAATAGATGGGAACAGACCGGATTAAACAATCAAACATTTACTAGATGGAGCGATTTTGCCTTGAAAGATCCCTTTCCTTTGAGCCACTCTGTAAGCAGGGAGGAGCAGCACACAGGTGCATTCAGACGAAACCCCAGGGGAATCCCCCGAACCTGGGCAGGCTCAGCACCTGTGCCAAGGTGCAGAGGGGGTGCGCTCACTTGGCATGCGCTACGCCTGCGCATTCAGAAAATGGAGGATACGTTCCAACCAAACAAGAAATCTTGTGCTGCTGCTTAGTCAGTCATCTGGCTCACCCTCGATGAAACGTTACAGTAATTAAGAACACACACTTCCTCCCCCACAGTTTGCTACATGAAATGTTTAACACAAGTTTATGCTCCACAGCTGCATCCTGGAGTTCTGGCTGTGAAAGCTGCTGGCATGAAGCTGCAGAAACGCGAGAGCACAGAATCATCTCTCCTTTTGTCAGCCCCAAACGGGTACATCACAAGCAGCTCCACGCAAGAACACACCAAAGCAATACCAATCTTACGTCAGTGCTGGCAATGATTCTACAGGACGTGCAAACATCCAGCTCTGCTGTTTTCAGCCTGGTTGAATACTATGTGCTGCAACAAGAGTAAATCAAAAAACAGAGAAAGAAAGTGGGAGCTCCACTCACTTGGGCTGCAATCACACACTCGTCCTTTCACTCTACCAGCTCTTCTTGCAGACAGCTGAAACCTGCAGGCACTCAATTACGGGATACCCAAAAGACACTACCGAGCCCTGTGTCAATCAACGGCCTCGATGAGCAAGGATGACCTCCCAAACACTCTTTGATGCTTCACCTCCTCTTCTAACAACAGTCCTCTTGCTTTACGGGGCAGTGACTTGGACATACACACACACCTGTTTTCCTGGTTGTTTCAGTGTCCTTTCCCCTTGCTGTGAACAGTCAGACACACCTTCCTTCCTTCCTTCCTTTGAGTTCTGCTAACTCTTCTTCCTATATGCCTGCCACAGCTTTAAGTCCAGCTAGTACTTCAGAACATTCATGTATTCCCCATGTCTCCTCTCTAACTCTGCGATCTGGAAAGCGGACGTCACCTTTCCTGCACGTTACGGTCCAAAATATGGTTGTAGACCTCTTCAACCTCAACTCTTCTGCAGGGTTTTCTGCTCAAGGTGAGGTTCAAATGTAACCTTGGGCACTATATTGCAACAAAAAGTATAAAAGCGACCATCACTTAGGGGAAGCCCCAGACAAAGCTGACAGGAGTTTCTCCTTGCTTAGAAAAGAAGAAATCAAGCAAACCTGATTCTCTTCTCCCCATTAGTACAGAATTCACTAGATATTCCTGGTTCAGACCTGCAGAAGAGTTGAAGCAGACCCAAGAGGGTGTGTTTCTTTCTCCTTTATCTATCATGTCATTAAAATATTTATGTCAAGGAAAATATCACTAAGGAAAAAAATGTTACCTGAAAAGGTTCTCTCATTTAATGAGTGAATTTCAAGACTAAAACGTGGGTGAGAAAGAGTAGCTACTGAAGCGGATCTATCCAATGGAAATTTCTATTTGTTATTTCTAAATGAATTTCACTAGAGCCACAGGGACAAATAACATCAAAAATATTTTAAGATGTTAATCCTTTCCCTTACTGAGTATTCTGTATCTCCTCAGCTACCCTGTAGAATGCTGCTTGGGCTAGTACCAGAGCCACACGATCAGAACTGCACTACCAGAACTGACAGAATATAATCGATTATCATTACAACAATGTGGAGCCTTGCAGTAAGCAAAAGATTAAGAAGGATTCACAACATTTCATTATGAAAAAGACAGGTCACAGAGAGCCATTTGAAACCACACTGCAAAGTCAAACATTAGAATATGCAAATCAACTTACTTGGAAACAAGAGAGAAAGCTGCTGAACAGATTGCTGGGCAGGGAACAAGTCTGATTAAGATGTGGCCCAAAGCAGCAGGGAAATGGGCTTGGGTCACCTTCTCAAACACAGAACTGAAGGTGTTGATGTCTGCCAGCTTGCTGCTGTGGTCCCCGCCTCCAGTGTCCAAGATGTTCCCCCCATGCAGGATCAAAATTAGCACATGAGTTTTGCAGTTCTGGTGTTGAACTCCTTCCTGTGAGAAAAACAGGGAATAAGAAGGGAGGAGGTATTCTTACGGGCAGCATTGTTACACCCGCTGTCAGTGTTCACAAGCAGATAGCAGTGATTTTTTCCTCCCACCTCCGCTGGGATGTTCTTGTGGTATCTGCCTTCCCTGGTGGTGTGTGCGCGCACGCCGTGTCACAGTTAATCCAATTCTGTCTAAACCAGAAAACCCTTGCAGCACAGATGTAGGTTTCATATCAACAAAGATCATAAACCGGTCCATGTACATCAAAAGCTATTTAAAATATATTGAGACTGGGGAAGAATTCCAGCATCCACAGACAGCCCAAGCGAACGTCTGTCTAGGTAGTGCGAACAAGGTCGCTGCATTTACTGAAAAGCTTCTAACTCAAAGCATCACAGGTTCTAAAAAGACAAATGTTTTCTGCCAAACAAACACCCTGTAACAGCAGATGATGCAGCTCTCCCCACCTTTTGAGACTGGCAACGTTTTATCAACATGAAAAACGGGGCTAACTTACCCACACATTTACTGAAAATGTAAAAAAAAAGTATCATTGCTGATATCCATAAACCTCACAAATACATTTATGAATATGTGAACACATGCATACACAGACAATAATCAGTGTGCTCCACAGAATGAACAAGATGTTATGAACTTGAGACTGGAAAAACATTCTGAATGTCTCAACTCCACTTTTTTTTCTTCTTTACGCCCGGAGAGTTACATGCACTCCGGTAAGAACTCACTAATACATTAGAGATTAGGAATTCTGCTTCACTTTGGATCACATGGCTTCCGGAGACTTCCAGTTCCTAACCAAATATGAACACAAAATAAAAATAACAGTAACATGTATTGTATTTGTAACTAGGTCGTACTTCCACCTAAGTTAATGATGCAATGTCTAAAAAGCTTGTGATGACATGACAGTATTTCCACATGCCTTGGAAATCAGCACAGCTTGTTTTGGGAAACAATCTCACCTCATTGTCCTCCTGTATTTCAACACTGCTTTGTGCCGGGAACCTTTGTTTTCTTAAAGAGGCTCTATATAATTCACCTGAAAGGAAAAGAGACATAGACCACATAAATATTCGGCTGGCCCATCTTTTACAGACACCTGTGCAGGTAAGGCACATTTCTAGTTTCAAGACAGAATGATCTGTTCACAGGAAATCCCGTGGACAGACAAGGGCTGTATTTTAAAACTTCAGCTCACTCAAGCGTCGCAGCCTGAAAATCCAACTTGACTCACCAGGGTCAGCAGTTCTGAGAAAAACTGGCAGGCCCTCCTCCCCCCACGACACGCACAAGCTTTAGGAGTTAACGAGAACGGACTGTACCAAATGAAAGTATCAAAGTAGTTCACTGACAGCTCTCTTGATTTGAACATATCTTCCTCTGTTTCTTCCAACATGTCAGAAGAAAAGAAACCCATCACATAACACTATAGATTACTCCATTTACTGTTTTCTTGGCATTCTGAGTCCACACCCTGCTTGTGGCTCCACTCCATCTGATGGATGTTTACAGGCAGTCTGCCAGACCCCAATCGACCAGGCTGCAATTTCCACCTAAAAGTACTGAATTTAGTCCTAAGCACTTTCTGAACACTCCCTACTCTTCTGCACTAGGGTTGAGTGCTAATTCTACAGCAGACTCTACCACGATCATTCCTTAGAGCCACTAGAAATTTATTTAACCTCCGTGGCTACGTTTCTCTGTATTTAAAAGCAAGGTAATTACTCTTGCTTTCCCAGGAGACAAGGATCTAAAGGTTTAGTCATTTAATACTTGTATAAAACAAAACAACAAAACCAAAACACCAGAAAACAAACCCAACAGTAACACCACACACCCATAAACCCTGAACTTCCACCAAATGCAACTGCTTTCTGAAGTCTCTGCAATTTAAAGCTGCTTCTACTTAGAGTTGTTTCCAAGAGCCTGTCCAGAACACTTATTTTTTCTGGAGGTCGTCTTTGAAAACCTGACAGGTTTTTAACACTTCAGCTCACAACGGAACCAGCATCACAGAAACATTATCTTCGTGTCACGAAAAAGGATTATTCCGGGCCATGGGGCACCACCTTATAGTGAACCACAGTATTTATGTTCAAGGGATTACCGAAACAGGAAACTCGGGACTCCTCAACACCTGCTCCCAAACCTCTTCAGTTACGTATACAGTGCATCGCAGCAGACAAAACACTTCCCCAGACTACGTGTGTGCTGTTAATTAGGGTGGAATTCAGAATAAAAACAAGAGAACTTGCTTTAGGTACAAAGCACAAGGTGGTGACAATTCCCAAAGAAAATGGCTATTTCCATTATTGCGCTCCCATGAGAAATTATGCTGGTTTTTGCCATCTGCTGTGCTGTTACTAGCCATTTATAATGACAAGTCCATCATGAGAAATATGTTCACACAACGCTGTAACATATGCTTTCTATTAACAAATGATAAAGAATACTGTAAGACACTGCAGATGCAGTTTCACAAACTGCACTGTTCAGAAGAAAACAACAGCACGTATCACGGAGCCCAACCCTGTTCTGGACGTCGGAACACAGCAGAGAGCCTGTGTTAACTTCCACGCTGGTTCTTCCTGAATCAATCTCACACGCACGTGTGACCAGATCCCGTACACGATCCCCGCAGAGCACTGGAACAGAAGCGACACGCAGGGCTCAGCCGAGGACCCAGCTCCAAGGGCTCCGGATCTCAGACCGGGCCAAGCACAAGTTCCACAGGGGAAGGGCTGGCACAGAGCGGCAGCGTGTGCTCCTGAACACGGCTGCAGAAACAGCCACAGGCATCTCTCTGCACTCCACGAGCGCAACCAACAACGGTCCCGAGAGAACGGTGATGACAGAAAACACCTCTCATTCTGTAAGCCAACTTGCTCTCTTTCACAAGCAATGCAAAAAGAAACAGAGGAAGATCAACAGCACAATGCCAGGGGAATACACTCCTCAAAGCGGCGCAGCAGCGGCAAGGGAACCCTACCAATGCCAGGCATGGCACTACTTTTCATTCCTACAGCACTCGGAAACTTTAACAACAACACCTCTTGCACCTCTTTAATCGCAGATGGAAGAAGGAACTCTGGAGCACGAAGCACCGAAGGCTTCTATGCTCCAAACTGAGCCACATTGCACTGCTCTGTGTGAGCTATTGTGTGTCCCAGCAGCTCCACCCTCCAAGGCTACATCTCTGCCACTCCAGCCAATGCTATACGGCACTAATGCCTTAAATAATGTTACAGGCACTTGCTTGATACATTTTCATAGTCCACATTTAAAATAAATACATTTAAAACAAAACTCAGATGAATCCTAATCCTAGTCCATCCACACCCATCTCCCTTCCCAACATAACACCAGACCTGTGCTGGTTAACATTTCTATTCTATTCTCTTTAGTTGTTGTATGGCCTTGGTACAAAGGAAAATGAGAAGAACTTCAGCTCACGTTGTTTTTCCTGTAGAAAGCCAGATGAGCAAAATGCAGACTCTTCACCTGCAAAAGGAAAAAACACAGAAACCAAAACACGCAGTGTGAAACAGGGTTGCTTTACATGAATATCAATTTCTTTGCTTTTTTTTATGGTATTGCAGTAAATATTTTGATTTGCTTCAGTGGGAATAGCTCAGCACACGGCACACTGGACAACTGCTCTAATCTATTCATCAAACTGGTTAGTCTAGAAGCCAGATTTTACTCTTCATTTCAAGAAAGGCATCATAAGCAATAGCTTATTTGATTGCCTGTAGCATTAGCCACTGAATCTCTAGATAACTAAGAATTAGCATAGCTTGTCTAGCTACACAAAATAGATGCTTAGTCCAAATATTTAATTAGCAGTGCTTTTAATCATGTCTCTGTCCTTCCATTCCAGTCCACTTGTCCAAGGAAAGTTGCAAGTACAAAGGGATTTCCTCAGATGTAAACAGAAAAACCTAAAATACAGACACATTAGGATACAGGAATAGAGGGGCCTTTCACTTACTTTGTGCATATAGATAAAGGTCTCCTACAGCACTCAGGCCGTTTCTGCCATGGAGGGTAAGCACCTTTGCCATCATTCTGCTGCTAGAGAAATGAAAGCCCAGTGGTACCAGCCTACAGCTGCTATCAGAGCCGGGAGGGAAACACAGGTTTCTCAATCCCTTCTCTATTACAGATTCCTTCTTTGGAGGCCCAGGCAAAACTCACTCTTTTTCCTGGAGCCTACCTACTACTTGAACATATTCAAACAAGCAATAGAGATGTTACTTTTCTGCTGAGACACAGTCTGAATAAACAACAGAGGCAATGTTATATTCTGTGTATTTGGAAATAAAAACCAGACTGGTGGAATGGCAAGGAACAGGTGGTGGCACTCCACGCTATGTGAATAGAACAGTGCCCATGTTGCAGCGGCCTGCCCCCTGATTTTTTAGTTTAGTGAAAGCTTCTACTCGGTGCCTCAAGAGCACTACAGAACCTGTACGCACTGTTCCTCACCTCGGGAATTCAAAATGCTGTTACACTAAACCCCATTAGGGTTTACACATAGTGAGCAATAATTTTCCTCCTCTGATGGATGCGGCAGTACAGAATAAGAGCTCCGCCACAGTTCTCTTCTTCTTCAGATGCCCCAGCTACTCACAACTGACCACTTGGCTTTTAAAGGGAGTAAAAAGAAAGTTAAAAACGACAGCCTCTTCAATCTACAGCATAGAAATCTACTCTTCCCCATTCTTTGTGCTGAAACTGCAAGCAAACAGCCCACCTTGGTACCTGACCTTTGAGGAATGAAAATTATTTGAATGAACCACTTTCCACACTCCACATACAATCTCTTTCATTTTCAGTTCCTCACCACAGACATTCACAGACTGTTGTCCTGCCAAAGCGCCTGGGTCACAACCATTATCTGCTTTCGGCTGTTATGGAAGAAGCATTACCTGCAACAGCTCACAGGAAAAGTAACTGCGGAGGCAAAGCTGCCGCCAGGCACTGCCCTGGAAAGAACCCGCGAAGCTCTGAGGAGGCGAGAGCACAGCCCAGCCTTCCGAAGTGCTTATGTACACGATTCTACCAACCCCACCACGGCCGGAAAACAGGTTTCATGGAAACTCCTTCCCATGACAGCTTTCAATGGCTCGCGACAGAAATTCTCCATCTCGAAAGAAGAACTTCTGATGGAAAGTGAAGTCAATTTCACTACAGAATTGAAATTCATTTTTATTTGGTAGGTTTCAAAAAACAGAGAATTACTTCTTTTTAAAGCTTTACTATCAAATTTCAACTCTGAATGTAAGTTTGTAACATCTAGATTCAGGTCTTTTGGTATGCGTTACTGTGTCTCTCCACATTTGTCATTGTTACAAGAGAATACCAAGAAGAGGGCAGGAGAAAAAATTACATGAAAACATGAAGGCAAAACAAAAACACCAGAAAGGAAAGGCTTGTTTTCAGATGCCAAGTGGCATATAAAAGTCATCACTGGTGTGAGCACAATTATGTCAAATTTGGGAAAGGAGCCGATGCGCCTCCAGATGGCGGGACCGCGGCACCGGGAGCCGCAGGCGCAGCGGCGCCGGGCGAGAGCGCGCGCTGATTTCAGCTCGTGGGCCAGACCTCGGTACGGCTTGAGAAAGGGAAGAGAAAGCGACGCTCCCTGCAGCAGGACCCCGCTCTCGGCTAAAAAATACTTTAGCCCTCAGCTTAAACTTCCTCCCTTATGTGTGTATTTGCTGAGCTGTATTCTGGAACATACAACATCACGAAATTAAATGACGGTAGTTGCAGAACAAGAGTAACCCGCCCCAGTATAAACTGCTGCCATGATGATTTGCAGAAATCAAATTCACTACATCTCTCAAAACCTGCTGCTAGAAGGAAACTCTTCTTTACACGAGCCATCTGATGTGTTCTAGAAAGCTGTTGACTATTCTAGTTTCCAGCCTTCCCTTCCACTGTTCACTAAGCCAAATTTTCTGTTTGCCATTCTTCCCGTTATTAGGCAGTGGCAGATGCTACTGCAATAAATTCAGTAGCAGCGCAAACACAACAGCCGGCTGTGCACAAACACCCTTTAACTAACCACAGGGCTCTAGGAGGACACACAAGGAGCAGGAGATCACAAGTGCCTGGGGAAGGAGGAGAGCAGCTCGTTTCACAGAAGCTCCCGTGGACAAAGAGGCCAGGCGGGCTCCCGAGGCGACGGGAGCGCCGTGCGGGCTCAGACCACCGCACCGAGCGCGGGGCACGAGGGTGTACGGAGCTGCTGCTTTTGACATCGAGCGTTTGGACCATTGCATAGATGCTGGAGAACCACAACTGGGAAGGCATCCGCATCAACGTAATTTATGCGGCTCTACAAGTTTTTAATTCGGCTTGATTGCTGTTTCTGTTATTTTCTCTAATGAAAACTTAATAAATTTAAAAGCTGCTGCCAGTTTTCCACCAAACTTATTTCTGCCTCTGATGAGAAAGGTTGTGCTGGTCAAGTGCTCTCAGCTGTACTTACTGAGAATCAATGGCTAAATTAAATTATGTACTTGCCATTTACAAAGTTTTCTGAGAACCTTGTCTGTCTCGCATTGGAACTGCAGCGTTACTTACGTAGAATGCAGTGGGTCTCCAGCTCTGCCTAGAGCATACTGCATATTCTCATACATCTTCATTTGTCGAAAGAGCCCATAATTATGTGCTTTATTAACCAATTTATTAAACCATGAAAAAGGACCAGTGCTCTGCTCTCAATAATCTTTCTATTATCCTTGTTTCTTAACAGTAGAAACCCTTAAAAACAGTCTCTTACAGCTCTTTCCTTAGCGCACAACACAAATGACACTACAGGAAAAAAACACAGAACAAAACACACACACACACACACACACACACACACAAAGCAGCGCCAAAGAAAACCGTCCTCACGTCACGGGAGTTCAAATGAAAACAAGCATTCTGAATCTTTGCCAGCCCTGGAAGAAACAGAGAAATATCTGCAAGAATGGAAGGACAGCTGGTTCTTGGCAAGTTACTTAGAAGACTAACTCATATTTGATGCAATACTGTATTAATTTTTCTCACTGCTTTGTAGCGGAGAAAGTGGCATATTTACAAAACATATAGGTTCTCCTAAAAATTGCCATTGAATCTCTGACTCCAAATGAAGTTACCAAGCAACGTGAGGCCTTGATATCATTGTTAAAAGCAAATGCAGAACAAAGAACTTTTTTCTTCTCTAACGATCTGTTTAACAATTGTAAATACACTCTGTGTATTGTGTCTACCGGTCAACTAAATACTATAAAAATAAATCGTTCTTATGGTAGGTAATCAAGAAGTTCGTGACTCAAATATTACTTTCATATACCTGCATACTAGAATAGACCTGTTCACAGCTATCTTCGAGACTGACAACATGCAGCAAATCCATAAAGAAAAGCCTCCTGAAAAGGCTCTAAAAATGGGCAAATTCATCAAGTTCTTTAAAAAGCTAGATTAATTAACAAGCACCATTCTGCATGAGCCCTATACCACTGATAGATAAGGAAGTTAGGTCCTTCTCTCTCCCTAAAGTCAATGAGGTAACTTTAATTTCCAAACGACTAGGTAATTTAAGAGCCAAAGTAACAATTAAAGGAAGACTGCTTAGGCTTTTGTCCTAGGTCCCATATTCTTACTGGTGTATGAATGCCCATTTCCCACTCATTTCAGAGGCACATAGTTACCTAAACATTTACCTAAAACTGGCCCCAAATACTCCTAAAAGTGCGCATGCCCTCAAAAAGTACATATAATGATTTGTTGACTTTAAGGAGCAAAATAACCCTGTGACAATGACCAACAAGTCTCTTGTATACCTTGCGGTCTCGTAGTCTATCTCACAGTTGTGGAGTGAGTCCAACACCAACTTCCCACTGAAGTCAATAACCTTGTACTACCTGGCCTGCCAGAGCAGAAGTTTTCTCCTGAAAGAGATCATTGCAGTTCACCTGACAGCCCTAAAATACTGCTTACATGGCTGTGTAAACCTTTTAACTGTGAGATACTGTAAATGATATTTCTACCGAGTATTTACATAATATCTGACAACTAATTGCTTCAGTAGCCAGATTTTCTTGTTAACTTTAAATTAATACGCAAGGCAAGCTAAACATTACCTTGATTTTCTTCCAGCTTCCCAATTGTTTCTATCTGTTCAACAAGGTCGTTTGAGTTCCACTGGCTCATCCCTATGAGAATGGCACTTTTTCCTTCCACCATCTCTTCTGTAGGAGGAAAAAGGAGAACATAATAAATTGCAGTGACGGACAAGAGAAAAAAAGACAGAGTGAGAACTAGTAATTGAGAGAGAAATAAACACTCATCGTGGTCCCTAATGGGCATACAAACAGGTTAGCATATGCAGGACTCTCGAGGAAAACTGCTGGCTTACTGATACGCCCTACAGCATCCCCACATGCTTCGAACTGCAGGAAAAGCATGGAGAAGAGAGGACTGCCTGCATTTTTGCAAAGCAGAGGGAAGAATGGACACACAGACCAGTTTAAGGCATAAATGAATCCGAGTTCAAGGCAAGTGGGAAGTAAGGAGGAACAAGTACAGAATAAATTGAGCCCTTCTAAGGAAAACAGGAGTATTTGTATCCTTTTGTCTTCTCATAAAGAAGATGTAGGACAAAGTAACTTTTGTAAGGATAAACTGCATCTGGTGCTTTAACTTACCAAAGGAGGCAAATAACAAGAACAGACTCCAATGCTGTGAAGTGAAAGGGTATTTGAAAATGTAGATTGGTTATGAAGGTCAAGCCTGACTGTGCAACTGGAACCCCCGGAGTGTGCCTAGGTCTGCACTGGGAACACTGGCCTGCCCCGCAGGCAGCCCGCGTGCGGCGCCCAGCCCCTGCAGCACCCAGCCCCTGCGCCCCCCGGGCAGCCCGCGTGCGGCGCCCAGCCCCTGCAGCACCCAGCCCCTGCGGCGCCCGGGCAGCCCGCGTGCGGCGCCCAGCCCCTGCGGCGCCCAGCCCCTGCGCCCCCCGGGCAGCCCGCGTGCGGCGCCCAGCCCCTGCGGCGCCCAGCCCCTGCGCCACTCGGGCGGGCGGGCGCAGCACGTCCTGCCCGCTGCCGCCACTCCTCTGGGCCTCTTCAATAACTGACTACAGAGAGGTGCTAATCTATTTTGTGCTAGAAAAAGTAAAGTGGAGCCTTGACATTTTTGTGGGCAGTCTGGTAAGGAGAGAGAATACCTTTTATCTGTAATAGTTTTTTCCCCTTTTATTGATGATGCTTGCTTGAGATTGAAAGTCATAACAAAATTCAAAGTGAGTTGTTTCCCCAATTACCCTTACTGAATACATAAATTTGGGCTTGAGTTTTTGTGCCCGTTTACCACAGTGTTTCTGAAATGCAGTTAGTCCACAAAGAATGCAACTATATGCATCTAAGCAAAAGATTTCCCCCTCCTCTCTTCACGCGTTTGCTTATCCCCACCCCTCTGCTGCTGAGCTGCTGGCAGCAGAATACCCTGGAAGTCTAAAGAACGGAGAACTTTCTGCATGCCACATGGAAAGCAAGAAACAAAGCAAAGTTGGGCAAAAAGAAACAGTAGAATGTTACTTCTCCCTCTCTCCATGGATTTCACTAAATGAAGTAGCTAGCCAGGGCAGATAATCAACAGCGATGAAACGTACAGCTGCTCCACCTCAAACACAGGTGCTCGACTCTCCGTTTACAAGGCTGTCAGCCAGAAATTCATTTGACCCCAGCTGTTTTTCAGAACACAAAAGCAGCTCACTGAAGTACTGTTTTAACTGTGCCCGCTGCTGTGCCCTCTGCCTCTTACTTCAGGCTGTCTCTGAAGTGCAAATTACATGTGGGCAGATGCAAAGCCTGGGATAGCTTCCAAATTCTCCCATACAGAAACATGGTACTGAACTCCAGCTGCACTGTGCAGAAGGTCCTTTCAGCTGCAAGAGTACCAAACGTGGACAAAGTGCTCTGTATAAATAACAGAGAATGGGTGAGAAATACAGGTAAGAAACATTACAGGAAACTGTAATGCTGTAGATAGAGTCAGGATATCAAGCTACTTCATTTCTAGGAGGTGAAAGCTACAGTCTCTCCTCACCCCAGCACAGACAAACTCCTGCAGTTTCTCTGGTGCTATGTTTAACCCACTGATAATGCCAATTACCGCAGCCCACACATGCTTTCCTCTGCCAAACATACAAGCTCCATCATCACCCAGAGAGCTTCTGAGCACAGAAACGTCTTCTGCCTCTTTTGCTAGTATCTATGCTTTTGTGTATATTTATTTTCCTGACATTTAAACACTTTGTTATAGCTGACTGTTTGGGAGAAAGTATCTGTCATCAGGAATAGACACCATCTATCTATCTGCTTCAGGCAGCAGCTTCAAAATATTTATGAGCAGGGAGGTTTAGAAGACTGTTGCATACAGTTTGCACAGAAATATCTGGAAACTCTCATACCTATATTTGTCTCTTGTAAAGTCTTGTAAGCAGAGGAGGTGACAAAAGACCATGAGTGGACTCCATGGATATAATATACTACAAACACCAGACACAAAGAGCCACTCCAGCGCCACAGATGCACGAGTAGCACTGTCATCATCAGGCACTTGGGGCTCTTCCAAATGAATGGTAAACCACGTATCATAAGCAATTAATGTGTCACATGGAAAATAATACACAGAAGTGCTTCCCATGGACGTTTGAACTTGAGGCACGGGGAATGACACCCACTAAAAACTGAGGCAAGATACACATCTTTACATTAAGACATTCACAAGCCATCTTTGCAACACAGCCTTTCTTAAAATTACCGTACTTGGGTGAATGAGGATCAGCTTTTCCACAGCTTGAGGCTTTTTGCTAAGCACAGTAGAATTTTACCTCACACTGCTGCTTAGAGCACAAGCACACTGAGGAGTGCTCACATCTCCCAAACTTCCACTCTAGTTCCTTGACAGCAGCTCCAAATAATATTCAAGTTGCTCAGCAGAGCATTTTAAAATTATATAAATGAGACTAGTGGATCTATTTGCAGGAGAGGAAGGTGCAGCAAATTAAGGGCAGCTCTTAATTAGCAAAGAGCTGCCATAGCGTCTTCCATGAATAAGAATACTGAGAAAGCGCACAGAGAGCCTGTCTTGAAATATATACCATGTATCTATTCGCTTCAACTTTATATAAAGCAAAGTAATACAGAAGACAGTGCCAGAGGCTCATTTGAATAAGGCAAAAACTAATGACAAAAGTTTTTACGCAGACTAAATAAACCTAGCTGGAGAAACGAGGCGGCTGTACGCCAACGACCTTTTCAATTCTTAGCAAAGCCGCCAGCAGGCTTTTACCTCCAACATCTGCCACAGCTGCTCGCTCACGAGGCAAGGAAAAAATGCCCTCACATTCCAGCTGGCACCAGAGACCCCGCGAAGCTCGGGACTGTTGCAGTCACGCTGCTTCTAACACCGGATCCAGTCCATGGCAGCTCGCTCACCCACCCCAGCACCCACCTCCAGTAAATTTAGGCCCGTTCACAAATCCTTGAGAGAAGATCGGATGTTCTTTTTTCAGATCTCAGTCTGAAGATAATGCATGTTGCCAGTTCAGCCCCAAAGGAGCTTGGTTACTTGCTGCAAAACTGGGGAAATAACAGGGAGGAGAAGACTAGAACCATGTACTGACCTCGCGCATCAAAGAATTCATCATCGGAGCTCTCCACAGAGTCTTTGAGGACGTTCTGCATGTGCCACTGAGCAGCACTGAATCGGCGTGGGCCAGCTGGAAACACAGAGAGACTCACGTTAACCCTGGGGAATCTCACCTCTGCTCCAGGCTTAACGAGAACAAAGGTCACAAACAGCTTGTGTAGATGGCTCAAGAGGACTGTTGTGGTCGGAGCTTGTGCTTTAATCTCCACAGCCAGCCAAAGTTCCCAAGATGGCACAAAAACTACACCTCTCACTTTCACCTAACAAAAGCAATTAAAACAAATTCTTGTTAAAGATAAGCCTGCATCACTTTCAGCTAATGCAGTGACTTGAAAAGATAAATTCTGTTGAATTCACAAGGCTGTTCAATTCCAACACTCAAACTGTACATTGTTTATTAAGTAGCATTTCCCCGGGACATGGCAGTAACTCCCATTTAAATTCCGTTTCACTTCTATAAGAAATGCCATCCTATTTGGCTCACAGATTTAGAGACAAACTACTGCATTCTCACTCACCGAGCTGTTTCCATTAGACAGCTTTGTTTTGCTGGAGCCTGGGGCTCTCATTTGGCGCTTGCCACTCGAAGACAGCAAGGTAAAACCCCATTAGAATAAGTACAGTACCAGATGCGGTCATGACAGCTCAGATGGCCCCAATGGACTGTCATATTCAAACTAATTTGTAATTACTAAACCAGACCTGCCTAACTATATCAGTTCTCCTCCGATCTACAGCAACTCAACACTAGAAAGTAGTAGTGAAATGTATTATTTATGTTAACAAAGTCCCCCCTCAAATCAGTGGGGAACCAGGGATCAAATTCCCCATACCCATAACAACACTGCAGCTGTTGGAGAAAGGACTCTCCTTGCCAAACAGAATAATGTTCTTGGTTTTATTAATTTCTCTAAATGATGACATCAGACCTGAAATCTAATATCCTGTGGCCCTGTCCACAAAAGCCATCTCCTTCTAGCAGCAGTAAAAAGCAGCTCAGGCAGGAGAAGCATCCTTCCACATTATTCTGGGGAAAACGTGCCACTGGGTCACAGCCTTTTGTTCTACTTTCACTCCATCTATAGATGAACTAATTAGAAATATGAATGAAAGGTGGTAGGCGGAAGCAGATTTTAGCTGTCCAAAAATGAAGCAAAAAAAAAAAAAATCAGTTAACAGCATTTTATTAGCTAAAAAAAAAAAAAAAAAAAAATCAAAATAATTGTTTATTAAGGAGTCACTGTTCATTACAGGAATACAGTGTGTATCGGAATGTGTCCAGTGATACTTGGCAGCTACCAGAAAATGCATACAGATCACATTTACTGTTACGGATTTCTGGAACCTTGTACTAATGATAAGGAAGAGCAGAGTGAGCTATTCCTTACCAAACACCACCTTGCTGTCTCTGCATTCAAATATCTATTTGCTAGAACTTATCACTACAGTTGTCGAAACAGTGGGAGAAAGAACACTAGTCTGAACTTGAAACCAAGAAAAGTCTGCGTTTGGCCAGTGCTTGGAAGACCAAGAATTCCAACATTTTAAAGCATGAGAATGGGAAGCAGCACCTTTTTTAACCTCTGTTTTTATTTCTGTTTAAGAAATTCCTAGTAACAATATGCAATGTTTTTAAAGGCTGCCATTTTTTAAACCATCGCACAAATACTGAAGAGATATTTCAGGCTTTTACTTAACACAGTAATGTGCATATTCAGGTTGTTTGTTAAAAAATACCACTGCAAAAGTATGGTTTGCAAGTTACCAGATTGATACACAGAAGACGAGTTTCTGTTGAAAGGTATTTAACAAGTATTTGCACAAGATGCTCCAAGTCGCATCCACAGCAATATACACTGTCCACTGCAATTACACGAAAGTGCCGCCATCGCAGAAGTCAACCTAAGACCTCAGACCCCTCTGTCTCAGCCTTCAGCACGTAACCGAGGCACGAGCCAGGACTTCAGCGCTCCCTGACAGCAGAGACAGCGGTGGAACACTAGCACACTTCACAGGGGTACCTCTTTCTTGACATCTGCCTTGCACGTATCCAGGCTCGGACTGGATTGATCGTACATGATCGTTACTAGGAAAATAATCAATTACAGTATTTTTATATTGCAGCATGTACAGTAATACACAGGACCTCCTCCAGCGCAGAGACTGTTCTATGTATTCTGTGTTTCTCACCACTTCACATAATGCGATCTCAGTCTAGGACTGAAGTTCCTGGTTATTACAACAAATCAAAGAACGATCCCACAGACTACGTAAAAAACAATGTACAGGCAGATTAACAAAATAGCAGTTCTACTTTTATTACCTGTGGTTATGACTGAAGCCATGCTGATTGGCTATGCTGAGGAAAAAAGAAAACAAAATAAAGCCCACACAAGACACCATCAGGTCCTAGGATCACATTTGGTACCGTATTTTTTTTTCAGTCAAGCATCCACTTGAAAAACTCTCCAATTATGCATTCACCTGATCCAGTTAGTATGATTCACTGAAGACTCGTTCCTCATTATGATTATCATTCATTTGCTATGATTCATTGATACAGCAGAACAACTGTTTAAAGACCTCGTAACAGCCACTACTTTTCCTTAATTCCCAGTTCCCTTAAAAATATAGATAAATTTGTACTCACTTTAAGAAAAAGCAGATTCTCGCCTTAAGCTGTTTGCAGACCAAACTAAGGAGTAAAAAACCTATAAGTATACAATTGCGCGCACGCAGGTGTTTGCAAGCATGCACATAAGAAACTCTGTGACGTGAAGCATCCCAGAGAGACACTGAACCGTGTGTCTCAAGCTCACGCTGTGTAATTGCATAAATGGCACAAAAGGGCACAGAACTATATTGGAAAGGGAACAATCTACAAACCCGGTAATAGCGATGGTGGTGGAAGAAGCATAAGCAAGAGAAGATAGACTGGTGGGGTAAAAAGGCACTGGAGATGAAGGACAGCGAGGACGTGTAAGGACCTGTGTATGAAAAGGTCTGCGTTTTTTTGGCCAGGTCAGACAATGCAGCCCAGGAGCAACGTGGTGGCAGATCTGAGATTTAAATGTAGAACGTAGCCGAGAACTCAGGGTGCAAGCAAAGTGGATTCTGTTAAGTCAATCCACACCCGCTCAGCCCCATGGCCGCTCAGGAAAGCTCACTGATACTGCATAAATTCACTGTCTTGGCTCTAAATTGAAGCATACCTATAAACGATAAGCAATGCACAATGTCTGTGCAGCATCTGCTTGTACTAGTAACTGTTCTTTCCTGTACACTTCTTACCAGAACCTACCCAATTTGCTTGGGTTCTGTCTCATCTTCTGATTCCCAAGTTCTTTTGTTTTCTTGTTTTCTTTACTCTTTGGCAGTAGGGAAGAATATCTTCTGATGTGTTCATTTTTAGGCTTACAGAGGTTGTGTTGGTTTTTCAAGGCAGGGAAAGACAAAGAAAACTGATTTCAAGCATGGCAATTTCAAAACGTTTCTGCAAAATAGTCCTGCTTCTTAGCAATAGCCTTAAAATAAACCCAGCCAGACAAAAAGAATGTGAATCTCAAGGCACAGCAATGTAATGCAGCAATGAGCACATGCAGATTTTTACATAATCTATACAAGGTCCAGATATAAAGAAAAGTAAAGAAAGATGCCTAAGTACTTAAGTACCCTTGAAGTCCCACCAAAGATCACTACTTACTTCGATTGTGAGTAGAGCCCTGTTCTGCCCTGCAGCTCCGCCAAATTTCATTGCTAACTTGATGGGATGCAGAAGACATCCGAGTTTTGCAGAGTTTGTCAGAATCAGGTTTTTCTACTCTGTTTGATGGTAGTAACTGCTCTAGGGACTCCTGCCCTTTAGGTGCCACTGTCTAAGCTCTGATCCCAAAGTCCAAGGTCAAAGAGTTTATCTACATTTACACCAGAGAAAGCTTTGAAGTTGTATGGGGTTAACATGGCAAGGTTTTGGCAGCAAAAGGGCTACAGGGGTGGCTTCTGTGAGAAGATGCCAGAAGCTTCCGCAACGTTCAACAGAGCCAGTTCCAGCCGGCTGCAAGACAACCGCCGCTGGCCAAGGCTGAGCCCACCAGCGATGCTGGCAGTGCCTCTGTCGTAACGTATTTCGGAAGGGGGAAAAGTTGCTGTGCAACATCAGCTGGAAAGAGGAGTGAGAATATGCAAGAGAAACAGCCCTGCAGACACCGCGGTCGGTGAAGAAGGGAGGGAGGCTCCAGGCCCTGCAGCCCACAGTGCAGACCACAGCGGGGCCGGCTGTCCCCGGCAGCCGTGGAGGGTAACGGTGGAGCGGATATCAACCTGCAGCGCGTGGAGAACCCCGCGCCGGAGCACGTGGACGTGCCCCAGCGGAGGCTGTGAGCCCATGGCGAGCTGGTGCTGGAGCAAGCTCCTGGCAGGACCTGTGGCCTCATGGAGAAGAGCCCATGCATGGTTCCAGTGACCTTGGGGTTTCGTGCAGACTGTGACGGGAGGGCAGAGAAAAGTGTCACACATCTCCAGGCATAAATTCTGGCTGCGAGAAAAGCCCCTGGGAGCATCAGTTTTATTACATTGCACTAGGAATGCTTCTAGATTTAAAAGCAGCTTAAACATAGCAACAGTCAGCAGCACAAGTCTGTGTAAGCTCACTGCAGCAGCTCTTCACATCTACATTCATTTGCTGGCTGGACTGCATTGCATCGCCCTAATACATTAGTCTTATTGAGTCTGCTTCCTTCTGTGCCAGCAGATTAGCATTAGCCACCTTAACAGGACTCTATTAACATTTCTTGATTGCATTAGACACTGGCATTGCCTGGACTCGCTGATTTGATTTACAGTGTCAACTGCTGCATGTTTTATTTTATTACTTCTTTTCAGAGAAGGAGAAGATAAGCCTTAACTTCAAATACAGGTTAACTCCTTGATGCTTCTAACTCAGCAAACTTTCTCTTTATCAGATTTTTGACTAATTCTTAACAGCCAGATTTCAGCAATTTTTGCAAGCAGGGTAGCAACTTAGATTTCATTTCAGTTCTTCGGTATCACAATACCTAAGCACAGAAGGGGAAACCATGTAGAAATGCAATGCCTTTAACAGAAACGTGACACATCACTAATTTTCCAATCACAATAGTTGAACTAGAAGCACATGTAGTAACTCCCACAGGCTGTTGAGGCAGCAGGACAAACTGACAGTAGGATCCAAGGGGAACATTTCCAAGCGGCAGAAGGAGAGTTCACAGAGATGTACAGGTGCTTTTCTTCCAGGAGAAGCAGAAGCCAAGTTTCTCACCTTAACTGGTTGGTTTTGCGTAGTACTGCAGGTTGCTAAACTGGGCTGTTCCAGAGGGAGCTGACGAGGGGCTTGCCCTGAGTGCACCCACAATAGCAGTGGGGGAGACGATAAAAGCAGAGCTATCATGCAGCACCATACACAGAAGCTGCATTCCCTAGTTAGGCTAACACTAATTAAAATTAATTGTAATTATAATTAAGATTGCAATCAGTGATTTTTTTTCTGTTGAAAAAGTCTTGCCTTTTTTCTGCAAAGAACAGCTGGAATTCATTCCATTGGTACTTTACTGCATCTGTGATCTGCTGACATGAGATGAGGTGATGTGATGCATGAGTAAAATGCAACTTTGAAAAGCACTCTCCCGATTTTCCCTGAACTAAATCATGTCACATTTTAATTTTTCTGTGGCTGACACTATCACATATCTGGGTGAACACAACTCTTGCAGGACCCACAGAAAACAATTTTCCCCATCATGGCTAAACTAGATCTGGGTTTGCAACTCACCATACACCTCAGTCTCCCAGTAGCTCTCATACATTGCTAACTAAAAGCAAAGTCACTTCTTAATGTTGTTGAAAAATAATCCTTTAAGGTAATATTTTTAGATTCATAATATGCTCATTATCGCATTTACCCATGTTAGATATTGATTTTCTTAACACTAAGACCTATAAATAAGTATCACAGTTGAAACCTATACCCTGTACAGCAGCTTCCATAAATGCAAGAGCAGCAGACACAATCAGTTGCATCCTCTTGTCATAGGCAGTAAAACAGCTGACCCCCCACTATCACTCAATAATTCCACATGTTCTGCTACTAGTACCAAAAATGCTGTTTCAATATTACTTGTTACGCAAAGATCATATTTAAAATGCCTATCAAGTCGGGAGAAAGAAAAGGCATCTACTTGCTCCATTCCAGTAACTGACATTACCTCTGATTTACAATAAACCAATACCATACATGGTAGGCCCAATCTCTTTAGGTGCAATACATCTGGAGATGAAATGTGCGCAGAGCATAGCAATACCTTCTATAAAACAGAAGGAACGGTTGCCTGTGGAAATTACGTCCTCTAGTGGACAGCACACTTTACCAAGATACACGGCTCTGCCATTGGATCTAATGAGTCGAAAAGTCATTTTACAAAAGCAATGGGAAGTAAGCCTAGCCTTGGTGTGAAATCACAGCCACATTACCTGTCTGCACTGGTTCTGCTTTCTCCTCCGTTTGAATTAGCTTTTACAAACACTGCCTGCAGCTGAAAATGAAACCATGACTTGCGTCATCACTGTTTATGTGAGAGGACAAAGCAGAACAGCAGACACAGGCCAGGAGAGTCAGTTTAAGACTCACTCCAGCAGTTCCTGAAGGGCCTCTTCTCCTCTACAATGCATGAATCAATGTTTGCCTTGTCAGGCCAACAGGACAGATGGAAAGAAAGCAGGCTGACCTGGATGCCCGTCTGGGAGGCCCTCACCTGCTCGGGCAGTATCGCTAACGCACCAGCCCAGTCCAGTCCAGCATCCAGACCTCCCAGGAAGACGCGTTCAAGCAGCCTGGGACAAGAGCAGCAGTTTTCAGCTGATGCGATTACAGCAGCAGGCTTTCCTGTGAAACTAATCCAACGCGATTCACGTCACTGTCATAATAGCCCAGATTTCAAGCTTTGCAGCAGGCCCAGCAGTTTGCTACATATTTTGCTTGGTAATAAGCACTTGCTGATCAAGCCTAGACATAAGCACATGCCACAGTCAGGCAATCATTGAAAAAGCACTCCTGAATACTGCCAAACCAACCTACTTAGCAGAGACAAAATAGCATGCAACAGTCTCATAGCTACTGAAAACTCAGTCTTTCACATAAAGTGCTGAAGACTGAATTAATCTCAATTATAAAATAATCAAAACTAGACTAACTAGACTCTGTTGCACAGATTAAAACATTTCCACTTGTCAAGAGTTGTTTTGGAATTGTTACCATTTGAATTCAGGGAAGGTCTTCCTAATAAAATTTTTAAAGCACACATCATTTTTCCATTTGGAAAGAGATGCTGGGTAGAAGAAACAACCTTTGCTGTTACCACTGGCTGCTGTTGCATAATACTGCTTCTTTCTCTTCTGCTGGTTTCAGAGGCTTTCTGCCTACCCATTAAGTGATTTAACTGAGCTACCCACATAGTGTTATTTGGCAACTCTGCAGGTGAGACTTACCAGAGGCCAAAATCACCTACTGTTATTTTCTAGTTTTGTTTCATTTCTTCTTTGGTAAACATAGAACTGAAGATGTACTTTAGAAATATGTGGATTTGACTACTACCAGAGACAGTCCTCGGACTTGGGAGCTCAGGTAAGACAGAGGGAGATGCTGATCCTCCCTCCAACTACTCCAGAGTGAAAACCACTCCAGAGTGAACAGCTCACTCAGACTAAGCCCTCACCTGTGCGCAGACTGCCAGAAAAGAAAGGCCATACACGCCATTATTGTTAGCAAGGCCACACAGAATTCATCCAAAGTCACACAATGAATCTGTAGCAGAGACTGGAACTGAAATGAAATCAGCTGAAATCAACATGCAATCCACTGCCCGTGGAAGGGGCTGGGGGTGCAACGGGAGGCCCACCGGAGGCCTATCAAAGTGCGAAGCCAAAGGGGAGAGGAGGCCAGAGGGAGGGAAGGAAAAGTAAAAGTGGGCAGCTAGAGGGAGTCAGAGAGAGCACGGCCAAGGTGGACAGAGAAGTAAGAAGGGGAAGGTCAAGGGGGAGAGTGCTCAGAGGACAAAGTGGGAGGCCAGACAGGTGGAGGAGAGAAGGAGGGAAATAAAGGGAAAACCATTGGAAGAGATGGAGGCTGAGAGTGAGAGGGAGGGAGAGCAGCGGAGCGAGGGGACGACGGCAGGAGGCCAGAGGCCGAGGGGCAGCCGGAGTGGGGCTGGCGGCTGCCGGCAAGACGGGCCCGGGGGGAGAGCGCGCAAGGCCAGAGGAAGATGGGGAGCCGGAGCGGGGGCCCCAACAGAGGGATATAAAGGTGGGGAGAATAAAAGAGTAATGGGCCGGGGGGAGGAACGTAGGGAGCCAGAGAGGGGGAGGCAAATAAAGGAGGGGAGGCCAATGCAGGGGCGAGTGGCGTCCAACCTGCCTGACTGGTGATCCCGTCTCCTTCCTCCCTCCAGGGAGGGCAGCCACCTGGCCCTGCGGTGAGCAGCTGCGGGCTGTAAAACCAGCAGGAAACAAACTTCCTAAACATTTAAGACAACAAAGAGTTTTCCAGCTGTTTGGTTCCCAGAACTAGTCTGCAGACAAGCTGAGGAAAATTAGGAGCTGACATGGGAAAGCAGTGGAAACATGCACGATTTATCTCACTGTTTGCAGCGCGCCACCAGATCAAACCATACCGCCCGTTCATGAACCTGCAGCGCTCCAAGCACCGGCCAAGTCCTGCCCTCCCGAAATCTGTGGACACTTACAGCCTCGCGAACTGCAGACTCAGCAGCTTTGTTGGCACTTCAGAAGGAGGACAGAAGAGGAAGAATTAAAAGGGACAGAAGTGGGACAAGCACTAGGAGAAACTTCCTGTTTTAAGAGGCAGCAAGATGAAAGGCAAGAAGTCACAAGCATGTAAGTGGGAGAAAAGGAGAAGAAAGGTAATCCTTAAAGTGCAATAAACAAGTAGAGTCTTGGAGTGAACAAAGTCAGCAAGTCCGTCAGAGAAGCCGCAGCCCGGGCAAGAGACGTTACAGCGCTCCCTCGGAGCCGCGCTGGGCGGACGGGCGGGCGCTGACTGCCCTTCCAGGAGGAGAGAAAGGCTGATGGGTACAAAGGAAAAACGGAAAGGTGAAGGGAAGCATTAAGGGAAGAATAAAGTGGTCAGTTTTGGAAAGAAAGCAGCTCGGGACAGAAAAAGGAGAGGAGAGGCAGCAAGACTGAGCAGATACCAAGAAATGTTAGACAGGAGTGTCAGGAACTCCCTTTATTCTCACTGTGGCTGCATCGGTCCCTAAATTAAAATCAAAAGGAGAGCAAAGAGCACAGTTGACAAAACCAGTGACATAGTTACAGGCAGAAGACCACATAAAATGCAGGTTCCATTGTCAAGAAGTAAAAGAGCTAACTACAGGAAAAGTCCAGACACCACGACGGTCAGAAGCAGCCAATATAACCAACTCCTCTCTCCCATTCCTCACGCAGTGCCTTTCATCTCATACCAATTCAGTAATTATAAGTCCCTGGTTACCTACTCTGTATATCCTTCAGCTGGCAGTTCTGCAGCAGATGGTAAGGACAGGAACGTATTTGCTTACTGAGTACAGGAAACAAATCAAGAAACTAAGCCATGCAGCCCTTTAAGCCCCTATTTTAAGGTACCAGTGACATTTCCAGTCTTGCACCTTATGGGATTATTGGCGAAATGGGAGGAAGACAGAGAGGAGGTTTAACACGACTGTTCAGGCTCCAAATCCTAGATCAGGCTTTCTTGTGAATGTGGTGCATCTCTTAGAGCCGTTCTTGATGCTGCGCATGCCAGCCTCCCCACCGCAGAAATTAACTTCACCCTCCCTCTCAGCATCATCACCTCCTACAAACTCACTCCCCAAAACCAGAGAAGATATGAATAGTCTCTAACCTTTTCCTGCAACGACTGTAGGTGGACTGCCTGCATCACATCTGAAGGACTCTGCTTTCACAGTGCAGAGATTTTGGCTTTCTGAGGAGGCATTTTTGAGTCACTGCTGCCTGTTAAAAAATGAAGTAGGAGATGAAGAGCGGATACCACACCACCCCCAGAGGGACATGTCAGGTAGTGATCTGCAGCTGCTGCTATAGGATTTTGCAACCTACAACCCTGCAAATGCCCAGTAATTTTTTTGTGTGGGGACTATTCCAAATGCTTAAGATCTGGAATCCTCTAGGCGAGATCTGGCTACTCAAACAAGTCAAGTCAGCCACCTCTAAAAGCCCTTTATAACCACACGTGTCATTCAACTGTGATCAAGCAGCAGATTTAATGGCTACTAAAATGATGGTCTTTCTATTTGTCATAAGGTTACAGTATTGGCAGGGGCTGCAAGGCAGGGTACATACAAGCAAGGGCCACAACATATTGGTGCATATTTGTGAAAAACTCAGTAGGCTAAATTTATAAAAGCTACACATTTCCCCTGCTCCTAACTCAGACATGTTCTGCCAGAACTACGTGGTGAATGGTCAGTTCCTGCTTTTCTTTACAATAAGAAGTCGTGAACACATCATGAAGCTACCATCAAAGTCCTATTTTGTCTACTGAAGTGAGGTGGAATCGCATCTAAGACAAGTACCATCCTTTAAAATTCCTAAAATTCCTGTGCAAAGTTGGATTTGAGCAAGCTACATTATTCAAGTACCACTGACAGTGAAAGCAATGCTCCCTCATTTTCCAAATAAAGTTAAAAGCTCTACAAAGCAATGCCAAAGAAAAAAACAATGAGACTTTTTCCTCACTTGATTATTTCTTCATTTTCCAAACATGGAAACAACCATTTAGTTCAATACTTCGTTTGCATCTTCCAAAATTATTGATGTTCTCGTATTCCTGAGCACTATGTCTCTAGGCTGCCACCAATCCCTGTGTATTTTCACGGCATGATAATAAAAAACAAACGAACAAACAACAAACACTGCTGAGCAAAAACTTTGGGTTTAGCTTTAATATTACCACGCTGCTGTAAAGCTGTGCAAGAACTGACACCAAACACCAGGCAAGGCGCAGGTACAGACTAGCAGGCATTCAGTCGTAGCACAGTTAGGCCTCCACCTTAAACAGCAACGGGCTCCGTGTGCAACCGAGCAGAAAACCCCTTCTGCAAGAGGTTTCCCACCCCTTCTGCAAGAGGTTTCCCACCCCTTCTGCAAGAGGTTTCCCACCCCTTCTGCGAGCTGGCACACAGCACAGGCCACTGAGGTGGGGCTGCCCTGGCACCAGGCAGGCAGGGCGCAGCGGGGCGCTGCTTCTGAGTAAGCCCAAGCCCTCTGGCCTCAGCCCCAGCCGAGCAACCTCCCAGCTGCTCAGGATGTGGAGGCCGCACGGGTTCAAGTGTGTGACCCCGCACGCACAGGAGCGACTGCACCTGCCTGCTCCTGCAGCCGGGCATGGGCGCGCCCTCCTGCCTGCAGACGAGCCCGCGGCTGCTGCGTCCCAGGCTGCTTCTCCCGAGCGGGCGGCAGCGAGCACCGGCTCCACCAGGCGGCAGCCACAGAGCTGCACAGACACGGAGACCCTTTCCGGCCCAGCACCGGGAGCAAAAGCGGGAGGCGGCCAGACGGCGGCGGCCGGGGCGGGCGCCCGTGATGCGGCTGCAGCCCCGCGCGGCGCCACCGCGGGCTCCGCAGACCGAGCGGACCCCGCTCGGAAAAGATGAGGAGGGCAAGCGCACCTCTGCCTCGTTCACCGAAGTTTGCATTTACCGCTCGGGGGCCGGCGGACACGGCGCCGGGATCGCCCGCGAGGGCCGCAACCCGCGCTCCCTCAGGGCTGTCCCGTCCGCCGCGCGGGCGCAGCACTCACCTGGGCGCGGAGCCTTCGCCATGTCCGCTGCCCGCCGGCCGCCTCAGGCGCTCGCCCGCGGGCCCCCCGCGGCGCGCCGGCACCGCGCGCCCCGCCGCCCCATCTGCTCCCGGCGGCCCCGCGCCGCCCACCCGCCTGCGGCGCCGGGAGACGCGGCCGGGAGACGCCGCCGCGCAGCCCGCGCGCCGCCGCGCAGCCGCCGTCGTTAAAGGCGCAGCGAGCGGCTCCGCGGGGGGCGGCCGGGCCGGCGTGACGCCGCTCGTGACCGGCCTGGCCGCGCGGCCGGCGCGGGCCCCGGCCCCCCCGGCGGGGTTTGACCCCACGGCCCCACGCGCGCCCGCCGGGAGCTGTCGGCGCTCCCTGCTGTCTAATTATAGACATCGAACCGTGTACAAAACATGGTCTGCATGCTAATTCATGAAGAAAACGATCAACACAATTGGCAATGCCATCTGTTAGAGGCAATACAGAGCTGCTCAAGGATGGGAGCTCAGAGAGGAATGTGATCGACTGACACCGTGGCCTCCTCACTGAAACCATCTGCCCACCTAAAGATCCAAACCTGCCTGTGCTGGGCAGGGAAAGTCGCTCTGAAGGTGCAAGGCAGCAAAGCCGAGGGTTGGTTGGTTGGTTCGTTGGTTAATATCTCCAGGGCTGAATTCAAGCCCGGATTCTATTGAGTTGTGCCAGCCGACACTTGGTTCAATCTGGTTTAAGCAGCCTTTGGAGCCCAAACGAGGACTGTTGAGGATGTAAGAGAAATGGAGAATCTGTGCTCTAGAGCCAACATCATTTGTCCAAAGTCAGAAGAGAATTGCTTAATTCAAGAAGGGGTTGATGCTGAGTGCAGTTCCATCAGCAGTTGTGGAACTGCAGCGATAGAGCAGCGTGGGACGCAGGGGAAGCGGCTCATGAGGCTGCAATGATGACCAGCAGAACCCTTTAGGCTCAGTTCCTATATCCTGCCTGAAGTCACCACAGGGAGCAGACACCACATTGAGTCAGAGGAAAGAGCAGGCAGCGGAGCAGCTCACAGCCCAGCATTGCACATGAGCCACCGCCAGAAATGGGTTGCACTATGCTGTTCTACAAGGAAGGGCAGCAGCCACCTGTCAAAGAAGCTGTTCAGGATCCAGAAACAAGCCTTGAGATGGCAACTCTTGGCAACACAACTTCAAATAGTTTATATGTCACCCACAGCCAAAATAATAAATAAATAAATAGCCAGGATGTGTCAGCCAAAAAACAAAGGGAACAAAAGCATAATCCACAAAGGCATAACAGAAGACAGCAATGGGCGGGCAAGTGGTCGCAACACAGACTTTATGCTCCTCACAGGTACAGGCCGCTGGCCAGCACGGAGGTACATGGCTTGGCGAGGAGGCTGCGATGTTGCCAGATTGCTGCTACTTCTAGTTAATCCCGGATACCAGAAAGGCCTCTTATTGCTAAGGCTGCACTGACTGACATGAGGGTTACTCAGCTTTGCGGCTGAAGCTGGACGTGTGGCTGTAAAAAGTCCACAAAAGACACAAGGCAGCCAGACAAATGCCTGTGCCTGGCAATGAACATGTTCCTAACAACATCACAGGTCTTGCTCTGTAGAGAAGCAGGGTCTAACTCATGGTCAAGACAGCTGTCAGTAGCTGCCGAAGCAAGAACTGCTGAGTCCTGAACCAGTTGGCCTCCTCTGCTTGACTTCTTCATTGGCTCTGACCTGAAAGATGTGTTTTCCTCCTGCCTCCAGGCTTCTCAGTAGCTAGAGGCTACCGAACTAAAGGTCTATCAGAGCAGAAGCAGACTTGTACTGATCAATATTGTCAGGCTGAGGCCTTCTTAAATGCAGGCAAGGAAAAACGGTACTTGCTGTTTTAACTGCAGTGCTCTCCAGTGTTGATAGCTACACGAGGAGGAAGCATAAGGAATAAAAACAGATGGAAAGAAAGCTGGTAAGAATTAACATCACAGGATTTAAGCAGGATTTCATGAGTAATTAATTTATGAAGACTGGGTTTTTTCTTTGCACTGTTTACAATTCTATAATAAGGTATTCAGAGCTTCCTGTCAATTAACAATTATCATTGTCCTTCTGATGCACACAGAGACCGCATCGTCTATTTCAATATCCACTTTGTCCCCAATAAGAGGAGTGAAAAAAAAGTCTCTACCTGTGTAAAGGAGAGGGAAAAATCTCAACATTAATTAGAAAGTTCCCTAGAAGTCCCAGACTGGGGGGCTGGACAAAGCCGACGCTCTAGTTGCAGAACTCTGGCTAAGGGTGCTCTGATTTGTAAAGCAGTGTCGCAAGGGTCGAGGCAGATGCAAACACACAGGTGAAGCACAAGGAAACTGATGATAAATGACCAGTTGGGACCACTGTCCTTCAACCTGCTTCTCTTCTCTCAGACCACACTACCATCCTAGAACATAAGTGTAATCTAGTCCTTCAAGCATGCTGCAAGAGAGAATGCGGAGTCTTCTGAGGAAGAATATGCCTGAAAACTGTTATGTTCTTCCAGAACACGCCTTGAGCAGACATACTGAAGCAGTTCTTCTATTTGGCTGATAACTGACTGACATGACATACAAAAAAAAAACCCCAAAACCCCAATCCAAACCAAACCAGAAAACCTGCACCTCTTTTCCTAGTGGAAGGAAAGTAATCCATAGGGAAGCAGGATATGCAGAAAGTTAGCCTCCAGGAGTAACCCAGAAACAAAGCAAGATAAAGAGAAAAAACTAGTTCAATTATGCTCTTATGTTGACATTAATGGAAGTTGAACTAGGTCCAGCATTAATACAAAAAAGTAGCTCCAAAGCACTGGTAGAAAAAACACTGTTGCCATAACTACCTCACTCCCAGAAGCACGTTGATTTAATTTCTACAGTTAAATATTTACAGAGCAGATTGCATGTTTTCAGGAGTTGCAGGAGCTGCTCATAGAATGCAAATGCAAAGTCCTGTCTTCAGGGTTCTGACAGATTCCCAGAGTCACCCATCAGGAGGGAGGAGCACGGCCACCCGGCAGGGAGGGCACACGGGCCGGGGCGCCCGCGGCACAGGCTGGGGAGCGGCGGCACCGCGGACACGGTCCCACAGCGCCTGAGCACCGCGGACACGGTCCCACAGCGCCTGAGCACGGCGGGACACGGTCCCACGGCGCCTGAGCACGGCAGGACACGGTCCCACGGCGCCTGAGCACGGCAGGACACGGTCCCACGGCGCCTGAGCACGGCAGGACACGGTCCCACAGCGCCTGAGCACGGCAGGACACGGTCCCGCAGCGCCTCAGCACGGCGGGACACGGTCCCACAGCGCCCGAGCACGGCAGGACACGGTCCCACAGCGCCTGAGCACCGTGGACACGGTCCCACGGCGCCTGAGCACGGCAGGACACGGTCCCGCAGCGCCTGAGCACGGCGGGACACAGTCCCACAGCGCCTGAGCACCGCGGACACGGTCCCACAGCGCCTGAGCACGGCAGGACGGGACAGGCACGGGTCCCACTGGCAGCCCAGGCGTCACCAGAGCGCACCAGGACGAGCTGGGGACCGGGCTGGACGAGCAGGGGACACACGGCTGCACCTGCGGAGCAGTGAGGACCAGGGACTTGCGGGCTCTTGGCCATGGGCAGAGGTCCCGGACAGGCCAAGTCAGGGCAACCAAAGCCTGTTGGTGCACCCAGGATATGGCACTGCCCTTGCACCAGACTGTTCTGACACGCTTCTACAGCCATGCCCTCTATCACTCCAAACCACTGAACTTTAATTCTACTTCAGCTGTACATCACTACAACGATTTCTATTTGTTGGAGTCATTCAGTAGCTAGAGGCTACCGAACTAAAGGTCTGTCAGAGCAGAAGCAGACTTGTACTGATCAATATTGTCAGGCTGAGGCCTTCTTAAATGCAGGCAAGGAAAAACGGTACTTGCTGTTTTAACTGCAGTGCTGAAGTCTTTCATCCTGTTTTTGCTTCATCCCTCTCACAGCTATGACAATGAAGAAACTTGCACGTAAACAATCAAGGAAAAACCAGGCCTGCAAAGATCTTACAATGAAATCTATTCCAGACCCATGCAAGTGGATCCTCTGCAATACCAGGTTGATACTTGTTTTGGATATCTAACCTGTTCCTAAAGACTTTCAGCAATAAGAAACAGTCTCCAAGAAAATGTATTCTTCACTATCTCTGCCAAAAAATACCTGTAAATCTGAAGCTGCTTCTGGTAGTCCCCCATGACTTATCTTTAAAGAAGTACGGACGCAGATGCATGACAGCGCTGGGCGCTGGCTATTCCAAATGGGTTCAGGTGGAAGTTATCTTACATTAAAACTATGTTCCGTCCTAAGAAACAAGTGTTGTTTATTAAAAAATAAAATGTCTTGAAAATACATTCACAGGCATATATACGCACACATAGAGACACTATGGCTCTAACCTTTCGGACTTAAAACCAGGCTCACATTGTTTACATCATTTGGTGTAAATTTCAAGACGAACAAATCAGTAAACCAGGTTTCACTAAAAACAAAATTAGTTTTAAAATGCATGTTCTAGTTGGAGGAAATTAAATAAACCTTAGGTTAAAAATTCTTCTGTTATAGGTTGAGCTCTACTGGAGAAACTCGTCACGGGACACAGACAGTCCCAGGCGGGCACCAGGGGAGGGGCCCTGGTGCAGAGGGACCGCAGGACGCCCAGCGGGCGCTGCCGAGTGCTGCGCCGCAAGAATCCTTCCTTTGGGCAGCCACCTCCCCGAAAACCTACCCTGAGGACGCGTACCAAGCACGGAGGTCGGACGACATCTTTCTTCCATGATACTGAAAGTGCTATACAGCAAACAAAACAGATTTTACTCTAGATTGTTCCATCTTGGCTCTAGAAATGCTTCCTTCTTCTGACACAACTATCACATATATTAAATGCATTTTACCAAGAAGAATAAACTAAAACCCATAGCTCTGTTATGAGGTAGATAAGTCAGATTCTCTTAATTTTTAAGCAGAAAACTGAGGCACAGTCCAGCTGAGTCCACGGCACTGTTTGAACACAGTCCTCCTCTCAGTATGTTATTCTAGTAAGAAGATCACACGTAAAAACAAACGAAGTAATACAGGTATACAAATGGATCAGCATTTCTACCAAAATATATAAACTTTACCTGTAACAGTTCATTCTATTTGAAACACTGGCTACCAAAAAAAAAAAAATCCTGATAAGCATAGTGTAATAAAGTCTGAAAAGGAAAACATTGTGATAATGGTTTTATAAAAATCTGAGATGAATCCTTGATGGACTTAATTTATTTGATGAACAGAATCTCACAGACTTTTAAAAAACCATGAAAAATGAGATCATCTGATAAGACTGTTGGACTGCGGCTGACGTTGCATTTGATAATGGGGCAGGTTTGAGGGCGTTTACTGCACCGGCTGCAAAAACTCTGACGTAAACACAGCTTCTGCGTAATCCTCACAGGCATCCTGCAGCTCGGCGGCCACGTCACACAGCGCTGCGTCTGCCAGCTGCTCTGCAAGACTGGTGCACAGGGCGGGAAATTGGGACAAGGAAAAGGTTCACAAAGTCAGATTTCAAATTCCAGTCATTCATTCCAATGATATCAATGATCTGATTTTAAAAGGCCAATACTCATGTTTTTTCATTATTTTTACTGCTTAGCCCAAGAAAAGATCTGATATGTGTTCAATAAGATACCAGAAATTCCTTCCTCAGTCTGCTTCATAGCAAAGAACATACTTGAGGCTCAAAAGTGCTGAGAGATCCCAGTTGCTTCCTTGTTTCAAACTCTTAGATACTAATCCTGCCTTTGGAATAAGAGTTGCCATAGCATGGTGCTCATCCAAAGGCCGCTGAAGTAAAAGGGAAGCACCTTCTTGATTTAGCTGCCACTGAATCAAGCCCTACTGAGCATAGTGACGTTCAAGGAAAAGCGAGACCAGAATTTTCAGTTTTCATTGATCTCTAGACCGCAGCAGATGTTACAGAAGGGAAAACTATTTTAGTGTAAGAACACGATTGTTTACTGGCCTCTTGAAAACTTCTCAGTTTTGCATATGTTCTAAAATATCATAAAGTTAGTCCTTCTAAGGCCTTTTGAGCACAGGATGGGAGTGTTTCTTTTAAACATTGTGATACTATGCTATATAAAACTATTTCTAATGCCCTCTGGTGGTAAGAGCAAGTCAGCGAGGCATGCTGGATATCGGATTGCTTTGTAGCTTGGTTTGGGATAACAACCCGTATCAGGAAAGGGCAGCACGAGCTCGGCGGGATGGCAGCTCTGAGGACGGACAAGGCAAATTTCAGTGGTTCAGTTCAGTAGATTCAAATACAGTAGCGTAACCACAGTTATTGAAAATGTGCCTACTTATCCAGAGTTGGGCAAACCGTCAACACACGATTAATTTCATACATGCAAGTCATCTCAAATATTGCAGGACCTGTTCCTGGAAACACTGATGCAGATGCCCAATGTTACTCAAATGAGCTGTATCACTGATTTCAATGCTACTGCATTAAAAACGTGAGCAGAAGTTTGAAAACTCTTGGCAATTAAGCCTGATGTCCAATCTGCCAATATGGACAATTATGGCAAACCACTCCATCTACAACCACTGAAGTTAGATTTTGTAATTCTTAATACGCCAGAGTTTTCTACTTCCATTTATCTCCTCCCATACTCAGAATTCTTCTGATTTCCACCCTGCAGGGAATTAATGTCCCCTCTATGTCAACTCATGTTGTGCCAGTATTTCTTCAATTCTGAAAGAACAGGACTAGCAAGGTTCAAATTCAGCCTGTATTTCCATGCTTTTTGGGGGGCTGGGACTTTACAAGACCAAGAGGTGATTTCTGAAGTACATCATATTTCCAGGCAATTGTAGGCAATCACTCACAGACTGCTTCTGGCTTTTAATTTGGAATTTAAATGTCCCCTTCCCCACTCCTTTCCTGAATAAAGATAGAAAAACCTGCTCATCAGCTGATACACTCACTTCAAAACCACAAGAAGAGTTTGTATACCTCTCAGCGATCTGCCATGGATCGAAACTGCCTACTGCCTCATGGGAAATGAGCTTTAAGTGATGCTGGTATCTGCTGTTGTAATCCAAGATGCTCTGGAGCATATGCTTTGGCACAGAGAGACACACATAGCACTCTTTTTGTAGAGGGTTCTGAGTCAAGGGCTGCAGAATGTCATTTCCAGGCTGCAATTTCTCCTCTGCTTCTTTGTTTTCATCAATATCACTGGAAACATAACATCGTCATTAAGATAGAACATGATTTTTAAGTATCTTTTTGAAGGATCAGAAAATTTCTTCAAATAGTACCCATACTTTTCTGTAATTAAAACACTATAATGAAGACACACACCTCACATGCACTACAGTTTAGCGTAAGGCTGAATATTCTACTTACTTGCCATCAAAACGTTTTTCAGACAAAATGTCCATTTCTGGCTCTGTGTGTCCAATTAATTTGGTTATCTGAATTGGATGAGGAGATATAGGTCGTCTAGCTATTGATTCAATTTGTTGTTCTAGAAGGAAGAAAATAACATTTAAAATTATTTTGATTTCAAAATATCTGAATTTGAAGACACAGATTACAGGAAAAACAAATTGCTTCAAAAAGACACTTACCCATTTTGCCTTCCTGGGCCCAGAACTCCGAATCACAGTACACAATCTGGGTAAATCTCCTGCGTACAGCCTCCTGGTATTTCTGGTTTTGAACATATAAAATCAATTAATCAACACATGCCCAGCTGTTCAGCTGTACTAGTTATCACTCAATAAGAAAGCAGGTCATGATGCTCTTTGGTCAAAGGAGGCTTATTTTGCCTAGTTAACACAGAAAAGGGGCAGGGAGGTGAAATAATGCTCATCATCTTGTTCAAAATGCCACACTTAAAGACTCGGCAAGTTGTCAGCACCACGTCAGCTCCTCCCATTGCAGACCAACAGCAGTTAGCAGAGCAACCGCGGAGCCCTCACGCTGCTGCTCCTGCCGTACCCACAGTGAATTCAAACGCAGGCTGAAGAACCTCAAAGGGACAAGGACACCGCACAGTGCAAGCTTTACACTTCCAGCTTGTGAACAGATCTCACTGACATTTACAGAGAAAGATGGATAAATACAGGGACAGACAACCATGTATTTGTCTGACTTCTCCATGTTGCCCTGTAAAATGTTTTGGATTGCAAGTGCATATTTCCTTGAGATGCTCATGCTACTAGAATCCAGGATTCTATATTTTAAAAAAGGAAAAAAAAATCATAAATATTCAAATACTTCAAAAGCTGTGAGAGAATCAACATAATCACCATACTGATTGTCCCATTGACACATGATGATATAAGCCACAAAGTCTTGAAGTGGGGAGCAAACTCAGGTCTACCGACTCTAACATTAGCAGCAAAACCGTCAGGGCAAACATTCTTCCATTCTTACACTATGTTTTGCCTGAAGTGCAAACTCCATCCAAGTCCTTAATTCACACACTGGTCCAGTCAGACCTTGCTTCATTTAAGAATGTAGATACTTACAGATATTACAGGGTATGGGCAGTAAACAGGAAATTGGCACTAATGAGACCAGCCAACAAAGAAAATCTTACTTCAATTTCTTCCATTCTTTGCAACATCGACTCCAGACTGTAGGTGCCAGCCAGAGGCAGAGCCTTGGTCTGGAGTCTCTCACGCTGCTCCATGCTCCACAGCTCCTCAGCAGTATCTTCCAAAAGATCATCCAATAGCTTTTCACTCAGAGTATCTGCATTTGCCGCAATGTGCTGTTTTAAAAAAAATCAGAAAATAAACAAAAATCCCCCCACCACACAGCCAATGCAAGAAAACAAACCAAACCAAACAACTGGGGGAAGAATGCTTACAAATCAAACATTTCTGACATGGAATAATCCAACTGTCATTTCAACTTTTCCCTTCAATGAAAATGCAAATAAATTCCTGTTGTCCTTCCACCCACACAATAGGCCAAATCAATAAAAACAGCTTAGTGTGTTCCCACCAGTCAAACCAGTGAATATGGAAAAAGCTTGCTACACAACTGTGTTCCCAAGGTGAAGACAAATTGTCACCGGTTCAGAGATCACCCAGGAATTCAAGAAAGTGACGGCTCCCATCTTACAAAACATCACACACATTTAACTTATACAGGAACTGTCCCACAGCTGCTCCAGGTGCTGATGAGTAAATAGACAGGATCCAGGCCACACCTGTAGCTTTCAGTTGTGTCCAGTTTTACCAGTTAGCCATTGTACAATATCACTGTTTATTTACCTGTATTATTTTATATTAAAACATTTTTCCCCTTATGCAATTTCATACGTTCATGGTCACATCAAGAAAAAATATACAAAAGATATGATGTTAGAAAGAGCTTCCTCATTTTTTCCTATTGGTTACAGAACAATACTTTAGAGGCACACATCCCCATTCAGTGACACCGCTTTAATGATGTGGCTTATGTAAGTTGAAATTGCTAAGTTCACGAAATCAGTACTACTTTTGCAGATGCATTCTGCTATATGGCAAAGATAAAAATTCATCTTAAATGTCAAACAGCTTTACTCTATGACATACAGATAGAATACACCTTCTCAGCAGCAGCAGTTAAAAGGTAGTGTATAAATGAAGAATTATTCAAACGACAGTTTGTTTTCCAAGGAGAGACTGATCTTATAAATAAAATGTAAATCCTCTCATAATAATAAAGCTTTCTGTATTATTAGTCATTAATATTACTGGTATTATAAGAATTATTAAAATAATCTTGTCAAGTCCGGTCACGATCAGCGTGGAACTGTTATGACCATTCAACAACTTAAAAATGCATCTGCTTGACAAGAAGCTAACAAAAAAAAATGCAGCTTTGCCAAAGTTAATTACAATCATTCAAGACCCACCTACTGAAATAGAAATGCACTCTCCAAACGCCCAAAACTGTGTTGACTAAATAAATATGACTTGCATTAAGTTGAAAAGAAACTGTGTTGCCCCTTCACAAATGTTTTACAGCCCCAAAGGCATCATTCAGACAGTGGCATGAACTTGACCGTACTACCTGTGTCCCATCTAACAGAGGTTCTGAGCGCTCCCGTGCTGCCTTCTCAACTTTGTCTGCACACCGGGGTGGAGAAGCACTTCGAGACCTACACAAAAAAGAACAAATGAAAATGCCATTCTTAAACCTGGCGTGACTACAATAATTTCAAATAAACAAACAAATAAATGTACTTTTTAGGGGACTGGTGGGAGTGGGGAGAAAACCCTATCAGATCTGACACCATTTATTAGTTGCTGAAAGTAAGCCATTACCTTAACTTTTGTGTTTTTTTCATTTCTCCTCTGCTAAGGTCAGTTAGAACCTTCGCTCTTCTTGAAGCTTCTGCTTCAGGCCACACTAGTCTTCAAAAATAAAACAGTAACATAGAGGATTACAAAATGCACATTCTAACAACTGAAGAATGGAATCACATAGAATCACAGAATCGACTGGGTTGGAAAAGACGTCAGAGATCATCCAGTCCAACCCTTGGTCCAACTCCAGCCCATTGACTAGATCATGGCACTAAGTGCCATGGCCAATCTCAGTTTACAAACCTCCAGGGCCGGTGAGTCCAGCACCTCCCTGGGCAGCCATTCCAATGCCTGACCACTCTCTGCACAGAATTTCTTTCTAATCTCCAGCCTCAATTTCCCCTGGCAGAGTTGAAGCCCATGCCCCCTTGTCCTATTGCTGATGCCTGGGAGAAGAGCCCAATCCCCACCTGGCTAGAACTGCCCTTCAGGTAGTTCTAGAGAGTGCTGAGCTCAGCTCTGAGCCTCCTCTTCTCCAGACTAAACAAGCCCAGCTCCCTCAGCCTCTCCCCATAGGGCTTGTGTTCAAGTCCCTTCCCCAGTCTTGTTGCTCTTCTCTGGACCCGCTCCAGCACTTCAATCTCTTTCCTGAGCTGAGGGGCCCAGAACTGAACATGATACTCCAGGTGTGGCCTCCCCAGTGCAGAGCACAGGGGAAGGGTCACTGCCCTTGTCCTGCTGACCACGCTGGTTTGGATACAGGACAGGATGCCATTGGCCTTCTTGGCCACCTGGGCACACTGTTGGCTCATGTTGAGCTTCCTGTCCATTAGTCCCCCAGGTCCCTTTCTGCCTGGCTGCTCTCCAGCCACTCTGGTCCCAGCCTGGAGCGCTGCAGGGGGTTGTTGTGGCCAAAGTGCAGGACCCGGCACTTGGCCTTGTTGAACTTCATCCCATTGGAATCGGCCCATTTCTCCAGTCTATCCAGATCCCTCTGCAGAGCCTCCTGCCTTCCAGCAGGTCCACACTCCCTCCCAACTTGGTGTCATCAGCAAATTTGCTGACGATGGTCTCAATCCCCTCATGTAAATCATCAATAAAGATGTTAAACAGGACTGGACCCAACACTGAGCCCTGGGGGACACCACTAGTGACTGGCCGCCAGCTGGATGCAGCCCCTTTCACCAGCACTCTCTGGGCCCATGATTCTGAGTATTAGTTTAGAAAACTTGCAGAAAACTTCACAGAGAAAATTAATACTGATGTTAAGACCATATAAGCCAAGAAATGCTGTCAGGAGCCAGGGATCTTCAATTATGTTTCTGCTACTGGCAAACAAGCAACTTCATGGCTACCTGCAAACGGTGCGCAGAGACAGGCTCCATATCTTACCGTGCACGCTGCCTACTACCGATCCTGCAGCGGATCAGCAGCTGCATCTCCTGCTTCAACTGCCACAGACAGCAGTCCCAAAGCAAACTAAATTTGGGGAGCCCTGGTCTACCAGATGCTGAATATAGTTTAAAATAGACAAACCTGCACTGTTACTGGCTAGGACAAAGATATATATTTTGTGTTTCTGGAACAGGGAAATAATTATTTACCCTCTTAATGCAGTGCAGTGAACATCCGTTCTGCATGCTGTGTGTTTTGTCAATGCCTTGCCCAGCACAGTTTAGCCTCTGACTCCCAGACAGTACTTGGACCTGATCCAGGAAAAAGCACAAAGGGACGCTGTACGAACAAGGCCACTTTGTGCTGAGTGGGAAAGGAACACAACCACCCAGTAGTAAGCTGTGCTGTGCCACTTGCCTTCACGGTCTGACAGCCAGGCCAAATCCATCCTGTTTACCAGTACAGATACTGCCGCGTTTCCACAGCAAAGCAGGGAGAACAAGGTTCCACCAGGCTGTGAACGTACCGCTTAGGTGGAGCACGTGGAGACGGAGGGTTTGGAGGCGTGTAGGCTGTTCTGCTCTCCTTAACAAGGCGTTTGTTCTCTTTTAGCTGGAAAGCTATAGTTGTCTCTTGAAATCGGGCATGCTTTCCGTGAGGCCGCACCCGCCTTGATTTTAGAGATTTCTGCATTCCCTCAAAATTAACACAATCACATTAAAAACATATATTCCAGTTGTTGAATTTTTCAAGTATTCTGAAGCATTCTGCTTCAGAATTTGTCCTGAAGTCATGCCGGCTGGCTTTGTTGCACAGTCAGTGCAGGTTGTACAACTGATCTAAAAGGAAGCACAGCTGTGCCGAACAGAACATATGCTTAATCCAGCTATTGCTTTGTAAACAGTTCAAATTTGTCCAATGTCACGCTTCCTGGGGAAAAACTTATTTTGAAATCTAGAAGGTTGCCAAGGTAACATTTTATTCAGCCATGAAACTACTATTGCCACATTTGTATTTGCTACACAGACACTTCGACTAGTCCCCTCAGCATGAATTATTGAAATGCTTAACCTTCCTGCCCAAAATCCTGGCTGACAGATAGATATGGGAAGCAGTAAAAGTTACATATGTGTACATCTGTGTTACTGTATCAGATCTGATTTTTCAAGCTGAGAGTGATACTCTGAGGAAGATTTTTTAAAAAAGGCATTTAATATAAAATGCCAACTATCTGTAAAATTTAGCAGCTCGAAATACTCTTTAAAGAACTCATTTGTTTGCATTACAGAAGCCTCTTGCTGGTTGCAAGAAGGACTTAACCAGAAGCCAGGATTGGTATGGTGAAGTTTGACAATTTCTGTAATCAATGAACACATCCTAACATGAACATGCTTAACATAACCTCCTACCAATGATTAGCATTAGCACAATATGACTGCTGAATGCATTCTTCATGGCAGAAGATGACCAATAAGAGGAAAATATTTCAGCTTTGATTTCAAGTTGAAAAATAACCATGCTAATTTCAAACATGAAACTAGGTTAGGTGAAAGTTCTCCTTGCTAGTTCTGTTATTCATTGTTTCAAGTTGTACAGGAATAATAACACTACTTTCCAAAAACATTTGATAAAACAGTCATAACCACAAGAAATCATGTAGTAGATGACATAGTTTATCCCCCTATGCCTCCTAGCTCAAAATAAAAAAATTATGAGGAAGTGCAAATCTTGACAGTGTCTTACATTATGTAACAAATCCCAGAGGACAAGTAGAAGCAAGCATAAATCCTTTTATCACTTCCATACCTGTGATTTTGCAGGTAATAACACACCTTTCTTCTTCAAAGGGCCACTTTCAAGGACGGGATCTCTTTTTACAGCTCTGGCTCTCACCAATGCTTCCACGCTTCCTTGCAGAGTGGCGTTTCGCTCTGGAGTGGGGGGGTCATTTTCTTCTCTGAATTCATTGTGCACTATATGAGCACAGCTGTTTGCCTTCTGAACTGCTGAAATGTTTGTAACATACCGATGTGTATCTGTATCAAAAATAGTAAATGAACTTTCAACTGTAAGCTGAAAGGGGCAAGAATCATCTTCATTTCTACATTTGATAGCTCTGTTATGCTAGGTATAGCAAATCATGAACTTCTAAGCTCTAGCGTAATTTAAAAAAATTAAATAAAATAATTTTAAAACCCCTTGTATTTCCCAACAACTATTAAATAGGCTTTATTACACCATTTTAATGAACAGAAGATTCGGGGGTTAGTGTGCATATACATATTTATATATATATATTTGAAAATACACACATATATGAAAATAAAGGGAAAGCCTTTTGGTAGTAATTGCCTTGGGACATCTAGGCAATAATAATCACAGAATGCCAGCATGTCAGGGGTTGGAAGGGCCCCGGAAAGCTCATCCAGCGCAATCCCCCCGGAGCAGGAACACCCAGCTGAGGTTACACAGGAAGGTGTCCAGGCGGGTTGGAATGTCTGCAGAGAAAGAGACTCCACAACCCCCTGGGCAGCCTGGGCCAGGCTCTGCCACCCTCACCAGGAAGAAGTTTCTTCTCAAATTTAAGTGCAACCTCATGTGTTCCAGTTTGAACCCATTGCCCCTTGTCCTGTCACTGGTTGTCACTGAGAAGAGCCTGGCTCCATCCTCCTGACGCTGGGGGAGACTGTGTCAAATGCGTATTGAATAATTCAAAATACAAACCAGTTAAGAGACCCCTGGCAGCTGGAAGCTTTCTAGGTTCTTGTCCATGCTGTCCCTTTAAGATGAGAGGTTTGTTTTCTCTTTTTGGAGGTATAAGCTCCTTTAGGGGTGGAAATGTGTCACTGTTCCTTGGAGATTTGCCCTGAGAGGCTGAAATACACTTCTTCACTTTTTGGGGTGCTTGTTTCTTTTCCAGCAGTGAATCCAGATCCTGCACCAAATATTTAGAATTGTAATTACTCTCTCAAAAACCCGATGTAATAATGAGAAGCAAATTCAAGAGATTCTAAGTAGCTGGAACTTTTTGGTGTGGTTTTGGTTTTTGTGGTAGTGATTATTCCTGATAGCTTGCTCATGCAGAAGTTTCTTCAGATTATTAACTTAAATCTTACAGAAAAGGCTTGCATTTTGTATTTACAATTGACTCCAGCACATTATCTGCTTACAGCATGTTCAAAAAAGAAGTGGACACAAAGGCCACAGACATTAAAAAAAAAGCCAACCAGACTATGGTAAGACAGACAGAAACTTCTTCCAGTGCTAAGTCCGAAATTAAACAGTTCTACCTCCTTTCCTGTTGCCGGGCAGCCAGCGCTGCTACTGTTCTCATAAGCAGTTCAGAACAGTAAAAATGAAAACACAGCTCTTACAGTTAGAAAAATATTAAAAAAAAAAAATATATGACTATTGTATTGGTTGCTTATAGTCAAATTAATTGAATACTGGTTTCGTAATAGTTCAGGTTGCATAGGTTCTTACTTAAAGAAATAATCCTGTAGATAGGAACTGCAGCAGGAAATGTAAAGCAGAACTTGTCTATTATACCAACAACACGTTTTAAGACATCAGATACCACTTAGAAGAACCACTGGAAGGGCATAGAGCTTAAGTAACTCTTGTAGCTACAACTTTATCTTCTGCCAGAACAATTCTGTACCCACCACCACCCAGACGCTCATCACCAGTCCTGATGACTAAAGCACGCACTGCAAAACAATAATCACCTTAACTTACACCAGTGTATTAAATGCGGTTATTTCAGTCCTGAAAATGGCAAACAAATCAGGAACTGGTATTTGTGTTACCACCATCATTACCAGTCCTCATTCTACCAGAAGAGCCAATAAAGATAGGAACAGCATCAACAAGAACAGCAGCAAGCAGCTTCAGTGTTTAGGACACAACTCTATTTTAGACCACCATTACTTGGGAACATTGGAAGCATATTTATACATTAGAAAACAAACCCACACCACAAAACCAACAGTAAGATATTCTGCCATTTCAGGATCACATGATACAGTCTGCAGTCTCATATTTCACTACATCTTTTCTGCCTTAGCAAAAACAAAGTGTTTTTTCCTACCTCAACTTGCAGCAAAATATCTATGATAATGTCAGAAACAGAAGAATCCACTTCTAGTTTGGCGGAACAGAGAGACAGTTGCCGAATGAGACTGCCCAGCTCCTTGTAGTGGGCAGGAATCTGCTGCTCTGTTTGGTCTGTGAACTGACTGGCAAATGCCTGCAAGGCTCGTACAGCTCCTCTGTGTGCTGCTGCCAACCTGGATGCTGCTCGAGACTGGAAAAATGAAACAAAAACGCTCAACAGCTACAGTTTCTATGACCGCTAAGAACTGAGGAGAAAGGGAAGCAGCAGAGGCAGTATCAGACCAAGCGAGACACTTCTGTGAGGATGAGATGAAAGGTGCAAGATGCAAAGAAAATCTCCCTTCTGGACAGGGCTCAGATGTGCCCTAGACAACCAAATTAATTTGCTAGAGAACTTTCTGTCAACAAGTTACTCACAGCCTGAAGAATAACTACATCTTACCTTTTTAGTATGTTTGATTTTATGAGGACTCAGTTTCTCTAAATCATCCTGAATTTCTTTTACCTGTTTATCAAGAAAGGAGGCAGAGAGGAGAAAGTCAGTCAGAATTAACTCTATATCTATAAATGAACAATTTATCTTCACTGTAACATCTGAGTGAAAGTCCAAATTTTCCAACAGTAATGCTTATCTCTCTGTCCAGTCACACCATTCACATCTAAACTAGAATGCCATGCAAGTTCAGAGATAACCTGATCAAATTTCTTGTTTCAATTCATTTCTGTCAAATTCATCACAATAAACTCGCTACTATACATCCCAATTTAAAATGCTGTTTCCTACCTGTTGGCGGAGTACATACAGCATCCGAGCTGATCGTGCAGCTTGTTTCTGTCTCCTAGCACAAAGTTGTTGCTCTTTATCAGGATCTAAAATTTCTCTCTCTCCCCCTAAAAAGCATTAAATGTAAAGTTCTATGTCTTAATTTAATGTGTGAAAGTCCCATTTAAGCCACAATAACAAACATAATTTAGCCATAAGCCTCCTTCGTGCAGAACCAATACACAATATACATTTTGCAGGGCTCCCCTGGGCAGTGATGCAAGGTAGATATTTTAACTCTACGTCGCCAATAGGCCTACAGACACAAATATTTTTTCACCCACATTAAATAGCCTACCACTAATCTCCTGTATTGCAGGGTGGATTGGAACTCCCCACAAACAGAGGTATTAAACCCTGCTATTGCCTAAACTGGCTACGCATTCTAGCTTTAATCTACTTTTGAAAAAAGCAGATAGTTCTCAAAAATCCAGAACTAAACACAGATTCTAATCTAAGCCAAAAAAACAGAAAGGAAAACAAATCAACAAACTGCTGTAGACTTTTATAACATTATTATTGCTCAGTCTTACACCTTTTTTAGTCAGTTCTTCAATTTTCTGGACATAGCTCCTCAATTCCTTTTGCAGCCGTCGGACTTCCTGCAGATTTCTATCTTCCTTTTTGTTCCCGCTTGGCCTGGGGTCTGGTCCTGTGGCAGGGGTGGAGGGAACACCCAAACCAGCCGGTGCGGGCTTCCCCTCACCTGGTGTGTAGAGATAAACCTTAGCGCCAGAGGTGGTACTCTCCATTTGGGAAGGCTCACTGAGGTTCTGCTGATATTTCAAGCAAGTTTGAGACTTCAGTGCATTTTTATTTTCTGGGCTTTCAAATACTTCAGTCTTCTGCTGCTGTGACTTCTGGGCCAACAATGGTTTACTGATGGCACCTCCAAACACTTGCTGTTTCACTTGCTCTTCAAGATGTCTTCGTTTTATGTCCCTTTTGGCAAGCTGAATAGCCAATTTTAGTCTCTCTTCAGATACCACTGAAAACATGCTAGTGCTTCTTGTACTGGGGTCCTCACTTCCAGCCAGATTTCTCTGATCGTTGGATGCCTTCAGTTTTTCTATTATAATTGGGTGGGGGTTAGAGAATCTGAGAGCCAAGTTCTCTGGAAGCGCAGGAACATTTCTATTAAACTGGAGCTGTTCCGAAGTGTAAAAAAAGCTGATGTTACATGGAACACTTTACACAGGTGATGTACCTCTACTGCACCTCACATTAGAATGCATTCTGTCATGCTGGTACTTCCTCAATGCATGCAAGGCATCCCATCCACTCAGACAAATGCCAGTGTTCAAAATTATTTTGAATTAAGCTTTTAGATCACCCTGTAAATAACATAACGCACTTATCTGCAACTTAGGGTGGGTACACACACTGAAAAATCTGCTCCAAAGCGACCAGGCAATGGACAATGAATGCCCTCACAAATATTTTTTTTAAGAGTTCTAACAATAAATTTAATGAGTTATAACAACAATTAACAGTTGGTTAATTGGGTATGATGATATCACAGTGATTTAGTAAGGCATTACTAAATTTACAAAGGTAACTGAGGAGAAATTATGAAGATGCATAATGAAGAAGAAATGGAAAGCTGAAGCATGGTACCAGAATGAAGTTTCTAGGTTCAGTTTCCATGTAGTAAAGTAAGAGGTTAAGATAGTGTAATGGTGTAGACTGGGATAGAGTTAAATTTCTTCATAGTAAATTTCTTCAGGTAAATAATATTTACAGGTGTAGTTTCTGGTCTATACCCTTACAAAAGGGCAGTGTCAAGATTATGTATGACAGCATCATGAAAGCAAGTATGAAGATTTGATACTCACTAGTTGGCTGTCCCAAGAAGTTGGTCATAATAACCTTTTTGTAACGATCTCAAATGAAAACCAATTCAGCATCACTGCAGAAGTCAAACAATACCTGTGTTTGTAAAGCTTTTGCTTCATTCCTGTATAGCTGGGTAGTGAACGCAAATGTAGCATCAGACATAGTTGGCTCGCTGGGTCCCATCACATTGGCTTGATGCTGAAAATCCAGTTATTTGTCCTTTGCTTACAACTATGAACATAAGAAGGGGAGAGTCAGGCAAGACATGAGGAAGAAATTTTTTACAATGAGGGGGGTAAAATACTCAGACTATGAGGTTCACACTGTGGACCATAAGAAGACCGACACAGAACTTCTGCAGCTATTAGTGCCCTAAAAGGGAAGCAATACACTACCGCGGTGAGAAAACAGAGCAGGATGGCCCAAGGCCACGCCGAAGGCACCCAGGTCCGCACGGAAAACGTTAGTGTCACAGGAAATCAGGGACGTGCTCATACCTAAACTTCTTCACGGAGAAGGATTTAAAATATGATGTGTGGGGACTGACAGAAACTTATGTCTCCTTCATCTGCCTCTGAGAATTAAAAAATGAGTAGGACCCAACACATACCCTGTCACAGCTCCCCACCGCGCCGCTGTCTCCGCTGCTCGCACCTCCTGCGGGTCCCGCGCAGCTCGGGGCCGGACGCCTGTTCGGCCGCGTCTGCCGGCGGGCGCTGGGCAGAGGGGCCACCCCGCGGTGCCGCCACCCCGCGGGGCCGCCTCCCTCGGCCCGCTTCGCCTCGGCGCTGGGGGCGACGGCCGCGGCGGCTGCTCCCGCTCCGCCTCGCCCTCACGGCACCCGGGCGGGACCAGCACCAGCGGGCGGCTGAGGAGCGGCGGGGGGCCTGGGCGGGGGCCTGGGCCCGGGCCGGCACCTCCCGGGACGCGGTTCAAACCTGCTCCTGGCAACCGCCGCCGCAGGGGCCGCCGGGAAGCGGCCGCAGCGCCGCGGAACTACGGTGGCCGGCGCGGAGCGCGCCTTTCCCGCCGCCGCCATGGGCTGGGAGGAGAAGCAGGTCCGCGGGTACCCCGAGTTCGTGCAGACGGCGCAGCGCTACCATGGCCGGCCCATCTTCGCGCTCTTCTGCGGCGACAAGGATGCCGAGGGCAGGAGCTGGTGCCCGGACTGCGTGACCGGTGAGTCCCGCGGGGCGCCCCCTTCTCCCTGCGCCCCGGCAGAGCGGGCTCGGTGCCCCTGGGGTCCCGGCGCCGCTCGGCCCGCCGGGCGGCCCTGCCCGCGGGTACGCGCTGCCTTTCCCGCTTGCCGGAGGAAGCTGGAGGGGGCCCGTGCGCTTCTTGGAACGCCGGGATGTGCTCCTGGGCAGAGCGGCCTCACCACATCCCGCCTCCGTTACCGGGGACCGCGGGGACCGGGCGCTGGCTGCCGCCCCAGCGAACCGCCCGTGCCGCGCTTGCTCTGCCGCCGCACTCACCGAACGGCACTAACGCAAGGCGGACACCCAGCAAACAATTAGATGTGGATCTTAGGGTCAGTTCCTTCCCCTCAGGAGGCAGGAGTGACCTGCCAGCCGGGATCTGGCAGCAGGCTGTGAAGGCGGTTCCTCAGAAAACACTGCACCGAGCTCTCCTGATCGTATATGCCCGAGTGCGTATGGCAGCCGCGTGCCGCTGTTCTGGGGGGCTTTCATACAAATAGGAGATTCGGCTTTTTCTTACTTGTTAAAACAGAAATTGACCTTTACTCAAAGGCCAGGCTCTTCAACATTGAACATGGAGAAAGCCTTTGGATAACCAGATGGAACAAAATACAGATCTCTGCCTGAAGCAGACGAAACGTTAATTGTCGATCTTGGTGGTCAAAGTAAATCCGTGTGATTCTGTAGCACAGTAACAGTACTAACTACTAACAGATTTTTAAAATTACTCCCTAGCTGAACCGGTTGTGAGGAAGGAACTTCACAACATGCCTGATGAGTCTGTATTCATCTACTGCCTAGTAGGAGACAGAGCCTAGTAAGTAACTGCTTTAATAGCAACAGCTGATATAACTTTGCTATTCATGGACTGGAAGTTAACTAAACTGTCAGAACAACTTGCTGAACTGCCCTTTTCTGCTAGGAATGAAGCAAAATTTTGAGTTTTGAGGTCTACACTATCCCTAACATCAGCTACCTGCATGCATGCTTGTTCTGAGAAGTGGGCTGGGCAAGTGTGAGCAAAGACCTTTGAATTATCCTTTTGAAGGAATTTTAACAGGCTAACTTCAAACCGCACCTCTATGAACTGTACTAAACTCCTTCCTCCTGAACAGCTGGAAGGATCCCAACAATGAATTCAGGAAGAACCTGAAATTAACAGGAGTGCCTACACTACTTAAATATGGAACAGTAAGTGGTTTATTTTATGTTCTGGATCTACAGGCATTCAGATGGGAAAGCAGCAGGAACTTACAGCTGTAAATTAATCACTCATGCATGGTTTCCGATACCCTCTCCTTTAACAAGAGCAGACAACTGGAACAGCTGTTCTGCTCCCACCCATGCACTCTTTCTGGCTCAGAGAGAATCACTCTGCTTTCTGTATAATGTTGTCTATAATATAGTAAAGAAAATGTGTACCCTTAGCACATAGTGGTTAAGGGGTAGAGAAGATACTTAACCACATATTGTTACCTCCCTGACTTGCAGCTCCTCAAATTTTAAAAAATCCAAATGCTGAATTGTGGGAGTGAAATAAGGTTACATGCAGTGTTCTCTTGATTCAAACAGACTACAGTTCAAGTTCTAACTTGTGCATATTGTTTAAATTAGCCATTACTTTATTTGCAATGCCTCTTCCAAGGCCAGAAAACCCTCAGGCATTTTTTAATTATTCTTACCCTTGTCTGCTCCACCCCACCCTCCCTGGACAAACAATGGTTGGCATGGCTCATGTTGGTATGTGCCAATGGATCCAGGGGGTAACATTCTTTGAATCGCCTCTGAAACATTTTAACTTCTCTTTCAGCCTCAGAAGCTGGTTGAAGAAGAATGTTTCAAAGCAGATCTGGTGCGCATGTTGTTTACTGAAGACTAAATCCTCCAGTAGTCAATCATTTACAAAGACATTAAACTCAAGTAATTTGCAATGTCCTTTCAAGGAATCCTAAACCTCTTAAAAACTTTAATAGTTAATTACTTCAGACTAGTCAAGATGTTATTAAATTCTAGGTCCAAACCTTCCAGTGAAATCCTCCAACAAAAAAACCTGTATCTTTCCTTCCATGTTCAAATAAATTTAACTTTGCAAACAGTCTCTTTTCGAAGATGCTGAGCTCATGTTCTGAACTGAGAGAGCACCCTACAGTTACTGAAGAGTAAGACTTAAGTGCTAAATTAGATCTTTAATAGTGAGAAAGGGGGGTGTGAGAGCAGGAGATACAGAAAAATCTGCTTATTCTTCCTAAATCTGAATTTACATAGCTACTGAATCCGTTAAGATAAAATTTCAGCACCAGAGATGTTTAATGGTTTATCTGTTCAGTCTAAGTATGGTAAATGCTGACAGTCCTGGTGTCACTGATCACGTTAAGGGTTAACAGTTGCGGTACCTGCTCCTACAAGGATAAATATAACAAGAATGCTGCATAAATACAATCTAAAATATGAAAATTAAATCCCTGACAGCTGCTGAATGCAGCACAAATACAATCCAAAATATGAAAATTAAATCCCTGGCAGCTGGAAATCAGTGTTCTTACAATAAAAACTATACAGGAATAAATGTCAAATGCTTCTCCAATACTGCAAGCATTTACACCTTTTTTGTACCACAAATTGTTTTCACTACATGTACTTTAGAGAAGCCGAAGAGCCACTATTTCACTGGCAGAAAACCAATATTAAAGTAAGCTCGCTTTAATGGGATAGATACGGCTACAGTCTCTCTGCTTCTGTTGCATATCTGCAAAGTTCATTACTACTTATCTCTGCTCCACTCCTGGGATCCTTGTCTGCTCACACCGATTTCTATCTCTAAAGCATGCTATAAGGACAACTGTGTGAGGCTCCCAGCAACAATCAGTACCAGGTGAACAGAAATGATAATAACACAGCTTGGTTTCAAGGCAAACATCCACATTTTAGATTTTGTACAATATCATCACTCCGACTTTGCTCATCCTGCAGTTGCAGAAGCAGTACATGAGGGAGCTCTTAGCTGCACTTTAAGACATTTATTCTCCAGGGAAAATGCCTCCTAAAAACAGACTTCGGAGCTACACATTTTGTTAGATACCTAAATGGCAGTGTCCTCAAAACTATGTTTTGTTTTCAAAATCAAGATGAACCAATAAGTACAGTAAGTAATCCTCTTACAAGATTTTCCACGCTACAAAATAAACTGCAGAAGTAGGTATTTATCAGTCTTGTCTCTTTAAAAAAGTTGATGAAAGAAAAAAAAGCCCACCCATCACCTGATAGAAATTACATGTACACACACCCAGAGTGAAACCTACAAGAGTTCTTCCCCTCCTGTAAATAGTTCAGCAGACACAAAGGACACCTCTAGCGTCACTCTCCCGAACGCTTTTCATTTCACAGAGGCGTTGTTCTGCTGCTGCTGCTCTGCAAGTGCTTGCTGGAGGCGCATTCTTTTCCGCGAATAGTGCTGCCAGTGAAGAATCTGTTGCTCGTCAATAAATTTAGCACACTGAGCATTTACCAGTTCTTTGCGGAAATGTTCATACTGGAGCAGCTCTAGCATATGCAAACATTGAGGATACCTGGATTAAAAATAAACATACTTTAAAAGGTACACTAAAACTGGAGTCTTCAATAATTCTTCAGTTTTATTTTAGTTTTGTCATGTATGTGTTTTACTCAAGTATTGAATCATGTAAGGCTGTACATATTCCACAGGCTGTACCTTAACAACTTCAGTATTAGGCTAGGAAACAAGGAGCCCAATAGCAGTTTATAAATGGATATACACGCTTGCTTGGAGTAGCTTTTCTAACGGCTAGATTTTACTAAAACAAATACATAACAATACCTGTTTGAGAGCTCATTTAAAGAGCATAACCAAGAACTGTTTTCCTAAAATTTGAAGGAGTTTGCACACTCACAAACATGCCAAGTCACTCTAACAATGTACTCACTGGGCCTAACTGAAGCAGTTTTGTACCATAATGTTCAATAGCTTTATTTTAAACAAATGCTAAAGTGCAGATACAGGCTGCAAAAGGAAGATTCCATGCATGACTCATGAAAGACAAGTTTTATAATTTTTTCTATTCTTGCTACATCTGGCACTGGAAACAGGAAAATCTGTGTTGCAGACAAGCACAGTGGGGAGGACAAAGGTAAGGGTACAGGCAGAAGTCAAATACAGACAGGCTACAGTACAACACACAAGAGAAGGTGAACATCAAATCATTAACACGCAGAAAACTAAGTGACTTTAACACTTACTTCAGGTATTTTGCATATTCAGGTTCTTTCCAATAAAGTAAATATTTAAGATAATTTACAAAAGCTTTGTCTTTGAAGTAGCCTCTTTGTGCAAGAACTGAAATAAAATCACAAAGGAATTGTCAGTTACGGATGTGTGAAAAAAATCTGCCAAACTTGGAGAACATATAATCACAAAACTATTCAAAGAGGCACTTCAGTTAAAACTATCACTGCAATCAAATGTTGATAATTCAGAATGAAAAAAACACAGAAGAATATACTATGTCAAGATATTAGGCATAACAGACTGGTCTCTCCCTTATAGCAGGTATTTTTCATTCAACTGCAAAGAAGAGAACAGCTTCTTAAATATGAAATTTTGACTGTAGCATCAAAATTGGCAGGGAATTAAACACCTGAAACTACTATTAACATTAGTAAAAGTCTATTTTCAGCTAAACAAATACTGTGAACTTGACATTACTTTTTAACTACAGACTTGCACTTATTTTGTTCTCCACCAGACAGGCGCGTATCTTCTCCATTTCAACCAGTAAAACATTCCACATCTGGAAAAACCCGCCTGCGAGAGATCCAGACACTCTGAAGTACTTACAGACAACCCTTAAGCTGTGAAAGACCCGGTCCCTTCTCTTTGTTCAGCCCTCTCTCTTTTTAACGTTACCAGTAACAATAAACACCATTAGACTATATTTAATTCTCAGGATCGTGATATTTCCAGTACTCACAGTTGAGGTAATTTGGATTTGCCAGACACTGCACAAACTCCAACTCCAGCTGGAACCGAAGTCGATTTCCTGTATCATCTGATACATGGAAGAATTAGTGAGAATTGGACTCAGACAACAGATCGGAAAGTAATTTTCTCGGTTTGAGCCAGACAAATAGAGATAACATGTTTAAATAGGATAAAATAATAATAATAAACATAATAAACATAATAAACAGAGATTCATTTAGCAAAGCCTTCATCGCACGAATCAGCACCGGGCCCGCATTATTAAACACCGTGGTGTGTGGTTTTTTGTTTGGTTTGGGGTTGTTCTGTTCTTTTTTTAAGCCAAGCAATGCAAAGAACGGCAGAACGCCCCGGGCCTGTGCGGCAGGACCGGCGGCCTCTCGCGCGGGCCCCGGACCCGCGACCCGAGCGCCCGCGGCAGCGGCCGCCGCTCACCTGCGTCCATGGCGGCCGCGCGAGATGGCGGCGGGCGGAAACCGGCGGCGGACGGAAACCGGCGGCGCGGCACCGAGGCACGCTGGGAAGGCGGCGGTTGCCCGGCAACAGGCCGGGCCGCGGCTCCTCGCTCGGGGCCACCGGGGGCGGGGAGGGGGAGGAGCCTCAGGGAGGAGGAGCCGCTGGGGGAGGAGGAGCCGCGGGGGGGAGGAGCCTCGGAGGTGGGGGAGGAGCCGCGGAGGGGAGGAGCCGCGGGGGGGAGGAGCCCCAGAGGGAGGAGGAGCCGCGAGGGGGGAGGAGCCGCGGGGGGGAGGAGCCGCGGGGGGGAGGAGCCCCGGAGGGAGGAGCCGCGGTGGGGAGGAGCCGCGGGGGGAGGGGAGGAGCCGCGGGGAGGAGGAGCCGCGAGGGGGGAGGAGCCCCCGGGGGGGAGGAGGAGCCGCGGGGGGCGGGGCCGCTGGGGGCGGAGCCGGGGCGGGCGGGGTCCCGTTCTCCGTCCGCGGAGCGCGGAGGGCGCGGCGCGGCCCGTGCCGCCCTTTGCTCGGAGCGGCCGCTTTCCCTCGGTAGCGAGAGCTCCGTGAAAATTTCCGTTCATCATCCTGGCAGGATTTCTCATCAGTTTTACATACTGATGTTAATCCCTTGGGCGAACGCTGATTATTTCACGAGGGAAACGCACACTGCTCAGAGGAGGTTTTTTCCCCATAACAATATTAAACAGAAACATCTCGATAAAATACACAGGAATTTGGATTTCGACTGCAACAGGCATCATACGTTTTGCACTGAAACATTGCAAAGTTGGCTGGAAGAAAAGCTTTAAGAACTACTAATTTCATATAAAACAAGCGCTCTGTACTTAAAAATCAGACAAAAATGATTACTTGACATTTTGATCTCTGCATGACCCATAGTAAGAGTCTACTGCTTTTCTAACTACGAAATATTTTAGTTTAGAATTCAATATAAGTGATTTTAAAATCGCTTTATTAAAGCTAGGCTGTGCCAACAGAAATGAAAATAAGCCAAGTAAACACCTGACCAGCAGCACTTAGGAAATTCGCTTTCCCGTGGAGGTTTTTGTCACGTGTGAGACTCGGGGTCCCGCTGGAGCCCCCTCCCGGCCCTGGGTCTGTGCGCAGAGCAGCCGCGCGGCGCCCCCAGCGCGGCGCCCCCACCGCGCGGCGACCCCCCCCAGCGCGGCGCCCCCCCCGCGCGGCGCCCCCCCAGCGCGGCGCCCCCCCCAGCGCGGCGCCCCCCCCAGCGCGGCGCCCCCCCCAGCGCGGCGCCCCCAGCGGCTCCGGGCGGGAGCTCCTCGGTGCCTCCGCGGCGCGGCCGCCGCCGTCCTGGGCCCTGACGCCGCTCGAGGGGCTCGTTTCTGTTGCAGATCTTTGCATTTACGTTTTTAGCATTTCTGCCATTAGTGAATCATCAGTCCTCCAGGTTTTGCAGGGAGACTTTATGGTCCAGGTCTGAACTGTTCATGCTTTAACATCAAAGATTTAGAGATGCACAATGTGAGTAAACAGCCTTTTGAAGAAAATTAATGTTGGAGTAATTATTTGTTCTGTCATGTGAGGAAGCTTTCACTCTATAGGCAATTTGTTTCCAAACCCATTAGAAGGTACCTTCAGCATCAATGTTCTAGTCATGGTTTTCCCCAGATCGATAAAAGCTTGAACTGTGAAGGATAAAAATGTATGATCTTGTGTTTGTATTTCCAGAACATTCCTTTTAACTTTCTACTGGGCAAGCCACTGTCGATCACTTCCAGAGCAGGAGGAAATTGAGATTCAGGTCCAAAATACTAAACTATGTTGGTTGTGGGGTTTTTTGTTTGCTTTGGTTGGGTTTTTTGTGTGTGTTTGGTTGGTTTTGGTTTTTTCCTTTCTGCATATTGGACAGAGATTTGAGCTTGGACTTTGTTCTGTTTTTCACAGCAACTTCACCATGAGCCAAGTAGATTTCAGTCATCGTCCGCACTGAATTCCTCATTCACGAAAGACTTGTGTGAGTGGAAGCAGTTAACAAACAAACGCTCCGCGCAGCAGCGCAGAACCGCGGCTGCGGCAGCGGGCGGGAGAGGAGCTCCCGGGGCTGCGGGGCTGTCCCGCAGGCTGCGGTTCTGCCGTGTGCCACACACCAGGTTTTCAAAACTGGGCTGAAACGAAAGCCCCGCTGGTTTAGCTCTGTCAAGGCAGTTCAGGTTCACCGCTACAGCAGCCGCGTCACCAGGCACTCGTGTGGCCGTGTCACCAGGCACTCGTGTGGCCGTGTCACTCGTGTGGCCGTGTCACTCGTGCGGCCGTGTCACCAGGCACTCGTGCGGCCGTGTCACTCGTGGGGCCGTGTCACTTGTGCGGCACCGCACACAGACCCACCCGAAACACCACTGATGTTTTTCCTTGGTGTTTTCCCTTTCTTCCCCCCCACTTTTTTTTTAAGTGATTTACTATTTTCACTTGAACTATTTTCCGCATCTTAGTTAGCAATTTTCTGTAATATAATACTATTTTTTCCTATGCAGTGTGATTTTTTTTTCCCTGGAAATTGGGTTATAAAAACCATCTAAAAAGGATTTATGCATACTTTTCCTTAATAAAATAGGGTTGGTTTTTTTTAGACGAGGTTTAGTGGTTGTGGAATACTACCACTGCTGCACCAAAACACAAGTCCCTCCCCAGTAAACACAGAGTTTGGGCTAAAAGTGGAGATCAAACAGCGCCGCGTGTCCGCGTTGCTATTCTGGAATGCGATTTCCATCTCGAGACTGAATCCAGAGAGCGAATCCTAAGAAAGGAATAAATTACTATGTAGGTTTGCTAGAGTTAAGTCAAACATCTCAATCCTTGGCCATCAAAACTAGGAACAAAATTGAAAGTCAGGATTATATTATAATAACTAAGAACATTCTCTAGGAACAGTGGGATTCTCTCCCGGTTCCAGTGGTCGGTTCAGCCGAGCTCTGGAGCGTGCGCTGGCACGTCGGCCGAGCAGGAGCCGCGCGCGGTGACACCCGCTGTCCCCTCGCAGGGGCTGAGCCGCGTCCTGTTGGTCAAATAGCTGTGTCTGGAACCTTATTTTCCTGAGACATTTTGAAAAGTTTGCTAAAATTATAGCATTTATATATAAAAGAGAAAACTTATCTAACTAATAGAAATAGATATTTACTACCTTAAGCAAATTAAGGTGTTGAAAATTGAAAACTGCATTAAAAAAATAACACGTGGCTCCAGTAGTAATTACAGATGGTAACTAAGTGACAAAGAATTTTAAATTCTATATAATAATAGTAGCAAGTTCTATATTTAGGAAAACCACAGACACCAGGACACTGAAAGGTCTTTCCACCCCCACGAAGGACACGACGCTCCTCCCAACACCCGGTATTTGGCCTCAGCACGGGGGTTTCAGCCTCTTTTTCCAGCTGCCACACAGAACTTCGGACTCTTTTTAATATTCAATGGAGTATCCCCCATCTTTCCAAAAAAGGTCTCTCCTTCAATAGATGAGATATCATAAACGCACTTGATTCTTTGGAGGCCTTGGAGATTCCATTTCAAACGGATACGAAGATGTCTCAGGTAGATAAAGATCTTGCATGTTCACGTCTATGACTTCATTCAGAGTTGCTCCTGAGGGCTTGAGGGTGGAAACCATTCTCTTCTAGCGAGCCTTGTCATTCTCGGTCACCTGCAGCGTTGGCCACACTGCCCACCTGTCACTGACAGAAATAAAACTTTAGCTAGATATGCCTTCCACTTATTTAAGCTTAAAATTTACACCCGTGGGTTTCAGAGAACATGAGAAGCTATAGGCCAGGTTCTGGCATGTTTAGTTATGCTGATCAGTACCGCGCTGACCGTGACGCTTTTCAGGCAATGTGATGGTTTATGGTGAAAATACAAAATAACATCTTCAGTGGCGCAGAGACGCAGCCAGTAAACGGAGCCGCGTCTGGGATGCGAAGGCGTTGGGACACAGGAGAAGGCAAAGTCTTGTCTAAGTGCCATTAGACCTCCGGGCGGACCGATGCGGTGACACGGTGCAAAGGCTCTGTCTGTGACATCGGGGCGCCGTGCATTTGCCTCAGGGGGAGGAGGAGACCCAGCAAGGCTCCACAATGGAAAACTGATCAAGAGAAACAGTGAGTATTTTATACCCAATGATTGGAACCCAAGACATCCCTTTTTGTTCATACATTTACCCATCTGCTTTAGAATAGACTGCAAACTTGTACTGACATGGATAATGACACCTTAAAGGATTCTACCCATAGAACGCAAGACGGAATTCTGCAGACTGGAGAGCATCCTGCTTCAAATACGGTTAAATAACAGAGAACAAAGTATGCATTATGTTATATTTATAACAAGCCAGTACAAAGTCTGCAATTTTTTTACTCCAATGTTATAATTGTAATTAAATAGAAACAAGATCATAGTTATCAGAGACTGAAACAGTTGTCAGAACATATTTAATTAAAGGCTTAACTGTTCACCGAGTTCTATTTTCTGGGGCCGGGAAGCTGGCAGGTGCCGTGGTTTCAGAGCCTCTGGCAGTCGCGGGAGAGCCGCCTTCCTCACGAACACCAGGTGATGAGCTGGAAACCAGGTCGAGGGGTGTAAAAATGCCTAAAAGGCTGCGACTTAGCGCCGCTGCTGGAACGTGTACTCACATGACTGTGGTACCCCCGAAACTGCGGGGTACGCTCACATAGCCTACAGGTGAGGACATTTTTCTTGGGAATCATAAGAATAGACCAACAGCTCTGCCAGCCGACACGGCAGCGTATTCCTCCCAGGAGGCTGTTCTGGGCTGGTGTGTTTGGTTTTAACTAAAACACAGGGAAGTTTGCTGCCAGTGCCGCTGAGAACGGGGCCCTGGGAGCAGCCTCGTCCTCCGGCGGAGCCGGCGAGCCGCGCGCAGAGCCAACGCACCTTTGGATGTCTGGGTTCAGTTTGCTGAGCTCTGTCCGTACCAGACGCCAGGTCGGCTCCTTTTGTAACTGGCACAAAGTTAATGCTGGGCTGCTGCTTTTTTATTTTTCCTATTTCTGAACATAAGCGGCAGAAACGAGCAGCGGGTACTTGGGTATCGCTCACGGCTGCTCTCAAACAGAGCTCCTGTGCAGCCAACGAGGCTGAGGCCTCAGGTCTTTCCAGAAGCTTCCAGTGAGAGGGCTGGCGTAATGGGCTGCAGAAAGAAAGCTGGTGGTAAATATTCTACTTGCTCATCCCCAAATGGGCCAAACTGCTGGAACCTGAGCTGCCAGCTCAGGTCTGCAGGAGCTTCAGGCTTGCCCTGGCAAATCAGGGGTCTCAAAACCAAGAAACACTAGTTATGTGGAGAGCCAGACTTCAAAACGTTGGGCTTGTAGGTGCTACCTTAATGCTAGTGATAACAGAGCAGGGAAATACGTACCGATGTACAGCACTGATTCAGGCTCGAGGCTGACCTTCCCAGGTATAAACCGGATGAGCAGCTGGAGTTTATACAAGCCTGCCAGTTCATGTCAGCTAAGGATCAATTAACAATTAAAATTATAATAGTTACAAAAGTTATAATAAAAATGAGTAATGTTAATTCAGTCACTGGGGATAAATAGAAAAACCAAATAATTTCTTTCTAGTTTTTATACCAGCATCTCGACCGCCTGGCTTAAGAAAATTAAGGGGGGGGGGGAAAATCACATTCTCCTATTCTTGCACACAATCATCTGCCTATACTGGAAACAGCACCGCAGCTGCTTTCACAGATAAAGAAAGCTGGAAGTGCATGGTTTCCAATAATTAAAATATGATTAGCAAGACTCTTTGCTACTGGCAAGTAAAGCTCTGAATACCCTGTTCACTCACCACAACCTCACCCATTCATAATGAAAATAACTTCAATTCTTGGTCGTTGCACAGGTGGTGCACAAATAGTCACGGTTTCCTGGATGCCTACATAGATTTGTGGCAGGACTATAAACGCCTCTTCAGCTGCAGCGGCCGGCGCTGGCGGCCAGGGCTGCGGCACCCGGGCGGGCGGACGGGCCGGCTGCTGGGAGCGAACCGAGCTCGGCCTCCCGGCAGCGGGCAGCGCTGGCGGCCAGGGCTGCGGCGCCCGGGCGGGCGGACGGGCCGGCTGCTGGGAGCGAACCGAGCTCGGCCTCCCGGCAGCGGGCAGCGCTGGCGGCCAGGGCTGCGGCGCCCGGGCGGGCGGACGGGCCGGCTGCTGGGAGCGAACCGAGCTCGGCCTCCCGGCAGCGGGCAGCGCTCGGCTGCGCCTGACACGTGAACCTCACTCGTGTGAAGTAACCTGGAGCTCGTTATTAGTGACACGCCAGTAAAAAGCACATCTTCACATGTTACTTGCATTACAATCAAATTTATTTCCATAATGCAAGTTAAAATTTTAATTAAAGTATTTTGAGCCTGGTGGCCATAAAAACACCGTTTATTTGGGGTGGTGTCTTCAAGCTCTCTTGGTTCCTTGCTTATGTCTTACAATCAAGGATAACTTTGTTAGCTGTTTTCCGGAGTTCAGTGAAAACAGCCTTTGTTTTTCCATCTGTTCCTTCACTCTTCTCCGCCAGGAGGCGAAGGTGATTTCACAGAGAAAGGGGGTACGGTTGAGCAAGCGCCCAGCTGGGACCCCGGCCCGCCTGGCAGCCCACGCAGCAGCCACCGCCGGCCGGGTCTGCGCCGCGCCGCTCTGCTCGGCCGCCGGGCAGCCCGACGGTTACCCCGTTATTCCTGGAGGGCGCTTTGCTGGCGCAGTCACCGTTAGAGCCAGCAAGACAGAAAAGCAGAGAGGCTCTTAGCACGATTTGACCCTGGGCAGCAACGATCTCCATAACAAATGCCCTGTGACCGACATTAACAGACACCTGTGCATTTCACTGGAGACACACATCTTGACTTTATGGCCATCTTGCATGGTATTGCTTGCTTTTCTTTCTTGTCTTTATAAACACGCTCCCCTCTGATACACCTCAGTGTGCAACTTCATAGCTCCTGCTTCTCTAGGAACATCTCCATAGCCAGCCCGGGTCTTCACAGCATTTTTCCCAGGTGCAAACAACAGAAAAACCACAACCCAAAGCACTTACCGTTTGTGATGTCCATGTCCTAAGTGTTCCTCGGGCAGAGAATCCTGCGCTCTTCCCTGAGCTCGATCTCTCGTGCGGCCTCCAGCTCATGGTGGGTCAGTGCCGGGAAGGGAAGGGAAGGGAAGGGAAGGGAAGGGAAGGGAAGGGAAGGGAAGGGAAGGGAAGGGAAGGGAAGGGAAGGGAAGGGAAGGGGCCCCGCACGGCCGAGCGGCCGCTGCAGCGGGACACGCGAACGCCTGAGGGGTCCTTCAGGACACCTGCGCCTCATTAACTCCCAGAGTGCTGGTCGTTATCAACTTAAGTCACACCCCTCCCCTGTACGGGCGAGACAAAACGGTGCAGCGAAACAGAAATAATCTTTGTTTAACTGGCAGATTTTGTTAACTTTGTTTCTGGTGGAAAATTTGATCTTTAACTGGCTTGCTAAAATATTTGCTAAGACCCAACCCATGTTATTGTTCACAAAGAACAGTTCACAAATGAAAATACAACAAACTCGTTTCAGAGTCTGAAACATTCAGTTCTTTTAAGAGCATGGTTTGTCTATAAAAGTAGTGTTTTATGAGCCCTGTAATGAGGCGTCTGAAACAGCTTATGAACATTAATTGAAGATCTTTGTGCCAAATAAGGCTAGAGAGTAATTTCACGTGGGTAAATAAAGTACTGAAGTAAACATGGGGAGGATAACACCTTTTTACTTACAGAAGAAATAGTCTTTCTTATGACCAGAGTTCCCAGTCCACTTTTACGCCATAATGAATGGGCAACTATTGACATAGTGGCCCAGGGAAAGCTAAATGGCCAGAAATAGTTCCGGTACAGCCAGCTCTGTTCACGGAGCCGCGGAGGGTCCCGCGGGGCCGCCCAGCGCCGCGGGTGCGCCCGGCCGGGCCGCCGGGGACACGCGGGACACACCTTCCCGAGGGCTCCCGCCGGAAAACGCAGCCACGAGTGTCAACCGGCCATGCGAAAGCACAGCATAACTTAGTACATCACTTCCAGCATATGGAGTTCACAGTTACTGCATTGAGATGCTACACCACAAATTAAATAAGAAAGCCTTTGGGGAAATCTGCCACAAAGAGATCAAGAAACTGCCTGTTGATATATCACATTTTAGGCTTACATTCCTGTACAGGGATCGATGACAAGGGGAAAAGCAGGGAACAGCAGGCAGAAAACAAATGCCACATTGTGTCCGCGTGGACTCGGTGCTGCTGTGCGCTGGGAATTGTTGCACAAAATCACAAGCCACACCCTCAAAATTGCCGGTCTGCATCAAAACTCAGCAATTCAAAACTGCAACAGGGAGTTCCTGTTACTTATCTTCTGGTTTTTGAGGCTTCAGAGCTGCCATTCGAAGACTCTGCTCCCACGCTGCCGCAGCTCCGGGCTGGCTCGGGCTCCCGCGGCTCAGCGAGCAAGAACCGCAGCTCCGGGCTGGCTCGGGCTTCCGCGGCTCAGCCAGGAGGAACCGCAGCTCCGGGCTGGCTCGGGCTCCCGCGGCTCAGCCAGGAGGAACCGCAGCTCCGGGCTGGCTCGGGCTCCCGCGGCGCTGGGGCTCCCGCGCTGGGGCTCCCGCGGCTCAGCGAGCAAGAACCGCAGCAGTCACAGCGAATTTCACACACATTCCACAGACGTTCGCATCATCGTTTATTCAGTAGTTAGGCAAATCATTTCAGCTTTGTCTTCATGCATGAATTAGCAGGGCACATTTCTAACCAGTTTTGCAGGTTGTTAAGCACAAAATACAACATTTTAGACTGAAACAGGAAAGTTGAACAACTTGCTTAAAGTTTGAGAGTCCCCAAAAGCCTCAGTAAAGCAGTTTCTGGCTTCTTCCTTTATGCTCCTGCTGTCTCCCTGTAATACATACACATTTCCACACGCGTTTTCGCAGTGTCCCAGACTGGTTTATACACTTACTCTTACGCAACCTAGACTCACATGAAACACTCAGAACAATTTCCTCCTACTTTTAATATATAATACATATATAATACACACATATAAACATATGTGCAACCCTGGTGAAGAGCTCCTGGACATACAGATCACAATAGACCTCAGTCTGAAAAATAAAGGGGATGATCGGCCATAAAAACCAGTTACGGGTACAAGGAGGCAAAAAGAGCCTCTGACACAGCACGGCTTCCTGCGGACAGACAGACATCGGCGCTCAATACAGGGTCATTTCATGATGTCATTTATTAGATACAAGACAGTGCTGTAAAATGCAGAGTCCAGAAAATCTTTGAGCGATCTTTAGGTAACCGCTGTCTAGACACAAGTCTTCAAAAAAAAGCTCATTGGTCTTCTAGGAGGAAGTATGTAAAATTGTATATGATGTGTCACTACTGAAAAGGAAGAGGTGCCTTTGTGTTGAGGAATCACTGCTGGCTTTTGGCTGGGACTGATCCAGGGACCCATTTCACTTCTCTGCTGATTTTCACCAACTGTCCAATTCCAACACATTGTCAGCAAATGGTGTTTTTACTACAACCCGGTCATTTCTCTTCCAAGTGGTAACACGCCCAAGGTGGAAAACAAGGTCTGAATAAACCAAAGACTAAGTTCAAGTGAGAGCAGAACTGAGCTGGACTGAACCACCTGCTGCTCTGGCTTCGGCAGAGGTGGCCGGTACAGCGCGGACTGACTTCAGGCTCAGAGCTCTGCAGTAGGGCCAAAGGAGAACGTATTCGTACTTGGAGAGAAAGGGGTGACTTTTGCATCCATATTAAGCTTGAGTCTGTGTCTGTATGGGTACTTTTTCAGCTTGGTAACTTCGAGATCATGTAGAGAATTCTGAAATGAAAGGTTTTTCTCCCCTGTTCCACAGATCTTCAACACATCGTCAGGAAAAGCTTTTGTCCTCCTTTCGTATGTTTTCCTTAGCTTGGTCATTCACGAACTCAGGCACACAGGAGCCCCCTGTGACAGCAGCCCGTACCACGATTCTGCAGGTTTGAAATATTCAACGTTTGCACTAACAGTATTAGCAACTTGGTGTTCTGAGAGGAGAAGGGTGAAGTTAAGGACACGCTACAGAGAGCGAAGAGAAAATAGGAAAGCACCAACGGAGCTCGTCAGAGGCAGCTCTGCCCGCCGCTGCCCAGCTGGCGCACCCATTAACCGCGCGGGTTCACACGCTGCCCACAGACGGGAAACCAGCAACTGCTTGCTGGTTCAGTGTGGCCCAGCAACCCGTCCTGACAGAGTCCACACCGAAATCTCGGCTCTGGTGGCTCTGGTGGCGCCTGTTTTGAAGTGGGGTCAGAGGGATTCCTTTGTGCCGCTGCCGTCGGACCCGCAAAACTTCTGCATCTCAAACAAAACCCCTTCGATGGGAAGCAAAATAAATGCCATGCAAGTGGAGAATCTATCGTGATGCTTGTCCTGCAGGGGATGTAACCCAGCCGCAGTAACGAGGTGATTGTCCTTGCATTACCCATTGTGAAGAACGCATGTATTTACTTAGGACACGGGAACAGGACAACGTGTGTGCTTGGTGCTGAAGAAAAGCTTGTTTGTGCCTGTTATACTGGACAGTTTGAACAAGACTAATTCTTGAAAACCAGTTGTGTTTCTTGGGGTCTTAGAAGCTTTTACTCTGAAACGAATGGGGCAGCTCGTAGGGTGAGCCACCAGACGGGTCCCACCTGAGCACCTGTGAAGGTGGAAACTCGAGTTGTCACTTAGCTGAGGAAAGAGGAACTGATATGTAGATCTGAAAGAACTTCAAGTGGTATCCAGACCTCTGCTTTGCGCCGATTCCCTGTGGTGCGCACCCTCCTGGACCTTGCGGGAGCAATACCGTGCTGCAGCGGCAGCTAATGCAGGAACGGGCCGCCTGCCGTGTCACACGGGAAACAATCCACGCCACAGCGGAGGCACTTGTAGTAATTTTTTATTTGCCAGGCTCTAATTCTACAACTCACCATTTAAATTAAATACAAATCAATGACAGGATGTCATAAAAGTGTCTCGGAAAGAAACATTTGCTATTAAAAGGACAGAGAGATGACACATCAAATGTACCACAGTTGTAATAAAACCAGTGTTCTTTATTACCCCATACGTTCGTTCCCCCCGCCTTGGGCCTCCAGTCAATAAATCACCCTGTGCGACCACTGATGAAGGTGCCATTTGTTTTCTGCTTGCACAGCAACAGAGCCGAGCTCTTCCCTAGCCGAGAGGAAGGCACTTTTCAGAACATTCCTTCCTGCAAACGGGACAGGGAGGCGTCTGTCCTGCAGCTGTCAGCCGAGCCGGCTCTTAGAGGAGCTTTGATCTGCATGAACCCGGACAGGCAAGCTCTGTGCTGCCCATCCACGTGGGCTCTGCTCTCTGCTACTCGCAATAGTGAAAAGCAAGCACCATGAAGTACCTGGCAGGGGTGAAGTGTCCTCATACTGCGGAGTCCATCAGAAGGCAGAAGAAGTCCCTTTCTCAAATGCATTTAGGTACTTACAGGTGCAAATCAGCATCAGGTGACTGCCAGAGCACAGAAGGTGCTTAATTGTTCCTGCTTTCAGTTTCTTCAGACAAATACTGTGATGAGCTTCAGGTGGTGACAAACGTCTGACGCAGACACTCACCTCTTGCTGCGCAGCCCTGCAGGCGCAGCGGGGTCACCGCGCCGCGGCGGCGGAGCGACGCTGCACCGCGCAGCCGGGGACGGGTGCTGAGGCACCTGGACGCTCAGGGGGAGCTCACGGTGCCCAGCACTCTGAAAGAGCACAGAACACAAAGGCGTGAAAAATCATTCTTGAAGTAGTTTGCTGCTCAGAAAAGCACCTTGTCATTTTGTGGATAAATAACTTCCCTCACGGTTAACAGCAAAAGTGTCAACATTTTTCCAGTTCTATAAAGAACATTCACATTAATATAAAACCTCTTAAATATCCTACACACACTACTATGCTAGAGGGCGGATCATCTGACCAGAATTCGCTCATTCTATGTTTTGTAACTTCTACTTTGCATCCCTCATCATGAGGTAGGGAATCACCATGGATGCAGAATTAGACCCTTCGGTTCTCACAGCACCCTTGTGAGGTAGATAGGTACCTTGACATCTTCTTCAGAAGGGGAAACTGAGGCAAAAAGAGGTGAACTGACTCGCATGAGACTGCACAGCAAGTCTGGGAGCAGAATGTGGGTCATGCCCACACGTCTCCACTGTAACGCGCTGCCTCACCTCTCACCCCGCTAAATGAAAAGCACCTGTGTGCCACTGACAAAACACACCTGGTCCAACATCCATCTTTCTGCAGACCCCTCCTGCTTCAGAGCTGACACACACAGGTGCTACGAACACTTTTCTTGCAGGACCTGAATTCCAAAGGACACAGGACAACTCCCGTTGCTGTCAGCCAGCACAAGCCCTGATATCCGGGCCCTTGAATTTTTACAAGACCTTCAATTAGAGCCTTTCTCATGCCTTGTCTCCACTCCAGAATTCCAGAGTTAATTAATAAGGCACATCAGGGGCTAGCCAGGAACTTTCACAATAGGTGTGAAGTCCTATAGGCCACTGGTCATTTCCAGGCTGGCACTAACGAAACACCGCTTGGCATGTGAAACCACATCCTGCGGCCAACAGAGGGAATGGCTCCCAGCCCTGCCAGTGCCACAGAGCGGGAAACACGGAGCCAGCCTTAACTCGTCATTGCCCAGGACACCAGCTGAATCACGACCAGCACGGAATTGGGGAGTGAAAACACGGCAATGGAAAATGTGTTGGATGTCGACTTGGAAGGATTCCACCACACGGCTACGGCCCAACTAAAACATAACATAATGTAAAGGAATGTAATGCCACGTCAGGTACCGTAGCACACGCCTTCCTTCGCTAGCCAAGTGACAACAGGGATTTCTCTGTACAGTTGCTGACTTGTGGATATAAGTAATAGCTGATGAATTTTCAGCCCCTACCTGAATGCAGTGTTCAATGCTAATGATTTACAAGTACACACCAGTGATATGAATGTTCACACCATTTCAGAAAACAGCCTGCTTTCTCTTTATTTAAAGTTCTATAAATTCTAAATCTTGATCTTGACTGAAGGTACAACAGATCACTTGATCATACTTATGATCCAGACACACGACCCTTAGGGTTCCGTAATTACAAAGGACATTTGGCTCCAGCACAACTGGAATAAATTTATAAGTTGGTTCATGCCTGGAAGGCAACAAACCTCTCACATTTGATCTGAAATGATGAGACTCTACATAGGGATTCAGGCAATAGGGAGTGGTATTAAGGGTCCTTTATTTGTTTAACACATGAATTCTTCACTGCTCACTGGCTAGTTGTGCTGTTTGCCCAGGTCGGGAATGTGTCCAGCTCAAACAACAGCTTTCCCCATGTGTTGATGGCCAGTGTGACACAGAAGACTCCAATGATGTTCAACACTATTCCAGTTTTAACCTGTGGGGACAAAAGTCCAAACCAACAACAATAACCAAACATCAGCACAGTAAACTGCAGCAAGGCCTATTTGTATACGCGCAAGAAAGACACGTGGTCAAATAAATCACATAAACAGCCATTGTACCTACTGCCCTATGTTCTTGCTTAGATAGAAATACCAGGGAACACACTGTGCGAAGCCTTTGAATACTTTGCTCTATGACTAGTGTGGGAGCTTTAAGGCACGTACAAGTTGCTCGTATTAGTTAAAGAACAGCTTCGGCCTCGTTCAGGTCTCCAGTTAGAAAACCGGTAACGCTTGGGTGTTCGGCACCGAGCCTGGCACTGGGTGGCCTGGCAGGCAATCCGAGGACCAGAGCCCGGCCGCTGATCGTTCCCTTCTGCTTCCCGCTCCGCTGGGAACAGGGCCTCGCTCCCCTCGCCAAACCCAGCACGCTGGAAAGCACTGACTCGATTTTAACCCTTCAGTGGTTAAGAGTCTTATGGCCTGTCAGTTTTTAATTTCAATTGGGTTGGGATGTCTGCCTGCCAAAGCCTGCGAGAAAGGTCCTGTTACTTCAGAGATGCAAACCTTTATTGCAGTATTAGCACAGCAAAAGAGAGGGGCACAGGGTGCTAGTTACAGCCCATAAGAGCTTCCTAGTACTTGCAAATACTTGGCTAATAAAATTGAACTCTCATCATATTTCAGGATAAAGGCAATGGAGAGCTCCAGATAAGAGACCAGGCAATTATCATCTTACCATATCCAAAACACGGATGTGGCCATAGGAAAACACTATTGCATTTGGTGGTGTTGCAACAGGCAGCATGAACGCGAAGGAAGCGCTGAGAGTACCGGGCAGCATAACGTACAAGGGATGGATCCTGACAGATGCAGCCTGCAATGAAACGGAGAGAATATCACACTGGAGGTGTTCTGAAAGAAAGGCAAAAGGAGCATTTCCCAAACCACCCAGATACACCGACTCATTTTGCGTCATGGTACTATATCACCAGGCTAATTTACTGGCGTTTTATTCCAAAATCCACATGTGCTTAAAGATAACTTTGCTCTTGTTTCCTATCCCACAATCCTTAAAAAAAAAAATGCTTGATTCTTTCCTTAGTTTGCTCTATGGTATAATTTGGAGTTCTGGGCAAGTTTATCCAATGATCTTTTCTTTGACCTCAGACCACACTTTTGCAGGGTAACACAGGGATGGGATTATAATTACTAGGCATGTGGCCTAACACTCTTAAACATTACACAAACTCCGTGGGACTCAGAACTTAAGTGCAAATTTAAGTCACTAATAATGCAGCACCTTGACTGGGATAATTTTACTTTGATGAAATGGTCTAGAATAAAGTGGTTGTGCTTTCCAAATTAAAGAACAAAGTAATCTATTTTTTCCTTTATGCTACAATTTCAGTTCTGCTCAGAAAAGGCAGCAAAACTTACCAGGTTTTCTCAGTAAGTTTCAAAATTGTTCTGGTTTCCTATGGAAAATTAAACTTTTCTAATAATCAGGCCTGCCACCTTCTGTATACTAGCATAAAACCATGAAGGAACCATTCAAGGGGATGACTAAAAAGTGCTGGGTTTTGTTCTGGGGTTTCTGTGTTTTTCCAGTTCCTGGCTGGTGGTTCAAATACAGAATGACCAGAAGTAACTGATGTTTGTTGATCTATATTAAAAAAAACAGACCCCACCTCACTTTCTCCAGGGCCAAGGGACACACCTTACAGAGGACTCGCACGGGCGTCCTGTTCCGTGAGGGTGCCGCAGGGAAGGCATCCCGAATCAGCTTCTTTCCCCAAGAAGCTGGTTCTCGGGGCTCACGCATATAGGTAGGGCAGACTGGAGAAAGTCTGCATCCCCCCTTTCTATCTCCATATGATGCTACAAACATAGCAGTGAACACCAGCCATAGTCACTATCCATTATGGCATACTGTCAGATGGACTCTTACGTCACTGGCTTCCAGATTAACATTGGAGCAACATTCAAGACAATAAATACCATATTGCTTTGCCACTAGAGACTGTCAGTTTAACTCTGATTTCCCAGCTGATAGGATAACAGGATGGAAGTAATCTTACCAAGGTAGAAAAGACAGGTATGAAGAGGGTGGCTGTGGCAACATTACTGGTGCATTCAGTGAAGACAGCTATAATCAGCGAAATTATTGTTGCAATGGCCCACGGTGGGATAGATCCTAATGGGGTCATTTGACGACCCAGCCAAGCCGAGAGCCCAGAGCTCTGACGAGAAAAAAACACAGTGTTTTCCAGTGAGGCTTAGAACCCATGGTTCACAAACAGGGAACTCGTGTATCCTACCAAGTAACTCTAAACGACTCCCGAATTATATGAATACTATCCAGGAAAGTACAATGACATGTCACAATCACCAAAAGACGCTCCTTGCCTACTAGACATAACACTGAGTCCTACTTTCCTGATTTTTCTGGAACTCAAATACTTGCTCAGACTTTGGTTACAAAATAATACTTTTTGGCTAAACAGAAACAATTATTGCTGAGACTATGGCAAGTAATTAATGTACCACTCAGAAGTTTTCTGGCATGTTTTATAACGTTTCTGAAGATACTGATGCTGCATGAATGCCCTATTGTAGGAACATAAGCAGTGATTGACTCAAAACAACTTACAAAACCTTTGACTTGATGGCTTCTGATGCTCCAGAGCTTTAATAATGTATGTACAATGCATGTAGATGAACCTAAGGCCCTAGAGCTTTCATTTGCCCCATGGTTTCAAACTACCTAGCCACAAAACTTAGATCTAATATGAATTTCCCCACAGCATGGCACTGTTGATAACTAAGGTTTGCTTTGATTTAGATGCATCTTAGCTGTGATGAAGGAAACAATATGGTTCGAGGTTGTTTCCTGCTTTGTGAATTCAGCTGCCTTTTCTGTGAATTTATGAACACGGGATCAAACCATGGGCTTATGGAGCGCGGCACATTGCCTGGCAACAGCCACTGACAAGAAGTTCAAGCAAGCCCACTGTACACAATTGTGGAAGATATCTACCCACAATTATTTTCTTCCTGACCACTTCAGTAGCGGTTTGGTTTCAATCTAACGATAAATATTCTTTAAACACATCTCAAGTGGTTCTGAAGATCTTACAAGTATTATCTGTATTTCTGTTTTCCTAGTCAGGGCCAGCATTGGGATGGTAACAGAAATAAGAAAGGCTGGTTTTCTGGTGTTCCAGCCAGTGAAGGTCTCAAACTACTCGGCAGCCTCCAAGATGTGAGGTAAATTGAAGAAACTTGGTCAGAGCACACAAATTCCTGAAAAAGATGCACAAACGTTCACCTCTCCTCCTAACTTTTGCTAATTTGGATCTGCCTTTAGATCTCAACATCTCTGCTGGGGTTGGCTTTGGGTGCATGCCCAGTAACACAAGACTAGATAACAAACCAGGGAAGTTCGCCTTTGAGTCAGAAAACAACAGATGTCAGGACATACTGCGCTTGCATCAGCCAGAGCAAAACCTCCTCCCAGCAGCAGCACAACGCTCCAGGGCATCTTCCTCTGAACCATGTTCCAGTCTAGCAGCGGGGCTGATAAAAACGGCTTTTTTATATCTGAAGTAAGAAATGAAAAGCAGAACATATTTTAGGAGAGTGAACACATTTTGTCTCCTGTTCTATAAGATACCAGGGAAAAACCCAACAGACAGGTGCCTATTACTGAGAAACCTGCACAGGGTAAGGGTAAAACACACAGCAGGGACCACGACCCAGCCCTGCGGAAGGAACGAGGGAGGTGAGCTGTCCCGAAGAGCTGCATCCAAACCCAGCACACATTTCTGCCATGTTAGCTGGAGCTGACTAACTGTTCCACAGCGTTACAGTTCCCCTTTTAAATACCTTCTTCAGCCTGTTCAGGGTCAGACATGCTTGGGTTCCAGCCTTTGACTTTGGGTTTATTGGCAGGAAGGATAAACAGCAGCAGGGCAATAAACACAGCAGGAGCAGAGTCAGTGATATACCTACAGAAGAAAAGAGAATATAGCTTAGAAAACAGACATCGTTCTCCTGGAAGATGGCTGCCTTCCAGCATTGCAGTCACTGCTCTTTGTCACCCTATGGGGCTTTGTATATTAGTAAAATGGGACATTAGTTCACGACTGAGGTCTCTCAGTCCCGCCACAACACAAACACAGGAATAAGAGAAACCAGCTGCTCTACACATTAATAACCAGCCACAGGTGACCATGGCTCCTGGGAGCAGGGTTCCTTCTCTGTGGTGACACCAAGATTCAACAGTTTTATCTCAAAGAAAGACGTGTAAAGAAAGGGCCTAAATTATCGTCCCATTGTGCATTTTATGTTAATGTGCCACTGACATTATGTGAAAAAGCCATGCAAAGCACCAAATCAATTTCCCAGTGAGTTCTAAGCTATTGTTTAGGGGTGATGTTACCAAATATTCAAATAACGCTGCAACTGATAGGAGCTCATACAAACAAAATACTAAGGTGCAGGTCAGCGTGACTGAGACGAGCACTACGGAACTTGCTGTTCCTCCGGGAGGTTCAGCGTGCTCCATGTCTCAGAGTCCGAACTGTCAAACAACAGATCTGTTGGTGATCTCCTGCACAAGCAACAGGACCAAACCCAGCACACGGGAATTCAGATGAGGCTGGAATGAACTACCCCGCACTCAAAATGGAATGTAAGAGCAAGAGAATCTGCTTTAAAAACTTACTTTTCTCCTCCGGGGAAGAGCATGGAGGCCCAGCCTTTTACAAAGCCTGGGTTTCTGGAAAACCACAAGAGAACCAGCAAAACAAACATTAGGAGGACATTGGATTCAGCATAAGAGATAGGGCCTAATTTCTTCATTTCTGCCTTCAACACGTTGTATGCAGCTTTTTCTTTAGCAGTTCTCTCTGTCCCACAGCCCCAGCTTTTTTTAAAGCTTTAAGAAAAAGGGAGAAGAAAAGACTGTAAATATTAACATCCTAGAAGGATTTAACATACTTGCCAGTCGGAAGCTGTCGCTCCCGGGACAGACGCAGGCTACAGCAGAGGCCAGGAACACAGAAACGACAACAGTGTCAAAGTATTTCATGGGGGCGTGCCAGTTCTCACAGAAGAATGGGGTCAATGAATGGATGTAAGTCTCTGTCCAATTTGGAGCAATCTGGGATGAAAACTCCGGTTTTGAATCAAGGGTAGCAAACCAGATATGCCAGCTCTCCTAGGGCTGAAATTTTCTGATGTGAAATTGAAAAATAAAAAGGCAATTCTGTCTGAACATTAAGAATCAATAAAGCTTTCGCCTTACTGCAACTCCCATGAACACAAAAGGTTTCCAGACCTGAAAAGTTGCCATGAAATGGAACTGCTCTCTGATACAAAACTGGTAACTGGTCAGTGCATTTGTTTTAACCAGATTTCTCAATAAGCTGATCTGCATTAGCTGAGGGGTTTACACAATATCATGTAGTTAAATACTCACTTCAGTCCCATGAAGAAGCACTGTAGCCAAAGCCAAGCTAGTACCAACATCAGAATCATGTTTGGGAATGCAAACCCAAACCAGGAAGCAAAATTCACAATATCATTGTTGTTGGGATATAACCTGAAAAGAAAAATGCTTTCTGTGTGAATGTCACAACATTTAGTGATCTACTCTCTCTTTAACATGCGCTAGTGACAATAATACCTGTAAATCTAGGACAACCATTACAAGTAATCCTAAGCAACATCCATAGCCTAACTGAAGTCAACAGGAAAGCAGCCTGGATATCAGAGCAGAACTTAAATGATCCTCTGTTCCCCTGTGTTTTACTTCAATGCCTATAGGAGCTCATGTTGATATTTTAGGTCTCATCAAGTCAAGCACTGCTGAAAGATCTCCCAGACATTCCAGGTACCTTTCACTTCCAACATGCTCTGATAAGAGAGTAAGAATTGTCTTTCCTGAAATTATACCCGTACCTCTGCTCACATCAACAGAAGACAAAGTTGCTAGTTGGCTCAAAAGAATGAAGCCAGTGTTTTAAGAACAGCAATTTTTGTTCCTCCCCGCATCCAACAATAGTGACTGGAGGAAAAATATCAATAGCAAATTTTCAGCTGTGTGTTAAAACCAACAGGTAGTGTGGGAGCTGAGGCTGGAGGACTCCCAACAGAAGGAAGCAATGTAGAGGGACTGTTGTGGAGCCTGTAAAATTTCCACTGTTACATCAGGTTGCATTTAAATCAATTCCCAAACTCAGTTTAGCAAGACAGTATTTTGTGGATAACTCTTTTCCTTTACAACAGTATCTATACAGTTTCCACAGCACAGAAGAATAATATTATAGGAGCGGCTAAGCTATTTTTAGCTCTCTTAAGTGTGCTTATAAGAAGAGTTAATCATACATTCTTCTGGTGCTCTTCATTGCAGTTCCTTTGCTGATGTGCTGCATTTCAGCTGAAAAAGAGGGGGCAGAAGAACCAGTATCTCATGATCAACCAGCCATCTGCCGATTACCAGCAACTATTTCCAAGTTTCTCAGAAGACCCATAATCCCAGTGCATAGCTGCCTAAAAAAAGGCTGAAGTAGGAAAATGAGGCCCATCACTTCATATACATCCCTCACTCTCAGTTCATCAACTGGTTATTGCCTATAGTTTGCAACTGAAACTGTCACCTAAGACTAGTCGGCTGATATCAGAAACAGTGACAGTGTAAGTAAAAGAAACAGCGCGGATGACTTACTGATTCATTTGGCCTTTCAGTACCATGTTCGGTCCTGTTCCAGTGAGTGTTGCGGTTCCTCCAATGCTGGCAGCATAGCATATACAAAGTGTCATTCCCTTACATATACGCTTCCTCATTTTCTTTTCCTCAGAAGATCTGGGGTCATCAGGGACTTGTCCATTGCTTATGACTAGAAACAAAGAACAAGACTTGCCCCAGGTAAAGCCAGGGAGGCAGAGAGTTCAGGATGGGGTCGGCAGGCTTCACGCTTCCAGTTTGTGTAATGCCATTTATTTTAATTCAACAAAACACAGACAGTCCCTAAATACTTTAGACTCATGTCCATGAGAAGCTGAAGAGAGAGGCTGACAGCCTGGGTCTACACGATCCAGGGACGCTGTTGTCCACACCACTGCCACAGTTTCTCAGCAGTAATTCCTGTTTCACAGAGAGGTTGCCACAAGCAAGATATCGTAGTCACTGGAAACATCACAATACCGCAGCAAGAACCCAACAGCTATGAACACGGGCAGAAAAGCAACCCACCCAAAGCCAAATTCCTGCCTGGCATAACTGTTAAAACCAATATGTTTTGTCAGTTTATATCAACCATGAAATTTTGGTGCTTGGTCCACCTACTGCAGAAGTAGTGACAGAAGGACCTTGTGGTGTCAAGCATCGGGGTAAGATCACACTTTAAAGTGTGCCAAAGAGTAGTTTGTCTACTGTGAGTCAAATGACACCAGCTCCTATTTTCCAAGTAGCTTTTAAAGTATCCCTCTTTCTTCTCCCTACCTCCTGGTCAGTAAAGAGATATTTATTGCCACAGAACCAAAATAGTTTGCGTTGGTTCAAAATTTTTCAAACATTCCTACATGGCTTAGAAGCTGAATCCCCACTGATAATGACAAGATTTAGAAAGCGGGATGCTGGGGTTTGGACGGTATTTCCCACAGGATATGCTTTCCACTTCTCTGAGCAGGCAGTTAAGTCTAGGGAAACTATGGGAGGATGACCCAAGCTTGAAGGAAAGAACAGAAGAATCTGCATGGGATCTACCACTAAGCACAACACAACGGCAGCCCCCAAAACTGCAAGGCATTTTGTAAAACCTAAATGCCATGCATTTAGGGATTTCCAGTCAGGTTACCACCCTCTTTCCTTGGAAAAGGTATAGAGTTCTCCTAGGTCAGGGAGCTCAGAGCATAGCAAGTTCAGTAGAATCAACTCACTGCTGAGTAGGCCCTTACCATGCACTGAAGTGGGATCTGATGCGTTCTTTTCCTCCAGCTCAATCACTGTATTTGTTTGTGCGGCTGCTTGTTCCATCATGGTCACATCGTGCTCTGTGTTGTCCATTTGATCCAGGACAGCCTGGACAATGGGAACCATCATGGCAGTGGTGGCTGTGTTACTTATCCACATGGACAGGAAGGCAGTGACTACCATAAATCCCAGCATGAGGCTGAAAAGAGAGAAACGGGCAGAGGAGAAAGAGGAAAGAAAGCACATGTTGATAGACTTCGTAGTCACTGTAACTTAGAGAGCAGAGCCCAGACAGGGATGTGCGTAGCATCCAGTAATAAAAAGCAGAGCCAGGTTCCCTTCTAGGACAGCTCTACCACCTTCACTGAGGAATCCCAGAAAGTCCTTCAGCTCCTTAGTCTGCACATGATTAAGTTGGTCATCCTTTTGTCCCCAATGGCAAGCAAGCATCTAAAATTTAGCCAGATGTTTTTTTTTGGCTAAAGGATAAATAAACTGTTCCTGCTGCCAGACTTCACCTCTGGAAAATCTGTATAAGTGCAGCTAAAGAGATTTTTTGAAGGTTCCCTTCTCTGCTGACTGTTAAACACCAGCCCTAGGCCTCTGCTAAATTGACACAGGCAAAGAAGCAATGTAATACTCTTACAGTGCAGGTTTCACCCCAAGAATCAGCAGGACCCTCAGAGCAATCCTTTTGTGAAGATTCCACTGTTCAACAGAAATTGCAACGATCAGCCCTCCAAAGAAGAGCATGGTTGTGTCATTTAGGTACTGCAAGCACACCTGAAAGACAGACAGTAGGTCAGGGCCCCAAATGTTGCCTCACGCTAGCTGCACCAGCACATCTTGCCTTCCATCCTCCCAAAGCCATTGACTGCACCAGGGCCCACCCCAGCACTGGCAGAGGGGCAGCTGCAGCCTCAGAGCTACCTGCAGGTTTCTGAACCCTTGATCCCCCGTTTAAGTGCTGAACTGCCCAGTGCAGGGGCTCTTTGTGCATCACAAACCTTCTTTTTGGAAAGTAATAAAGTACAAAATGACAGCAATTACCTAAAACACAGGTGCAAAGTCTTGTGTAGGTACCAGAAATGCTGAGCTCCAAAACTGATTTCTCAGCACCTTTAGCAACTACACCTGGCCTTACCAGCCTGTTGGCCGGCAGAGAAGCCAGGCTGCAGTACCTGAATACAGCCCCTGCCCTCGGGCTGAAGCGCCAACAGCCAGAATGACCCTGGAGGGGACACGCTGTGCTCACTGGCACCGTGCTGCCCATCCTGTCAGAAGTTTGTCCCACGCATTTTGAAATCTCACAGTGGAAGTGTCAGCCCTGCGCTCTCATGGGACGGGTTATGAACGTGCAAGCTGCTGGCACTAGTGGGATGCTCTCTAGCAGGACCTACGTCCAGAAATGGATCTTCCCCTCTGCCACCTCAAGCCCCACAACACACCCTTAACGTTTTGGGCAAATGTGTATTCAGCTCAGAAACTTCCCAGACAGGGACCCTGAACATTGCTCAACATGTTCAAAACCAGCACCACTGAATTGGAGCGCTATCCCGTCAGACTTGTTTGCAAGATATTGATGGGGGATCAGAGTAAAGGATATCACTGCATCCCTGAGCAAGTTCCTTACTGATTTAGAGCTCCGAACTCCAAGCAGCGGGAAAAATACCACAGGCATGAGGGAGGTAACAGCCAGTGGGATCACCTCGGTGCACCAGTACACAGCCATGATGATGATGATATATGCACATTTGGCCTCCTGCAACATAATGGAAGACACATTCAAGCACAGAAAGCTGTTATTAAAGATAAGAAACATATTGGTCGCTCTTATAAGGGACCCGAGCACTTCATTGCCTGTGGTTGAACAAGTTGTGCTGAAATAGGTAGCAGAGACATGAGGATTTGAACTCCTACTTTTAAACCTTGCTCTGAAGTCACTTGCATAGATCTTTTTTGACCACGGTGTTTTTTCTAATGCACCCCCCAAAATGTAGGGTGTGAGAAAAACAAACCTTCCACAAACAGGTAAGTACAGGGTTTGCATTGTGCAAATACCTCTTGGCAGTTGAGCGAAGCAGATTTCACAGCTAGGAGCCAAGAATTTTAATAACGTTTGTAGATTTTGGCATTTGTATTTTAGGTTAATTATTTTAAAATGCATGGCCAAATTTCCCAGTGTGGACTAGTCCATCTGACACTCACAGGTCTTAGAGGTGTGTCCAGTAACATACATGAGCCAGAAACTATATAACTGAATAATTCAAATATTCTTAACTTTTAAAAGTAATTCGTAAAGTAAAACCCTTCTACTGTTGGTTTCTTGGTTTTGTGTGTGTGTGTGTGACTAAGCTCGTTACAGGTATTTAGTTACTTTTACAAATAATAATACTGTGTTTACCTACTAGGGGGCTTCTCTAGATTAGAAATGTTGCAACATGTCTTTTTACACTGTTGATCAGGCATTTCTGTAACTCAGCATTCCTTGGTTTGTACTTTCAAATCGTCAGGAGAAGCAAGCATTCATTAGCCAACAGTAAACAGTGGTTTAAAGCTTAAGTCAGTGTTCTGTAGTGCAGAATTTGCTCATATTTAGAGTATGTGTTTATAGGATTTTATTCTAATACAAATGTGACTTTATTGCAAAAATAAATGGTGCTACAGTGACATTTAAAAATTGCTGTACGGTGATATTTATAAATAGGGGTGTGTTTTCCTTAATTTTGTTGAGAAGCTTAAGAACCAAAAAACAGCCTTTGTAAGTAATTTGATTTCTTTTTCTTTAGGTTTCCAGGAGATTAATAACAGCACAAGTTTTGAAAACAATATTTCTTCAGAGACTAAGAGAGATCAGACAGATATTATTAAATTTATTTAATATTATTTAAGTCTCTTCCCTTAATAAAGATGAGGTGAGCTCATGATACAATTAATGCTGTACCACAGCAACTAAGTGCTGGAACTGACTGTGCTTAACCTGTTGCAAATACGGCAGATAGATAGATAAACAACCCTAAGTGAACAAAATACACAATCCAGAAGAAACACTGGCTTTGTGGAGTTCAAAAATACAAGCACACTTACAAATTAACTCCAACAACTACCAAAGAATTAAATATATGTCTTCATCTACATGTATATCTATCTGTGACTCATGGGAACAGTCACAAAATGTTTCTTTGGTGTCTCTGGACAGCTGACAGAAAACACAGTGATCTGTTGAAAAAGCAGGGACAGACGGAAATGTTACTCTCCCATTGTGAAATACTGTAACTTCCCAGATTAGAGCGATGACACAATATTCCTACAAATATCGGAAAGCTGAAGACATACTTATTTTTTAAAGGAAATTATCATTCTTAGTATTGATCAAAGTAGTGCCTAACAGTCAGGAATGTCTCTTTCTATAAAGCATCAGCATTCAGCTGAAAGGCAGGGCTGATATTACTCAGACAAGTAAACGAGAAGGGCTGGCAATTGTCTTTATAAATATGCATGACATCTTCCTGCACTTTAAAATACATGGAGCAATACAGGTCACTCAGAAGAAAGACTGGTTTTAGCATTAGAGTAGACTTTAAAGCTCTAGTAGGCTAAAATACTGTAAACCGAGCTTTCACATTTTGTCAAAAAGGCTACAAGACATTAAAGACCAAACTCTTCACTATGTTATTCCAGACGAATGCTGGTATAACTCCATTGAAAGCAAAGGAGTTGTGCCCTCGCTGGAGTCAGATGGATGTGAATTGGAGGATACTGGATTTGAAACCCTGTTCCGATCACTGCATAACACACAATCACAGCTTCTGACTGCGCCGCTGACGAAGAACGCCACGCAGCCAGTGTTGGTGGAGTATCTCAGAGCCTTAGCAGCAGAATGAGCTGGAGAACCCACAAGTCCTGTCTTTCAGTCCACTGCCGTCATTACTGAGTTATAACGGTGCAGTTATAACGGGTTCTAGCAGTGGCACAGCCCCCAGGATGCACAGAGCCCGGCGGAGCCGCCCAGCGCCAGGGCCTGAGCATCCCTGGGGAGCGGGCCGGCAGCACGTGCTCCCGAGGCGCGGGGCTGAGCAGCGGACCGAGCTCCGGGACGAGGGGCGGGATGAGGCACCGCTCGCCCAGGTGGCCAACGAGATGCTGTGGCGAGGACGCGCCGGGCGGCCCGTGCCTGCGGCGAGGCGGGCAAACGGGCGGCGGGGGCAGGAAGCCCCGGCAGCGCCCAGTGTGGCTGCCGGGACAGGGGCTCTTCGCAGCAGCAGCGGGACCGGGGGTCAGGGGGCGGGCTCTGGGGGCAGCAGCGGCTGCACCGGCGGGGCCTGTTCCCCGCCGGGGCCCGCGGGCACTTACCCGCGTCGGCACAGCGATCGGCAGCGGCAGCAGCAGCAGCGGTGTGAGGAACAGGGTGGCGAAGGAGCGGTACCTCAGCAGCGGCCGCAGGCACGTCGGGGCCATGTCCTGCGGGGACAAACGGTCAGGGCGCGAGCAACAGCAGCGCCGGCTGTTGCCGCCTTAAGTACGGGGCGGCGGGGCCGCGGCGGGAGGGACATGGCGGGGGGCGACATGACCCGCCCGCGCCCTGCCCGGGCACCGGCCCGCCCGCTCCCTGCCGGGGGCCGGGCGCTCCCGCCCTGCCGGGGCACCGGCCCGCCCGCTCCCTGCCGGGGGCCCGGCGCTCCCGCCCTGCCCGGGCACCGGCCCGCCCGCTCCCTGCCGGGGGCCGGGCGCTCCCGCCCTGCCGGGGCACCGGCCCGCCCGCTCCCTGCCGGGGCCGCGCCCCCGGGTAGCGGCGCAGCCGCGGATCAAGAGCGCGGAGCCGCCGCGCGCTGGGCGGTGTCCGTCCCGCGCGGCCGCGGGGCGCCGGCACCCGGGTGGCACCGGGAGCTGCCCGGGCCTGGCCCTGCCCCGGGAAGAGTCCGCCGGCCCGCTCCCTCGTGTGGGCACTGGCACGCAACTCCGGCGTTTCCCGTCTCCCCAGTCCTTACGGGCACCCCTGTGCTCCTGCAGCCCCGCCGTGAGCAGGGAAGGCTGCCCGGCGGCTCTGTGTCACGCTGTCACACCGGCTGTGAGAATGTTTGGAAAAATCTCTGTCCTCATGGTGCCTACAGAAGGCTGCCGGTAAGCACAGACTCTCCTCGCACGCGTTGCGTGCAGGGACCGCCGTGCCGACACGGCTTCTCCCGGGCGCTGGGCTCGGGAGGTGCTGGTGGGGCCCAGGGACGGTCGTTCATCCACGCGCTGGTGAGAAGGGACCGAGCTTCTCTAGGGAGATGGAGAGTTAAAACCACAGCGGGCTCTCCCCAAAACAAAGGTCTGCGCAGGCATGCGTGGCTGTGTTTCACTGCCTATTGCTTTGTGAGGGATTTTGTGTCTGCAACCTGGGTTAAAAACAACCCAGAAAGGTTAACTTGAAAGGTGGTTTGTAATGTCATCCACTTCAGCAATTTGGTCTACAGTGTAGCTACAGAATCAGGATCAGAGTGATGGCACTACTGAAAGGGTGGCAAGCACTATCAGAATGGCAGAAGCTAGACTGAAGACAAATAATTTGTTGGTATTTTATGTTCTGCTTCTGGGATGTCAACAGCCACCTGAAACTGAAGGCAGCATAAATAGTATCTTGAAAATTTGATCCTGTAGTCTCTTAGTACAGTCTTACCAAGCAGCTACTCACAGAAATAAAGAATTTCAGATTCCACAGCAAGTAATGAGGGAACTCTGACTACAGCTTGCACTATTTGTCCTCTGCTGACCAGAGGAACTTCAGTGACAAAAGTACAAAACAAGACACTCCAATGTTAGTGTTCTGTTTGCAAAAGCTGTGAATGCCCACTAAGAAAAATAGCAGCCAACCGGATCTGTACAGATTCCAAATCTCCAAGTCTTTAGTAGCTGTCCCTCTGGGTAACTTACCAACACAGAGGAAACTTCACACCGGAGCAAAGCCTAGCAGAAAGTGGGGAATCAGCCAGAACTTGCATTCCTACGGACTGTCTCCAATGAAGAAAACAAGGAAAGCAGATGGTTGTTGCAAAGCAGCAAGGACAAAGCCCTGCACAGATCTGAACCTGTAATCTTGAAAGGTAAATTCTGAGCGTGTCACTCCCTTGCTCAAGCCATCCTGCCGCTGCACACTTCATATTTAAGATATTTCCATCACTATTTTATGAACAATTGGAGGTTTACACGTCAATTCATGCTTTACCGTAGGAATCAGGAGGCTGAGAAGTTGATTGAATCCAGATGTTAGAACTGCATATTCACATACCATCACAACCAGCAGCATCACAGGCAGGAACAGTAACACAGTGAGGGCAAGAGAGAAGACACCTACATTCAGATAGAGCGTGGAAAAGCTGTGCAATGCATAGTCAAGATGCAGGAAGAGGAGAGCATGACTGGATGAGATCAGTTTACAGTGCGTGCCAAGGCTGGGTGCCGCTCTCAAAGGGGTCAGCATGTACCACCAGAGAGAAGCGCAGAGGAGCATGTTCGATTTGGCAAGTTTTACAGCTGTTCCCTGTCTCCCTCAGTCTATGCTTACAACTCAGACACATTTGGTACCGCCTGGATATGAGAGCGCTACAGGAATGACAGCTCTTTCACATAATTTGCCCCTGAGCTTCCTCTTCATTGTGCCAAAGAGAAGGTGGACAAAGCTTTGGCTGCTTTTACAGAACTAGTCTGACAGCCGGACAAAAAGAAGCTGCATAGAGCCCACCGTGCTTGCAAAACCTCCAGCAAGAGAAGTTTTAGATGCTTCAAAGAGAGCATTCAAACAAAAACCTCCCTCAGCATGAAATTCAGCTCATCCTAATTGAGCACTAACTGCAGGCCTTCGAGAAGAAAGCATCCTTTCCTCCAGTCAGATCTGAACATCGCAGACACCAGAGCAGGATTTACAAATATGTATGGGAGATTTGTGGCTTCGTGGTCTTTAACTACTGCTTTAAAGACAGTAGTAGTGTGGTTTAACCAAGCAGGCAGCTAAAGACCACACAGCCATTCACTCACTCCCCTCCCGGCTGTGGGATGGGGGAGAAAATGAAAAAAAAAAGGTAAAATTTGTGGGTTTAGATAAAGATGGTTTAATAGGACAGAAAAGGAAGGGAAAGTAATAATAATAATAATAAGGGTAATATGATGACGATGATGATAATGCGACGCAAGCGGCGCACAGTGCAGTTGCTAACCTCCCGCTGCCGGGTGCCCAGCCAGTTCCCGAGCACAGCACTATACCAGCTACTGGAAGAAAATTAACTCTTTCCCAGATGACACCTGGACAAATAGGTAAAATTAGCTTTTGCTTGCAGACACCATTTAGAAGCAGGAGATTGTAGCAGCCTTTGGGCTGAATTTTGATACCCTAATGTTGAATAATAAGCTCCTCTTGTTCTTCTTGGTAGATATACTTATGTTCTGCCTCTAATTCAAATGCTGTCCAAACACACAAGTACATTTTGCCTGTTAAAAGCAGTCCATTTGACCTAGATAACTGCTATTACCTCTCAAGACAAAATCTCTCCTCACATTCTTTTTAAAGTTCTTTTATGTTGCAGGTTCCATGCAACACCCAGAGGTACAAACCTTTTAACAAAGTTGTATCAAACAAGGACTATAAGACCTATCATACTTGACAATGAGAAACAAAAATGAAAAAACTGACCCTGACACATTGTAGGACTTGGCAGAAAAAGAAGTGTCTTCTACCCAGGCTTCTGAAAACCACATTTAAAAACCAACCTTCTCAGAACTTACCTCTGTGTGATGCTTGACCTAAAAAGATGCATAGAAGAGGTCTCGTACAATCACGTTGTGCACTGGAAGGTTCACACAGAATTTAAATGGAAAGAGTTATTACTGGCATTCAGAGAAAATCACTGTTTCATTACTTTCTCTTTTCCCCCCAGTAAGTACTTTCCAAGCAGTGCCAGTCCCCTCCGTAGCTTCAGGAGTATCTTGCAGCTAAGTTCCCAGTGGAGCATCTGATATTTTTCCAAGAAATGCTTTTGAGATGCTGAACCAACAGTCCTTTCAGCCCAACAACTTTCTACATAAAAGCCCTCATTATGAATTTTGAGTCTGTGGAGTTTTCTCAGTGTGTGTTGCTGATCAGGATTTCTTGACCTAGAATTGGTATTTCCTGTCTAGTTTGCAAGAAGCCCTGAAGTACATTTGAATGCTATTCAGGCTAATGACTACAAAAGAGGGAAAAAAAAAAAAAAAGAAGAAAATAACGTTAAAAAATTTGATTCGGAATTGGCAACTCTGTAACCTCTCCCTTAGCTGCCATCTCATTAACATATTTGTTCAAAAGCCTTTTCTCTGCTTCATTACATAATTTGTGTTACAAAATCCAGATAAACACTCATTATTCCCAGGTCTAAATAATGGCCTACAGGGCTTCCTTTTTCTTATTTTTCTTCATTTGTTCACAGAGAAAAATGGGAGACAGAAGGGGCTTTTTGGCATTGCCTGGTCCTGTGCTTTTAGTACGTGGTGCTTAAAAAATGACAAACACTGATGCCTGGTCCATCATACTGGTACAAGAAATGCAAGGCCTTCCATCAGAAAATCCTGAAGACACTGGTATTAGCATTGAAATGAAAAGGTAAAGTTCTGTTCCTTTTTCTCTCCAACTTCTATTTCTTCTAAAGTTGCCTGTGTAAAAATGTAGAGCTGTATGACCCCCAGCTGAGGTGCAGCGCCAGGCAGGACCTGCTGCACCGGGGCCTCTGGTGCTGTCCATCAGTGCCAACCACGAGAGAACGGCACCAGGGGAGAGGGGAGAGCTGGTTAATGCACACCGAGGTGTCACCTTGCCCGTCCTTAGAGACACTGAAACGGTTTGAGGGCTGTTGGGGAACAGCGGGGCCTGGGCGTCTGCGGCGGCACAGCCGAGCAGCCGGCTCTGGGCCTCGGTGAGGCGGCTGGGGGACGGATGCTGGGTTTCTCACCCACGGTGACGGCAGGCAGATATTTCCTCAGCACCAGCTGGCTGTTTGTCTGAGTGTGACAGCATTGCCCCAGGGATGCCAAGGTGGGTTTGTGAGGCTCGATATGACCATGACCACCACTCACCGCTTACCGCCCTCCCTGCTGACTGCAAACCAGCCCTGCGGCCCGCCAGCCTGCGCAGGCTGAGACAACAATGGCTGTGGTGACATCAGCCGGCAAGGGCTGCGGCCGCGCGGGCACCACCGCAGCGGCGCACGGGGCAGCCCCGCAGAGCCCGCTGCCTGCAGGCAGCCTCCTGCTTCGGACCGCAGCACCGGGGGCTCGTTTCATGGTGCTGCCTCTCCCTCTCTGCTGGCTCCTGCCCAGGCTGTGATCCGGTAGACTGCAATGTTATGGTTAACAGTAAAATCCCATTAAAGGTGAGTTCACAGGTGGGCTGTCATGCTCCCTGCGGGTTCCTCTGTGGGTAGGTGCTGGTGCTACACCTGCACAACACAGCACAGACGCTGGGCAGGACGGGCCGAGGGCTCCCTGAGTCACTGCGGCTCCAGGCGTGGAGGGCGGATGGTGGCCGGAGCGCTCCTGCCCTCCTGGGGAAGCGCTGACGACGATGGTGTCCTGCTGCCGCTCCCGTGCCAGGCGCGCTGGCGGCCGGCCCGCCACGGCGTGCTGCCTCCCTCTCCCTGCCATGGCGTGCTGCCCCCCTGCCACGGTGTGCTGCCTCCCTCTCCCTGCCACGGCGTGCTGCCTCCCTCTCCCTGCCACGGCCTGCTGCCCCCTGCCACGGCGTGCTGCCCCCCTCTCCCTGCCACGGCCTGCTGCCTCCCTCTCCCTGCCACGGCGTGCTGCCTCCCTCTCCCTGCCACGGCGTGCTGCCTCCCTCTCCCTGCCACGGCGTGCTGCCTCCCTCTCCCTGCCACGGCGTGCTGCCCCCCTCTCCCTGCCATGGCCTGCTGCCCCCTGCCACGGCCTGCTGCCTCCCTCTCCCTGCCACGGCGTGCTGCCTCCCTCTCCCTGCCACGGCGTGCTGCCTCCCTCTCCCTGCCACGGCCTGCTGCCTCCCTCTCCCTGCCACGGCGTGCTGCCTCCCTCTCCCTGCCACGGCCTGCTGCCTCCCTCTCCCTGCCATGGCCTGCTGCCTCCCTCTCCCTGCCACGGCCTGCTGCCCCCCTCTCCCTGCCATGGCGTGCTGCCCCCTGCCACGGCGTGCTGCCCCCCTGCCATGGCCTGCTGCCCCCCTCTCCCTGCCACGGCGTGCTGCCCCCCTGCCATGGCGTGCTGCCCCCCTCTCCCTGCCATGGCGTGCTGCCCCCTGCCACGGCCTGCTGCCCCCCTCTCCCTGCCATGGTGTGCTGCCCCCCTCTCCCTGCCATGGCGTGCTGCCCCCTGCCACGGCGTGCTGCCTCCCTCAGGGATCCAGGGCCTCACTCAGCTCCTTGGCAGCGTCTGCAGTGGGAGAGTGAGAACAGAGAATCATGGAATGATAGAATGGGTTGGGTTGGAAGGGACCTTTAAAGGTCATCTAGTCCAAGGCCCCAGCGATGAGCAGGGATATCTTCAACTAAAACAGGTTGCTCGGAGCCCCCTCCAGCCCTGCGTGCCCGGTGCTGGGGGCAGGGGCCGGCGGGTCAGCCCGCCCTGCTGCAGCGGCAGCGGGACAGGGACAGTCTGCCCGGGGCAGCTGCAGGCAGCGGGACAGGGACAGTCTGCCCGGGGCAGCTGCAGGCAGCGGGACAGGGACAGTCTGCCCGGGGCAGCTGCAGGCAGCGGGACAGGGACAGCCTGCCCGGGGCAGCCGCAGGCAGCGGGACAGGGACAGTCTGCCCGGGGCAGCTGCAGCGGCAGCGGGACAGGGACAGTCTGCCCGGGGCAGCCGCAGGCAGCGGGACAGGGACAGCCTGCCCGGGGCAGCTGCAGGCAGCGGGACAGGGACAGCCTGCCCGGGGCAGCCGCAGGCAGCGGGACAGGGACAGCCTGCCCGGGGCAGCTGCAGCGGCAGCGGGACAGGGACAGTCTGCCCGGGGCAGCCGCAGGCAGCGGGACAGGGACAGCCTGCCCGGGGCAGCTGCAGGGGCAGCGGGACAGGGACAGCCTGCCCGGGGCAGCTGCAGGCAGCGGGACAGGGACAGCCTGCCCGGGGCAGCCGCAGGCAGCTGGGGCAGAAGCCTGCCTGCTGCAGATTAACGTGTCTGGGCAAGAAGGAAACGGACACCCCGCAGTTCCTCTAAGGGCTCGTGAACTAATGTGTATGTGAAACTCACACTACAGACACATACTTGTCTGGCAATGCTGCTGTTTCTCCTTTAAAGAATTTTTGGCCAAGCAGCTGTTTGGGGTGGAGTTACTGCAACAGAGGCTTTCAGTTTCGTTTTTTTTTTTCTCTCTCTACTTTTAGAAGAAAAGATATCAAGGAAAATAAAAAGAAAAATAATGACAGAAGAGAGCAGGTTCTGCAAAAACTGGTAAGAGATCTTTCTTCCTCTCCACCCCTACCGAGCGTGGGGATTTCAAGAGTTTTGTAGGATTTTCCTTAATGTTATCTGGGTCTCCTGTAGCAGGGGGAGAAGAGGAAGGACCACAGGACAGGAGGGGTGTATGCTAGTAGGAAACAAAAATACTATTTTGGATGCATTTTCACATTTCCAGGTTGTTGCTTTCTTGCTACTTTGCTGTGGAGGGATTTCTTCCATAGCCCTGTGCTGTATGTTCTCTTCCTACATAACACCACGGTGGATAATTTGCAGTATCTGGCAGAGGAGTCAGTGTATGGACCATGCCAAAACCAGCAGCTGCCTCAGTTTCCCCCCATGGCTGATGTTTCTGTTGCTATATTTGCAGTTAAGTGATAATATATTCATTTTTTCAGGGTAATTGGCCATTTCTCATAGAATAGAAGGCTGAGAGGGGCCATGAGGATAGCATTGCTTGCTGTGTCTCAACTAGTAGCTAAGCCATTGGGCAAATTATATGAAGACGGTGAAGCACTGCAATTAAAAAAGTGTCAAACGTAGAAAGGTTGAACATGAGCTTCGCCTCAGTTTGATTTGGTCACAAAGGAAAACCCACGCTTAGCCTTGCACAGAGAGCCTGTGCGTTATGTTCTAGAAGGTTGTAGGGGATGCTTCGAACAAAGCAGTTTCTGCACACTGATCAGACCCCTTGGCAGACCTACTTTGCCGAAAACTCCTGTTAGATGCCTCTAACCAATGCTTAAAACCTCTGTTGACAGAGATGACACCTTCCCACAATAAACCCATTCCTGTTGAACTGTATCTCAGTTCTTGTCATTAATGTTGTGAACACGTCCATTATTAAAATCAAATAAGTGATTTCCCAGATAAATGTGTTGTCCCTGAACCCAGCGAGCGCGGTGCCATCCGTGTCTCTCTGCTCGGGGGAAGCCTTTGTCTGAGCAGAGCAGCTGCTCAGCTGGGCTACCTTCAATTGCTCTGCCAGGAGCCCGAGCTGGAAATTTGGTGGCTCCTTAGGTGACACCCAGAAGAGGGACCATCCTTTTCTTTCCGCATCTGTAAACAATGTAAACGAGAGCTGGAGCCTTTCCTGAACAACTGTTGGAGAAATATACCAGGCGCCTCCAGCAGCTACCCTGTCCCTTTCAGAAGTATTCCTGGTAATATGGCACAACAGAATGAGTAATAGAATCCGGTCTCTAAATGTCTCATTAAGATGAATCAAAAATGCACCTATTTCTAGTTTTTAGGGACAAACTAGTTGCATGTCTGGGTTTCGCGTGGGATAGAGCTGATTTTCTTCCTAGTGACTGATCTAGCGCAGTGTTGTGGCCTCGGTGTGAGAAGAATGTTGATACTCCACTGATGTTGTGGTTGCTGCCAAGCAATGTTTGCACCCAGTCAAGGACTTTTCAGCCAGAAGGCTGAGGGTGCACAAGCAGCTGTGAGGAAACAAGGCCGGGAGAGTGAGCCCAAACTGCCCAAAGCGATGCTCCATGCTATGTAACTTCATGCTCAGGAATAAAGACTGCATTAGAGGAAGAGGAGCAGGGTTGAGGGGTTTTTTTGTGCGGTGCTCCTTTATTTTTTGTTTGTGCTTTTTTGTTTGTTTGTTTTCTTCTGAAGTGGCTATTGTTCAAAGACTGGCTGGGCATAGGTATGTCTGTGGGAGGTCATGAGTAGTGTTATTTGCTTCACTTGTTTTTTCCCGTCCCTCTTTCCTTCAAGAATTAAACTGTCTGTATGTCAACCTACACATTTTCTCACTTGGGTTCTCTGTTCCCGCCGCTGTCCCGCTGTGTGTGTGGCGTCTGGCCAGAGTCAGCCCACCACACCAGTTCATCTGCTCTTCTCTCTTTCCCGTTTGTGCCCTTGGTAGTAAACGAGATGTGTCTGCTGCCAATTTCTCCCTCCATGAGGCCCACTGCTTGCGATTTCTCAGTCTCTGTCCAGAATGTGAGGAACCAGTTGCCCAAAAGAATATGCAAGACCATCAAACAGAAGCACACAAGCAGGTGAGGAATGCTACATGATCTTTTTGCAAATAGCAGAAGGTTTGTTCAACCCTCAAGTAGTATGTTACTGGTACTGTGCTCTATATTAATCTATAAGGGTCTGATACGACCCTTTGGGCCTTGTTACAGCACCTTTTGATCTTGTTGCACACTCAACTTAAGAGAACAAAGCTTCCACTGTGGTTTCCCCAGCACTGCAAATTACAGATTAGGTATGGATGCATGCTCCTGGTGCTTGTGAGTTAGCCAGAGAATGCAAGTTACATTATTTGATTAGAAGAAGACAGACCTGATCTGACATAAGCATTGCTTGTACAAAGCTATGACATCAATGCACTCTTCTAACAAAACTGAACTGGCAGAGTAAATTTATCAGCTCTTCATATAGCAAGGCAATAGCATTTTTGGTATAGCATTAAGAACCCTGTAGCTAGAGGTACTATGTTGAAGCATGGATACACAGGCATGGCTTTTTATTTTGTCTGACTAGCTTTATTATTTTAGCAATGCCATTGATTTCAGTTACTTAACACAACACAAGGAGCTCTCGTGGCAAACCCACAGAGAACTAGCATGCCTCCTATGTCTTCAGAGGGGCTATTATCATTTAGACTAGCTGAATATCAGACCTATAATTTTAGGTTAAACCTCAGTCAAAATTTTGAATACACGCTCTTTATTTCACATCACACCTTGCATTTCACATGGGCACCCTTGACAGCTGGATCCTTGCACCGAATGAGAGCTTCCTGCAGAATCGTCAGGTATCTGTTCTCAAAATCTCATCAACACAGCTCAGGCCCGGCAGAGAAACAAAAATTTACCAACAGCTTATCAATGATTAGGATGAAAATGACAGGAAGATCATGTCAGCAGCCTGAAGTTGTATCGACATAGGAAAGCACTAACCATCCTCCTGTGATCCTGATGAACTGCTGTGTGTTTTGCTTGCAGGTCAGGTGTAATCTTTGTCACCAAAGCATGCAGCAGTGCCAGTTGGAGCACCATGAGGTACGTATGGAGTGCAGTACTTTCAGCTTGCTAGGCTGACCCCTTTGGCCAACAACCAAGAGTCACTCTAATGGATTCACCACTAAAAACGGGTAAATCTCTGGCTCTTGTCCTGGACCATGAAGAAACTTAAACCTCTCAACAGCTGCAGTGTTTTGGAATACCTTTTCTTCTTTGTAAATAAGTATATCCAATGGTGGTTGCCCATCCAGTTGTGATGAGGCAGTTTGTTCTAGGTACTAATCTATTACTTTCTCATCCTTGGTGCCTCAAGCTGATGTTCTTTGAGGCTTCCTGAAGACATTTCCATCCTGTCCCCACACTCATATTACCGTCTTTTCCAAAGGAGTGGTTATACAAAGCAAGAATCAAGGAAGCAGCGTAGGAGGAGATACAGAAAAGAATTGGCAGAGGCTGGGAAGCGAGAGCAGCCTGTCCATGCTAGCTTAGTCTGACCATTTCAAGGAACCAAAGCAGTGAAGACACAGCAGGCTTCCCTCGTGGTGGTAGCTGAGGTATTGGAATATTCTAGGTGGGCTTGTGCTCTGTTGCTAATCTGTACTGACGCAGAACATCTTCACTGCTATTGATTCCCATTTTGCCTTATATTGCCAAAATTATCTTAAATTAAAGATGGCCAAGACAGGCAAACTCCTCATACAGCTAAGCCTGCCTTTGGTTGTGTGGATATCCCTTAACAAGAGCATTCTTAAACAGCCACTCATTGCTGTCGCCCAATGCCCTCTTTTAGTATTGGTAGAAAATGTGTAATCATTTCTTCTATTCACGTGCAGACCGAGGAATGCCACGAGCGGGCAATGAAGTGTGAGATCTGTGAGCTTGAAATGCCCTTCAACAAGCTGCAGGAACACTTGAACACCTGCGCCAGCCGAACCGAGCGGTGTTGGGAGTGTAACAAATACATCATGTACAAAGACCAGAACAAACACAAAGATATTTGTCAGAATGGTGGTCTGTCCTACCGTAAGGATGTGGACTTTCAAACCAGTGGCACATCCACTAATGCAACATTTATTTGCCCCACTGGTAAGCAAAATTCCTCATTGTCATGGACTGCATCAGCTCTGTTAAATCTCAGTGAAAATTCTCCTGCCTGCTTTACAACTCCGAGTAATCCAGGCTAGAGGGGGTTTTTCTTTAACCAGCCACAGTGAGAGGTCCAAGTGTTGCTTTATATTATCCTGGTTATTGTAAAGCCAGAGTGGTTCCACTGACTGGTAGGTAGATCATTTGCCATGTTCTTTTATGCCTCCTGTATCCTGGAAGTGAAACTCCTGTCAGAAAATGAGTGTAACTTCTTTCTACTTGGCACACAGGAGAAACTATTATTTAGAATTTCCAGCTACTTCATATACAAGGGCAGTGAAGCATACCTTGATTTCTTGAAGTTGAGAGCAGCTTTATTAGGCCTAAAGTATTGGACAGAGTATGTCAAGGCAAAAAATGCATAAATCCTGTCACTGATTCCAGAAAAGAGCAGGCGTCAGTAGGTGCAGTGATTGGCAAAATAAACGACAGAGAGCAGAACCCAAACCAAACCGCACTGCTAGGCCAGGGTAGGAGGGAAGCATCTCAAGCCACAAAACATGGGGCTGGAGTGGAATTTCAAATAACCTCAAGTCTGAGAGAAGGGATGGTGGATTGGCTTTGAGTGGTGCCAAAAGCAAAACGTAGTCGCAGCTCTAATTCCTTCTTGGCCAGTGCAATCAGCATTCTTTGTTTCTGCAGAACCAGTGGTCAGATGTAGATCTGACAGCCTGTCTAGATGACAAGTGTCCGTGCATCAGGACTGTGTTTCTCTCTCTCTCTCTTTCTTTCTGAAGGTACTGGTGGCAATCTTTGTCAGAAGTGTAATAAGTCCTTCTCAGATGACCAGTACTCCCAACATCTGGTAAGCACATTTGAAACTGGACAGGAGAATGGCCTGTGCTTGATTTCCAGCCAGGTTATTTCTCTGAAAAGCTATATATTAGGTAAGAAAGGACTGTATGTCTTGGGTCTTCAAACTATAGTTTTGTGATACAATTTATTCAGCTGAAGCATCACTGTGAGGTGGTGTCCACTGTCTGTCCCCGTGACTCAGGTCTGTTGCAAATCACAACATCCTACACAGTTGGCTGCAATGCCAATCTTCACCTCAAATATGCATGCTCTCTTTTAACAGAATAAATGCAGTGCAGCCCATAAGCTGACAGAAGTTCTTGCTGACCAGTCAACTTCAAAATTCAGCAGTGATCCACCAGAGTCTTCTTCCTCCCTGGCTGCCTCTTCCTGCTCCAAGAATGCGACCGTGTGGACGGATGTCCGTCCCAAAGGGAAAAGGGACCAGCCACTGACCTCCAAAACCTTGCTCAAACCCAAAAAGAACAAAAAGGTTGGCTTTCCCTCTCCCACAAGAGGCAGACTTTCTACATCACCTCAAGCTCTCAAAGACACCCAGTCTTTTGACATGCTGGTGGCCTGTGCCCATTGCAACATTCTTCTGCCACTTCCAACCCTTCAGAAACACGAGGTGAGAATGACAGGTTGGGTCCCGCGAAGGGCCATGCCCACAGAGTCACTATCTGTCTCACGCTGCCTGGGGTCCCGCTGCCCGTGTCTGGATTTCATAGCTGCTTGAAATACTGGCCATAGGGACACTTTCTGTCTAAAGCATGGAATGTATTAATTCCATTGACTATTTATGCTCACATCTATACAAACAAGATCCATTGCCTATGGGCTGCTTGAGTTTTAGGAAAATAATAGCCATAATTCAAGCTATTAATTTTAAGCTCAAATCCTGAAAAGTCTTCAGCAACTGTCATTTGCTGAAGGCTGATGCTGTTCCTGCTAAGCGAATAGTATGATCATCACTCAGCTGCACAGACGGAGTTCTGCATACTTTACCATTCCAATAGAGGGGCTCAGTTGCCTCCCTACTGAATATAATTACATATTGAATATAATGTTAAATTCTCCTCTGATATGACTTTTTCTTATTTTTCTAGATTAAATGCCTACGTTTGACATCTTTGAAAAATGCTGGGATGAAAAAAAAATAGAGCCATGGAGAAAAAGGTACTGCAGAATTTCAGAAATTTAGAACAGAATTCGTCATTCAGGATTATTCTACATTGGGTTAATAGAAACAATGGGATATTTTGCAGAGGAAGTGTGTCTGGAAAAGCTAATACTCAGAATATCACAAAGCACTTTATATTCCAACACACGGTTGGTTCATGAGGTTGCATTAGGCAAGCGTTGCTTTAGACGTTCTCACTCTCTTGGCTCAGCACCCTCCCTGCTGGGAGCAGAGATCAGCACCGGAGCTTTCACGGAACAGATGATGTGTCCCAGTCTGTCTGGCCCAGCACTGAATGGAGTCTTAAAGAATAATTTCAGAAGACAGGAAGTACAATTATTTTTTCTCCATAGTAAAAATTGCATGTTAGAAGAAGCATTGATGTAATTATGCCAGACAATACCTTCAGTTGAGCTTACACCGATCCATAGTCAGTATGTAAACTCATTTCCTCAGCCTGTCCCAAACAGGCTGTGAATCTTCACACTATTTCTTTGCTCACATCCCCCTCCACTTTTCAGTTCCTAAGCAGCATCATTTCTGCCCCACCCAATTAATTAAATGAAACTAAAAGCAGTTGTTCTCAATCTTTCCTTTTCCTGCTTGTTTCAGTAAATAAGTTATTACTTCTGCCTGTAAAACCTTCTTCTCCTGGTAAATTAAAGAGAGAAAGCACCAAAGTGATAAATAGGGGGGTTGTCTAGTTTTGAATTACAGGACTCGTGTCTTGAAATAAAAGTAAGTACATGGTAATTACATGGATTATTTGGATTGCGTTGTGGTCTTTTTATATTGTTCAACTGAGTGATGACATGAAAAGGCTGAAACTTTAAAAATGCTCATAACTGGGCTTGGCTTGTTTTACAGAAGACTCTGCAGCACTCAACATTAACCCTGGAAATCTGGAAGTAAAGGCATGTCTTCAGATTGAAGTGCAATAGCTTTATCGACAAATAAAAGTGACTTGCTACTCTGGATCAAGAACACAGAGTGACTCAGACTTTTATTCTTTATCAAGAGAGGCATTTAAAAGGTTTTACCAGAAAAAGTCATCACTGTAAAAGTGGTGGGGACTCAACAGCTGTTATTTGAAATATTTCTGAGCAAGCTTGCCATAGGAATGTATTTTTTCACCAGTTTCAGCAAGGAGAGCAGCATATTTTAAAATGTTTGTTCTGAGGGAGACAAGGAAATTAGGAATTCAGAATTCCTTGTCATGTCGAGTGCCACCAATTCCCCTTGCTCTCGCTGAGAGCTGAGGCCTTAGTGTTTATCAGGGCATGGCCCAGTTAAATAAAAACCATTAAATCCTGCTGTCCTTCCCTTCAGTGGCCCTGTGGAGCTAGGGCTGGCACAAGCAGCGTGGCGCGGGAGGCTGCAGACACACCCGGGTAACAGCGTGTTCACCTTCTGGTACACAGATGGAGCTGGTGGAGCCCGGCGGAAGAGGGAAACACGGAGATGCTTTATGCCAACGCCGTGAACGTTTGGGAAGCAGCCTTTGCTGCTCGGCATCTTACATTAATAAACACTACAACATGTTAACAGTTTTACTACAAGGTGCCATTTTCCTCTCATGCACCTTAAGGAACAGACTGCCTTAGCTTATTGAATTACCTGTTATACTGCTTCTCAGAGAACTCGCTTAGCATAACTTCTCAGCATATCTTCTAAGTTTACTTGGGCTGCAAGCTGTGAACTGTTGAACTTTCTGCCTCGTTAAGCAGAAAGTGTCACACAACTTGCATTAGAGCGTCAGTCCAGCGTTACCCCTGCAGCCCGGGGCTGCGGAACCGCCGTGTGCTGCAGCGCCCCCGTGCGGCGGCGCCGGGCCCGGCCGCGCCGTGGCGGGAAGCGGCGCCGTGGCGGGAAGCGGCGCCGGGCCCAGCCGCGCCGTGGCGGGAAGCGGCGCCGTGGCGGGAAGCGGCGCCGCGCGGCGGCCGGGCTCAGCCGCGCCGTGGCGGGAAGCGGCGCCGCGCGGCGGCCGGGCCGGCCCTGCGCCTCGGGCCCGCTCCGGCGCTCCGGGCCACACGGCCCGCGACACTGTCACCGTCCAGGCATTAATTACCGGAGGCTCCCAGCCGGGTTAAAGGCAACAGCATCTGGATAAAGGGACCAGCAAGTGCCCAAGGGCTGGGGTGCTCCTCAGGTTTTCCTGGGCTGCTTTGGTGCCTGTGAGCAGGCAGGAGAGGCAGCTGGGGAGAGTTTGTCCCAGCAAGACAAGAGCCACTTGTGGGCACCCAGAAAATACCAGCCAAATTAAAATACCCCTGTGAAGTACCTTGAAAAGAGCTGAGAACAATCCGGCTCCTCCTGGGCCGAGGAAGCAGCTGCTGCAGCTCCGTGGCACGTTGGCTGGTCCTGGCAGCGCCGTGCTCGCCCCCTCCAAGGTGAGCCCAGCTCCACCAACTCTCAGGGAGAAAACAAAGCTGTTCTTTTCTGCAGAATGATCTCTTTCTAAATTGCTGAGCTCTAGAGGGTAATGGACTTATTAATTTGCACAGGACTGTATGAAAGCAGCAGTGGCCTGCGCTGGCTGCAGACCTGAGGGGCCGCGAGGGATGCGGACAGGGCGCGTGAAGTCAAGGGTGAGACGCAAGCTTCCTTTCTCTCTTCCTCGTGTTGATTTCAAAATTCCCCAGATTTGTAATCCCATTTGGTGTGAAAGTGTGTCCTGGTTTCATCTGGGACAGAGTTGACTATCTTCTGGTAGCTGGTATAGTGCTGTGTTTTGGATTTAAGATGAGAATAACATGGATAACACACCGATGGTTCAGTTGTTGCTGAGCGGTGTTTGCAGCCAGGCGAGGGCTCGGGGCGGGGGGGCGTGCTCAGGGTGGGGGCCGCGCTCGGGGGGGGGTCCCGCGCTCGGGGGGGGGTCCCGCGCTCGGGGGGGGGTCCCGTGCTCGGGGGGGGGGCCGTGCTCGGGGGGGGGGCCGTGCTCGGGGGTCCCGTGCTCGGGGGGGGGCCGTGCTCGGGGGGGGGGCCGTGCTCGGGGGGGGGTCCCGTGCTCGGGGGGGGGTCCCGTGCTCGGCGGGGGGTCCCGCGCTCGGGGGGGGTCCGTGCTCGGGGGCCGCGCTCCGTGCCGCGCGGGAACGGGCCGCGCCGGCAGGGCGGTTGTGCCGCGGGCACCACGCGGCTGTGCGGTTGGTGTTCGGCTGCTGCTGGGCTGCACCACAATAAAGCGGAAATAGCTGCGGTCGCTAGATGGCAATAAAGAACCAATATGGTCTTCCCTGTTCAACAGGGAAAGTTTGTAGGAGCTTGGCCTAGATTTGCCCTGGGAGAAAGACCTGGAAGATACTAGAGAAACCATGAAAATAAGTATGCAATCATTCTGCTTGGCAATTGGGATTTGTTTTGTTATTGTCTGTTTCTTAAAAAAAATCAGATTGGTTGGATTTATCAAGCAGAAAACGATGATCAGATTAAAAGTGTAATTCTGAGTAAGAAGAGGCAGCTCAGCCTTGCTCGCGCAGGTGCTCGGAGCACTGATGGTTCAGTACACCGGCGTTTCAGTGTATTACCCTGAATCTTAGGATACATTTTTATTCTTTAGTGCGACCAGGAGGCAATCCAATTCCGGATGATGCTGCTGCCCTGGTAAGTGCTTACCTACGTGCCTCTACGTGCACTTAGTTTTTAAGCAATCTTTTGTCACAGTGCAAACTTTAATACAAATCTACGGGACACTAGGGTGAAGCACTCCTCGTGTTTGTCCTTTTCCCAGGTGCTGTATGTTTGTGGCTTCTCTTCTGCTACACCGGGGCTGTGTGTATCTTAATTTTGCTTGAAGGTTAATCTCATTTGAAGGCAGAGTTTTGTGTGTATGAACCTGCTCTGAAATACTGTTGTGATTCTTATGGGAAGCAGAAGGACCTAAGTGAAGAAGTTAAGCTGCCAGTACAGCCTGCGGTGAGCTGATGGGGAGAAGCTGAGCGACTTGTTTCTGGATTTGCCCACTGCTGTTTCTCAGTGGTTCTGTTGCAAAAGGCAATGTGGGATCTCGGTACTTAATGCTGGCTTTTATGGGGTCCGGATTTTCAGTAATCCTGAAGGCAAAAGTCATCAGCTGAGAGCCAGCGCCGGGCCCCACACCTCCTCAGCATGTTTAGAGAAAGAATGAGCAGCGTAGTTTTTACAAACCTTACCCAACTGTGTAACTTGCAAAGTACCTTATGACTGGCAGCTCTTCATTTGCTGTCGAAGGGCTTTCTGGGTTGCTGGAATTGAGTCACTTTGGGATAAAACTTGTCAGGAACTTGAGCCCAACTATTTTTTTGAATTATTATTTAGAAAAAAACCCCACAAAACCTAATCAAACTATTGGATAGATACAGTATATGAACCTTTTTCCCAGCAATTCAGAAGGAAATTCAGTAAATGTGCAAGTAACCTGTGTGTTAAAGGAGCGGGGTGACTGCGGTGGTTTCGGAGCCGTGCGTCTCTCTGGGTTCGGGACGCGTGTCGCCCCGTCCGCCGGCCCCGATGCTGCTGCCTCTGCTGGACCGGGCAGGTGCGGGTTTCTCGTTATGTCACCATGATTAATTTATAAGCTCAGAAGTGACACATCATGTTTATTATGGAGATGACTTTCTTGAACAAGCTCCCCGAAATAACCTCCAAGGATTTGTAAGGAACCTTACCTTTGGTAATTAATTATGCAAACTTACCTTTAATATATCTTTAGGTAATCAGAACAAAATAAGACCGTTGTCTTTGTTAAATATAATGAAAACTTGCTTATGAATATTGTAATTATGCACATTACTGTGTCTGCTGTCACTCATGGCTGGGGTACCTTTAGGCAGTATTATTTTCCTCTTATTATCATCATTAACAAAGGGCTAATGAAAAGGCTGAAGCTAGAGCTGCTGTGGTGTAATTTCAGAAAACGTGATTTGCTTGTTCAGATGAGACACTGACGCTGCTTTGACGTTTTCTGTCCCCTGGACCACTGCAACGCACCATTTTGGTGTGCAGGTAAAGCAGAACTTTTTTTGTGACCGCTTAAAATTGCTCTTTAAGTATTTGAGAGTACTTCCATTTATTTTTGAGATAAAGCTGTATGTATCCATATCAGCTAAACTAAGTTTTAGTGAAGTGTGCTCCCAGGTCGGGTTTTCTTTGAGGTGATGAGTCACAAAGCTGAAGGTCCCTGGCCAGTTCTGGAGAGCTGGACGTGTGTGACAATTGATTATGGACTCAAATGCAGGTTGCTGGTACTTGTTGTGGCCAGGGCCCTGTCCTGCTGCGGGGGTGATCCGCCGACGGGCCAGCTGCAAGATGAGGCCGGAGCAGCGTGTTTCTGCCTTTTTTCTTTGCTTTTTTTGGAGGCGCGGGCAGAGCAAAGTAGGAGGGAAATTGGTTCTCTGCTGCTTTCTAAAATCAGGAACAAAACTAGCGAATAATAGTCAAAACTGAGTTCAAATTTGAGAACTGGAGGATGCAGAAATAACCAAAAACTCCTGAGATTGCTTTGAAGTCTTGTTTTTAGGTCTGTTTTCATTCCCCAGATATTTAAAACTGTAGACAGAGAGAGAGGAGACTGGTAGAAACATAGGAGGTGGTGTTGGTCCCTGATTTCAGAACCTGACCTAAATGGCTTTGATCTCTGGGAGCAAACCCGCTTCGTGGGCCCCCGCCAGCGCGGCTGCCGCCCTGCGCATCATCTCACTGCCGTGCACTTAGACGCTACAAATATGATGCCACTTCAGCTTTGTAGTTTGCCCTTTTAATTTTGTCTGTTGCTATGGCAGCGGCAGATGATTGCAATCACTGCTGTTTATATTACAATCCAAGTCACATCAATAGAGAGCTTGGAACCTAAACAATAAAAATCTGACTTAACTGTATACTGCATTTGTTGTTGTACATAACGCATTGTTCACAATAATCAGAATTCATTCAAATATTTTGTTTCTGAAACATTTGGAAAATTCCTTTAACTAAAGGGTTGTCAAATTATAATTTATTTTCAATTCATACTCACCCAGGGCTCTTCACACAGCTGGACAATATTTCTTTTGCCCCGTTTCCTGAGTATATGCTTGAAAACAATTATTTTAACAGCCTTTCTAGTTTCAAAGAAAGGTTACTCTTTTTTTTTTTTTTTTTACCTTGTACTAGTCATAGTAGTCTTTTAGTATCTAAAATAATAGATCTTGAAAAAGATAATTCAGTACTTTCTCCCACACTTTGTCTGTCTCGTCAGTTTAGGTTACACAGGCTCTTTGAGGAAGGGCTGTATGTTGTGCTTGTATAAAGGAACTTCTGTGAGCTACAGCATTAATAAACTGTAGTGTCAGTTTTTGATTGCTGAACATCACCTGCTGAGCTCTGGAGAAGCTGAGAGCGAGGGAGGAGAGCGGAGGTGGGTCCGGCGCCCTGGGGGACTGGCGGGGCTTGTGTCCCTGCCCCGGGAGCGGCATCGCGGCGCTCGGGGTTCACTGGGGACTGCAGCGCTGCCTTTGGAAGGGAATGTAGCTAATACTGCAGCGCAACAGTGCGGAGTCCTGCGCTCCTGGAGCGCAGCGTCTGTTGGTCCTGGCTGCCAGGGGCGAGGCGGGGCCGAGGGTCTCACAGCCACAGGGTCTCAGGGCCCTCACGGCCGCTGCGGCCACGCGGCCCCCCCCCCTGCAGCCAGAGGTGCCCCCCCTGCAGCCAGAGGTGCCCCCCCTGCAGCCAGAGGCGCCCCCCCTGCAGCCAGAGGCGCCCCCCCTGCAGCCAGAGGCGCCCCCCCTGCAGCCAGAGGCGCCCCCCGCTGCAGCCAGAGGCGCCCCCCGCTGCAGCCAGAGGCGCCCCCCCTGCAGCCAGAGGCGCCCCCCTGCAGCCACAGGCCCCCCCTGCAGCCAGAGGCCCCGCAGCCTGCGGGAGCCGGTTCGATGTTCTGCTCCGGCACCTGCTGTGTCTGGCCCGCAGAGCTGCGGCCGCTCCCCGGGCGCCTGATGCGCAGACACCGCGCTCCCCGGGGCTGCCGGCGGCTCCGGGCGCTGGAGCGGCTGGGGCTCATCTACTGGGCGGCGCATCTTTTCTTACAGAAAGTTAGTCTAGACGGTCTAAATAGGAGGCTAGTAAGGCAATTTGCTGTTTAAATGACCCAATGCACATCGGGCATATTGAAGAAAAAAGCCATTTCCTAGTGACTAAATCTCATTAAAAAAGCAATTTTCCAATCAATTACAATGCAATTTAGCTGCTAACTGTTTAATTATCAAAAAAGGAGCTATTTTGTTCTCTGTCCCTATATTTATGAACCATGCTTTAAAATCTCATCTTTAGAGTAGCTGTTTGGAGGGATATGACTGCTCTATTGATGCAGTTATATTAAAAGTTAACATTTTCAGTTCAATGTATTGTGTAAGTTCAAGGAAATATTGTTTGCACAAAAGCTTTTGAAATAGGAGATACATTGATTTCTACAAAAGCTCAGATCTTTATTATTATTTTCATGCACTATAAAAATTGTATTATGTAGGTTTTATTAGAGGAGTTTGGTTGTGGGGTTTCTTTATTTTTTTTATTTTATTGTTCTTTTTTTTCAATCCTGTGCAAGAATTTCCGCCCTGGGCACATAAACTGGAGCGGGCCGGGGCTGCTCTGGCAGGAGGGAGCGAGCGGCGGGCGGGACCCGTGGGAGCCGGGGTGCTGGTGCCTGGGGTGGCTCCTCGTCTGAGGTGAGCCGCGCGGTGAGGGACGCGCTTTCGGATCAGTGCTGAGAACAGGAGGACATTAAAGCAGCAGTGGTGCCATGTCTTGTCGGTTTTATTGAAATCTTGCAATACTTGATATTTCTTCTTAAAGCTCCAGCTTGCAGAGTTATCTGAGACTTTCATAATTCCTTTTTCTAATGCTGTTTCAAGTCTTTGTAGTTTAAAGGAATTCTCAAACCCGCAGATTTTTCAGCCTTCAACAATGGATTAAAATGAAAAAGGAGGCAAACCTATTGCTTCCTCACAGCTTCTGCTCTTTAATCCTCTTTGGGGGTAATCCTGAACGGTGTAACCCGTGGGGTGCTGTGACACTCTCCCGCCCTCTGGAAGCAGCGGTAACGGGTGCAGCGGTGGCAGAGCTCGTGCGGTAACCCGGGCCCGGCCCCGGCGGGTTCGGGCGCTGGTGCCGCCGTGCGTGAGCGAGCAGAACAGCTCGGGGGCTTTGCTGCTTACTGCTCGTGTAGCTCATCTCGTGCTTCTCTGAGCACGGGGAATGGCGGGGCAAGGGAGTAGGGAGGGCTCTCAATTAGGACATAATTAAATAGGCAATGCTCCAAGATGACATGGGTATTAAACAGTTTAATGGTGATGGTGACTGGATGTCTACATTTTCTTCTTCTTACTCTCACAACTTTTAGATTATTGCAGGAAAGTTGTTGCATAAAACTCCTAAACAGGTCAAGACTCAGGTCACTACGGTGTGGTGTATAGCGACTGCTTTGCTAATGTTTGCGTGTGAGCAGCTGTAAGTGTGCGTATATAAATAAAATATGCAAACTTGCATGTATCCTTGTGAACTGAAATGTGGTTTTGAAACAATCAGTTACCAGCCAAAATTTCACCAAAATGCCATTCTGCTCAAGTGAGTAATGCAGGAAATAATTATTTGCAATAATTACATACCTGAGTTGGATTTACAAAAACACAATTATTTTATACATAGTTTGGGATGACTTTGATAAACTTGCTCATTTTGTGCTATCAATTTAGAGACTACAGGAATAATTTGTTTATTGAAATTACCATAAATAAACAATGAGACAAGACCTAGATTTATGGTTTAATATTGTAATTGGGTTTTCTGAGGAAAAATAAGTCTTTTGAGAGAGTGAACTTGTAACTGTGTACACGAAGGAGGTGCAGTGTATTGTAGATGGGTTATAAAGTGCCTGTCAGACTGTTTATGTGGGAATTGCATTCAATGCCAAGCTTACTGGGGAGATACAAAATTTAACAAGATCTATCGCAAATAAAAAAATTTCTAAAGGCTTGTGTGTAAGCACACGCGGAGCCGAGGCCGGAGGCGCGGTGAGCTGCAGCAGCTGATGCAGCGCTGGTTTCGGGCATGCGTGCGCGTGTCCCTGGCACCCGTGTTCACGCAGGGTCACAGCGAGCGGCTGGCGCCAAAGGGTGATTGAGAGGGCCCTGCGCGGCGGAGCGGCCGGGGCAGCCGCGCTGCGGGGCTGCTGGGGACGCTGTCCCGTCCCGTCCCGGTGCTCTGGCTGCGTGGGGCTCTGCCATGGCCACGCGCTGCTGGGCATGTGGCAGCGCTGCCAGACTGCCTGGGGACCGGCTGTCGCTGGGCGTCCTTCTCAACGGCACGGCTGCCGCTGGCACGGCTGCCGCTGGCACGGCTGCCTGCAGCTCCGTGCGCTGCTCCTCCGAGTCCCCCTTGCCCGCGTGGTTATTAGGAATATGTCATCTTTGGAGAGGCTATTATTCGCAGTAATTGCAGAGGGCAGTGTGTCAGACGTCAGTTTCGGCTGGTTCCCATCTCCTGTCACCTACTGCTGCCCCTTAGAAAAGAGGTCTTACCGAGGACAAATTGAGTGGCTTTGCAGGTTATTTGTGCTGTTTTGGGAGGACTTTGTGAATGTGAAAAATGGAGCCTCCACATCCCTGCGGATGGGAACGACTGAGCAGCTGCTTTGGGGCGGTGATGACACCGAGTACCCGGCTCCTCGCTGGAGCCTGCGGAGGTGCTGGATGGGTACAGGGTCTGGCTTCAGCTCTTACTCTCCTCTGCCATGAGCCACTTTTCTTGCAGTCAGGTCTTACAGTATTTTCAAAGGTTTCAGTGTGCAGAGACTTGCCAAAGAGATTTTTCGAAGTTGCCTCATGCTGCCTAAGAGCTGTTGATTTCAGAGCAGGTGATGTGTTGGAAGGAGGGCCTGGGCAGGACGGGGCTGTGGCGGCGCGGACACATCCGCAGGCGCGTCGCGAGAAGCGCCAGAGGCCCGGAGCGCATTGCGAAGAGCGAGGTCTATTCCAGCTCCCTCTCTGCCGGGGTCTCCGAAGCCGCACCCGAGCTCCCGGCAGCGGGGACGCCGGGGACGCAGGCGCTGGTCAGCCCAGCCCCGCGGGGAGACGCCGGCCCGCTGAGCTCGCCCGTGTTTCACGGCTCCAGGCGGGCGCCACCTCCCGCTCCTTCTCACAGCAAAGCGGGAACCTCAGCCATAGAGACAGGTGCCTGGAGTTCCTCACAGGCCTCTGTTATCTAACGCAGCGGTTCTGCTCATCAAGCACACAAGGTCAGTAAAACAATTAGTGTGATGTATGTACTTTTCCTACAGACAGGCGCAAGTCACTTGAGCGTATTTACATTTAACTAATCTCCTCGCCAGCCTTGCGCTGCATTCCATACGGGCGGCTGCTGTGGGGCTGGGGTTCGGCTGATGGCGTTCACATCTGCTGGCTTCACCTGAGCTGAGGCAGCTCGAGTCTGGCGATGTGGTCAGGGCAGGCACGGGAGTCCCGTGGAAAGCCGATCCCGCTCTAGGGTTAGATGCTGAACCTACTCCAAGAAAGTCGCAGCCCAGAAGCCACTTTCAGTTTCTTGACTACCCGGACCCAAGTGATGTGCTCCACGGGCCCGGGGACGGTGGGCCTGGCCGCCTCCCGAGCGCCTGGCCCACCCTCGCTGTCCGAGGAGCAGCCCCGGGAGGACGGCCCGCGCCGGGGCAGCTCGCGCAGCCCGTCCCGAGCGCCTGGCGCTGCTCAGAGAATCAGCAAGAGGACTTTGAGAATGTCCTTTAAACTGGGGGGATCTGCCGAGAACAAATCCCTGCCAAACTTTATAACCTTTCTTGGCAGCTGAACAACAGCTGTTACAGTCTAGTGGTTACTGGATATTACAAACGTTATTTCCAAACACTTGGCTAGCACCTGGGGAGAAAATATATGCCTTGTGGTTGAGTAGCATCTGAGTGCTTCCTTTCGGAGGATGTACGGCTCTAGTGTAATGAATACAGCAATCATCAGGTGCTGTGAGAAAAGGACAAATATTGTCATGATTAAACTGTGAAGGTTAAATGAATCATTTGAGAGGGCTGTGGTGTACTGATATTAGACCTACTGGGGAACACAGAGGGAGGAAAGTGCCTTTCTCTGTGCTGTTGATAGTGTTTTCTATCCCAAATAGAAGGCCTGTTCTATTCATTTTGGCACCCCTTGAAATGAAAATGCTGCTATTACGCGTGTGTTCCTCCTTTAAAACTTTCTCGGCCCGTTGAACCGGCCCGCAGCTCCTGCGGTGCCGTGGGCGTGGAGCCCGGCGTGGCGCGGCAGCGCTGCTCTCCGCACGGCAAACGGTGCCCGGGGAGCCCGGCTGCTCTCCGCACGGCAAACGGTGCCCGGGGAGCCCGGCTGCTCTCCGCACGGCAAACGGTGCCCGGGGAGCCCGGCTGCTCTCCGCACGGCAAACGGTGCCCGGGGAGCCCGGCTGCTCTCCGCACGGCAAACGGTGCCCGGGGAGCCCGGCTGCTCTCCGCACGGCAAACGGTGCCCGGGGAGCCCGGCTGCCCGGAGCAGCGGGGGACGGGGGCCTTTCCTCTGCGGAGGAGGCCGAGAAGGCTGCACCTAGAGAACGTCCCTGCCGGATCGCAGAACAGTGTCACCTGAAGGCGTAATCTATTTCATCTGTTTATCTTATTGTGTTGACATTCAGCCCACGTATTCAGTATATACTGATATTTCAGGCTGCAGTTTTGGCTTCCATTTGAATTAAAAATATTGTCTCTACCTTGCCAGTGAAGAAGTGCAGAAAAGCTCATTATTGGCCAGCAAGGAGAGTTTTATTTCAGATGTGTAAAAAAGAAGGAAGACACTCTGTAGTGGCTTGGTGTTGGGTCCTTTTATTCTTTCGTAGCTCCTTTGCATTTGTTCAGAAAAGCTGAAAACGTAAGAAATCCCTTTGTCTGTCTGCGTGAAGACTGTACCATGTTTATGGCTTGGATTTCTAATGTGTCCTCCATCACTATCTGCTGGGTTACTTTGGGCAAAGCATTTTCCTGCCCATTCCCCAGCCGCACAATGGAGATACTGAGGCTGTTCAGAGCTTAGGGACGTGTGAGTGGAAAGCAATGTAAAAGAACAGCATATTGTGAGATATAAGGTTTCACCACATCATGCACTAAGGGAAACGGAACTACTAAGTGTTGTTATTTTTCAGCAGATTTCTCTGAGTTCGTGCTTATCTTTAACAGAGGAAGTGGCTGTTTTACAAGCATGAGCTGCACTCCAGTGCACAGCTGTGCCTCTGAGAACTAATTGGATTTGGTACTTACCTTCCTCTTTAAGGCTTTAGAGTTATTGTCCCAGACATAGACCATTATAGGGGAAACGATTTTTAAACAGACTTAATCAGATCTTAATTTCACCTGCTTGCATTAAAAATTGTTTCACTGATCATACCTTGAGGTAAATATGGCAAAAGCAGCTCTTAATTCTCAGTTACGCTGCTGTCAGCAGCAGAACTCTGAAGCTTGTCTCTCATGCCCTAAGGAAAACTCTGTTTGCTGTACCATGTTCAGAGCGGGGGGGAAAAAATCGTCTATTTTCTGGGATTGCTGGCCCACGTATGCATTCCAGACTATGCTTGAAAGGAAAACCACTGAGGCTCTGGCTGTTTTTCAGTCTGCACTTCATTTTCTTTTGTCAACTGGCTGCCTGCTGGGTTGCAAACTGTAATCTTCAAATTAGCTGGAAAAAAAGCACCACCAGCCCCCTAAAACAAGACAAAATGGAATGGAGATTCCTGCAGGCTCTGCGTTTTCTGTAACTCAGGTCTGTCGTCTGGAGTCCAAGGTCTGCCCTGCAAGGTTCCCCCGGTGTGAGCCATCGGTGTCTGCTGGTGCGTTCCCGCAGCTGCCGTGCGGGCAGAGTGTGTTCCGACGGGCTCTTGCGCACACAAGCGCCCTTCTTTCATTCCCTCTTTTAGGTTTTGAACAAACTTGGACATTGCTCCCAACATTTTTGCTGCTCTCAGTTTGAGGTCAGAGTTATAAACCCAGTGCAATCTTTCTTTCCTTCATGCAAGCGTGGCAGGCAGGGGAGCGCAAAACCCAGGGAACTGCATTTTGAAAGCTTCTGGCCATCTACGCAACTGATAGAAATTGATTGCAGTGGGGCTTGGTTCACTGCAAATCTGGCTCTGAGTATTTTAGTGTTCTTCTTTACCCAGAAAATGCAATAAGACTTTTTAAAAAATAAAACATTAAAGAGCCAAGTTTTTCTTATAGTTTTGCTATGACATTTCATAAAGCAGGTAATTGTAGAGGAGATAAAAACTCCTGGCATTTTCAAGCAGAGATAGAGGAGATAATTTGCATATAGGTTGAGAAATACCAATGTTAATTGTTTAGTTTTTCCACTGAAGTGCTTAAATAACATTCAGTTGAATCCAGAGACAAAGCTGAAAACATGAAGGACAGAGCTGATTGCTGCTGCAGGTTCAACCAAACCAAGCTGTGTGACCTCATCTGGGTGTTCCTGCTCCGGGGCTGGGCTGGAGGAGCTTCCCAGGGCCCTTCAGCCCTGACATCCGGGGTTCCGTGAACATGGCCTCTGGAATTTGGCCCGGTATAAATATCCCTACTGGATTTTTTTAATGATGCATTTTGGAAAAACTAAAGCAATTCTGCCACCAATTTTGTAGAGACAATCAGACCTTCTCAAGATGCCTCTGATTTTTCTGTCAAAAGAAATGTCTGTGTTGAAGCTAACAAGGAAATAGAGAGGAAAGGAAATCCGTGCTGCAAGCACAGCATAAGTGATAAGAGATGTCAAGAGGATGGGACCAGACTCCGTTCAGTGGTGCCCAATGGTAGGATGGGACTGAAACACAGGGGGTTCCATGTGAATATGAGGAAAAACTTGTTACTCTGAGGGTGCCAGAGCCTGGCCCAGGCTGCCCAGGCGGCTGTGGAGCCTCCCTGGAGACATTCAGAATGCCTGAGCCGACCCTGTGACCCTGCGCGCAGGGCTTGGGCCGGGTGATCTCCAGAGGTCCCCTCAACCCCAGCCGTTCTGGGGTTCTGAGATAAACCATGGGGAAGTGCGGCCTGCGGCAGCGCCGAGCCGGCTGTCCCGGCGGGCGCTGGGTGGTCTCCGGAGGTCCCCTCAGCCCCAGCCATTCTGGGGTTCTGAGATAAACTGTGGGGAAATGGTGCCTGTGGCAGCGCCGAGCCGGCTGTCCCGGCGGGCGCTGGGTGGTCTCCGGAGGTCCCCTCAGCCCCAGCCGTTCTGGGGTTCTCAGATAAACCATGGGGAAATGGTGCCTGCGGCAGCGCCGAGCCGGCTGTCCTGGTGGGCGCTGGGTGGTCTCTGGAGGTCCCCTCAGCCCCAGCCGTTCTGGGGTTCTCAGATAAACCATGGGGAAATGGTGCCTGTGGCAGCGCCGAGCCGGCTGTCCCGGCGGGCGCTGGGTGGTCTCCACCGCGCGGCCCTCGGGCACCCGCCAGGAGAGCAGCGTCAACCGGGATCCGGCTGCTCGGAGCCGCGCTGCCTTTCAATATGTTCTCCCGTATGTTTTAACACTTTTGCATTTCTTCCATCTGTTTCTGGGAAATGTGAAGGAATTTAATGATCTTTTCTAGGGTTATTAAACCAACAGCTGTTGTCATTAATAGAGGACATTCTTTATGGCAGTGTGCAAATTCCAGTGATAAATCCAGCCCGGCTACCCTGTATTTCTTTTTAATGAATACAGCATTTGTACTGAAACTGAGGTTACGAATATACGGAGTTCTTTAACTATTATTTTAGGATATAGCTTTGGCATAAAAATAGGGCTTTTTTTTTTTCGTCCTCTTGTTCCTAATGGCCTTTTCCACGAAATACCTTTCGTGCTGGGTGAAAGAGAATTTTGTTTGTTTCCATTTTCGCTCCTCTCCCCTCTGCGCTCCCTGCCAAGAAAGAAAACTGAGAAACTGGAGCAAAGTTGCTCGGAAGAATGGAATAGATCACAGTTGGATAACCTTTTGTGATGAAGTTTATTTGCAGAAAGAAATGATCTTTTTCTGTTCACTTTAAAGGTTCCTCTGGCCTGCAAAATTGATGGTGACTTTTGTTGTATTTGGAGCGGGTTTTTTTGCCTTCAGTGACTTACTACCCTGAGTTGTAATGAAGACCATAAACATCTGCTTGGATACACTTTATGTCTAATTACAGGCTATCCTGTTTTTCAATACTTTCACTTAATACTGTATAGTAAAGAGGGTTTTTTGCTGCATCACTCTATTTTTCCTACTTTTTTTTTTTAAATAGTAACATAACCCAACTTAATAGTTACAACTTTGACCTCAGTGAAATGCACAATGTAAGGTAATGATATTTATGTACTTGGACAGTGGCCTCATATCGACCAATGTCAGTAACTAGTCTCGGAAGGGTTCGAGAGCTGCCGGAGCCCTGCGGGCTGCCCGGAGCCCTCCTGGAGCCCTCCCGGAGCCCTCCCGGAGCCCTGCGGGCCATCCGGAGCCCTCCCGGAGCCCTGCGGGCCGCCCGGAGCCCTGCTGGCCATCCGGAGCCCGCCCGGAGCCCTCCCGGAGCCCTGCGGGCCGCCCGGAGCCCCGCGGCTGCCGTTCCAGGCTCGTGCGGCGCAGTGAGGTGCGGTGTGCTGACATCAGACTCCAAACTAGATGTGATTTGAACTTCGTTGTATGTAAACAGCCAGGAGACTTCTGATGAATTTCATTTAGGAGTAATCACTGCATTTGTGTCATTAATAAATGAAAATGAGAAGAAAATGCTATTCTGTTGTCTTCGGTGACTTATTCATCCTGCACCTTAAAAAAAAAAAAAAAGCACACAACAAAGTAGTTTTTCATCTTGACTGAAATGCATTTTAAAATTAATTGTTTTACTGGCTTGAAAGCTTCATAAATGGCATTAGAATCCCATATATTTACCAGCCTCGGGTAACGGGTGATCTGGCCTGTTTGTTATCTTTCTAATGATTTTCGCACCTGGTGTTTTAATTAAAATAATCCCTGCACTGGCGTCGCAAGCAGAGGTGGGCAGGAGCAGAAACGTCCTCTCTGCCGGGGGAGATGATTTGGGCTTAAATTACCGATTTAAGGGGGATTTACCAAACCTGCACAAAACGCAGATATTGGACCCTGAATTAATTAGCATGGAAATGACTGAGCATGGTTAAATGCATGTGTCTTGTTAGTATTCAGCGTTGCTACCATGAGAGGAAAGAATAAGAAATGAAAAAGATGGGATAAAACAAGCAAGAACAGGAAGAGAAAATACAGGTGTTTCTTAATATGCGGTAGTCCTTTCAATAAACTGCAGACCATGCTAATGATTCATAAGAAGTAGTTTCACTGTAGGATATGTGTGTCCAAGGGCTCCTGGCTGCAGGGGAGGTAACTGGTAAACGATTATGTGTCTATCTAAGGGCTTTATGCTGTCACTTAGCACTGCAGTATGTGCCTTCCTTGGGAAATGGAATGCAATAACTGAAATTTAGGGGTCTTCACAGATTGTTTGATGTATATATGTATTTTTTAATTGCTTTTTTGAGCCAAAACTCTGTTAAAAGCAGCAATCCTTTTCCCAAAGAGCAGGTGCTCGGATATTGTGATTGCGAACATCCTATAACTTTGTGGATGTATGGATAGTGGGACAGATGTACAGTGACACAGATAGATGGATTAAACACTTGACATTCACCTCTGCAGAGAGAGATCCTGTTTTGAAATATAAACTGGAACTGAAATAGAAGTAGAGCTTTTGTGGAATTTCAACCCTGGTGTGCACAGGTACTTTGAACAAAAATATTAGCTACTTTTTGACAAGCTGGATTTGCAGTCTTGTTCTTTTCAAAGGAGAGAGAAAGCAAAAGGAAAAATGCAGCTTGTCTTTAAAGTGCAGCAAGAGCTCTGGATCATTTATTCCCTGCAGCATTTCCCCTTAAAAAGAACAGGATTAGACCAAAACATGCATCTTTTCTTGTCTATTAAGCTGGGAAGATCCTGCTAATGTAGAGTTCCCAGTTAACCCTTAGTCTGGTCTGTCTTTGCCAGAGCAAGGGGCATTAATTACCCCAAGCAGCAACCTCTGCACAGTCCTCACGGAAGCGGCTCCGCAGGTACAGCCACATCCAGCCCGGTGCCCGGCTCCTGGTGCGCTCCGGTGACGCCTGTCTGCCAGCGGGACCCGCGCCTGTCCCGTCCTGCCGTGCTCAGGCGCTGCGGGACCGTGTCCGCCGTGCTCAGGCGCTGTGGGACTGTGTCCTGCCGTGCTCAGGCGCTGTGGGACCGTGTCCGCCGTGCTCGGGCGCCGTGGGACCGTGTCCGCCGTGCTCAGGCGCTGCGGGACCGTGTCCGCCGTGCTCAGGCGCTGCGGGACCGTGTCCGCGGTGCTCAGGCGCTGTGGGACCGTGTCCGCCGTGCTCAGGCGCTGCGGGACCGTGTCCGCCGTGCTCAGGCGCTGTGGGACCGTGTCCGCCGTGCTCAGGCGCTGTGGGACCGTGTCCTGCCGTGCTCAAGCGCTGTGGGACCGTGTCCTGCCGTGCTCAGGCGCTGTGGGACCGTGTCCGCCGTGCTCGGGCGCTGTGGGACCGTGTCCGCGGTGCTCAGGTGCTGTGGGACCGTGTCCCGCCGTGCTCAGGCGCTGTGGGACCGTGTCCGCGGTGCTCAGGCGCTGTGGGACCGTGTCCCGCCGTGCTCGGGCGCTGTGGGACCGTGTCCACGGTGCTCAGGCGCTGTGGGACCGTGTCCGCGGTGCCGCCGCTCCCCAGCCTGTGCCGCGGGTGCCCCGGCCCGTGCTGCCCCTGCCGGGCGCCCGTGCTCCTGCTGGTGCCCCAAATGCTCACAGAGCTCCCCTTTAAAGCTGGGCTTAATCTGCAGTGTTGTCACCATTGTGTGGAAAAGGTGCGTCAGATTCATTGCATTTCAGAAATGAATCCATCCTGAAAGGGAAGATTTGCATTTGAAATATATCTGGGCTTGGTAATGTTTTAAGTGTAATCCCTCTAGCATTTTTCACTTTCAAGGTGACAGTAATTGAAAGATGGATTCCTGCAGTTTTGGCATTCATAATTTGACTGAGAAAAGGTCAACTTCTTCATGGAGTCTTGTTTAAACTGGTAGAACGGCATGGAAATGTCACATTGTCTTTCTGATAGTGTCACCGGTGTTTTGATTAACAGCAGGTTCAATCTGTAATGCAGAATAAAACCCAAATGCCACAAATAGCTCAACAAGAGCCTAGTCCAAAGTGCTTGAGACATCAATAGAAAGATTTCCCTTGGTTCCACTAGTTTGGGATCTGCTCTAACTGTTCCTTTCTCCGGGGTAACTGACACTCAATTTCGATTCACCAGTAAGCAGACAAAAAGCTCTCGGAGTTCATGATTGCGAATCTCCCTAAGCTTGCAAAGCAGAAAAATGTAGACCCAGGATATATGTCCTGCATATGTCATCATGCATAGCAATGAAGCAGTTTAGAAGAAAGTAAACAAATGAATGGTGCATAATGCACTTCTGACATCTGGGTTATCGCTGCTTTGCTGTGTTTGGGGGCAGTAAGCAATCTGACTGTCCTACTGTATGTAGGTTTATTCTGCAAAGTCAGGGGGCAGTGAAACGCCACTTCTCCTCTGTCACAGCATCCCTGTGACAGCCGTGATGAAGGCAGGAACCCACACTTGCGGTTTGCTTTTCAGGAAGCAGCTTTCCTTTTCTGGTGCCGGAGAAGTGGATTGTTTTAGGTAAACCTGCAGCTTGGAATCTTGCTGTGAAAACAGCCTTGCCAGCTGCTTCCCTTCATGAAGCGCTGTGAGGTATTTGTATGTGTATCGCAGTTGTAACAGCACCAGCTCTTGCAGGGAATCGACTGTGATAAGCAAACCTTCTCTAAAGCTAACCAGCTGAATTGCGTTTTGCCCGGTAGGCTGATTGTGACAAGCAGAGGGACCACTGAAGATGTCACTGCCACTTGAGCAAAATGCTTTTGGTGGCGTTCAGATGCAGCGGCAGGACAGATGAAGGGGGCGGGTGTGCAGGTCGCCCGCCTCTGACAGCGTGTTCACGTGTGCAAAGTGCGTGTGGCAATAGCACCTGCGGTAGGACAGGTGAAGGGGCTGGGTGTGCAGGTCGCCCGCCTCTGACAGCGTGTTCACGTGTGCAAAGTGCGTGTGGCAATAGCACCTGCGGGAGCCCGGCCTCCGCTGCACTGGTGCAAGAGAACAGGTTGGGCCGTGGACTATGGCACAGTTGGGCATTAGGTCCTGATTTTGGCAAGAACAGAGAGAAAAATAAACTGTGTGGAAGAGATCACACAGGAGAATAACGGCCTGGGTTGCTGTCTTGAGTTTAAACAAGGATTTGCATTATTAGTGCTCTGAGTGCTGCTGGGGAGGGTGTGCCGAGCAACGGTCCTGTCTGCATCGCTGGCCTGGAGCTGCAGCCGTGCATTGACATTGTTAGTGCTCTGGGTGCTGCTGGGGAGGCTGTGCCGAGCAACGGTCCTGTCTGCATCGCTGGCCTGGAGCTGCAGCCGTGCATTGACATTGTTAGTGCTCTGGGTGCTGCTGGGGAGGCTGTGCCGAGCAACGGTCCTGTCTGCATCGCTGGCCTGGAGCTGCAGCCGTGCATTGACATTGTTAGTGCTCTGGGTGCTGCTGGGGGGGGTGTGCCGAGCAATGGTCCTGTCTGCATCGCTGGCCTGGAGCTGCAGCCGTTATCGACATCAGGTGCCTCAGCTCAGCGAGCAGGGGGCGTGAAACGAGAGCACACAGCTGCCTGCTAGAAAGGGTGATTTATGCACCGAGGCCAGAGTAATACACAGCCACTGGAGTCATTTTGTCATTACAAGATATTTATACAGATTTCCAAAGGCAGAAAAGTAGAAAGTGCTGTGGAAAGTATGGGGAAACCGGGCCCAGACTGGTCGCGCTGCGCAAGCCCGCGCCCGCACAGCCGGTCCCGAACGCCGAGGGCAGCGCCTCCGTCCCTCCTCGGCACCTGCCGCCCCCGCTCCTGGGTGAAGAGAGGGGGCCGGGGGGGCTCGGGCAGGGCGCGGGCGGGCCCGCTGCCCCGGGCGGAGGGCGGAGGGCGGGCAGCAGCCGGGCGGGCCCGCTGCCCCGGGCGGAGGGCGGAGGGCGGGCAGCCGCCGGGCGGGCCCCCTGCCCCGGGCGGAGGGCGGAGGGCGGGCAGCCGCCGGGCGGGCCCCCTGCCCCGGGCGGAGGGCGGGCAGCAGCCGGGCGGGCCCCCTGCCCCGGGCGGAGGGCGGAGGGCGGGCAGCAGCCGGGCGGGCCCCCTGCCCCGGGCGGAGGGCGGAGGGCGGGCAGCAGCCGGGCGGGCCCGCTGCCCCGGGCGGAGGGCGGGCAGCAGCCGGGCGGGCCCCCTGCCCCGGGCGGAGGGCGGAGGGCGGGCAGCCGGGCGGGCCCGCTGCCCCGGGCGGAGGGCGGAGGGCGGGCAGCAGCCGGGCGGGCCCCCTGCCCCGGGCGGAGGGCGGGCAGCCGCCGGGCGGGCCCCCTGCCCCGGGCGGAGGGCGGGCAGCAGCCGCCGCCTCGGCGCGCTGCGGGGCCCTGGGCAGACAGGAGCCCCTTGCGTGCAGCCGGCGGTCCGGTAAGGAGCCCGTGTCCGGAGGCGGAGGGGACGGGGACAGGGCAGCGCTGCGGGGCGGAGCGCGCAGGCTGCGCTGGTGGCGGGGCATGGAGCTGGAGCGGCTTTGCCAGCAGGTCTGGAGCACGAGGTGTCCGCCCTGCCCCCAGCGCTGCGCTGGACAGGCCGAGGGGTCTGTGGCCTTTGCCCTGAGGTTCCTGGGCAACACTTGGCTGTCCTACGTGACTCTTTCCTACGCCTAGGTATTTGTTTGATGGTATCAAGAAGTCTTTCTCTAGGAAAAAAATGCGGATTTGCTAATTTTGTTAGCAGAACAAAACACAAGCGAGGTTTCTGTTTGTCTGTTTGTTACCTGGAGTGGCGTTGCTGCTGCCCTGCTAAGTGAAGCTCCATACTGTGCCCTGTGCTTTGCTGCCCACAGCTGCGTTCCAGACCCGCGATCTGTACCAGGACTCTGGAAGAGCCTCCAAAGCAGCTGAAGGTAAATGAGAAGACTGCAGGCAGGTTTCAGCAGTGAGAAATAAGGACCCGTCATGTTTTCTGCTGTCGGTGAGTGTTGGAGTTGTCCTCTTTCCAGTCCTTAATCAGAATGCATTTCGCTACATCTGTAATGTGGCTGAAGATGCCAAAATGAAACTCATCCAAGCTGCTATTTTAAAGTGCTGCCCCAGCTATGTTATAGTGCACAGAGAAAAGGCTATGTAGAAATACTGCCGTTTTCTAACATAAAAATGGTGTTTGCAGATCAAGGAAACATACTACAGCGGCTTCCTTGCTTTTAATACTGTAGTGGGACAGGCGCTTCATTCTTTTCCCAATGCAGCAAAGAGCTTTAGATGATAAAGCCCTGCAACCAAATGGCACCGTTATTTTGAAATGTCATCATTGGTGGGGCGGTGATACTCGTGGAGCTATCCTGGCCTGACTTTTTCCAGGTTTTTTGGGAACTTGGCCTACATGGGATTAACAAGTTGAATCCTACGCTGTTCTTTCGTGATGTTCCTGGCTCTAATATCACCCTTACTGTATTTTCGTTCTCCTTGTGGTGGTGTCAGCTAAGGGTATTACTGTTTTCTTGACCCACCAAGGACTCTGTTCTACTGTAGAATAATGTTCTAGACATGGGCCGTTGCGCTTTAAATGGCAGAGAGGGTGTGTGAATGTCAAATCTGAGTATCTGAAACAGCAATTCAGCCAGCGTTCTTTTAGTCTTCCTGACGTGGATGTGAAGAGGCAACACTGCCTGGTTTCCTCTTCTGTTCTCGGCTTTGTTCCGGGAAGGCTCTTTGTTTTTCCATGGCTCTCTTCCTGCCCATGGAAAGGGGAGAACGGGACAAGGCATGATGTGCCGTGCGGGTAAACATTCTGCAGTATTTTGGTAGGCTGCAGATCCTGCTTTTCTGTGCGCTGTACAGAGAGTAACTGAGAAATCTGAAAGCAAACTGGAGTTTTCCTGGCTTTTAGCATAGATGGATACAGGCCAAGGATGCCTGTCTGTAGAAGTTGCACTCTATCTATCATGAACTCTGTGCAATAAATCCATAGTTCAGGTTTAAGACAGCTCCCAGTGTCAGCTCAGTATTGATTCAGCTGCTAACTTCATTGCCAGAGGAGTGACAGTCTAAAGAACTGTTGGGCTGCAGTTTTCTAAGACGTAAAGCATGTGGGGCCAGCTCTCCAGAGCGGTATGCTTGGTTTAAGGTGCAGACGGGTAACCAGTGGGAATTTCCAGGCCTCCTAATGAGTGAGACGCTGGATTCTGAGAGCAGTCAGTTGGGAGCTAGGCACGTCATCTGTTTATCGTGAATTTTGAAAAAGCTTTTGGCCACAAAGACCTACAGTTAAAAACTGATGTAGGGAGCCTGCTTCCCATTGACTTTTAAAGGAGTTTAGACCCTGTACTGCACTTGCTCATTGCATGTCTTCTGGTTTAACCTTTACTTATTACAATTATTGTGTATTATTTGTCCAGGAGAACCTAGGGGCTCCAGGGAAGGATGGGGCTACGTGGTGTTAGTCAGCACATGCGCCAGTCAAAAGATGAACCCCTGCCTCAGGGGGCTTCCTACCACTCATACCACATTTTCCTATGTGGCATTTGGTATTTTTAAGTGTTAGCATTATTAGTTTAACAAATTAGATGAAACGTAGTCTGGTTCAAAAGAAATGACCGTCTGACAAGTTGAATAAGATGGCTTTAGATGGTACACTTGTTGTGATGTTGGGTCTGGGATTTGGAACCTCACACGTGGGTGTGTGGAACATGCGCAGCGTCCCCGTGATGCTCTGGAGGCGCAGCGGTGCGGGCCGGAGGAGCTGTGGGCACGGCGGAGCGCGCCGGTTCGAGCAGCTGGGAGCAGCACTGGCGCGGCGGCCGCGGGCTGTGCCGGTCCCGGGGCGCTCGCCGCGGCGGGGCTGCTGCTGGGACCGCGCACGGCCGTGCTGGCTCGCGGAGCGACGCGTCCCAGCGGAACGGGACTCTTTGGTGTTGGATGCTCTCACTGGTTTAGTTTTGCCTCAGAGGCTGGTGTTCCATCGGAGAACTGGAGGAAGTTCAGGTCAGGCTGATTGTTCATCAGCGATGTTACTGGTGCAGTGGTGCCATAGGAGAATCAATGCTTCTCCCAGGAAGAGCTGGTTCATGCTGAAGACCTTTCTTCTGTGATACCGTGCAGGAAATCGGCCCCAGAGGACTGTGAAAACAGCAGCGAGCCCATGGCTAGAAAAGCTGGTCCAAGGAATGTTTTAGAAGTAAGTGGTTTGAGCGCTCAACTGCGCTTTTGTAAAGAGTCCATTCCTGAAAGAAATGTGATTCCTGGGAATCTCACGGGCAGCAGCAGTGACTTTAGTAAATCAAACAGCTGCTGTGGTGCTTAAATATCTTTAATTCTGTAATTAAATATATCAGTTGTGTCTAATTCTACAAATTGGGAACTCTGGATGAATAATTAATAACTGGTGGATCCAGGTCAGATAGCATTATAAGTAACTGTATTTTGCCTTTGAGGCCACTTACCCCAGAAACTGTATTCAGTTATAAACGAAGTACATTAAACTCATCAGTAACATACGGCTTGGTTGGCATGATGGGCAGGAGTATGGATGTGTTAATCCGTTTCCTCACCTTTTGGTCGCTGTTCTGCTATTGAGTAGTCTCCAGTGCTCCTGCTTGCCAGCATTATTTCAGGCCAGGTAACGCTGTCTCACCTCAAACACTTAATCTTCTGATAAACTATCAAGACTGTGATTAAAAAACCCTCCTGTTTTGAGAGTCACCTGTGAATCTGTTGTAGGCCGAGACTCTTGAGGCGCAGTTATCACAGGTGCAGCAGATAAGCTGGCTCCACAGGCTGGACGTGCTGACTAAAAATAACTCAGCTGTCGATTCTGAATGTTAATCTTGCGTGGTTTAGAGATTGTGCGCTACCAGAGCTCTCCTTTTCCTCAGGATAAAATGAGATTGCTGTTTTGAAATTCTCTTTGCTTTCCTTGTTTTCTTGATGCTCGTCTGCTGCCGGTCTTAGCAGGATGAGCTTCAGCAGCCACAGCTTGCAAATGTAGCTGGTCGTTCGAATGTCCCTGAGGATATGTCAGTTGGTGTAATTTCACAAAATGTCAGCTGTGGAAGAGACAGCCATTAGAAGGGATATAGCGGGTCATTCATCTTGGTCAGCAATACTGCCCGAAAAGGTGGAGACTTGTTTCTTGATACTGAGAGTGCTAGAAAGTTTCTGATTGTCACCTCTTCATGGCTGCGTCGCAGTTTATATGGGCTGAGGAGCTCGCCAGGATTTCCCGAAACAAGGTTTCCTGAGTCGCTGTGGTTTTTGCCGGTTTTGTTCTCTTTGAATTTCATCAATGGTAAATGCTTTGTTTCTAGGGAAAGAAACAAATTGAAACAGGTCTCTGTTGGGTAAGACAGAGTGTGAAAAGCTCCACAGACTGAGTGGTGCAGGAGTTGATGGGTAATTTCCTTCCCCTTCCTCTGCCTTCCTAGTGTGTTACCAGGGCCTGGGTATCGTGACTGTACTTGCAGTCACTCTCTGAACACACTGTCTTTGGAAAATGAGAATTTGGAAAATTATTTGGGTCAGACAGTTACTTTAGGCAAACATTGTGCAATATGACATTTCACTGATGACAAAAACCCCAGTTTTTCTAAGCATGAAGCATAACTCATAGAGTGCTTGTAAACAGAGGCACATTAAAGTTCGGACTTGATTTCAGACAGCCCCGTTTTCACTGAGGTGTTCAAATAAGGGACACTTTTCCAGAAGTGCTCACTGTCTTCCCGCTGTGTTAATTGACTTGAAAATATGATGGCTCGACTTTGTGCTCAGCTGGGCATTGAGTGGTTCTGAAAGCCCAGTTTTCCTCTTACCCTTTGAAGCCCTGGGGCACAAAATCCCAAGAAGGCCTGTGAATCTGACCATCGCCTCCCCGGTTTGGCGGTCCTGGAGCCGTGTGTGCAGCGGTAGCAGAGACAGCTCACGCCAGCACGGACACCGCTCGGCTTCCGATGCTGCCGCTGAGAGACACGTCTGACCCGTGGATGTCACCTTGTGAAGAGCAAAGATCATTTTAAACCTGCGTGTCTGCGTCAGGAGGCGCTGGCGTTCGCAGCCGAGTCTGGGCAGTATAAATGCGCCAGCAGCAGCTGGTGTGCGTGTGAGGTGAGCCTGCCCGCAGGCTGCTGGGCACGCGGAGCTGGCTCCGTCCTTCCCATGGCTTTCTTTTCAGGCCCCTAACCAGTGACTTGAGGTTGCTCTCAGCATGAGCAGAAAGTGTCTGAATTTGTCTCAGATACTAATATGTGTGGCAAACTGCAGCACTTATAAAACTGGCTGTGGCCGAGCTTCCTCGCGTTCTGTCCCGTTGCTGCTCCGGCCGCGCAGGCGGGGACGGGCTGTGCCTGCGGAAACCTGTCCTTCAGAACCTACATGGAACTGGGCGTCTCGGCAAATCCCAGCGAGCTCCTTGGACCTGCATTGATTTTAGTGGTCTTTGATTCAGACTTTTAAAGTTTCAAGGACAAAGGTTGCTTCTATCTGCTGTTTCCCACAGGGCTACTTGCTGATCCTTAGGTCTGACCCTCCCTTGAATGAACTAATCTTTCTCTCTCGCTGAACTCAGCAGAGCCTGCAGATGGTCTGAAGTCTGTATTTGCCTTTGAACAATTATATCAAAGCATGACATTTTCTTCTGAGAGATGGTTTGGTTTTGTAGGGAGTTTTTGTTAGGTTTCTTTTGTCACGGAGACAGTTCAATGGTGCTTTTGGAATTTACCCAAGAAAATTAATAGCTCTTTCCACTAATAGCCAGCTATGCTTTGCATCCTTGGATCCGTTGAAATTCTTCATTCCTTTTCTTTTTCTGGCTTTGGTATAACCTATGAAACACTGCACATCATTGGGTGAGTCTGAATAAGGAATGGTTCTAGCAACTGCATCTGATTTTCCAGAAAGCTCGTTCAAAGGCGTAGAAGATATGTTAGTGCATATTCCAAGCAACCAATACCAATAGCATGAGTTAGAAACGTGAGGCGTAGCAGGAAATCCTGCACTCTGAGGAGCCCGTTAGTAGGGGCGTACCCAGACCCATTTTGTTTCACAAATTGAAAATCGTAACTATCTGAGAGAATAATAAGGCTTATACCTACTAATTTGAACATTATGTCCTTTTTATTATGGGAAGAAGGCTCTACAATGTAGGTATTATCATCACATAATGCCTAGCGTGTGCCATTCTGAGATTTAGATGGCCACTCTGGGATAATAATTCACACCTTGCTGGGACTTTTAGACTGAAGTCTCACATGCAGGTTTATTCTGCAAGGTTCAGAAAGTGGTGCCACACTGAGCTCTTGTGCTCGCTGAACACGGTGCGAGGGGCAGGGGGCTGCCGTGGAGAGGCTGCACTCCGGATCAGCGCGACACCACGAGCAAGATGCCTCGTTCCTTAAGTGCCTCCTGCAGTTCTTGTGCTTGCTGAACAACCTGGGATAAGAGGCAGGATGGTCTCCTTCCGTCAGTGCGGTGTTGCCCTCCAGGGCAGGACTAGCTCTTACAGCACAGCTAGGGCGGTGGGGCATCACATAGCTTGAAGTCTCCATGTGTTGGCTGGCTTCTAACTACCTCGAAATGGTGATCTTGGCAAAAAATAGCATATTGCAAGTTACGTCTTGTGAGCAGTGAAGGGGTATAGCATCACTTAGTACAAGTGTTTGGATTTTAGACATTAAGGAAAAAGGCTGTAACGGGAATGGTTTTCTTTCCTTGCGTGTTACGTTTTCAGGCTGGAGCTCTGAGCTGCCTCGGGTGCCTTGGGCAGAACGCATTGCTGAATGCAGCCGGCCCTCCCACGTACCAAGGGCTGAATTGCAGGCTGTGTCACCAACAGTAATGTACTGAATTGACTTTGCAGTAGGCAACAGGTGCATTGCTGTGAAAGAGATGGAAAGGGCTGGGCCTTGGCTTGTTAGACATCCGTAATGCGCCCAGACTGTGATGAACAGCGAGTTCAAAGCTGGCAGCCAGATAAATTGCTGGAGTTAAAGCTTTGGTCGGAAATGAATGGTTATGAAGTAAGAATTGCTATTAATATTCTCTCACTGATTTAATTAGCCGGAGTGCAGTGCTAAGGCCTGACTCAGAAGGGCTGCTCGTACAAAGTCCGGTGCGCGGTGCTCTCACAAAGTGCGCTTTCCCAGCCAGCCCCTCGCGCGCGGGGCCGGCGGGCACGGGGCTGCTCGCGGCCGGCACGGAGACGCAGCGTCCAGGTGGAAAGTGTTTCTGACTTGCTCAGTTTCTCCTACTCTCACCTGCAGGTTCTTTTTGAGTAGCATCAGCTCTAACTATGTTGTGACTTCAGCCAGCAAAAAAAGACATGGGCGTTAGGTAGTCTGTTTCCTGCAAATCGGCATTTTGCAAGATGTAAGGTTAAGAGAGAGTTTATAAGTACTTATACGTGTTGTATTGACCGAGTGATCAAAATTGGGATGGCTTGTTTTCTCAACGTCGGCTAAAGATTCGGTGTTTGCTGGGGATTGCCTCAGACGGGGCAGCTCAGCCAAAAGCTGTCTGCTCCGTATCACGCTACAGAACTCAGATATTGCACCATTACTGGGTAAATCTTGACCTTGCTTGTAGTAAACACGACTGACAGTTGATCTTTAACTTAATTAATAACAAAGGATTTTGTTTGCAGAAGTGATTCTAATTGTCCTTTTGCAATTTCCTATCCCTGAGACAATCAGCACCATTGATTGTAATGTTCAATTCAATTATTTCAGAAAATTCATTAGCATGCTAATTCTTAACTGCTATATAGCATTCAGCTTTCTTTTTCATCAAACCGTGGGCTTGAGTTTCGGTAGCTGACGGTGGCTGGGGAAGATGAAGAACAAATCCCAGGAGAACCACCTGTTTTTCAGAAAGGCAGTAAAGAGGGAAGTGTTCGTCATGGATTCATGCTGAAAGCTGGACGAGAACAGAACCAGAACTAAAGCTTTGTTTCAGCAGGACTCTTGGCACTGAAAAAGGCTGACACGGGAAAGGTAGGAAATACACCCGCCTATTCTGCAAAGCCATCAGCTCAACAGTGGTGATGTAAAACCGGAACAATCTGGTAAGCGAGGACCCAAATTAGCTCTTAGAGCCAGATTCTTACACCTTTATTCAAGCGGAGTCTAATATCCCTTGGTAGCAGACCACAGTGGAGTGGTGAGGCGCCTGAGAGAGCAGAGTGTGCTCTATTGCCAGGCACCTTGGAAGCTCCCTGGCAGTGGTTGTTGGCACATGGAGGAACTTACTGAACTTTCTTCTGATGTTCCCATCTTGATTTGCCTATCAAGATAGATTTTTTGGTTTTGAGTTGCATGGATGTCTGCGCCCGGAGATTCTCATGTAGGTTTCTGGAGAAAGCGAGAAAAGTTCCTAGCTCCATGTTTGATGTCATTCTTCCTCCTTTCTCCGACGCCAGAGTGAAGGGATGTTAGCGCTCTGTCCTTTTGTTTGATAGTCTCCTTTTGAAGATTCAAAGACGAAGAAGCCTTTGAGTATTATCTCCGCAAACAGCGGGTAGACGATAGGGAAGCTCAGAATCAAGGAATGCTCCCCAGTTCTTGTGAGGATCATTTGGGGTTAATTTCGAGGGTAGATTTTTGTGTCACTTCAGGAGACACTGAAGAGATTCATAATAGTGCTCCGTGCTGGTATCAACAATGGCTACCAACAAAACATGGGTAAGCTCAAGCAGAGATGGGGCATCAGCAGTTACTTGTCGTGGTGCTTTGGCTTTTATCGTTTTTCTGACGCGAATGCAGAGCGTGAAGGAACACAGTTAAACCAGAAGGTGGTTTCTACCAGTCCCATGAATTTAATAGTAGCAGTTTTTTCTGTAGACGTTTGATCCAGTTTCAGCTTTGCTCACTTTCTGTTTTTCCGCGGAGCAGTGATGCGTTTGGCTTTCCTCCATTTCCTCCGCTGGCTCCAGTCGTCGTCAGCTTTTCGTTTTCTGGAGGAACCTCCTACACCTGCCCGCCGCCTGGTCTGACTGGTTTGCAGGTCATCTCCTCTCAGGACACATCATTAGTGTGGTTTCAGAAGGTAATGCAAACGTAGTCAGTGTTTGTGTAAGACAGGAGCTGGTGCTCTCTTTAAGTCACTTTTCCATTTTGCTGTAGTTGAGTGAGTTCTCCACGTGAAAACTGTCTGGGTGATACCTGAATAATGGCTGAAACACCATGGTCCTGGGGCAATTGCAGCACCTTGGTAAGTCTTTCTGGCTAGAAAGACTAAAGGTTTTAAACACTGTAGATAATTATCAATAGGGCCTGGCTGCATTTCTGCTGAGCCATAGATATACATACAGAGCTCCAAATTAGGAGTCAAGCAACTTACCATCTGCGTTCTGTATGAGTTCAAATACCTCTTGTCTTAGTATTGTGACCGTGAATAAAAGGAAACAGTTATGTAGCATCCATGTAGCTGAAGTGCCTCTACCAGCGAGCATGTCATTCCACTGAAGGGTGAGCGTCATCTTGAAACGAGCAAAAGACGCAAGATGCAGAGTATTGAAACAGTGGGCAGCAGATGGACATCTGAAAAGATAAGACAACACTTACAAGCAGGTACTTCGAGTCCGTGTGATATCCACGGGGCTGTTGCTATGTCTGGTACCGCTTTGGAGCTGTTCCGGTCCGTGAGTCACCGTGTGTGCCTTGAAACGGTAAGAAGAGTGTGCTTGAATGAGGATCTTGGGGCTCTCATTAACTTTGCCTGCAACAGCTCTTCAACAGCTGCTGCTGGGGTTGTAAGTTAAAAGAAAAAATCCTGAAATCTGTATTTAATCATGCAGGCGGTAGATGTTGGATCAATACAAGAATATGTATCTCTGTGAATTTGAATCAGATCACATGTCATTTATCTCTAAAGCAAGTTTCTTCTTGCAAATGATGGTGAACAAGAAGGAGCGTTGCCCCATCTGCAGCACGGACCTCTAGGTGGTGAGGTGCACGTCTTGACTGCCGTCCCGGCCCCCGGGACGCCTGCGCCCTGGGAGCAGCGTCCTGGCCCTGCTGGTGTCGGAGCGGTCGGCAGCGCCGGGCGCAGCGGGGATCGGGTTCCTTCGCCCCTCAGCTCTGCCGGGGTAGCTGCACAGGCTTTTTATTGCTTGCATTCTTCATAGGAAAGGCAATCCTCTGAGTGTTTTTCCTGTAATCGGGGTTTATCATTCATTGCTCAGTGCTCTGGCTCCGCTTCTTTCCCAGAAGCAAATCTCTACTTGTTTATCACCTTGCTGTAGATAATTATTCTAAAATATTCACACGGGAATACTCAGAGAAGGTTTCTTTTTCACCAAAACAATAGCAACCAGCTACTTGTGACCAATAAAACTTAGGGTGCTTCTTCTACTTCCTTATACACCAGAAACCAGCTTTCTTGAGCTGCTTTCTTGGAATCCTTGGTAAATGGCCTTTCAGCACTTGATAGGCAAGAACAGTATAACCTCCTAATTTATTTGCCCATATAGTTTTCATTTCTCTTCTTCTTTCTCCCATTAGCATTGTATGAATAGATTGTTTCTACAGGCAGGGAGCTTGTTATTAATATCAGGTGAACCAATTACTGACACAGGAGCCCGTCGAACTGCTTGAGTGCGGAGAGATAATGAAGCCTGGCATTTCAAACCCAGTGACCTCATTTATCTGAGCTGCAGTGATTCATAATGGAAAAGTCCAAGCAACAGGCTGAGCAAATACTTGTCATCTTTTAAAATACAGCATTTAAAAAAAAATGCTGCTCATACCTCATCGAGAGGCTGGAGACAAAGGCAGATGTACGTTGCTGGTTGTGAATGAAGCGACCACCGCCCGCTGAAGTGAACTGAAGCTGCCTGACGCACACCGCGGGTGTCCCCTTTGCCCGGGGGTAAGGGGACGCCTCCTCTTGCGTACCCTGTGCAGTCCCAACAGAAAACGTGTAATTTCAGTAAGGCCATGTGCTATCCTTGTTCCTTCTCCTGTGCCTTCCCACAGCTTGTTTGTGAAGATGTGGCAAAAACATTAACAATTACGTCAGCTGCTTTTAGGATGCCATCGTGTGAATAAAAACATGTTGTACACTAGTCCTCAGATCAGGAGTGCAACTACAACTGATGAGTATTGGCAAGTTAGGTACCATTACAGATGCTTTATTTAACAAGTCTCCTCCCTTTCTCTCTTGCTGAATGAGTCTGTTGCAGACTTGACTTGCTAGGAAGCAATTTGAATAAAAAATGGCACAGATTAGGGGTTGGTGCCTTGAAGCTTTAATACATGTTTGACAGCACTTACAAGAAGAGGCCCTTTCAGTGCACTCGTTTTCTGTTCCTGTTTTTTTTACCCAAATATGACAGTAGCAATAACAAGATGCCCCATGTGAGTATTTTCCTGAATGGCCGGAGCAGCGGGGCGGGCGGTCCTGCCGAGGGGTGTCCTGGCTCAGGGGGAGCAGAAATGTGCGGAGGGCTGGAAGAAATCCCGCTGGCTACTGGAGATCTCCCGTGCAGTTGTGCCAGCTCAGCACGTGGGCCTCGCACACCATTTCTGCTGCGCAGCGTACATCAGAAAGATCTGAAATGCTTTCACTGTTGTTAGAGAATGATAAATATTAGTGGGACAGTATTTTGGAGGTGGTGAAGTGAAAGATACCAGCCAGATAAGGATTTCCGTTTCGAGTGAGTCCGGGTGGGAGCTGTAGTCAGCCCTTTGTTGTCTGCGTGCCGAGCGCTCCCCCCGTAGCCGTCAGCGTGGGGGGCTCCGCGGCGCCAGTTCCTGCCTGTGGCACGAGATGCAAAAATGGCTCCGCTTGCAGTTCCGTCTGCAGTTCCTTAGATGATCCGTGTACAAAGACCCTATTTAAACACAGCTGAGAGAATATTTGCATACAGAAAAGGGCAGAGGAGAATGGAGCCGGACGAGGGGTCAGGAAATGGAAAGAAATGTATTACTTCAAAAAAGCAAGACATCTCTTCAGTATGATGCGATTAATTTGCTCTCTAGTGCTACCAGAGTTCATATCAAACTGCACTTAACGCCTACTTTATTGGGGCTATGGATCTGACAGCTGATTGGCGTGGGTGCGTTGTTTCTGCCGTCGGTCTGCGGGGCGTGTGCCGCTGCTGATGCTGGTTTCAGGTTCTCTGGGTCTTGCTGAAGGAACCTGAAGTCCTAGAAGCAAACTGCAAGTCTGATCAGATAATACGCAATTTTGCATTCCAGTCATAACCCTGCAGAAGTTACAGCTGTCAGAATCCATCACTGCAATTCTAACATAATTATTATAAATGTAATCTGCTTAGCACCCCGGGGTGTTTGCTCCGATAGGCAGTGAAATGGCCCTATGGACATGCAGGAGACAGCATTTCTGTGCCGCTCTGTTTCAGATATTGTTCTACAAAATCAAGATGCTTGTCATTCAAAGCTGTGCTTCTAGGAAGGTACTAAGGGTATAGTTTCTCTAAATTAAACTGCAGCATTTGTACCCATTAACGGGACAAAACCAGTCTGTGTGTATTTCGAATGGCTCGTTGATCGTGTCCCGTGGCTGTGCGGCTCCGTGGGGCTGCGTGGAGGAGTTTCTGCGCGGAGCTGTGGTCGCGATGGTGCATTTTCTGGCAGGTCTTTGTGAACGGACTGTGGTCAGTTTTCAGATAGCACGTGATAGTGTTTTTAATTATAGCCAAAAAATGAAGTGTTTGAGATTATATTGGAGAAAGCATCACACAGGTGATACAAGAAAACTTTGAGCTGTTGAAGTATTATTGGTACCATTGATTTTCAATTAATATTCAGTATTGACCATTACTATAAAGAAGATGGCAACATGCTGTAGCAGATTTATGGATGTTTTTACGAGCCATTGATTTTTTTTCTTACTGTGCAGCTGCTTCCATTGAGAAGGCACACGTGGACATACTCTGGGGATTCCTGTCCCCGGTGCCCGGAGGCAGCGCGCGGGTCCGTGTGCCCTGGGCGTCCTCTGCAGCGCGGGCCGCGCGTCCCCGGTCGCGGTGACGCCGTTTGTCCCCGGTCGCAGTGACGCCGCGCGTCCCCGGTCGCGGTGACGCCGCGCGTCCCCGGTCGCGGTGACGCCGTGTGTCCCCGGTCGCGGTGACGCCGCTCGTCCCCGGTCGCGGTGACGCCGCGTGTCCCTGGTCGCGGTGACGCCGTTTGTCCCTGGTCGCAGTGACGCCGCGTGTCCCTGGTCGCGGTGACGCCGTTTGTCCCCGGTCGCGGTGACGCCGCTCGTCCCCGGTCGCCGTGCGGGTGGGCTCTCCCGGCCCAGCTGCTCTCGGGCGCTGGGTGTCGGGAGTCAGAACTCGGGCCCTTCGGCCGCTGTAGATCCCGTGGTTAGTGTGGGAAATCAGGAAAGGCGCGTTGTCAGAGCTCAGGCCAGAGCTGCAGATTTAGATAATTTGAAGTAAGGAAACTTCACGTGCTGCTCATGGGTGAACTGGAGTCTGAGTGAGTCATGTAAGGCTCTGTTTTGTAAGAGCGAACAGAAAATTTGAGATATGAGTATCCGTAAGCGCCTTTATTCCAATAATAGTAATAAGAGGGGGAAAAAAAAAGCCAACCACAACCCACAAACAACCCGGACAATAACTGCAGTATCAGTCAGAAGGTTAACGTGGGGTCGGGAAGAAGATACTTTTGCTCCCTGCTCAGACCGAACTGTCTGTTCTCAGAGGTCTGGGAAGGCGTCCCCCTGCGTCCCTTGCGTCTCTGCTCCGCAGAGGCAGAGCTGCTCTCCTGTGGCCACGGAACCGTCACAGGAGGGAACCAGAACTGCAGTGCTGAAAAAGAAGGGCTGGGTCATGACCTGGTACAGTCAGGTCAAGTTCTTACATCCGTAATTAACCACTCGGACCATCTTGTTTCCACGTGCCCTGAGCTGCTGCACATTCTGTAGAAATTTCCTAAGTTTCAAATTGTGAAGGAAAAACATTTTCTGGAGAACCCATGAAACTGCGGTCTGCCTATTTTTCTCCCAAGACTATGATTTCTTCCACTGGTTTAGGTTATTAGTAGGTATTTGTGAATCCATTTTGAGCAGCGGACAAGCTAGGTGAAATTGGGGTAACCCTAAATGCATCTGTCTGCCAGTAGTCACTTCTACGTATGGGTAAAGCTGTCAGGGCAGATCAGATGTCCCTCCTGAGCAGAACGAAGCTCACCGTGCAGGCTGATAGCAGGCATTGATCTGAGAAATGGACACGTCCCAGAGGTTTGGTCAAGACACCCTGCAACAGGCAGAAATCGGGTCCTACGTCTTAATCACGTTTCAAGGAACTGGGTTATTCCATCCTTTTATTACATAAAAGGCTGGTGGAAAGCAATGTAAAGTGTCGGGTTCAGCTGTCGCGGGGGCGCGGGGGTTTCGCCGGGACGCGTGTCCTGCCCACGCTGCCGACGGGAGGGAGCTGGCGTGTCCCCGTGTCCCCCGTGGACGGCGCAGGGATCGGGTCACTGGGGCCGTCTCGCGGCGTCGTTCCTGAAGGCTCGAGGGCGCCGGCGGGGTGCACAGAGGCGGGAGCGCAGGGCTCCTGGGCTTTCTCGGTGCTGTGCTGCTGGCACAAGGAGCCAGGAAGGTTTCTTCTGAGATCATACAAATCAATGTATAGTGAAGAAAAGGCTTTATTGAGTATGTACTTTAAATGTTATTACGGGAACAACTCTGGCGAAGGCAAATCAGCACTTACGGTTTCTTGCTAAGTGCTGTAGGTCTCACGGTGCTATGTTATAAAAATGATATTATATTAAATGTATTGCAGTGTGTGGCTTTTACAAAGCCCAAGAGTAATTCTTGGAAAAGCAGGCTCGTTCTGTCCCTGTAGGGTTCACAAAGAACTGCAACTCTGTAGTGAGGGGAAACAACTGCACTGTTTGTCTTCATCGTTTTAGGTGGTTGTGTAGCATTCGGGCTGGGAAATGCGCCATGTAAATCACAGCCACGCCGGTACTGCCGGTGCAGCTCTGCCCGGCTGCTGCAGCTCGGCTGCCCGCGTTGCAGCCGCGATCCCGCTGTCTGTGGCTGTGCCGGTGGGAGCGCGGGTGGGAGCGCGGGTGGGAGCGCGGGTGGGAGCGCTGGTGGGAGCGCTGGTGGGCACACTGGTGGGAGCGCCGGTGGGAGCGCTGGTGGGAGCGCTGGTGGGAGCGCGGGTGGGCACACTGGTGGGAGCGCTGGTGGGAGCGCTGGTGGGAGCGCTGGTGGGGGTGCTGGTGGGAGCGCTGGTGGGGGTGCTGGTGGGCACACTGGTGGGAGCGCTGGTGGGCACACTGGTGGGAGCGCTGGTGGGCACACTGGTGGGGGTGCTGGTGGGCACACTGGTGGGAGCGCTGGTGGGCACACTGGTGGGGGTGCTGGTGGGCACACTGGTGGGAGCGCGGGTGGGAGCGCGGGTGGGAGCGCTGGTGGGAGTGCAGTGGGAGCGCTGGTGGGAGCGCTGGTGGGAGTGCTGGTGGGCACATTGGTGGGAGCGCTGGTGGGAGTGCAGTGGGAGCGCGGGTGGGAGCGCTGGTGGGAGCGCAGTGGGAGCGCGGGTGGGCTCCTGCGCGGAGGTTCGCAGGCTGCGGCTGCGCTGGAGCTGGGTTGCGAGGGGATCCGCTGAGCTGCCTGGGCGGCTGCGCGTCCACCCGGCTTCGGATCGGTGCAGGCTCTGTCACCGCTGCACGGGCTCCTGAGTGTGGCATCCCTGCCGCCTCAACCCATGTGTTACCTCCAGGACTTGAAATGCAGCACTGGAATGTCGAAGGAAGATTTAGCATTTAAACAGGGCAGGAAATTCCACCTTGGGGTTATTGACGGGTTCTGATTTATTCATGACATTAATAATGTCTGGGTAGGGCAGTGCGCGCAGTCACACCTCCAGGGATTCATGCTTCACGGTCTTCTTCCTTCGCACTTTGTAAGAGCAGAAAAATGAGCCGTGTGACAGGGAAATCAGAAGTAATATTAGAAATATTTCAGGAATTTAGTGAGCATTCAGAGCTTCAAGCCCTTCTTGTTCTAGGATAAACTTCTGGGAGAAAAATATTAAATATATTTTTTCTACCCTCTCTGTAGAATTAACAACTTGGAGCAAAGAATTCTGTCAGCTGGGTGCTTCGTTGTTTGGGTGCTTTCTGCAGGAATTGTATTTGCAAACAAAGGAAAAAAATAAGACTAAAGGGATAAAGAGAGTGAAGACGAGTTCAGCAGCAACTGTAGCACCAGGATCGCAGGTAGGTGTGTTTGTGCAGGACTGCAGTTTAGCGATTAGTTTGGTAGAAAATGATGCCGCTCACAGGGGTGCATTGCACATACATGTAAATTTACAGAGGTCTGATCTATAGCATCAGATGTGATTTAATATACTATTTTTTCATGTTTCACACACCTCACCCCCATGAATATGCCAAAGATGAACATAAAGGTCAATGCAGAGCTGTGCCTGTAGTGCTGCTGGTGCAGGAACGGTTTGAAAACGTCATTCCTTGGTGTGGCTGGAAAAACGCTGTAGCAGGTGGTAGGTAATGCAGAGATGTAAATCTGTTTGGGGTGGGAGCTCAAACCTGTTGTGCTGCTGTTCAACCTAAGTCTTCAAAATCTTACCTGGTATGTGTTATTTCCTGATCCAGCAAGTGAGATTTGTGCCCATCATCAGTTTCTCTGTTCAGAGTGACAGTAACTGGCAGCATTTCAGGGTATGACCTGCATTTACAGGGCCCTGCTGACCCCGTTTTGAGTGTGTATATATTTATTTAAACGATTTGTCTACTGATATATCGCAGCTTGGTGAAATGAGTTGTTACCACATTAACCTTTCAAGCACTTAAGTCCAGTTTAAGTGATTATTAGATCAAATTTGACAGAATATTGGCTATTACCACAGCTTATCTGACATCTACTGTAATACAGCACTTTGGGTTTTTCCTGGAGCGCCACCAGCATCCGAGCGTTTCGGTCAAAACCCCAGTTTTCATTTCTCAAAGCGGTGCTGTCGCTGGGCGGCCGCTGCCCGCGTGTTCAGGAGCTGCCCCCCAGACCTGAACCGTGAGCTGCCCTGGGCCGGGCCGGGGGCACGGGGGCTGGTCCGACGGACGCACAGGGAGGTTGTCACCGGCAGCCGGGGGCACGGGGGCTGGTCCGACGGACGCACGGGGAGGTTGTCACCGGCAGCCGGGGGCACGGGGCTGGTCCGACGGACGCACAGGGAGGTTGTCACCGGCAGCCGGGGGCACGGGGCTGGTCCGACGGACGCACGGGGAGGTTGTCACCGGCAGCTGGGGGCACGGGGCTCGTCCGATGGACGCACAGGGAGGTTGTCACCGGCAGCTGGGGGCACGGGGGCTCGGACGCACAGGGAGGTTGTCACCGGCAGCCGGGGGCACGGGGCTCGTCCGACGGACGCACAGGGAGGTTGTCACCGGCAGCCGGGGGCACGGGGCTCGTCCGACGGACGCACAGGGAGGTTGTCACCGGCAGCCGGGGGCACGGGGGCTGGTCCGACGGACGCACAGGGAGGTTGTCACCGGCAGCCGGGGGCACGGGGCTGGTCCGACGGACGCACAGGGAGGTTGTCACCGGCAGCCGGGGGCACGGGGGCTTGGACGCACAGGGAGGTTGTCACCGGCAGCCGGGGGCACGGGGGCTGGTCCGACGGACGCACAGGGAGGTTGTCACCGGCAGCCGGGGGCACGGGGGCTCGGACGCACAGGGAGGTTGTCACCGGCAGCCGGGGGCACGGGGCTCGTCCGACGGACGCACAGGGAGGTTGTCACCGGCAGCGGGGACACCCGGGGGTGAGGGACAGCCGGGCTCGTCCCAGCCGCATCCCCCCGCTCAGAACACGGGCCTGGCAGCGCGTGCTGAGCCTCTTGCTGTTTTCTCTGTTAGATTAAAAGCCATTTAGTCCCTTGTATTTTTCTCCCTGTAAATGTATTAATACGCTGTAGTCAAGTCACCTTTGGCCTTCTTTTTAATAAACTAGACAGACCGAGCTCTTCACTCGCTCGCTGTAGAGCATTTCCTACACACCTCGATCATTTTTTCAGGTTCTTTCTGAGCTCCCCCCAGTGTTTCAACCGTTAGCAGTTCTGAGCCTTTAAAAATACCTGGGTATCATCTGTGACCCTCAGTCACATTTCAGGAGCTGCGCCTGGTGGTTAAGGGATGAAAAAAGAAGAGAGAAAAAGAAATGAAACTGCGCACTTGCGCATAGATAATATTAGCTAAGACATCTGGATGAATATCATCGCTTGAAGCGATGTTCGTACTATTGCTTCTGGTATTTGAGGAGCAAATAGCCTCTCATTTAATTTATACCGTAATAAAAACTCCTATTGATTTTAATAAAATGGAAGACGATCATTTTGAATGAAATCCCTAAGGCAGCTTCTCCATAAAAACTGACTCTTCTTGTTTTCTTTGCACATGTACGTTGTAATTCATGTCTGATAACAGTGAACTGGGACTCTGTTTCTGAGAAGCTGGGGAATAGTTTTGAGCAAAGAGTGTGAAGAAAGCCTTCATTAGAAAGAGGCGTTGGAGAGCTGGGCCCAGCGCGCCGTGGGCTCGTGCGGCACAGCGGGCAGGGACGCGCCGCCTGTCCTCCCGTCCCCGCCGCGCTCTCCCTGGGGGACCGCGCGTGGGTGACAGAGATGCTGACATCGCCGCCCGTGCCGCCAGCTCCTCCTGCCCCGGGCCCTGCGGAGCGAAGGGCCGGAGCGGCGGCAGAACAGCGAGAACGGGAACAACGCGGCGTCCCGGGGCGTGGGCTGCACCCCGAGCTGCCGCCCAGCCTTACGCCTGGGCTGTGCCGGGCTGTGCCAGGCTGTGCCGAGCTGTGCCAGGCTGTGCCATGCTGTTCGGGAGCTGTGCCGCGCTGTTTGGGAGCTGTGCCAGGCTGTCCTGTGCTGTTCAGGAGCTGTGCCATGCGGTTCGGGAGCTGTGCCGGGCTGTCCTGTGCTGTTCGGGAGCTGTTTGGGAGCTGTGCCGGGCTGTTCGGCTGTGCCGGGCTGTGCCGTGCTGTTCGGTTGTGCCGGGCTGTGCCGGGCTGTGCCGGGCTGTTTGGCTGTGCCGGGCTGTGCCGGGCTGTTTGGGTGTGCCGGGCTGTGCCGTGCTGTTCGGGAGCTGTGCCGGGCTGTGCCGGGCTGTTCGGCTGTGCTGGGCTGTGCTGTGCTGTTCGGCTGTGCCGGGCTGTGCCGTGCTGTTCGGCTGTGCCGGGCTGTGCTGTGCTGTTCGGCTGTGCCGGGCTGTGCCGTGCTGTTCGGCTGTGCCGTGCTGTTCGGCTGTGCCGGGCTGTGCAGCCGGCAGCGTGGGGCCGCTTTGGAGAGCGTCTGCATCAATGTACCACGTTCCTGAAAATACACACACCAAAAACACCACTTAAAACTTTTGCTAAGACTCGCTGTTGTACAGGCTGTGCTGTTTTCTCATTTTATTGCTATCTTAAGGGAAATAAGGAATTATTTTCACATCAGATTTATACAGTCAATAAGACATGAGTTGAATAGTGAGTAAGCAGCCCGGAGGAGATTGCTTTGTCACAGCGTATAAGGATCTGGTGAGAGCATTTCATTATCTCTGCTATGTGACTGCAATTCAGGGCAAAAAGAGCCATTCTTATTTTGTCCTGCTCCTCACTGGCTTTTTTTCTTTCTCAATTTGTTTGTTAATTATGGAAAGATTACGTAATACAGAAACTGAGGCTCTGATTCCACAGGGTATTTAAATGCTTGCCTAACGTAGGGCATGGAATTAGGTCACTTGGCTTGCCTGGAATTGTATTTATTTGAAACCGTATTATTGCTGCACAAGGTAAAGATTTTCCGATGGAGTATGAAGAGGTGAGGCCACAAGGTGACCCGCTGGCCAGCACAGTTAAAAAAGGATCATTTCCTCAGAAATTCAGGCCAAAACCTCGTAGCGTTGAGAACGCGCATGTCCCTCTCGTGTCCGTCGCTCCCCGCGCTGGTGCCCGAGCGAACCCTGCGGCGCGCGGCCGCGCCTGGCCGGCAGCAGACCGCCTCTGCTGATGGAGCCTTGGGTGCCGAGTCAGGCTTCAGTTCCGCGAAACGTAACGGCAGGTTGTTTGTCAGCCCGCTGAACGCTGAACGGGCAAGCTGATCACGCCCCTGTCCCGGCCTGCCGTGTCAATCAGGGAGGTGACACGTTTGCAGTCCCCAGAGGACAGTTTGCAGAACAGATGGAGGCTGTGCAGTGCAGGGACTTTGAAAGACTTGTTTGAAAATCTCCCCCGTATTACACTGGATGTGGACCCAGAGACTGGCGGATTGTACAACTGATTGTCCCCGCCCGGGCCAAGGCCGCTGTGAACCCGAGCACGCTGCTCCTGCACGGCTCTCCGCGGGCCGACCGCGCTCCGCAGCCCGCGGCGCTGGCACGGGCTCGGCACCGCTGTCCGCCGGACGGCGAGCGGCGGCGTGCTCCCGGCGCCGGGGCTGCTCCGTGTCCCGAGGGGCAGCCCCCGTCCCTCGAGCAGCCTCCGTCACTCCTCTGCACGTGTCTGCGGCTCGTCTGGGCTGACGAACCCCGCCTGCCGCCGGCGCGGGAGCGAGCGCCGCGCTGGGAGCGGCGGTGCCGGAGCGGCCGGCTCTGAGCCACAGCCTCCGCTTCGGCAGCATTGTCCGCGGCTCGCTCAGTTTATTTATGTATTTATTTGTTTATTGGAGAGACTTAATTTTTCAGAAAATGAGCTGGCTGTTTTGAACGTGCCGTCACGATGCGGTGACCGTGATGGGGATGTGGGTATCTGTAAGAAAACCAGAGACACCCAGACTACCTTCCATTTGTCTTATTCATGAAGGCCAATTTTCTTCCCTTGCTTTATGTAATTGTCTTGTCCTCAATCTAATATTCCAGTTTTATGAGGGACAACAAATCAATACTCTCTTTTTTGAAAACTGCTGATAAATTGATTGCTGGTGTCTGCCTGCATGCTACGATTGTATTAGATGTCAGCAGTAATTAATTTTTAAAGGAAATTGTTCTTGCTGATTTTTGAACGTCAGCTCCGATTCCGTCCTCAGCGGCGATTGCTCCCGGGGGGCGTGTTCCTGCGGCGTGAGCAGCGCCCGCGCCTGCACGGCGGCTCCAGGAGCCTCTCACGCCATTTTCACGTTAAATATGTTACTTTGGCCTCTGAGAAAGTGAGAGTGCATGCAGAAAACTGAGACAAAGATATATATCCCTTTGGAAAAAAAGAATAACCATCTTTACCAATGTAGAAAAGAAAGATCCGCAAGGTCCCCTTCTACTGCTTTACAGACACATTTGCTGTTGTATCCTACGTACTGTGAAGGAAAATCAAACCTCAGCTTTTCTCGCTGGCGTACAAATTACTTCTTGTTAAAAACCCAACTGAGCTGAGCTCTCGTTATAAGTTTTAGAGAGACTGCAGATAAACAGGAAGGACACCAGCTGTCCCCTCCTGCTTTTCCTCACCGGCGGCGGTGAGTATTGCGGAAGGCTTTGCTCAGGTGGGCTCTCGCCCGCGGGGTCGGGCGAGGAGGCTCAGCGCCCTCACTGCCTGCGACCGCGCGGCCCGCCCAGAGAACCGTGCGCTCCATGCGAGGGGCGCTGGAGACCCCGCTCTGGGCTCTGCACTGAGGAGGCTCAGCGCCCTCACTGCCTGCGACCGCGCGGCCCGCCCAGGGAACACTGTCCGTGCGCTCCACACGGGGGGCGCTGGAGACCCCGCTCTGGGCTCTGCACGCGGCCTCCTCAGCGTTACTGCCGGGAGCCTCCCCTCGCTCCGTACGCGGACGGGCGAACAGCGTGGTCCTGCCGTTGTCCGAGCTCTTGTCCGGAAGCACGCACCTCGCCGGAGTCTCGGTGGGCGCAGGGATGGTGCGTGGCCGTCATTTCACCCACCACCGTCGGCCCCGGGCTGGGTGCTGCAGCTGCTGCGGCGCAGAGCGCGAGGACACGGTCACGGAGGCAGAGGGAGACCGTCCTCCCAGCTGGCAGCGGGCGGATCTGAGGATGCTGGGATGTAATTAAACAAACTGCAGTTCTGCCAACTTTACAGCTGAATAAATGCCGCTGGCACCCCGGGAGCAGCGGTACGACGCCGGCGGGCGCCTGCGCCTCGGCCTCGTTGGAACCACGTGCTGAAGTCCCAGGGACTTGAAGCGATGGGGGAAGAGCAGCATACCTTTTGCTGAGTTGCTATTATGCCTTAAAAGTGCCCCTAAAAATTCTAGTGAAACCTCACCTCTCTTCCTTGTTTCAGTGACTTATTAATTTAAATAGTTTCTTAATCTGATAGACTTTTTCCTCTGCCTTTTATCTGTTGCCTCAGGGTTATTTCTGCAGAATCACTTGAATTTCTTGTCGCACAAATATATATCAGTGCTAGCAGCATTGATTTACTAGATTGTGCTGTGAATTAAGGGGTAATTCTCCAATGATACTGGCTGCAGTTGGTATCCCTGCTGTCCCACTTTGGTCCTCTGAGGGCTGAGCGTTCGCTGTGCAGCTGTGGAACAGCTGGACGGCCGGGGCAGCGCAGGGGCTGGGGAGGTGGTTGGGCCTCGGCGTCCTGTCCGGTTTGCCATCCGTGCGTCTTGGATGCTTCTCTTCCCCTGAGCCCTGTGTGCTCCCTGCAGCCCTGCCCAGCGTGGGGGGCGGGCGGGGTCCCCTGCTGCCGGGTCTGCCCTCCGGGCTCCGCAAAGTGCGGTGCCGCTGCAGAGCCCCTTTGTCACGGGGGAAGGGGGGAAAAAGCCCTTAGAGGCTGGAAGTCCTGCTGCCGCAGCAGCCTCTGCTTTCATCAGAAGGCTTTCTCCCGCCTGCCTGAGAAAACGCTCCTGCGGTGTGAGGTGTGAGGTCCAAAGTGCTTGGCAGATGGGGAGCGAGGTAGCAACGCGAATCTGCTCTGAGTTGTGAAAGTTTGTAATGAGGGCATCTTGGGCCAAGTTCGTTTTTGTAGAAGCTCTGCTCACAGCTGCCCTTCTCAAAACGTTGCAATGGCAGAAAATTTGAGTCCCACTCACTGCTGCAGGGGAAAATGCAGGATATGGGCATATGTTTATTGTCTTTATGGCTATGGGTCTGAGTTGGCACAGTCCCGGGTTGCTGCTGTTCTGCTGGGGCCATGCACACATCCCATAGGGGACCGGCATGAGCTCCACTTGCGGCTGTGGGCAAGTCACCTGCATCCCCCGCAGTGCATGTTGGGATGATGGTGTCCTAGGGTTTGCTGGTCCTCTTTGTGCTTGAAAACCCTCCAGGGCAGTGCCAAGGCTGGGGTGTCTGCTGCTCTGAGTCACGGTCCAGCCTTTGAGCTGCTGGAATACCTGCTCTGAAAGCTGGAGGGCAGCTCAGCCCGGGGCCGCCGCTCGTCCCAGCGCTCCGGGTCAGCCTGGTCTGTGCGAGACCCTGCTCAAGCAGCGGCCGTGTGGCCGTACCGGCTGCGGCCTGTCCCCGGTGCCGCGTCCCAGCGCGGTCCTAAGGATGTCCCCTCGCCCGGCGCGGTGACAGCGCCGCAGGGCTGCGGGGCCGGGCTGCGTTACAGCTGTAGGTGTGAAGGTGTGCGGAGGGGAAGATGGAGCCGTGCTAACTCTGCTGACCTCTTGTTTAAAAACATTTGGCACTGCAACATTCAAAAGGTCCGGTAGCATATTTTTCAATAAATCTTGAATGTGGCAGTTATGTTTTCCATACTGTGCTGGGAAAAGGATTACAGTATTTACTGCAAAGACAGGAAGATTGATTCTCACTTGGAAAATCTGCCAGATTTCTTGATTTAGAGAACTGATGATTGGTGGAGTGCTTAGACTTGATTTATATCAAGTTTTCTCTCTCGCTTGCTTGCTTTCCCTCCTCCTTTTCCCCTCTGCATGTTCTTTTTATGTTAACATGAGCTAGTCATATTCTGAATGGTTCTCTGTTTAACAAATACTGTTTTCTTTGGATGTTTTTCATATTCAGGTCAAAATTCTCTTTTCTAATCCTTGCTTTCTTGGAGTAATGTGACTAAATTTCACTTGCCTGAGGTCTAAATGAAGTCGCTGTGCTTTGCAGTGAGACCACCTCCGCTTGTGTGTGCTGGGGACAGTTCAGAAACGTCCGTCCTTCCTGGGCACCCCGTCCGAAACCTTCAGAATCATCTGAGTACCTGAGCTGGTCAGCGTGTTCTCCTGGAACGCTCAGAGCCCTCGGGCGTTAGCGGGAGATGTGACCGAGGAGCCGGCACGCGGGTGGGTTCCCCGGGCAGCCCCTGCGGGGCCGGGGGGCTCCTGGTGGGTTTGCCGGGTGTCCGTGGGCTCCGTGGGCTCTTCATCCTGCTGAGGAACTCTAAACTCAGCTGAATAATTTAAAATAGAGGCAAGCAAGCAAAGAAAATGAACCCACCAGAGTAAAAGAAACGTAAAAGGCTAATTGATGCCCTATCGTTATCGCTACAGCAAGCATTTTATAGAAGTAATACATGACACTCCTATGCTACAACTAGTTCTATATCATTAATTACACTATAAGAAGCTCACTTTTCTCAGCTTTATTTTCTGGCCTAGCCAGCCAGGCCCTTAGTGCCTCTGAATAGCTCGACCCAGCGCCCATCTCTTCCTCCCAAAGTCTTTGCTAATTGGGTACCCTGTGTGTTCTTTTGTCTTCTCTCCCTCCCCTATTTTCAAGCAATTTTACTACGATTATTTAATAGGATGTGTTACCTTCAAATATTGATTCAGCAAATCAAGTGATCGTTAAAAAAATGCCAGGCAAGAAGTGACAGCTATTCTGCTGTGTAATACCAGCAATTAATAGTATTTATGAGGGAATGCACAGATGCTTATTTGCTTTGTGGAAAAGTCATCTTGGCCCAGAGAGCTCCGCAACAGATGGCCTAGACCTTTAAAAGTCAAGGTAAATAACATTTTCTTGGCCTGGCTGTGGGAAGGAAGACGGAGCAGAGACCGATGATTCCTCCAGTTCCTGGTCCCGCCGTCAGGACTGGGAGCAGACACTCCAACCCGCAGCGTCTGATGAGCCTGATTGCAAATGAATGCATGCATGTAAAATGTTTAAAATGGTCCTCCACAAAATACCCATCAGAATTTAACATTTACATTCATATTTTGAAGGGAAGTTTTGTTTTCTTCTGTTCAAATATCACGTGGTTAAGCAGCAGCAGTCAAAGTGAGTAATAGTTGAATGTGCATAATCTTGATCTAATTACATTGGTATTGAGTTGCAGGTGAAGCATTAAATTGATTTGAAAAAAATCTCTTTGCAAGTATCTAGTATTGATGAAAAAGGTCATTATGCATTTGTGGTGAAGGCTGCTTCTGTGCAAGGAGCTCAGATCCGGACCAGCGCAGCACCGCTGCCTCCGGTCGGGCTCTGCGTCAGGCAGCGCCGCAGCGGCGCGGGGGCAGGACGCAGCGGGACGGGGCTGCCGGGCCGCGCCGGCGCTGCTCCGCGTCCCTCGGTCACGCCTGGAGGCGCCAGCGACTCGCTCATCTTGGAAATCATCCCCCGGCAGATGCGTGGTGGGATCTGGCCGAGGTCCCGCGCTGGGGCTCACATCCCAGGCAGCTCCCTGCCTGTCAGTTGTGGCGTCGGAGCTTAGGGGAGTGTCCTGAGATGCTCTGAACGTGCAGAGGAGGCGGGAAGTCAGGAGAAAACAGGAAAAACTGAAATAAAGCAAATAAATACAAAAGCAGGTGGAAGGAGCTCAAGGTCATTTCTTGTTCTCCTCTGTATTCATTACTCAGGCAAACAAAAAGAGACATTTTTTTGGGTACAGCTGCTATCAGTGCTGCTGTCCTTTTTTTCCATCAGCGTTTCCTTGATGAATACATTCAGATTATGTACCAGAAATAAAAATCAGCCATCGTGCTCCTGAAAGTAGAGGTCAAGATAACATCTGCCTTCCCTACGCTGTTCTGCGCTTACCAGTGTAATAATCACACACAGGAAACATCTGCTTTGGAAATAACAAGCAGTGAAGAAGCCCGGCTCCGTTGAGTCACAGCATCCTCGGTAACTTGTCATTACGGCCACCTGCGTGCCAAGGGGGCTGCGTGGCGCAGGCGGGCGACGCCGCACGCTTTAGCAGAGTGGAAACAGTGGTGGTGGGCTCTGGCGCTACTTTACCAGGTGCTGTTTTGGCTCTTGTTGGGACCTCCAAAGGTCCCCGCAGCCGTGTGCGCCATGGAGCCCCTTCAGACACCGGTGTGGTGGTGCCGGGCAGGGGGAACGCGAGTCCGAGGGCACAGAACAGCAGGGGTGGGACGGGTCCTGCTCGGGGCAGAGCGGTGCTGCGCCGGCGGGGCCGTGTCCTGGTGGGGCCGTGTCCCAGTAGCGCTGTGTCCCGGCGGGGCTGTGTCCCAGCCACGCTGGGACGGCTCCTGGGGCGATGTCCCGGCTCTGCAGAGGCGCTGGAGGTGCAGTGGCTGTGCGGGGCGGCAGCAGCTGCGGGCCGTGCCCGGGGAGCCTGCTCCTGCCCCTGCCTGGGGAGCCTGACCCTGCTCCTGCTCCTGCCCCTGCTCCTGCTCCTGCCCCTGCCTGGGGAGCCTGACCCTGCTCCTGCTCCTGCTGCTGCCCCTGCTCCTGCTCCTGCCCCTGCTCCTGCCCCTGCCCCTGACCCTGCTCCTGCTCCTGCTCCTGCCCCTGCCCCTGCTCCTGCTCCTGCTCCTGCCCCTGCTCCTGCCCCTGCCCCTGCTCCTGCCCCTGCTCCTGCTCCTGCTCCTGCCCCTGCTCCTGCCCCTGCCCCTGCCCCTGCTCCTGCCCCTGCTCCTGCTCCTGCTCCTGCCCCTGCCCCTGCTCCTGCCCCTGCCCCTGCTCCTGCCCCTGCTCCTGCTCCTGCTCCTGCCCCTGCTCCTGCCCCTGCCCCTGCCCCTGCTCCTGCCCCTGCCCCTGCTCCTGCCCCTGCCCCTGCCCCTGCTCCTGCCCCTGCTCCTGCTCCTGCTCCTGCTCCTGCTCCTGCCCCTGCCCCTGCCCCTGCTCCTGCTCCTGCCCCTGCCCCTGCTCCTGCCCCTGCCCCTGCTCCTGCTCCTGCTCCTGCTCCTGCCCCTGCTCCTGCTCCTGCTCCTGCTCCTGCTCCTGCTCCCGCTCGCAGGCAGGATTAGAAGACATTGATTTTTTTCTTCCTTTACGATGGCCATGACTGAAACATTTCACCACCTATTTTTGTTGCTGTTGTGGTTGTAATTAGTGTAACTTACTCTGTAAAATATCAGAGTTATTTAGTAAACATGTCTGTAGAGATTTGTCCCGAATAACAGTGCTTTATTACAGATAATCCTTAGCCACTTAGCTCAAACAACTTTCAGAGCTGGAAATCTCTCACAAAGAAGGCAATTGTGAATATTAAAAGGGATTTAGAGGAGGAGGCAAAAATTACATTTTTCAGATATTCCACTGAGTTGAAGATTTAACCTAGCAGCATCCCTGAATCCCTGCGCGGGCTCACAACCTCATTTTGTTTTGTATTAAAAGACTCTTGGCTGCATTTTAATTGTGTACATAATATTATTGATATTTAGCAATTGTTTCTGTCACCTTCCACCTCAATCAGCATTGCAAAACACAGCTTGAACTAACTGGAAAGTAATTTCGTGGCTAATATTCCTTCTCATCTCCTGAGAGGAGCTGATATAACAGCCAGCGAGGCACGGATCAAACAGCCCCCGTTCCACAGATCTGCTCTTTCTCTGGGCTCCATGTCAGCTCCTGTTGAAGTGAGTTATTTTATCTTGCATAATGAGCGGATGGATTCTGAGTTCTCCCAGCTAAGCAGCTCTTCTCAGTAGCTGAAGCAGGATGTGCAACGTGACTCATAGTGAAGCACGAGAGCCCGTGGGAGTGTCGGGCGCTGCCCCGGCTCGAGGGCTCGAGGGCTCGAGGGCTCGCTGTTCCGCGGGGCTGCGGCTCCTGCTCCCCCGGGCGGAACAGGGGGGGAGAGTTTCATCCCAGCCCTCGATTGGCTGGGGTGTGCAGGAGAGACCCGAAATGCCAGCCCACAGACAGAAGTCTTGAAGCACACAGCCCTGGCTTTTCCTTAGTTGCTGTTTCTTCCTTGCAGTAGTTTCTTATAGCGGTTTTTGTAGTTAACAGAGTAATTGCATTGTCTGCTGGAATTCCCCACTTGCCATTGCCTGAATTGCTTGTTTGGGAGCATGGTGATTGTTTATTGACACTGTGAGCTCCCGTGCTGGGGTCAGACCTGCAGGCAGCCTGCGCCGCAGTGTCGGCCGGTGTGTGCTCTGCAGGCCGCGAGCCGTCCCCGTCGCTGCCCGCGGCCGGGGCTCGGGCGCTCGCTGTGCTGCTGGGCAGGCGCAGCCGGCTCCGTGCTGACAGAGTGGCGTGTAGAGAATGCTCCGTGTGGTTAGCGTGTGACCAGCTACGTGCTCCGGGCCCAGGTCACTTGTTTGGTGTGTGATGCACGTGCTGTGCGGGGCGGCGCTGGCCCTGACCGCAGCCGCAGCGGCCCCGGCTGCAAGGAGGAGGGCGGGCATGGTCGCGGTCGTGGTTGTGGTCACGGCCATCCCTACAGGAGACTCGCTGGCGTCTCTGCTCCGGCGCGCAGCCCCCGCAGAGCCCTGCTCCGCTCCCTGGGTCGTGTTTTGGCATCTGCTGCGGAAGGCGCCGCTCGCTGTACCAGGTACCAGGCGCAGGATGTGTGCGGCACAGACTGGTTGTGGTCGGCCCTGGTCCCGTTCTCACAGGCCGCTCATCGCAGCGGTTAATGGTGTCACATCCATCATGCCAACGGTACCTGTAGTCTGTAATGGAATAGACACGTCTGTGAGGGCTTTTGCTTTTCTCCTGATCACTGGTTGTTCACCAGCATTTTGCCGGCGTTTGGAGGGGACTGCGGGGCCATACAAAGCCCATTTTCTGAAAGGAAAAGCACGTTTTCTTCAGTGAGCTTTGAATCAAGCTCTAACAGTTCCAGACTCAGTCAGAAGTGGAAGAGGAGGCCATTTGGAGAGAGGTGGTAGGTCTATGTATTATAATATCTTCATGCTATATATATATAAAATCCGCTTCGCTGTTCTAATTTAAGTGTGCACAGCACGATAACATGAAGACTCTCTGGCCATCTCCTGATTATGCTGCAGCAGGGAAGTTTAATTTAACCTTTTGCTATTCTGAATGTCTCAGAAAGACTGTTTCTGCTGGGTACTGTAAGAATTTTCATATCACTAAATATTCCTAACAAGCCTGTGCTCTAGTAAGGAGCGAAGCGCTTTGGTGCCCCTGATTTTCAATGAAGGGTATCAGTGCGAGCCAGTAACCTGTCCAGAGCCCCTCGCCAGGCCCAGCTAAACCAGCGCCGGTGCGCGAGCCGGCCCTGCGGGTGGCGCCCGGGGGGCTGCGGGGGCTCCCGCAGGAGACTCTGCTGTTCCAGCGCTCTGCGCTCGTGTCAGTGGTGCAAAGGAGACGGGAGATAACAGCCAGGAGAAGGAGCATCCCGTTCAGAACAGCTGCCAGCCCAGGAGGAAATACTGCCCAGCAAAAGGAAATCCAGTTGATTTTGAAATTCACCACTGTCAGAATCACTGAGCGCTCACTCCAGGACATAATTTAATTGAGATAACTGCAACCGAATAGGCAGTGTTTCTGCTGGAGAACGCTTATCTATCTCTCGCAGTTCCTGTGCACCGATCTGGGAGTGTTTTGTCCATCCGGGAGATGCAGCAGACGGGGGGTCCGTGGGGGGAGAGGCAGGGCAGCGTGCTGCCCCCTCGCTCCCCTGGAGTATCTGCTGACTCAGCAGGCCGAGCGGTGCTGGAGCGCTCGCCCGCGCAGCCCCGAGGCCCAGGGCCTCGTCTCCCGGGCCGGGGTACCAGAGGCGGCCTTGGGTGCTACGAAACAAGAGCCCCGAATAACCAAGGGCAGCGCAGCCGCCGCCCGGCGCGCCGCTCCCGGGCCGGGAAAGGTCCTCCGCGGTGTAATAGGATTTTTTAACTTTTTCTCCACTTTGCAGGTATTTGGCTTCTTTTGCTGCTGATTAAACGTTTTGCAGCAAGACGTATCACAGAAGGGATTTTGCGCTGGTATCCATGGAAACAATAGAATGTTTCCGTCTAACATACATATTAATTTTTCCAAGCTGTTATTAGCTGTTCCTGCCAAAAGGGCTTAAAGCAGCATTAAGAAAGCAAAATAATGTAGCAAAAGAGTGGAACAGAATTGCTATTACAGGGGTTATGAGGACAGGACCTTTTTCCAAGGTTTTTTCAAACTATGTTCCTACCTAAAGCAAATTTTAGACCACATCCTTTAAATGTACGGGAGTGAAGACATGATCATAAAACACTGACAGCACGTTACGTCACACTTGTACTGTCAGAAGACCCATTTACATTCTAAGAAAGACAGTCAATATCTGAGAAATTCATTTAAGGTGAATCAGGAAAAAGAATGTCTGGTTTGATTCCATATATACCCACCCTCTACATCTCCGTAGTCTCAAATTTTGGATTTTGCCGTTAAAAGTAGCAAATCAGATTTTTTTTACAAAATCATTTCAGTTCCAGTCTGCTCTGCGCCTCAGTCCCTCTTTCCAATGAGCTGGAAAGAAGGAGGGCAGAGCTGGGGGGGAACGGCAGGGACAGGGCAGGGGGTGGGCAGCACCCCTCCCCTCCCCTCCCCTCCCCTCCCCAAGGGAAAGAGCAAAATCAGCAGCTGGGAAAGGCCCACGGGTGATCTCTCAGATAGTGTGAGCTCTGGAATGATGCTAATTGAGCAGGGCTTCCAGCTGTGTGTGCACAGAAAACCCATGAAGGTCTCAAAGCAGTCAGATGCAGGTCAGGATGGTTACAGGACAATGTCACGTTTCGGTGACAGGAACCAATTCTGTGTCTTTGTAGAAAACAGGAGACTGAAATTGCAGAGCCAGGATTGTGGCATAGTTGTAATATCATGATCATTACTAATTCCTTTAGCTTTCGTTATTGTTAGATGAATCATAATGAACTCATCTGGCATTAATATAAATGTAAAATGCAAATCCATGAAAATTCCTGTGTAATTCAGCATAATTTAATGTACCATTAAACTTCCCCGTGAGCTTCTCTGAACTGAGGTCTGTCTTTGAAAGAGTCCAGCTATTACTGAGGAATAAAGAGCTGGTAATTTGGCTATTGGGCACCTCACGGGACTAGCAGAAGGCAAGTTAGTCGCTGGCAGTGACTGTTGAGAGACTTCTTAACCCAGAAATTAAACTCACCCAAACTGGGTGAATTGGCATTTTATCTGTTTTCCAGTCTTCTTGCCCTAACAACCGCTCCCAAAAGGCTTTGGGAAACATCCCCAGGGAATCAGGTTCGGTGATGACTTTTCTGCTTTTATTTCTGGGAGCAGCTGCCCGTAATCCTGCTTTGTGTTCTGCTGTGTGTTCTCCGCTCCTCCTTCCACCCGCTCTGCCCGCTTGGGGCCTTAAGCAGCGTCCTGATTGAGACAAAATCCTCCTGACATCAACCCGTCAGACCGTGTCCTGTCAGACGGGCTGTGAAACTCCAGAGGATTTGGTGGCTGTCTTCTCAATGGAGTGCAACTTTTCATTCTAAGTGCTATCTCTGTAAATGCACAGTGAGCAACTGGGAATAAATACAGCGAGTGGCTTTCCGATCCGCCCTGGTTTGATAGATCAGCAGTTTTCTCGTCTCTGCTCTATTTCCGGCTTTTGTTTAAATGTTCTCCCCTGATAATGGAATATGTAAAACTCCCACCTTGGAGCAGCCAGGGGTCAATGCGGCTGACGCGGAGCACAGCAGATATATGGGCTGCTGGCTGCGCGTTGATGGAGCCCGGCCAGCACCCCGTGCCAAGGGCCTGGCTGTCCCCTGCCACTAAATCTGTCCCCGGCCCAGCAAGGCGAGCTCAGCTTTAACTTCAGCCACCAGGATGGTTTGCGGGCCCGACTTCCACAGTTTGCTGCATCAGGGCGTCATCGAGAACATATATCTAACGGAATTCCCTTTTTCTCCCCAAAGTGCATGGGGTTGTTTTTTTGAATCAAGTTTTCCATAACTTTTGAGTCTTGTGCCAGTGCCGTGTGTGTGAGCCTGTGTGCACCACCTTGGCTTTTCAGAAGTGGCAATTAATTTTGCCTCAGGCGCTCAAAAAGAGCCACTTGGCCTTTATGAAGGACTCACAGAGCGGGCTCCCCCTTGTGCTGGCCGGGTGAGTCCGTGCTGGTCAGGGTTGGGACAGCCCTGGATCTCGTGACAGCTTTTTCCCCGCTAACATTTTTCTGCCTTCCTTTGTAATCCTCCTGTATTTTTTTCACTTCTCCTTTTCCACGGGCTCACACAAGAAGAACACAACTTTCTCTTCCACAGTTTTTGGAAGGGGGTTGAAATAAGAAACTATAACTGCTGTCTTTCCTTTTGTGCGTATGTTTCAATCGTGTTTCACATTTGCTCATTTTTCGTTTGCAGAGGTCAGAGCACAACTGGCGCCACCAGAGCTGCCCCGCGCAGCCCGGCGCCGCTGCCGCTCGCCACCGTGGCTCTGCCGACGGGCCCTGTCCCGTGTCACACCGTCTGCTCCTCCGCGCTGGGGACGCGTCCGTCACGGTGAGCTCAGTAATGTTTTCGTTGCCAGCCCTGCAATTACTGCGTGGCAGTTCAGATCTGGGCATGGGGAACACGCAGCCGGGCTCATTTGGCATGGAGAGGGTTGTGTGAAAGCAGCAGGCTAATAGCGAAGATGCAGGGGATCGGGAAAGCCTGCCTCCCGGTTTTATGCACCAGAAGTGGGAAATTACACGCTTTCTAACTGCAAAAACCTTGAATGGCAAGTGGGTTTTGCCGGGAGGTGCTGAGGAAAGCGTTCCATCGCTCGGATGTTTCTCCCTCCCGCGCTCCCCACGGCCGGGGGTTCCCGGGGGGGGCGGCCGCAGCGCGGCGGCTCTGCAGGGCCGCGCGTCCCCTCCTCCGCAGCCAGGGCTTTGTTACAGGTGCGTGGCCGTTTGGAGAGGGATCTCAGGCCTATTCGAGATCAGTGACCGGCCTGATCAGCACCTGGCTGGTACGAACACCAGTGGGAGCCAAGCTGTGCCGCTTTACCGTCCCCACGGAGCCTGCCCGTCCTGCACCGGGGCTTTGCCGTCCCCACGGAGCCTGCCCGTCCTGCACCGGGGCTTTGCCGTCCCCACGGAGCCTGCCCGTCCTGCACCGGGGCTTTGCTGTCCCTGCTGCTCCTCTGCGCTCTCCATCATCCTTCCCCGAGGAAGTGGGAGGATATTTCAGTGTGTTGTGGACGTTGTCAAATTATAGGCAAAATACCCTGTTCGGGCACTGCCTCTCACAAGTGAGGCCAGATCCTCAGCTGCTATAGGCACCCTTTTAAATTATAGATGTGGAAATAGTCCCCCAAACTTCATCTGGTTTCCTTCAGTTATGTCTACAAACCTAGAATTATAATCAGCACTAAATTGTGGCTGGGATTGTATTACACTATTGCTTAGATCCTTGTTGCTGCTTTTGAATTTTCATTTTCTACTTTCTTTTCACAGGCTGTGATATATAGTGCTCAAATATATTCCTATAGCTGCAGGTGAGTATCACATTCTTTAATACAGTTTAATGAGACTTTCTTTCCTTTTCTAATTCCATGGAAATGGGAGTTGTACTGGATAAGATCACACATGAATGTTACCATAACTCTGCTCTGTGTCAAAGATATGATCTCATCAGAGCTTGACAGTTTTGCTAATTTGAGAAAAGGGCACAAGCATTAAAGCTGAGATGTGCAACCTTTAGCAATACTTCGGTTTGTACGGAAGGTATCTGGAATGCAAATTGTTGGGCATTATGCTCTGAAACGTTCCAATAACTTTTGAACTGCAAAGTGATGTGACTGTCAGAACTGAGGTCAGTTCCCCCCTCCTCCCGCCTGCACCGCTGCTTGGGAAAGACGAATGCTGTTAGTATTCAAATGGGTTTCCTTTTCCGTATGAAAAATGGAACACTTCATTTCTGAAAGTAATTTTGTGTTAAGCTACCTATTTATGGTGGGTCCTGCACTCAGCTTGCATGAAGTAGATGTATAAATACTCTTTCCACCCAGGGCTAAATCTCGGCCTGGCTCTAAGGGCTGGGTCCGTGTGACTGGATGCGGTTCCAGAAGAGGAGTTCTGCTGTGTTCTGTGTTCTGCTGGTCCCGCGGACACCTCACCTGTGATGGCTGGGAGGTGGAGCAGCACCAAGCATCCCTGCTGCGGTGTCTCCACACGGGCACCCAGCAGCCAAGGGACCTGAAATTGCACCTAATTTAGACAACATAGGCCATAAAATGGTGTAATTGGAAGCTTGACCGTAGGCCGCTCTGGCTGTGGCAGTTGCTGGCAGCACTCGGAGCGCTGCGGCTCGGGGCCCTGCTCCGGCGGTTGGCGGCGCGGCTGCTGCTCCTGCTCGGCCTCTCCTGCTTTCCGCTCTGTTCAGAGGAGGCTTCGGTGTTTCAACGCCACCCTTCGCTTCACCGGCAGTGCAGGGAGAAATGCTTTTGCAAACCTTAACCCGTGTTTCTATCGTTTGTTAGAGCCTGTCGTTTATTCCGCCCTCCTGACATGCAGATCTGGCCAGGCACGACACGAAAGCTCATCCTTGCCAGCTGCTCACCGCTGCGCAAGCACGTTCTGTGGGCGGCTTCCAGCAGCCGCGCAGAATGCTAACGTTACAATTACTTTATGGTGGGTTTTGATGGGATGGGCTTTAAACGCTGGCGTGTTTAGCAAATATAACAGCTCCCTTCACGTCCTTGGTGGTCAAACCCAGCTTGCGAAGTGGTGAACGGCGCAGTCTGTGTGTCTTGTTTGAAGAGAACAGAACACTGCAGTCGGTGCTTGCCCTGGGCTTTCAGATCCCTCTGGCTGTCCTTGGCCACCATGGGGTGGCCCTGTACACAGGGAAAACACTGCAAAAAGCCTGTGTAGAAATATTGATAGACTTTATGGATGTGGCTAAACACAAGTGAAACGATGCTTATAAATGTGGGTAGAGCTTGTCAGTGGCTGTTTAAAACTGAGTAATACCATTTTAATTGTTATCCTTACTGCTGTAGATCACAATAAGGTTATGTTGATGGAACCATCAAGCACAGTAAAAGCTCTAAGTACAATATGTTAGTACTAATTATAGAGTAATCTAACAAAAATGCGTATGAAGAGGGCAGTTTTGCATGCCAATTCACTACAGTAAATTTAATTGTATCAAAGAAGGGGAAAGCAAAATATTTTCAATAAAGAGTAAAATGGTAGATACCGGGTTGCTTTTCCAGTGCCGGTGGCGTTCCTGACTCCTTTGGAGGGGTCGCCACCCCTGACCATACTGAGCATCCCTCTGGTGTGTGTGTCTTTGCAGGACACAGGACATTTCGGACCGATTGCTGGAAGCAGCTCTGACCCTTCTCTGCCACAGCAAAACTGTGTCATTTTTCGTGGAGGAGGAGGTAAGCTGGGAGCTGCAGTGGTGTGGGGTGTTAGCGGAGAACGGGCACTGGGAGTCACACCCGTGGGCAATGTGGAAACAGGCCCGTTTCGCGCTGTAGCAGCCGGAGCGCGGGGCGCACGGGGGGCCCTGGAGCACGCGTCGCTCGCCTGGGGAGCCCCTGGGCCCTGCGGGGCTGCTGCTCGGGCTCTGCGGGGCTTCAGGCACTAACAGGTGAACCTGCCGTTTATTTACATAGGCCTCCCAGCAGTAATTTGAACTTCCAGTTCTTGTAAAAAGAAACGAAGAAATAACTGCACATTGCGCAGGACCAGAGAGAAATGCCGCCAGATGTGGCTCCCGGGGAGGACAGAGACCTCTCAGAGCTGCCCACGAAAGGCTCCCCCGCTTCCTTCTGACCCTGAGACATGAGAACCAGTCCATACAGGAGCCAGGTCGGTGTTCCCAAAGCCTCTCCTTAAAATCATTTCACTCAAGATAGTCTTGGTTATTAGCCCCTTATCGCACAAGTCTCGCCTCCTTCTAGGAGCCATTTGGAAAAGGATTTCCCCAGGGGCTATTAACTCCTGCTGTGATTCCCTGCTGTGTTTGCTAATTCTTCTCTTGCCTTAAATGGGTCTGATACAGATATTACAGAGATAATGCGTATAAGGTAAGGCCCACTCGGTTGCATCTCCAGTGACTGCAGGTATTCCGTGGCCCTAAAGGAGCGCATGCTCTGCCAGTTGAGTTCCATTAATGGCTCAGTGCAGGCCTCAAGCCAGAGACTCTTTTCTCAGGAGCATTCTTCAGACGCACTTCCGCATGCCCTCTTCACCCTTTAACAATGGTTGACTGCACGTTTAACGTACCTTGGTGAACGTGGACTATATGGCACCTTTGTGCTACCTGCGGACTAACAGAGCCGTCGTTTGGTGAGCTGGCTGGCTTCTTCCCACGGTCTGTTTGCGGAGCGCGGGACACCCAGCGTGCCCGTGCCTGGGCCGTGGGGGCCAGCCCGAGCACCTGCTGTGGCTGGAGCCCTTCCATCACTGTGACAGCCCGAGCACCTGCTGTGGCTGGAGCCCTTCCACTGCAACAGCCCGAGCACCTGCTGTGGCTGGAGCCCTTCCATCGCTGCGACAGCCCGAGCAGCTCCTGCGGCTGGAGCCCTTCCATCGCTGCGACAGCCCGAGCACCTGCTGTGGCTGGAGCCCTTCCATCGCTGCGACAGCCCGAGCAGCTCCTGCGGCTGGAGCCCTTCCACTGCAACAGCCCGAGCACCTGCTGTGGCTGGAGCCCTTTCATCGCTGCGACAGCCCGAGCAGCTCCTGTGGCTGGAGCCCTTCCACTGCAACAGCCCGAGCAGCTGCTGCGGCTGGAGCCCTTCCATCGCTGCGACAGCCCGAGCACCTGCTGTGGCTGGAGCCCTTCCATCACTGCGACAGCCCGAGCAGCTCCTGTGGCTGGAGCCCTTCCACTGCAACAGCCCAAGCACCTGCTGCGGCTGGAGCCCTTCCATCGCTGCGACAGCCCGAGCAGCTCCTGCGGCTGGAGCCCTTCCATCGCTGCGACAGCCCGAGCACCTGCTGTGGCTGGAGCCCTTCCATCGCTGCAGCAGCCGTGTTTTATCGACTGCTGGAGACGTGCTCATGACTGCTAAAAACCATTCATGGCTTTTGTTAAAAGTTATTTAATTCAGGTGTTGACAGGCTGGCTCCTGGCAGCACTACCCCCAGTGTAAGTGCTGTGCAGAAAGGGAACAACGGGCACTTTGGTCATGAAGGTCTGCAGCTGTGTGTAACTCGCGCCCGTGACAGCCCGTGGGCTGCTGTGTTGGTGTTCAGCAGGAAGCCAGTCTCAGTGTTGTGGGGAGGGAAGCCCCTCTCCGGGCAGCGCCCGCGCCCCTCACCAAGGAGAACAACAGACTGTCTTGGAGCTGCTCGCTGCCGGGAAAATCATTCCTGTCCCTTTCCACATCGACATCAAAATTAAGAGGTATAAAAATAGAGATTTCACAAAGGAAAAATATAATTTCTTTAAAGCATCTTTCTCAACCACGTGGTAAATTACGGTTTCAGGATAGAAAGAAACATGGTTATTTTTGAAGCAGAAGAGGACAGCGTGGACTTTTTTATAGAGTTTGTTTATTTTAGTCAATAAGCAGACACTGGGATGATACAAAGCACTGCTTGGTGTGGAAAACGGCAGGGAAGGAACCCGAATGGGGCGCAGATATGGGGGACTAATGAATTAGTAGCACAAATGGGAAATGCAAAGCATGTGCCAGTGCCAGAAGGAGACTAAATGGCCCCTTATCTTTAAGCCTGTCAGATAGCAGTGCAGTTATTTCTGCAGTGAGTTCTTAGAAAGAAAACATTGTTCAGTGACAAAAATATTCAAAAGGCTGGTTTTAATTTGGGAGAAAATGAGGCGACGTGAGAAAGCTCGGCTTGGCCTAATGAACTGAATCGATCCATTTCTTTCCTGCGGCCGTGGCTCTGTTTTGGTGACATTGCTGTTGGAACAGGCTGGCACTGAGCTGTGTTCGGGGTTCAGCCACGCGGGCCGTCCCGCCCTGGCCCCCCCGCTGCCCGACGTGCCCCGTCCTGTCTCCCCTTGTCGCGATGCGTCACAGCTGTGGAGGGAGGTCAGGAACACAGTGGGGCAGTAACAGGGCTTGAGCTGCGGCCGTGAGGACAGGACGTGGCATCGCCACAGGTCCCCGAGGTTCGGTTTCCACCGAAGCGCTGACGGGCCGGGTCGCTTGGCTTTGTTCGGGCTGCAGACGTGGCTTTGCTGTCAGCCCCAGGGCTCACAGTCCTCAGCACCGAGCTTGGTGTTAGATCCTTCTGGACGGGGCCACGCAGCCCTAACAAAGCACAGGATCAGCCAGAGTTGTTCTTAATAACACCATGCCCAAAAGTTCCTGCTCCTGCCTTTGATCAGTCACCACAGGAAGGGAATGTTGCCCTTTTACTTCCCATCAGCATTAAGCGTTTACTCACTTCAGAAATGTCTCCCCCACCTCGCAGTCCAGAGGTGAGAACAAGAGGCTGGGGCTGGTGAGGGACCGGTGGTGTTCACAGCTGGGGCCGGTCTCCTAAACGAGGTGCTGCCGTGCCCAGCTGGGGCCAGTCTCCTAAACGAGGTGCTGATGTGGCCCAGCTGGGGCCAGTCTCCTAAACGAGGTGCTGCCGTGGCCCAGCTGGGGCCGGTCTCCTAAACGAGGTGCTGCCGTGGCCCAGCTGGGGCCGGTCTCCTAAACGAGGTGCTGCCGTGGCCCAGCTGGGGCCGGTCTCCTAAACGAGGTGCTGCCGTGGCCCAGCTGCCAGCGCTGGGGGTGGAGGGGCTGCCAGGGGCCCATGCCGGGCTGGGGGCCCTGGCCGGGCTGGGCGCTCTGGCCGCTGTGCCCGCAGGACCGTGCCGGTGGCCGAGCGGGTTGCTGCCCTGCCGTAGGTGGGCTCTGCTGCGGGGACGCTGCTGGGCAGCCCCTGCTTTCTGCCCCACTGTGGGCAGGGGCTCCTGATGGTGCTTTTGCTGTGCCTGAGGCTTTGAGGAAACTCCTGATGAAGTGGAAAGTGCTGGAGAACCACAGGACCACTGGCTCTTGCAGGCGTGTTGGGTCTCTACATGCTCTGTAAGTAAAATGTTTCCGTTTTTTTGGATCTTAGTTTTGGGAAAGCTTTGAGCCGGAGCAAAGGCTCAGATCACTAGGGCAGTGTAACAAGCCTTTCAATGACCTTGTTAAAAAAGGATGGTGCTTAGAGGTTGAGCTGCCTTGGGCCAGCACTAGAAGTCCAGCTGTCGTGGCGCCTGGGCTGAGCCGGGCTGGCAGGACGCTGGCCCGTGCTCGGTGTCGCTGGCCGTGGGGAAGCAGAGGGTCCCTCCCGCACGGACCCTTCCCGGAGCCGCTCTGCCGCTGTGTGTTGTGCTGTTAGTCCTGGTAGTGGTGTTGTGTTGAGAGAACGTGAATTTGTGTGGTTGGTCTTTTGTGTTCCCCTTTAAGAAGATGAACCAAACAAGAACAAGGCACTGTGCAGCTGGGGCATTATTGAAATCTGTTTGGAAACCTCACGCTAATATTTAAATTGCATCTCATTTTAATTGAAATATTTACTTCTGGGAAGGTGGAGGCATTGCTTGCAGACGTTGGCACAGCCGTGGTGGGTGATAAACACCAACCTGCAGAAAAAATCAATATGTAGAAGCATTTTCTCTGGAGTCTTAGCGATGAGAAAATAGCGAGTTAAAATGTTTTAGCTATGTGTTGGAAAAATTAGCAAGAGCCTGTATTAATTGCAGTTCAGTTCTTTATGTATATCAGTTCCTTACCCTTTTGGGATTCTTAGCAATAAGAAAGAGACAGAGCAACAGATTAAGCTAAACGTTGGCAATGACAGGGATAAATTGAGGGTTTAAAGCCTGTGTTAAGACAAGTCGCTACTAAAAACGTGCTTGGTCTTTCCTTGTGAGACCAAAGGCTCAGTAATAGAGCAGCGCCACTGGCTGCGAGCCTGGCTGTGGCGGGTATGCGGGGTCGGGCGCTGCGGGTGCGATGTGTCGAGTTCCTGCGGGCGGGTGCTGCGGGTGTATGTGTCGGTTCCTGCGGGCGGGTGCTGCGGGTGTATGTGTCGGTTCCTCCTGCGGGCGGGTGCTGCGGGTGCGATGTGTCGGTTCCTCCTGCGGGCGGGTGCTGCGGGTGTGATGTGTCGGTTCCTCCTGCGGGCGGGTGCTGCGGGTGTATGTGTCGGTTCCTCCTGCGGGCGGGTGCTGCGGGTGTGATGTGTCGGTTCCTGCGGGCGGGTGCTGCGGGTGTGATGTGTCGGTTCCTCCTGCGGGCGGGTGCTGCGGGTGTGGTGTGTCGGTTCCTGCGGGCGGGTGCTGCGGGTGTGGTGTGTCGGTTCCTGCGGGCGGGTGCGGGCCGTGCCGCCCCAGCCCGCCCAGACGATGCTGGCCCAGACCCCGGCCCTCCCACCCCATCCCAGGTCTTTCTGCTGTGTTTAAAACAAAACGTGTGTTCTATGCATGGCTCGTGTAGGTAAGCTGATTTGGTATTTTGTGGTATTGTTCTGTTAATTTCCATCACCTCTTACCGTGCAGTTACTTGTTTAATTTGGAAGTCTGCAATCTGGCTCGGTAATATTAGTACATTTTAAATCAGCATAAATAATACAGAAATAAAACCTACGAAAGCAGGCGCGATTTGAATGTGGACGCTGTCAGAGGCTTTAGCTGCCTTCTGAGCTTTCTGCGTGTTGCTGACACATTAAAAATGATTTATAGAGCGTGTGTGCGCTATTGTTTCTGATTTAAATACGTCCCTGGCTGTTTAAGACCTGGGGGGGCTGCTCTGTGCTCTGTGATGCCGATCGAACAGGCGGTGGCCGCGGTGCCGGGGGCAGAGGACGCTGCTCGGGCCGGGGTGTGCCACTGCGGCTCAGAAGGGAGATGAAGTTTTTGTCTCTTGTTGGGTGTGATTGTTTTTCCTTCTTTTTTTCTTTTTTCCAGCAAGCTGATTGAAAAGTGTTTTGTTGAATTAAGATAATAAAAGCTCGTAACCCTGGGACCTTGACACCGATGAAGTTGTAGCTGTGGAATCTGGAAATTTAAGTCCGAGGTGCAGTGAATTCAATAGCCACAAACGGGGTCACTGGTCTCTGGATATTGGGATTATTTCTGTGTTTCTTTGATAGCGACTCGGCACCGTCGCAGCTGAGCAGCGTTTGTGTCTCTCTCGTTGAAGACACAACATGAGGCAGCGCTGCAAGAGCGGGGCTGGGGCACAGACCCCGCGGGCACAGACCCAGTGGGGACAGGCCCGGGTGACAGGCCCGGGTGACAGACCCGGTGACAGACCCGGGTGCCCCCGCGGTGACAGGCCCGGGTGACAGGCCCGGGTGACAGACCCGGGTGACAGACCCGGGTGCCCCCGCGGTGACAGACCCGGTGACAGGCCCGGGCGCCCCCGCGGGACGCGGCTGCCGGCCCGGCTCTCGGCGGCCCTGGCTCCGCGGGGCCGGATCGCAGCTGGAACCGGGCCCGGCGGCCGTGGCGGGACAGGCCGGGCGGGTCCGAGCCGCGCGGTCCAGCGCCTGCGCCGCGGTGGCACCGGGACGTGCCGATGGAGTCACTTCAGATTAAACAATACATGTCTGCGTTTGTAAGTAAACAGTTGTTAAATTGGCTCAAATATTCAATTTGTTCCATCCCAAGGATTTCCAATCAATATTGTATTCTAGCAGAAAAATAATGTAGTAAGCTGTTATTAGAATGATGTTGTTTTGGTTTGTTGATGCTCACGACTGACAGCAAATCTTTATTTTAATTAATTCTTAGATTAGTTAAATAAAATCTGCTCTTTTATTTTTTAAGTTTTATTGTGCTCTAATACAGATAAAATTGGCAGCATGGACCGGAATTTTTGTTTCTGACACTAGGTAACTCATTTCTGAACGCTGTTGATGCAGGCCTGTGCGTGTTTTTGGAGGTCAGTACAAACAGCGATATCGGTTCTCATAAAACTGTGGAAACAAGTGGTTTGGGAGTCCCACTCTGCTCGATGCTGACTGAAGGTACTTTGCGCAGGTGCTCATGCTGTGGCGGTTTCCAGCTCGGCTGTGTTTGCCCTTCGCGTGGGTCTCGCGGGAGCGGTGGGTAGCACGGCGTTTCGGCTCTGCCGGCGCGGCGCGCTGCTGGGCTGGCTCGATCACAGCGCCGAGAGTCCTTCTCGGCAGCCCGAGAACATCAGTGGGCGCTTCGCATCCTCTGTTCCAGTTCTGACCGGCCGTGTAGTACAGCACTAGCAAACAAAACGTGATTAACAGTCCTTGGTCAAATAATGCAGAAAGTACATTGAAAATAACTTTGTGCCTGCTGTACGTGGAGAGTAGATAGAGGTTGTATAAGTGTTTGTAACGAATCTCTATGTTTAAAAAAGCTCAGAACTTAATTTTAATGTTGCTGTAGATACGAGCAGGAAGTTTTGTTTCCTGTCCCAGAAGAAATTTGAGATTTTAATTTGTTGACCCTCTTTACTCTCGTATTGCTGCTACTTTAAATGAGAGAGGAGCGGACAGTTCGTGTGTCCGTGAACGTCGTTAGTCTGAGGAAGAAAACCGGCCCACAAGGGATCTTGCTTCACCTTCAGTTGCTCAAAAAGCCACCAACTATAAACTGAAATTGTCAGGCTGATGTCCTCCGAGCTCAACTGCTGTTTTTCATGAATGCTGCCTTGGCAGCTGTAGGGCCTTTTCCAAGTCTGGGTCTCAATGTGGGATGCTGTGAACGTGCCCTTTTTCCAAATGCGGTTTCTGCGAGAGCGGGAAAGGGTGCGGGACGTTCCTTCGGCGCCTTCCCGGGGCTGCTCGGTGACCTGGGCCGCAGAACCCGCGGGCCCTGGGGCTGTTCATTGTTCCAGCGGCGCGGTGAGCTGGAGAGCTGCCGAGGTACCGGTGACGGTCACCGGCACGAACTCGCAGGCAGACCAGCCGGAGCACCAGATAACGTCCTGGGGCCCCGGGGAGTCCCTGCGCATCGTTCTGGGCTGGGTGGCCTAACAGCATTTCTGTCCCTGGCAATTGGGATTAATCCTGTTCACGGATGGTCTGTCAAAGGCAGAACTTCCTGTCTCTCTCCTTTCTGAATGAGCATTAGAAGAAATAGATGCATGCTTAGAGCTTGGGCCTGTTTCACCCTTCGGTAGAGAAATGGAATCCTGGCGGCTCGTTCCGCGGGGCTCACGGCGCGGGGCTCACGGCGCAGGGCTCACGGCGCAGGGCTCACGGTGCAGCGCTCATGGGCACAGCCGGGGCCTCGAACACCCCGCTGGGAGGTGCGTGCGCAGTCACCTTGTACGTCTCTGCCCCTTCCTCCGGGAGCTGTTTGGCTTTCGAATGGGCATTGTTGTGCAGGCTGAACTCCGCTCGCCACGGCGTTTCCGCTCCCCTGAAGCGGTGGGCGCGGGTAGCTCGAGGTGCTGCGGGAGGGCATCTCCTGTACCGAGGGTCCTGAGGGTGTGGGAGAAACTGTCTAGCAAATTGATCTTTATTGGCCTTCTGAGCTAATGCAGCTCAATTTAAACATTCAAAATTGACCTTAGCGAACTGGAAAATGAAGACGCTAGTGCTGCCATTTGGTTTGAAAGTGAATTTCATCCTTTAAAGTTAACTTTCCCAGTGCTCTGAATAGGAAAGACATTTTTTTCTAATTTATACCAGCTTGACCTTCTCAGTAGCAAATGTGCTATAAAGCAAGTAGCGGTCTGTCCGCGATGCGGCGGCGCGGGCCCCGCGCTCTCGGTGAGCAACGGCCGGCGCTGCGGCCCGGACACGGCGCTGTGCTGTGCGCCCGGGCGTCCTGTTTGGTGTGGTCATCAAACACAAACCCTTCATTTATCTCCTGTTTGGGACTAAATTGTTATTAATCCTGAAAACTGAAATACTGCTTCTGCTTGATTCTCTAAGACTATAACTATGCCAGGAAAATCCTTGCGAGTAGATGTTTTGACGAGCTACGGACTGAGTGGAAAGTGGCAGCTACACAGTTCAAAATGCCGAATCCTGCCCTCCTTTGAAGGACCTCGGCACGTTCGTAGTCTGCCGGTGCTGGGCTGTGTGTAGATGTTCTGTACCGAGGAGAAAAGTACACGCTTAGTTTAGGTCACTTTTTTCCACTATGTGCTGTTTAATATTTTGACACAGCAACTTACATCATTAATATTAAATAATCGTAACCTGTCCAGAAAAGGAGTTTTCTTTTAACCTTTGAAAACTGTATTTACATGTTTTAGTATATATGAATAATGCATAAAGTTAGGCGCTAAGGTTCTCTTCAAAGTCGGCCATTTCAGGATCAGGCTGTGGAAAACAGGGAAAGGGAAGAGCGGTTTCTTTTCTCTTGCTTCCCGCTTGCTGCAGTTCCCCAGGATTCAGGAAATAGCATTGAAGTCTTATGCCATCGGGATTTCTCACTGAACTTCAAAGCTTGATTTAGTCTCTGCTGGAACGGAGAGCGGCATCAAACAGGCACGCTGGAATCCGTTTAAATGAGGGACTGTGAAAGAAATACAGTTCTGGAGAAAACCAGCGTTCTGCGCGGTCGTGTAACAAAAGGACTCGGTGGGGCTGGGGGCCGGGGGTGCGGGGGCCGGGGCTCAGCGGTGCCCGGGGTCTGGGGGTGCAGGGGCCGGGGCTCAGCGGTGCCCGGGGGCCGGGGTCGCGGGGGCCGGGGCTCAGCGGTGCCCGGAGGTCGGGGCTCAGCGGTGCCCGGGGTCTGGGGGTGCGGGGGCCGGGGCTCAGTGGTGCCCGGGGGCCGGGGCTCAGCAGTGCCCGGGGGCCGCGGGACCCGCTGCCGTCGCACGGCGCGTACTCGCACACATTTGACGTTTTTCCAGAACATCATTTTAATAGGGTAAGGCAGCATGGAAGATTTGGTTTATTTTCCAGCGTATTTGATGCTTCATGAAGGATGCAGTTTTACTTCAGATCGCTCCTTTATAACCCTACTCGTCAAAGAAATGTTCTTGTCATTAGCAAGGTGTTTCCTTTAAATCATTTCCCTATCTGTATATTTTATCCATTGTGACATGAATTTTCTTCTACGAAATGAGCTGTATAATTTTGCTAAGCCAGTGCTAAGTGCTTTATTTTAGAAGCATTATACGTTAATGCAGACTTGTGACATATCTTAAAAAACCAAAGGCTGTGATCGTTTGTTCTGCCTCTGCAGTGGTTTTATGATAATTGCTTGTAATCCAGTCAATGCGTGTATGCAGGAGCTGCTCCAGCTACGCAGTATTTCTTCCGACCCACTCCAGTGGTGCAGAACTGACCTTGAAGGATGTCGCCACCACGGCCGCGTGAGGAAACGGTTCTGCTTGTCCGTAACGCGAGAGCCCGCGGTGGCACGGCCGCTCCCGGGCGGGCCGGCGGGTGTTCCCGTTGCGCCGGCAGGACCCGCGGGAGGCCCAGCCGAGGCTTTGAGCCCCGGGCCTCGGGGGGTCCTGCTGGGGTCCCGGGGGAGCGGGGCCAACGCGGGGGCTCCACGGCGGGGAGGGGACGGGGGTCCCCGAACCAGAAATGCAGCTCTGCAGGAAACAGCGGGGTGGGGAGACCGGCTTGATGAAATAGCATTAATTAGAATTGATTTAATTTAAAAATTTGTGGGCCTATTGCACCATTTAAACTATTGCATAAAACATTTCATTTTAATAATGCACTCTAACCTTTTCATTTATGGGAGTGCTTGACACCGGTTCCTGTGACCGAGAGCAGCCGTTGTTCTCTGTGCGGTCCCGCAGGTGCCGTGGTTGGGAGCGTGCATCCACTGACGGTGGCTACGTGCAGAAATCATGGACTTTCTGACATGTTCCTTGCATTTTCTTGGACACGCATGTGAGTTGCTGTATTTGTAACAAAAATAGCGGAGTGGTGCCACCGGAGAGCCCTGCAGGTTGAATGGGCCACGGTGTTGGGCTGATTATTGCAACAGGAAAAGCTTCTGACCTGGGAAGCATTCGTCGCAAATAACGAGATGCAGAAAAGAGCAAGAGCGAATGCCGGGGGAGAGCTGCATGTGCTGCTCCGAGCACAAGGCAGGCTAAAAAATGCTTTCCTCTGAGACACTGTGGTTCAAAGGGGAAGAGCTGATTTACAGTCCATTATAATTTGTACATTTGGAAATTTGTTAGAGTAATTAAATGCTAATATAAAAAGGAAATTCAAAGGGATAGCGTCCTTAAAGATTACTCTCAACTACCCGGGGTCAAAAGTAAATTATAAGGAATGCAGCTGAGAAGCTGGATCTTTCTGGCTGAGTAAGTGTCACAACTGAGAGAAGCGGTAACTCAACTTTCTCTGTTTGAACATCTCATTATATTCGAGGCCATTGAAAGACACATTAGGTCCCAGAGAGGTGACACGTAAGGTCTCATGCTGATAATCCATCCTTTAATTATTTTATGGAGGTTAATGTTGCTGTAGTAGAGTGGTAGCTTGGTCTTAGCAGTGAGTAACAGGTTTTAGGAGGAATGGGTGTAATGGAACATTAATAAAGCAGTGCGGAATGGCTGAGCTGCATATGGAGGCTGGTGATGACGTTCATGCTTTCGATGTCTCCGTGTTGCCTGTTCTGGTAAGATCTGCCTGTTTGGTTTCCCCTGCCCCGCTCTGGGAGGGCGGGCGGGGCTGGGGCGGCGGGGCTGGGGCGGCGGGGCTGGGGCAGCGGGGCTGGGGTGGCGGTGGGGCAGCGGGGCTGGGGCGGCGGGGCTGGGGCGGCGGGGCTGGGGCGGCGGGGCTGGGGCGGCGGGGCTGGAGCAGCGGGGCTGGGGCAGCGGGGCTGGGGCGGCGGGGCTGGAGCAGCGGGGCTGGAGCAGCGGGGCTGGGGCAGCGGGGCTGGGGCGGCGGGGCTGGGGCGGCGGGGCTGGGGCAGCGGGGCTGGGGCGGCGGTGGGGCAGCAGGTCTGGGGCAGCGCTGGGGCAGCGGGGCTGGGGCGCCCGCGCTCTGCGCGTTGCCGGGGGCTCGTGCTCCCGGCTCCTGGCCGGTCTGGTGAAGCCTCGCTGGTGTTTGGCCCCACGGGAGAGTGGGGTGTGCCCTGAATGCGGGGGGGAGCAGGGCCGCGGTTTAATGGAGCCTCTGGATTCCACCTTGTTCTTTGACAGTTGAAACACTCAAGTGTTAAGCTCTTTTCTCAGAGGTAGCGTCTGTTTTGTTCTGGTTCCCCGCTCGGGACTCATTGCAGCTCGAGCTTCCTGAAGGCAGCGGAAAGCTGGAGGGGATTGCATGCGTGCTTCTGCTTCTAATATGCTACTATTAGATAAAAAATAAGGAGAAAAATGTATGTGGAGTGCACATAAACATGACTTTTAATGGTATAATAGTTTTTTTTTTTGATGAAAACATCCCAGTTAATTAAAGCTCGGTGTGCTAAGACTAGAGCTTGTTGAGTGCAGGAAAACCTGCCTTGCCCGTAAATTGCTCGGGGTGTTTTTAGCAGTTTTCTTCATCTGCCCCGTGTTTTGTTAAAATAGATGCAATAAAACCTGACATTCCCCAACAGGATTCTGCTGTGTGACAGTCCCAAATACAGCTTAATTTGACTGTTTTCAGAAGATCTATTGCTAGTGTCGCTCCCTGACCTGGCATGAAGCAGAGTCGTCCCAGTAAAATTTGGTTACTGGATGGAACAGTCTGGTTTTTCAGAGCCTCCTGTCCCCTCGGTCCAGGCTTTGGGCTCTGACCATTGTGTCATCTGCCCACAGATTATTTGCCCTTGTGAGATGGAGCTTGAGGGAGGACGCGATCCATGTCTGGTGGGTAAAAAAGGGCTATTTAAGCAAAAAGGGAGGGCAGTGGGAGCTACAGGCACGTTCAGGCTGTCGCTTTGGAGATGGTTCCTGAGCATTAGGGGACCATTGTGCGTCCTTCTTCCCAGGAGAGCGCGGGGTGGACGCGCTGCAGCTGCTTGTGAGGCCCGGCGGACAGAAGGCTGAGAGCAGACTGGTCGGGTAGCAGTCCCGGCCGGAGAAGGGCAGGGGCGGGTTCCCCCTCCCTGGCGGGAGCGGCCCCGCGTGCGCCCTGTCCCGGCTGCTCCCTGTGCCCAGCCCGGCGAGCCCTGCAGGGCTCCACAGCCTCTGTTTTGTTTTAAGCACCAGTGATACACACGCAGAGGAAGTCCGGCTCTCTTTATGTAAATTGCTTATTTTATTAAAAGTATTTTTTCACTCAAGGTTTTAAGAAACCCTTTATGTCACGTGAGCAGAGGCATCCCCCAGCAGGGCTGTGCGGCCGCACCATCTCTGAGCGGCTCTGGCAGGTCCCGCAGCGCAGGAGGAACGGGGCGCAGGGCGCTGCGGTGAGTTAGAGACAAACCGCACGTCCTGCCGGGGCGGCTCGAGAGCAGCAAGAGCTGCGGGAGGGCGGGGGGGGTCCCGGCAGGGCTGGGGCTCGTCCCGCTCCCCGGCTGCTCCGTGCTGCCCGGCCTGGCCGCTGCTGCCAGCAGGTGCCCCAGGCGCGGTGACATTGGCCCCGCTGTCCACCCGCACCCACGGTGGCTGTCCAGGCACAGGAAGCTGCGCTGCTGGCCTGGCTGGCTGCCCGCCCTCCCCCAGCCCCTGGGTCTGTCTGGGGCTGGTGGCGCCCGGGGGTTCCACCCCGGCGGGGGGATCAGCAGCCGCCCACCCGCAGCGCTCCCGTGGCCCCAGCCCGTGCTGCTCCGCGGGGAGCGCTGGGGTCGCTCCTGCAGCATCTGTGCCCAGCGCCCCAGGCCCCTTCGCCCGCTGCTGCTCTTCTCCCCCTGCACCGCTGTGGCAGGTGACCTGGCCAGCAAACCCAGGAGAAGGCAGCTCGTGGGCAATACTGAGATTTTTCTTAAATGATCGGTTGAAAACTGTTGATCAGCATTAAGAATTGTTTCCCTGCTCCTTCACATCGTCCGTTTTGAGCGCGGTCGCCGGTGAACCGGGCAGGCCGGCGGCTCTGCCGCGGCAGCGGTGGCGGGGGCGCCCGCTGCAGGGCTGCTGCGCTGGGAAGCTCCGAGCCGTGGGTGCAGAGGGACACACGCAGGTGGACACTAACGGCTTTTTGCCTTGGTTTATAACCCGATTTCCATCCTTCATTGCTCACCTTCTGGAGCACTTAGTGCCCCGAAGGACACCCAAGAGTAGAGGGGATTTCACTGCTCAGCAGACTCCACAGGTATCTTTGCTTTAACCGCTATAAAGATCTGGTCTCTTTTTTTTTTGTTTTTTTTTAAGAAAAAAGTCTTTTGTTTTAAACACAGAGTGCTACCAGGCTGTCATCTTGGCACGTACTCGCTGGGCAGCCCTGTGAAGTTTCTTCCCCTCAGGGCTTCATCCACTGTCAGGATATATCTGTTGATAAGATCTTTCATTTCCTGGGTGAATGGCTCAAAATCCTTTTGCTTAGCACCAGATCGCTTGAAATTCCCATCCCTGTTGTTCTCGACGCAGAGCAGTCTGTCCTCTGTCACCGTCACGTTCAGGAACTCCACCATTTCCTTCAGCTTGGGGATAAGGCTTTGCTTCAGGTCCTCGTAGTGCACGACGAGCAGGCGCTTCCCGTACTTCAGCCAGTCCAGGACGTGGGAGGCCCACCAGGACGCGTAGCTGTTCACGAACTCCGGCCACTCTGCAGACCGAGAACCGGGAAAGGAGGCACCGTTAGCTGTGCTGCCGCCGCTCCCCAACCCTCACCCGCTCCCCAACCCTCACCCTGTGCTGCAGCCGCTCCCCAACCCTCACCCTGTGCTGCCGCCGCTCCCCAAACCTCAGCCACTCCCCAACCCTCACCCTGTGCAGCGCGCTGCTTCCCCCAGCCCGGGGCCCTGTGGTTTGCCGAGCTGCAGCTGTAGCAACTGAAACACGTGCGGGAGAAGCGCAAGCTGGATCCCTGCTGCGGAGTCGGGACGCAGCCGTGTGTCCCGTGGGGAAATGGTGGTCACACCGTCCAGCTTGCCAGTCACACGCATGAAGCGTGGCAGACGTGTTCTGGAGTCGTTTCATGTGCTCAGGGAACACTGAATCTCAAGGCCCCTTATTGCTATTATCCTTATTTATCTGCAGTGCAGTAGCACCTGTGCAGTGCTGTAAAATTTCCTTCAGGAAATGTCATGCTCTGTTGAATCCTCCAAATCTTAAATTAGACTTCCCCGCCCTCCCCGGAGCCGCAGTGGGTGCTCCGGGGCCGAGCTGGGCTGCGCTGGACTCGGGTCCCACTCAGTTTGCAGCGCTCACTGGGGTCCCAGCGCGTCACCCTGTCCCAGGCTGCCCAGAGGCGCGTCTCAAACTGTCCCCACGGCAGCCCCATGGCTGTTACCTTTGCTCTGCCAGTTGCGGTCGGTGGCATAACCCAGGTGCCCGGCGTATTTTCTGTTGAACTCTGCCATCAGTGACTTGTATGGGTTCCTTATCAACAGGATAGCAGAGTCGAACATCTCGATTTCTGTCTTGCCGCTTTCATGTGTTTTCACGCAGATGGTCCTTCTACTTCTCCAGTGGTCTTTTTCTCCTTTAAAACCTGTTTTACAAGACAGGATTGTTGGTTTGTTCACTTGGTGGCATGTCTGTGCTCTTTCACACTCCAGATCATTCCCGTAGTGGTGTAAAACCGTTGTGAATTGCCCAGTCAATGAAACCCACCCCCAGGGCCCGGGAACCATCCCGTGCGTGTCTCGTGCGGTGGGGACGAGCACCGCGTGGCCGCTCGTGCGCGGCGCCGGGCGTCCCCCCGCGCTCCCCACCCGCCACGCGGGCGCTTGCTGAGCGTCCTCCCCCTCGGGATACTGTCCTCCCGAGTAGTTAGTGACGTTCAAATGCTCAACCCTCCTGTTCCATGTGCCAGCAAAGGGTCTTGTCCTCAGGGATGAGTCAGTATTTTAGCTACCTGGTCTTTTGGGCCACTCTTCTAGATGGGAGCCGCGTGCGCGCGTGGCTGCGCCTCCGGGTACCGGTACCTTTGTTGTAGAGGGCTCCGTCGAAGTAATAGCTCCCCGTGTAGATGCCGGTGGCGTGCTCGATCAGGTGGCGAGCCCACGTGTTCCCAGCCCCCGGAAAGCTCGACAAAGCAACAAACACTTTGGATTTGGTGGTTAAGAATTTCCTGTCCGTGCAGCGGGTGTCTGCGAGTACAGAAGATATTTCATCATTAGGAATGTGCCTTTTTAATAATTCCACTGATAGCTCTTGATTACAGGGTTTATTGCAGCTTTCTTCTCTCTTATGAATACAGAATATCAGTTTGAGTCCAGTTGTGAGTTGGCTACTTTCCAAAACTAATTCAGCCACAAGGCGCCAAAGAGATTATCCTCAGGAAGGGTTTTTGGTGGCTTTGTCTTAGGCAACGCTTTTTGGATAGCGCTGTGGCCAACCATCGCGCTCGCCCGCGAGCTGTGACAGAGGCCGGGCTGCGCCGCCCGGCTCGGCCTCGCGCCCTCCCTCCGCAAAGCAATTGCGTTCCCGGGGCAGGGGAGGCTGTGCTGCCTAACGAGAGAATGGGAAGATGCTGCTTTCCCCCTTGCAATTACCCTTGTGGTGTCAAGGGCTGTTGCAGAACTCTGGCTGGTGTGGTGGTCCAGGCGCTGCGGCTGAGCTGCCCGGGCAGGAGCTCGTACCTTGCACCGGTGTCTGGTACACGCGGCAGTGTGTCCCGGCGCCGCGGCAGAGCCGCCCGTCCGCGCCGTCCCGCAGCGGGAAGCGCGCCGTGGGGAAGCCGCAGTGGCACTCGCGCCCGCGGACGACGGCCAAGGGGAACTCCTGCGGGAGAGAAGCAGAGCGTGAGCGCCGCGGCGCTCAGGATTTTGTTCATTATTCATAAAAATAACTTCATAATATTCCTGTAGCACTTAGCATGTAATTCTACCTGCAAGATATCAGTGTGGTAAAAATTGTTCTTATTTACTCCTGAAATGAACATTTTGAATTGGATCATCTTTTAAACGTCTGTTTCTATTCTCCCAAACTGAGAAGTCAGTCAGTAAAAGGTTCCCTTGTTCAGTTGGTTTTACCAGAGTTTGTGTGCAGGAAACTTGCTCTTAAAATATTGATGCAGAGAAGATTTAGACCCACTAACTGCTGCAATCGTGTTTAAAAATGGAAAGAAAAGAGTCAAGCCATAAAGTGTGCATCTTCACTGGCTTCTTCACGGCTGCAAAGAATGGATGTGTGTAGATGGGCTGAAACGGAGTTTGAGCGCCACTACGTACACTTTTTGGGAAAACTTCCGAACTAGGACAGCGAGCAGGTCCTGGCGGGGGTGTGGAGCGGGTGGGCCGCGGGGCTGCGGTCCCTGCTGGGCTCGGGCTCTGCAGCTGGTGCTGGGCTCGGGCTCTGCAGCTGGTGCTGGGCTCGGGCTCTGCAGCTGGTGCTGGGCTCGGGCTCTGCAGCTGGTGCTGGGCTCGGGCTCTGCAGCTGGTGCTGGGCTCGGGCTCAGGACAGACACGTCTGGTTTCTGGCGCCCAGCTTCTAGAAAGGGAAACCGGCGTGGAACGCAGCCCGGCCGCCCGCTCGCTCAGAGGGGCGGAACTGCAGCTCCGAGACGTGCGGGTAGCGCGCATTGGCTGCAATAAACTTCTTCTAAATGGGTTTGGTGAAAAGTAATTCAGGTCTTGATGTACCAGTCCTACCCAAACAGGCACCAGGCTGCAAAGCAGCGTTGCTGTGTGGTGGCAGAGCAGCGCAGCTGGGCTGATGTTGGTGAGAATTAAGGAGTTTGAGGGAAGCGTGTGCTGATTGTTTCCTGGAGGAGTCAGCAGTGCCTGTGCTCAGCAGGAAGTCACCCTCGCTGCGTCGCTGGATCTGCCCCTCGGGCTCACTGTCCCCTCTCCCAGGGGCCGGGGTTGTGTTCCCGGTCTCCAGAGCCGCGTGGGTCGCTCGGCGCCGCGGGTCTCGGTGCCGCGCAGCAGATGGAGGAGGCTCAGGAGTTATTCAAGTGCAGAGCGTTCAATTCCAGCTACTCCAAATCAACGCTTTTTGCCTTTTAAAAGTCTTTTGGAGTCTGGGAGCGTGTGACAGGACTGCCGAGCAGCTTATCTCCTGCTTTTCCCCACGTGTTCCTCCTCTGATAAGGAGTCAAATACAACACGTGTGCCTTCTGTGCCCAAGCAGACAACATTTGCTTAGCGAATGAGATACGACATTCTCAAAAACTATTTACAGATTTGATGCAAGGGCAAAATAGTTCTGTTTCTGTGTGCAAACAGGAATTTCTCTTTAAAATGAAGCAGTGTTTCTCAGTTTAAGAAATCAGTAAGTGTGCTGGCACTCAGATGCAGCCTGGAATAAAAATGTACCTTGTACCTTGTGCCAAGAGGCACCTCAAGCCGTGGAGTTTTCTGCAGGGCTGGGTTTGTGAGGAGGCCTCGGCAAGCGCTTCTCCGCAGTGGAGCTCCGAGCTGGCGCTGGCACCACCGGCGGTGCGGAGCAGGGGGTGGCTCTGGCGCGGGACCCGCGGGTCGCCGCTCATCAGCAGCTGATAGTTCCGACTGCATCCGCCCGACGCAGCGCGCGCAGCCCTTGCAGAGGAACGTGCTCACGCTTGACGTCCCTTCGCTATTTCACCAAACCCACGAGCCATCCACTTTGCTCACCGGTGTGTTTATGCGTGCCCCAAGCTCTGGTTATGGCTTTAAGCAACCATGTAACATTGAAGTGCAGGAGTAGTCCTCCAGCTCAGCGCACACCAATCTGCAGTGCTTCACTTCAGTTAAACACAAGTGAAATCCATGGGCCAAACATTCCCTCCCTCCCGTAAATACTTAAGATTGTCTCATGTTCCCAGCCACCACAGTTCCACACCGAAGCAGAAATTGCGTGCAGGTGGCTCAGCACTGACTCCTCTGTTTCGCTGTGGCGATGCCGCCCAAGGGCTCTGCGGAGCAGGTGAGGCTGCGCTGCGCGGGGCCCGGGCGCCGGCGGCTCCTCCGGCCCGGGCGCCGGCGGCTCCTCTGGCCTGGGCACCGACCCGCAGGGCGCCGGGGCCGCGTCTGGGAGCTGCCGGCCCGCAGCGCCCTCCCGCAGCCCGTGTCCCCGTGAGCCGCAGGCGTGACGTGCCGGGGTTTGGCTGTGCCGCGGACACGGTGTCGATCTCCTGGCGGTCGATCCTCGTCACACAGAATGGCTTTTCTGTGCGTCATGTTTAGTGGCATCGCTCTGGCTTTCCCGCCTGCCTTCCCCACTCTAGAGAGCCACTGGGCCACATGCATCACTAGGTATTTACTCTGAGTTCTGTCCTTTAGAAACTCATTTACAAGTTTAAAGCTCTCAGGCACTAATCTCCGCTGTTCCCTTAGTAGATTAAAATTTAAAACAACAAAAGAAAAAAAGGAAAGGATGTGAAATGAGAACTGTTCTTACTTTCTTGGAGCAAAATTCAGAGCACGTCTCCACCGTCAAATTGGGTTGTATCAAAGAGGCTGGAAAGGTGTCTGTTAAATTTTCTGGAGCTCTAAAACATCCTCGATAGATAACATTCCTCCCTGCAGGGATACAAAATAGGTTTCTCTTGAGAAAACATTGTCTGTAGTATCCTGTCTCCTTCACAAAGAACAATATTGGGTTCAGAAGCTAAAAATAATAAAATAAATCGTGTGTTGCAAATGCTCTAGAAAGAAGAGAAACCATGATATGCACTAGACAGACAGGTTGCAAATGCTGTGGTGTTGAAAGGAGCACAAGCCGGCAGCCTCGTACAAACCAGGGAGAGTGGGGCTGCAGCAAGGAGCTGCGCTGAGCTCCACCAGGGGAGGGCATTGCTATTGCTGCTTTTGAAGACGTGCTTTCCCCTGAAAGACTTAACAGCCCCGATGAAAATCTGCAAAGCTTCCCCTGCTCTGCACCAGAAAAGGCATTTAAATGAATCCAGAGCCCCAGGGACCCGCCTTCCTGCGCGGCTGCTCCTGAGCTGTCCGCTCCGCTCTTCCCAGGGCAAGGGATTTTGCTGCAGCCCTCGAGATCTGGGCTGCGCTTCTGTGAGCCGTCCGGGAGAGCGCTCAGCATCGGCCCTGGGCTCACCTGCTCCTGTACAAATGCCACAGTTAGGCAGAACCGCTCCATCGACTGAAGCCAGGATTTGACCCAAATACTTGCTAGAAGCAGCGATACAATTATCCCTCCTGCTTAAGAGAGAAATGTCCCCTGAAAGAACCAGGCAGAACGCCGACGCTGCCCTGGAAGCTCCGTGCCCCAGGGAGGCAATGCCTTTGCACAGGTGACTGGTGTTCATGGAGCAAGTCACTGTGTGTGGCTGGTTAGGGAAACAGAAGTCTCCATGTTGTACGACGCTTGTGTAATTCTCATGGTTTTGTGGGCTTTACAAAGGCGGACAATGTGTTTACTTCATCGCTCTGTACTGACTATTGATAGAGGTTTCCCAGCATGACTCAATAGGGAGAAAGGTGGGTTTGTGAATGAATTTTGTCTTCTGAGTCCTAGTACCCACTCGCTACCTTAAACAATGCTCAGTAGAGCTGGTGTGGGACGTGTTGGGTGACAGGAGAGTTGTGCTTTTGAAGCAAGAATTGGGTTCTGCGTTAATTTCCTGGCTGAAGGGCCCGGATTCCCCAGCACGAGCCCAGAGCAATCTAAGGAGAAGCTTCTCAAATACTGTTCTAATGACTGTTCAAACCCGTTTCTGGAAGCCGTGCGCTGTCTTTGGGTCGCTCGGGAGGTGTGAAGATGCAGTAAAACCAGAGCTGTGCGCGGTAGCTCAGGCGGCGAGCGGGGCTGCGCTCCCCTGGGGCGGGGACGCGGCCCCACGGCGCCGCAGGGACCCGGAGCGTGCGGGGAGCGCGCGGGACGGCGCCGCGCCCGCTGCGCCCGAGCAGCCTCGGGCCGGGGCTCCGCGTCCGGCAGCGCGAGTCACGGTTGCCGTGACTGTTCCGAGTTACTCTCCAGTGTACTTGTTCATCGTGATTAATGCTTCTGTTGGCCACGCAGCTCTTGTGTCAGGGGGATTCTTCAAACAGTCAAATATCAGGTATTACTAAGGGCAAACAAAATACAAGTCTAGCTGCAGGCTAGACTAATTTGACGACTAACTAATTAATACTTAAGAAAAAAATAAATGCCGCCTTTTCTTGTGAAATATGTATGTATATTTTATGCTGAAGATTTAAACAGTGATGCATGTCCCGGGAAACATGCCAATGTGCCTGTCAGCCTGACACTAGCAATTTAGCTCTATGTACCTTTGATATATAATTTATATGTAGCTGGGCGGATTACTGTACAAACCTTGACTTGTCTCGAAGAAGAAATGAAGTACCATGAATACTGGCACAACCTAAGGTCTTGGTGCTTCTCAGCAAATAACATCCATTAAGGTCTTGTGAGCTTGCCAAAAGTAAAGACTGCTCAGCTGTTTAGATACTTTATGCGCTTTGCGTTGGTCCAAAGGTTTATCTGTGTATCTCCCTTGGTAGCTAGTTGAATGACAGAGTAAGTGTTGTCATCGAAGGCGCAACAACAACCCCCCGCTAGAACACCCGTCCTCGGAAGAGCAGAACCGGTGGCTCCTCGGAGGAGCGGAACCGGTGGCTCCTCGGAGGAGCGGAACCGGTGGCTCCTCGGAGGAGCGGAACCGGTGGCTCCTCAGAAGAGCGGAACCGGTGGCTCCTCGGAAGAGCAGAGCCGGTGGCTCCTCGGAGGAGCGGAACCGGTGGCTCCTCAGAAGAGCGGAACCGGTGGCTCCTCGGAAGAGCGGAACCGGTGGCTCCTCTGAGGCCGGGGCAGGCGTGCGGGGCTGCGCTGTGCCAGGCCGCCGGCCTCCCCGATCCTCCTCTGCACTCACAGCGCTCTGTTCAGCACCGTTTCTGAGCACAGGGTGGCACCGATAACTGCTTTTCTGCCCTTCTGTTACAAGGCACCCCCTTCAGGGTAGTTTCTTAAACACGTGTGGGATTGTCCCCATGCATGGATGCAAAAGGGAGTAGTTTTTCCTCAGCTGAAATTCTGCTGCTGTTGCAGTCGCAGCGCTCGGTATTTTCTTTCATCCCTGGTGACACTAACGTTCCGTGTGGCAGCCCGAGGCAGCCGCAACAGGCACGTCTTGCTCCCAGGGGTGCTCGGCGCTGCTATTTCGGGAGGGAGCCGGGGACCGCACCAGCAGCAAATTGGTACCTGGCCCCACGGGCACCTTGGTCCTCTGCTGTGTCAGACTGTTGGGCAGCCCTGCGCTCAGCCCGGCCGCGTCCCTCCCCGGTCGCACGCGCGCTCACCTCGCCGGGCGCCTGCCCGCAGCTCCTCCACCCTGTAGACGGAGAGCCGGTTCACACCCCCGCACACGGAGCCCTTCTCGCCCTTGCAGGCGCTGCTGCAGTCCTCGGGCGCAGCGGCGGCGGCCGGGAGCATGTTCCCGCAGTAGCACTCTGCTCCGTACGCCAGCCCCGCGTAGCTGTATGCCCTGCGGGAACAGAACCGGCGCTGTGGGGACGGACACCCTGCCCAGCGCAGCGCTCGCGGCGGGGCTGGGCTGTGCCTCGGTGCAGGAGTCGAGGGACAGCCCCGTCTCCGCTGCCGTCCCCTGCGCTGCTGCGGACACGGGGGCCTCGCTGCCGGGGTGACGCTGCCCCAACGCAGGTTTTGATCAAAAATGGTTCGGGTGGTTTAGAGTGACAGAAACGAGCAGCCTCTTTCAGAGGTTCTGTTAACTGGCATTTAAAGCTGAATGTTTCGAATCGAGTCAGGCAGTTTTCAGACACTCAGAGCGGGCAAGGCCGTTGCTCGACCAGCCGCCCAGCACTCGCTGCCTCTCCTGAGCTGCCTGCGTTTGCTGCTCGCCCCGCGCCAGGTCACTGAGGCCTCCGGCACTGGAGCTATGAGATAATCACAGTTCTCACAGGTGCTACATGCTTAATGTATGCATGCTTTTGCCATTTCAAATTCAGTTACACTTATTGTCAGCCGAGAGAAAACTTGCAGTGAAAAAATCTCACTCACCTCTCAGCACAAGCTTCCTGACAGTGAGATACTGTCATTTTTCTTAAGTCATAAAACACAGCTCCCTTCAGTGTCCTCTCCCTGGAGTCGTCGCTGAAGCATCCCACGTAGGTGCCTGTGTGCATGCAAGACCAGAGTTAGGCGTGGGTGGAGATGGGAGAGAGCAAACGTTCTGCAGTGAGCTGGTGCCTTAAGCTGCAAGCAGGGCTGTGTTCACCGAGCCCCAGATGTCTGGGGTCCTGCTGCTGTGCAGCCCGGTCTGCTGGAACGCAGCCTTGGAGCTGCTGGTGCAGGGCGAGCTCAGGCGTCCAGTGAAGTGACCGGCATGGGAATGAGACTCTTCCTCAGGCGGTTCCGTTCCGCAGACCCAGAGCGCGCGGCCGCCCGAGCTGCGGGTCCCTGCTCGACCCCCTTCGGTGACAAAGGACGGGGACTTTCCAAGGTAACAGAGGGGGTGCTCTGCAGAACGATACACGCTTGGGGAAATCTTGGTGGATTTCTCCCAAGTTTTCTTGAAAATCTCTGGTTGATCGTGAGATGGGGCAAGAGAAATACTAAGAAAACCAATTTTCTTTGGGTACATAGAGTTATATTAAAGCTATAATGGAAAGGTAATTCAGTCTTAACTGGGCAGTAGTGTCTAGCTATCGCACCGAACTATCTCTCCTGTGCAAATGAATTTCTTAAAATGTCTTCCTTTACTTAGCATATGAAAGGTAAATGTTTCTCTTAGACTGCATCCTGTGTTGAGCCTCTTGTCATGAATAAAATACTATAAAAATCCAGCTCGTATTTTAATACACGATAGGAAGGATGATGTGGAGTCCACTGTTATACAGCAATTCTGTGTATATATTTTATCATTAAAATATGAAAGAAAAAAGGAAATTTGATTTTAGAAGTAGCAGTATTGTGATGGTAACACAGGGAAATTAAATAATATGAGCTGTGGACAGGAAGAGAATAAATTATGAAAAATGAAACTAAAAAGCATTATGTTAACAAGAAAATAATCCACAAGTAAAAGTTCAAGCCACTCTAACAGAGGTTTTGGAGCTAGGAATAATAAATCAAAAATTTAAGTATTACAACCACAACAGTAGATTCAAGGACCTGCACATTGGTAATTGTCAAAAATGCAATTAGCAAATTCGCAGAGCGCTCTTGGGAGCTCCAGGCTGGTGCTCCAGGTAACTCCAGCGGTTGGTTTGCCTGACTCATGCTGTGACTCATTTCCCATACACCATCACTGTCACCTTCTTGTTCGCGTTTCTAACAATTCACGCAGTAGGAGTCACGAGGTGGCACCCATTTTGTGGTTTTTTTTGCAGAAGGTGCCCCTTTGTTTGGGTAAATGTATTCAACAAACTGAAGAGCAGTTTAGTAATGTGGTGTCTAGTCATGCAGATCCCATCCCTTTTCTTATTATCAGTGAAGTATCTAGCTCTTCTAACAGCAGCGCCCCGCGCTGTGGCCCGTGCCCGCGCCCAGGCCGGCGCAGGGGCGGCCGCGGGCCGGGGAGGCGGCTGCGCGGGCTGCGCTGCTCGGCGCCGCGGCCCGGGAGGAGCTGCGGGCCGTGTGTGCAGAGCGGCTGTGTCCCTCACCTTTGTGCTCAGCCGTGCGCCGCGCCGCTCTCAGTCCCGCCGTGTGCAGCGGCTCCTGCTCGCTGATGAACCTGTGGAACCACCTTCTTCTCAGCTGCCAGAGCTCCGAGTTGCGGTGCACGAGCCACCGCGGGCCGTGCCGCGGGCCCAGGGCCGGCTCCTGCCGCGCGGCCGCGGCGTGGGCGTTCTGCGGCACCCTGGTGTCCGCCGTCCCGGCCCGACCCGCCGCCTCCGGCGCGGCCTGGTTAGCGGCGGTGCCGCGGGAGCCTTGCTGGAGAACCAGGCGGGTCCGCTGCAGCAGCAGCAGGCTGCCGGCCATCAGGTACGCTGCGGTGAGGAAGAAGAGCAGGAACTGCGTCCGACGGAGAAACTTCTGCAGCCTGAAGAACGCTCTGGCCATGCCCGTGCTGAGCCGGGCCCTTCACGCCTCCCGACAGGCCGCCGAATCCCCGCCGGGCCGAGCGCCGGTTCCTCGCGTGAGTTCAGCCCATCGCTCAGGTGCTTCTCCGGACGCGAGGCCTCGTCCCCGCCGGCCGCGGCGCAGGGAGCCCGGCGCGGCCCGGCACAGCTCAGCCGCCGGCCTCGGGCCGGCCCCGGCGCCGTGCCATGGTGCGCTCTGCCGAGCTGCCCCGCCGCCGACGCTGAAACACCAAGCGGGGAAGGTCAGTTCACATCCCAGTGGAAAACACCCATCATTGGGGTGACGTTCCCCACCCGCACCCGTCAGCTGAGCTTTCCTCCGTCTGTTGTTTGTAACTGTGCACTTTAAAAGCTGTAATCCAATGAGGACAATCGATTAAGTAGAAGCTAGTTTCAGATCACAAGAAATACCTTTATGATGAGGTTATTTCTCTTGGGACGTTTAGAAAAAAAAGCTTTTGATTTTCTTTTGTTAATAGCCAGCATCTCCATTCCCTGTCGCTGGCTGGAACAGGCAGCCACAGTATGGGCATCTTTTTCAGAAGGTATTATCAAATTCCTGCCTTTGAGCGGAACAGTAGCTGAGCTACAAGTGCAGATCAGAAGGAAGCAGCAGTGTGGGCGTGTGGGGGAACACACCAGAACTGCATCAAATCACAATGGGTAAGACAATAATTATCAATCTCTTTGCAGCACAATAAAGTCAGGCTTCACGCTGGAAGGGTACGTGGGGGTTCTGTACTTAGGGAGCTGTGTGAGCTGCTGTGCGTGTTGCTTTAAAATAAACCAGAGATCCTGCTATTTTTTACTAGATTTCTGTTGCCAAATATCAATGATGCCATGGACAAAAACTAGTGAATATTTGAGAAGTCGTCGTTTCAAGTTTTGCAGATATCTGTTGACTGCGTCTGAGCTCTGCGGGCTCCACGTGTGCGGGTGTAACCACGCTGGGATTGTCTGGGCAAGAAAAGCTCCTTTGTGCTCTAGGGAACCTTTAACCTCTGGTAGCAAATACGAGTTGGCATCTCCCACAAGGGCTGTGTTCCCAGTCAGTCCCTCCTCCTCGGAGCCGGCGAGCGCTCAGAAAAGACGCAGTGTTTTCCAGAAAAGAAAATATTATGGCTTTTGCTTATCTCACAATTGGGGCGTGCTCGTGAAATCTACAGTCCTGACAGAAACATCCGCTCACTGTATTTCCGGGTTTGGTGTCTGATTTAGAATTTTGTGGATATTCACTTATGCCTCTCTCTTAAGTAGATGCTACCAATTAAGTTTCCACCCATTCCCTTTTCATTTAGTTGTGCAACTTCTGTCTTAAGTGGCAATCAAAACCAAAGCCCAAAAACTTCTAGGCCAAAAATACATTAAAGCTCAGCTGAATCTTTCGTAGGTTGAGCCTCAATTCCTTTTGTTTGACCTTTCAGCCTCAATTGCTAAACAGCTTTGGCACAAGGCAGGAGTCCCTGTCTTTTGATCTTACAAGTCGGGTGGTCTTGAGGACCTGTTTTAGGTGCTTTTTAAAAATGTTTGTTGAAGTTCATGTGTGGTGATCTCAATTTTATAGGGCTGCGTAATGTCCAGTAGTCTTCTGTGTGTTCATCTCCAGACTGGGTGCAGGGCTCAGCCTGCCCAGGGCTCGCTGCTCTCCATGCAGCGGCACTGAGCCCGGGAGCAACGCTGCGCTTGCACGCTCGAGGAGGTGCAGGCCGCTTTCTCCACTGCGAAGTTACCGCAGCTCCCTTCCAACAGCTCTGAGGCCAAGGAAAATGCATTGATTTACGCCAGCTGAAGAGCTGACCCTTAAAGTTAGATTATTGAAAATCTCTGATCAATGTTGTGAGTGCTCGAGAATTACAGTAAAAGGGTCAGAAGTACCTAGACAGATGAACAGGAAATTAGCCATAATTAGATACTGCAGATTGTTACTGCGCTAATTTATCTGAAGAAATACTATCTTATCTGCATAGGTGTGACTTGATTCACTAGTTGTTGCCAAAAGGGGCTGTTTGATCTAAGAGAAGGTGCTGGCTGCGTGGGGCTCTGGCTGCGTGGGGCTCTGCGGGGGCTCTGGCTGCATGGGGCTCTGCGTGGGCTCTGGCTGCATGGGGCTCTGCGTGGGCTCTGGCTGCATGGGGCTCTGGCTGCGTGGGGCTCTACGGGGGCTCTGGCTGCGTGGGGCTCTGTGGGGGCCATGGCTCCTGGTGTGGGGCGGGTAACTGCCCAGGAGACCGGAGCTAATTACGTGTGCAGCAAGCTCTGCATCCCAGCACCAGGGAACACTTGGCACAGCTCCTGTTGATCTGCCTAGTTTGCTCATTTACTTATTTCCTAGGGAGAAGCTGCTCCTGGGTCTCAAAAGACTGACTTTGCCCAATGGTTGAAAAAGTTTAAATGGTACAAGCCCATTTCACTGCAGTCAATGTGACATATATAAATTACCTCCAGATGCATTCGCCCTCAGTACAGTTGCCATGACAGTACATTGTGGTAAAAACCAACCAAATAAATAAGCAGACTCTCCGCCCACAGCAACTGCTGCAAATGTGCAACTCAAAAATTAAATGTTGCTTTCTAGTGGGGAAATAGCGGAGAGTGCTTCTGACATAAAAAATGTCATTTGACTTGTTCCATAAACTGCATATTGCAATATCATCAAAGTATGCCTAAAAGAATTGAAGTGCATCACTTGCGATGATATTAACAAAGAAAGAGGATATGAACTAGTATCTGGTAATAGAAAATGTATCATTTGTCTTTTTTTGTACATTTTGCTTAAAATGAACGAAGTGAAATGGAAGAAAAGTAGAGTCTTCTGTTCCTGTTTATCAGTTCTCCTAGCCCAAGGGGTTTTAGGACCATGTTAATTGAGAGTTGAATTAGTAACATCATAGAAGGATAATGGAAAGGACTTTGAGACGGGCAGTGAGAACTGTTGAACAGCAGAGAAGAGCTCTAGCTGAAGAGAACAATGAAAGGGTTAATGCTGCAACAACAAAAGGCAAATAACGAGGACCAGCTTGGGAGACGCAAGCGCAGCCAGCTCGGCCGGGAGCTGCGCCGGGAGCTGCGCCGCCGGGAAAGGGCCCTCGCACCGCGCCTGGGGCCGCGGCTCTACGAAAGGGCCGCGTCTGTGGTTACGGAGGGCGGGAGTTGCCGGGGTTCAGAGACGCCCCGTCCGCGCTGTCCGCGTTGCTGTCCGCGTTGCCGTCCGCGTTGCTGTCCGCGTTGCCGTCCGCGTTGCCGTCTGCATTGCTGCCCGGTTGCGCACGGCGTGGGCAGCACCGGGGCGCAGACTGCGAGCTCCGCGCGTCGCGCCGCAGGGCGCTCGGGGGCGCTGAGCTGCACACCCCACGCGTTCTAGGTTCGATTGCTGGTTTTCTTTTAATCCTTATTTTCCTTTCATTACATGTGTAATACTAGATTTATAACTGCGTTAAAAAGTTGCTCTAAGAAAAAGCAGGTCAATACCTTGCTTCCAAAATGATTTTGCAAAGTGTGACAGAAGATGTCATACTAGGCAGCTACGTTAATATATTTGTAAAGAGAAATAGAAGAAAAATGGTTCTTGTTCTTGGCAGTTCTACTCTACTATCCAAAGGAGCAGTTACAGAATATTCAAGGGAAGAGTAAATACTGTCAGTGATGCTATTAAAGCCGGTAAAGGCTGCAGAACAGCCTCAGGCTCACAGGTGAAGAGCTGCTCGGTTGAGGCCTGTCCCTTAATAGGTTGCTCAGTGCAGAAACTGAGGTCAATACTGCACTGACGGCTGCAGCTCATCAATAATTGATCTTGTCTAAAGACCAGCAGGATTTTGCAAATTCAGAGTTCTTGGCACAGAAGCAAGACTATGTTTTCTATTGCAAACTGAAGGGGATTGGACTCATGAACACTATTTTTAGAAAAATCCATCCCTCTTCCACATTTCTCCCTCCTTTTGTCAGCTTTCCTTGAGGACCAGCGCGGGCAGGGCCCAGCTAGGGGTTCTGGCTCACAGCCTCTCCTCTGGACACACACGCTGTGTCCTTGAGGCTGGCTGGGAAGGCCAACATACCATACTGTGTGAATTCACGTAGGAAGGAAAACTCTGGAGAAGCCGCAAATTAGATGTTTGGATCCTGTCAAACATTTGCCGTTCCCTTTATTGCAATAGTTAAAGCGCCCTGCGTGACCGTGCCCGTGGTGGTGCCAGTGACCGGCAGCAAGTCCTTCCATGGCTGCACTTCCAGACGCAGCCAGAGCCGCCTCCGGGCTTTTGAGAAGGAGCCAAAACAGATGACAAAGGCGAGTCCCCTGAGCCGCGAGAATTCCACACCATCCCCATTCCCAAATCACAGGTTAAGAGAGAAAAAAGAAACCACGGATCGCATCTGTGTGGAAAGCAGCACGTGCTAAAAGTGCCGCCTAGGAGAAACATGCTGGTGCTCTACTGTCTTAAGCCAAAATCCACTCAAATGAAGATACAGGTTGATGCTGATGGATTTTGGCTCAGATCCATCGTTACTTCTTCTAGCTCTTTAAGAAAGTGTCATGAGGAATCATCTCACAAACTTAACACTATAATTTCTGAATTTATGCAAAGGAAAGAAAAAGAGGTGATATTGTAATTCCATCATCTTTCCCAGGATATTCTTTCACCAAGAAGAAAGGAAAATTCCTGTGAAGAGTTACTAGAGCATTTTCCTTCACTGACTTGAACATGGGCTTCTCTGTGAGAGCAGGTCTGTGGAGTGGAACCTGATCGCTGGTTGGTCTGGCAGTTCCAGTGCGATGCTCGGCCGAGACCCATGGGTGCCCAGCCGCCCATGGTTGCGAGGCGCCTGGATGCAGGGGCAGGCGCAGGGGACAGCCCTGCCGGCTGCAGCAGCTGTGCCGCTGTGGCGCCTGGATGCAGGGGCAGGCGCAGGGGACAGCCCTGCCGGCTGCAGCAGCTGCGCCGCTGTGGCGCCTGGATGCAGGGGCAGGCGCAGGGGGCAGCCCTGCCGGCTGCAGCAGCTGCGCCGCTGTGGCGCCTGGATGCAGGGGCAGGCGCAGGGGGCAGCCCTGCCGGCTGCAGCAGCTGCGCCGCTGTGCCCCCGCGTTCCCCAGCCCTGCGTCCCGCGGGCGCAGCTCCATCGCGCCGGCAGGGCGGGCGCGCGGCCGAGGGCCGAGCAGGAGTCGGTGCCTGCGCCGCCCGCGCGTATCCTGCGTCACCCCGCGCGGAACCGCGTCATCGGTTCTGCTGCTGCAGAGCTTGCTGAGGCTTTGTGTTGAAATACAATGCAAGGGTTTCTTCCTCATCTCTTCCCAAGTCACCTCCAGTTGTTTGATTTAGAGAATAAGTTGCCACTTAACTATTTATAGAAACTAACTCTTCTACCCGTTTCCCATCAAAACCAAGATTATTATCTAGGGGTTTTCAATGAAGTAATGAGATGACCAGTGAGACACAAGTGAAGGGACCTGTCCTGACCACTGAATCTCCGATGCGTCCTCTCAGCTTCCCTCCCACAAGATGTGGCCGTACTGCCTGGGCTTTCAGAAGCAATAAGCGCTTCTTCCAACTTACCAAGTTTTACTTGCGTAGCGGATGGGTCTGTGCTGACTGTACACACGTGTTGCCCTCCTGAGCAGCTTTTTGCTGCCACGACGCTGCTCTGAGCGTCACTGGAAGCGCAACACAAGGTCTGTCAACTAACTAGAGGTGAGGTCGCAGCACCGCAATCTCTCTGCAGGCTCCAGTGGCAAATGTTGCAGCTTGAGAGGGCTTCCAGCAAGCTGTTTCCTCTCTTCCCACTGTGTTCAAAGTGCACTTGCTACAAGATGTAATAGATTGCAAAGTTATCTCTTCGATGCTGATATTGTGTTAAAACTGTTAAATAATGTTGAACTGTGATAAACCAGAAAAAAAATGGTTTTGCAGATGTAGCAGAAAAATGGAGAAAAACTCCGTAGTCCATAAACTAGTCAAATGAAGTTGAAACTAGGCAAGTTAAAAATATACATGATATCCACTGTATCCAATATGGGAGATACTTTACAGTTAAGAGGTAATCAGCTTTGGAAGCGAAGGCCGTGTCACAGCGGCTGCAGCCTGAGAGGCTGGGGACGCCGCGCTGGGCGCCCGCAGCAGCTCTCACTGCACACTCGCTCTCGGGCAGCTCTCCTGGCCACTCGCTCTCGGGCAGCTCTCCTGGCCACTCGCTCTCGGGCAGCTCTCCTGGCCACTCGCTCTCGGGCAGCTCTCCTGGCCACTCGCTCTCAGGCAGCTCTCCTGGCCACTCGCTCTCGGGCAGCTCTCCTGGCCACTCGCTCTCAGGCAGCTCTCCTGGCCACTCGCTCTCGGGGCAGCTCTCCTGGCCACTCGCTCTCGGGCAGCTCTCCTGGCCACTCGCTCTCAGGCAGCTCTCCTGGCCACTCGCTCTCGGGCAGCTCTCCTGGCCACTCGCTCTCAGGCAGCTCTCCTGGCCACTCGCTCTCGGGCAGCTCTCCTGGCCACTCGCTCTCGGGCAGCTCTCTCTCCCTGGCCACTCGCTCTCGGGCAGCTCTCACTGCACACTCGCTCTCGGGCAGCTCTCCTGGCCACTCGCTCTCGGGCAGCTCTCACTGCACACTCGCTCTCGGGCAGCTCTCCTGGCCACTCGCTCTCGGGCAGCTCTCACTGCACACTCGCTCTCGGGCAGCTCTCCTGGCCACTCGCTCTCGGGCAGCTCTCCTGGCCACTCGCTCTCGGGCAGCTCTCCTGGCCACTCGCTCTCGGGCAGCTCTCCTGGCCACTCGCTCTCAGGCAGCTCTCCTGGCCACTCGCTCTCAGGCAGCTCTCCTGGCCACTCGCTCTCGGGCAGCTCTCCTGGCCACTCGCTCTCGGGCAGCTCTCCTGGCCACTCGCTCTCAGGCAGCTCTCCTGGCCACTCGCTCTCGGGCAGGTCTCCAGCGCAGCCGGCGTGGCTCACGTTGGCGCTGCCCGCGGCAGCGTGCGGGCGCAGAGCAGCGCGGAGGCGGCTGGCGTGAGACAGCGGCGGCTCGGCCGGTGCTCCGCTCCAGCCCGGCAGCTACCGCGGCCAGAGGGTCTTTGTTCCATTAGCAATACTTTGTACCTAGCTCAGTGATACAGTAATCATCAGGAGAACTGATTCGATGCCAGCATGGAAAAAATGCAGATATCTGCATATGTACATTTGATATGTATACGTACACACACATCTATATGTGTGTATGCATTCTGGGCATAGATGAATGTGTTCTCTAAAGATAACGTGGAATCTGCTTTCACCCTTCACTGATAATCTGACACCCAAACAGTATTCTCAAACCTAGGAAGTGTCTTGATCAATAATAAACCATTCATGCATAATGTACATCCCTTGATATTAAGAACTTAAGCACCCAGCAAATGATGCTTTATCTGCAATTTCCAAAAAACCCACAATGTGGTTCTGTGGCTATAGGCTGAAGTTTTGTAAGAGATTGTTGTAAAAAATGTACCATATATTGATTTTGCCTTATCCCACAGTAGCTAGGGATGAGATTTTTTTTTCCTGTGTGCAAGGAAACCTACTGGAATTAAAATAACATGCAAATCTGTAACAGAATCATAGGTGTTTAGAAAATGTCTTTCGTAAAACCCTCAACATGCAAATTCCTGCAACATCCACCTACTAGAAATCGTTACAGTATTTATTGAGCACAGTGATGCTTCAGAAGCTGTTCAGAGGAACCGAGCTGGCTGGTCTGTGTCCCCAGGCTGCGTGATACAAACACGTTATTCACGTCCACTTTTCGAGTGAAATGTTTTGTGGATGCTCAGAGAAGGGCATCTCGAGAGCTGCAGTTGTGATAAATAATGCAGCTCGGGCTCGTGTGCTTCGATGCTGTGGGTAAATTTAATAAATCAAACAACCGTTCAGACTGCAATGAATGTTAATACCTCAGCCTCTGCAAAAAGTTGCCTGGTTATTACTTGTGTCAAGGCCGGCTGACAAACAGCTTGCGGACACAGATAATAATGGAACAGTGCAAGAAAAGGAGCAAAAAACTCACCTTTCTTTTATGGCCGATGAACTGTTGTATCCAGGCAAAGTTGTAGACGATCCAGCGGAATGTTATCAAACCCCGTAATGCCTATCTGGAAGGCTCTAAATCCTGCTCCTCTGCCCTTCCCGCTAATCCGCTGCTGCTCCCGCTGCCGGCGGAGCCGCGTCCTCCCGGCTCCTCCGGCCCCTCCCGCCGCCGCCGCCGCTCCCGGGGCCGCCGCTGCTCCCGGGGCCGCCGCCGCTCCCGGGGCCGCCGCCGCTCCCGGGGCCGCCGCCGCTCCCGGGGCCGCCGCTGCCCCGCGGGCCCCCCGGGTCCCGGGCTCAGGGGGCCGGTGCCGCGCGGGGCCGGGCGGGGGGGCGGCGCTCCATGGCCTCCTGCGCCAGCAGCGCGGGTCGCTCCGGGATCCTCAGCGCGGCGCGCGTTTCGTAACGCTGCCGGTCGGGAGCCGGGGCCGCCGCACGGCTGCCGCACGCAGGGCTCTGCAGCCTTCCGCAGCTACAGACGTTTCCAGAGCTCCCGCGCACGCTGTGCGTGTGTGCGTGTGTGTGCGTGTGTGTGTGTGTGCGTGCGTGGTCGGCAGGCTCGGGGGCTGCGCAGGCAGGTGTCGGAGGCGGCAGCACCGCGCAGACCCGGCGCGACCAGCTGAGCGGATGCTCCTGTTTGTTCGCGGCGCCTCTTCCCACTAGGGGCAGATGTCTCTGAGACCCAGACCCTTCCCAGCAGCTCCAGAGGGCCCCGGGGAGCAAGACCCCGCAGCCTCCCGGCACCAACTCGGAGATTTCAGGCGGCAAATTGTTATTCTGGGCACAGGTAGCTAGAAGTAAATTATTTATAAATGTGAGAGCTGAAAGGCAGTTTGCTGGGTGTGCTTGCGTCTGCCTGCTCTGCCGCCTCCGCTGCACGTACAGGCTTCTTTCTGCTGCTGGTTCACATAGAGATTGATCCGTTTATAATTATTCTTCAAGCATCTGCATTTAAATGGGGGTAGGCTGCACACTTGTAACTGCATGTGGTTTTGAGGCACCCCTTGGATTTGCATATTTACATGAAACCAGTGGAGATCTGTCCCTTGGACTCGACACTGGATGCAGTTGTGGGGACCCTGGTTTACTCCCTGTGCTGAGGCGTGCGGGTCGGTAACGTCAGACCGAGCACAGCCTGGCTGCGAACGCCGCGCTCGGGTTTCCTGGGTCTGAGGGGACAGATGGACGTTGGATGCCACATGGGGACCGGTCCCCTGTCCCCTGTGCTGCCGGCCCTGGCGCTCAGCCGCCCCGCGGTGCCGGCGATGGCGCGGCTGGTCTGGAGCTGACACACGTGCTGGCGCTGCCGAGGTGACATTGGCCTCCCCGCCCCTGCGCAGGTCAGACGGGTGGGACCGGCGGTTGGTTCCAGGTCTGTGCACGCATGTTGGCTAATGGGCTGAGCAAAGACAGGGAAAACTAGGGAAAAAGCTGAGCAGGATGCAGACATGGGAAAATGATATAACAGCAAGAGAAAAGGGACAAAACTAGGAAAATAAAGCATGTGTGCAGTATGGTAATGTTTTAAACCAGCCTTTTGGTGGAGTGAGGGTGGCTGGAGGCGTTCTGCATCTGAGTGACGTCCTAAGCACTTTCTTTCCATGCTTGGTGGTTCTGCTTGGTTGTTCCACAAAACACAGCACAGAAATCACAAAATGAGTGGCATTACTTTTAGAATCCTGTTGTGGGAGCCGTTCTTGCGCTAAATGACTCAAACTTCCAGTCACTTTAGAAAATAGGCTCGGTTGTAACAGTAAGGATCAGCCTAGGAAGTGACAGTTTTACTAGTGTGGTTTCAAGAAGAAACATCTGAAAGGCTGTGGTTTCATAAGTGAATGTAAAGTAGCAAATAGTTTTCTGGTCCTTTTCATTTAATAATCCTAAATACTCAGGGATTAGGCATTTCATGTAGTGCCTACCTACAATTTTCAGTTATTTCATGAAACGATTGAGCAAAACAGCTGTTTAGTGCAGTGGTTGATAACGTCATTCTTTTTTCAGAATGACTGATCTCATAACATAAATGCCATATTATGTGTAACATAGGGAAAATGATCAGGTCTGATACAATTACTGGCAAAACTCCCAGCGATTTGAGAGCACCCCATGTGTCAAATAGCACGCATGGAGCGCTCGTGGAAGATTGTGCAGGTCAGTAAAGAATCTTCCGCTCCTAAGACATGTCTCGAATCTGCTGAAGGGAGAGGCAGGTGCTGGGCCGGTGCTGATCCGCGCAGCGGCGCCGTGTGACGCGCCCTCCGGCGCTGGTGCCCGGTCCAGGCGGCGCTGGAACGCGGTGCGGGGCGGAGGAGCTGCCGGACGGTGCCGCGCGGATCGGCCGGTCTGGTCTGCAGAGCCCCCTCTGTCTGCTGCCCGTGCTGCCGAGGCGGGTGCTGGGGTGGACGCGGTTGATACCGCTGCTGGTTTTGGGGATCTGACAGGACAGATTCTGTTCCCACTGACGAGTGCTTGAAGAAACGACTCCTTAAACGATGAGTGACCAGAAAGGGTGGCATAGACGGGTGCCTCGAACACACTCCCGCTGTCTAAGCGGAGGTGAACTAACATTCGAAAATACGAGAGACATCATGAAAGAAAGCCAAATTCAGGAGGGGTTTGGAGGGTGAAGGTAGATTCTCGGCATCAATAAGGATTACCCTAACTATAGCTGGTCCTACTGCTCAACTTCCAGTTCATTAAAGACTGAAGTACCCTGTGAAAAAGAAACGGGTAAATATAAAGAGTTTTGGTCAGGGTGTCGCTGGGGTCGTTAAGATTTTGTTTCTCACCTTTAACACAACATCACATCAAGCGGTGAGAGGAAGCTCCAGGTGAATCCGGCGGCGGTTCTTGGCGCTGTGTCGTTACGCTGCGCGGCTCCCGAGAGCCTCGGCGCTCGGCACCGGGCGGCAGCGCCGGCATCCGCACCGCAGCACCCGTACGGGGCCTTTCCTCCTTCCCAACACTGCAGACTTGTTGATGTTCCCTTACTTCAGGCATACATTATGTTGTGTGACATTTTTCCTCATGTTTCATTTACACTCTTAGAAGTTCCACAGATATTTAAATATTTTTGAAGAAATGCCAGCTACACAGATGGCAACTGCACATACTGCTGCATGAGAAAGTGGTGGTGCTGTGGTGAGCTTCCCTGGGAAAAGAAACGCCACTGGTGGAACAAAACTTAGACGAGGACATGACTGTTCTGTGCTGCCGACAAGGAGCGGGTCGGGCGGGTGTTGTCAGCGAGCAGGAGGGCCCAGGGGGCTCTGCGCAGAGCACACAGACGTGAACACGAGTTCTGGGGTGAAATTTATTGTTAGTTTTGCAGTAAAACCCGGCATTTTTGTGATCTCTGCCGCTCTTTGAGCTTGCAGCTTCATACACGGTCGCACCGTGTTCCGAGAGCAGGGCAGTGGAGAACGCGGGGCTCGGCCCGTTGGCGGCCTGGTCCTGAGCGCGAGCACTGGGGCTTGCGAGGCCACGCAAACAGCGCGTTTGCAGTCCCACGGCGTGAGGCACAGGCTTCCTGCCTTCAAGTGCCTCCCAGAGTCACTGGGATGCGTGTTCCTTCCTGGAATTGTGTGTGAGCTGTGGGGCCCCTTTGTGCTGAGCTCGAGGGAGATGGACAGTCTGTGGCCAAATCAGCTTACTATCTTTGTCCTTCCTATTCGAGTGTTTTTCAACCTCAGAAAACACATTTAGCTTAAAGTACTGGTATTTTTCTGAGTGGTGCCTTTTGATGTTCTCGCCTGGTATTATCTTTCAAATGCAGCTGTTTGTTGGAGAGAAGTGCCCCGCAGCACCCGCAGCGTCCACAGCGCCTGCAGCACCTGCAGCGCCCGCAGCACCCGCAGCACCCGCAGCACCCGCAGCGCCCGCAGCGCCTCGCGTCGCTGCTCTGTCGGGTCCCGCACCGGGCGCTGGAGATGCTGCTCCTGCCCGCGTTCGACCCAGCGCTGCGCTTCACGGGCTGCTTTATGGGAGCTGCGCAGCCAGTGTGGGAGTATGTGGGTAAGCCCTTACGTTGTGGTGATCACCGAGCAACGCCAGCTGAAGTCTTCAATCAAATCTGCTTTTGTTTTCTGCTTGAAGGCTTGTTTTTCTGGCAAGTGTTAATAATGTCTTGTTCTTTATTTTTAGTGGACCATAATAAACCTGAGTACATAGAAAGTCACCTGAGCCATAAACATTTGAATGTCCCCAATGTCTGCCTATTTCATAAAATATAATAGCAGCACCAGCACCTCTCAGAAACCTTCGTAGCCTCCCTTTGCAGATCCTGCAGAGAAAAGGGAGGTTGTTAGATCATGTTGTCCTATGCTGGCTCAATCAGTCATTATCAGGAACCAACAATTAATGAGCTCTGAACACTCAGCACAGCAAAGATGACGCTGATTCAGGGTGTAAATGAGAGTCGGGGTTCCGTACCGCGCTCTTTGCAAGCTGGCCTTGCGGTTAACACTCACCGCCCTTCCGGCTTCGAAAGGAGAGATGGAGCCCTGGCAGTCGGTCTGCTGCCTCCCCTGCCCTGGATTCCCTGGCTGTCTGGTTGTCTGGCAGCACTATCGAGCTGAGCAATTAGTTCTTCTGTGGCGAAAGGTGCCCCCTCCCTCCAGTTTGAAGTGCATCACAAACAACAAACATGGAGGATGGTCAGAGGTGAAGCCAGAGGGTCGGGGATCACGGGGGAAGGACAAGGGCAACACCCCAGAGGAACGTGGGAACACCAGTGCTAGAGAAACCGAACCGGAGGCGCGGGCGTCCAGGGACGCTCAGACTGGGTTTCAGGACTTACAAAAACTGTTTGCACGTTTGCCTGGTGGCATGCAAAGGGGTGAAATACATTATGTAAGGAAGTAATAACAGTCCCGTTAGTGATAGTTAACAGAATGAAACAGGGGTACAGCAAAACCTTTCTTTTCTCAGTTAGGCACAACAGTTTTCCTGTGCACTTCGAAGGTCTGTGCAGGTCGTCAGCATCAATGATGGGACGCTGAACTGTGTGGACAGCTGGTTTGTGTCCCCGCTCCTAATTTTTACGTGGTGACCAGAGCAGATGTAGATGGGCGTGTTTGGTGTTGGTGTCCTTAGCAGTTCAACATTTCATCACCGGCTTCAGGCCAGAGGTTTGAACGCGGTTCGGCGCGGCGGGGTCTGGGGACACCGGTGGGGCAGCGTCAGGACGTGGAGCCGTGGGGCCAGTTCCCTGGAGATCAGACCCTTGGACAGCTCCTGGTACAGCTTGGATATAAGCTTAGATTTTTGCCAGCTCAACTCAGAGTCTAAACCAAGCACATGTTGTGCCTAATTCTCGTTTAGAACAGTAAGGGTGGTAACAAACCGGCTCATGGATTAGATAAGTGTAATGATATCCGTGTCTGGAGTTACTGGGATGAGACACTGGAGCTCTGGACCCAGCGCAGTTGTGGGAACCAGTTTGGAAGTCTCAGGTCCCAGGAGGTTTAGTTTTCCTCTTTCCATTGCTAGATCCCCGAGCCATACAAAATCGTGCAGAACACTTCAGTGTGTCCAATGCATGTGAGAGCTCTTAACTTTCATTTACAGTTTTGTTTGCTGTTTCCCTTAGTTTTAGTAATATACGTCAAATTATGCTCCTAGTTACACCCACATAGAACTCTTGCTCTGCTGCGGCAGTTCCTGGGTTCATTTCAGATTTCCCCCTTCTCCTGGTTCCTCCATCAGTCTCTCCAGTGAAATGCATCGCTGGGTTTCCACCCTCGCTGGGTGTTCTGGAGCAGCCCCAGCTCCACACGCGCCTGCTCTGGGGGCACTGGGGGCCCTGGGGACACGGGGGGTACCTGGGGGCGCTGGGGGTACCTGGGGGCGCTGGGGGTACCTGGGGGCGCTGGGGGTACCTCGGCTCGGCCCCCCGGCCCCCCCGCGCGCGAGGCGCTGCTGCAGCGGAGCAGGGGCTCAGCAGTTGCCTGGTAACCGCAGCCACATTTCAGAAATGTACCCTTTTACAGCCAGCTCCCAAACTAATGGCTGTGAAAGGAACTGTTGTTCTTTCAGGATCATTTTCATTTTGTTCTTTCTTAAAAAAAAAAGAAAAAAAGGAAAAGAGTCTTTCAGTTCCAGCTTTGCTTTTCTTCTCCGCTCTTTCCTCGCATCTGGTCCCACAAGGGGGACACTGTCACATGCCCGGGAGCGAAGCCCCTTCATCCTCCTCTCAGCGGGTTCAGCTGTTATCATTGCTGAATTGCACTCAGAGCGGAAGGAAACTGCGAGTCCTTCCCATAGCGTCTGCATTGTCGTACCTCCGTGCTGATGGCTGCTTCTTCTAAGAGTGATGACACGTTTCATCGTCCTCGGGGGGTGGGTTGGTGTGGTGGTGGGAGTGTTGAGCGTCTGCTCTGGTCTCTCCCGGCGGTTGCTGGGGTCCCCGTTGGACCAGCGGTTTGCTCCTGGCGCCCGCGGGGCCGGTGCCCGCGCTGTGCTGGCCCAGCGCAGCCGTGGCCTTTCCGTCCCCAGCGTGGGCTCAGGGGCTTGGTCCCGCGGAAGCGTCACATCAGTTGTAGAGCACAGGCGAAGAAAACCATCACTGCCCTGGCACTGCCCCGCCGCCGAGCTGCTGTCAGCCGCCCGGCCCCGCACCGGAGGGACAGCGCTCCCCAGGGCCCTTTGGGAGCCCGGGGTCGGGCTCTGCGGTGGCAGTCGTGGTGCGTTCGGTGTCTGCGCCGTTCGTAGGCAGCAGAGTTCATCTCCTGTTTGTTGCCTTGCCTTTGTCCCGCTCTTTTGGACTTCACTGTGATGAACAACAAATCTATAAAAAGTCTCTATGCATCAAAATAAATGCCACTGCGTAAAACAAGATTGCTGTTCCACAACACAATTAAGAACAGGTATAATTCGAGCAACATCAATATTCCTTCAGAAGGCGGTGCTGCATTACAGAAGTAAGCACTGCTCACGTTTATAAACATCTGTCAGAAATATTTCCTGAGGCAAGGGAAGGTGACATGCAGCACAATCTCTTGAATGAATTTATTTGGAGTCCCAGCGCTGCGTGTGTAAAACCCGCTTACCGCAAGTGCCGTGTTGTGCCGCAGGGAACCGGGCTGGAGGAGGCGCTGGCGGCGCCGCCCCGCGCCGCAGCCGGGATTAGCGCCCTGCAGACCCCCTGCCAGACGAGTCTCTCCTCATCCCCCTCTGGTTTCTGCTGTCCTCTTCAGCTCCCACTGAGGTCCCCAGGCCCTTCTGCTCTGTCCTGCTGTGGTTCTTCAGCATCCCTGCCTGCCGTGTGATTTTGTAATCGTCGTAATCATTTAGGTGCCCTCACTTGGTTTTATATGACAGGGTGGGACAGAGTTGGAGATCTGTGTACCCTTGGCACCACTACTGAGTCATTTCCACACCAGTTAATGTCTGAACCTTTGGGTGCATTAATATTTTAGCAAGATGGGCAACGGGAGGCTGTGAAATGTCAGTTATCTTTGAAAAGCAAAAAGGATTTGCGGGTAGATGATGGGCAGGTGGTTGTCTTAGTTCAGCAGTGCAACCGCAGAGGTAACGCTGACTCCTGTCTCTCCCCCCCACATTTGCGTTCCCTGGCGAGCTGGCGATGTGCTCCGAAGGATCTGTATCCGCCCGTAAGCACAGTCACGATTCCCCCCCTTCCCCAGTTCTGCGTTAATGACTGGTTTCCCTTTGCTCCTCAGATGATTCAGTCTCTTTAAAACATAAGCACTGATGTAATAAATCAGAAGGGAAGAAGCGCACGCTCGTGTTGCGGGGGCTCGCTCGAGACAGCAGCGTGAAGTCCAATGGCACACGAGTCACCGCGCGTTTCAGAGCGCCGGAGTCGGGCCTTCCAAGTGCACACTTAGTGTCCTTTTAGGAGCTGTTCATTCATCAGAGTGTTTCATATTACCTGACAGGAAACTATATTTACGATGCTTTTAGCTCCATTTGGGACATTTTTTTAATACTACTTCTGGGATGTAAATTATTTAAAAATCATCTATTTAGTTCTTTACATGAAGAGATGAAAGCTTAACCAAAAAGCTTTCCTGTTCATGGCAGCCTTAAATTCTGCGGGAGATCTATGTATTTTTGCTTAATTGAACACCTAAAGAAAAAGAAAGAGCTTGGCCTCATAACATTTTTAGGAGAAGTACATGTTAGATTTATTTAGCCCCATTGACTTTTGAAATACAACCACTAATAGCATCTGTTCAAATATTGTCCTCCAGAAGGGATAAAACATTTTATCACAAGGCATTAAATTCACCAAGAGAGCATTTTACGCACCCGCGTCCCTTGTGCGGCTTCGCTGCCGCGTGTCCCCGGTGGGGAGCAGGGACGGGGCCCCGCGGCAGCGGCCACCGACCCCGGCCCCGAGAGCCCCTTCCCTGCCGCGGGGGCTCAGGACAGGGCCTGGAGCCCCGCTGCTCCGCGCCCCGTCCGAGAGCGGCCCCTGCGCTGTGTCGCGGGCTGCGCCGGCTCCGGGCAGCCGCGTCCCACCACCCACCTGCTCTGGTGCCAGCAGCACTTGTCCTGCCTGGACCTGTCTGGTCACACAAATGGATATTCTTCTTCCTTAGGTGATATTTTTGGTAGCATATGATTCTTTTGTCTTGGTAATTCTTTTAAAGAAGTGATGGGAGCAGTGTCCGAGAAATCCTTGAGCTCAGACGCAAGCTCAATGGAACTGCAAAGTCCCCAGACAGCAGCGACCTGTGGACACCGTGTTCCTCTGAGCAGTTCCAGCCCCACACTGGCCCTGGGGAGGTGGCCGTGGGATGGAGCCACAAAACCGGCTGCTCCTAGAAAGGGACCGACCCAACTGCACAAGAGAAGTGCGGTGAATGGTTTTGACATCTTTTACATCCGAAATACGTCTGTCATGAATAAGAGTGTGACAACTTGCTACATATTCCTGGCTCCGGGTTTTCCTCCGTGGCAGTTGTGCGGGGGGAGCGCGGGGTCGTGTGTCGGTCCCGTGGGCGCGGAGCGGGGGCGGGGGAGCCGGGGTCGTGTGTCGGTCCCGTGGGCGCGGAGCGGGGGCGGGGGAGCGCGGGGTCGTGTGTCGGTCCCGTGGGCGCGGAGCGGGGGCGGGGGAGCCGGGGTCGTGTGTCGGTCCCGTGGGCGCGGAGCAGGGACGGGGACACGGCTCGCACCGGGACCTGCGCCCCTGCCCGCCCTGAAGTCGATGTGGGACAGTGGTGCTTGCAGGCGAGTGTCACTACAGCTGCACCGGAGCCCCGGGACTCCCCATCGTAATCAGCATTGACTCCCCTCTCGTTTGGGGACTTTGTTGTCTGTGAACTCATTAAATTGTGACCTGCATGCAAGACTTGCATTTATACTCTAGAAAAGTCAGCATATTTGCTGTGGGTTATTATACTCTTGGGGCTGGAGTTGTTTAAATGCATGTGATGAGAGGACTGCTCAGAAATATTTCAAGTAAGAACTATAAAAGCAGGTTCCAAGGGTACTTTTTTACAGCCAGAATCTGTTCTCTTGCCTAAATGCGACATACTAAAAAGGCAGCATTCTGTTTATAAAACCAGCGTGGAATCTCAATGCCGCACTCGTTCCTGATGAATAGGGGCGGCAGCAGTGCTTGGAGCGTGCTTGGCGGTGGATTTGGCTCAGCTACTGCTTTCCTTAGGAGGACTTGACTGTCCTTTGTGCCGCATTGGGTTCCAGGCGGTGCTGGCGCCCGGATCCAGCAGAGGAGCGGGTGTCGCGGGACACCGGGGGTGCGCTCAGACCCGGCTCCTGGCACCGGGCGCTCGGGAGGAGGCTCCGCCTGGATACGGCTCCATGTGAACAGACGGTGTTGTCCGAACGAGTGAGGGAAGAAAGGTACTTTGCATCCAAGAACAGAGTTCAATGAACTCAGCTGTGAGGCATGAATCGACACAACAGATGATCGAGCCTTTGGTTTCCATGTACGTTTAGACTGATCTGTGGTATAAAAGATAACATGCTCTCGTGCTTTTCTTTAACACAAAATTATTTCAGAATTCAGCAGATTTTAAAACTTGGGATTTTATTCCCTGTGTTTCAGGGAATTAGAATGGGGAAAAGGAAAGCACAACATGATCATCTTAGGGCAGCAAGACGGTGATTAGGCAGCTGAAAAGTCCCCCTGAAAATGCATATGTTGTGAAGGTATAAATGACTTATGCAGAACCATTTCCCAATGCAACATAAAGAGAAACCCTTATTAAGAGATGAATCTTGTTGTCCTTACATGTGTTAGCCGCCTGGAATGTGACCGTCCTGTATCTTCATTGCCCTCCTGAACACCTTTATGTGTGTTCTCAGCAACAGACGCAGTTCTGCTGGGACCGTAATTGCACTTTGATGTGTTATTCTGCCCCGTTCTCCTTTGCCGTTTTTCCCTCTCTCCTCACTTTTAACCCTGAATATTACATTATTCTAGGGGTTTGTTTTTCTTAGAAGTCCTCCAGTTTGTTTCAGTTGATGAATCAAGGACTCAAGCTTCGTTTTAAGCACTAATTGAGAACGTGCTTTATCCTTAAAAGGAAAAACGCACCGGGGCTGAGGGTGTTTACGTGACTTACGGTTCCGCTCCGTTGTGCAGCTACCGCACAGGTTTCGACCCTGTTCTTGGGAGAGAAAGCAACAGCTATTGCACAGCCCAGTGTGATTTTAAATTAACCAGGTGACGTTCAGTGTCTGTTGTAGTTTGTCTGTTGATGGCAACAAGCGCCGCCCCGTTCCCTGGCTGGGGATTCGCGTGTCCCGTCCGCCGTCCCGCGCTGCGCTCGCTGCCTCCAGCACACAAACAGCCTTTGGACAAACACAGTGCTGTGCTTTCCAAACATTACTGATGTACCAAAACTGGGCTGTTTTGGTCTTGAGCTCAAACGCCCGATCCGCGCTGGTTCTGCTGGTGAAGCTGGGGTGCCGATGGGCTTTGCTGTGCGGTGGGAGCTGCAGCTCTTGGGGTCGGGGTCCCCCCAGCAGGCTGTGCCGCTGTGCAGTGGGAACTGCAGCTCTTGGGGTCGGGGTCCCCCAGCAGGCTGTGCCGCTGTGCAGTGGGAACTGCAGCTCTTGGGGTCGGGGTCCCCCCAGCAGGCTGTGCCGCTCTGCGGTGGGAACTGCAGCTCTTGGGGTCGGGGTCCCCCCAGCAGACGGTGCCGCTGTGCGGTGGGAACTGCAGCTCTTGGGGTCGGGGTCCCCCCAGCAGACGGTGCCGCTGTGCGGTGGGAACTGCAGCTCTTGGGGTCGGGGTCCCCCCAGCAGACGGTGCCGCTGTGCGGTGGGAACTGCAGCTCTTGGGGTCGGGGTCCCCCCAACAGACGGTGCCGCTGTGCCGGGACGCGTTCGTACCAGCGTTGTGCCGCGGTGGCCGCTCCTGCCTGGTGCTCGGGCGGGAGGACTGAGATACGCCATCATTGGGTTCTGTATTTATGAAACGTCATGAGAAGAAGGTTGAGCTGAATATGTACAGTACATTGAAGTGTAATAAAGCCAACTTGAATGGGTGTGTTATTGCAAAGCAGACCGTTTAAATGCATAACATTTTCACATTGCCTGACCGTGCAGTCCTGCGAGAAATACAAGAGTCCTGGTCAAGTGTGACTGGCAGGCAGCGCGTCTGAGCTCCGGGCGCGCAGCGCGGAGCCCGTGGTGGCGCACGGGCCCATGGGCGCAGCGCGGCTCCGCTCCGCACTGCACAGGACGTGCCCTCGGCTCTGCTGTTCGGTACAGTGATGATTTTCTTTAGCAAGTGGCTGGAAGTGTGAGTTTAGTCTACTTATTTTTGATGTCCAGTGAAGCTTTAGACAGCAATTTAATAATTATTATTGCAATTGTACAGCTGCTCTCTGGAGGAGCTTAAACCATGTCAAAAAGGGAGCCAACATAATGAGTCTGATGGAATTTCAGAGAGAGCGATTAAATTTGGGATAACGAGTTCTGCTGAATTTTTAATGTTATTGTAACAATTCACACTACTGCAGCCTGTTCATCTCGGGACTCAAACCGAAATGTGCCATTGGGAATTGGGCCGTGCAGACATTTCCTTCTCCGAGTCTATTCCTCTTAACGAAAGAAGAAAAAATAAGACAAAAGGAACCTGCAAGTTCTGTTGCTCTCGCTCCCCTGTCCCCTCTCCCCTCCAGGGTTCTCGGGTCTCCAGGCCGTGCTGCTGCTGGGCGTCCCTCCCAGACTCCGTGTGTGCCCCTGCAGACCCGGCCCGGGGAGGGTCCTGGTGTCTCCGTTCCGCTCCCTTCCCGTGGCTGCAGAGAAGGTCCCGGCAGCCTCCGAACAAGCCCTTCATGTAATGATAATGATCCGTGCTGCCCGCGCACGGGCTGGAGCCGCTGTTCTGGTTTTCCCGAGTCAGCCAGCAGCGCACAGACGGGCTCCGGCGCTGTGGCGCCTGTCCGAGCGCCGAGGCGGGAGCGGCGCCGCGGGCCCGGCGGGAGCCCCGGCGGGAGCCCCGGCAGCTCCTGCCGCTGGGAACGTGCTGGCTCGTTGCTGGAGCAGAGCGCAGAGCCCACGAGTGCTGAGAAACGGCACCTTTCAGTGGGGAAGCGTCACTGCTGGACGGTTCCTGTTCCTCCCGCCTCTCTCTCGACAGGAACAGCGTCTCTGTTTCGTATAGAGAACGGGAATTCTCTTATCTTGCGTGTTGAACAATGTGATATAATTAATAGAAGTAATGACAATTTATTCACTGAATACCAATTAGTGTTCAGCTTTCTAAGGGAACAGAGATGGGGAATGGAAAGCAGATAGGATGATACCACATAAAGAAATTACTTACTTGATGTAAAAGACATTAAACAAGTGTTTCATCCACGAGAGGATGAAAAACGAAGCAAGCTTTATGGAAACCGTAACTATTTTCATCTGTCTGTGGCTCATTCTTTAATGGAGACACGAGGGACCGTAGTTGAACACAGACACCCCGGTGCTCACGTCACCACTGCACGCGCGAGGTGACTGTCCTGGGGATGCGGTCCTGCAGGGGCTTCTTCACTCGAAAAGATGCGCTGGTGACAGAGAGGAGAGTCACAGCCCAACCCAGGCCTATGGCAGTGCAACAGGAGGGGCAGCCCCAACGCGCCGTGTTACTCTGGCTTAGTCAGCCCACCCTGCTGCTCCTGCCTGCACAGAACAGCAGTCGCTGGGCCCATCTGTGAAATGCAGCAGTTGAGTTGCATTGGCGGAGAACAAACAATATATCTAATGGTTGCTTAATCCGCTGTGTATTTTTTAATGGTGTGCTGAAATGCCAGGGTGAAATCCGAACTGCCTCATTTATTAGCTCAGTATTCAGAAGAATGAGGATGCAATTAGGATTTGGAAAAATGAGGTTAAATCCCCATTTCCTGATCCAGAGCTGCTGAGGCTCCTCCTGTCCCACGGTGTCCCCGCAGCAGAGGGCAGGCTGGGCGGCCGCGCTGCCGTTGTGCAGGTGATGCGGGACGCACCTGGAGCGCCGGGGGAGCTGGCGTCAGCCGACGTGACTCAGAGCGGCAGCGCCGCGTCCCGTTTGCTGAGGCCGGGCAGCGCGTGTCCTTGCTGCGCCTCGTCCGGCCACGTCCCGTTTCAGCTCATCTCTCACCAGCCGCGTGACAACCGGATGGTCTTCACTGCCGTGCTGCCCCCACTCCGCTGGTTCTTCTGCAGCCCTTTCTCACTCTCGCTTTTCCCTCGGAACTGTTCCTATTAGTCCTCTGATGCTCTGGCACGTGAGAAGGACTCGGCGCGGTTAGAGAGGTGCCAAACTGCCGAGGCTCCTGCTCAGCCCAAGCGCGCGCTCGGCCCGCGCCGCGCCGGTCAAACCCGCTTCTTTCTGGGCGCTCTGAGCAGAGAGCTGCGTGAACGCGCTCCGAGTGCTTGAGCCGGCTTGGAAATGCGTATTCCTGGGATAAGCAGAAATGTACAGAGGAGAAGTTCTTAAGCTGGTCCTGCTAGCGGTACGTTGGTTATTTCCCAAGCGCTGGGCTGAACCGAAGCCAACTCTCCGAACCCAGACACACCTGTATTCCTGCCCCCTGCGGAACCGGGACGTGACTCCAGTGTGGAGTCGGGGGCATTGGTTTGCAGCGAAGTACCGCGCTCCGTTAATACATCCGTGGCATTTCCTTCGAAATAGCGGTGAATTGGCACAGTGTTGTCTTGCTGATGAAACTCAGCAGCTAATTGCTCCCCAGAGAAAAGCCCTTCCCACCAAGGCAAAGCCTTTGCCCCTGAGAGCACTCCTAGAAAAGTATTTTTTCCTGAAAAATATTATTTTAGAAATATACTTACTTTCCACGGTGTCCCCCTGGTAAATGGAGCACGATGTTGTTCAAATGCTCTTTGAAAAGCATTCTTGAGATAAGGTCATTAGTATATAAAAATGGTTTCTTAGCAGAGGCAGCTTCTGTTGGAAAACCTTCATTCGTGGTAGATTGGGAGTAATTAAGTGCAATGTAATTTAATGACTCAAAACAACAAACAAGCTTTGGCGTAGCTATTTATGAACACGCAGCTCTCCTGGGGAAAGCTCCTGATTTAGCAGGATCGCAGAACGAAGCAGCGAGCAGGGGCCGCAGTGCCGGAGCTGCGGCAGCGAGCAGGGGCCACGGTGCTGGAGCTGCAGCAGCGAGCAGGGGCCATGGTGCCGGAGCTGCAGCAGCGAGCAGGGGCCACGGTGCCGGAGCTGCAGCAGCGAGCAGGGGCCACGGTGCCGGAGCTGCGGCAGCGAGCAGGGGCCGCGGTGCCGGAGCTGCGGCAGCGAGCAGGGGCCGCGGTGCCGGAGCTGCAGCAGCGAGCAGCGGAGCCGGTGCCGGAGCTGCGGCAGCGAGCAGTGGAGCCGGTGCCCCGTGTGCAAACCGTGGTGTGCAAACCCCGGAGTGCAAACCGTGGCGTGCAAACCGTGGTGTGTGCAAACCGTGGTGTGCAAACCATGGTGTGTGCAAACCGTGGTGTGTGCAAACCGTGGTGTGCAAACCATGGTGTGTGCAAACCGTGGTGTGTGCAAACCGTGGTGTGCAAACCATGGTGTGTGCAAACCGTGGTGTGTGCAAACCATGGTGTGTGCAAACCGTGGCGTGCAAACCGTGGTGTGTGCAAACCGTGGTGTGTGCAAACCGTGGTGTGCAAACCATGGTGTGTGCAAACCGTGGTGTGCAAACCATGGCGTGCAAACCCCAGAGTGCAAACCATGGTGTGTGCAAACCGTGGTGTGCAAACCGTGGTGTGTGCAAACCGTGGTGTGTGCAAACCGTGGTGTGCAAACCATGGTGTGTGCAAACCGTGGTGTGCAAACCATGGCGTGCAAACCCCAGAGTGCAAACCATGGTGTGTGCAAACCGTGGTGTGCAAACCGTGGTGTGCAAACCCCGGAGTGCAAACCCTGGTGCTGTGTGTGGGGCTGGTTGGGGTTCGCGTGTCCCACCCTGGGGGCTCATCCTGAGCCCGCGGTTCCCCTTGGTCTCTCCTGCTCTGTGCGATCCTGGGGACAGTCACCTGCTGGCCCCTCTGGTCTCGCTTATGGCTGCTGGTCTTGGTCGTTAATCTGAGTTCCTGGTGCCACTAAAATTAATACCTGTCCTGTCTGCGCTGCTCCTAATCCCGCGTGTGCCGCTCGGTGCGAGCGGTGGGGCTCCTGCCCCACAGCAGAAAACCAAGTGCCGATGAGAAGCAGCCTTGACAAGGGCTGCCGGAGAACGTGGGGCTCCAGCGCTGCGTTCCTCAGCGAGGACGGGCGGTCAGTCCTCTGGTGCTTTCCAGCACCTCTTAGAGACCCGTGAAGATCAGAAGTTAATTTTCACGCCTCTTCTATAGCTGCTTTATAGTTAATTTCTCTGAACCAGTTTGTTTTTCTGCTGCCAAACACTTCAAGGTGTGTATGTAAATGATCAACATCTGAAGCCTTCTTTCTTCAGAGAATACAGGGCAATCATCAGATAAAAGTCATTACATATTCAGAGCTATTCTGCTCCACTGATAATAAAGCATTCTTAAGGGAAAATGACCTTTTTACAATAGGCTTATTAATGTCAGGACTTCAGAATTGTCTTTTCTCATTACAAGTCTTACCAAAAACATTACAAAGAATGAAGTTTATGATCTTAGAGATGGTCAAAGCACAACTGTTAAAGACATTTTCGCAGAATGTTATTTATGTAACCCATTTTTTGTGTTTTATGTGGCAAGTATTGCGAGTCAACAGAACTCTGCGTTCATGGCTCCTTTCTGTGTCTGACCTTATCCTGGGAACCCCAGGGAGGTTTCCAGCCCATGTCCCTGCCCGTGTCCCTGCCCCATGTCCCAGCCCCGTGTCCCTGCCCCGTGTCCCAGCCCCGTGTCCCAGCCCCGTGTCCCAGCCCCGTGTCCCAGCCCCGTGTCCCTGCCCGTGTCCCTGCCCCGTGTCCCTGCCCCGTGTCCCAGCCCCGTGTCCCAGCCCCGTGTCCCTGCCCGTGTCCCTGCCCCGTGCTGCCCCATGTCCCTGCCCCGTGTCCCTGCCCGTGTCCCTGCCCCGTGTCCCAGCCCCGTGTCCCAGCCCCGTGTCCCTGCCCCGTGTCCCTGCCCTGTGTCCCTGCCCCATGTCCCAGCCCCGTGTCCCTGCCCGTGTCCCTGCCCCGTGTCCCAGCCCCGTGTCCCTGCCCCGTGTCCCTGCCCCGTGTCCCAGCCCCGTGTCCCAGCCCCGTGTCCCTGCCCCGTGTCCCAGCCCCGTGTCCCTGCCCGTGTCCCTGCCCTGTGTCCCTGCCCTGTGTCCCTGCCCGTGTCCCTGCCCGTGTCCCTGCCCCGTGTCCCAGCCCCGTGTCCCTGCCCCGTGTCCCTGCCCCGTGTCCCAGCCCCGTGTCCCAGCCCCGTGTCCCTGCCCGTGTCCCTGCCCCGTGCTGCCCCGTGTCCCAGCCAGGGCCCGTGGTACCGCTGCTGCGGTCAGTGTTCAGGAAGGGTGTTGACATTGAGTACACACCCCGCTACAGGCGTCTGAGCTTTGAAATCGTGTGCAGCTCCATCAGAGCTCCATCGCCTGACGCGCGCTGGGAGCTTCTGGCCCCAGGACTGGTCTCAGCGGAGCCCAGGAAGCTCCAGGAAAGGTCGAGCATGTGACAAGCTGATACAAAATGAGTTTGGTTGGTGGAGTTTTATTTATTTATGTATTATTTTTTAGTTAAATGAACTAATTTGTGAAACCATTATTAAAGTGGAGAAGACGATCTGAAACATTTTAACTGAAATGTGTGACAGGCTTTAGCAAAGGAAAAAAAAAGGTGGAAAAAGATAAAACTGTGACTTAATTTCCTAAGTTTGTCTTTGAAAACATTGATAAGATTGAAGGTGAGCACGTTTATCCAGTGAGTTACAGTGATATGTACCAGTGACGACTTGTCGTCAAATGCTCCTGTGCACGAGGGGAACGTGAAGACGCTGTGTTGTGTTGGGGTTTGGGCTCCGAGCTGCGGGCGGCTCTGCCGCGGCGCCGGGCACAACCTCGCTCTGCGGTTCCGTCCATCCTGCCTGGCGCGAGCGGTGCCGCAGTTCAGCCCCATGTGCCCGCACTTGGGCATCTTTCCAAAATCAATATTTTAAAGAAACTGAAATTATTCCTCCTACTGGAATCATGATTCATGCAATGATAGCATCAATATTAATACAATAATCTAACTTTAATTTTGGTTGCTAAGTAACCTATCATCCCCCACAGAGCAAACTGAACTCAAACCAGAACAACCGAAAATGGAGAAAACTTACTGTGAAAAAGCAAATATTGATGGGGGGAGCATGAGCCGAGCAGCAGTTTGTGCAGAACCACCGCAGCTTCCCCGCGGTCCGCGCTGTCCGCGCTGCAGCCGCGGTGCCGAGCGCCGGAGGAACGCGGCAGCTCAGAGTCAGCAAGAAGTTGTTCGAGAGAAGATCGGGGGGTTGAGCTGGTTTGGTTTCTTTCCTGCACACTCTTGGAAGACCAATTCAGTGTTTTTCTTCTGGTGAGCTGCTTTATGAGAGAAATCCCAGAGAGCCCCATTTCTGCTGTTTGAAGGTCATCTAATGGATTTCAGTATGGCCAGTTTAGAAAGATATGTCTTGATGTGGAGAGAGCTGGGAATAACAGAAGGGAGGAAAATTGCTTATTTCAATAGCTCTTGAAACAAAAAAGTAAATGCATTTAAAAGAGTGAAGCCCGTGCAAAGTATTTCCATTATACTGTTTTTTCATGAAGCATTATCTTGAGAAGCCCGAGGAAGTCTGTTTATGGAGGAAATGAGTCTGTTTTGGTAGATGCTGCAGGGGGAGGTTGGGACAGGCTGCTGGAGCCAGCCGGTGCACAGGGATGTCGGGACGGGCTGCTGGAGCCAGCCGGTGCACAGGGATGTCGGGACGGGCTGCTGGAGCCAGCCGGTGCACAGGGATGTCGGGACGGGCTGCTGGAGCCAGCCGGTGCACAGGGATGTCGGGACGGGCTGCTGGAGCCAGCCGGTGCACAGGGATGTCGGGACGGGCTGCTGGAGCCAGCCGGTGCACAGGGATGTCGGGACGGGCTGCTGGAGCCAGCCGGTGCACAGGGATGTCGGGACGGGCTGCTGGAGCCAGCCGGTGCACAGGGATGTCGGGACGGGCTGCTGCAGCCAGCCAGTGCACAGGGAAAGGAGAACAGAGAAGAGAGGTCATTTGTGATGATTTTTCCTCGTGGTTGCCAGCAAAACAGCGGAAGGGACGGGTCCTCGGGGTTTCCCAGCTGGCAGGAACATCCTCGCAGGCCGGGGAAAAAGTAAAAGGAATCACTAGAGACCTGCATCTCTGTGGATCACACCGGCCTGTTGGCTCCTGCCTGGGAGTTCCAATGTGGAGAGTTGCATCGTGATGCGAAGTAGGAAAAAACCTGAGATCCCCAATTCTAGGAACATACCCAAATTGCCCTTACATTTTGTTTTTCAGGGCTCCCCGGTGCTTCTCCGCCTTTCCTGTCTCTGCTCTGCGGTTCTCCCCTCCTCCCCAACGCCGGTTCTGCGCGCCGGCCCCGCGCGGTCGTGGTGCGGAGCACGGCGCTGCCGCAGAGACGCCCGGCAGGGCCGGCACGGTGGTTGATCCTTTGCAGACATCAGCTGCCTCGTTTTCCGCTGACCTTGTTTCCTCCTTGTCTCTGTAATGAGCCCACCCAGCGCACTGGCTGCAAACAGGACCCGCTCTCCTGCCCCGCGCTGCTGCGTCACCCGTGTCTGCAGCCTGGCGGGTCCTGCAGCCGGCGGGTCCTGCCGCCCGGCGGGTCCTGCAGCCGGCGGGTCCTGCAGCCCGCGGGTCTGCGGCCGCGGCCCCGCTCCCGCAGAACCCCCGCGTTGAGCCGCCCCTGCCCTGTGCAGGCGCAGCTCTGCACCCAGAGCTGCCGAAGGGCAGGAGCTGTCCCTGTGCCATTTATTTGCACAACTGCAAACAAATTCTACGTGTTCTTTCCCTTCCCGCAGGTCTCAGTCGTCCTGCCGAGGTGATTTCTGGAGGCTGGCTTCTGCTTCTTTCCTTCCTCCAAACCATCTATTTCTCATGGTTCCGAATTTCTGCAGCTATTTATTTCTCCCTTGAAGGAATGTAGAAATCAGACCTAAATAATCTGCTTGATTTTTATCTGAGACAGCTGTGTTGGAACAGAACCCATCGTTCAGATCTGTTACCTTTTACACAACAGAGATAAATTAATTACAGGGCTTTCCCCTGACATCCAGACTGTTGCCTGCAAATGTTCACATAAAAGATGAATTGCAATGAGATTCTCATTACAGCTTGATGAATTAGCCTTTTCACTTCAGGTACAGCACAGTCTGCTTCATGGTCAACAGGTTTGTTTGGGCCCAGCCATTTTTACTTCTCTCTTTGAATTCAAATCAAACATCTGCTGTCAAGCTACTTCTCTTGGTTAATCCATTATTTTTCACTGCCCACTAGAATTTTTCACTTTTGCAGGGAACTGACGCCACTGGTTTGTCAGGAAAACTGTTACTCAGCAGCAGCACCTTCTCATTTTCTGTAGCGCCGCGTTGCGAACCTGCGGCTGCCTGGAGCGGCGCCGGCACAGGAGGGGACAGGGCTGGAAGAGCTGTTGTCTGCAAAGAAACAGTCAACATAACGGTCCTCGCCAGGTGCTGTTTCACAAAGAGAGAACATTGTGTTCCTTGCTCGCAGCTCCTGGCAGTTTATCATGTTCATTTGCCTGTATCTTTGAGTGTCAACATCTTGATCAATTTTATTGCACCTGCCTGTGGTCAGAACATTACTAATGGTAGCTCTGACTGGTGTTTAGGGACAGGAATAAGTCATTTGTGATGACCGTAAGTGAAAACATCAAAATATCGGTAGGAAAATAGTAGCCATAGTGTCAAGCTGTCATTATTTATGTGGCAATATTAACTTTTACATCTTTTCTATGTGTCCTAATGCTTCCCAGGCCAAACTTACTTTGCTGGGTTCCCCTGGTTTTAAGAGGTCTGTGTGCCCTTGTGGTGCCGATGGTCACCGGTGGTGCTGCGTCAGGCGGCAGCGCCTGTTGGACCGTGCGGTTCCCTCCCGGGGTAGCGGCCGGCAGAGCCGCCCCCACACCCCCACACATTTTTGGGGACATAAGGCTTTCCAGAGTTCGCCAGCCCCCTTGTCTGTCTGCTCGGCCTCTCCTTTTCGCTGAGGACAGGGCACACATCTGAAAAACGTGTTCTTCTGTGTAACCCGTGTGTGCAGAAGTGTGTGCAGATGTGTGTGCAGATGTGTGTGCAGATGTGTGTGCAGATGTGTGTGCAGAAGTGTCCGAGGCTCGTACAGCCAATGATGTGTGCTGTAGTCGCCTGTGCCGGAGGCCTGGTGGCTCTTCCCTGCTGGCACTCGAGGGGCCTCGTCCCTCCTGGCTGCGGGCGCTGCTGCGGGTGCCGTTGTGCAGGGAGGAACAGCCGGACAGACAGCCGGCCGCCGGGACGGCTCACCCTGCTCCTGCTGGCCGGGCCGGCTGTCCGGCCGTTCCCTCCCGCCGCTCCGGCGCTTCTCTGCGGTTTGTCCCCAGGCTCCCGCGCGGTGGCTCCGTGTCCTGGCACGGTGCCGCTGCTCCAGACGGCTCTGGTCCCCGGCAGGGACGGCTCTCGCGGAGCTGCCAGAACAGAAAAACCCCTTGGGAGTTCTGACTGCTCCGCCTGCCAGCCCTGCAAGGAAAACTCCAATCGTAAAATAGAACCGAGCAAACCATCACTCAGCCATATGGCCACAGAGCAGCGCGACCCCCCGCTGGGCCGCGCTCCCCGCTGTCTGGTGCCGGTTATCAGCGCAGCTTAGAGCAAAGCTGAGGCCTCCATGCCCAGAGCACAACACGCTCCTTTGACCTTGTGAAGTATTTTCATTGCCACTTTGGCTGGCCGTCTCCTTCGCAGGTTGCTGAGCTATAAGCAGATGCAACAGAAATGGTGGAGACGGCTGATTTCAAGATACACAGCGTTTTTCCACAGAACGTGGGAAACCTGAAGGTTTTGAAATCACAGAATCACAGGATGGTCCTGCAAGAAACACCTTATCCTGCGTGAAAGCCTTTCCTGCATGGAGAGGGAGGACGTCGGAGCAGCGGAGCCGCTGCCCGCGCGGGCTGTGTCCCCGGCCCGGATGCCCCAGGAATGCCCCGGGGTGCCCTGGGATGCCCAGGATGCCCCAAGAATGCCCCGGGATGCCCCGGGATGCCCCGGGATGCCCAGAGGCTTCTCCTTTGGGGCCTTCACTGCAACATTTTCTGAAACCTATTACATGGTTAATATCTGCAAAGCTTGTGATTTCATTGTTTGATATAATTTTATTCAGTAAAGCTGCCGCGTTGCATAAAGGTCTTGGTATTTAATATTTAATAGCATAAATCCCACGTGAGCACTAGGCAGAGGATGAAAATTACATTTTAAATTAATGTGCACTCCAAGCCAGCTCTTGTTTCTTTCTGCATTTTAAGGCCAACAGCCATTTCCAGCGTAGTCGCAGCTTCCAGAGGTGATGTCCGTATCCTCCTCTCCAGAGCGCCTGGTTATCGGAAGACAGGCGCAGTACCTCCTCACATGCCGGAGCAGAGGGCCCGTGGAAGCCCGTTTCTGGTGGCGCTGGCCGCATGGAGACGCTGGTCCCGTGGCCGGGTCTCCTCCCAGCGCTGCAGCTCATCCCAGAGCTGCCTCGAGACTCGGGACACAAGGAGCGGATCAGTGGACGCGGGCGCGACTGCGGCCCCCGGGGGGGAAGGAGCTTTCCCCCGCGCCAGCTCTGCCTCCCACCTCGCTGAGCAGACCCGTCTCATCGTGGGGTGAAGCAAACACATTCCAGCAGGCTTGGAGCTTTGTCACTGAGGGCCGGGGAGCTCCTGGGGCTGCGGCTTTTGAGCAGCGTGGTCCAGCTCTTCCGCAAATCTCCAGGTGTTATAAGCATTACAATGCATACAGCGTTGGTGGAGATACTCGGCTTGCTGTGTTTTGGGAGATGGGTCAGACATCAGCATTGAATGATGCCATTTTTTCTGAAAACATTGGTCAATGTTTCTCTCTCCCGTGCAGGTGCAGACAGTAACTCCAGCTGGGTGCCTGCGAGCCGTGGCGCGGAGCGCGGATGCCGGGATGCACGGAGCGCGTCGCTCCCTCGTGCCGCAGCGTGCGACGGGGACGTGGCCGCGTCCTCGGCGGAGCCTCCCGCGTGGCGCCCCGTCCCTCCCCAGCGCGCACGGCCAGGGACGCAGCGGCAGGTTAGAAACCGCGTCTGGCGTTGGGGAGCAGGCGACAGGTCCTGGGCACCCACAGAGTGCTGCAGCGGCGCCTCTCCGGGCTGGGTTGTCAGGGAACCATCAGCGTCCATCAGACCGAGCCGGATCTCTGAAGGATTTCAGCATGCAGCACGTACCTGCTATTTCACATTCTGTTACAGATTGGGCTATTTATATCGCCGCTTTCACAGGAGCTGAATTCGGCAGTGACTCCTTATGTCTGGCCCCAGACATTTACTCAGCAAAGCACACTTAGAAATGAAACAAATGCTATTTTACAGCCCAGTCTGGCGAACACTCAGCAGCCAGTTTGGTACTCATCGCTAGGATTATCCTAAGTGCCTTCAAGATCACTTCTGAGTGAGCTTTGTTCATATATTGTGAATAACTGTGCGTCCAGGCCAGGCGCAGCCCCTCGGTCTCGCTGCAGAGAGGAGACGCAGGAGCAACCGCGCTGTCTCTGAGCTGCTTTGAAAGCCTCAAGTGCTCCACAAGGAAGGTCACACAAAGCATTTCTGTACATTAATCCTTTGAATGGCATTTAGAATTAACCAGCTGCCTTACAGACTTTTATTACAACAGCAGAGTCGGTGCTGGAAGTTTTGCTCCCACGTGGTTTGTAGCTCTAGCGCTGTGGAGACGTTTAGGAGCTCAGGAGCTGCGGCAGAGAATTACGGTGATGTTCTCTGAGGCCTCTCTGCTGTGATTGTGCCGCCTCCCGTGGCGGGAGCGACCCGCTGCCGTTCTGCTCCCGGCGCCGCCGTGCGCCGCCGCCCGTGCCGCGGCCCAGCACCCGTGAGCCCATCCGAGACCAAATCTGCACCCGAATATTTTGTTCTTGAGACGTAGCAGCCAAAAACATATAAGTTGTCACACAGTTTATAGGCCCCCACCAAAGCTGGCAACAGGCATTGTCCCTTAGGTGTAGTTTCCTGTTACCTCAGTGAAGTGGATATATAAATATATGTATACATATAACATTTCAAATTATGTAATTCCACCATCTGCTGCTTTACGTAAACAGCCTCACATTCCACCTCTGCTTTCCATAGTGGTGTCCCGGCACAAATCCTGACTCAGGTGCAGCGCGGGGCAGCTGGGAGGGACGCGCTCTGTGTTCTGCGGCCGCCCCCCCTCGAGGAGCGAGACCTGCCCACCCGCGAGGCTCCAACGCCGGGTGTTGTAACGGTGCCGTTTGTTTGCACTTACCGTCCTGTTCTCACACATGCAAACAGGCAGATTGCGTTGACTTTGATAAGCAACGTTACTGCGGGGCCATGTAGAAAGAGAAGGTTGGCAGGAAAGGAGCAAATCTCCCTTAAACAAAAATGTCTGCAATAATTAGCAGATATGGTAGGAAAGAGCTGATAAGCAAAAGGTGAGAAGTGAAAGGTGAGGTCAGGGCGATTCGTTAAATGGTAAATGAAGAGCAACCCAGCATTTCTGGGAGCATTCAGCAGCTGGGAGGGCGTTCTGGGCGCACGGCATGTGCTCAAGCAGTGAGTAAAAGCTGGAAAGTCTTGGATTTTGAAGGGAATCTTTGGTTTATTTCTTGGAAACAAGCCATGAGGAAGGCAAGGCAGCGTGTACGTTTTCTTTGCCTGCATTCGTATTTCTGCTGCTTAGGGAGCCTAAACCAGTGAAAGTCTGCTTTTCGAAATGGGAGACCCCACAGCCCACTCTGCTTTTCGGTTACAGGAGCCAATAGAGCGATTTAAGGGACCCGCGGTGCTTCGGGATCTGAGCGGGAGCTGCGGGAGGTGAGTCCCGGCCCGGCCCGGCCCATCCTGCCCCAGCAGAGCTGGGCTGAGCTCCGGGCCAGGCTGAGCCCAGCTGGGCCCAGTCACCCCCACACCTGTCACTGGGCAGTTGGCTCTAACGACTCGCTCCAGGAGGTGGATAAAGAGCAGGGGGTGACTCCCTCCGTCCTCATGTCCTGGGTTCCTGTGGCTGTCTGAACCCCTGCAGAGATTCGGGTAACTGTGACCAGAATCCGGCACTGTGCTGGGGGGTCTGTGGCTGCACCGTTTAAAGCTCTTCTGGAGACTCCGCAAAGGCGCAGCCAGGGCTGTCTCCAGAGCTTTCTTGCTCCGAGCTCTAGGAGAAGACTTGCTTAAATTATTATGTTGTCACCCCAATTTATTTTCCTTTACGGACTGAAACATACTTGATTCCTTGGGCTGGGATGTTTTGTGATTGTTATTGTTGGGGTTTTTCAGGGGAAGGGCTTGGAAAGGCTCCATGGAGACAGGACTGGCTTCTGCACCTTCAGCTCTGGGTGGTTTTGGTTCTGATGAGGAGCAGGGGACCGGTACCTGTTATGAGAAGTGAAAAGCGACCTGATGTGTCTGGAGCACTGGGGTTTTCTCACATCAGGGTGATGGTGATTGGTTTTTTGTCTGTTTTTCAGATCTGCAGAGAGGAGTTTCTCGATGCCACGGCAGCCGGCAGGTAAGCGGGGCAGCTGGCTCGTGGGGGTGTGACGGGGCTCCCTGCCTCCTGCCCGCTGAAGGTCAGGCTGTAGTGGCTTTGCTGAAGACACGCTGTCGGGGTGATGGAGACAGTGAGATTGTTAAAGGAGGACACTTTCTACTTGTGCGGTTGCTTTGGTCTCAAGGAGGCTGTATGAGCTCACGCGGGCCACCCCTCTGCAGGGCGGCGGAGGCAGCGCGTGAACCGTGGGGTGGGCGGCAGAGCCCGCGGCGCGTGTGGGGGAGGCGGGAGCGCGGCGCGGTGAGCGGTCCCCGCGCGCTGGCTCCGGAGGGCCCTTCCGAGCTCCGGGTGTGCAGCGCAGCACCGTGGCGCCTTCCCCTCGTTGGTCACGAAGCGGTGAAGTTGCTCTGTTTGGCTGCTTCTTCCTGTGCTCTGTTACGGGGGCTCGTATCCCCTGCCGAGGGAGGAGACGCCTGCAGCGCGGGGCTGCAGTGTGAGTCCTGAACGCGAGTGTCTGTTCCTCGTGAAACCAGATTGCAGGTGCAGTTTATATAACATCACTCGTTTCAAAAAGAACCGGAGGGGTCACAACCTTCCTTTCCCGTGCTCTCCACTTTCACCCTTGGGAGCGCAGCGGCGTTCGAGCCGGCGCGGCCGCTGCCCGCGGGCGGGGGGTGGTTCCTCCTCCTCCCAGTGGCTCTGCAATTAAAATCAATCTCTACAGCGTAACATAACCCTCTCTAACTAGGCTGAGTTAATCAAGCTGAATTTATTAAGAAGATCTTTGCAACCAAATGAGCTCATTACCAGAAGGAAGAAACTTAGTTTAATATCTGATTTTTAGAAGCTTGAATAATTTTAGCCACTGACTTTATTGTCAGGCCAAAGAACTATTTCAATTATTACCTCTGATAACTTTGGAGGACATCTGTAAAGTTCCTTTCCGTGACTCCGACTTCAAATGCTGCTGCAGAGATGAAAGGAACAAGCTTAACCCAGTGAATAACTGATAACCCAGAAATATCATTGCCTTGCCTCGGAACATCAGACGAGAGCTCGTCCCTGAATATAATCGCAGTGTATGCTGTCTCCGGCCTTCATTGGAGGCGAAGCTCTTTTATGATATTCTGTCATTTATGACAGTTCCTCCAGAGAGTTCATTAGGAGGAACATTAATGTGGCTGAATCGAGGAAACTGCTTTTCCTGACATAATGCCAACATACATTACGACGCGGTGCCGCCGAGGTGGGGGAGCTGTATGGTTGTTTAATGCGTGTGTGTGTGTTGCAAATTGCATCACTTTTTAACTCTCTCTGTGAAGCGGTATCTTTCCGAGCTGCCGCCACTATAAATATATGTAATGGGGTGCTCGAGCAGCTGTTTTGTTCAGCAGTTATCTGTGATGATTATGTATTCATAGGTTAGAGTTTCCAGCACTGGAGAGCTGCGATTAATCTCCACTGTGCTTCAAACCATCAGAGTGAGCACTTGGGTTTTCCCCCTACTTTATTGCTCCTTCTTTGAGCTCCTTATACATACAAATCTGTATTAGGAATTGAGGTAAAGCAGCAATGGCAGAGCAATAGCTGATGGCTTCCCCATCGTCCATTGTTCCCGCCGCTGTGCTGCGCAGGATCAGCTGCCGGGGTGCAGGGGCAGGACCAGGCTCAGGCCCGTCCTGCCGGGTGGGAGGATCGGTCCCGACGGGCAGCGGCGCCCGCGCGGACTCGTCTGTGTGCGCTCCGGAGGAAACCGGCAAATCCCCCCCAGAATCCACAACAGCAGCAGGAGGTGTGAGAACCGCCCCCCCGCTGCTGCCAGAGGTTCACACCTCGCTGCCAGTGGATCCTGGTGGGGGGACCCCGCTGCTGGCGGCCGCGGCGTCGCCGGGGCCGCCCCGTCCCGTCCCGCCTGCTGGCGCGGGGACCAGCGCCGGCAGCTCCGGCTCCAGCGCCCTGTGCGGCGCTCACCAGCACAGCGAAGCGTTCGTTTGCCCTCGAGTGTAACGGTGTCAGGAAGAGGCAGCCAGGTTGTGACTCTGTTCTTAGGAAGGTTGCTGTAGCTCTGTGGAGAGGTTTCCAAGTGATTTCCAACAGCTGGTTATTTCCTTGGGCAGCCTGGATCAGCATCCCGTGTAGCTGATGATGTGCTGGAGAGGGTGGATTGACTGATGGTGATTTCAGGATGTGACTGGGAATTCACTTAACTTTTAAAAGTGTTTAAGCAAACAGCTTAAACAGAGTTGGTGTTGTGGGGACGTGGCAGCCATGAAGTTTGGTTCCAGTTTGGAACAAAACAACAAAAAACCCCCATATTTACTGGGCTCTTAATGTGTTTACATGATTTTGCTTTGCTGCAGTAAAGTTATTCTGTTCAACTAAATCAGTGCTTTGTTCTGTATTTTACATGAATAGTGGTATCTGTACAGCATGTGGTACTGTTTTGTACCATCTCGTGTTTTCTGGTGATTTGGATGATAAGGCAGGAAAGAGGGAGAAAGAGGAGAAAGAAGAGGGTAAAGAACCATTATCAGTGACGGGGTGCGATGCCCCCTCCTTGGCTGTGCGTGTCAGCAGGACCCCCCGCGTCCCCGCAGCGCTCCGGCAAGCGCAGGATCCGCTGAGCGCGCAGCCGTGCGTAGTTCAGTGATGCGGGAGCCCCCGCGTCCCCGCAGCGCTCCGGCAAGCGAAGCTCTTGCCAGTAAAGCGCAGGATCCACTGAACGCGCAGCCACGCATAGTTCAGTGACGCGGGAGCCCCCGTGTCCCCGCAGCACTCCGGCAAGCGCAGGATCCGCTGAGCGCGCAGCCGTGCGTAGTTCAGTGATGCGGGAGCCCCCGCGTCCCCGCAGCGCTCCGGCAAGCGAAGCTCTTGCCCATAAAGCGCAGGATCCGCTGCGCGCGCAGCCACACGTAGTTCAGTGACGCGGGAGCCCTGCACGTGTCTCATCACGAACTTGCGCTCAGTAACCGCGAACACAGCTCCTGCGTGGGTGGGCGTTTCTGTGCCTTTCTGTTCTTTGGTTTGTAAGATTTGGACATCAGGCCCTACCAGGAACTAAAAACTGACCGTCAGGAAGCTTGTTAGCGAGGCTGATGCTTCACAGGCCTGTCCGTTCGTACACACTCGCATTTAAAGTGAAGAAGTGTTTGTGAATGCTTGAGTGGCTTGGCCTTGAAGGGTGATATGAATAAATAATGGCAAACTAGGCTTCCCTCTGACTCGCACGGCTCAGCCGAACCTGGTGCCAGAGCAAACAGCTCCGAGGGCGGGGGGGAGCGGACGGCGCTGTCCGTGCTGGGACAGGGAAATCAACGGGTGTCTCTGGGCTCGGTGTTGGAGAGGAAACACACGTACCCTTCTAACCTACCTGTGTCTGTCCCAGCAGGCGGATGTTTCCTGCAGGGAGGAGGACAAAAAATGATTAAAACTCTGCTAATATTTACTTGGACTAAGAGAATGTTGTGCAACAGCACCCAAATTAAATCAAGATTGTAATTAGTAGGTGGTTCATTCTGTTCTAACAATGCAGAATAATTAATCCTTCTTTTTCATGCCACAAACAGTAATTAAAGAGAAATACTACATAGCTGCACCTGTTTTTCATTATGTGGTTGCCACAGTGAATAAACCAAATCTTTTATTGATGAGAACAGCCACAAGTTTGAAAACTGCGTGAAGAGCGTGAAAACCCGTCCGAGGTTCCCAGAGACACGCGGGAATCTGCAGTTACTCAAACTGGCACGTACTGGTTACCAGCAGCTCCGGCTCTGGTTGTGAGCCCTGATTTCCCTTTGGCCCTGAGCTTTTCTCCATATCCTCGGCTTGGTGGGTTATTTCCCCCGTGCAGTAAATCTCTGGTGACAGGGATCCCTGCCCCATCCGAGCAGTGGTTTCAGATCCCTCTGCCTGAACACCTGGATCACTAGGCTTTGTTTTACTGTGGTTTATAAACAAGTCATGGAGCTGATTTAACACTGAGCGTTTACACTCGCTCCCATATTCAAGTCCCAGAGTGTATTTGTATGTCTGGCTGGTGCGTCGATAGTTTGCCAAGTTCCCCGCTCGCAGGGACACACGCTGCCCCTCGTTGGCCATTACCTGTTGCTGTTCTCCTTTCTTGCAAGTGTAAATAGATATTGATAGTGATTAATATGTATGTCCCATAAATAACACATCGCTTTGATTGCGTAGGCTCCGTTGAGACCCGTGCGGAACTGCGCGCGAGTACCGGAGGCGGCGGCAGCGCCGGCTCCTCGGCTCGCGCTCCTGGGCGGGGCGGGAGCCAACGCCGCGGGGGGCGACCCGGCTGCTCCGCGGGAAGCAGCAGCGACGGAGCTCCTGGAGCATCGGGCAGAACGAGTGCTTATCCAGCGAGGAACACTGCAAGGAGGTTTCTTTGTAGGGTCTAAGAATGGATAACTTGCAAAATGAAGATTAGAATTAGAAAATTCATTGTAGTTTGTTATAGTAGTTCTTCCTTGATTTCATGATATTGCCCTTGGCAGCTCGTCAGCCCGTGCTGAGCTCCAGCCATTCCTCCTCCCTCACGAGTTTTTAAAGCCTAGAAAGGTATAAATCCATACAAAAATCTCATAACTAACGGTAAAAGATGTGGAGAAAATGTGACCTGTTAATAGGGGATATAGTCAAACATTTATGTACGTATTTATACTGCACTGTGCCATTAGCTTTTCCAGTTAATCTGCTTTCTCTGCTAATGACTCTGAGCAAAATATGTTCCCAGAGTAGTTTACAATAAAAATTAGTGCTGTATCTTGGCCTATAACTCTTCCTCCACACATGGCTCAGAAGGAGTAGGTGCACAGATCCATTTCTGAGGCTTTTTTCCCCAACCACTGATCATTTGTTCTCTGATGGAAAATAAACCCATTAAAACTCAACAGAAGTTGCGGGTTTCTGGGCCAGCCTGCTTGGCTCGCTGGTCATTTCGCAAGGCAACTTTCATCTGCAAATGGAGAGATCGTAAGAATCTTACGGTGTCACGTAGAGCATCTGCAGTTGCCCTTAGGGCGGTTTGTTCACCTGTCAGCCTTTATAAGCGTGTGAACATGCATTTCTTTAACTGCGGGAAATCGGTCTAATTCGAACCCTTTTCGGTGGGCTGGCGAAGGGGAGCCCAGGTTAAACACAGGAGCGCGTTATTGCATTGACGTGTCTCGCAGGTGTTGCGCTTGGTGTGTTTTGAATATCGAACACCAAAGGTCCCCGCCCGCTGAGGCCGGTTCGTGCGGGCGCCCGGTGAGCGGGCTCTGCCCGACCAGCTCCGGGCTCCTGCGCTTGAGCAGCCGATGCTGCTTCGCTTGGCGTGTGAAGAGGAGCTGCAGCGCGGGACGTTTGGCTCTGTGCTGTGCTCAGATCCCTTATGAAGCAAATGTAGCAGCCCTTGTGCTTTGCGAGCAGCTGCCTCCGGCAGCAGCGCGGAGGATTAAACCCGCCGCGGGCCGTAAAACCCTTTCGTTTTCAGATTCTACGCAGTCAGCTGCAATTACTGCTTGAGTGGGGGTGAATATTTTTAGAAATGTGTGCGTCACAAAGCAGCCGGGGGTGCCGTGTGGTGGGTGCCCGGCTGGGGTTTGCCGGGCAGGGGCGTTTGTCGCCAGGGGGTCACGGCCGCTCCAGAGGAGATCTGGGGACCCAGAACAAGAACTGAGGACGTTTCGTCCCCTCCCTGTCAGCTGAAGGGACCGGGCTGTAAATGCCACAGCGCAGCGGGGGGGTTGCTGGGTCTGCCTGGAGCTGGAGCGTCTGGGGAGGGGGACAAGCGGAGAAGGGTAAAGACAGGCAGTGTGTGGACCCTCAGGTTGTGTTCTGATTTGGAACACCCGATCTTGAAATCTCAAAATATTCTCAGAAATATTGCCCTTCCCTCAGCTGTATCCGTGTCCCCTGCATACCGCAGACTCAGCACCAGTCGTGCCATTGCGACTGAGCCTGGATTTTCCCTACAAACCCCCAGTGCAGACAAAGTGGCTTCCAGTTAGGCATGTCTGTCCTGCCAGGGTCAGCCCACCGGTGTTCACGGCAAGAACACAACCTAACAACAAATGCTCGGCTGGAGAAGTGGCCAAAAGTGAATGCCAGAGTCTATCGAGCTGCAAAAGATGCCCGTCCATGCGGTGCTGGAGGCATCGGCTCAGGAGCCAGCGGAACACGTAACTTAGCAACACAGAGCAAATGGGAGGGTTTGCAGTGGAACGGCAGAGCGCGAGCCCCGGGTCAGCGGGGCCGTGCGGGCAAACGCCGGTCGTGCCGCGCGGCGGCTCCTGCGCCGGCTCCTGCGCTCGCCGCTGCTTTCCGGGGCTCCTGCGATCCATGCGCTTTTCCGTGGGCCTGATAAAAAGCGATCATGTCCATCTCCTGCCGGAGGGACCCTGTGGAGAGCAAAGCCCTCCGTGTTGTGTCCGCCTTTCTCAAAGGGACAGCGGCGTGGGGAGCCTGCAGCGTCGTGCCGCGTGTCTGCATGAAGTCTTGTAACAGATGTGCTGAGGCTTGGAAAAACTTATTTTAGATAAGCCAAATAATCTTTTCAATTATCTTTTGCTGAAAATATTGTATTTTTGTGGGCATTCAAGAGTGTTATGGCATAAAATACTATCCTAATTATCATTATCTTCTCTATTATGTTTGCTGAAATATTTTTTGGAGTTGTCAAATATGTGTCTATTTTGTTATTGGGAAGGAGTCAGCTGTGTATTTTGTTTCTGGATCGTGTAATTTGATCTGCACATTTGATCGCCAGATGCTGGATCCGAACGGGCCGCAGAGCAGCCCGCGCTGGTTTGCGAGGATCCGTGTGTTCACGGGAGCGGCTTCCTGGGGCCGCTCCTGCCCGCCCGCGCCTCCCGGTGCCTGCGGGGCCGGGCGCGTGTCCCCGCTCTGCGGGGCCGGGTGCGTGTCCCCCGCTCCGCGGGGCCGGGTGCGTGTCCCCCGCTCCGCGGGGCCGGGCGGGCGCGTGTCCCCCGCTCCGCGGGGCCGGGCGGGCGCGTGTCCCCCGCTCCGCGGGGCCGGGCGGGCGCGTGTCCCCCGCTCCGCGGGGCCGGGCGGGCGCGTGTCCCCCGCTCCGCGGGGCCGGGCGGGCGCGTGTCCCCCGCTCTGCGGGGCCGGGCGCGTGTCCCCCGCTCTGCGGGGCCGGGCGGGTGTGTGTCCCCCGCTCTGCAGGGCCGGGCGGGTGTCCCCCGCTCTGCAGGGCCGGGTGTGTGTCCCCCGCTCTGTGGGGCCGTGTCGTCGTCCCGCGCTCGAGCCGCTGCTCGGCTCCTGGCAGCACCCACTCAATGTGCTGAAATGCAACGTTTGGCCACAAGGTCGGTGATGAGGTAGGAGGCTGATGGAAGATCCCTCCAGCTGCTCATGTTGCAGAACACTGTTCGTTTGAAATGAAGAGCAGTTTTACTGCAACAGGGAGCCAGCAGAGGGGATGCTTTACAATTCATCCCAGTTCCATATAGAAAACAGGGTTTGGATCTGGCTGCTGAGTTATCACGAGAGGTGCCGCGAGCGCCGGTGTTCGTCGTCGGGGTGGGGCGAAGCGCTGTGCTTCCAGCACCCGTACATCTATTTACTGAAATTATCGCTAAGCCTAATGTCACCCGTCTGCTCCATCGCGTGTTATTGAGTGCCCCAGCTCAGTAATCTCATTAGGATTTGTCTCGTTTCCACCTCCGGCAGCAGCCATGTACACAGCTTCTGGAGAGGTTGTTCACGCAATATTGCGTGACCTTGATGAAAGGCTAATTTGATAAGAATTCAATTTAAAATTCCATTTGTACTGACAAACCAGGATTTTATTGATGTCACAAATTTTCAGCAGTGGCAGTGACACCAGGAGTGAGGCTGCGTTGTTTGTAGGCCTGAAGGTGAGGAAGGCAGAGGATTTATAGGAGCTGCTTTAGCAAAGGGTCAACATACCTTGCAGCAGTTTAGTCTAAATGCTTCTGTAAACGGGTCTTAAGCCTTCTTCCCTTTATTATATTATTTTTCTTTCTAGTTTACTTAAAGAGCTCTTTGCATGGCAAGGACGAAACAGTGGCTGATAAGTAGGCTGGTTTCCCAGCACATTTCGAAGTGCATTTTCTACTTGGCCTTTCCTCCTTCGGTCTCCAGGAGGCTGAGATGGGCAACTGGACGAACCACCGCCGGGACGTGCTCCGAGCGCCCGGCAGGGGGCGGGGGCCGGCGGGGCGGGGCCGGCGGGGCGGGGGCCGGCGGGGCGGGGCCGGCGGGGCGGGGCCGGGCGGGGCGGGGCCGGCGGGGCGGGGCCGGCGGGGCGGGGCGGGGCCGGCGGGGCGGGGCCGGCGGGGCGGGGCCGGCGGGGCGGGGCCGGCGGGGCGGGGCGGGGCCGGCGGGGCGGGGCCGGCGGGGCGGGGCCGGCGGGGCGGGGCCGGCGGGGCGGGGCCGGCGGGGCGGGGCGGGGCCGGCGGGGCGGGGCGGGGCCGGCGGGGCGGGGCCGGCGGGGGCTGCGCCCGCAGCGTCGTCCGGGCCGGGCAGCGGGCACCGGGCAGCCCGGGGCAGCGGGAGGAGGGCGGCGGAGCCTCCGTGCTCACTTACAGCTTTGGTTTAACTCGGATCCCCCTCCCGGCCCCTGAGCTGCTCACAGCGCCGCGTCCCGCACCCCGGGAACCACAGCTCTGAACCGCGCCCGGTATTACAGTTACTCCGAGTTGGTACCTTGGGAAAATCTGATGTGCTCCGAAAGTAATGATATCCTCTGCAAAAAACCTGCAAAATAAAAAGCCAGCCTTATCTGCCTTAATTTCCTTTTGCTTTGATAGGTCTTGCAATAAATTACTTATTTAATGGATAGCATGAAACATCACACAGTGATATTTCAAACATTCAAAAGCCTTGATCATTTAATACTATTTCCCCTTCTTTATTACGCCATAGGCAGAATTTTAATTATAATATTTATGCAAATGATGTTTGTATAATCATATTTGAAAGACTGTGTGGATCAAATTTTCCAGCCAATTTATCTAAATACAAGCCTTAAACTTTCCCTTTATCACTGTCACAAACACTCCTCCTCTTAATTTGTCATTTCAGGCACTTCCTATTACAGCATCTTATGAGTCTCAGTATCATTTGTGGCCTCCAACAAAAACAAGGCCTCTGGAGCCGTGGTAGGAAAACCCAGGCCCATGATTGTGTATGGGATGCAGAAAACCCGAGCGCTGTATTTAGGATGATTTATTTTTGAGCTGCTTTTTCTCTGTTTCCCGCCGCTGTGCAGATCTGGGCTCTGCCCGCTGGGTTCGCCCAGAAGGTGCGATCTGGGCGCCCGAGGGCGCGGGGCGTCCTGGGGCGGCGCTCGGGCGGCTCCTCCCTCGGTCGCCTCTGTGGGGCGGTGGGGACACCGGAGCAGTTCGTTAGAGTCTCAGTTATTTGTTGCATCTCCCCAGTTCCTCGTGTCCCTTCTTGAGGTGGGTCTGAGTGACCCCGGCTTGGAGCCCACGGGGTTTTCTCAGCTGAGGGTCCCCGAGCTCGGCTCGAGCGAGTGCCCCGCTCGGAGTCCGAGCGTTTCAGTGTCCAACAGAAGTGCTGGCTTTGGTCTGAAATCCTTTATACTGCATATTTCTTACCAAATATTAGCAGAAGTTGACGTGTGTTGCAGCGATCTCAGAGGGACCTGCTGGTGTGAAGGGAAGATGTGGAATATTTGCAACTTCTTGAGGATTGGCAGAGTTCTAAATGTGCTGTGACAATATGAGAGCAAAACCCCAGAGTGGAGAGAGATGAAATATTCTCAGCTTTCATCTTCTCTCAGAGCGGCTGGTGCGGGAGCAGAGTGTTGTCCCGCCGGCCTGCCCGTGCGGGATGGAGGACGGAGAGGACGGAGAACTCGCGACGTGACGGACAGACCTCGGCCCCTGGGGCAGGACCTGCTGGCGGTTCGGCGTGGGGGTGCGCGGGTGGCTCCTTGTCTCGTCGTCTTGTGAGAGCGGCCCTGTGGCAGGACAGGCGCTGTGTCCTCCCCGGACAAGCCTGCTGTCCCGCGGTGGAGGTGACGCTGTCCGCGGTGGAGGTGACGCTGTCCCGCCGTGCAGGTGACACTGTCCCGCCGTGCAGGTGACACTGTCCCGCCGTGCAGGTGACGCTGTCCCGCCGTGCAGGTGACACTGTCCCGCCGTGCAGGTGACGCTGTCCCGCGGTGCAGGTGACGCTGTCCCGCCGTGCAGGTGACGCTGTCCCGCGGTGGAGGTGACGCTGTCCATGGTGCAGGTGACGCTGTCCCGCGGTGGAGGTGACGCTGTCCCGCGGTGCAGGTGACGCTGTCCCGCGGTGGAGGTGACGCTGTCCATGGTGCAGGTGACGCTGTCCCGCGGTGGAGGTGACGCTGTCCCGCGGTGCAGGTGACGCTGTCCAGCGGTGGAGGTGACGCTGTCCATGGTGCAGGTGACGCTGTCCCGCGGTGGAGGTGACGCTGTCCCGCGGTGCAGGTGACGCTGTCCCGCGGTGGAGGTGACGCTGTCCCGCGGTGGAGGTGACGCTGTCCGCGGTGCAGGTGACGCTGTCCCGCGGTGGAGGTGACGCTGTCCCGCGGTGCAGGTGACGCTGTCCGCGGTGCAGGTGACGCTGTCCCGGGTGGAGGTGACGCTGTCCCGGGTGGAGGTGACGCTGTCCGCGGTGCAGGTGACGCTGTTCGCGGTGCAGGTGACGCTGTCCCAGGTGGAGGTCCCGGCGCCCCCTGTTGGTGTGGGCAGAGCCCCGCGCGCTGGCGGCGGGGGCCCCGTCCGTGGTTTCCAGGCTGCAGTACGACCGTGCGCCAGGGGCTCGGGACGGCTCCTGCACCCGCAGTGACGAGCTTGGTGGCTTTCCCCTTCTAAATCTGCTTAGAGTGCCACACGTAAATCCTCCATGCCATATTAGTGTGTGACGATGTTCATTAGCAAATGACTTCGGGGTTGTCTGAACGAGAAAAGCAATTAGGCAGATTTGTGGAAGACAAAACATATTGATTAATGTAACGATGATGCAGAATCATTTCGGACTCAGAAAGTAAAAATCAAAAGGGAAAAAGAAAAAGCAGGTGGCTTCCAATTAAGGTGTAAATCAACAATTAGGACCTTTCTCTGACTACCTTCTGAAACTCTCAGCGTTAATCATTGCTGCTCTGTACATAATGCTCTAAAGAAAGGAAGCAACCAATATTTTCACATAATTAAAGGAAATTATATATCCAATACCTTTTAATGTGATTAACAACTATAGCAGCAAACTGTTGAAGAGCAGCAGTTAAGAGCAATACTGGAATGCCATTTAGACTGAGTTAAGTAACCAAAGTTACACCTGCCCAGCCGAATTCGAAAGGTCTGCCTGGTGGGTGGGATAAAACTGTTCACTCAGGTAACGAAGCAAGAGGTACCTGGAAAAGATCACAACTGTGCCTGTGAAACAAGGCTGTGTTCGTATTTATTTGGCTTTCCCTGTGATGAATAGCGAGTTTGCACTGAATCTCAGGACATCAAAAAGATGCCAGTATATAAACCAGGCATATTATTCTGCAATAAAAAATAGATACACTCCTAAATGCATTATGCAAAAGAGTAAAATTAACTAGGACTGAGCTTTTTACTTGGTCACAGCTCAGCGGTCTGCACGGACTTTTGAAAGGGGGTGGGATGGAGAAGATTCAAACCGGCGTGGGAGTGGTGCAGCACGGGGCTGCTCTGCGGAGGGGCCGCTGCCCGGGGTGCCCAGCGCGGCCCTGCAGACACGGCCGGGCGGTGCGGACAGAGGGCTGGCGGCTGGACGGACGGACGGACGTCTCAGTGACCAGGAGCAGGGACCCACCAGCAGAACCCGGGCGCTGCAGCGCGAGCGGTGGCCGTGCGGCTGGCAGAGCCCTGCGCTGCGGGCCGCAGGACAGCCCGATGGGCTCATCCCGTGCCCGGAGCATCGTGTCTGCGTCCTGCTCAGTCACCCACCAGCGATGTGACACATGGGCTGGCTGGGACCTGCCACAGGGCACCCGGGGCCGCAGACACTGGCACTGCAGGGACACCGGCACTGCAGGGACAGCGGGGCCGCAGGGACAGCGGGGCCGCAGGGACAGCGGGGCCGCAGACGCCGGCACTGCAGGGACAGCGGGGCCGCAGGGACAGCGGGGCCGCAGGGACAGCGGGGCCGCAGACGCCGGCACTGCAGGGACAGCGGGGCCGCAGGGACAGCGGGGCCGCAGGGACAGCGGGGCCGCAGACGCCGGCACTGCAGGGACACCGGCACTGCAGGGACAGCGGGGCCGCAGGGACAGCGGGGCCGCAGACGCCGGCACTGCAGGAACAGCGGGGCCGCAGGGACAGCGGAGCCGCAGACACCGGCACTGCAGGGACAGCGGGGCCGCAGGGACAGCGGGGCCGCAGACGCCAGCACTGCAGGAACAGCGGGGCCGCAGGGACAGCGGGGCCGCAGACGCCGGCACTGCAGGGACAGCGGGGCCGCAGACGCCGGCGCTGCCGCGGCCAGGCTGCGTGCTGGGCGCCAGCGCCGCACGGCTGCTCCTCCGGCTGACCCCGTGCTAAATCTGATCACTCCTATTACTCTTGGCAGACAGGGAAGAAAGCGTCTCACCAGCTCAAAGTGCACTTCTTGAGGCTACATTTGTATTTTCTTCTCAACTGTCTGCCTGAAATGACACATTACTTAGAGGAAACAGAGCACTAATATGCATAAGAATTTCTGTTAATGTAAGGTACAAGACAGCACATGTAAAGAGATATGCTTTCATTACACAGCGGGTATATTAAATGAAACAGTTATGTCCTGGCACTGGCTCAGTTTTCTGGAGGGATAATTTGTTGTATGAATGTAGGGACCTGTTAAATTAACTGAGACCCAGTAGATGAAGTATAAATTAAGAACTCTTCTCTGCCCTCCTGGTCTTTGTCTGCAGAAGATACCGACGGTCTGGACGAGGAGGGTGCTCCTTTAAACTCGTGCTTCAGAGTCAGGCGAGAGCGCAAAGGTCCCGGGGGGTGATCGGGTGGTTCGTGCCTCTGGGGCCCAGTTTTTCTAATGTGTTTTAAAGCACCGTGTCAGCTTAACAGATGTTTTGATATGTCCCACTTAATTACCTGAGCAAACCCTCCGCTAAAACATGGCCTAAAAACATGGAAGTCAGTCCCTGGATGGCGATCCACCTGGATAGTGGAATCTTCCCGGTCCTCTTATTTCAAGCAGATAAACGACTGAGTAATAGATCAATAATGAACATCTTATTAGCCTAATCCTGAATGGAAGAATACACAAATCAGCCATTTGTTCAGTGGGTATCGTTTAGGCTTGCCATCCATCTTAGTCAGAGGACGTGCCTGCTTCAATTTGTCAACGCCCAGACGAGAACTCCCGGAGAGGGAGGAGGGGGAACAGTCTGTAACTGGCGCTTTCCTGCTTTCGATGAGCGATGCTGTTGTCTAATTGCAAACGCAGCTAAGTGAAGCAGTTTGTGCAGCTGTGGGCTGTCCTGCTTGACCGTGGAGAAGCGGTGTGGTGAGCAGGAGCATCCCGCTGAAAAGGGATCAGGCACAAACGTGAGCTGCAGGAGGGCGCCCGGGGAGGGGGGGGGCCCTGCGAGCGGGGGGGTCTGGGCGGCAGCGCTGGACCCTGCGCCGTCCTCCTCGTCCTGCCCGGGCCTGGGCTCTGGAGGGGACGCACGGGGACCAGACTCGCCTGGCTTTGCGGTGTCCTTGAAGGCGCCTGAAGCTGGGCGGGAGGCTCGTGCTCTCTTTAAAACTGACTGATTGAGACATAATCTGGATGCAAAACTTGTCATCGGTATTCATAGCCTTTGTCTCAGATGGCTTTTATTGAGCCAGATTCGAAATGATCGGAAACAGTAGTGGCAGATTTCTAGCAAAGGCTGAGCGGGTTAGGCTGTGGTTTGCAGAGATCTCTGAAGACGACGAGTCTCTACGTACAGGTCTTTTGGGTTTCTTATTGCTGGGTCTTTATTGAGCTGTGCACTGTAAAGGAACCGTAGTACAGGAAAGACGGGAAAATCACCTTCAGTCGCTGTTAGTGGCTCAGAGTAAATCAGCATGCCGTTGTTCTCCAGAATTAATATTTCATCAGACATGATTTAAATACTGCTGATTGAATTAACCCCAGAACTATTGCCCTTACAGACCGCGCCGTCCGTGAATACGAGAGGCATCACTTACCGCAGTAAATGTGACTCTGCTGCTCTCAATGGCGAGAGCCGGTAATCAGTGGTTCCGTAAAATACAATACTTATGATAAATTATTGATTGAAAATACAGCCCTGAGCACCAGCGCCCGGCCCGCAGAGCCCCGGGCAGAGCTTTGTCGTGCTGGTTTGTACCACTAGGGGGGATTTTCCTGCCTGAAACAGCAGCAAACCCGGACTGAACAGTTGTGTGAGGGCAGCCCGAGGTGGGGCGAGAAGGGACGGGGAGCGGAAGGAGAGGGAAGGAGAGCTGATGGGGAAGAGAGGTGCTGGGCGCTGGGAAGGGGAGGTGACGGGTGCTGGGAACGGGAGGTGACGGGCGCTGGGAAGGGGAGGTGACGGGTGCTGGGCGCTGGGAAGGAAAGGTGCTGGGCGCTGGGAAGGAAAGGTGCTGGGTGCTGGGAAGGAAAGGTGCTGGGAAGGAAAGGTGCTGGGTGCTGGGAAGGAAAGGTGCTGGGAAGGAAAGGTGCTGGGTGCTGGGAAGGAAAGGTGCTGGGAAGGAAAGGTGCTGGGTGCTGGGAAGGAAAGGTGCTGGGGCTCCCAGCCCCGCACAGCCCGGCAGCAGCACCAGCGCTTCCCTTGATTCTCGTGTGGGGTTTTATCCAGATATAACTCAAATCATAATATAGCTCCTTAATGTCACTAACTCTGTGATTTAGGCTTTTGATCAGTAGAATATAGTGATCCAGAACACTTTTAATGAACTATATATTTATCCAGGGAGTCATACCACTTTCATCCTCAACACAGCTAATAACCATAGCTCAAAAGAGGCCGCTGGCTCTGCATCTCATTTTCAATTTGTGCCTTTTCAAAGGAGATAATAATGAAAAGTGCAGTGGTTGGGGAAGCGGGTTTGCTCTGCCGCGGTTTGTACAAGAGGCAGCAGGACCGCCCGGCCCGAGGGAAACCCCGTGCACGCCCACGCGTGTCCGTGCGGCGAAACGAGGAGCCTGCGGGTGATGCTGTTTGATACCCAAGTTCTTCATCTGCAATAGCTGTCAGTGCAAAAAGTAACAGGGAACCAAGAACAATTGATTTCCAAGAACAAATACTGCACAGAAGCTGCTCAAGCAGGAGATTCATCCTTCCCCCTTCTTTCAGGACCACAGCCTTGCTCAGCTTTCCAGTTTCTTTTTCTTTTCTCCTTCCTCTCTGGAAGATTCTGTCAGTGCAAGTCAGAACTTGTACCGGGCCAGACAGATCCATTTTAACTGCGGTATCAGAGCTACAAAGAGGAATGGGATTGCACAGGGACATTAGTGGTGCAGATGGGCAGATGCAAGTGACAGTGGCGCAGATGTGCAGGTGACAGTGGCGCAGATGTGCAGGTGACAGTGGCGCAGATGTGCAAGTGACAGTGGTGCAGATGTGCAGGTGACGGTGGCGCAGATGTGCAGGTGACGGTGGCGCAGATGTGCAGGTGACAGTGGCGCAGATGTGCAGGTGACAGTGGCGCAGATGTGCAGGTGACGGTGGCGCAGATGTGCAGGTGACGGTGGTGCAGATGGTGGCGCAGATGTGCAGGTGACAGTGGCGCAGATGTGCAGGTGCCAGTGGCGCAGATGTGCAGGTGCCAGTGGCGCAGATGTGCAGGTGACAGTGGCGCAGATGTGCAGGTGCCGGTGGCGCAGGTGGTAGCGCAGATGTGCAGGTGACAGTGGCGCAGATGATGGTGCAGATGTGCAGGTGACAGTGGCGCAGATGTGCAGGTGACAGTGACGCAGATGGTGGTGCAGATGTGCAGGTGACAGTGGCGCAGATGTGCAGGTGACAGTGGTGCAGATGGTGGTGCAGATGTGCAGGTGTCGGTGGCGCAGCTGTGCAGGTGACAGTGGCGCAGCTGTGCAGGTGCCGGTGGCGCGGCTGTGCAGGTGACAGTGGCGCAGATGTGCAGGTGCCGGTGGTGCAGCTGTGCAGGTGCCGGTGGTGCAGCTGTGCAGGTGACAGTGGCACAGCTGTGCAGGTGCCGGTGGTGCAGCTGTGCAGGTGCCGGTGGCGCGGAGCAGATGCACCGTGACCTGCGCAGTTCCTGCTCTCGGAGCGGGGCTCAGACGGAGCTGGGGGAGCCAGCTGCTGCGCCTTCTCTCCAGTTCAGGTGACAGGCGGTTTCAGTTCTCTGTATATGAAGCTCATGTGAACAGTTTACTGGATTCATAAATCCCTTGTGACAGGGCGTTTACAACAGCGTGTGTCACATCCCCGCAGGGTGGTGAACGGGAGCTCTGAGGAGACGCGTTTCCTCGAGCCGGCCGGTCGGTATTTGGGCCATTTTAAAAGTGGTTCTTTGCCAGTAAGAGCTGCAAAGAAACGACCATCAATCTGAAGTGTTCAGGGCCCGGGATCAGGCTGGTTTAGTGGCTCTTTTGCATTATATTGATATGGTAAAATGCCAGTTGGTTTTTCTGAAATAAAACCAGCAACAGCCAATAATTTATGTCCCCACGGTTAATTAAATTGGTCTGGCTGGATATGTGAAGCCACACGCTCTGCCCTCAGAGGTCCCTGTGCTGGGTTCACATCCACCTGGGCGCTTTTTGGGGCGCGTGGCTCGGAGCTGTGGGCACCGTGCCGGCTCAGCCTGGTGCGGCAGCTCCGGTGGCACCAGTGACACCCTCAGATCCGTTCTGGAGCAAACTGAGGTGGCGAGTGCTGCCTGACCTCTCTTGGGCAGAGTCGTTATCCGGTTGAGGTTTTACTGGCGGTGCACGAGCAGGCTCTGGTGTCCCGGGTGGCTGCAGCTGCATGCAGCCGTGCAGCCGTGCAGCCGTGCAGCTCGCCGTGGCTCGCGGGGCGCGGGCCGCGTGCGCATCCTGGGTCGCGCTCTCTCTCCAGCTTGGGAGCTCGAACGCGACGCCAGCGACGGATCTTGTCGAACGCTCCAACAGCACCGCGCGACTCGTTAGCCTTTGCCAGCGAGTTAATTGAGGTGGGCGGGTTAGAGAGAGCGGAGGAAAGGTCTCTGAAAACAGGGTGGAGCAGGAGGATGAAGCTGGAGTTGGGAGTTTCATCCCATTACTTCTGCCTCAGCCAAAGGAATTTGTGCCTGAACAAATGGCACCTTCCTGGAGGTTGTGCTGGCTTGGCCTCGAGATGTTAGGAGGTGGTTAAATAGCGGGAAGTGTAATGGGCTGTTGTCAGTTGTACGCAGGCAGCCAAGGAGCCGCCTCCGTGTCTCTTTACGAACCGTTCGAGCACAACGGGGCGGTTTCTGCTCTGCTGATGCTCTGGTGCCACTGGGTTACAGTTTGGCCCATTTTTCTGTGAATTTTAGTTTTAAATCTCTTGTGTTTCTTTTCTCCTTCTTGCTTATCAGCGCTGTAAGAATAGGACTTCACAGAGCCACTGCAAGGCTTTCGGTTCATCAGTTTTTAATTAAATTTGAATTGAAGATTCTCTTTCCTCTGGGCTAATTTTCAAGTGACAAACAAAATCTCCTTAAGTGCCTTTTCTGCCATAAACTAGTAAAGCTGCTGTCAAATTCCCTCGGAAATCCAACTTCTCCAACCCCGTAAGAGTGCGGATTATTGTTCCATCAGCAGCAAAGCAGAGCAGTTCTTGGGAGAACAGCCGCGGTGAGAGCACGTTTCCCTTCGCAGAGCCTGGCGCTGGCTGCGCCGTGCGGGCCGTCCCCTGCGCGGCTCCGGCAGCCCTTGTCCCGTCGTCCCTTCTGCTCCGCGTGTCCCTCGGTCCCTCGGTCCCCAGCTGCGCGCCGGCGCCTGTCCGCGCGCCGGCGCCTGTCCGCGCGCCGGCAGTGTCACAGTTCAGCCCCCGCCTCCTTCCCCCGGAGAGCCGAGCCGGGGACCCGTGACCCGCCGGCCGGGTTGGAGCAGCAGGTTGTTGATTTGACGGCAGAGCTCGCCCGGCGCGCTGGGTCGCTGTGCCCCGGTTTGCTCCCCAGGCTTCAGGGTGCGGGAGCTGCAGCTGCGGTTGCATTCAGAGCCCTTCACGTGCTGAGCAGTAATCGCAGGACCAACCCCGTATTAATTGACCACTCCAGCACAGCATCAGTCACTGAGACCATCTTTCTCTGACCGGTTTCCTGTGATTAACTTCAATTAGGGAGAACAGGTTTGATTAGACTGTGAGATCGACTTCTGGGGAAGCTGCTCGCTATTCTTAATGGGGCAAGGGAAGAGTACAGGGCTTATTGAAGCAATTAGCTGTGCAAAATGAACTTACTGTTCTATTCAAATGAATTTTGAGGCCTTTTAAACCCCGGCTACAAGTGTTCATCTGCACCACGTAACCGCTCTGAACGGGTTCTGGAGCCCAGCTCTCCCTTTAAAAGAACAAACCAACCAAAAAAGCCCTTTCACAGACTTGCCTTGAACGGCGCGTGCTTAGGGGAGCCAGAGCCAATGACCAGAGCCAGGTTTCAGCCTTAAAGTCACTTATTTCTAAGCTATACCCGTGGCTGTTATGAAAATGGCAGTCAGGCGGGAGGCGCTCGTGTGTCCCGCGCTGCTCCCGTGTGCCCCGTTCGTGCGCCAGAGCCCGGTGCAGCCCTGGCCCGGTGGGTCCGTGTGCGCCCCGACACCGCGCAGACGCGTCCGCGCTGGCGCCGGCCGAGCATCAAGGCAGCGGCTGCTCGTAGTGTCGCTGTCCCCCCCCGGTCTGTCCCCCCGGGCTGTCCCCCCCCGGTTGTCCCCCCGGTTGTCCCCTCGGGCTGTCCCCCCGGTTGTCCCCCCGGGCTGTCCCCCGCTGTCACGGGCTCTGCTGGCGGGGGCGTCAGGTGCTCCCAGTCCCTACAGAAAGGCCCTGGAGGAGGCTCAGGCCGCCCGGAGCGCTCCGGTGCTGTTCGGCTCAGCTCTTGCAGCAAACCGTGACGGGCCGAATTGTTTCCTGATTAATGTTGTGAATTAATCCAGGATACCAAATGCAAAAGGAGAGGAGAGAGCGGGAAGGTATTAGTTGCTTTTCAGAGGGATTTGATAATAATAATGCTTCTGTAGACAGTCTATGACAAGCAAGAAAATGAATTTTAGCTTATTTGTGCCAGTTGCTTTTATTAATATGCCACTCTTGTAGGCTTAGAGTTAATTTTTCAAAGTCTCTTTTCCGTTCCCCGTGGTAGCTGCATGGGAGCCGCTGTTGTCCCGCTCAAAAGCAGAGGTAGTTTTTGCTTTTTTCCCTGAAAGGCTTCAGTTTTTTTGTCCTTAACTTCTGTAGCTCTATGAATAACCAGCAGCCGGGCGCGGGCGGCGGGAGCGGCGGGAGCGCAGGCGCAGCGGGCCAGGCCCTGCGCGCACGTCCAGCGCGGTTTGCACGGCCCGCGCGTTCGCTGGCCCCGCGGAGCCCGCTGAGGAGTCTCTGTTCGATGCCGCCGGGGACGCTGGGCCTGGAAATGCAGTTACTGGTTCGGGGGCACTTCTCCAGTAACACCGAGTAGGTTCTGCCTTTCCCTTGAGGCTGTTGGAGAGGTGCAGGTCCCTTACCCAAACATCTCTAATCCTGTTCAGACACCTTCCAGGCGGCTCTCGGGGACCCGGCGGGGGGCGAGGGGCTCGCTCGGCGCTGTGGCCACTGTCTGCGCCCCATAAACTGGAAACCTGCGTCTGTCAGAGCTGCCGAGCCCAACCGCCAACCTGGGGCTTGGTCTAAATGTGGTGCTGGTAGGAGGATGCACTTATAGTATCATTCTGGTGGGAATTAATCAGTGTTCTGTGTCCTTAAAGAGGAGTTCATGCCGTGGTCACATCCGTCCTCGGGAGGTTTGATTTTTCCACATCAAACTCAATTTCCCTGCACAAAACAAGGCAGAATGTAAGTGCCATCTTCATGGAATTACAGTCATCTTGCAAAAAGAGGCAGAGAAGGAGCCATCTACTCTCATTAATCCCACAAAAAATGTGTCAGGGAGAGGTATTGTGTCACTGGAACTCCATTCCACCGCTTGCCCCGCAAATAACTTCTTTTCCTATAATTTATTAAATGACCTAGAAAATGAATCTGCAGCCAGAAGATGGAGATCGTTTGTCACGGGCTGTCACACAGCTCCCGATCCATCAGGCAGACAGCGTTGCTGTGCATCACGTTCTGGTGCCGTTCTGTCTTACAGTCCATCTCAATGTCAAAAAAAGGATTTACAAAATATTTTGGGATGCATTTCATGTGCGGACTCGGACCCTGTGTCCCCTCTCACATTGATCCACGTAGGCAGGGAGTTTCAGCCAAGGAAACTTAGATTTTTGCGCTGCATGAGTCCACTCCGTGCTTTCTAAAATCCCCCTGGTCCAGTACTCGTCCTTTGGGGTCCTTTTGTTTTTTCCCCAGAATTACGGCTAAACACCCCGCGCCGTGTTCTGCGCCCAGCTCCGCGGGGGCATCACCCCGTTCCCTGCCCTCCCGTTTCCCGTCGCTGCCCGTACCCGCTGTCCCGGCCGCTTTGCCGCTGTCCCCGTCCGACCGTCACCCGCCCGTGCTGGGGAGCTGCCAGACGCCCGTTTCTGCAGATCGTCGGCCTCCGAGTGCCTGTGTGCGGATCCGAATGAGAGAAAAGGCGTTTACTTTGGGCTGATAAACATTTGGTACCGCATGTATCTCCTACCTGCTGGTATGGGATGGTACAGCATTGATGCATCTGGTACAGCAATGTTCAAATTGCTCATAATTAAGTTAATTTAATTGTGTTTCAGTTCTCGATAATAATGAGCAACTGTTTCGTGTCATTTCCTTTCTTCTCTACGCATGACAATCTGCTAGATTCATCTTTCCAGGAATACAAGTTAAAGCTGATAAGTATAATTTATGATTCCCTTCTGGACTGGGGTTTGTTATTAATGGCCGTGTTCACTTAGTCTGTCATCTGATCGTTCCTGTAAGGGGCTTATCCTGCTGGCGCGCAGAGCACGCGGCTTGCTGCGCGCATGCTGGTCATCGGGCGTCAGCGCTGAAACGGATGCTGACACGGTGCTGACACGGGCACTGCCGGTGCTGCTGGTGCTGACATGGGCACTGCCGGTGCTGCTGGTGCTGACACGGGCACTGCCAGTGCTGCCGGTGCTGCCAGTGCTGACACGGGCGCTGCTGGGCGCAGGCGCGTTCACCGCGGCACTGCACGGGTGCAGCTGTCGCCACGCAGCAGTGCGGGTCTGCGGTGCGGGTCTGCAGTGTGGGTCTGCAGGGCAGGTCTGCGGTGCGGGTCTGCGGTGCGGGTCTGCGGTGCGGGTCTGCAGCGCGGGTCTGCAGCGCGGGTCTGCGGTGCGGGTCTGCGGTGCGGGTCTGCGGTGCGGGTCTGCGGTGCGGGTCTGCAGCGTAAGGATTGTGCTGCAAGTGCTGGTTACTGTCTGTGCGTTGGGTTCTGGGAGGCGCCGGGTCCGGGGGCTGCGGGGCAGCGCCGACACCGGCCGGGGGCTCTGGGCGGGAGGCAGCGCTTTGCGGTGGGAAAGCTGGGGATGGGAATGGAAAAGGCAGTTGCCCTTGGAACACCAGCTGGTCGGTACTTGCGGAAGGGCCGTCTTTCCCCACAACGTCCGTTCTTGGGCTTCTGTTCCAATTGATCTGGTTAAGATTTTATTTGATTTTAATCTGAGCCGTCAAAGGAGGATTCTGCTGATCGGGGAGGCGATAAAACGAGAAATGTTTTCCATGGAGAATATTGATATTGTTGTCACAGCTCTTCAGCGTCTGTCAGAAGAACGGATCCCCGAGCCCCGCGCGGGGCCGAGCCGAACCCGGCGCGGCTCTGGCGAGTGGGACCCGCACCGGCCGGGCAGAACCCCGGGGACATTCCTCTGTGTTTGTAGCCGAGGGGCAGCCGTTCGCTGGCCTTTCCCAGCACCCGCCGTAATAAACCTCCTCCTCTCCCTCCCCTTGCACCTGCAGGAGCTTGTTCTTTTTATTTGCAAAGTGCAAAAGTGATTTTTAAAAGGTGAAGGAGTATTTCGGACTGTGATAGCGTGATTAGCTTGGCTCAGAGTATTGTTACAGCTTATCTCGCTCCTCTGTGATAACTCAGAAAAACAATAAATGTCTTCTTACAGCAGACTGACATTCAGTATTGAAATTGCTCTCCTAATCTTTATGTGATTGCTTTCTCTGTGATAGAAATATTGCCTCTTGTAGAGTATTTATTGTCTGGTTCTTTCCAAAGTATTGACTTTATGTAACAGTTTGATATACATCAAATCCTTTAAAGATTTAATAAACTCTTCTGGTCAGTCTGCTGTTGTAAACACAATGAGATTTATGGTCATCTTAGTGTAAAGCCCTTTTCCGCTGAAATTCTCTGCTTGCAGATGTCAGAAGATCAGAGTGGGAGCACCGATGGCCGCGGAAGCCTCTGCCCGCTGGGCAGCGCTGGCAGCAGCTGTGGGGGGAACCCCCGCCCGCTGGGCAGCGCTGGCAGCAGCTGTGGGTGGAACCCCCGCCCGCTGGGCAGCGCTGGCAGCAGCTGTGGGGGGAACCCCCGCCCGCTGGGCAGCGCTGGCAGCAGCTGGTGGTGGTCGGGGGGAACCCCCGCCCGCTGGGGAGCGCTGGCAGCAGCTGTCGGAGGGAACCCCCGCCCGCTGGGCAGCGCTGGCAGCAGCTGGTGGTGGTCAGAGGGAACCCCCGCCCGCTGGGCAGCGCTGGCAGCAGCTGTCGGAGGGAACCCCCGCCCGCTGGGCAGCGCTGGCAGCAGCTGGTGGTGGTCAGAGGGAACCCCCGCCCGCTGGGCAGCGCTGGCAGCAGCTGGTGGTGGTCGGGTGGAACCCCTGCCCGCTGGGCAGCGCTGGCAGCAGCTGTGGGGGGAACCCCCGCCCGCTGGGCAGCGCTGGCAGCAGCTGTCGGGGGGGGGCTCCGGGACCCCGGGTCCTCATCGCGCGGGTCCGTCCCAGGAGAACAGGGTGCCGCGCGGCAGCCTCCAGAAATCCCAGCAGAGCTTTGAGCGTTCACTCATCAGAGTTCACTCTTCTTCATAACACATTCACCTTCCTTTAATAGCATGGAAGCATCTTTTCATTTTACAGCTGAGGTATTAAAAAACTGTACGGTGAGAGATTTTTGGAGTGACATAAATCAATAGCAGCCACGGAACAGGGCAGATCCTTGCGTTGTTTGTATTGGGGCGGGATTGCCATTTCTCACGTTCTCTGTGTTTTGTGAAGCACGAGCAGTCTCAGGCTGCCGGGTGCGCGGACCCTGCTCCCGTGGCTCCAGGACGAGGCTGGACTGAGGCTTTGCTCTTGTTCTGGGGCGAGCCTGTGACTGCTCTCTAACGGCCGCGTCGCTCGGGGTGGTGATCAGAAAGCATCTTGGGGTGGTGATGGAGCGACGAGTAAACTGGTGTGCGTCCATCGCTTGGGACGGGACCACTGAGCGGGAAGCTTACTGGGAGTGATAAAGCGACGTGTTTAGGGAAGGGGGAAGGAAAGCGTGGGTCGCGTTTGGGGCAGGATGGCGGCTGGCAGCACTCGGCAGCTGGCTGCGTCCCCTCCGCAGACCCGCTCCCTGGATAACGGCCGGTGTGAGCGAAGGAACGGGCTCACGGCTCGTTAACGGAGGGAAGATCTTCCCACATGTGTTATTTATTACAGCCTATGTTGTATTTAAGATTCCGTTTAAGAGCTGTGGTTTCTGTGCTGGGCTCCAGGGTCCCCGGGCGGGGGTCTCGGTGGCTGTTGGCAGGTGGTGACGTGGTGGCACTGACGTGACGCGGCGGGGCCGCGGTGTCACCGCGAGGGACCATCCTGTCCCGCTGTGCGCGGGTCGCTCCAAAGAGCCCCCGGTAAGCGCCGGTTCCGCGGTGTCACCGCGAGGGACCGTCCTGTCCTGCTGTGCGCGGGTCGCTCCACACAGCCCCCGGTAAGCGCCGGTTCCGCGCGTCCCCTCGTCCTGTCCCGCTGTGCGCGGGTCGCTCCACGCAGCCCCCGGTAAGCGCCGGTTCCGTGTGTCCCCTCGTCCTGTCCCGCTGTGTGTGGGGTCGCTCCACGCAGCCCCCGGTAAGCGCCGGTTCCGCGCGTCCCTGGTCCGCAGGGCGTTCTGCCCAGCAGACGGGTCAGAGCTCGGGTGCTGCCCAGCGCAGTACATGAGAAGTAATGGCTTGCGAGTTGCCCTGTTCTTGTAGGCGATACTGCACCAGGCCAGAACCTCCCCCAAAACACATTTCAGGAGCAGCTTCCAGGCTAATTAGTGCTGTCAGCCACCAAGTTCGCTCCTTTTGCAGCACCAGCGTCAGCTTTGTTATTTTTCCCCCCGATCTATCAAGAAATAACCGCTTTCAAAGGCAGGGACATATTATGGTCGTGGAGATGGCTTAGCTGGGATGCAGCTAGTCATTTTTCCCTGCTGATATTTTATTAATATATGTTATTAACCTTGATTCTCCTTCCCTGTGGTGCTTTATTATCTGAGCTAATTAATTCTTCTTGCCAGGTTCACAGGGAAGGGACGGGCACGTCTGCGTTGGTACACCAGCCCTGTCTCCGGGCGGCGTTACCTGCGCCAGCACGGCTGGGGGTGCCAGCGCAGAGCAGCCCGGGCACGGTGGGGGTTCCAGGCACAGGGTGGGGGTCCGGGCACGGCACGGGGGTCTGGGCACAGTGTGGGGGTCCGGGCACAGCACGGGGGTCCGGGCACGGTGTGGGGGTCTGGGCACAGCACGGGGGTCCGGGCACGGCGGGGGGTCCGGGCACGGCGGGGGGTCCGGGCACGGTGTGGGGGTCCGGGCACAGCACGGGGGTCCGGGCACGGCGGGGGGTCCGGGCACGGTGTGGGGGTCTGGGCACAGCACGGGGGTCCGGGCACGGCGGGGGGTCCGGGCACAGCACGCTGGGTCCGTCCCGTCCCTGTCCCTGGCACTGACAGCGCTGGGGGTGACACCGCTGGGTTTGTACCCCAGCCCAGGGATTCACCGACTGCTCTGGGCCTTTCAACAGCTGCTGTTAACACTCTTCTTCTCCCGCGCCCCCCCCCCCCCCTTCTTTTTGCCCCTTTCTTGTTTTATTTTGTCCTTTCCGCACCTTCCTGCTGCAGCGCTGACATCTGCTAATAGCAGCGGGTCTGCGAGAGAAGCAGTGGAAATCTGGAATGAAATTCTGTGACTGGTAGAGCCTGGCAGGGTAAATGTAATCCTGTTAGCAAGATGAAAATACCATATGCCAGGGAGAGATGGAGTGAGATAAGAAAGGATGATGGTGCTTGCAGAGGACAAAAAAATATGTACACAAGTTAATTCAAAACTAAATGAAAATTGCCTGGATTTGTAAACAATCTTAATGTCCAGAGAATTGCTGATCTGACTGATGTCACCAGATACCTCATTACACGTGGTGACCTCTGCTTTCGCAGCGGGGTTCTGCTGCTGTTCATCTACATGGACCCTGGTGCTGGTTGGAAATGGCATTCCAAGAAAAGATGCATCTAGTTCTCAGCCAGAGCTGGGCTGTGGAGCAGGCAGCTGAGCGAGCCGCTGCCCGAGGGTCCGTCTGTCCGTCCCGCGCTGCCGGCGCAGCCGCGCTCAGCCCCGCAGCCGCGCTCAGCTCCGCAGCCGCGCTCAGCTCTGCAGCCACGCTCTGTTCCGCAGCCGCGCTCAGCCCCGCAGCCGCGCTCAGCTCCGCAGCCGCGCTCAGCTCCGCAGCCGCGCTCAGCTCCACAGCCGCGCTCAGCTCCGCAGCCGCGCTCAGCTCCACAGCCGCGCTCAGCTCCACAGCCGCGCTCAGCTCCGCAGCCGCGCTCAGCTCCACAGCCGCGCTCAGCTCCGCAGCCGCGCCCCCGCTGGGACATCCCGGAGATCCGAAACCCCGCGCTGCTCCAGGGACACCGTCCGACAGCCGCCTGCAGCGCACGGCTGGCGTGCGAGTGTTCTTCTGTGAACCGGGCTGCCATTTGTCTTTGTAGATGTCTCTAATACATTAATACAAATGGTGTAGTAGTAGAAATGCATTATAATACTGCGCGGTGTTGCTCTTAGTAATTCTCCTCTTTCAGCGGGCGAACACTTCCTTGCTCATTTGTATTCATTGTTTTGATGCTTAACTTGAAAAATGTGTATTATACAACAGGCTGAAATCCATGAGGAATAAAAGAAAAGAACCCAAGGGGATAATAAGCACCTCGGCGCTGCTGTAATGTCTGGTGCTGCTCACATCAAAGCAGCCGGAGGCATCACCGCTGTGCCGGGAGGGAGGGGCTGCGCCGGAGCGTCCCCGGGGATGGGGGACAGGGGGACAGGGGACAGGGGGACGGGGGACAGGGGGATGGGGGGACAGGAGGACAGGGTTCAGGGGACAAGGGGACGGGGGGCGCCGCAGGGCTGGTCCCTCCTCCCGCCGTCCCCGTGACCCGTCTGGGCGCTGAGCCCGCGCACAGTCCTGGGGCAGCACCGGCTGCCGGGACACGGCGATGAGGGTTGTGGGTGTATATCTGTGTGTCTGTCTGTAGCACCCGCCGTGCGTTTCATGCGGCACACATGCTCTGTACCAGAGCTCAGGCCGTGAGCTGCTGCTGGGAACAACCAGACCTGTCGAGCGGTGGTGAAATTCTCAACAGTTTTGTTCACAAAAGGCGGGTTTTGTGTGAGACAGGCAGCGTTCCTCCACCTCGAGCGGTGAGAGCGGAGGACGTGTAATCTGTCGTCTGCTTGGAAGCAGAAATCAAGGTGGTTTTGAGTAGCAAATGCAAGTTTTGCCCTTTTGTGTTTCCAGACTATCGTGTCTTGTTACGGCAGTTTGACAAGTCATTTCATACGCTGTAGCACCGGTGAAACCCGGTTTCCTACAGAATTGTCTCCAGGCTGAGCTGACACATCTTCAGTGTTTAAAAAGAGTGGAGTCTGTTCTGGCGATATTAATAAAGGATTTCTGAACTATCCAGCCACTCACTGTCATGAAACTCGCGGGAACGTCACGTCCTTGCAGCCCCAGCCCCTTGGCTGAAATCGGCCTGGGGGCCGCGATACGGATACGAGCAGGAGGTGCACGTGTACGCAGAATCTCCTGAGCGCTGGTTCTGTGCCAAACCGGACTGAAAATAAACCCCGAAGTGGGTCGGGCTGCAGCGGAACAGTCTTGGGCAGGTTCCTCTGCCTAATTCAGCTGGTCCGGGTGTCTGTGGTGGCCGCCCCGTCACCCTCTGCTCCGAGCGCCTCCCGGCGGCACCGGCGGCTCGAGCGTCCCCGCCACGGGCGTTCGGTGCCCCCGGCGAGCAGCTCTCGTTGAGTCTCTGGTGTTCAAGGGAAGGTTTTGGTTATTTCAGATATAGTTGTCTTTAGTAACCTCATCCACATTCTGCCTCGTCATCCATACTGTGCAATCCTGTATTTCATTTTGAGATATTACCACCGCAAGTTTTTACCATGAGGGCGTATCTGTAAAAACCATTAATATTCAAATAACTTTTCTAAATAAGCAACTATGCCAGAGTAGTTATTTGTTGCTCTTTATGATGACAGATGACTTATCTTCGTGGTTTCTCCAACACATTTCTCCAGAGGAAATTAGATCCAGTACTCAGTTTAAGCTGTGCCAGGGAGAAAACGTTTCTATAAATACTTAATAACTCATCTGGAGAGATGACAAATATTGGTGTGTCCTCCACAATGTCATGTTGGTCATTGAGTCTGGTTAAAATTCCGTGGTTTATAATATCCAGAAGGGTGTCCCGGTGGTTTTGAAGTGGGAACGAGAACAGACGGACCAGCCTGGGGCTCCGGACCCCAGGGCTCCCGCATCCTGCTCTGGGAGGCGGCGGGAGCCCGAGCGGCCCGCGGACGGTGGGTTCCACTCATTGGTTGATTCGTAAAGACTCAAACATGACCGTTGTTTTGCTGCTGACTCTGAGGTAATGGGTTTTTTTGGCAGTTAACTTGTTATAGAACCTCAGATGTCAGGAAATATGGTACCAGCCCGTCTGTGTGAATAACGGCATTACCAGCTCCAGCCACTTTCAGAATAAGCTCTAAAATTGTGGCTAAACCAGTAAATAGTGTCCAGCTGCAGAAGTCAATGAGCCAGTCCCTCCCTGCGCTTGGGAAAATGTGCTTTCTGTACCTCTTCTGACATGTCAGGTTATTTTTAGCCATAATTAAAATCCTAACATACAATGTCATAGAATCCATTCTGTTAACTGATGTGCCAGCACTTTTTTTTATTAAATAGACTATAAAAAGTTTTTAATTTTGGTATTTGGAGCCTTGAAGGAGAAAGCCCCCTGTGGTTGGTGCTCGGTGACAGCCAGTCAATGGATTCAAACAGCCTGGTGGTGGCTCTGCCTGTCTCCCAGCACTAAATTACAGAATTAATGGGCTTTTAGAAGAGACCGACACAGAGTTACTGTGGAAAAGACAATTAAATGTGGAAAGCCACTTTTCTCACCGCATTTAATTTTAACTGGAGGCTTTGAGACTCAATAAATCTTTTTCTTGTTTCATTCTCACATTTTCCGCAGGTATTCAAGTCTTTAAGGAAAGTACCTGGTATAAGTGACTTAATTTTTCCTTCCCTTGTATCCTTTGCTTTTGTCAAGTCTTTTCTTTTTCCTCTCCTCCTCCTCAATGTAAAGACGAGATGCTTTCTGATCACCAACGTTCCGCTTTCCTTGGGACTGCTGGCACTAAGGTAGCGCAGGTGTTGTGAAGATGCGGCGGGACGGGAGTCCCGGTCCCTTCGGGGTGTCTCTGGCACATCCAGCCCGGGCAGAGCGCGCGGGGCCGTTTGCCCGGGACGGCCGGGGCGCTGGGACCGGCGAGGGGCCGCGGCCGCGCAGCCCTCGCGGCTCTGCCGTCTCTCCCAGGGCCTTCGCCTCCGCGTTCCGCGGCGACGGGGAGCGGAGGATGCTCAGAACACGCGGGTCTCTGTGCCCTTTCCCTGCAGCTCCCGTGTCTGCCTCGCCTGGCAGCGGTTGGGTGTCTGTCCCGGCTGATGGAGCAGTTCGCCCTTTAGAAGGACCCACGTCTCTGTGGGCACAGGGTTGGCCGATGGCAGCTGACACTCGCGATGGCAGCGGGACGAGCCCTGGCCACGCGCCGTCCTGTTCCCCGGCCCCGAGCAGCGCCGGGCTGGGCTGCCGGAGCGGCCACGGACATGGCGTCTGTTCGGGTGACGGGGCGGTGACGGACACGGTGTCTGTTCGGGTGACGGGGCGGTGACGGACACAGTGTCTGTTCAGGTGACAGAGAGGATGGACACGGTGTCTGGGTGTCTGTCTGGGTGACAGACACGGTGTCTGTTCGGGTGACAGAGCAGTGACAGTCACGGTGTCTGTTTGGCTGTTGAGGCGGTGTTGGACACGATGTCTGTCCCTCCGGCTCCGGCGCAGCCAGGGCCAGGGCAGCGAGTCCTGCCTGGCGCTGCGGCCTGTCCTCGGATGGCTGTGTGGGGCCACCAATGTCCCCGAACCTTGTCACGAGGTGCCGAGGGCTCAAGGAGGCTGCGCAGCCACGGCCCGCAGCAGCATTACTTATGCTTGCTGCTGTATTGTAATAAATTCCGTTGTGATATTGTTGACGAGGGTGAAATGAACTTGCAATAGCTTAAAGCAAGATAGGTTAATTAAAAAACCTTGATCAAAGCATCATAAACCACATAAAAGGTTCCATCTTTTAATTATTTTCAAATGGTCTCTCAGGCAATAAGGCCAAAAAAAGTCCCTGTTCCCAGGGCCCGTGAGCTGTGAAAATTCTTGTGTCGTCACATCAGATGCAGTTATCACTTGCTGTGCAAATGAGAGGAGCCGAGTTCAGGATGGACGCCCTGGTTAAGGGTGAGGAGGAGGCGCTGCTGACGGCCGTCGGGCTCGTGTGCCGAGCAGGTGCGGGTCCGGTGCCGGCGCTGTCTGACGCCAGGAGGGCTCTGGAGAGCGCGGAGCTTGCTCGGTCCCCAGCGGCCCTGGCAGTGACACTGGGGAGCTGCGGCAGCGATGGGGCTCGAGCTCCTGCCGCGGCGGGCGCTGCGCAGTTCGCTGTGGGGGGACGGGGACGCCCGGGGCAGGGGGCAGCGCGCGGAGCTGCCGCAGCTGCCCGGTCCTGTGTCTGCGTGTGAGGACCAGGGCTGTTCATCGCATCCCGCCGTGTGCTGCCTTCAGGTGGACCTCTGGGCTTGCTCTGTTAATTAATTGGCTTGATGAAGTCAGATTAGGCACAGGCATGCGTGCGTCCACAGCCCAATGGCAGAGGAGGCTGCGAGTGTGTCTGGGTGCGGGGCCGGCGCCAAGCCTCATCTCCCGCATCCTCCAGCACCTGCTCCTGCCCTTTCCCTTGTTCTTCCTTCCTGTCAAACCTCGTTTCCCGGGCCGCGCTCTCCCACCTCCAGCGCTGGAGAGGACAGCTCTTTCCTCTCAAATACCAGCCTGCAGCCCACTCACCCATCGCTTTCAGTGCAGTCTTTGTTACAGAGACATCAAAACGCGGCATCCTCTGGGAAAAGGAGGAGAAAATGAAACAGCAGTGGCGAGCAGAAGCGGCGGTTGGCCCTTCCTGGAAAAATCATCTGCCCAAATGTGCGCTCAGCGCTTAAACACGGTACCGCACAGCAGAAGCAGCTCGGGCTCTGTGCACAACAACGTTATCATGGGCTGCCTGAATAAGGAGCGCAGCTTCGCGCTTTCCCCTTCTATAGAAGAGATTTATTATGAAAATCAGGTCACAGCTTCAGAGCACATATGAAAACAGTTGGCTTCATAACCTTGGGAAAAAAGATAAATAAAGAAATCTCATGAGACACACGTGAGAACCTAGGAAGTACTAAAACATATGTTGGAACATATTGATCCCTGAAAGCCTCCTGCAGCAGATATGAATCTCTTTCATTTCCAGCCACCCTGATGGTTTAATGAGGACAGCGTGTGCCTCTCACCTGTGTAAATCACTTATGCAGATTTTTGGAGCTGTGTCTGGGCCACTCAGAGAAGCGGGTGGCAAACGTCTCAGCTTCGTGGGTCGTGGGGAGGCGGGCGGCTCTGCGCCGAGGGGCTGGCAGCTCCGCGGGCGCGTCGGCGCTGCCGTCGGTCACGTCGGGGACAGCGGGGCCCGCGTGCGTGGGGTCGAGCCGCGCGCCCCGCTCCGCGCGGGCCGGCGCCCGTCCTGGCGCTGCTCCGGCTGTCAGCCCATGGGCCCAGCCACGCACCCCGCTCCGCGCGGGCCGGCGCCCCGTCCTGGCGCTGCTCCGGCTGTCAGCCCATGGGCCCAGCCACGCACCCCGCTCCGCGCGGGCCGGCGCCCGTCCTGGCGCTGCTCCGGCTGTCAGCCCATGGGAGAACAGGCGCTGCCGGGCGTCGGGAGGCGAGGGACGGACCTGGAGGTCACCATGAGCTGCTTCGGTATTTGCATCACGAGCAAAGCAAATCAGTCCTGAAAATGACACCGGGATGGTTGTACAGCTCTGTACCAGCGTTTAGCGCAGATCGGAGGCGGGAGAACAGGAGGGAGAGATGACGCTCAGAGAGAATTTCATTCCAGCAATTAAAGAATCGCTCCACTCCTATGATTAACTTCACGTTCACGGGCTGAATGCGAAAGCTGTTAGTAGGGGCATTGCTATTCCATACCTGCCATGAACAATGGAATATTTGTTCTGCCCGGGAGGATTACACCTTCCATTAATCTGAGTTTTATTGAAAGTTTAAATAACAGACAGACAAAATTTGATCAATTAGCAGGGTAATTCCAAGGAGATGTCACCGCGAAATTAAATCTCAGGCATTTCTAATGCAAAGAAGCCTGGGAGCTCCCTCCAGTTTTCTTTCAAAGTAACAGTGTTTATATTTGAATTGAAAGTTTATTCTGCTTTGTGCATCTTCTACTAATTTTAATTTAACACTGTAATGAGAACGGTTTTCTATTACAGTGTCCACAGCGCTTTGCAGGAAAGCCAAAGACTGTCTCACAAATGGAGGAAACACACAGTTTTTGGTAGGATTCAGTAGCCGTGTTAATCTCCCGAAGGAGAGATGCTGCTCAGGCGCGGGGTCAGGCCCGTGCTGCGGCGGAGCGGGGGCTCCTCGCCCCTCACACCGTTTCCTTCGTGCCACAATCCTGCCCATGGAGCGAGGGCGTTGGGGCTCAGCGAGGCTGTTTCACAAGTTCTTTTCCTCAGTAAAGCGGCAATATGACTAACCCGCATTAAAAAAAGGCAGCCGAAAGCTGCTGGTGGCTTGGCTGCAGCAGCCTCTGCTCCATATGGTGTGTTAAATGCCAGCACAAGAAATTAACTCTCATAAATAAGTAATAAGGGATGACTTGCCCTGATCTGGCCGGGCTGGCTTCCCACATAACACAGCGATTAACTCCGGCTGTGCCGCAGCCGCCACACGGGTGGTGCTGGGGCTGCGGGACCCCGCGGGGCTGCTCCGGGCGGGTTTGTCACCGTGCTGGGCACCGCGGGGACGGCAGAGCCGGGGATCGGGCACCGCACTCGCTGCCTGTTCCCGGCAGCTCCGCCGTGCCCAGCCGGGCAGGGGCAGCGCTGGCTGCGGCGCTGGCTGCGGTTCAGGAGCTGGTTCGGGAACTGCTGGGAGGCACCGGCCTCGGGCAGCACGTCTGGAGGAAAATGTGCTGTCCCTTGTCCCTTCCACCCGCTGTGCCGTCCCTTGTCCCTTCCACCCGCTGTGCCGTCCCTTGTCCCACCCGCTGTGCTGTCCCTGTCCCTTCCACCCGCTGTGCCGTCCCTTGTCCATTCCACCCACTGTGCTGTCCCTGTCCCTTCCACCCGCTGTGCCGTCCCTTGTCCATTCCACCCACTGTGCTGTCCCTGTCCCTTCCACCCGCTGTGCCGTCCCTTGTCCATTCCACCCGCTGTGCTGTCCCTGTCTCTTCCACCCGCTGTGCTGTCCCTTGTCCCACCCGCTGTGCTGTCCCTTGTCCCTTCCACCCGCTGTGCTGTCCCTTGTCCCACCCGCTGTGCTGTCCCTTGTCCCTTCCACCCGCTGTGCCGTCCCTTGTCCCACCTGCTGTGCTGTCCCTGTCCCTTCCACCCGCTGTGCTGTCCCTGTCCCTTCCACCCGCTGTGCTGTCCCTGTCCCTTCCACCCGCTGTGCCGTCCCTTGTCCCACCCGCTGTGCCGTCCCTTGTCCCACCCGCTGTGCTGTCCCTGTCCCTTCCACCCGCTGTGCTGTCCCTGTCCCTTCCACCGCAGCCCCGAGCTGCCGGCCAGCCGCCCATGGTGACTTGGCTCGTGCCTGCCTGAATACTTACAGCCAACAAATTTTCCACTGGAAAATGACTTTGTCGTAACTCCAGGTGTTTGAGGCAACATATTTCCAACAAAATGTGTATTCTGGGGGAACCTGAAAGAAAGCAGAACCCCTTTGGGGAGGCTGCGGCGTTCAGACCCGCTCCCAGCAGAAACAATTGAGGTTGAGTGGCGTCGCTGTGAGTCGGGCGGATCGGCGGGTGGTGTCTGAAGTGCGGCAGTACAGCTCCTCATAACCAGCGTAATGACGGATAATGTTAAATAGCCTGTGACTATATATCTGACATAATCTGCTAAATTAACTGAAGATCTGCTAGCATTGTGTTCCTCACCTTAGTGTCACCATCACCGGGAGGCTGCGGCTCTTCCCACTGCCCTGTAAGGTAATTTCTAAAAACTTTTTGTTCTTGTCCTGGAGGTAAAATACAACATGGAAATTGCCAGGGGCAGTTTTCTCGGTCTGAGGTTCCAGCGTGGCCTTTCCTGACCGTTGGACATTTGCCACAAACACTATAATCCCAGCAATGCTTTTCTCTTAAGCAGATGTGCTCAAGGAGCTGTGAAGTAGGTCAGGAAACATTAAAGAGTGTATTTGATTCATTGTGAACTGTGGGCGCAGCGCTGGGTTTAAGGCTGAGATGTCATTACTCAGATGCAATGGGAGCTGCTGCTTTCAGTTTTGCTTTAGAAAATAGCCAAGGTAAGGAAGGGAGAGAGGAGGGACCCACGGTCCCCCCCACGGCGGCCCCGCGCGGCACTGTCCGCTCGCCAGGACCCACGGCGGCCCCGCGCGGCACCGTCCGCTCGCCGGGATCCACGGCGGCCCCGCGCGGCACCGTCCGCTCGCCGGGATCCACGGCGGCCCCGCGCGGCACCGTCCGCTCACCGGGATCCGCGTGGCACCGTCCGCTCGCCGGGATCCACGGCGGCCCCGCGCGGCACCGTCCGCTCGCCGGGACCCACGGCGGCCCCGCGCGGCACCATCCGCTCACCGGGATCCGCGCGGCACCGTCCGCTCGCCGGGATCCACGCGGTTGGGCTGAGGGCGGCAGAGGGTGTTGGAAACGCGGGAGCCGCAGCTGCCTCCTGAGCGAGCCGCCTCTCGGGGGACGCTCCTCGTGTACTTTCTGAAGTGTTGACAGCTTTTCCTCCTCACGGTGCTTTACCGGCCTGTGTGTCCAGGGTGCAAAGTTTTCATTTCCTTTAATGATTCTCAAGAAATTATTGAGAAATCAAAATATGTCTCAGAGTTATCTTCAAGGCTTACTGTAGTTCAAGTGGTTTCCATAAATCCACAGTGCAAATGCTATTTTTTAAAGCTTTACTGTTCCCCAAACGACTGTAATGGCGCATTGACTGACTCTACTAGGGTCCTGGGAGTTTGGAAAAGAAAAAAATAGCTTAGCAAGCAAGAACTCTTGAAATATATGTGAAAGTTCTCAGATTTCATCTAATCTCTCTGCTTTGGGTATGTAAGCCAGGCGTTGTCTCTACGGTTAACGGCGCCCTCCGTTCCGGGCGCGCGCTCGGCGCCGGTGCCGCGGGGGAGCGGGGGCGCAGCCCTGGGGCTGCTGGGCTCCCACGGATCTTCACGTAGCAAATCCTCTTCCAGCCTGGGGTCCCCGCGGTGAACCCCCTGCGGTCACACTGCATCGCTTGGATGGGGTTTTGCCTTTTGCGCCTGTGCCCGCTCTTTGGGGGATGAAGCTCCAGAATTCCCTCCGGAATTTAGCAAGGACACATGAGCCTCATGTAAGTGATTGCCTCGGTTTGCCAGACTTGCAGAGAAGTGCTGTCAACCCACCTTTTGTTACAACCGTTCTTCGCGTTGATAACCCAGTAGAACTGTTCTTGATGAAGACGGGAGGCTGCAGGCAGCGGGGGCGGAGGATGTCACCGCTGGGGCAGCAGATCGCTCGTGCTGTTCAGAAAGCTGGTTACATTGAAATGCTCTTTATATTTCTACAAAGAACTGAAAAACAGAACATAAACTGAACTTCTGTCTTTGGACAGAAAACAGAAGGCTTCGGTGGTGCTGGTCCCTTTTGGCACATTCTCATCCTACATTATAGCAGACCCTGCCATAGACAGATCAATAGATTTGCAGATGTACATACACAGGTACCTCTCCAGCTCTGCACGTGCAAGTCTGAATGCTCCTGGTACGTTACTCTGGTAAATGCATTGGTTTGATTTGCAATGAGCCCTGGCACTGCCTGGGAGGAGGAGGAGGAGGAGGGGGAAGGCAGCAGAGTGGATGTCACTGGCCAGGGAGCCCCAGCCCGGTGCCCATGGGGAGGCCAGAGTGGAGGCCAAGGTTCTGTTCATCGCGCACCCTGGGGCCCGCGGGCGCTGGGGGGACGCGGCGGCTGTGCCGGGGGGATGAGGTGAATATGCCGGAGGCGGCTGTGCCGGGGGGACGGGGCGGCTGTGCCGGGGGGGATGAGGTGGATATGCCGGGGGGGATGAGGTGGATATGCCGAGGCGGCTGTGCCGGGGGGACGAGGCGGCTGTGCCGGGGGGACGAGGCGGCTGTGCCGGGGGGATGAGGTGGATATGCCGAGGCGGCTGTGCCGGGGGGACGCGGCGGCTGTGCCGGGCAGGACGGCTGCTCCCGGGGGGTGCCGGCGATGCCGCGTCCCGTGTCCCTCGGCCCGCACGCTGAGAGCGGCCGAGCGACGCTCCCTCCTGCCCTGCGATCCTCACGTGTCCGCGCAACAGCATCAACACGCGGTGGACAGAACTCCATACCCTGGATCTGTTTAACCTAATAAATAGTTTCAGTTAATGGACAGCAGAAGGAATGATGCTCGGTAAATTTGATTTTATGAGCCTTTCACTTATTTGCTGTGCCCATTAGGTCGGAAGTTAGGTAATGGTAAGTGTCCATTAGTGCATTAGCTCAGCGATGAGGGAGCTGAATTAAAAAAGAAAAAGAAATGTGGAAGAAGCCCCGAAGCCATGTGCATTTATTAAGCCCTCAGCTCATTAGCGATGACTCTAACGGGCACCGAGCTGGAGGGACGGGGCGGTTTGGTCTCCGGGGGGAGGTGCAGGACCCAGAACAGCATGGCAGGAGGGTCCCCATGTGGGGTCCGTCCCGGCTCGTCCGCGAGGAGCGGGGCTGCGGCTCTAATTACAGACACAGGGCCCGCTCATAACAACCAGAGTAACCATGTCATTGGTCATCCCTTCTTTTGCTCATTTCCTTTAAAATTTTTACTCTGCCCAGGCAAATTAGTTTTCAAAATCTCTTCTTCCAATTTCCTAGGTACCCTGGGATTATTTACACACCCCACAAAGAGCTATTTACTATTCCGGGTAATTCAATGAACAATTACTTGCTCTGAATTAATATGCAACGCTATTCTAAGTGCTAGCAATTTAGTGGTAATTGGAACATTGGCTTACCCTGGAAAAACACGCAGCTTTACAAGTTAGTTTTCACAAGCCGCATTAATGCAGCAGGAGAGGCAGATTGCCTTGTTTACACGCCAGGAAGGAGCCGTCGCTCGTTAGCCACCGGGGGTACGTTTTCCCCCCGCGCTCTGCCCGGCCCTGCCCGCAGCGCCGGGTGCGCGAGCAGCCCGCACCGGGAGCGGCTCTGCGGGTGTGTGAGCAGCGGCCGCGGGGCTGTCCCGCCGGCACCGGGAGCGGCTCTGCGGGTGCGTGAGCAGCGGCCGCGGGGCTGTCCCGCCGGCACCGGGAGCGGCTCTGCGGGTGCGTGAGCAGCGGCCGCGGGGCTGTCCCGCCCGCACCGGGAGCGGCTCTGCGGGTGCGCGAGCAGCGGCCGCGGGGCTGTCCCGCCGGCACCGGGAGCGGCTCTGCGGGTGTGTGAGCAGCGGCCGCGGGGCTGTCCCGCCGGCACCGGGAGCGGCTCTGCGGGTGTGTGAGCAGCGGCCGCGGGGCTGTCCCGCCGGCACCGGGAGCGGCTCTGCGGGTGTGTGAGCAGCGGCCGCGGGGCTGTCCCGCCCGCACCGGGAGCGGCTCTGCGGGCTCCCTGCGGCGCTGCAGCAGAGACGCAGCATCGGGGACGCAGGGGGAGACCCGGGCACCCGTCCAGCGCCCCGAGCCGGGAGCCGGGCTGGGGGAGCTGCTCCAGGGCTCTTCAGACTTCTGAGCCGGTTACCCAGAGATGCGTTGCAGATGCTGAAGGAGAGTCGGGTGGGTGCAGGTGTGTGGAGAAGCAGCAGTTCTGAAAAATGGAACACGACCTGCATGCACACTGGAGTTACCGCCCGTGAGCTGTTGGTGAACCCGTTGCCATGGCAGGGAGCTTTGCTTCGGGTTCGCTCACAGCGTTCGGCTGCGCTGGCTGTAGGGCTGGTACCTAATGAATTGCATTGTGCTCGCTCAGCTGGTGAGCGATAGTTAAATCCAATAACAGCGTCAGTCCCATCAGCAGACACGTTTCAATTTCAATTTGTTGGATGCACTCTGACCGAGGACAAACAGTGGGTGGAACAGAGACCTATCTTTGAAACTAATGGAAACTGATATACAGAAAATGAGATCTGTTTGCTCTGCCTGTGTTGTCTGCTCGCTTTCCTGATTTGGTTCCACTTACAAGGGTTACTTAAGATGCTAACGCTTCACCAGGGCTTCCCAGATAATGAAAACAACTTTGTTAGGACTGCAGGACAGGGAAAGAGACAATAAGTTGCATTTGTTTGACACAATTTGAGTCCCCAGTGGGAGCACTTGAAACCTGTGCAATCCAAGCGTGTTACTGTGCCCTTCGGGAGCTTCTCCTGCATCTTCCTGCCCCATGTACAACCTCCCCTGTCCTCCCGTCCCGTGTACAACCTCCCATCCCCTGTACAACTTCCCATCCCCTGTACAACCTCCCATCCCCTGTACAACTTCCCATCCCCTGTACAACCTCCCATCCCCTGTACAACCTCCCGTCCCCTGTACAACCTCCTGTCCCCTGTACAACCTCCCATCCCCTGTACAACCTCCCATCCCCTGTACAACCTCCTGTCCCCTGTACAACTTCCCATCCCCTGTACAACCTCCCATCCCCTGTACAACCTCCCATCCCCTGTACAACCTCCCATCCCATGTACAACCTCCTGTCCTGTGTACAACCTCCCGCCCCGTGTACAACCTCCCGCCCCGTGTACAACCCCCCGCCCCGTGTACAACCTCCCGTCCCATGTACAACCTCCCGCCCCGTGTACAACCTCCCGCCCCATGTACAACCTCCCGCCCCGTGTACAACCTCCCGCCCCATGTACAACCCCCCGCCCCGTGTACAACCTCCCGTCCCATGTACAACCTCCCGATGGGTCACTGTCACACGCCTGACCCCGTGCCAGATGGGTCATTGTCACACACCTGACCCTGTGTGCCCAGGGGCTCCATGGAAGGTCCCATCTGTCCCCTCCTGCTCTTTACAGTGGCTCATGGTCCTTGTCTGGACTCGGGTCCAGCTCTGCAGTGCCACCGGCGCTCCTGCGCGCCTGGTGCCGGCCCTCCCGGGCGCATCTCCAGGGACATCCGTGGGGTGCACGGCCTGAGCCTCAGCCCTGGGCACACGGGCTTGTGGAACGCCACTGCAGAGCCAAAATTGGGAGCGATGTCTTCCTCGCACTCGCTGCAGTCCCTGTTCCCCAAGACCATGCATTCTTAAAGGGTGATTAATATGATGTTTGGGAGAGGGCATTACGCGAGACATCCTATTTACAAAAAGCTTCCTAGTGGAGTATTTGAGAGAACAGGGATCCGGAGAGAGCGTAGTGTGTGTTGTTGGTAATGTAAAGGGACACCGTTATTTGTATTGCATCGCTGAACTCCATTAAGTCTTTTATTCACCTTGTTCTCTGGACAAACGCTGTTTCATGTGAAGCCATCTACCGATCGGAACCCATCAGCAAATCGCTCTGTCATTTTTTATGCCTGAAAGGAAGCAGACTGCGCTGAATCCTGACGGCACGGGCTCGCGGTGCTGCCGGCTCGGTGCGGAGTGGCCAGCGGCGCCCGGCAGCACCCCGGTTCGACATGCAGCACCCCGGTTCGACATGCAGCACCTCGGTTCGACATGCAGCACCCCGGTTCGACATACAGCACCTCGGTTCGACATGCAGCACCCCGGTTTGACATGCAGCAGCCTGGTTTGACATGCAGCAGCCTGGTTTGCCCGGCAACACCCCGGTTTGCCGGGCAGAATGCTGGTTTGACATGCAGCACCCCGGTTTGCCCGGCAGCACCCTGGTTTGACATGCAGCACCCCAGTTTGACATGCAGCAGCCCGGTTTGCCCGGCAGCATGCCGGTTTGACATGCAGCACCCTGGTTTGCCCGGCAGCACCCCGGTTTGCCCGGCAGAGTGCCGGTTTGCCCGGCAGAGTGCCGGTTTGCCCGGCAGCACCCCGGTTTGCCCGGCAGAGTGCCGGTTTGCCCGGCAGCACCCCGGTTTGCCCGGCAGAGTGCCGGTTTGCCCGGCAGCACCCCGGTTTGCCCGGCAGAGTGCCGGTTTGCCGGGCAGCACCCCAGTTTGCCCGGCAGAGTGCCGGTTTGCCGGGCAGCACCCCGGTTTGCCCGGCAGAGTGCCGGTTTGCCGGGCAGCACCCCGGTTTGCCCGGCAGAGTGCCGGTTTGCCGGCAGCAGGGCTGTCCCTCGCCGGTGACCCGGCCCAGCCGCTGCAGCCCGAGTTGGCTGTGACGGGAACAGCCGGAGACGGGCCCGTTTGCAGGAGCGGCTCCTCGCTGTGCCGAGGCCTCTCCGGGGCCGGCTCTGCTGGAGCTTGCCCAGCACGTCCCTCTGTCCCGCCGGTGTCCCCGTGGGCGCTGCCCCCGCCCGCTCGGTCCCGCCGGCTCTGGCCGTGGAGTGTCGCGGGTGGCGCGTCCCCCCTCGGGTCTCGGGTCCCTCGGCTCCGCGCGCCGCCCGCTTCCCTCTTCTCTGCATTGAGATGAATGTTTAAACAGCACTTGTCCTATAAATCTCCCTGGGCGGCTTTCCTCAGAACAAATAGTTAGTGGGAGAACAAGGCATCTATTTGAGAATGACAGCGTTTCCAATCCATCTATTAGGCAGGTAACGGCTCTCTCCCGAAATGTCAGATCGACTCTTCATCTTCCGCCGGTGTCGTTAGCACGTTATGGCAGAATACGGTGCTGCCTATATTTATTTACAAGGAGAAAGAGTCATGGAGATTAATTGCATGGTTGAATATGCAATATGGTAAACAGTTATTTGGAAATGATTGTTTGTGTTTAATTATGACGTGCAGGATAAGTTTAACAGTCATAAATTTTTCATTGGATTGTAAATGCAAATACAAGCATTGCAATATATCAGGGAAACACATAAATCAGAGCCTCCCTTTGCAGCAGCCCCTACAGCATAACACTCCCATAGCATAACACTCCTATAGCGTAACACTCCTATAGCGTAACACTCCCATAGCGTAACACTCCCATAGCATAATGCTGCCATAGCATAACACTCCCATAGCATAACGCTGCCATAGCATAACACTCCCATAGCATAACGCTGCCGCAGCGTAGCGCTGCCGTCCCTGGGAGCTGCGGGCCCCGCGCCTGCTCCCCTGCTCCCCCATTCCCCTGTTGGGCACAATGAGAGGCTGATAGCGGCTGGTGAAAGGCAGCCTGCTTTAAAAGGCTTTCAGCAATCCTGGGAAATGTTGTGCATTGTTCTGGTTTTTCCCTTTGATAATTAACTAGCCTGGGCCGTGTAATTTTACATATAATTTCTCTTTTCGCCGCATGCGCGGGAGGCGTTCGGAAGCGCTCGTCCTGCCGGTCGGGACAGACCCCACGCTGCTCCTCGGCCTCCAGAGCCTCGCTGCATCTTAGGAGCAAACATTGTCTTTATGTCTGTCTTGGGCTCTGTTTTCGGGGTGATTGCTCTGCAGCAGGCATCTCTTTGGTGCAGAAAACCATTCTCTAACCAAGGTGAGACACGCTTGTCAGTAAGTGGTGGTGGTGCCGGGCAGGGTGGACAGGGTCAGGGTGCCCACGAGCCCCCCGTGGCAGCAGAAATCCACTGTACCAGCCGTGTCACCCGTGGCACTGGCAGGTGGGACACGAAACGGGTCCCCCGGCATTTCAGGGGTGCGAGCGGGTCCCAAGGCCGGCGTTAGGCGGGTCTTGAGCCTGGATGTGCCGACAGGGCCGAGCTCGAGCTGGAGGACACCTCAGGTGCTCCCGACCTTGTCATCAAACCTGAAGATGAAATATCTCCCCAGATGAGCTCTGTTTAACATGTTTTCTGCCTATTTTAGTAGCGCTATCGTAGCACACTGTGGCTGTGGTTTACGTGGCGATGGCGGAGGGACCTTCCCTGCATTTTACTGCCACTTTGGTTCCGGTGCCTGAACGGTGAACGATAATGGACTCACTCGCCCTTCAGAGACCTCCAGAGACAGTCACCAGTCACCCGACACGGCGGACGGGAGGGACGGGACGGGACAAAGCGCATAAACTGCACGTGGATGTTTTTACTGCTGCATATTGTCGCTCCATTTAGCTGTCAAGTGCCCCATTGTTATTCTCTAAGACATACGCATTCACTCCTTTATTCTTTGATTAATAAGATGTAAGAGGGAATTTATGGCCATTGGGATGCAATGACTCAGTTCTGGGGAAAGCTAATCCACTAAAGAAGAGATCACGGGTGGGCAGAGGCAATGTGGGGCTGGGAGCGCTGATTGGGGGAGCCCAGCAGCACCCCGATGTGGGGCTGGGAGCGCTGATTTGGGGGAGCCCAGCAGCACCCCGATGTGGGGCTGGGAGCGGCACCCCGATGTGGGGCTGGGAGCGGCACCCCGATGTGGGGCTGGGAGCGCTGATTGGGGGAGCCCAGCAGCACCCCGCTGTGGGTCCGGGAGCGCTGAGCCGCAGGTGCTGCTGTCTGAACCGCTTTCCCCGCGCCCACCTTGCGATTATTCCGTGCTGGTTTTCATTTCCCGACCCTGTCCCAGTGTCCTGTTGAAGGACACCTTTGAAATGAGGGATGAGCTATAATGAGAAGAGAGATGCAAATTAATCAAAGATGACACTAGAAATGATGTGAAACATAATTTCTTTGGCATAGTGTTCAGCTGTAAGGGGGTGTATATATATATATATGTATATGTGTGTGTATACACAAGCTGTCATTGCTCATCACTTGCAACTCTCCTGCAGGACGATACAAAGATGAGTGAATGGAGGTGCGGGGCGACCTCTGGAGTCACTTCAGAAGTTGTGGGTCCACGTGTCTCTCTTGGTTTCCTCTGTGATTCCAGGTGGAACCTCGGCCATCGCGGGTGGAGCAGCAGGTGCCACCAGCACCTTGTCCCCGAGGAGCAGGTGAGTGACAGTGACACACGCAGAGATGGGCTGGATACTATGTGTGTGTATGTATAATCTATATCTGTAAATCATATATGTTATATATGCTGTGTATTGTATATTTATAGTGTATATATACATGGGTGTATGTATATATAAATATATAGGTAGAAAAAGAGCATGAGAATATGCAACTGTATATATATATATATATATAGTAGTATATATACATATATATATATGTATTGTGTGTACTTCTGTATTTATAGTGTATACATAGTATGTGTTTTTATCTACATACATACTGCATGAAAGCCAGCCAGAGTACATGCACATGTATATACAAACATACAGATACACAGGGTGTGCATACAGAGTGTATAGTGTGCACATATCACCACCCTCAGCATGTGACTGCATGCATTTGTCTCTCTGTGTGCATCCCCTCTATATAATACATATTATATAACACATATTATATAACATATAATATGTAATTAGATATTGTATCTCACTATATCCATAGAAACGTACCCACAACTATACGACGTGTTATGTTCCTAGAACGTGTCTGCATATGTACACGTATGTTTTCATACAGACACATCCGTGTTCCACACATCGGGGTCAGTGAGGTCCCTCGCACGTGGCGTCACATGCCGCTCGCTGGCAGCCGCGGCACTGGCCCCGTGTCCCCACGGCCCTTCCCGTGTCCCCACAACCGTCCCCGTGTCCCCACAGCCCCACGTGTCCCCATGGCTGGCCCCGTGTCCCCACGGCCCTCCCCGTGTCCCCACGACTGTCCCCATGTCCCCGCGGCCCCCGTGTCGCGCGGTGACAGCGCCGGGCTCGTCTCGGCGGCTCCGGGACGCCGGGGCTGCCAGAACCCGTGTGGCCTGTGCGGCGTGGGGCTCGTTAGCGCAGGATGGTTCGTGTGGGATCGTTAGCGCGGCCTGTGTGCTGAGTCGCCCCTTTCTGTGCAAATACCACGGTAAAGAGACGTGACATTTTCTGGGCCGTTCTGCTGTATTAATAAGATCCCAAGTACAGGGCGACCTTTTCACAAAGGATTTGTAAATGCCAGAAACTGCATAAAAATCTCTTTCTCCAGCAGACAGAGGCGTCATTACTTTGCACTTCTTTCTTAAATGGTGTTTGCCTGCCTTTCCCCTTTGGTTTTTATCATCTCTTTCCCCTAAATGAAAGTAATGAAATCTGTACCGACAGGAACAGGCACAAGAGAGAGTGGGAAGAGTCCGGCGCTGGAGCCCCTGGTCTGGCGCAGCGGGCGCTCCCGACGGCCCAGCTCAGCGCACCCCGGCGCTGTGATCACCCGCATTTCCACAGCAGAGCTGCATCGGTCTGCTTTACAAATTATTTAAAAACAGAACACAACAAAAAGGCAAAATGCTTTTCATAAGCTACAGCTTAAAAAGGAAAAATGGAGGCTGACCGACCCCTTCCCGGCAGCGCAGTTACCGTTCCGACATTTCCATCAGCATCTACGTTTCACTCGTGCAGCGGGAGGCACTACCTCTTGTTCAGCTCACGCTGACTAAAGAGAGTAATTGGTCCCTGTCCTCTTTATTATGTCCCTCTAAGTATTTGCAAAGAGTTATCATGGCTCCCTCCAGTCCTCTTTTCTCATCGCTTAAAGATTCCCAATTCATTTTACTCTGTCCTCCCTGACCCTCCCTCCCACTCCCGCTTTATACATCAAATAACTAAGCCTAATTACTTTGCAGACATATCATATTAGGATGAGAATATTAAGGGGGGAGACGACAAAGTGCGCTGAAAAAGCAATCGCTCGAATTCCCGACTGACCACAGGCTCTCCCCGTGGGCCTGGGCGGCTCAGACCTGGGTGTGGGAGCTCTGCGGACCCCGCGTCTCCATCAGCTGCCACCACGCCAGCAGCTGAAGGCACGCGAGACATCACCGGGCATCACTGACCACCACGGGGTATCACCGGGCATTGCTGGGTATCACTGACCACCACCGGGTATCACTGACCATCGCCGGGTATCACCGGGCATTGCTGGGTATCACCGGGCATTGCTGGTTATCACTGACCATCACCGGGTATCACTGACCATCGCCGGGTATCACCGGGCATTGCTGGGTATCACTGACCATCGCGGGGTATCACCGGGCATTGCTGGTTATCACTGACCATCACCGGGCATCACTGACCACCACCGGGTATCACCGGGCATTGCTGGGTATCACTGACCATCACCGGGCATCACCGGGCATTGCTGGGTATCACTGACCATCGCCGGGTACCACTGGGCGTCGCCGCGCTGCACCGGGACACGCAGCACCGCGGAGACGCGGGCAGAGGCGCAGCATCCCCTCCTGCACCCTGTAACATTAAGACGGGTTAATTTGGCTTTACAAAGTGAAAATGTCAAGCTTCATTTATATGCTGGCACCCAGCGTTAATTACCTTTCCCTTTTTTAGCAGCCATTCTTGTGTTCTGTTTCTTCACTTAAGGCTGATAATAAGCTGTCCGTCTATATAACCATTCTGCCGACACAAATCATGATGAATATGAAAAGCAATAAAAAGCAAATCTAATGAGACATTGCTCAGAATGAGACAAAAAAATTGCACCACGTTCTTTAATCATCAATGTGCAAAGCCAACCGGAATAAATTTGTTTCAAGGAGACCTCATTTCTATTTAAATGTAAAGTACACTGTGATGTTTTAAGAACCACAGAAAACTATGGAGTTCTGATAAAGTATTAGCTTTGTAATCCCAGCCAAAGGAAGAAACCATGAGCAAAGAGCTCCCCCGACACTGCGCAGAGGCCGATGGCTTGTTTAGAGCTTCCAGAGTGAAATGCAGAAAGCAGTAGATCCAACAAGGTCTCTGGAAACTTCAGTCACTGCTCCGGAACTCAAGGACTCACAAAACTGCAGCAGCACCACCAGCTCTGGTAGAAAAGCCTCATTCTGACCTGGTGCTGTTGCAAATAAGAACATCGTTCCATAAAATCAGTGAGAGGTCGGGAGCAGCGTGAGCTGCAGCTCCAGCACCTCCCGGAGCCACTGCAGCGAACGGGCACGGAAATCGCTGCCGCAATGTTCCTCCTTTCCCCCCGCAGCCGTTCTCCCGCGCTGCACTGGGGAGCTCTATCTCTGCACCCATTGCAGAGTGAAATGTAAGACCCAGCTCCACTGAGATGACCCAGGTGGTTCAGAGCAATACACCAAACGCTGTGATTCTGAAGTGGGCTTTATACTGGGAAAACTATGAGATTTAGAGCAACAATGCCGTTCTTCGGGAACGAGAGTCAATTACAGAGCTCGAGGGTACCTGGAAATAAACAAAGGTGCCAAACTGTGTGCTGGTTGCTCTCCCCCTTCCTCCCCGCAGCCACTTCTGCTTCTCATGTGCTCCTCATGCGCCGTTCACACCCAAATACAGACAAACCGGGCGCGTTGGGGACAGCCCTTTGCCAGCGGAGGGGCGCCCGGAGCCGTGCCCGGAGCCGCGCCTGGAGCCGGGCACCAGAACGGCCCCGGCTGTGGCGCCGGGAGCTGCGCAGCCCACCCATCGCCTGCCCCGGCTCCGCGGCAGCTTCACTGAACACCACGTCCCGTGAACCGGCTCCTCCCCTGCCAAAAATCAGCTTACAGATCCTGAGAGTTCACAGGAGAAACCCGCCTGGGGCGCCTGTTCACCCTCTGGTAGAGATTGCAGGACGCACTCAGCTCCCAGTCCTTCCTCCGTTATGCACCGATAACATCATTAAGAAAACGAACTCCCAGCCCAGTGGCCTCGGAAAGTGGGGCATTAATAGGCATTTTGGAAAAGCGGCGTGAAGAAGGTGAGACTATGAATGTTTGCCTTGTGTTCAGGACAACGGGGAAGGGGCACCAGATAAATCACCAGCCACTGAGTAATTAAACAGTGAGAGTGTGACGGCCAGGAGGATAAATGGGTTCAAAAGGGATTCAATTAATTCAAAGGAGAAACCTATCTGTGGCTATTGAGCTCCTTGGTCCCAAAGCAAATTCGGGCTCAGGAAGTCTCTAATCTGCTAATTACTATCAACTGGGAGGCTTATTTGTAAGCACAGGTCACTTGGTAGTTGCCCAGTTCCTGCTGCAGACAGTACTGGGAACAGGTCTGGATGCTCTGATGTGGCCGCCCTTTAGGCTTGTGAGGGCTCGTCTTCCTTTATTTCTTAAATTATTTAGATGATATTTTATTATTGTAATAAAGTAATTGCACTGGCACAAGCTGAACATTAACGTTCGCAGTGTGGGTTGAGAAAAAACATTAAGCCTCCACACTGAAAATGATCCTCAGCAACAACTCAGAGTGTCACCGCAGAAGTTCCCTCTGCTCCTCCTCCGGCTCTTTTGAACCCGCGTGTCCCCACTGCAAACACCGACAGACACAAATCCGCATTCCCTCCCCAGCAGACCCCGGTCCTTGCAATTTCAGATGTGGTTTTGTTCCCTTGTTTTATCTGCATGAACAGTTTGAATGGTTTTATAATTTGCCTGTGCTTCCATTTTATTACGTCTGCCTTCCATCTGTTATGTTTATGGTTTATGTTCCCGTTCTCCTCTCACTAACGCCAGCGGCTCTACTGCAAAACCGATATTGCATCCTAGGAACTTATCACCCCACTCGAAAGATATATCTTGTGCGTGATGGCATAAGAACCGCCCGGGGAAGAACGAATGGATCTTTTGTTAATGATGTTCCCGTAGAAGAGCCCACGCAATAGTTGTACCTGCTGCAAATACGGTCTCGCTGCACTTTGCCCAAGTCGCGCTGAACGGCACAGAGCCCATTCAGCAAATGTAAAGAAGAACGTGGATACCCGTGAGTGTTCATCCTTTAGAGGAGGGACGACACCACCTCCTGTGTTTCTGGAGGGTAAAGGGCTCCCGCGCAGGGAAACCCTCACCCGAGTACCAGCTCCCACACAGGGGAACCCTCACCCGAGTACCAGCTCCCACACAGGGAAACCCTCACCCGAGTACCAGCTCCCGCGCAGGGGAACCCTCACCCGAGTACCAGCTCCCGCACAGGGAAACCCTTACCCGAGTACCAGCTCCCACACAGGGGAACCCTCACCTGAGTACCAGCTCCCGCGCAGGGAAACCCTCACCCGAGTACCAGCTCCCACACAGGGGAACCCTTACCCGAGTACCAGCTCCCACACAGGGGAACCCTTACCCGAGTACCAGCTCCTGCGCAGGAAAACCCTCACCCGAGTACCAGCTCCCGCGCAGGGAAACCCTCACCCGAGTACCAGCTCCCGCGCAGGGAAACCCTCACCCGAGTACCAGCTCCCACACAGGGGAACCCTTACCCGAGTACCAGCTCCCGCGCAGGGGAACCCTCACCCGAGTACCAGCTCCCGCGCAGGGGAACCCTCACCCGAGTACCAGCTCCTGCGCAGGGGAACCCTTACCCGAGTACCAGCTCCCACACAGGGAAACCCTTACCCGAGTACCAGCTCCTGCGCAGGAAAACCCTCACCCGAGTACCAGCTCCTGCGCAGGAAAACCCTCACCCGAGTACCAGCTCCCGCACAGGGGAACCCTTACCCGAGTACCAGCTCCCGCACAGGGGAACCCTTACCCGAGTACCAGCTCCCGCGCAGGGAAACCCTCACCCGAGTACCAGCTCCCGCGCAGGGGAACCCTCACCCGAGTACCAGCTCCCGCACAGGGGAACCCTCACCCGAGTACCAGCTCCCGCACAGGGGAACCCTCACCCGAGTACCAGCTCCCGGGCCTTGGCGGCAGCTGCCACAGCTCACAGGCCCTTGAGCGCAGCGCCCGCTGCAGGAATCCATGCAGCCGAAGATGCAGATTCCCTTAGCATCGTCTCCAGGGCTAAACCAGCACCTCAGACGACAGCAGCTGAGCCCCGCGCCTGCCGCAGTCTTAGGCCAGTTAAAATTTTCACTGATTCGTGGTAACACACAGTTTTTCTCCTGCTTTTGTAATTTTCCAAGCACAAGTATAATTGGCCCTGGCCTGCTACCAAGAGGTGTATTAAAACGGCGAGGAATGAAACTAATGATTGTTAAGAAGATCTAATTGCAAGGATCCCGAGTTGTTCATTACACGTTTATGGCTGCCAACCAGCAGCGCTCAGATAAGGGCCCGTGGGCTGGTTTAGCTCGCCAGGGCACCCAGATGTGTCTGGGCACAAGAATGGGAGGACTGAGGCAAAAATGAATACGGGGCTGCTGAACACCCCGCTGCGCAGCGGGAGAGACTAATTTGATGATGAACCTGTGAGTCCAATAAAAATGGCCATAATTTAAAATGTATTAAAAATATAAGCTGCCAAAGCATCAATATTTAAACACCATCCCCTACAGTGTCACCACAGATTTTGCAGAGAGCAGATATTGTTGAACATGAAGGTGACAAAAGATGCAAGAATAGCCTGAAATGCTGCTTTGGGAAAGTTGAATAAACTGTCTTGGGGCTAAATTTGCACTCGCATGTTCCCCCTCTCCCTGTTAAGACTGTTGTGAAACGGGCCTCCGGTCTCCCCGCAGGTCAAGTGACAACAGAGGAACACGGAGCTCACGTGCAGCCACGCTCAGCCGGGGACCCGCTGCGTGCGCTGGGACAGCCGTCCCGGGCAGGTCCCCAGAGCCCGGGCTGAGCGCTGTTTCAGCGCGGTCAGCGCTGGAACGACCTTTCTCCAGGGACACCGCACACCGAACTGCGCTGCACGGGCTAATTAGCACTTTAACTAGCTTCCTGCTACAGACATCCTTGCAGTAGTTAATCCAGAGGCCATCTGCTGAGGATAGTGCATTTATCACTAAGAATCTACCTATCTGCATCGTACTAGGCGTGCACATGCTGAATCTCAATCATCTTCACTTAGACACTCTATTATGTATACCATGAAATTTAACAAGGTATGTCCTATATGGGACTGTAACATTGCAGCTGTGTGGACTAATTAGATAAGACTCATTATTGTTCATTCAATTTGCATTTGCAGAGGCAGGGAGCTGAGTGCTGCCTGCTCTCGGGCTGATTGATTGCTCCCACTTTGCATTCATTAGGAAGGTGGCCTCAGCACAGTAGTTTTACAACATGTGTTTGCTACCACTTAACTGGATGTGCCAGTCAAACGCCTTGAACTGTGTCTCTTGATTAACAATATTTTGCAAATACGGCGCGGTCTGTTTGAGCGGCACGGCGGGCGGACGGCGGAGCCGGCGTGCCGGGCGAGCGCCGCTCCTGCCAAACCATCCCCGTCCCGCACGTCGAGGGTCAGAACCCAGCTGTGGCAGCGCTGGTGGGGTCCAGGATCAGCCTCCAGACCTGCTCTGAGCAAACACTCTCATCTTGCTTCAATTTCCCCTGTGTTTTAGTTTCTCAGATGGTGACACTTTGAGGAGGGAACTTTCTGAGCCTTCCGGTTGTGCTTCCCGGCTGGAGGAGCGTCAGAGGACACTGGCCCCGCAGACCCGCTGCACCACCAGCTCCAGTGTTTAATCTGAATGCAATCCTTCCTCCAACCCAAGCACTGACGGGCTGCTCAGTCAGTCAGGCCTCCCAGCCCCCAGCCCTCGTGTTTTATTTTTCACAACACTGCAAAACAAAACCTGGGAAATAGCTTTTCCTCGCAATAACCAGGTCTCCAGCAAACAGGAGAGCCGAGCATCCCGCCCAGCACCGCTGTCACCGCGTGTCTGCCATCCCCGTGACCCCTCACCAAGGGTGACCCCTCACCAAGGGCGCCACCTCACCAAGGGTGACCGCTCACCAAGGGTGACCCCTCACCAAGGGTGACCCCTCACCAAGGGCGCCACCTCACCAAGGGTGACCCCTCACCAAGGGTGACCCCTCACCAAGGGCACCACCTCACCAAGGGTGACACCTCACCAAGGGCGCCACCTCACCAAGGGTGACCCCTCACCAAGGGCGCCACCTCACCAAGGGTGACCCCTCACCAAGGGTGACCCCTCACCAAGGGTGCCACCTCACCAAGGGCGCCACCTCACCAAGGGTGACCCCTCACCAAGGGTGACCCCTCACCAAGGGCGCCACCTCACCAAGGGTGACCCCTCACCAAGGGCGCCACCTCACCAAGGGCGCCACCTCACCAAGGGTGACCCCTCACCAAGGGTGACCCCTCACCAAGGGCGCCACCTCACCAAGGGTGACCCCTCACCAAGGGCGCCACCTCACCAAGGGCGCCACCTCACCAAGGGTGACCCCTCACCAAGGGTGACCCCTCACCAAGGGCGCCACCTCACCAAGGGTGACCCCTCACCAAGGGCGCCACCTCACCAAGGGCGCCACCTCACCAAGGGTGACCCCTCACCAAGGGTGACCCCTCACCAAGGGTGCCACCTCACCAAGGGTGACCCCTCACCAAGGGTGCCACCTCACCAAGGGTGACCCCTCACCAAGGGCGCCACCTCACCAAGGGTGACCCCTCACCAAGGGTGACCCCTCACCAAGGGTGCCACCTCACCAAGGGCGCCACCTCACCAAGGGTGACCCCTCACCAAGGGTGACCCCTCACCAAGGGTGCCACCTCACCAAGGGTGACCCCTCACCAAGGGTGACCCCTCACCAAGGGCGCCACCTCACCAAGGGTGACCCCTCACCAAGGGTGACCCCTCACCAAGGGTGACCCCTCACCAAGGGCACCACCTCACCAAGGGCGCCACCTCACCAAGGGTGACCCCTCACCAAGGGTGACCCCTCACCAAGGGTGCCACCTCACCAAGGGTGACCCCTCACCAAGGGTGACCCCTCACCAAGGGCGCCACCTCACCAAGGGTGACCCCTCACCAAGGGTGCCACCTCACAGGGGGTTTCGTCTGGGTGATTCCAAACCGAGCTGACAGAGCAGCTGCAAGCCGGAGCCTGATGGACACCAAGCTCGGCCAAAGCAGAGGGAACGCCTTTGCTGGTGGCCCGGTGGGGCGGTCAAGAAGCTTCAGCCCTCTGAAGGGAACTGGGAGGTCACCAACAGAGGTGATGGACCAGGCTTGCGTTTTGGGGCCATTTCTGGGAGAAAGGCACGTTAACAATAAATCAATCTGCGCAGGTGTCTCCTGTGCCGGAGCCGCGGCCCTGCAGGGCAGCGGGGGCGCCCCCAAAGCGCCCGCGCAGCGGGTGACGCCGCCGCGGAGGAGCAGGGGACACGGGCTCCGGGGGACGCCTGGCACGGGGTCCGGCACCGCGCTCCTGCACGGGGTCCGGCACCGCGCTCCCGCCCGGCGCTGCGGCCACGGCGCAGCCCATTCCAGGGCCTTTCTCACCCAACGCAGCGCGGCCCGGCTGCTCACACGGGGCAGCTCTGCTGCCATCGCGCTGGCACATGAACTGTCGCTTCGGCTCATTCCAGTGTGAAACACTGACACTTTCTTCCTTTTTGCATATGCAATACTCACTGGGTAGTTCAGGTCTGTGCATAACATATTTATTCAACAGTAATCATTTCATTTCTGCAAAGAAAATATGCTGCACTACTCCTGCGGCTGACAGGCCCTGGCAGAAGTTGGAAGCCGAAGCTCCAAAAGGAGGGAGAATATGTTTACGGGCTGAGCCCCAGCTGTTGCAGCATCCTCTGCCCTGGCAATTATTCTGATAGGAAGAACCCCTGGAGGGTTATTTGGCTTGTGCAGGCGTGCGCTGTGTTCACAGCACCAGTCAGGGAGCAGACACGTGAACCTCCTAAGACATTTCTGCTTTTGTAAAGCGTTTTTTAAAAGGAAGAGGGTTCAGTTCTGCTCACACACCAGAGAGTGCTTGCTCCCATGGTAGCGTGGAAACAGGATAATGTAACAGTTCTTCTAACATTGTTTATTAGCATTGAACTGCCCCAAACCTCCCCTCACGGTACAAGAGGAGATCGCTACCCAACTTGAAGATGCAGAGCAGGGTAAGACACATTCCTACGGGAAAGGTGAATTATCTGGCTCCATACGTTTTTACCTAAGGAAAAAAAGGTCAGACCTCTTGAACCCGTTCACAGGGCTCCGTGGTTTGTGCCCGTGTCTGTTGTGCACCCAGTGGTAGAACAGTCTGCGGAGGCCGAGTCTGGGGTCCGGTTTGCTGCGGTGGCAGAACAGGGAGCGTTCGCTCCACTGCTGCTTTCAACGGTAAACGAGAATCCACGTGAAATTCAGCAGCACCTTGTGTCTTGCTGCTTTGCCTCAGCAATAATCACCGTCAGGACCGTCCTCAGACAGCACCGCTTGCTAAGTACACACAAATCCCTCGCTGAAGGGGAAAGCTCCCCGGGGACCAGCAATAATTTAGCCTGCTTGTCATCCAAGGGCTTCAAAGTACTTTAGAAGCATTAATTAAGCCTCCCGGCGTGTCCGTAAGATGGAGGTTTATCGTTTGCTTGGCGTGGGCAGCAGCAGGTCCGGGGCTCGGGAGGCGAGGACGGCGACGCTTCGGCTCGGGCGCTGTGGACCTGAGCGCCGCTGCGCCGGCACGGGAGGGAGGAACGTCCCCAGCGCCCCAGCAGGAGGAGGAGGGCGGCGGTGCGGAGGAAGGCTCCGGTCCCCAGCGCTGCTCCGGTCCCCAGCGCTGCTCCGGTCCCCAGCGCTGCTCTGTGTCCCCAGCGCTGCTCCGGTCCCCAGCCCGTGCCGCTCGGAGCAGGGCTGGCATCCAGCCCCGTCCTGCACCGAGACATCCTGCGCAGCCAGCGGGATTTGTTTCAGGTGGCTTCATGAGAAAATGAGTAAATCCCTGCCTGGGTTTTCACTTTTGAATCAGCTGTCCAAAATATTAAATATTTCAATTCCTTATTGCTTTAAAATGTTATAGTCATTTTTATATCTAGAAATGCACATGCTTTTTGTGCACAGGAAAGCTGCCAGCAGTTCGTCCCACCAATGGGGCTTTATTCACAAACTCATGAGTATGTAAGGCTGAATATTCATTTGGAGGGATTAATTTAACAGAGCTGATTAGAGATGAAATCAGAGAGCAGCTGAATGCCATTTGCACAATGCGGCGTTTGGCACAACTCGGGGCACTGCAGAAACGAACACCTGGACAACACCCGGCAGAACAGCCCGACCAGCAGCTGCGCTGGGGATGGACGGACAGACTGACGGGTGGAAATCACCCTCCCCGGAGATTGGCTCCGGGCTGCCTGTGGTAAACCACGAGCCTAAACCAGCAGCTGCCAGATGCCCCCTGTGAGCTTTATTACTGTTGACATTTCAGTTGAGGATGGTCTGTTTTGAAGAGGCTGTCTCCATCATTTCTACGCATTAATATGCTTGAGAAGTCCACCACTATGGGCAGAAATCAAATGACTCATCCAAAAATGGCCCCTCCACCCTGCCGTAACACGGCTGAGGCAGACAGACCGAATCCTGTTGCCATGGGCTTTGCTGGGCAGCGCCCGGTTTAACCACCAGCAGGGTGCTCATCCGCAGAGTCGTCCGCTCTGCCACGTGGGCAGAATCCGGTTTGCAAGTCACGTGCACTATGTGGAGAAAATCATCCACTCCTGCCCCTCAGACCGCAAACCGTCCCAGCCCCGTGCGTGCAGGAGAGCCGCCCCCTCCGGGCACGACGGGCCCATCGCCCGCAGGAGAGCCGCCCCCTCCAGGCACGACGGGTCCATCGCCCGCAGGAGAGCCGCCCCCTCCGGGCACGACGGGCCCATCGCCCGCAGGAGAGCCGCCCCCCCGGGCACGACGGACCCATCACCCGCAGGAGAGCCGCCCCTCCGGGCACGACGGGTCCATCACCCGCAGGAGAGCCGCCCCCTCCGGGCACGACGGGCCCATCGCCCGCAGGAGAGCCGCCCCCTCCGGGCACGACGGGCCCATCGCCCGCAGGAGAGCCGCCCCCTCCGGGCACGACGGGCCCATCGCCCGCAGGAGAGCCGCCCCCTCCGGGCACGACGGGCCCATCGCCCGCAGGAGAGCCGCCCCCTCCGGGCACGACGGGCCCATCGCCCGCAGGAGAGCCGCCCCCCCGGGCACGACGGACCCATCACCCGCAGGAGAGCCACCCCCTCCGGGCACGACGGGCCCATCGCCCGCAGGAGAGCCGCCCCTCCGGGCACGACGGGCCCATCGCCCGCAGGAGAGCCGCCCCCTCCGGGCACGACGGGCCCATCGCCCGCAGGGAGAGGCGAGGAGGCCTCCAGAAACCTTACCCAGAACGTGACCTTCAGCTCACTGTGTGATGGAAGAACAGAGCTGCAAACACAGCCAGGTTATGATCGCGTTTAACGTAATATAGAGTCTCACCTCAAGGCCAAACCCATTTTTGGATAACAGCTGCATCTGGCTCTTGACTGTGCTTCATCGTCCTGGGGGGACTGCAGCTCGTTCCAGACGAGGGGCTGGAGGGCGCCCCTGCGGCTCCGCAGCCCGGCATGGGCCCTGGCCCTCCCGGAGCAGACACCGCCTTTTGGGTTGAAAGTAACGGGAATCGGTGGCCTAAATGAAAGTTAAATGCTTTAATGCTTCTGTGGAAAAAATGCAAGAGAGCAAAGCACGTGTAAACAGCATCTGCCAAATCACGATTCGGAAAGAAAAACCTAACAAATACCCTGTAACTCACAAAGGGGAACACAGATAACAGTTTGCTGGCACTAAATAATGCTTCCACCATGCAGAATGTTGTCTTTTATCTAGATGTTTAGATTAGAACAGAAGTCCAGTGATTTTTGTCAGTGCCATTTGTTTCTCTGGAGAGAATATTAGAGCGCTGCTATGACAGAACATCAATAACGGGGGAGATAAATCCTCCTGAAGCGTTAATTTTCTAAGCACTGTGAGATCTAACATGCATCATCACTATACATCGGCGAGGGATAATGTGAGCAGGCACTGTAAACATCATCTACGAGTGAAACAACAGAATTCAAGTGGAATCTGTTTCTGAAAGAGATTTACATTTGGTAACAGGGACGTGGGTTCCGCTGTTTCCAATAACAACGCGCAGCCGACACGGCTCCCTGCGGCGGCCTCTCAAACAGCCTCCAGCAACCACCGAAAACAAGGGCCAGGGCTTCTCGGTGTGAACCAGCCCAGCCCGTGGTCCAGCGGCCACGGGAAGGGACAGGCAGGAGCACATGGGCAAAGCAAGTGCAGTTTAGTTCTTGTGGGTGGTTACACGCAAACTCCCCCTTAGTGTGAACGCAGTTCCCGGTGAAGAGGTGACTTGCTCTGCCGGCTCGACCCTGACCTGCAGCCTGGATGCCCCAGTCATTCAGACCTTGTGAATATTCCATTCCCGCCTGATTCAGGGCGAGCAGTTCTCTGGGTGCGCTTTCCTCACGCTGTGCTGAGGTTAAGGAGGGAAAAGGGCTCAGCCCGTGGAGCAGTGACCTGGGTACGGGCTCCCGACCAGAGCAGCGCGAGACACGAGCAGCTCTCGACGCGAGCAGCTCTCCTCCGTCTGTGTTCTGCGAGCTGCACCATCCACCGTCCCTGGAGCGGGGTGAGCGCTGCAGCCAGCCCTGCACTAACATTCCTTAAATTAATCAGTCTTGACCATCTTCTCACTCCTCCTACATGGGGTTTTCACTCCTGTGACTTTATCCTAGCAGCCCTGTTTATTATCAGTGTATTCACTGAAGCAGCAAATTGTACATGATTATTGGCTATTATTCACTGAGAGTGAAGTGATAAATGAATTATTAATTCTCATTATTAGCACTGTTGTCCTGTTGCCTGGAGACCTCACTGAAATCAGGACCCCGTTGCTTTAGGTGCTGCAGGAGCAGACAGGGAGAGACAGTTCTTGCTCCCCAAGGGCTCCCAGCCCCCGACGGCGCCGCCGCCCCGCTGCAGCCCCCGACGGCGCTGCCGCCACCCTCCTGCAGCCCCCGACGGCGCCGCCGCCGCCCTCCCGTCTCTTCCAGAGACAGTTCCCTCAAATCCACCACCTCATGACCAACACAGCTGAAGTTCTAGAGCCAGAGCTCTGCACTTGTGCTAAGGACATTCAGAGGTTTATCCCCGCTCGGTGACCGGCTCCAGCGCAGCACGGTTTCTGCTGTCCTGTTGTACACCAGTGTGTTTCGGGAGCAGTCAGGCTCAGAGAAATTCAAGGGCTCAGTGCAGGTGACATTAAAGAGGGTCCCTCTGGGTGCCAGCGGTACCGGGGGGGAGCAGCATTGCCACGCGGTCCCCGTCCCCAGACAAGGCACAGGCGAGTGCTGACAGGATGAAACACCCTCAGTCACACCCTCTTCCTTCTTGGGGAGCGCTGCACTAGCCATTAATTTTATTTAAGTTCTTTCTTGTATGGTGTTGTTGAACTAAATTGAATTTGTCCACTGGCAAATTCCCTAGAAACAAAGCTACAAGCGCACGGAGCCTGTGGGATCATCATCAATTCAATCCATACTCCTCTAGTGCAGCTGTGTTGTGAGACAGGGCTAGATACATCACTTAGACTGACGGGAGGAGACCTGATAAAGGCAGAGTGGAGGAGCACAGTCTCCAAACAACGGTCTGTTTCTCTGGGGAGGGATGTTACTAGCCCCCAGAAAACTATTTTAATTCACAGACGTCCACAAACGCCCCAGCAGGAGCCCCCTCTGCCGCGGGTGCGCGAGCCTCCGCCAGCGCGCTCCTCCCTCCAAACCCACACCCAGCTCCCTGGGCACTTCTGTTCACGCCCATTGTAAACGCCCTGGAAGCCGAGCAACTCACACACAAATCCCATTTAAAAATGTCTTTTAGCCTAGAGCCACACCTGGGGCACAAATCGGGCAGAGGGAACGCTGCTGGTGACGTTCCCGGTCACCGGTGCCGCAGACCCGCAGGTACCGAGCGCGCAGCTGCCGTAGCCGCGATACACGGCGAGCACGCCCGAGGGGCGACGGAGCCGGCGGTGCGGACGGGCACCGCGCACCCACCGCACGCTCTCATCATCGCATACACTGCCGATTGATAGTGGTAATGATACTTTAATCAATATTAATAACACTTAATATGAGCACTAAAAGGCCCCATTATTTTTGCAGTGCAAAGAGCTATGAGAAATAAATATCCCGTTCCACATAGTTTGCTGTTCTACACTCTAAGCAAAAGGTAGATAAAATAAGTGGCCAGAAAAACCCAATCAAAGAATAAGACAATATAATGAAAGAAGTTTTAGTCCAAACCAGCATCAATTCGGTGTTTCGCTGTTCCCCTGCCCCCCCTGCCCCAGGCACCTATTTCCAGCTCAGCCGCGATCTTGCTGAACAGACGAGACGTTTTTAACCTTTCTAGGCAAAGGCTTTGTGCAATCTGTGCAGTTCCTGCTGAGACAGACATAAATTCCACACAGGACACGTTTGCATATGCTAGGAGGCCTGGGTTTTAATATCACTATCTGCAATCATAAACAAACCACACTTCTCCACTCCCCGGGGTAAAGTGCAGAAATGAGCGTATCTGTGCAATGTGCAGGTGCCCTCCAGCAGCACCGCCGCCCGGCCGCACGCCCTCTGCTGCGGGTCAGCTGGGCTTTCCTAACGCGAGTCTCCAAACAAAACCAAGGCTGAGTATCTTCTGCACTGCGGCCCTCGCTGCCTGGCTCCTGTGCCACAGCCAGCGCTGGTTTGCAGCAAGACGCAGCGTCTCGAGGCACGTACCGCAGTGAGATGTTGATGTTCGGCTAGGACAGCACTGCAGAGCCTGCTGGACTCTGCACCCAAAAGATGCCCCGAGGTTCCTCACCTATCGAGTCTGGTCACGAGAACACTTCACACCCCCCTGAGAGCACATCAGTCCTTACCCGACACCCCCACCGTGACCAAACACCAACCACCGCTCCGCTGTTTCTGTCACCAACAACCACCTCTTGCAGCTGAATAGATTTATCCATGGTCATTTAATTTCTTTGGCATTTGCTGGTCTGTGGCTCAGAGGTTTGTTTGAACCTCACGTCCAGTACCCGAGCCAGGAACCTGAAACGCTGCAGCTGCGGGGAGAGGGGAGGAACCCCCGGCGGAACCGGCCCGGCGGAACCGACCCTGCGCCCCCGGCGGAACCGGCCCGGTGGAACCGGCCCGGTGCCGACCGCGGTTCACGAGCCGAGCAGCGTGATGGATAACTCTGGAAACCCACACACACAAATAAAATGAGAAAGGCGCCTTGAAATACGTTGTGGCAGGAAAATGAATGATCTCTCTGTCAACCATTTCAAAGCAATCCAGTAATGTGAACAATCAGAAGTGAAGAAAAATCAATATACTTCTCATGGTGCAGAAATGGAAAACAAGCCGGATTTTACTCCTGCAAAATCCATGCAAACAAACCCCAACAGATTAATCCCGCCTGTCAGTGAACGCGGCCATTTCTTCGGAAACGGAACCACCTCCAGAAGAGCGGCCTCGGACAGTTCTGTGTTCGGTGACATCTGGTGTCAAACCCCCCCGGTGTCAGTGGCACACAACTGAGTCTTTACACAGTAGTTATGAACAATTGTGCGTTATTTCCAATAAATTTAATTTGTTAAATAAAAAATGCACCAGGAAGACATCAAGCAGGCAAACAGAGGGAGAACATGCCAAATTCTGCCCAATCTCTGCTTCTCTGCCTCATCTCCAGAAGGTGCAGTGGAGAAAACCATCCCCGTTAAAAGCAAAGCAATGCTGCTCTGCTCAACAGACAATGAGAGGCGTGGTTGGAGCGTCCCAAAGCGGCCATTTCTATACCCAAATCACAACCGAGTTCTGGCGGCAGGTGTCAGAGGTGAGGTGGCATCAGGAGGTCCAAGTACGACATTTCTGCGGTGACTCGGGTGTGGGTCCTTCCCAGACCGGGCGCGATGGAAACTGCGTGGGGGGGTCACAGGGGACGGGTGGGGACAGAGGGTACGGCAGCAGCGCAGTTTGTCACGCTGCCCAGCGCTCACAGGGCAACACAATCTGTCTCACCGGTCTCCGCTCCACGCGTGCACAGAAAGACAGATCTATGAGTTTTCCTTTCCAAACTTTCCTCTCCTATTGGGCATGTGAAACACAGCCAGGAACGCCATGGAAAGTAAAGACCATGGCCCTGGCTGTGAGACGATGGGAACTGCCAGACCTTTAGTCAGCTCTTGACACTCAGCCAGACCTTTGTTTGTCATTTTCGAAGTACACAATCGTTCTGTGACGTCCTCCCCGCATCTTTCAGTGGCAAACACGACAGGCAGCTCCGCCGGGCACGGCGCCGTCCCGCGCCGGCTCCTTGAGCATCGGCACAGCCGGTCACCCCGGTCAGGAAACCGGGACCTTCCACAGCCCGGGCTGTATCAACATGGACACCCAGCCCAGAGGGCGCACGCGTCGAGGGCTCTGACCTGAGCAGCGGCCTCCACCGGCATTGGGGACGGTGACCACAGGGACACTCACGGCAGCCTCCACCGGCATTGGGGACGGTGACCACAGGGACACTCACGGCAGCCACCACCGGCATTGGGGACGGTGACCAGAGGGACACTCACGGCAGCCACCACCGGCATTGGGGACGGTGACCACAGGGACACTCACGGCAGCCACCACCGGCATTGGGGACGGTGACCACAGGGACACTCACGGCAGCCACCACCGGCATTGGGGACGGTGACCACAGGGACACTCACGGCAGCCACCACCGGCATTGGGGACGGTGACCACAGGGACACCCGTCCCCCGCAGCTCTCGCAGGGCAGTGGTCCTGTGTGCAGTGTGGAAAGTGAGGGGACGCTGGAAGAATTGCAAACAAGCCTCATTTGTTCCTTCTAGTTGGGAAAAAAAAAATCTTTGAAATTGTAGCATTTGGTAAAGATGCAAAGGAAACTGTATTAACACCGTGAAAACAAACCTGCCTTTTTCAGCTTGCCGCACGCTGTTGGTGCTGAACTTTGCCTGATAGCAGCTGTTCTGTTTTGGAGAAGCAGTTTTTGAGGTCTCTTGCAGCACCTCCAACATTGCAAAAAAAAGGGAAAATCTTCCCATTTTAGTCAAGCACGTGAGTTCCAAGCTCCTACAACTACAGGGATTTATATTTGTTTTACCTCCGCAATCTACATTCCGTGGTGCGCTGGGGTTTCATTTTCCGAGGCAGAGCGATGGCGGGTGGCCGGCAGAGCCCGGCTCTGCCGAGGCGATGCTGCCGCTCCGTGGCCCCCGCGCCGGCGTCCTGAGCCGGCCCCAGCACCACCGAGCCCCGGGGCCTGTGTCCGCTCACTGGTCCTGAGCCGGCCCCAGCACCACCGAGCCCCGGGGCCCGTGTCCGCTCACTGGTCCTGAGCCGGCCCCAGCACCACCGAGCCCCGTGTGTCCGCTCGCTGGTCCTGAGCCGGCCCCAGCACCACCGAGCCCCGTGTGTCCGCTCACTGGTCCTGAGCCGGCCCCAGCACCACCGAGCCCCGTGTGTCCGCTCGCTGGTCCTGAGCCGGCCCCAGCACCACCGAGCCCCGGGGCCTGTGTCCGCTCGCTGGTCCTGAGCCGGTCCCAGCACCACCGAGCCCCGTGTGTCCGCTGCCGGAGCGCCACGCTGCGCGCCCACGGGCTGTAGATCAGCCAGACAGCCCCCAGCCCCAGGAGCGACAGCGGCCGCCCCGGCGCAGACAGCAACAATCGGGCAAAGCGCTGCCGAGCACCAGAAAATCTGAGACGATGGATACACGTTTCAGAGCCTTTTCCAAGTGTTTTTTATTTCCTTTCCTCAGTCCTCCCCTTTTCTTTTTACAGCCCCTCCTCTTCACTGTCTCCTATCCTCAAGCAGCAAACTGAGATTACAGAGAAGACATCTGAACAAACAGCCTCTCCTGCCTTCCAAAATAAACTCTAAAGCTCGTCAAAGTAGCTGTAAACATATCGTTTTCATATAGTGCATACTAAGGGATGAGCTACAGCAGGGCCACATAAAGCACTTCTGGTGACACAGATGGAGCCATGGAAGCGCTTCTGCAAACCCCGCGGGGCGCGTCCCGCTGCGGGCAGGACGGCAGGAACGGCTCCGCCGCCCCGCCGGGAACAGAGGAACCGCTCCGGAGCATCATCTCCATGGCGACCGCAGGAGCTTTCCCGGAAAACACGCGGTTTGGGCACAAGTGATGCAGGAAATGAAGCAGCTGCGGAAAAACCTTTTTAATTATTCAGCTGGAACAAACAGTCAAAAGCGATGTTTCTAAACCAATGGGCAGCAATAGGATCCTCCCTACGCGCTGAGCGCCGGCTGTGCCACCCGCAGCCGAGACCTGATCCTGTTTTAAGGTAAAGGGCGTTTGTCCTCGGGCTGACACCACCAGCAGAAAGTACCCTGACGTCCCCAAGGGCGTGATTTCCAAACCCCCCTGCTGACCAACGTCACACCTCGATCCTAACAGCATTCTGAGGCAGAAAAAATGGCAACACCATTTCCAGGAATACAGCCAAACTCATTAAACTAATAAAGTAATGTAAATAGCACAATGACTGCTTTTGCTGTATACAGCACCAAAGTCCGTAAAGCTCATCTGAAAACTGTCTGGTTGCTACCTGTAAGGATGCCGTGTTACAGCGGTGCAAACCTCGCTGCAATTATTAAAGGTGAAAAATTCTACAGCTAAGTATAGTTGCCATTGTACTCATTGTCCAGCAATATCGCAACAAGAAAGCCATTCTCTCTTTCCCTTGCATTGCTTACACTACTCATTGCTTTGTCATTCCTGATTTTGCAGGAGCTTTCTGCAGAAGGAGCCCTGGCTCACACCTGGAAAGCATAATGCACATGAAAAGCACTGCTTAAATAAGGCAACTGATGCATGGCAAGAGAAACACCAAATTACCACCGAAATGCTGACAGTGCAAGCAGGTCGGCAGGCAGCGGTGAACTGCGCCCCTGCACGCGTCGGCCGTCCCCACCTCGGGGGCTCTGACAGCTTCCATGAGCTGATAACTCAGCTGCGCAGCCTGGACACACTCATCGTGTTTTCTGTGGTAACTTCCATCGGCCGCTGTGGTTTGTGCGAGAGCTCTGTGGGCAACGGGCTGGAAAACCTCAGCGCGCAGACCCGGCCGCGGTGCCGGGACGGCCCGGAGCGCCCACCGGGCACCCCCACCCCCAGGCAGCACAAGCACCCGGGGAGTCCATCCCGAGAGCAGCTCAGCGGGAACCTCAGTAACCGGGAAAGAGGAACCATCGCTTTGCCAAGGTGGAACGGCCGCCGCCCAGCGTTACCCAGCGCCAGCCTGGGCTGGGGAAGCAAGCGGAGGATTTGCTTTCATTCCTGCATTCCCAGTGCCACCTTCTGTTCAGAAGAGGAAACCTCCGTTTCGGGAGCTGCAAGGAATGAGGCTGGAAGGTTCTTGCCCACCCCCGCGGGAACACAGTACCTACCGAAATTAAATACTGAAAGATTTACATTTGCAGTAGCTCAACAGCATACTGAGCTGTGCGCCTCAGACACCCACATGTGCCAAAAACTTCTAATTTTACAAGGAAAGTACATCAGCTTCACATTTTTCATAAATCCATACGGCTTCTGGGATGACAGGCAATGGATGAGAGAAATAAACATCAATTATTATTATTAAAAAAAAAAAAAACCAAAACCTTGAGACCTTTTCAGCAGGCCGATGTAGATTAAACCTGCCTTTTCCTCCGCACCTGCACTGGGGCGTTACAAATTCATATGCTGGTTTTATGCATTGAAACAGTTGTCACCTCCATGTCACGTCCCAACACTTGGCTTCTGGACTTCATGATTATGCACCTCAGTCTGCGTGTAAAGGCCTCCCGAGCTTGCAAATAGTTTAAGCCAACCTTTTAACACACTGCAAGACAAACGCGTTTGTTACAAAGCACGTGTTCTCCCTCCGTTGAGGATTACGCATACATCGCAGGAGCTAACGACTTCAACACAGCTTCCCAAAACCATGGGGTTTTTTATATGTACTTCCATACCATCATTGCTGAACGCCCTCACAGCACACAGGTGTCAGCGAAGCTCTAGCACGGCCGTGCCCGTTGAGCCTCACGGCAGCTTTGGGCAGCCAGGGCCCCCCCCGCGTTCGCACGGAGCGCGGGCGCCGCGCCGTGAGCCGCCTCCTGCCGCCGGGAAGCTCCGGGTTAAGAAAACAAGAGGCTGGTTCATGTGCGAAAGGGCGCAAGTCAGGGTGAGAACACGAGAGCGGGGCTCCAGGTGCGTGTCCAGACCACAAACCCGCATTGCTTAACGCGCCGCCCGCAGGGCCTGGCGCTGCCTGATGGAGACACGCGGCTGCCGCGCTCCGGAACAGCGGGAAGGGGACCCGGGACAGGCGGCCCCGCCGCGGGAACGGCGGCTGCAGGGGGATCCCGGCCCCGCCCCGCGCGGCGCCCCCCGCCCGGTGACACGGGACGCGGCCAGCAGCGCTAAACCCAGCGCCGCCGCCCACCAACCCCCGCGCCGCCGCCGCCCACCAACCCCCCGCCGCCCACAGCAGCCTCTCCACATCCCTTCGTAAAGAAAATGGGTTTAAACGGATTACTTACTGCTTCAGGTGCACTTCACTGAGACCGTAGAGCCAGACTACATCCAAGCAGATAAAATACGGCAGAAACTCAGCCTAGAAACCAGGAAAGGCTTTTTTAAAGTTCAATACCTTCCCTGAGCCCCAGTGCAGCAGCACTGCCTGACCTCGCTGCTGCCCTCCAGCTGCCCTTTATCACCTCGTTAGCGGGTTAATTGGGCCACTCAGCTGAGTGCAATTTGCCACCCGAGGCTTTTGGCCTGTGCACGTTCCCTCGCAGCTTTCCGGTTTGCAATGACTTGCAAAGCAACACTCGGTGTGCTGGGAAGGAAAAGCTGTTTCATTAAACCTTCTATTGCAATAAGAGTTATTAAGAAGTTATTACATGTGTTATAGATTCACAGGCTGGTTTGGGTTAGAAGCACCTTCAAGATCATTCCGTTTCCCCCACCATGGGCAGGGACACCTCCCAGCAGCCCAGGTTGCTCGGAGCCCCGTCCATCCCCAGCTGCTCCGGGCAGCCTGTGCCAGGGCCTCCCCTCCCGGGGAACAATCCCTTACATCTCACCTAAATCTCCCCTCTTTCAGTTTAATTACCCTTTTTCCTGTCACTTCAGGCCCTGGTAACAAGTCTCTCTCCAGCTTTCTCATAAGCTCCCTTTATATATTGAAAGGCCACGATAAGGTGTCCCGGAGCGTCCTCTTGTCCGGCCGAACACCAGCTGTCCCAGGAGGGCGGGGAGCGGGCGTCGCAGGCGGCTGCGGGGACCCGGCGGGGCGGGGGGAGCGGGGGCGCTCGGGCCTGCAGTTCAGCCTGGGGGCACTAGAGGGCAGCTGGTCCCCGGTGTCCCCGCTGGTCCCCGGTGTCCCCCCTCACCGCTGGTGTCCCCGGTGCGCCCCCCGTCCCCCGTGTCCCCGCTGTCCCCGGTGTCCCCCCTGTCCCCGGTGTCCCCCCTCAGCGCTGCCCCCAGCGCGGCTGCTGCTCCGCTCCGAGCGCCCGTGCGGTGTCACAGAGACCCCCCATGAAAACAGCTTTGAAATGTGAGAGGGTTTTTGTCTTGGGCAGCACAGCAGATACTTTGCAGAGAGGATTGGATGAGGACATCATTTCCGACCCAGTGTAGCGGAAACCTCATGCCAGGGCGTTTGGGGCAAAGCTAAATTTGCCCCTTAGCTCAGTGGACTCCAGCGAAACGTCCCGCAGCCCCCCGGCGCTTGCGGGGTCACTCCTGCCAGCCGGGCCTGGTCTCACACGTCCCTTCAGCAGCCTGGCCAGCAGCGGCTCCGGCTCCGTGCCCGTCCCTGTGCGGTGGCAGCAGCGCTGGGTCCCGTGTCTCTGCCGCTGGTCTGTTCACGGGCAGAAGCTCCTCCAGCCCCTGGCTGCTGCTGCTCCTCATCCTCGCCAGCGCCCTGTGGTACCATCACCAGGCAAAACAATGGCGGGTGCCGCCCCCAGCTGTGGGGACGGAAGGGCTGGGCTGGGGCGGCTGTGCCGTGCCAGCCGTCCCCATGGCGGTGGCCTCTCCCCAGGACCCGTGTCACCCCGGTGGGTAACGGGAGGTGGCAGCTGTGCTTTGCCTTCCTTTAGCCACGGGCTCTGTTTGTTCCCTTTTTCCCCACCCCGGTGAGGAGCACCGCAAGTTAGGTGTGGGGTTCATCTTCCATTACCTGAGGCACATTTGGCGCTTTCCATTCTACTCTTTGCTAATTCTTTGGTGCTTTACCCTCCAGCCCAAACCTCACTAGAGACGGGACGGCGGTGCCAGCCAGGCAAGGAGCAGAGCTCCGCCAAAGAGTACGCCAAAAACGTTGGGTGCCAAGTCTGGGAAGGAGACTTTCCAGAGGCTGTTTGTTCATTTTAATGTTTTGTTCCATTCTACCCTCCTTTGGGTATAAAAGGGGTCACAGATGGTTTTTCTAACCAACAAAGAAGAAACAAAGCCACACAAAGACAAATGTATTTATTCTGCTTCATTGTGACAACAACAACAGCAAAGTATGAATGAAAAACCCAAGAGAGGAGCAGTATCCCAGCAGACTGCCAGAGCCCCACAGGTTAATCCCTGTGCGGCAGGACGGCTGAGCCGGCGGTGCCAGCGCCTGCGCCGCGCTCGCCGCTGCTCCCGGCGGGTTCTGCCGTGCTCAGGGACCGGCGCCCGACCGCGGCCGGAGGACGGATGCGGCTTCAGCTTGGGCTGACTCACTTCGCTTTAGCCAGAGATGGGACTTGGTGACACAAATTCAGTGCTGACTCATCACCTTCTGGACAAGGGGAGAATCTGGGCTTGGTAATCAAGAAGAATTTTTACACCAATGAAGATTCATTAGGAGAAATGGAACGTTGCCAGTTTTGTTTTGTTCTTCATCTGCCATTCCTGTGGGTGACGGTGGATCCGATGAACGCGTCCCCGCGGCTCAGGCTCTGGGGGGCAGGACGGTGCAGCCAGAGCACAGTCCTGGCTCTCCGGGGGGCACGGGCAGCAGCGCGGGCGCCGCAAAGCGCCTTCCCGGGGCAGGGGGCACTCGGCTTTGCTGCACATGGGGAACAGCAGCTGCCCGGGACCCATCGCAGCCCCCCGGCGCCCCCAGCCCGGGCGGTGACCGGTCCTGCCAGAGCTTCCCCGCAGTGCCGATCGGAGTCACGCCGGGACTGCCGGAACCAGGCGCCTGAGCCGGGCTGCTGTGTTACAGAGGGCGAAAATGTTCCTTGTGCTGGAATATTTTTGCTGGCAAAGGCAAGTATTTTATTCTCACAGGTATAAATTAGTGGGTTCCTTCTCCTTGTCACAAAATGTTAAAAAAAATAACACTAATAGCTTTGTGCTTCATTCAGCCTGAGCTGTGGGGAAAATGTACCAGACACGCTGCCTCCAAACAATAACAGCTTTTTCCTTAGTGTCCTGGGAGGAAGAGATCTGGGAAATTAGGGGGATTTGAAAGGAGCCTGAGGAGCCGGAGAGAGAAAATCCAATTTCATAGTTAGCGCACGGAGGACGCCCGAAGGCAGCCGAGACGCCAGAGGCTCCGACCCAAGGTAAGCTGAGCTGGTTTAGACAAATTGACTTGCTGCCTGTTTACTTACCGCATGTGGGCTGGCTGCTCACAGGGACCGGTTTACATTGAGCTTTGTGTGATGCTAATTCTAGTTCAAACCGAGCAGTTCGCTTGATTAAAATCGCTGTGCTGTGTAACAGAGAGGCCGGGTGCCCGCCGCCCCGTCCCAGCGCTGGGAACAGCAGCAGAGGGGTCCCCACCTGCCCCTCCTCGTGCTCGAATCCCTGCGACTCGGGTCTGTGACTCCGGGGACATTGCCCAGAGTGACACAGGGACAGCTCCGCCCCGGCTGTGCCGCTGCGCAGCTTCCACAGGGATGCCGGAGCCTTCACCGCCTGTTCCAGAGCTCAGCCACATCACGGACATACACGGCATAGTACACATATGGACACAAAATATGTTATTTATTGTGAATTTTGCAAAGACACATTTAAGCAACAAAATATACATTTGTGAACCTTTAGTTTTATACATAACAAATACAATCTGCTACCATAGCAATAAATTAAATGTACATTATTTACAACAGACATAGGCCACCAGGAACTACAAAGCACCACTTCTCTACATAAAAAATAAACTTTGTCAGATACATTTCTTCAATATTTATTTTCACTCTATAAACTCTCTTCACATTCTAATGATATAAATTCAGCGTTTCCCTTTGGAGGATATATGCAGTGCTACATTCATTAAAACATAACGAAAGCATGCTCGAGGACTGGGGAACGACGGACTCTGGCAGCTCGAGTGAACAGGAGTCGGGACGTCAGCAAAGCCACAGGAGCGCCAGGCGGGAGGCGCGGAGGCCTCGGCCCTGCCCGGAGCCGGACTCAAGCGCAGCTGTCAGCGCGGAGCACCAAGAGCAGCCGAGGAACCTCCGCCCCGGTCAGCGAGCCCATCCGCGCCAGCGGCACAGCCTGGCCCCTTGCCCTGCCCTTCCTAAGACCCTCAAAACGGGAAAGAAACGGAGTTTGTGCTTGGGATTCCCCCTTTCACTCAGAAATAAAAGCACTTTCGCGTTGTGCTTCAGTGTAACCCTGTGCTTGACTCTGTGGGATTTCAAGAGGGTGCAAGTACGTGCCAAGTAAGATGCACTGCCCAGCAATTTTAGTGTCAGTTAAGGAGCTTCTCTTTTCTACCTATACAAATCCCTTGTATATATATGTATATGTGTGTGTGTTGCTTACAAGCATGAAACATTTTGCGGTATGTATACAGGAACACCTTCGCCCACTGCTGGAAGTGCAAATGCCTCTGAGGTTTAACACAACCGCGGGCAAGTCCTCAGCACGGCTGAGGGACAGCTGGGGCAGCTCCGGGGCGCGCGGAGGGACCCAGCGCCCGCGGCCGCCGCGCGGCGGGCAGAGCCCGCGCTGAGCCCGGCTCTGGAGGCAGGAGCTTCGCAGGCCCCGTTGCTATTCGGGATGTTGCAGCAGGTTTTACAGCCCAGCTGCTGGAAACGTCCCAGAGCACACGGGAGCCCCCGCAAACCTCGCGCCGGCGCCTGGCTCCGGCCCCGCTGCCGTCCAGGGGAACGAGCCCAGCACAGCGCAGCTCTGCCCGCGAACCTGCACACTGTCCTGCCTCTAGTCCCACCCAATAATTACACAAATCAATCCAGGTCAAAAAGGAAAGTCACAGATTCAAGTTAAAAAAAAGAAACAAAATGATCAACCCAGCTGACAGTAGCCACTGCATCTTCTGCTGCAAGATCTCATGGAGATCAACACCCATGCGATTGATGACGTCTATAGAATCAAGCGATTTCTCGGGGGAAAGAAGCAAAACCAAGACCAGACCCTCCAAGCACGTGGTTGCACCAGTCGGTGTTTCACCGTGCGGCATAAGAAAATAGACCAAAAGCTTCTACAAAGAACTGGGGGGTTGAAAGTGCTACCAAAGCATCGTCAGACAGAAGAGATGAACAGCAAAGTACGTGGTACCTGAGACATCTAGAGCCAGCTAAGGAGCAGGATGAGCACACCGTGCTTCTCCTCTCTCAAATAAAACCTGCAGATTTATAACTATTTAAATGCAACTCACTGCAAGCAGGAGGGAGTGTCCCCACTGGTGGTTACTGGGTTTACTGGTCCTACAGTGTGCTCAGCGCCTGCGAAACTGCTCTCGGCCTTTTCCACAATGTTTCCTCTCCCGTCAGGGCCGCAGCCTTTTCCGCTCAAGCGGGTGAATCACACGCACAGGGGTCAGCGCCGCGCGACCCGAGCAGCGCGGGCGCCGACGGGTTTGGCGCTGGGTTTGGCGCTGGGTTTGGTGCTCTGCTCCGGGGAGGGACGGGGCGACGGCTCGTGCTGCGAGCGCCGGTCCCCAGAGCTGCATCCCGGGAGTCCCCGCGGCCGCTGGGCGGGCGGTTCTGCTCCCCAAACCGCCCCCGGGTACTTCTGTGCCCCTCGCAGCGCCAGCTGCGGACAGTTAACTTTGGCACTCAAAGTTCTGTTCTCATAGGAATCATGAACTCAAGGAATTGCTTTCACGGGAGAGCGAGAACCTCATTTCAGGGGTTTGCAAAGGTCACAGCGTGTGGTGACGGGGAGGGAGCATCTCTGCAGCACTGCAGCCTATCTTGCAAAAAACTCGTAAGGGAAATCTGTGAGCAGTGCGAAACCCATGGACAGCCTTGAGTAAACCGCAGACAAAGTTCCAGAAAAGAGCAAAAGGATTTCTTGGCATTGTGAGAGAGGTATTTTTTGGAAAAGGGCGCTACAGGGAAGTCACCTTGCAGAATTCATAATCCTCATCCATCAAAACAACCAAGGGCACGTTCCAAAGCAGAGGGACAGATTCTGCAAGGGGAGGAGCAGCCTCGTGCCAACCACATCACTGGAGTTTGATGCATTTGCTTGCCTGGCAATCCAACCCATCGGGTAAAGCTGAGCCTACAGGGGAAACTCAGTCCAAGCACCAGCTCTGGTAGGTAGACAGACTACAGCTTCAGCTTTGGTTAATCTTTGCCAGGCCTGCGCTCAGAGTTTCAGGCAGGGAAACAGCAGGGAGGCTCTATAAACCATTTCTGACGCTGCTGACAAGGATGGGTCGGCCCCAGTCGCTGCTTCTGCTCCCCCGGCACCGGTTCGCACACCCTCCTCTGGTGCCAGAACCCGAGTATGGAGCACGAGGCTGCACCCGTCCTACAAATTTGGTGATGTGGTGGCGGGTGGGGGAGGCGCAGGGGCGGCTGCTGAGCTGGGCACCCCCCGCGGGGTAAGTTTTGCCCCATTGTCTCCAAACAGAGCAGAGCGACGGCAAACGAGGGCAGGGGAGCTGCCCTGGGCCAGGCAAACGCCTCGGTTTGCACCGACCACCTGCTCTGCCAAAAATCAGACACGAAAACCCTGTTTTCCCAAATAAAGCATGGAGGCACCCAAACTGCACAAGGGTCCTGTCCTGCTGTCCCTCTGCCCCCCGCCCCGACACCCACAGCCCATGGGTGACACAGCCTGCAGAGGGGCCATGGCACCACGGAGGGGCCGTGGCACCACGAGGGGACGTGGCACCACGGAGGGGACGTGGCACCCCGGAGGGGACGTGGCACCACGGAGGGGACGTGGCACCCCGGAGGGGACGTGGCACCACGGAGGGGACGTGGCCACGGCCACACGCGTGCCTGGGGACATTCTGCTCCCGCGGTGCAGGGGGAGGGGCGCGGGGTGCGGGCTGGCGAGGGGTCACCGGGGGAAGGCGGCTGGGTCCCTGCCAGGCCAGCGATGGTGACAAGGTGACAGCTGCTCCTGGCGCAGCGGTGCTGCCGGGAGGGGAGGGCGCCCTGCTGCCCGCGGCCGGGACCCGCGTTTTCCCACAGCGTGTTGAAGAGTTTTCCCTTTGCTGAAATAAAAATTCTCTGCAACAAAAGAAAAGGACAGAAGTGTCAGGGAGCGGCAGGAGAACGTCCCCGCTCCCGCAGCGGTGGCTGGACAGGCCGGTCCCAGGGAGGAGCGCAGGAGAACGTCCCCGCTCCCGCAGCGGTGGCTGGACAGGCCGGTCCCAGGGCGGCGGCCGCAGCTGCGCCCCTGCTCCAGACACAAACCACCCGCCCTCCCTGCGCCCGGCGAGGGGGAAACTCAGTGAGGGGCTGCAAATCACAGCTTTTGAGATCCAGCTTTCGGAAATGGCAATTCCTCTCATTTCCCGTTCTCCAGAACAGAACACGTGAAGCTACAGAGGCGCCGATGGGCACAGACCCAACACTGACCTCCGCAGCTGTTCTCATTCAGTGCTGCTTCATCTCACAAAAGCGTTTGAGATGCTTTAAGATACATTATTGAGCACATATTTAATAATAAACAGCACAATTAGCCAATGTTAGCTACACACACTCAACCACAGATGAGACAAGTCATTTTGCACACCGCCACATTACCAACACTCACCGTGTGCAAGTTCATGTCCCCTGCTCCCCGCTAGTGGCTCTAAAGGAAAAACAGAACATGGGTTGGGTTGCAAATAAAGGGCGAGAAGTCGTGAAACCCCGTCCCCTCCCTCAGTGCTGCCCCCGGCTCTGCCCCCGCTCCGCCCCCACACAGCATCTCTGCCGGCAGAGCCGCCGGCACCCCCGGCACCCCCCGGTACCCCCAGCACCCCCCGGCACCCACCGGCACCCCCAGCACCCCCCGGCACCCCTTGGCACCCACCGGCACCCCCCAGTACCCCAGCACCCCCTGGCACCCACCGGCACACCCGGCACCCCCCGGTACCCACCGTGCTGCAGCTGCCGTGGCTGAGCTTGTCGAAGCGAAACTTCAGGTTCGACCTTGGAGAGTTTCTGTTCTTTACATCTGCTGGAGGGAGGGGAAAAGAACGGAGAGAACAATAATGTGTGAGCAACAATATCTGCTGAAGCTGCGGTGCTGAGTGCTGCCCGACCAGCCTGACGGGCACCGCTTCAATAGACTGCCACAAGTGCTACCAATATTTAGTCTATCTTGGCTAAATGTTTGGCAAAATCTGTGCATTAAATGTTTTTGATGGAACAAATTGAGGCTTAATTACATTTCACAGTCTTTCTACTGGAAATGCCACTGAAAAGGCTACAGGGAATGACTGATCCGTATAATGTATGGGTGGATTTCCATGTTCTTGGCAGGAAAACTACAAAATAAACACTTTAAACGTTAAAAGGGGCTGGTTTAATAGTTCATAAAATCACTAATGAGATAAGGAGGGCCTGCGCGGTGCCGAGGCGCCACACGCCGGCCAGCCCGCGCCCCGCAGCCCGGCCCCGCTGCTCCCGCTCCGGAGCCCTCCGGGCATGTGGCCCCAGATCGTAATGTGCATTTGCATCGGGATGGAGCTGCTGCATGAGGGGTCACGGCTGCAGGGTCTGCGGGCGAGACACCCCGGCCCAGCACCCCCAGCGCCCTCACTGGTGCCGTCACCTTGGATGGACCACAGAGCAATTTCTGCCCATTTTCCCCTGTTCAATTGCATCTCACTTTGCAGATTGTCTGACTGCAACGGACGGGGTCGGTGGCAGAGTGAGTTAGCAGCCGGGTAATGGAGCCAAGGCCAAGGGAAGCTGCTGGTTTATTAAATGATTTGTGAGTCACGGCTGGTCCGTGGAGACAGCGAGTTTCCCCGGCTGCTGCCCATGTCTGCCAGGCCCGCGCGCAGGGGACAAAGCCACAGCAAAAGCCACCTCTGAGGCGGCAGGGAAATAAACTCCCATGGAAATACAGAAATAAAACAAATGAGGCCACGTCTCCAGAGCGGCCCCGTCGGGACGGGGGTTTCGGGAGCGCGGGAGCTCGTCCCGCACCCCGCGGGCACTTCTCCATCCCAAAGCCACAGACCCCATCCCGACCCACCGCTGAGGGACCCTGGGGGCTTCCAGGGGCGAAGGCAGAGCTGGGGCCCCCCCAGCCCCCTGCTCCCACCTGTGGGGCTTCTGCTCATGATGACGGGGGTGGCCGCGGCCGCCACACTTGGGCTCTCGCTGCCGGGCGAGGCTCCGTAGACAAACACGTCCTGCTTGAACGGCGAGGCGGTGGACGGCTGGCTGCCCTGCGGGGACAGACGGGACACGCTGTCTCTGGTGCCACCAGCTCTCCTCCACCCCGCTGACGTCCTGCTCGTCACAGCCCACAGTGCACCTGCCGCCGAGAGCGCGTCCCCACGGAGCCGCCTTCCGCCGGAGCGCCCCGCGCTGTCCCCAGACGCCACGCACCCCCTCCCTCCTCACACCCAGGGATGGGATTAAGCCCCCAGTGTCAGCGGGAGGGGGCACCTGGGGGCTGCAGGACATGTCCCCCCGTGTAGAGACCACCCCGGGGCTGGGAGAGCAGGACATTGCTGCCCCACGGAGCCAGGGGTCCCAGCCCAAGGACTCACCACACTGTCATATTCCTCCAGCGTCTCGCTCTCCCCCGCCGTGCTGCTGAAGCTGCTGGTGCTGGAGGAGGAGCGGGAGATGTTCGACCTCCCGTTTTCTTTCAGCTTAATGAACGGCCTGGGAAGGAGACAGAACAGAGCAGGCGGTGTCACTCGGAAAGCCGTGTTCTTGGGGCTGTGACAGCGGGGACAGACCCTCCCGCAGCTGCCGCAAGAAGAGTCCCAGCAGGGTGTTTCTCTAAATAAGTGACCAATGCAAGAACAGGGGACAAAGCAGCTGGCGGGGCCACCAGCAGAAACCCCCGGGTCAGGCTGAGCGCCCAGTGGCGGAGGGAAGACGGACACCATGGGCCTCCCCAGCTCCCGCCACGAGGGTTCGGGCAACTTCTGTCAAGTACTGCTCTTTGCTCTTCTTTTTAAAGACAGCTATTTGCAGACCATAGAGGAGCTGTGCTCATGAATCACCAAAATCTTTTTTTTCCTCCCTTAATACCAAACTTATTTATAGTAAAACCTGGAGACGGTTTTGTTTGGCGAAGTCCCTGATGGTCTGTCAGCTACAGGGCGACTTGAGCTCCGGTCGGGGGCGGGTGGACAGAGCTCCTCCCGGCTCACCTGTCTTTGTTGGGGCATATTTCGGGGGAGCTGGGGTTGGACGAGGTTTCAGATTTCATCTCCTGAGACGAATGTCCCAAATCCGGTGTCTTCTGGGCCCCAGAAACACTGTCACTGAGGGCATAAAGAGACAGGTTGCACGAATTACACAAGAGCCTTAAAAAGGATGGTCAAATTATACTCCCTAACAGCAAATGCTAAACTAAGAGTAGCAGATGCTCTCTGCATACTACCACTTCGATTTAAATCAGGGGGAAGGCATCCAAGGCACCGTTCCCTCGAACGCGGCAGAGCAGCTCGTTGCTGGCTTGTGTAGAAAGGGGGCTGCTCCGCGGGCAGGGTCTCCAGCACCCACCGACCGCTTCTCTAACATGTAATGCACAATAGGGGCTTTTAACCACAGCAACCAGAGCAACGTCCAACTCACCACCTCGTCCTGCTGTCCGCCTGGCTCTCCGAGCCCGTGTGCAGGCGGGGGAACAGCCCCGAGCGGCGCTTGATGGGGCTCCGGGACTGGTTCTTGGCGGCAGCTGCTGGTACCGGGGGCTGAGGGCACAGAACAGCCCAGGTTGGAGAACAAAGCTCCTTCCTAGAGGCTCAAAACACTAAACATCCTACGAGGAATTATGCTGCCTGCAATTCTCAGCCTGCGCATCTAGAAAATACATTATGCCAGAATTTCTTTTATATCTCCTTTGTTCTTTGGGGCTGAAAATCCCCAGGAAGATAATCTTTGGTTCCTCCACAAAACACCCAGCTGGAACACAATAGCACTCACAAAGTCACACTCTCCCCAAACCTCCTCCTCACGCTGCCAGTCCCTGCCTGCACAGAACAGCCAGACCGCGCCAGTGCAGCGCCTGCCAGGCCGGGGGGAGGGACGGACAGAGGGACAGCTGGACAGAGGGACACGCGGCCATGCTCACCGAGAAGGTGGTCTTGGTCACCTCGCCGCTGTTGTGTGCGATGCCGCCGCTGAGGCTGCCCGGGATGCCACCGCCGTGGTGCTTCTTCTGGCTGCCCACCATCGTCTCCATGGAGTGGCTGCGCACCCGGATGGCTCTCTGCGGCCAGAGGGGACAGGGACAGCGGGTCACCACCGCCCTGCGGGGCACTGACCCCAAACCCCTCCCAGCTCCAGGCACACCAAAGCGTGACCTGTCTGGCTACCTCTCCACCTTTGAATCCCAGCTGGAGAGAAAGAGATTTTGGAGGCAACAAGCCCGGAGATGTCCAGCACCGTACCGATGGTGCACGGGCACTACTTTGCTGCTGGCTCCAGGGCTCACAGAGCTGCAGGCAGAGTTGCACTGGGGTGCACGGGAGCCACAGCCGTACGGAGCCCCAGCCCACGCTGGGACCATGGCTGCCCCAGCAGCCCCGCACTGCCCATCCAGTAAAAAACAGCAAGCAAGAGTCCATCAGACCTGATTTATTTGGGTCAGTAATTTATGCAAAATGTGACAGTGTTTGCAAACAGAAGTAACCGCCTGCTTGCTTCGCTGCCCACAGCGCCGGCGGGCGCTGGAGCTGTGCAGGCAGGAGGGCTCCTGCCGGGGGGCTCTGCAGCCCTGCCAGGGGCCGCCCAGCAGCTCCTCTCCCCGCAGAGGAGGCACGACCGGCTTGCGCAGAGCCCAGCAGAGCCGAGCTCCGCTTCCCTCCGAGCAGCCGGGCCCCATCACACGGCCAGGGAGGAGGGGGCTGCGGGCTGGGGCTGGGAGAGGGGCGCTGGGCAGAGAGACCGCGGGGACCAGGTCTCGCCCCCCCAGCCCTCGTTCATCGTCTCTCCTGTCGCGCTCACTGTGACAGCGCGTGGTGCAGGACGTACGCCAGGACGCAGCCCAGCAGCGCGGTCGCCAGCCGGCCGGGCACACGCAGCGCGGAGCTCCCCGCCTGCCCCGGCACCCCCTGCAACGCCAGACAGCACAGTCCGCTCCCCCGCGCACAGAACACACGCAGACATTGATCATTCAACATCAGCGTCTCACACCCTGAATTGAACACTGTGATATGACTGCCCAGCATCTCCATTTCTACAACGTATCTTGTACCCAACCAGGGCATACCTGAGCCTCCAGCCCCCACCGTGGGGCCGGGGAGCTGCTCCCCCCACCACTGCGGGACGAGGTGACTCGCCCTCCAGCGCCTGTTTCTCTGCCCCACAGAGGAAACTCTGCCCACAGGGTCACTGCAACAGTTTTCTCCCCACAGCCACCCCCGCCTGCTCAGCTGCAGCTGCACTGGCCTTTGCCGGGCAGAGCTGATGCGCCGGAGCAGGACGGGACGCGGGGGGAGCTGCACGGGCCAAGGCACGGACACGGTGCCCTGGCTCGGGGGCTCCATTGAACACCCACTCGCGGGTGCAGCCCCGATTGACACGTGCCAGCCTTTGCAGCCGCCCCCGCTGCTGTCGCAGGGGAGACACCAGCGACTGTGCACCGCTCATCCCCCCAGACGCAAGGGCTGCGTCTCCATCCTGAGGGACGTCCCCCACTGCACAGCTGGTCATTGTCCCTACCCCACTGGCTGCTCAGTTTCGTCCACATCATTTTATTTCATTTCTTTCCTGCCAACCCACTCTCCCTTTTCTCTCCCATGCCCCAGCACCGTCTCCCTTCTCCACACCCAGCAGCTCTTGTTGTGTCTCCCATTTAACACAACCCTCTGGGGACACGGTGGATGCCAGAGCAGGCAGGAGGGACAGGAGGTGCCCAGGGGATCTGGAGAAGTCACCCCCATGGTGGCACTTGCCAACACCACAACCACATCAGGCTGCTCCTGCTGGGACCAGCTCAGGTGTCCACCAGCTGAGTGGATGCTGGTTCTGGGGAGCCCCCACTTGCTCCCACCACCCTGCTCTCGGGGGACACCTCTCAGGAATGGGGTTTACCTTGAAGGACTCCAGAAAGCCTCCATGACCCCCGTTTTCCAGCTTGTCCTCCTCAGGCCCCAGCCCCAGCATGGTTTGTGTGTGCCCGTGGAGCTCGTCGTGGAGGTTGTCCAGCAAGGCGGCCCGTGTCCGGTCCTGTGGGAGCGAGGAGCTCAGCCGGGGCCTCGAGGGAGGGGACAGCAGTGCTGGCCCAGGGGACCACTGGCTCGTCCCCCCGCTGAGGGCACCAGTGGCTCCAGGGGACCCCATGGCCACCAAGCTGGGCTGGGGACACGCAGCTCTGAGCAGGAAGCCGAGCTCCCCCGCGCCCGCTGCGGTGCCGGGCAGGGCCGCGTTACCTCCAGCTTCGCAAACTTGTCCGACTTGCAGCAGGCGTTCTCGGCGTTGATGAGTTTGGTGAGCAGGAACTCCCGGAACTCGGGGCTCTGCGGGGAGAGGCCGGGTGGCAAACGCCAGCCAAAGACTCTGCCTGTTGCTGGCACCGGGGCTGCACCCACCCAACCCAAGCTCCTGGTAACCTGCAGCCCCTCCAGAGGTGGGAGCGCTGGTGGAAAACTCCAGTGGGGCTCAGGGTCCCTCCTGCGCCAGCCGCCCCCGCAGTGACGCGGGCGCGCAGCAGCAGGGCCGCAGCGGCTGCCCTGCAGGGTGACACTGTGCAGTGCTGCACACCGCCTGCTCCACCAGCAGCCCCGGGCGGCACCACAAATCAAAATAAGTGCACAGAAATTCCAGAAGTCAGGCGTGCTTAGAAACATCTCAGACATACACATAGATATATGGTTTTTATGTCTGGGAAGGTGGTTCCCATCTCAGGCCCTACCTTCTGGAACACGGGCGGGCTGGGCAGGGGGGGGCCGAAGGAGGGAACATCTTCTCGGGCTGTGACCGACACCTGTGGAGCCAGGAGAACGTTACTGCTGCGGGTGCCGCGGGGCAGCCCGGCGCAGCCATCCCTCTCCTGCAGGGCAGCGGCACGGAGCAGGCGAGGCTCTCCCCAGCCCGGCCCAGCAGAGCCCAGCCCAGCAAAGCCCAGCCCAGTGCCTGGGCCCAGGTGCATCGCCCCAAGCCCCGTCCTGCCGCACAGCCCCTCCTCCCCAGCCCTCAAGGTCCACTCTCCTGCTCTCGGGAGAGGGTTAACCACACGCAGCTTTGTACGCTGTTTCCTATGAATTCTGTGTTCCTCTGTGGCTCTAAGCAGCTTTTCGTTTGAAAATTATGTCTTACTGGATCTCTTCATAGAAAACAGACAGATAAGATGCTTTATGCCACCTGCACTTGAGCGATGTGTTAGACGGGTATGAGCTGTTCTGAGGTTTATGCAAATACTGAGTAGCATAAAAAATCGTTAGCAAATGAGCATGCTATTACATATGCACATATTTTATACACATATGTATGTATATACACACGCTATGTAATAGCGCATACATAAATATACATGTGCGTATATCCATATGTATGTTTAGCATACACACACACATTCCAGTGGGCTGTAGCTCTGGCTGTACCGCGGGGCGGACGGGCAGCGTCCGTCCCTCACCTTGTACGTGGTGTTCTCTGCCCCGGGGTTCTCCACCTGCACCACGATGTAGGCGTGCAGGAAGTTGGAGGCGATCATGTCCGGGACAAACGGCGTGTTCTCTTCTTGGAAGATAATCGCCACGATGTCGTTGCCAATGTGCCGCTTCCTCTGGAGCTGAGCGGGAAGGGAAACGTTTGGTAGATAAAGCCGGGTGGCTCTGCTCCCTGGGAGCAAACCCGGCTCTGGGCACCGAGCCTGCGTTGCCGGGGAGCCTGGGAGCCACCGCCCGTGTCAGTGCCAGCTGGGCCGGCGGCGCGGGGCAGGGCAGCGCGTCCCGCCCGTGTCAGTGCCAGCTGGGCCGGCGGCGCGGGGCAGGGCAGCGCATCCCGCCCGTGTCAGTGCCAGCTGGGCCGGCGGCGCGGGGCAGGGCAGCGCATCCCGCCCGTGTCAGTGCCAGCTGGGCCGGCGGCGCGGGGCAGGGCAGCGCATCCCGCCCGTGTCAGTGCCAGCTGGGCCGGCGGCGCGGGGCAGGGCAGCGCATCCCGCCCGTGTCAGTGCCAGCTGGGCCGGCGGCGCGGGGCAGGGCAGCGCGTCCCGCCCGTGTCACCGCCCGTGTCAGTGCCAGCTGGGCCGGCGGCGTGGGGCAGGGCAGCGCGTCCCGCCCGTGTCACCGCCAGCTGGGCCGGCGGCGCGGGGCAGGGCAGCGCATCCCGCCCGTGTCACCGCCAGCTGGGCCGGCGGCGTGGGGCAGGGCAGCGCATCCCGCCCGTGTCACCGCCAGCTGGGCCGGCGGCGCGGGGCAGGGCAGCGCATCCCGCCCGTGTCACCGCCGGCTGGGCCGGCGGCGCGGGGCAGGGCAGCGCGTCCCGCCGCGGACACGTCTGTGCAGGGGAGCTCATCGCTTACTTGCTGCGTGTCTCCTTCAGTAAACGGCAGCTTTGTAGAGACGTGAAACATTATCTCCCTGTCCCTGAACACCGTGTACACAGACTCCGTCCCCGTCTGCCCGTGGCTGACATCCAGACCTCCTCGAAAACTGGAGAAGAAGGGAAAGGCAGGCAGAAACGAAGAAATATTAATTGAAAGCTTAGCAGAGACTGCCGGCGGCTGTCAGGGGATGGTGACAGAGCAAACCGGCTCATTTATCTTTATCTAGCAGCAAGCAAATTGGAAAGAACAAACTGTGCGTCATGTATGGTAACCAAGCATCGCCGTCACCGCTCCGAAACCCCGCGTGTGCGGCGGAACGGTGCCGGACGCTGGGGCTGATGCAGCTGTGGCACCAGCCGTGGCACCACCATGGCACCACCATGGCACCACCATGGCACCGGCGGCACCGCTGCCCGCGCCTGCCAGCCCCCTGCAGCCTGGTCCCGGCTTGTGCCATGGCTGAGCCAGCAACAGCGGGCAGGACACGTTTCCTTATGAAATTCTTCGTCTGTGGTTGAATATAACCGGATCTTCTCACAGCCTCCCAGCTCCAGGAAAGGAACCTTTTCTCTCTTGGCAGCTCCATTTTTTTTTTAACTCCCCCAGCTTTGAGAAACAAGCCAAAGCTATATTTGCTTCTGGTCTGTACATCCCGCTCATGAGCGAGATGACTTCTGTTCTCACACGGGAGATATTTTTACATATGACACAGTCTCTTGTTAAATGTATTTGTAAAAACATTCTATTTATTTAGCTTACCCTTTGAAGTCCTGGAGTGTTATGGTGTCTCCCAGAAAACTTAAGAAGTTCTTGAAGGCAGCGCTCTCTTCATTATTGCCGAACAACTCCTCCTCTTGGGTCTACAAAACACGGGGCGCGTCTTTGGAGAGCCCAGCCCTGCCTGTCCCCAGAGCCAGCCCAGCGCCCGGGACACCAGCCCTGGGGACGGCCGTGGCCCTGCCACCACAGCACTGGGCTGACGGAGCCACAGAGACCCCGCGCTGCCTGAGCCAAGCGTCACCAAAGCCACCGTCCCCGGCAGCCACCACGCGCCAAGGCAGCCCCGCACCGGCGGCGCCCAGCGCGGGCCAGCGCGGCCACTCGGCCACCAAGGCACCCAAAGGTGACGGTGCTGAGACCAACCTCTGACTGACAGCGAGGGACCTTCGGATAGCGTATGGGAAATACACAAACACAAACGAATCCTCCTTGGAAAATCCAACTCTTAATCATCCCATTTCAAAACAATGAGACCTTAATTATGGTCTTGCATGAGTTACTCAATCCAAAATAAAATGCAATATGTGAAGATAATTAGAGCGCCTGTCAGAATAATCTTTGGTGAGTTATGGACTCGGCTGCCTCCGCGCTCCCCATCCGGAGTCCCTTGGCTGACGACAGCATCTGCAGCACACGTGTGTCTCCATAGCCCGCAGTCCTACCAGACAAATCTAACTGCTTCCCTGTCTAAACATATATCTGATTAAAATACCATGCCTGCTAAAATCTATTTTCACATCCGCTTTTCCCCACAGCGGCTTGTGGGCTGATTTCCATACTGAATTTTTTCAGTCACATCATTTTTTAATGAGTCGGGGAAACATTCGAGCAATAAGAAACGCATTATTAGTGAGGACACCCATTAACACGGCATCTTGTACGTGACAGCACGAACTGCAGGGCCGAATTTGTGATCACTCACCTGCCTGAACTTCTGGTAGATCACACCAAACTTGAACGTGTTGTTGACCTCATGTTCATCGTAAGACACTATCATCTGGGACGCCTGCAGTAAAAAAACATAGGAATTATTTCATTTGGTAGTTCAAAACACAACGAACTCTCTGCTGAATATGCGACCGACTTGGGGTAAGTCACCTCACCTTGGGGTACAGAACTGGGTTGAACTTCAGGCCGGAGGCGTCATCGCAGAAGGCCTGTGGGCAAGGGCAAAGAGCCGTCAGTGCCGGGTCCCTGGGCACGCGGACAGACACCCTGTCCTGCCGAAACCCCACGGTGAGGCCGCGAACGTCCCGTAAAGAAGCCGACTCCAGAGACTGCAGGAGTCCCCTCTTTGCATCCTCTTGTTGGGACGCCCCATGGCCTGGCAGGTACCCAGCAAGACAAGTCCCAGGTCCCTCTCTGGGCCAAAGGTTTTGCCACGTCCCCACCTGTCGCCCAACACCAACCAGTGACCTGCCCAGGATCAGCAGGAAACCTACAGCAGGGCCAACACGTATCTCTGCCACCCAACGCCGCCCAACAGCACCCCACGCCGCCCAACAGCACCCCACGCCGCCCAACAGCACCCCACGCCGCCCGAGACCAGCAGCACGGGCTTTGCTGCCACTGTCACAGCCCAGCCGGCATTTTACCTTTGCGATCTGGGGGATGCTGGGGAGCTTGCTGAACCCTGCCAGGGGGATCCTTTCATGCAGCGTCTTCACTTTGGACCTGCCAGAGGAGCAGAAAGGAGCGGACGCTGGGGAGCGTCGGGCAGAGCCGCCGCTGCAGCCGCGCTCACAGCCACCGCTGCGCCGGCTGCGGGGAAACCGCGCTCTGCTGAGCTTGTTGGGCCTGCCGGGTAACCACAGGCTCTGTTTGCCTTCTCATCTCTGCAGCTCTTAAAATATTCATAGTTTGGAGGGAAATGACACAAGGGTTCAGATGCGCTGGGCTTGTCAGCTCACAGAGGGAGGTGACGATGCGCCTGGTGTTACCCGCCGCACGCAGAGGCTCACGCTCCTCTCCGCAGGTTTAGCGGCAGAACAGTCTCGTGTTCATGGGGAGGTCAGGCAGTCCCGGGCACAGCCGGTGAGCGGCCGATGCCGCTGGTTCCCCCCCCGAGCCCCGCTGTGCCGGCCCGCGCTGCCCGCCCGGCGCCCGCACCCGCAGCAGGAGCGAGAGGAGACCCCCAAAGAGAAAACACTGTTAAACAAAGCTTTTTCTTTCCATACCTGAGTATAATCCTCAAATATTCAGTGCCATCTGTCTCCTCACACTTAATAGAAAGGATCAGATTTCCAAGGCTACTGGCTGTACAATAAAAATTTAAATGATCCTAAAAATAGAAAACAGTGTGTCAGCGGTGGGGGATGCAGCTTGCCGATGGCGAGGACGATGGCAAGAGTCACCTGCCACCGCGGCACCCCCCGCCCCTCAGGGACACCCACCCGCGCCCCCCCTCGCAGGGACCGGCTTTAATCCCTCTGCCCGTGGACTTTCCCACCCTGCTCCCGGGTCTGGCAGAGGGAGGAGAGGGTTACGGGCTGTGAGCGACGGGCGGGCGGCTGCCACAGCCGGTCCCCAGACAGGCCGGCTCAGCACCCCTGTGCCCACCGGCCCGGGGGGCCCTGCGGCCGTGGGGCGCAGCCCGTGTGCGTGGCCATTGCTGCCACGGCTGCTCACCCGCCGGCCCCCTCCCCACTCTGCAAAGAGAGGAGCTGTAAAATTTGCCCATCTTGCCCACAATTTTAGAATTTCTCTCTTTCTTGAGGGGGTGTGCAATTCACAGCTGACCAGCTACACGCACAGGGGGCACCCACCTTGCCCAGAAAATGCTTCCTGTAGGCCCGCGCCTCCCCCTTGCACTCCAGCCGGTAGCCGTAGGCGCTGGGGCTGAGGTTCTCCTCCTCCTCCTCGCAGATGCTGCTGTCGGACGAGGTGGGTGTGCCGAGGTTCTCGGGGTCCTCAATCCAGTACCCGCCGAACTGGGGCAGGATGATCAGCGGGTACGGGCTGCCCTTCTCCAGGATCTGCAGGGACACGGGAGGGCTCGGGCAGGGCTGGGGGCAGGCGTGGGGGCGGGGGTTCACCACCCCACGTGCTGCCCCACACCATGGAGGCAAATCCAGCCCCGCTCCGAAACCTCCCCTGGAAGGACACGTCCTGCGAGCAGCACGGCCGCGGGGGGGGAGGGGAAGGTGTCTGAGCAGCTCCTCCGGGAACAGGGTCCCCACCAGCTGCCCTTTATCAGCACTTTCGGCTCAGGGCACCCACCTCATCGATGCTGGGGTACGGGATGTAGTCTTCCTGGAAAAAGGAACCAAAACACCACGCGTGACCGTGTGTTCCCCGCCAGCCACCCCTTACGACTGCAGCTGCGCACCCCCAGCCCGGGCACCGTCCTTCCCATCCCCACACCCTGCACGAGCGCCAAGCGGTGACAGGGACCGGTGCTCCTGTTGGATGAGGCCACTGTGTGCGGTGACCGGCACAATGCCCAGGAGCGGTGCCACCGCACTGCGGGGACACGGCGCGCGGACCGTCCCGCCGGGGCTGCAGGGAGGCGCTGCAGCACAGCACCGCGGGTCCTGTCCCAGCGGGCCCCGCCAGCAGCGCGGGCTCCGCTCTGCGCAGGACCGTCCCGCCGGGGCTGCAGGGAGGCGCTGCAGCACAGCACCGCGGGTCCTGTCCCAGCGGGCCCCGCCAGCAGCGCGGGCTCCGCTCTGCGCAGGACCGGCCGCGCCACCCGGCCCCGCTGACACACACGGGCTCGGACGTAAAGCTGGATTAGGGATTTACAGGCACCACTCTCTCCATCTTTGCAATTCAATCAGTGCCTTGTTTTTAGATAACATTTAAATCCTTTGCAGTCCTTTGAGTGACTGCCTTTGACAAGACACATTAAAGCCCTGAGGTAAGGGGGGGACACTTGAAGAGATCCACGCAAGAAACAAAATTCAACCAACCTTATGTTTTTGGCTTCCAGTTCTCTGTTCTTCAAGCTTTGGTGCCTGTTTAGAAAAAAACAAATAGACTGAAAAATTAAGATGTTTTCACAACGGAGATGAAACCACAGGGGTATTTTGCTACTTGGAAATCACTCCGACACGAGTGGCGTGAGCGGGGGGGGTTTGTGCCCAGGACGAGCCAGGCAGAGCTGCTGGCTCCACCGTAACAGCAAAAATGGGTGATGGGGATGTGGTGGGACAAGGCCTGGGACACAGCGTCACCGCACTGCACAAGTCTAAATGAGAGGCAGGGTCTGTCACTTCCCAGGTGCCGGCACAGCACCAAACAAAGCGTCCCATATCCCCATCCAGCTTCATCTCAGTTTCCCCAGGATGGGCTCCCAAAGGAAGCCCCCGTGCTGCCTTCCTGTGGAGCGGGGACAGCCCTGCGTGTGGCCGGGTGACACCGGCTGTCTCACAGCATCTGGCCCAGCGGAGTTCGGAGATGGCGAACCCTGCTGGCACCGGGCGCGGGAGCACCCGGCACGCCAAACGCAGACGGTGCTGCGGGGTCTCGCAGCCGCTGCTGGGCAGGAACATCCAGCGCTACCGGCACATGCTCTGCTGCTGCTCACCTGCATTTTCTCCAGCATTTCGAAGAATTCTGCAGACTGGAAAAGAAAAGAAGGAGATCTGTTCAGTTAGAGCAGAGATGGGGTGAGCCAGCCCAGGGCACACGCAGGCAGGGCACGGGACCCAGCTGCCCCGGGCGCGCTGCTCGGGCCCGCAGCGCGAGCGCGAAGCACGGACCCTCTCTCCCTGCAAATTAATACTGTGGCAAACGAGACACCCGCAGCAGCCTCCCCATGTCCCTTACCCTGCCAGGTGCGAGCCCTGGGCTCTGCGTGTCACCTGCTGTGGGGACAGCGGCAATGCCGCTGCTGGCAGCACTGGGCTGCCGGTGCAGGGTTAACAGCCGACTCGCCAAATGAACTAAAGAGATTAGTGGAGCCTGGGCGCTGATTAAACCCCGCGCGGCTCCTCTGGAGAGCAGCCCAGCCCTGCAGCCAGGGAGCGCGTCCGCTCCCGCGTGCTGCCCGCTCGGAACCTGCCCTGGCCACGTTTCCAGCTTTAGACTATGCCCCATTTTTATCTGCTGCACGTACGGGAGGAAACGTGAACCCCAGGCTCAGAAGAGCTCTGTGCCCTAAGCTGGGAGCACTTTCAGAAAACTTCTTTAATTTGAGCTTGGCTTAGATTCCAGTTTATCTTCAGGTGTCTGAGAAAGACAAATGCTCCTTGAGTCAGCTAAAACGATTTCCAGGTCCCACTCCAGCTGCCGCCAGAACCAGAGAAGCAAACAGCACAGCAGCACCGGCTCCAGCTGCCGGAGCGCGTGTGCGCTGAGCCCAGCAGACCGCCTGCGCCCCTCGGGGCCGATGCGCACGGGAAGCCGAGCTTTACTGGGCCACAGATATTTTGGTTGTTATAGAGGAGACTATGACAGCGTTGTGCTGCCCGACAGGAAGCGATGTCACCTGCCTGACGGGTGACACTCACACACCTGGGTCACCAAGACTGTCTGCTCCAAACTAAACCTGCATCTGCTTCTCAAATGCAACAACAAAGCGGGCAGCTGCTTCCCAGCCACCTTTGGCAGGACAAACTGCCCCCAGCCCGGCCTGAAGACCTCTGAAATGCAAAATATCCTGAAATGGTGCAGTTGCTGCTCCTTTCCTGCTTAGCCATCCCAGCACCCTGGGTGAGTTTAGCGAGCAGGTGCTGAGGATGAGGAGTGCCCAGAGCACGGGCTGCGGCGCAGCCGGTAAGTGCCGGCTTTGGAGCTTTCCAAAGAAAATGACACCCCGAGAGAACACGCTGCAGCGGGCGGGAGCCGCCTGGGCAGCACAGGGGGGCAGGGAGCTGCCCAGCACCCCTCCCGGCACCCCGCGGGTCACCGAGCACTCACCAGGCCCCAGCAGAAATCCACCATCCTCCTGGCGTCACCCCAGTGTCGCCCCCACATCAGCCACCACCACCAGACTGTGCCACGGGCGCCAGCCCCGCCGGCCCTCCCAGCCCCACACCCGGCGTTAATGTTTCTCCAGGCAGGGGCACAGCAGGGCTGCTGCTTTGTTAGCGCACAGGGTGGCTCCCGGGAGGCAAAGTGCCTGGAACAGGTTGGGCAGGAACCAGTGACAGTGTGCAGGGCATGGGCAGGCTCCTGCCGGGGTGCACGGAGCCTCGGTGGGATGCACGGAGCCTCGGTGGGATGCACGGTGCCTTGGTGGGATGCACAGCCCCATGGTGGGATGCACGGTGCCTCGGTGGGATGCACGGTGCCTTGGTGGGATGCACGGTGCCTTGGTGGGATGCACGGAGCCTCGGTGGGATGCACGGTGCCTCGGTGGGATGCACAGCCCCATGGTGGGATGCACGGTGCCTCGGTGGGATGCATGGTGCCATGGCGGGATGCACAAACCCCCCTAGGACCTGCTCCTCTGCAGCCTGACGAGGTGCTACAGCTCGTGTCACCAGTGTCAGCTCCTTCCCGTGCCCAGGTCATACACAAAACACATCAGAAGCTCCACTAATAAACTCCTCCGACTTAATACTCTATCTCCAAGCCACCTTGCTCTTAACAACCATTTAACCAGGTTCTTGGCCACCTCATAATCCTCACATCCATCTCATCTCCAGCTGAATGAGTCATTTCCCAGGTGGCAGCATATTGAGCGCTCTGCAGCAGCCTGGCCAGAAGAGCCACAACTGCCTCTGCCTGGAAGCTGGTAGTGTAGAAATTTCTCAGGTTACTCTGACAGAAGTTACTTTTCGTGAACCTGAGTAGCAATTTGTCCTGTTTAGTTGAACTTGCTCTGAAGCTTTGCCGCGGTCACCACCTCGGCTCTCTGCACCGCCCTGCGGGGCACAGGGCTGCACGCTCCCCACTTGCTGGAGGCTGAGGGAGGTAAAAATGACCTGGCAGCTGCAGAGGGGCCAGTCGGCCCTGGCTCAGGCAGGACCAGCTTCCAGGTCTCACCAGGTCACCCTCTCCCGCTGGGTTTGGGAAAACCCCGAGAGGGGCAGAGCCCTGCAGAGGCGGCTGGCGCGGGCAGAGCGGGGCAGAAGTCGCGTCCTGCGACCCGCTGGCACCTGTGCAGCCAAAGGCAGCAAAGAGTGGTCCTGGGGTATGAGCGGTGGGTCAGACCCCTCCAGCAGCGCCAGCCCGTGGGGACACGCTGTCTGCCCTGTGCTGGCCAGCAGCCGCCCGCCGCGGTGCCCGGGGGTTCGTTAGCGGGAGAGCAGCGCTGGGACTCCGCACCCTGACGGCATCGCGCGGCAGGAGCGGCGGCGCGGGACGGGCTCTGAGCGCGCCGCGGGCTGAGCTCCAGAAACCGCCCACGGCTGCTGCCGGGAACAGCCCGCAGCCGCAGCCGCTGCGTTGGCAGCGCCGCTCCTCGCCAGCTTCGGCTCCCAAAACCGGCCCCTGGGCCGGAGCGCGCGCCCACGGCCGGCGCAGCGTCCCCGCGCACTCACCTTCATGGTTGGCGGGGCGGTGAGCGGGGGGGACAGCGGCCGCTCCGCGACGGGCACATCCGCGCCGCTCAGCAGCTCCTGCTTCCTGAAAAACCAAAGGCGGGCACGTCAGCTTCCCGCGCCCCGAGCGGAGCGCCGGGCGCAGATAAGGGCTTATCTCCTTTTGCAAAGCCGCGGGTGTGTGGGGCTGCCTGTAAAATAATGTCTCTTGAATCTGAGAATAAAACAGGCAGCCAGCATGAAAAGATGGTACAAGTCAGCCGAGGAGCTCCGTGCGCCGGGCAGGCTGGGACCCGCGGAGCGCCCAGGCTCCCGGCTGCGGGGCCGGGCACCAGCGGCGCTGGCGGTGCCGGGCAGCGGAGCGGGGCAGCAGGGCTCATTTCCGTGACAACCCGTCCCCATGCTTTCCCTCCATCTGGCACAGTCCCTGTCTGGGCAGGATTTGTGGCCAATCGCCCTCCCGGCAGCCACAGATGGTGAAGGAGGCTTCTGGCTTGGTGACACCACTGTAGGGCACAGAGACACCCCTGCACAGTTTGGCTGGGTGCAGCCAAGGCCCCTCCACCACAGGGTGCTGGGCACGGGAGCTGAATTTGGAGGCAGCAAAAGGCGTCGTGACAACATGAGACCCTGGGGAAGCTAGGAGCGGCCCCCGCGCCACGGCCCGGCCACGAGAGCATCACACAAGAGCCCCACAGGCTCGCAAAGGTGCAACCTCAGCCCCCGCGACCACCCGATAAAAATACCCCGTCCCTGCTGCACCAACGGCTCCCCGGGCAGACGACCAAGCGCCGCTCGCAGCCGCGCTGCCAGATGCTACTCTGGGAATCAGAAAATCTGAGATTTAATTTCGTTTCCTCCCGTCCCTGCCAGGTTAGTCCTGCAGAAACCGGGCCAAAACGCCCAACTGTTTATCTGGCAGTAACGAGGTTTGGTTCCCATGGCAGCCGCCCTGGGACGGCACGGCGCGGCGCAACCGCGGCCGCGCTCACCGGGAAACACCCAGCGGTTTGTGTCCAGACGCGAATCTGGACCAAGGACTGACATCCTACATGACTTTAAACCAATATACATCTTTTTTTTCTTTCTATTTTTTAAATCAGAGCACGTCAAATTTGCCTTTCGTTATTACGGCTCATTTAAGCTCTTAGTATCTTCCAGTTTCCCAGTGAAAGAAATGAATTAAAATGATGTGAGGCTGTGTATGTGCGGTAGCAGAACTCACGTCCTGCCCACCCGTTCCGTGTGCTCTCCACAAACTCACCCCGACTCCCCTGATGAAAAACTGCCGAGGATGACAGATTTCCACGGTTTGCTCTTTGACGGTCCAGGATCCTGCAGCACAGCCTGATGTGCAGCAAACCACTCACCCTCTGCTCTGCCCGCTCTGAACCTGAGCGCTGCCTGATTGCACCGGTCTGCACAGGGGCCTCGAAGGCACAAAATGTATCAGACTGAACTTACAGGGATGCGCACAAATAATCTGATTTGATCTGGGATTTGTAACAGGTTGCCATAGCATCATATTCTAAGTATTATAAAATCACTCACACAACTTAACAACGTGTTCCTCTGTCACATGCTGATTGCTTCTTTGGGGCCAAACTGATGGAACTGCTCCTGCAATTCCGGGAGAGCAAAACAAACCCATTCACCAGCCGCCGCTTGTAATCAGCCTCCGTGCACTGGAAATCTGTTATGTTGAACTGCAACAACCGACTGGGATGATTCAGTCTGCCGTCAGCTCCAGGGGTCAAGGGCCATCAGCCTAATTTCCAAACAGATTACCCTCATGGGATGCTAAATGAATCATGAGGAAGATCAGCACGTTGTTCTCTGTGCACCGCGTGCTCGCACGGAGAGGCAGCCCCGGGGATCTCCCTGAGGACCACACCGGAGCAGCAGATGCTCTCGGCAGCCCCGCGCCGAGACCCCGTCCCTGGCGGCACCGGTGGCACAAGCGTCTGCAGAGCCTGAACCACAGCAAAGGTCCCAGGTGGTCACGCCAGCAAGGACAAGGGGCGGGGGATGCACCCTGAGGTGCCGGGACCCAGCACCCACCCATAGTAGAGACCCCGAGAAGCAGCCCCGGGACATTCAGCCCCCCGAGGGTTTCCTGGTTATGCTGGTGCCCGCAGGGTGCGAGTGTCACCGCGCAGCGGCAGGACGGCGTCCCGTGGCACGGCCCTGCTGCTCCACGGCCTCCCGTGGCACGGCCCCGCTGCTCCACAGTCGCTTCCACAGAGGCTCTTCCACCCCGTCCTGCACCGGACGGTGCGAGAGAAAACACGGCTCCTGCCCAAGGAGCCTGACCACAGCCACGGTGCAGGATGGCAATTGGAAGTGCAGGAGGGCAACTGGGAAGCAGGGGAGAGGACGGGGTGGGGAGGGACAGCAGGAAGAGGGTGATGAGCTTCAGCCTGGCCCTGGCACGGCACAGCTCCAATGAACGGCCTCCGCGGTCCGTCCCCACTCGCCTCTCCCTGGCACCGCAGGACACAGGAGCAGGAGCATCCCTGGGCTGGACACCAGCCTTCCCGGAAGGCAACGCGAGCATCGCTTTCGGAATTCTATTTCTTTGTTTTTCTCATTAGGCAAATTAAGAGAGAAGGAAAAGAAAGAATTAGAATCCTACACACTTAGCAAATCTAATTAAGGAAATACCTTAATGCAGTTATGCAGCCCAACTGCAGGGTTTCCTAACAAAGACAGTGAGATCAGCCCTCGGGACCCTGTTCCGCGCTGGGAAGGCTCAGCCCGTGCGGCCGCTCCCCTGCCTCTCCCAAAGCAGGAGCACACGGGGACTTTACCCCATTTGGGTGTGTGTGCACCAGGTTTGTAATGCTGGCAAGTTCCCAACACAACCAGGGCAGGTGGAGTCATTCTGCTGCCTTTAGAGCATCCCTGATTGCATCCCCAAAGCGCCTACAAATTCATATCCTGAATTTGGCAAACCCCACGGTCACACTGAGACTGTGATTCAGCACAGAGCCAGGGCTCCCGAGACCCCTGCAGCCCCGAGCTTGCCAGCCAAACCTCTGGGCACACACCCCCCTCCCGCTTCCTCAGTCGAGAGCCTAATGAAAAACTTGTAATGCATCCCACCTTCTTGTTTTATTCGTCTGATTTACCAGACAGACTCTAAATTGACACGGTACATTCATATAAATTACGCGTGGGAAGGGGAGATGTCAACATATTATCTGACACGGCAAAGTGTTTCGCAGCAAGCGGTGAGCTCTACCTTTTGTTCCACTGTGTAAATTAAACACAGAGCATCGCAGGTTACCTTTATGCCTACACCTAATTCTGCAGATGCAAGCTGGCCTGAGGAGGTGCAAAACTGCAGCAACAAGTTCAGCCTGTCTAGATGCAGTAACCTTGAGAAGGACAGCAAAGACTATCCTGTAAATTAACAGCCTCTATTTTTGGAGCCATCATTCTTTTTGTCCTTGATGGGCATCACCTTGCCAGCTGCTCCCTTTTTAGTTTATTTAATATTAAGTGGCCAGCATCTGAAGTTTTCACGGGGGGCTGTGTATTGCTGCTCCTCCCCACAGCGCCCGGGTGAAGCCCCAGTCCCAGGGCGGAGGGAGCGGATCCTGGGCGCTCGCCTGCCCCCGGGGTCCCTCATCCCCGCTCCCCACAGGCAGGTCCCACATCACGGCTGCAGCTCAGGGCTGGGACCGAGCCCCTGGACACCAGACCTGCTGACACTCCACACCGAGGCCACCGGGAGCCCCGCTGACACTCTGCACCGAGGCCACCGGGAGCCCTGCTGACACCCCGCACCGAGGCCACCGGGAGCCCCGCTGACACCCCGCACCGAGGCCACCGGGAGCCCTGCTGACACCCCGCACCGAGGCCACCGGGAGCCCCGCTGACACTCTGCACCGAGGCCACCGGGAGCCCCGCTGACACCCCGCACCGAGGCCACCGGGAGCCCTGCTGACACCCCGCACCGAGGCTACCGGGAGCCCCGCTGACACCCCGCACCGAGGCCACCGGGAGCCCTGCTGACACTCCGCACCGAGGCCACCGGGAGCCCCGCTGACACTCTGCACCGAGGCCACCGGGAGCCCCGCTGACACCCCGCACCGAGGCCACCGGGAGCCCCGCTGACACCCCGCACCGAGGCCACCGGGAGCCCCGCTGACACCCCGCACCGAGGCCACCGGGAGCCCTGCTGACACCCCGCACCGAGGCCACCGGGAGCCCTGCTGACACCCCGCACCGAGGCCACTGTGAGCCCCCAGCCGGCTGCTCTTAAGTTGCAAAAAAAAAAAACCATCCCAAAAATGTTTTGGTTGTTTTTTTTTTTTTCAACAGAGACAAGGGCACCGCGCTGAGAATTTACACCTGGAAATCTGCAGCGAGCGCCTGAACGAGGCACCTTACCCTGACTTTGCACAGCTCTGCATCCAATCCGGGGCCTCAGGCAGGCGAGATCTCGCTGCATCATCGCCCGTCCCGGAGAGGCTGCAGAGGACGCGCTGCCGCAGGGCTCCGCTGCCTCCGCACAGCCCTGCGCCCCGCAGACCCCACACCGACCGGCGCCACCCTCCTGGCCACGCACACCCAGCGCTGCCGCTGCTCCGGCTTAACCAGGCGCAGGGCAGAGCTGCCGAGCAGCAGCTTCCCTGACAAACTGACTGACCGGCAGGTCCCGGGTCAGGCCGGCCCGGCCCGAAGCGCCACATTCCTGCACTGAACCCCGAGAGTCAGCGAAGAACAAGCGCAGCATTTTCCGGTCTAGATTCCTTGCAATAACTTGTGTGTTTGCAAACTGCCAGCCTGCATCTGCGCGCACGCAGCCTCCGCGCAGCGCGGCTCCCACAGCGGGAACCAGACCCTGCGCAGAGCAAGGTGACATTTAACTGCCAAGGAGTTTGGCTTTAATTACTCCTCTGCACAGAGAGCACTGTTGAGAACGGTTTGAAGCACCTGGGCCGTGCGGGCAGCGGCGCCTGCGCTGGCTGGGGGATCGTTGCCCATCCTGCTCCGGGATGGCAAGGAGCAGCTCCTGCTTTGCCTGCACCTCCACAGACACTGGGCTCTTACCCACTGGCCAAGGACCTCCCGCTTGCTCTGCTGGGAAAGTGAGCTCAATATGAAAATAGCGGCGTAAAGAGATTTTTGTCATTTACAGATTTTGTTGTCTGATGTCCCTTGCAGGAGCAGAGAGGACACACTGATTTCCCGCAGCATTTGGGTAACACAGCCAGGGCACTCACAAACCTTTTAAAACCAAAAGCTTGTCTGATCCGAGTCCTGACGCCCACAAGCCCGCGAGCCTTGGGCAGCCCCTTCTGAGCTGATTCAGTAACGTGTGAATTGCAGAGAACCAGAAACCAGCAGCTCCAGCCACAGGCAGAACTGACTCCGAACGACCAGGGGCCATTGTCCCCACCTGAGCATCCGCGCGGGGCGCAGGTGGGGAGAGGGGAGAGGCCCAAAACGCACAGGATGCTGCTCTGGTGAACTGGAACCAACGGGGGTTAAAACTTGAACAGCACAGAGATTTCACTGGTGGCTCAGGGAGACGTCCATGGGAACCCCTCACTGAACCCAGCAGCGAATGAACCGCGGTGACAACAGACATTGGCCGTATTCCCGACTGCCCAGAGCACAGCTGGGACCAAGCGAAGGGAGGGGTGTACCTACATCACAGCACCGACCGGATTGACCCCCAAGACAACGGCCACCGTCACACCACTTGGCTTGTGTGCAGGACATTCAGGAAAATGGATTTAGGTGCAAACACCCAGTTCCAAATCCAAGGTTTCTGGAGCGGGACCAGAGGCAGGAAGAGCCTGAGCCCCCCCAGGCCCCAGCTGCTGCCCCTCCAGCCCCAGCGCACAGGACCGGCACGGACAGACGGGCACGGACAGACCGACTGCGGGCAGGGGAGCGCGTGGCGCCCGGCCCTGCGAGGGGGGCGCGGGAGGTTGGCTTCTTGTGCTGCACTTCGCTGGGTTGCTAACAAGGAGGGGACATGGGCCACCAGGGACTCCGCAGCTGCCACCAATCCTGCCAGGCTTGCATATGGCTCATGTAAAGCAAAATTCAACTGCAAATGCAGAACAAAGACCAAATGTAGGAGGAAAAAAAGAAAATAGGAGCAGGTGGAAGAACAGAGTCCCTTTTGACGCCGCCGCTAGCAGTCCCTTCCTTTTCCTGCAGATTATGTCACTTTGATGGCCCTGGCAGCTTGCGTAAGGAGAAGCAGCCATCGTAAAGCACTGCTTGAATTCTTGCAATCACTCCCATGAAGGCTTCTCAGTCCAGAACAGACAGGAAAAACCCTCCTCAGGGCCTTGTTCTCCCTTTGAGATGGCTGTGTGGGTCTCGTTGTCCTCAGCAAACCCTGCAGCAAGAGCCACACTGAGCGGTTTGTGCTCAGCACATGACGGTGGGGAAAAAATAAACCCACCCAGACTCACACATCACCGGGCAGACTCGACTTCTGCGAGAGTTCAAAGCCAGACGTTCTTCTCAGCCCTTAAGTGTCACGCAGAGCTCATTCATAGAAATGTGGCACCCAGGGGCAAGACAACACTTTGGGACACATCCTGCTCAGTGTGCTGTGAAGCACTTCTCTCCCTGGCAGGCGGACGCGGGATGGCCAAGGAGTTTCTGCAGGGACGATGTTCGGAGGGGGTTCGCGCCCCTGCCCGTGGCGCAGACCCCCAGCACTCGGACACAGCTCCATACACACAGCACACGAGAGCTGGAGAAGAGGCTCCGGATCACAGAGTGCTGGGGCAACATGGGGGACCCAGCCACCCCCAAAACAGCCAGCCCCTCCAAAACCTGCTGGAGCCCGGGCCCACGGGCAGAGCCACGGCAGGGATGGGCCTGGGCTCAACAAGCCAAAAGCCAGAGGGGTAACAGCAGGGATGGGAATGGCAGAGCCTGCTGGGGTACCCCAGCACAGCCCCTGCCCCCCACAGCCCAGCCCGCGCGAACAATTCATGACCATCAGGACCTGAGGGCTGATTTTACCAGCTGTCCGGCTTTGACGATCTACCTAAAACCCCACGCAGGAGAAGAAAATGTCACAAAACAACACCAGAAACACATGAACTGTACAGGAAGGCCACCACTAAGTCACAAAAGCATCACTAAATCCTGCTCTCAAGGCAAAGCATGTAAGGCGGCAGCACCAAAAGAGAGGATATGGACCTCTGATCTTACTCTGATTTTTCAGGCTCACAGACTGGGGGATACTTTACAATAAAGATTGAAAACAACCAGTTCTTCATTCATATGGTTTTGGTACAAATCCACAAATTAAACAAACAAACAAGAAACCCCAAACCCTCAATCCACAGCAGTGCTCATGTCGCTTTCACCTCGAACCAGAAGTGTGCACACCACTGAGGTTTGGATGCATATTTCTTACTATTTTTAACAGCAAAGTTGCCAGAGCAGCACAGTTCTGGAGAGAGAACTCCCTGACCGAGGACACGCAGCATAAATCAGAGCAGGGTAAATCTTTGAAGCCAACAGCAACTCCTGTTAATGATGGGGGAGAAGCGGAGCCGAGCAGATGCCAGCTAACACAATATTGCAAACACACTATTTCCTCAAAACACAAAGTTGAACATAAAGTACAATCCGTGGCTTAGTCAATGAAAGATGAAACCATTTGTCAGCTGTTCCCGAGCGAAGAGACAAAGCTGTTGAGCTGAGTTAAAGCAGTCCTGTGAGCGAGACGATCCCTGGCAGAGAACGGTCCTTCTCGCCCCCCTGCAGCAGCAGGAACGGGGGTCGGGGCTGACCGGCCGGGGGAGCGGAGGAGCAGCCCCTGCCCGCACCCCCGCACCCCGTGCGGGTCGCGGTGACCCCGCGCTCCGGCCCCGGGGCAGCTGCCGGCTCGGACCATCCCGGGTCCGCCCGGGTAAGAGCCGCCGCGAACCCGCTCCCGCCGCCCCCGCGAGCCCCCAGCCCCGCTCCCGCCCCCCTCCCCGCGCCCCCAGCCCCGCTCCCGCCGGCTCTCCCCAGCCCCGGCCCCGCGGCTGCCGAGCGGCAGGAGGGCTCTGCCCGCCCGTCCGGCGCAGGGACCGGCGCCGCCTCACCTCTGCTCCCGGCTCTGCCGGCGGGAGCGGTGCAGCAGCCCGATGAGCACCACGGCCGCGCGGATCCCCGCCCGCCGGGACCGCATCCTGCCGCCCGCCCGGGACATCGCCGCCGCCGCTCCGGCCCGAGCCGCGCACCTGCGGCCGCGCCGCGCCCGCCCCCGCGCCCCCTGCGCGCTCCCGCCGCCGCGCGGGGATGCGCGGGGATGCGCGAGGCGGGGAGCAGCGCGTGGCCGCCAGCCCCCAGAAGTGGCCGCGGGAACGGGGACGCCCCCCTGGCCCCTTGTGCCCAAAGCCCGTCACCCAGGGAGCTGCGGCGTGGGCACGGTGGGTGACCGGGGACCCATGCGCTGTGCCGGAGCTCCGGTGTCCCCACTGATGCTGCGTTACCCCGGTCACAGAATCAGTTAGGTTGGAAAAGAGCCCAACCACTGACCCAGCACAGCCAAGTGCCACCAAACCATGTCCCCAAGTGCCGTATCTACATGTCTTTTTAATACCTGCAGGGATGGTGACTACGCCGACGTCTTAATGAAAACAGCCTGTGCCCTCACCCATACACCAGCTCTTTAAACGGGGGAAGTTACATTACAGCCCCTTTAAAATCTGCACAGAGGGAAGGGTTTCCTTCCTGTCCTGCAAATGTTTTGTTCTGTCTTTTCCAAGACACCTGCAAATCTTCCCTGTACAGGACAGCTCTGAGCTGGGCCGAGCGCGGCGCCCGCTGTGCCGGTGCCAGAGATGAGCTCTCTCCCTCTCTCCCTGCTCTCCCTTCCTCCCGCTGCAGAGCTGCAGGAGCCAGGACTGGGAGCAGCACGACAGCACCAGCCCTGCAGCTTGCTCTTCCACAGGGGAGCTGGCACACAGCTTGTTCCAGGAAATATATACATATAAAATTAAGTAAACTGTAAATGATCTACTTCACAACCTCAGCACCTTTCCCTGGAAGTCTTTGTTGCCATGGTGATAAAACACCCGGGTGTCTCTGCCCCCCCACCCCTCCCATCTCACCTTCCTCCTCTGCGAGTTTAGTTTTCACGGGAATTAGACACAGGACTAGCTAGAGCATTCTGAGCATGTTCCCGGTTAGAGGGATGCAAGCAGTCCGTGCTTCAGGCACGTATGAGAACACGCAGGCGAAACTCCAGCATGCGCAGGGCTGAAACGTCAGCGTCTGCCCAGACCCCACTGGTGCTCTGCATCTTCACAGCCAGCCCCAGAGAAATCAAAATCTATGGCATTGCCTGGCCGAGCCCACGGAACCGTTCCCCGGTGTGCTTCAGCCAGCCTGGCCGAGCCCACGGAACCGTTCCCCGGTGTGCTTCAGCCAGCCTGGCCGAGCCCACGGAACCGTTCCCCGGTGTGCTTCAGCCAGCCTGGCCGAGCCCACGGAACCGTTCCCCGGTGTGCTTCAGCCAGCCTGGCCTGGCAGCGGGGAGCGTGGCCTCCCGGCGCGCAGCACCGCACAGCGGCCCCGCGGCAACTGCCACTGCAAGGGGCAGGTTCTGCGGGGCCCCTGCTGCAAACAGGCGGCTGGCTGGGGGCACGCGTGGGCTGCGGGGCCGCCCACGGCCTCCCCACCACGAGCATCCCACCCAAGTGGGACACGGGGCAGCAGCAACGCCCATGGGCTTGCATGCAGCAGAGCGCGAGCGGCCTGGAAACCCCGGGCCAGGGCGGTCAATCATTAACTGTGCGCGGGGCTCTCCCGGCACAGTCTGTAATAAATGTGTTTGCTCGGGAGCGAACAGCTCGCGCGGGCCGCAGATCACATCTGGCGCGGAGCAGCTGCTCTCGCCGCCTCCGTGCCATGCTTACCGTGATCGACACGACCTTAGCTCTGCCGTTTCCATCAAAATGTTTCAGCACAATCTCTAATCGGATCTATTCTTGAAATCCAACCAAAAAACCCATCATCACTGTAATCTCTTTATGCATCCTACTGTAAGTCAGATGAAAAAATGTGCAATGTTATTTTTTGTGAACATGCCACATTATTCACCCCAGAAGAACCCGATGGCAGTTCAGCCGTCATCGCACCATCCGTATTGACCTGCACAGCACGTGTGGCTCTTCAGAGTCAAGACCTGAACTTACACCCAAGATTAGTATTGTTGTATTTCAGCAGATCCCGGCAGGTCCCTGGGAAGGCGGCAGCAGCAGCGGGTCTTTCCAGCACAGTAATTCCAGCCGATGAGGGTCGAGGGCCCCGCTTCCCCACACAGAAAATACCAACCCATCCTCAAAACACCCCAAAATGCATTCCTGCCTCTTCAGGACGACGTCGGTCAATTGCAAACTGCATGTGGTGGTGAGAGAACGCGGGCAGGTAAGAGGCAAGAGTTGTGTTAAACCGGGTGCTGCCTTCATCGCGGGCGCTCAACTCCCACCGCGGAGCCTCTCACCTCAGCTTCTGTTGGACCAACAACCCTCTCTGTTCTTGCAGAAAACACCTGGCTGCTTCCTTTCAAACAGAAATCGTCAGTCTGACAAACTTCTCAGGCACAGGAAAAAGAGAAAACAGAAATAAATTCGAGCCTATTTCCATGCCAAGTGATACCAATTCTCCAGCACCTCATTAGCTTCCAGCTAACGGAGGGGGAGGGGTTTTTAATTTTAAACCTTTTACCTCTCACATTAAACAGGCAGCTTCAAATTTCATTGAGTCTCTCTCTGGAGACGTTTTCCACTGTCTCTCTTCCCCTCTTCCAGACAAGTTAAGTATTAATCTCCTCTTGTTTTATGCTGAAGTGGCTTTGTATTGATCTTTAAAGATGTTCAATTCTCTCATATTTGGAAATAGAGAATCACTTTAAGCAGACACACTCAGCCATATTTGCTTCTCCACCCAAATACGGCAAATGAGGCTGCGCTGTAATCAATTGCTTCTGGACTCTGTAGCAGCTGATGTGTAATTTATAGGACAAGGGCAAGACAATAAATGGTGAGCGGCTGCAGGAGGCCGGTGCTGGGAAGGGCAGGATTGGGAGCTGGGCTCCGGGGCCGCAGCCGTGCCAGGACCCGCGTCCCTCCTGCGCAGAGCACAGGCTGCGGGGACACACCGGAGCCCCCCGCCCCAGCACACGGCAGCTCCATCAGGTGGCGGGGACACACCGGAGCCCCCTGCCCCCAGCACACGGCAGCTCCATCGGGCGGCGGGGACACACCGGAGCCCCCTGCCCCCAGCACACGGCAGCTCCATCGGGCGGCGGGGACGCCTTCCCGGGCTCTCCTGGGGGTCTGGGTGCTCGGGTGCTGGCCATAGGGACTCTGCTCCCGAGGGCATCGCTGGCGGCTGCCACGGGGCACTGGGAAAGCTGCTCTGTATTTCTGTGTTCTGCCGTCTCAGGAGGCTCCATGCAGGCTGGGGCGGGATGCTGGGGATGCCAGGGGGAGCAGAGGAGTGAAGCAGCTGCCCCTGTTTTATGAAGAAATAAATGTCTCTTTAAAAGTGCCCTGATGTTTTTGCTTCAGAGAGAAGAGTTTTGCAGCTAATGAGGAAGCTGGCTCCCGAGGGGCTGGGCAGAGCTCACGGCAGGTTAGGACAATTACACGCCGTGATTAATAAATCACTTGGGTGGCTGGCTCATTTATGCCAAACTTGGCATTTTCTTCTGGACACTCTGCTAAGGAAGAAGGATCTGAAAATACCAGATTGTGACAAGATCAAGCCTTCATCTCTGATATTACTGAATCTCCTGTGAGTGAATGACACTTAATATTATTAAGAAGCCATATATTTATGGAATAACTTTGGCTTTTATGCTAATGCTGCAGTGAGATCAAATGACCCCCAGGCTCGGAGCAGCCCACCGCCCTTCCCGAGCCGCTCGGGGGCACGTTCCTACCGCGAAGGTCCCGCGGCTCACACCGGAGCACGGGGTGCGGCTGAGCCCGGCTCTGGTGACTCAGGGATTCTCGAGCCACAGCCTCGTCAGATGGCGCAGGATAAATCCCCGACACCCCCCGCGCCTCCCGTTCTGGGAGATATTTCTGGTTCCCCGGCTCACGAGGGACAGAGCCAGAAATACACCAGCTATGCCGGGCACCTGCCGTGGCCGGGCTGGGCACGGGCAGCGTGTCCCCGCCACGCCGGTGCGGAGCCGAGAGCTCTGCCCGGGACCCCTCCCCACCGCCCCAGGTCCCTTCCCCACGCCCCCAGCGCTCGCCCAGAGACCCCCAGGCATTTCCCCGCCCGTGCTGCCCGGCGCGAGCGCTGGGACGGGCAGCTGCACCAGCGCCAGGGACCAGGAGCCAGAGGGGAACAAAAGGAGCCGAAGCAGCACGACCGAAAGACAAAAATAGTAACGAGTTCTCTGCAAAGGAGCGGTCACATTCCGATTCTCCTGGCATACAAAGAAAAGGATTTAGGAGCTGGGAAACCAGGGAGAAAGCGATTACAGCGTTTCAAATGGTGCTGCAGGAAGAGGATAAGAGTGCACACAGTTTTATATGAAGCATCATGAGAAATAGAGTTTTAGATTGTTACATCCAGCATCCAGCTCTAAGTAGTCTGATTAGAGATTTATTTGATGACTTCAGTTAGAAAGACGTAGACGAAACACCAAGAAAGCACGAAGCCGGCTCCTCCACCCCGGCGCTTCAATTTTGTCTCTTGAAACAGTGCGAGACAAGTGCAATACGGCACCAGCAGCCCCAGCACCCGTGAATTTGGGCTGATGGGAAGGGGGCTGGTGCGTGCGAGGCACGGGGCACCCCCAGCTCCCCGGCACAGCTTCCCCACCGCGGGGCTCCTCCGCAGAGCTCCAGGAGCGATGTGCACAGAGTCCACCTGCCCGGCTCCACAGGGAGCCAGTGCTCCCGTCCAGAGCCCGTCACAAGAGCACACAAGCATCGACCTTTTCCCTGACTCGGCCGAGCACAGCTTCATCTCCCCAGCACAATTATCAGCCTTCCCAGGAAATGAGCGGGGAAAGCAATCAAAGCTGCACTGAAAGAACAAAACCTCATTAGGAGCGAACGACCTCTGGCTGCAGAAGGCAGCCCAGGCTCGGCCGCACCAGAGCAGCCCCGGCTCCGGCGCCGGGGATCGGCACCCGCAAGGCTGGGAGGTGGCGGGTGAGCACGTGGGCACCCCGTCTGTGGTCAGAGGCTTTGAGAGAAGAGACTTCAGTAGGTCAAGTGATCAGAAAAGACAACCTAAAAATAACTGGGGGCCAAAGCTGCTCATCCAGGGCTGCTGCTGCAACCCTTTCCCCATCAAACACGCTGGGCCAGACAAGAACATCCAGTTCCCTGCTCTGTGTTTGTATAAAAGCCTTAGCCCAGGGGGCTCAGAGAGCTGGATCTGCTTCATGTGAGAAGATACACAGATACCTATCGACATTCATCTATACATCTATCTACAGGTTCTCCTGATTTTATTTTTGGAACCATTCCTCCTTCAGCATCCTCTAGAGAGACAGCTTTGCCAAGCAGCTCTCAGCGAGTACCTTCCCGTCACACACGTCCCAGGACTGCACAGAGGGCGGCGTTTTGGTGCCCAGCGCTCGGCCCCGCCAGCAGAGCGGCTCCAGCGCCCCGGCGCGTGATGGGGCCCCGGCAGCGGAGCAGCCGAACGGGGCTGCGGCGGGAGGGGGGCACGACCCCGGCTGCGGCGTCAGCCCCTGCTTGTTTGCCCCCCCGGGGGACTGTGTCACTTCTGATGGTTAAACACAGTGCAAGGGAGTCGTGCCTGTGACAGCAGCACAATTATATGGAAATTGTATTCTTGATAATTTGGGGCATTTTTCCCTGTGAACGCAGGCTTTCTGAAGAGATGAGCTCCAAAATTTCAGTATTCAATTAAATTAGATCAAATCAGCAGAGGAAATAAGTCTTCACAGCATGAGCAGATCCTTTGAATTTTACTAGCAAATCAGTGAACTAAATGCCATCATTTATCATTAACATCACTAATAAAGTCAGATTCAGGATGCAGAGCAAAGTAACATCAGCCACGCTCCTGACGCTCCAGCGCCACCCTCCTTAGTCCTCGGCCCTTCCCCAGCTCCTCGTGCAGAACAAACACCATCCCTGGACCTGTTATTCTAATCAAATGCCCCCAATATCCAGCTGGGTGGCTCAGGAATTGGCCAAACCTCAACCTCAGCCAAGCGCTGCCCCTGCCCGAGGACGCTGAGGAGGACGCAGGAGCACGTGGGTCAGGGAGGAGGATCGGGCTGCTGGGGACAGCTCAGGAGCCCTTAGAGACAGCCGCCCGTCACAGGCTTTATGAGGGCAGGGGACACCGGAGGGACACGGGGCCGGTGCTGCTCCTGCAGCAGCAGGCGCTGCTGGCGTGTCCCAAAGCCAGTGGCTGCGGGAAGCCAGCGCTCCAGCGCCGTCCCTGCGAGCGCCAGCCCTGCCCGGCTGTCCCAGCGCACCCAGTGACATCCTGCGCCGGACGGCGGGGACCCGGGGGGCAGCTCACGCAGGAACCGTCCGGTGCGGGGGGCACAGCCCGACCCGGCAGCGCCCCAGGACCTGCCGCCATCTCCATCACCCGTCTCCCTCAGACACCGTGTTTGATGTGAGAGGGGTAAAGACATGTAATTTGTGGAGCTAAAACACAGGTATTATCTCAGTGACACATCCCTACAACAGGGAATGTGCCGAAGTCAATCACGTGCAGAAATGGGTTTCTATTACTCTACAGCTTTTTCCTTGCCTCTTCCAGATCAAAAAGATGGAAAATGATGCAGTCGTTAGCTTGAAAGCTGCCATCTTCCTCATTAAATCACCTCACACTGTGCACCCTCATCAACAGCGGGGAACAAGAGACGAAAGGACACGACTCACACCCTGTTTCTCAGTCTTTCCCTGAGCGCTGGTGCTCGGGGAGCACACACGGACCCCCGCTCTGGTCCCGTCCTCCTGCCACCCCCTTCTCAGCCTCCTGCCTGGCAGAAACCTGCCCTGGAGCTCCACATGCCAGCATGGGCGAACCGCTGGGCTGACACAGCTGTGCAGGTGAACCGCTGGGCTGACACAGCTGTGCGGGTGAACCGCTGGGCTGACACAGCTGTGCAGGTGAACCGCTGGGCTGACACAGCTGTGCAGGGTGAACCGCTGGGCTGACACAGCTGTGTGGGTGAACCGCTGGGCTGACACAGCTGTGCAGGTGAACCGCTGGGCTGACACAGCTGTGCAGGGTGAACCGCTGGGCTGACACAGCTGCGCGGGTGAACCACTGGGCTGACACAGCTGTGCGGGGCAAACCGCTGGGCTGACACAGCTGTGCGGGTGAACCGCTGGGCTGACACAGCTGTGCAGGGTGAACCGCTGGGCTGACACAGCTGCGCGGGGTGACCCGCTGGGCTGACACAGCTGCGCGGGGTGAACCGCTGGGCTGACACAGCTGCACGGGGTGAACTGCTGGGCTGACACAGCTGTGCGGGGCAAACCGCTGGGCTGACACAGCTGTGCAGGTGAACCGCTGGGCTGACACAGCTGTGCGGGGTGAACCGCTGGGCTGACACAGCTGTGCAGGTGAACCGCTGGGCTGACACAGCTGTGCGGGCGAACCGCTGGGGTGACACAGCTGTGCGGGTGAACCGCTGGGCTGACACAGCTGCGCGGGGTGAACCGCTGGGCTGACACAGCTGTGCGGGTGACCCGCTGGGTTGACACAGCCCCGCTGCGTGGGGCTCTCAGGTACCCCTTGGGTTCAGGGCTGATGCCTTTTGCCAACCAAGCACAAAAACAGCCCCTCCGAACCCCCAGCATAGCCCCAGCTCCAGCTCACAACCCATCCTCCCGCGCACCCCGGTATTCGGGAGCAGGCACCCGCTGGCAGGTGGTGCCTCCATCACACCAGGCATTAGGGCTCCCTCCCCCTGTCACGACAATATTTGCTCTTAGAAGGCTGTTATTCTTCCGAGCAGCTGCCTTCTGATTGTCTGCAAACAGCTCCTATTTCGACAAGCTATAAATATGGGAGGAGAAAAGAGATATATAAACCAGCCCAGTTTGTTAGTTCTGAAACAGAGCTAAAAATAGACCCACGTGGGGTTGCTAAGTCCTCTGGGCAGATGTAATTGTGGATAATCTAGCTTTAAATATGTGAAGGCTGTTCTGACAGCAACAACAACATTTTAACATATGGGACCGGGCAGCACGGGAGCAGAACGCGCTGCTGCAGCTCCTGCAGTGTCAGCGGGAAGCACCATTTGCACTGCGGATCCCAGCCCACGGCCTCGCTCTGTAGCTGGGGCTTCTGCCATAATAAACCCCCAAATAACCCCAAAGATCCACAGCAAGCCGTGGAGAGGAAAGCGCCCAGGCAAACAGTGCGGGGCAGGAGCATCGGCGGAGCTGTGCGTGTTCCCACCCCGAAACGTGGTGCAGAGAAGCTCACCGGGTGGAATGGCTGAACACCCCGTCCTCACCGCACAGCACCTTGTCCTCCCGGGAGCCCCGTCCCGCGGCTGCGGAACGTGCCGCAGGGCACCGCGCGGGGCCGGGCGTCTGCGGGCGGTGACCGCCCTTCCACGAAGAGGGACGCGCTCCCGCCTGCGCGCCCGAGATACGGGGCAGCCGTTGGGACCGGCGGGGTTGGGTGAACCCCCCGGCAGCCCCGGGGCAGCCGTTGGGACCGGCTGGGTTGGGTGAATCCCCCGGCAGCCCCGGGGCAGCCGTTGGGACCGGCGGGGTTGGGTGAACCCCCCGGCAGCCCCAGGCCAGCCGAGGCAGGGCTGGCTGTGCCCCCTGCCGGGTGAGCACCCTGCTTGGGCTGCACCCCCATCCCTGCCACCACCCTCTGCTCCCGGCGTGTCCCCGTTTGTCACCTCCCGGCCGCAGCAGTGCCGCCTGCAGGGTGTTCTGTCACACAACCCACAGCGAGCAGCCGCGCGATGCTGCTCACGGGTCCCTCGGTCCAGTACCCGCCCTGGCACCCTGGGAGCTGGGGAGCAGAGACCGACCCCCCGGCCCGGCCCGCTCCCCCGCTGTGTGCCGGCAGCTGCCGGGGCCGGTGCTGCCCGTCCCAGCTGGCACAGCGGGTACCAAGCAGCAGCAACAGCCCCGGGGCTTTGCCTTCCTCCCCGTCAGTGTCCTGCCAGGCCGAGCTGTCACCTCGGCTCTGCGTTAAGCCGGCGCTGATATCCATCTGTGCAGCCGCGGTTCCCCGGTGCTGTCACCAACCGCAGGAGGTGGCGCTCGGGCAGCAGATGGCGAGCGGGGACGGCGGCAGCCAGTGCCCGCGGCAGCAACAGGGACTGTCACCGTCCCTGGCCACTCGCCTGCAGCCTCCCCGGCACCTGAGGGGTTTGTCACTCCAGCCAGTGGCCAAGCCACCGCAGGGACACGGGCACAAGAGCTGCCACTGTCACAGGACTGGTTCTGCCTGGGATGTCACGTCAAGCCACGGCTGTCACCTCCCCACACGGTGTGACATGGATCTCCAGGAGAGGGAGCAGAGCAGCGGCTTCGCAGGGGAGATGTTAAACCAGGTGAATTGTGGTTTTACAGGGATGGTAACACTTCAAGGTTCCCTTCGCTCCCCACTGCCACGGGGACACGGGAAACCCTGCGGGAACCCACCGACACCTGCGAGGGGACAGCTGGGTCATGGCCCGTCGTGGACAGGCTAAATTCCCATTGGAACTTTACAAAAAAATACGGGTGATATTAGAGCCAGGAGACAGAAAGACGGCACAGGAAAAGGTCAGAAGAATTTGCTGTGCTTAGGTGAACCACACGGACACCAATAAAGCCCCAGTGGGACGGGGACCCCGGCCCGGGGCAGGCGGGTGCTGGCACCAGGCGGGGGACGGCGGCAGCGCCAGGAGCAGCGAGCGCTGGCACCTTTGGGCTTTGCTCCAAGCCCCGGGGGTCCCTTGCAGCCCAGCCCCACGCTCGGTTTTTCTCTTCCATCGTGACACCGGCGCCGGGATAAGGGCACGGGCTGGGCGCTGCGGGGCACCGGCAGCCCCGAGACAAGCGGTTCCGAATCAAACCCATGGGAAGGCTGCCCGGCTGCCCCACGCGCTGCCGGCGGCTGCTCCGCCGCGCTTCTGATAGCGTTTTCTTTGTAGTGCAACGCATATGCTACTACAGCTGAAGTATAGCTGCAAAATACGCATTTGCATGTAATTACCCATTTTTAAAGGTGGTAATAAAGTCAAAGGAATTTACTTAGACACAATCTGCTCTCCAGACCTTGTCTTCACAGGACCTCGGCACAAACCTCCGAGATTACTGCAACAGTCCCTGCAGCTGCCGCCAAGAAGCTCAATCATTCCCACGTCTTCCCATTAACTTAGCTCTGGCCCATCAAATATTAAAGAGTCTCAAACTGGATGCAGCTCATTTTATGAAGGTCAAGTAAATCTTTCCTCTCTTCTCTTCCCACCTTTGTCTTCCACCACCGTTCCCACCATCAGATGAGCATCACGTGCTCTTTCACGCGAGTTTTAGCTGTACACACACTGACTCGCAGTGTACAAGGCTCCTCTGTTTCACAGAGACGTGACCATTCCATCGCTGGTTTTGCTTTCTAAGGCTAAAGCGAGAGGTGACTCTCTGCCTGTCACAGCCCCAGCCCCTCTCCCGGCACCTGAGCCCCCAGCACCAGCTCCTGCCACCCCCCTGGGGACATGCACCCCCAAAAACAGCCAGCAGAGTATTCCCAAGCCCTCTCGCAAACTTCCCATCCCTATGTGCTGCCTCTGGGCACTTTGCGAGGCCCCAGGCGCAGCCCCGGCACCCCAAGCAGCCCACAGCCACCCCCACGGCCCCAAACTCGGCCTCCCCGGCCAGGCAGGGCACAGGCAGAGCCCGACCCAACTCACCGCAGCTTCCGGGGCACGTTGGGGCTGAGCAGAGAACGCGGCCGTGCAGCCGCCGCCCAGGGATGCTCAGTCCTCTGCAGCGCTCCCGGTACCTCCCGGCACCTCTCGCTAACGGGGCGCGCTGACCCCGGCCGCGGTGCCAGGGCTCCCGTCCATCGCCTCCCTGCCGCTCTCCCACTCTGCAACATCTACTCCATCTCCCTGGTTCCCAGTCCCTCAGACACACTCATGGTTACCATAGGAACTAATGAAACCCAAACTAAAAAAGAAAAGGGAAAAGTGCTTTGATCCTCTGGTGCCACCTGTGTGTGTGAGATTATCACAAAGGCTGACAAGAGCAGCAGCCGCAGGGGAGCATCCCGCAGCCTCGGGGCTGCCGCGCTCGGTCCCACCGAACACCGGCTTTGTGCAAGATCCCAGCATTTGCTCTCACCCCCCCAGAGCCCACCGGGACACACAGCCCGCTGGGACACACAGCCGCCGGGACAGACTGCCACTGGGACAGACAGCCCGCCGGGACAGACAGCCCGCCGGGACAGACAGCCCGCCGGGACACACAGCCGCCGGGACACACAGCCGCCGGGACACACAGCCGCCGGGACACACAGCCGCCGGGACACACAGCCACCAGGACAGACAGCCGCCAGGACACACAGCTGCCGGGACACACAGCCGCCGGGACACACAGCCACCAGGACAGACAGCCGCCGGGACACACAGCCGCCGGGACACACAGCCCGCCACTCCCGCCTCCCCGGGACAGGGCACTTGCTGCCACCGCAGCAAACAGCCCTTGCCCGGGCGCGAAGGGTCACCCCAGTGGGGGCTATTGCAGCCTCCCCGTGCCTGGGACTCCCTGTGCAGCCAAAAGCTCGGGGCCACATCCACCACCACGCACTGTTCCTCCCCTGCCATGTTTCTGCAAGTCAATATTGATGTTTGCAGCGTGCACAAGGCTCACGAAGGGCTCTTTGGCTTGAGGAAAGCAGCTTGTCTTTTTGTTAACAAGTTAGACAGGCAAAGAAAATTGCCTACGCCTGATGTCTTAGCCAGAAGGCTAATAATAAGCAATAATAAGAGGGTGTTAGAAAACCAAAACTTTTTTTTTTTTTTAAAGCTTTTACAAATATCTAATGTGGCTCTGGCTGGGCCCCAATTACAGAACCATTTAACAGAGCAATCTGTCCACAAAACAGAAGCGTTATGAGACTGCGGAAAGCATCAGCTGCTAATAGAGGGGATGGAGCTGCTCCAGTGGATGTTCATTGACCTCCCCGAGCCAAACCCTCCTCTGGCCAGGCAGGAGGGAGAGCGAGAAACGCGGCCCCAGACCCTCAGCCTGGCCCCAGCGCACCCACAGCAGTGGGTCCCATGGCAGCGGGTCCCATGGCAGCGGGTCCCGCGGCAGCGGCACTAACTGCCCCGTACAGCGGGGAAAGGAGGTTAGATGGTGTTTCTGCCACAGAATTGCTGCGTGGGACCTGAGACAAAATCAGGGCACAGCGTACAGCAGCGTACAAGGAGCAGTTAAATCCTTCTCAGCTCCACAGGAAAAGGAAAGTCTATGGAGATTTCCCTCCCCTCCCAAAAGTGGTAAATGTTGATTTAAACTTCTCATTAGTTCAGCAAAACCCTGAGCAAGGAGCTCAGCAGCAGCGTCTCTGTTGTGCTGTTTCCAGCAGGCACTTGCAGGTTCATTCAGGTGCCCCTGAGGCTCTCTATATACTTTTCCATTAATGAATAATTTGCACAAGTGATGATTATAGAGGGAGAGCGCATGAGCCGTTACCCACGCACATTACCTGAGCGCAGGGGTGGCTTGGCCAGAATATTTCTATATTAGCTCACGGTTACACTGGTATTGCCGGAGCCGCACATGTGCTTGCCCTGGAAAAGCTCTGACCTGGGGAGCTGATCTGGGTGCCGGAGGATCCACCACGGCGGGAGGGAAGGGATCAGTTTCCTGGTTGTGCAGCATGGGAGCAGGAGCTCAGTAACAGCACAGGCACCCTTATCCCACCGACACCACCCCCTTTCCAGACTGCAAGATTCAAAACCAAAATGAAAATCCCCAGGCTCCACAGAATTTACAGGCAGCAGCTCGGGGCAGCCCAGCACCGCTGCCGGAGCTGGGACCGGGACAGCCCAGCTAACTCCAACACACACAGAGCCCCCGCTCACACTCGCGTCTCACGGGGAAACCGCTCTGAACGGGAGAAGAGTGCGGGTACTCACTTGATCTTCAGGCTGGCGAGCATCGTCTTGTCGATCCTGGGGAGGAAGCAGAGGAGCGAGTTACTCGGGCGCAGACGGGAGGGCTGGCCCCCCGACACAGGTACCGGGGCTGCTGGCACTGCCCCAGCATCTTCTTCGGAGGTGCCGTCGCTCCAGCTGACACAGCGATTGCTACAGAAAGGTTCGACCAGAAAACAAAACCAACCAAAATCTAACCCAAACTTAAGCCTGGAAGCAAGTAAAACTGTCCCCGCGCAGCAGCAGCCAGGGATTTACCCTGTTACGTACCCCGTACCCACCGCGCGCACCCACGCGCGTGCCGAGAGCCCTGGACAGGGAGCACGGAGCTGCCCATCGCCCCCAGCCGGCCAGATGCCGTGGGGCCAGGAGCCCCAGTCGCTTCACTTGTTTATTTGGCACCATTAATAAATGCCAACCTCCACAGAATCATTATGGTTAGAGTCATATCAATATAATTAATGCAAATCATAGCAATGTCTCAAAATACAAAATTATGTCTTTTGGCAGTCATTGCAAATGCTCTGTTATCTGCCACATAGAATAAATGCTACATCTCTCAAAAAATAAACCAAATACCAAAAAAACCCCAAACCACACACAGAGTTGTTTCTCACTGTGATCACACAGGCCACGGCGAGGCTGCAGAAATGCGGTTTCCCTTCTACTCGCAGCTTTACGCTGCCAGGCTGAACTTCTCCATCGGGAGCAGGCTGTACCCACGGTGACGCGGCGGGGACGATCCCTGGCACGCCGTGCCACCAGCAGAGCCAGCACCGGGCGGACACGGCAGGAACCCCATGGGGTGTCCCTGCTCCCCATGGCTGGGGTGTCCCCAGCTCGACCTGCTGCCCTCGCCATCACCCGCCCCTGGTCCCTCAGACCGACATGGGCTCACAAAGCCCCGGCAGCCCCGCCCCAGGCATTGCCCCAAACACCAGCTCCGTGCTGCGCCCCTGGAGCGCCCGCTCGCTGCTGCTCCTAAAATAGTCCCTGGGCGCCTGCTATTGTCACTTAATGCTTAACAAGCCTGTCCACAGGCCCTGTTGATCATTAAATCAAGCTGAACATTAAAGCGTGCTGGTGTAAATAGCTGTTGCCAGGCTCGGTGGCAGATGCCAGTGAGCCAAAGGGACAGCGGGTGGTGTGGCAACTCCTGCCCGTGCGGAGCGGCACCGAAGTGGCTTCATCTGGAACCGCAGGGAATAAAAATCCGTTGATGTTATTTGGCCTCTTGGAGGGAAAATTTAAAAAAGAGGCAATTGAATAAAAAACAAAACAAAACAAAAAAAAAACAACAAAAAACCAAACAAACGAAACACAAGAAAGAAAACCCTGTGCAAGGGAAACCGCAGCTGCGATATGACTAAGTTTAGAGCCGCTTCGTCAGGCCCTCCCTGCAGCCGCTGCCGAGGTGGGGTGAAGTGAAACACCCCACGCCCATCGGCCTCCCCTGTGCAGCCCCGGGGCTCCCGAGCCCTGTCCCACAGCACTGGGGGCACCCGCCCCGCCACCAGCTCCCGGGTGCCCGTGGCCCGGCAGGGGGCTCAGCACCACAGCTGGCGCCCGGACAAGCAGGCGCTGCCGGGACCGCGCTGGCAGCGGGTGCAGCGGGCAGACAGAACCAAACCCCATGTCCAGCCCAGCGCGGGGCTGGGAACGGCGGCTGCAGGCGCGGGCGGTGCCGGGGTGTGCCTGGCACCCCACGCGCGGTCCCCACCGGAAGGGTGTGTGTCACCGCGGCCGGGTGGCTGTGACAAGATGCAGATGCAGGTACGGGGCTGCAGCAGGACCCTCCCTTTCCCGTAAACACCCAGGGAAGGGTTTCCCGGCTGTGTGCGCTGCTCCCTGGGTGACACAAACTGCGAGGGGTGACTTGCCCAGCCAGCAGCAGCCCCGCCGGGGAGCTCCCCCGCAGAACGGAGAACAGGGCTCCCCACACCCCGTCTCTCTCCCTGTGCAGCCCCCGTGTTGACAGATCTACAGGGAAGCCCGCAGCCCCCGCCCGGACCGCGACGGCAGCACAGCCTCCCAACAGGCAGCAGACCACACTTTTCCTGCGCAACGCTCTGGCTCGCGGTTATCTTTACCCTGCAACCGCCGAAGCGCAGAAGGAAAACAACTGAGCAAAGCCCAGGTGGCCCCAAATGCCCCTGGCAGGCGGGTGACAGCCCTGCCCCACGCTCCCGTCCCCACCCGCAGCTCCCGGATGTGCCCGACAGTTTGGACCCGGAGCCACCGCTCCCGCCAGCAGCTGCCCCAGAGCCGCCATCTCTCTCTGCCACAAAACGAGCCCATATTTCACAAAGCTTATTTGTACAGAAGTTTATCAGAGTGCTTCCTTCCCATTTTCACAAAAAGAACGAAGATCCAGCTCAGACAAACCGTGGCATCAGTGAGGCGCTTCTGCTCCCAGGAGACTTCGCTGAAGCTCTCGGTGAGTTCGCTGCCCTCCCACACCTGTCCCGGTTACTCAGCACTTCCCCAGCAGGTTTCAAGCAGCTCCGAGCCCACGGGCACAAGCCCTTCCCAAAGGCCAGCGCCCCTGGCTGCCCAGCCCCCGCCACACAGCGAGGGGACAGCACAGGGACCCTCCGCCCCCGTGCCAAACAGCCAAAATCAGTACAGAATTGCCGATTTGGCCATCAGTTCCCACGGGCTGATCACAATCACACAGCACAGACTCAGAATGGGCATAAAATACCTTAGAGTGAGGGAAAGCGGAGGAAGGGCAGAGGGAGAACAGTGCCACTTGCTTAAACCATTTCCCTACAGACGGACACGTCTGGGAGGGCAGGGACAGCAGCAGCGAACAGTCCCGCGGAGCCCAGGGTGCCGGCGGCACCGCGGCGCTCTGCCCAGGACAGACGGGGCAGCGCTGACTCAGGGAGGCACCGATGGGCACGGGAACCTGCCGTGAACCAGGCGGGACCTCCCCGCACATGCCACAAGGTGCCGAAGGCGGCCGTGAGCATCACTGCCTGGCAGAGGGAGAGCGGGTGGCGGGTCCTCAGCAACGAAAGGAGCTGGGGCAGAGCCACAAGATGCTCTCACAGGGGACGTGCCCATGGGAGCCCACCACGAGCCCCAGGAGGTTCCTCAGAGCTCAGCACCCACGGGGCTCACGAGGGGTCACCAGGGCTCAGCATTGCGGTGGTTCCTCCTTTGAGCCGTGGGGGGCAGAAAAGCTCCTGGCACAGCACCGCGCTGCCGCAGCGAGGGGGACAGGGAGGAGAGGAAGGGCACCCACCAGCCATAGCCGCCGAAGGAGACGCTGCGCTTCCTCTGGAACATGGTGCTGGCTCGGTGCTGCCGGGGCGCTCCGGCCATGGGGGCCGCGGTGACGGAGCCGGCAGCACCGCGTGCCAGCCGTGCCGAGGACAGCCCGGCGGGTGCTTCCTGCCCGGCTGTGCTGGGGGACCCGGCCCCTCCTGCTCAGCGCCCGGCGCATGCACACGCACATACAACACCAGAAAAGTCATTTCCTTTTTTTTGTGGCCTGAGGCTTTTCACAACCTCGCGCTGCAGATATCGCATTTCTGCGAGTGGCAGGAGCCGCAGGCCGGGCTGCGCGGGCAGCGCGCTGAGCCATGGGCACAGCGCCGCCCACCAGCACCATGCCATGGGGCTGCGTCCACCCATCTGCCCAGCCGCCGCGACCGGTGCAGATGTCACCGGTGGCAATGCTGAGGCGTCCCTCCTGGGGTGGCTCTGCCCCGGGCTGTCCCCAAGTGACCGGGCTGGTTCTGTGGCAGGGGATCCTCCGACTGACCTGCCAGTGTGTTTCATGGGACATCTCACTAAAAGCATTAAAACTCAATTAGCAAATAGCCCATCATGACAAACAGATCCCCCGCAAGGCACCTCATCCCAGACCGAGCAGCTGCCACACACAGGTTTTCTCTCCTCCAGTCCCCCAGCAGCTCCATAACACCAAACCTTTCATCCTCAGCCTGACCACAGCACAAACCCCGCGGTCCTTTGACAGCCGGGCTGCAGCAATCCCATCTAAATGGAAATGCTGACCTCTAGCTGGGTATGAGCTCACATCAGTCACCGAGTCCCATGGCAGCCGTTCCCACATCAGCTGGAAGCCTCCTGCTGCCACCATCCTACTGGTTTGGCTACTCCAACACTCACCTCCTGCTCCGGCGACTTGAAGTATGACCCGGTGCACACAGCAAACATCCCCTGCTGTGGGACGGAAAATATCACCCGGTGCACACAGCAAACACCCCCTGCTGTGGGACATAAACTGTCACCTGCCGCACACAGCAAACACCCCCTGCTATGGGATGTAAGATGTCACCCGCCGCACACAGCAAACACCCCCTGCCGCGGCCCCGCGGGCTCGGCGGCGCTCGGTCCGGCGCGCGGCGCTCGCAGCCGTCACGCTCCCATCCCAGCACCCAGCAGCTTCAAACAGAGAGACATTTGGATCCTGTCTGATGTGTGAAAGAAGGAGGGGGGGCGGGGGGCTGGAGAGAGAAATCGCTCAATTCCAGGGAAAAAGCTTGGATTGAAATCCAGCTATTTCTACTCCTACTTTTCGGCCCACAGCCATCTCTCTCCTGAAAGGCATGAAATGATGGAAATGCTTTGCAGTTAGAGCTCCTAAGGACATTATTTAAAAAAAAAAACAACAAAGTCCCCCAAATGCTGCAGGCTTCAAAGCCATAATTTAGGTACCATGAAATATTTGGAGCAGACATCTGCTTTGAGAACATTTGCTTCTGGCCTGCGCGCTCCGTGTCAAAGCTCTGCACCAGCAGCAGGGTGACGTTATCCTCTCACTTCATCTGCCCCCAGGTCACGTCTTTCTAACACTCTACCAGTTGATTTCTGCCCAGCTACACTGCGCGGATTCACACACCCCCGGGATTTCGGAGCCCAGCAGGGCAGGACCTTGCTCAGCCATAGGGACATCGTCCCCATGTCCCACCGCCCGGGAGGGGCGCAGGGCAGACCCAGCACAAATCCCACCTCACCGCCCCGTGGGACCAGCGCCGGGGGCACCCGTGGCTGGGGGGGCTGAAGCAGAGCTCTCCCTCTCCCCACCAGATACAGGTGACAAACAGCATGTGAACAGGTTAAACACACACCAAGGGCTCAACTGCCACTCCCAGAGGCCACCAGCCTCCCTCCGCTCAGCACCACCTCACCCGCATGGGAGCACATCCAGAAATAGTTTGTCTGCAATGACATTTCTCACTTTCTCTCTTCCCCTCAAGGTATTTTGCACAGTTGGGCTCAGAAACAAAAGGAAAAATAAACCTTCCTCCCTTCAGAGCGGGCGCAGCCAAATCACAGCTGACCAGTCAAAGTGAAGAAACAAGGGCCCGGGGGAGGATGTCTCCTTGGCACCATCTGCACCAGACAAGATTAACAGTTCTCAGGGCACCTGCCGGAGCCGGGAGCTCCCACCGCGCTGCCCCACCGGGACGGGAGCAGCAGCGGGGGCAGCAGCCACGCTGTTAACGAGCCCATTAATAAACCCGAACTCTCCTGGAGCATCTGCAGCTCCCGGGGCGCAGCGCACAGGAGGGGCGCCCGAGCCTCGGCCGCTCCATCGCACCCAGCAGCCGACACGGGCACAGGAGGGTCTGGCCGGGCACCGGGCCGTCTCCCGGCAGCCAGAGCCCACGCCACGGAGCAGAACTATGCCCAGGAAGGACAGCGTAATTCTTTCCTTTGTTACTGAGGCTAAGAGAGACTGATTGCATCATTAGTGCTTTAATATTGCATGCGGCACGCTGACGGTATTCATCTTGCTATTATGATTCTGAGGAAGGTTGTGGGCACCCAGAAATATTAGATTTTGTCCTGGCAGGAAGAACACGCTGTGCATATTATCAGCCTCAACGTACAAAGCAAAGGAAAGCAGGGTCCGAATTAGCTCTGACTCAGTGCATGGAATATTTTTAACAGTATTTTCTCCCCTTCATGGTGCTGCTGAAGTAAAAAGAAGTGTGTAACTCAATGCCTTAGAGAGCAGCTTCCCACAAAACACAGCTTGCTCTCTAAGGCCAGACCCATCCATAAGCCAGGCAGCAGCTCAAGGACCTGCAGAAACAGGCGAACTAACCCAGCCAGGTTTGGGACCACAGCAAGGGCCGTTCTGGAGCCGCTGTCCCAGGAACGCTGGCGCGGGTGGGAGCGGAGCTGTGCCCAGCCTGGGTGGGAGCGGAGCTGTGCCCAGCCCGGGTGGGAGCGGAGCTGTGGCCAGCCCAGCGCGGGGTGGGAGCGGAGCTGTGCCCAGCACGGGTGGGAGCGGAGCTGTGCCCAGCCCAGCGCGGGGTGGGAGCGGAGCTGTGCCCAGGCCGGGTGGGTGGGAGCGGAGCTGTGCCCAGCCCGGGCGGGAGCGGAGCTGTGCCCAGCCTGGTGCGGGTGGGAGCGGAGCTGTGCCCAGCCTGGTGCGGGTGGGAGCGGAGCTGTGCCCAGGCCAGGTGGGAGCGGAGCTGTGTCCAGCCTGGTGCGGGTGGGAGCGGAGCTGTGCCCAGGCCAGGTGGGAGCGGAGCTGTGCCCAGCCTGGTGCGGGTGGGAGCGGAGCTGTGCCCAGCGCGGGTGGGAGCGGAGCTGTGTCCAGCCTGGTGCGGGTGGGAGCGGAGCTGTGCCCAGCCTGGTGCGGGTGGGAGCGGAGCTGTGCCCAGGCCAGGTGGGAGCGGAGCTGTGTCCAGCCTGGTGCGGGTGGGAGCGGAGCTGTGCCCAGCCTGGTGCGGGTGGGAGCGGAGCTGTGCCCAGCCCAGCGCGGGTGGGAGCGGAGCTGTGCCCAGCGCGGGTGGGAGCGGAGCTGTGCCCAGCGCGGGTGGGAGCGGAGCTGTGCCCAGCCTGGTGCGGGTGGGAGCGGAGCTGTGCCCAGCGCTTGCAGGACCCCTGTGCAGGAAGGTGAGGCTGAACTGCAAAGCCTGGGCTGCTTCAGGACGGTAACACCAGCAGAAATCAATGTGTTGAAGTATTTCTAGGTCTGGGGTCCGTCGATGCTAATTTGTCTTTTCTTTGCAGCATTGATTGCATTGTTTCCAGGCAGTGCAGAGGGAGGGTGAGGAAGGCCCATCCAGGCTGTATGTTCAGAAGCAAATCCCCCACTCCTGCCACGCGTAGCAAGCGACTCCCCATCCCTCCCACACTCATCGCACGGAGCATTGGGGAGCTCAACACAACCCGTCGGGGCCCCGGCTCCTGGGGTAACCGGCTTTCCTGAGCACCCTGCGGCACCGAAAACACGACCAGCATTTGTGTTTTGGACACGCACGTGCTCTCTGGGCACCCAGCCTGACACACGTGAGCAACTGGTTTCCCCAGCATGACACGACCCAGCTCTGTACCGCAGAGGGACAGGGGGCTGGTCTGATCGCACAGAAAGTCATCATGCACGCTCCCAGGCTCATTAATTCTTCTCAGCCCAGTAGGAATTTAACGTACAGAGCCGCCTGTTTTCTCAGGTCCACCCATTCTGGAGCTCTGTCTAGCTGGCGAGGGGAGGCTGTGTCCTTTGGAAGAGCCTGTTCAAGCAGGCGTTTGTGTGCCTGTTGCCCACCCCTCCCAGCCACAGCCCTTCCCACGCAGGGGCAGCACAGGGGAGGGTGCTCCAGCCGGGCGGGCTGGCACGGAGCTGGACCAGAGGAACCCGAGAGCACTTGGCCCAGATCACACAGCACACGCGGGCGGGATGCACTGCAGCCCGTGAAGAAATTATGGTGAGACAGAAAAAGATCTGCTCAAACTAAAAAACAGGGCTGGCAAAACGTGGAGAAGGAAGGAAAGCATGGGTGAACCTGACCATGCTTTGGCTGGGAATTAGGAAGTTTCTCATCTTTAATACAAACAGTCTCTGGAACAGTTTCCTAATAACAGAAGGAAAAATAGAAACCTAACTGACACTCAGCATGGTTAGGGAGACACCACAGGAGACGGTGCCTGCAGCAGCAGGAGCTGGACCAGCGTCTGCCCTCGCCCCTCGCAGCCCCAGCAGCAGATGGGAACCAGTCGCTGCCCAGCGCCAACACGTGCTGGCGCAGGATGAGGTTTAGGCAGCAGTCAGGGCTCAGATTCAAGGCCAAACTTGTACATGGCCCCATCTAAACACTGCGAACAAGACATGCAGGATTTGGGCTCAAGCTTTTCAAAACCCTGCTACATCTTGCCAGTATCACCTGTATCTTTCCACCATTTTGAGAGGTTTTTGAAAGAGCTGGGCTAGATTCAAATCAGAACTGAGAAGCAGCTCTTTCTGGTTTGGCATCCAACTTGGAGGCAGATGTTAACTCTAAGCAGGGATTCATCTACCCCCACGAAATTGGAAAGAGGTCTGGGGAGAAGGAGCTGTTTTTAGCTCCTGGAAAAAATGTCTCTTCCTACTGTTGCTACTGAAGTCCTGTTCCTGTTTCCACAGCAGCCACTAATGACAATCGAGCATCTGACTTCAGGTACACGACAGGCAGCAGAGGGACTCTCCCAGCAGCCCCCAGAACCCGCTGCCATACAGATACGCTCAGGGATGAAGAGGAAGGAAGGATGCTAAAACAAATATCAGCAAATTAAAAAGACAGGTTTGCTGCTATGGTTATTGTGAGCTGCCCTTTGGGAGGAATCAGCAGCAGAGGGAGCATGAAATATCTCTTGAACCTGGTGTGTGCAGAAAGGGAGCCTGCTGCCTGGAGTCACGCTTCTTGTTGCATCTGAATTTAGACTCCTTGGCGTGTTTCCAACCTTCAATAAATCGCGCCATGTGGACAGACATTATGTCCCTTGTGCTACTAAAACAACAAGCAGTCTTAAATAAAACAGCGAAGCCTGGAGTATGCAGAAGATGAGGAAATACAGCAGGACCCGGCAGGATCCGTCTCGCGTCCCGCATGCACCAGGGATGCGGGTGACGTGCTCGCACGGCGGGTTCACCGGTGCTCACCGGTGGGGTGAGCGGGATACAGAGGAGCGCTCTGCTCTGCTCTCCTCGGGCAGACATGACGCTGCTTCTGTGGCAGAGATAAGCTGTGGTCTTGCTCAGAGAGAGAGGGGAGCAGGGCCACCCAGCAAACAGGGCGCCGGGTGCATCACAGGCTCAAAACCATCTCTTTCTGTGCCCTGTTTCTGTCAAATGCAAGAAATCTGGGGCTCCTCAGCAACGAGGCGCCTGGGGCGGCAGGACCGTGACCCGCAGCCACCCGAGGGGGCTCCGACGCCAGAACCCCCCAAGGCGGGGGAGCAGATCGCTGAAAAGCCCTTTTGAAGTTGCCTCCTTTGAATTGTCATTATTTAAGTGCTGGCAATCACCGCGGTCACACCGGGGCACAGGTCCCAGCTCCCTGTCCCCGAGCCCCCACACAAAGCCCCCGTGCCTGAAGTATTTAGCGCAGATTTAAATGCAAACCGAGAAGCTGAGAATGGCAAAGCATTTCAACAATAGATCTCTCGGCTCTGCCTTACATTTGCATTCCGACAAGCCCATACAGGGTAAAAACAAGGACAAATACGGACTTAAATCTCTTCTGTTGAAGGATTACCCTGGATATTTATATTCTTGTCCCCACACGCGCTGTAAATACCGCTAGATACGTGTGTTTAGATTTAGCAAGACTCAAGAGCACCTTACCTGTGCTTGCGCTGCTCCCGGTGCAGCAGCCGCGGCCGCGGGGGTGCGGAGCAGCGCGCTCCCCGCCCCGCAGCGAGCGCATCCCGCGCAGGCTCCGAGCCGGGCGGCGGCCGCGGGGCTGCGGGGGGGCTGCCGGGGCAGAGCCGCCCCCGCCGCACCCCGCGCGGGGACAGGAGCGAGCGCTGCGCCCGTGGCGTGTGGGCCAGAAACCGGGACCGGCTCCCTCGGGGCTGCGGATGTGCCGGGGTCCTGGGCAAGGGCCGGTCACAGCGGGGGCTGCGCGGGCACTGCTGGAGTAGGAGCCACCAGCGAGAGCTGAGGGTCTCGCCTGTTAAACCTGACGGGGGCTTTTAGAGTGAAAGGGCTGTTTTGTGAAAAAATCACTAGAAATGGAGCTACCCCCTTCGCATTCAGCTCTGAAAGCTGACTTTAGTCTGGCATGTGAGCCCCTTCGTGTGTTACAGCCAAACTAGAGACAGACACAGACCGGACCAGGCAAAACAAGAGCTTCCAGGGACAAAGTCTGGACCCACTGAGAGCAAAGGCGGAATTTCCATTCCCGCTGACAGGCCCCATCCTTTCTAGCTCAGCAGTCACCCCCCAGCCCCACGCTGCTGCCACCCAGCAGAGCCCCAAGGATCAGCCCGCGCCACAGAGCTCAGCGCGCTCCTCGCAAGCCACATCGCTTGGGTCCCACTGGTTCCTAAAGAGACCCAGTGAAACCAATGCAATTCCCTGTTTTAGTAGCCCCGAAACCTGTTTAACTGCTCCCAAACACAGCTCTGCGGGGAGGTCCAGGGCTAAAGCCACTCAGTCGGGCAAAGAGCCATAGGAAACAGGACCTGTGCTCTCATCGCTCTGTAAGTGCTGCTCAAGTGGGACCGATGAGTACATTAATGTGTGCAAATAACAAAATACACCTGTTACATTAACCCCCCCAGCAGATCAGCCCTCCTCTGGCTCAGCTGTGTCACACCACCCTTATGCAGAGAAAAAGCAGCGAGTGCTCAGCCCCCCATGCTCACTGATGTCCCACACACTCTACAGGACTTGTCCAGGTAACTCCCCAGCCCACTGGGAAATCAAATGAATCCAGTGGAATTAACCCCAATGGTATTTAACATTAATTATAAATGGCGTTACACACTTTAAAGTTCCACATACGCCCCTTCCCTCCCGCTGTTATTCTGGCACAGGCGATTCCAGGGAAATAAATACTTCAGGGCTTTAAGGGCTCTCAGAGCAAAACTGCTGCTGAAATAAAGAGGGAAAAGCTTTTAGCAGTGCAGCCACCCAGGGACTCGGGGTGTTCCAGTGCTCTTAACAGGCAGGAGAACAGACACGGCGCTATATGTGTCTTGAGGCCCGCAAGGCTTTTATGTTAACGGCGTTTTACCATCAGACACTGGGATCCGAACTGACAGCGATGCGTATGCATCAGCAGCGAGGACGCGGCTCCCAGACTGTTCTCAACGAGCTATGAAGGGGAGAGTTTAAGCACCAAGTGAAATCGGGAGATCAGAACAAATACTTTCCAGAGATCGCTTGCTATTGGGAGATAATGCAGCCCGGGGCTCCTGATTTATTTCCTAAGTAAACCTCAAGTGTGTTACATGCTTAAAGCAGGTCCCCAAAAGATTGCGTGCTTGACAAAAAGCATGAGGCTTTTAAAACAGAAGTTTGGGGTGGCAGTCAGTGATTTGTCCTTCCCACTGCTGTAAACCCCAGGGTACTTGTGTGACGTTGCAGCTCCCGGCTGCAGCCCCTGCATCTGGAACCTTACTTGGAAGTGAAACCCAAGATGCTGAGGTATTCACAGGGCTCCAAAGACAGGCTGAGGGTCAGGACACCCGCCTCTAAGCCACGAGGGCTCCTGGCACAGCGGGCTGTCAGCAGCACGGCAGGGACACAGCAGCGCTCCCCATGGACCCCAGTCCTGCACCCACCAGCCCCCCGTACCTGCTGGGCGAGCCCAGGTCCGCCCGGCTGACGATGCGGTGCTGCTGGGGCGAGTACAGCCACTGGAAAGCCGTCAGCGTCCTCTCCTCGATCCGAAAGCGGCCCTCTCGCACGTACCTAAAAATAACAGCAAGAAAGACTGAAATATTTATTAGCGCAGGATTGCGGTGAGGGAGCGGCAGGACACCGCGAGCAGAGCAGCTGGCTCAGCACCACCGGCTGCTCTGCAGGGTAGGACCAAAACATCACAGCCCCAACTGTCCCCATCAGCAGACGCTCCCATGGACACAAAGCCACAGCTGGGACAGGGCATCCCTTCCAGGTGTGCCCAGGGGAGGGGACGGTGTCCCCACCACCACTGCCACCAGAGCGGAGGTCCCCGTCACCCAGCACGGGCAGCTGCAGTGCAAAGCCTTGCAGAGGACATGGGACGCCCCAGGCCAGGCCATGAGCCCCCGTGACCCCAGGCACAGAAAAGAGCAAACATCTCCAAACGGGATGTTTCACTGTAAAACCCGGGGAGGCAGAAGCACAGCACCCCCAGCTCAGCACCCCCAGCTCAGCACCACCACCCTGGGGCATCATCTGCTCCCACAGCTCCCGACCAGCCCCGGCGTCAGGCATTAGTCTGGTCTAGGAGCCAGTGCTTTCTAATATTGTTTTGAATGTCAGGCCAGATGTTGAGGCTTATTAAATAATATTCAAGTGATGAATTGGTGTTCATTATTTTAATTAGAGAAGTACAGGTTCTCTCTTACATGAGCAAAATGTCAGTAACTGCAGTTGTTCCCATATTTTAGAACCCAACTCTGCTGCCTGTTTTCATCCCAACAACCAGCTGCACTTCACACACCCTCCTCTGAACATGAAATTTCATCAACAAGCAATTAATTATTTAAAGCCCCTGTAGTACTGGTTGGAGCCACACGCACACACAGCCGCGGCAGCAGGAGGGCCCAGCGGGCTGGGGGGGCTCGCAGCCCCTCCCGTGTGCGATGCTGCGGCCCCAACTCGCCCAGCGCAGGGCGGGAGGTCCTGCCGGGGCCAGCGCGGGGGTCGGGACCTGCTGCTCCCAGGAAGGGGAAGCCAGGAGGTTCTTCGAGTGTCACCGGTACGGACCGACCCGCTGATTTTCTTAGTACAATCAACCAAGCACATTACAGTCCCAGTGCTCCCCTGCGGCTCTTGCATGCGGTAACATTGCACAAAGTAGTGGCAGGCAAGGCAGGACGCCTTTTGGGAAGGAAGGGGGCGGGGAGTGAGACAGAGGGGATGGCAGAACAGCCAAGTAGCCATTGTAACAGTTCGGGTCTAAGTGTGCAAGAGAAATAGTGTCCTAGGACAAAGAAAGAAAAAGCTTAACAAGCGTAGAGTAATCCGACAATTTCCACTCTGTTCTCCCGGGTTTGCTGGGATCCCCCCACAGCCAGGAGCCCCAGCCCAGCGCTGGGATGCAGGATGAGCCCTGGGCTCGCTCCAGCTCTTACATCAGCAGCACCACGCTGTAACCGAAGTCACCCCAGTCGCAGCCTGGCATCGCTGCAGCGCCCTGCTCAACAGTCACGAGCTTTGGACGTCACAAACCGCACAATTAAAAATCAAAAAATACAGAGGAAGCTTGTTTCCAATGTCAGCCCAGCTGCTCCGGTCACTGCGATCACCCGGTCCCAGCAGGAAGAAGCAGGTCCCCATGCACCCAGCCCAGAGCAGCCTCAGCACCCCTTCACCCCCACCACAACAGCCAAGATATCCCCCAAGCATCCCGTGTATGCCCCAGAGACTTCCCGCTGCACGTACGGGACCCAGGCGTGCCCGGGACCAGGACGCTGCTGCTCCCCACGCTTATCCCGTGCAGGGCAGGGCCATTTCCCAGAACTGGATTCTTGCTTTGGGATCCAGCTCTTCTACTGGACCCCAAACACCAGAGACCCCCCTGCAGCAGCTGCAGCCCCGCACTGCCCCCTCCCTGTCCGGGGACCTGTCCCGTCCCCCCCGGCTGGAGCGACCGCCCCTCTGGGACCCACCACAGCCCCGTACCCAGGACTACACTGCGACCCTTGGGGTGCCCCGGGGGACCCGGGCTACGTCCTGTCCCCCCCAACCCCACCGGAGCCCTCCCCGGCCGGGATTCCCCCGTTCACCTGGCTTAGCAGCCGGGACTCTCCCGGGCTAGGAGCACCCCCCACACTAAAGCCGGGACCCCCTTGCAAATTGAGCCCCTCCCGTCGCCCGCCGGGTCCCCCCAGCCCGGAGCTGCCCCGGCCCCTGCGCTGCCCCCCCCGCACTCACCAGCGCACCAGCTCCCAGCGCCGCTCCCCCGCCGCCTTGCCCGAGGCCATGCTGGCCCGCAGCGCTGCCGTAGGGCGGGCGGGGCGCCGGGAAGGGGGAGCCCCGCCGGGGACGTGGGGGGACCCCGCCGGGGAAGCCCCGGTCCTGCAGCGCCGGAGCGCGGTCACCGTCCCCGCGGGGGCTGGGGCGGCTGCGCGGGCTCCTGCGCGCTCCCGCCTCCTCCGGCACCGGGGGACCGGGCCGGGCAGGTGCGGGGGGGTCACATTGCCCAGCTCGGTTATGTAAAGCCCCGTGCAGCGCCCGCTCCCCCCAGGACAACGGAAGCGCGCCCGGGGGGGCTGCGCGGGTGAGGGGCTCCCGCCCACCGGAGCCTCCAAGGACACAAGAAGCTTCAAATCACACTAAAAGCTGCTCCTCAAAAGTGATGTTCTGGCCCTAAACCCTTGCTTTTTTAATCTTTAAGAACATAATTTCCCAACTCAGCACGCACAGCTGCTGCACCCATAATCCAACAGCTTCACTGAAATCAAAGAACATTGATTACTGAAGTAAGTACCTGCTATTTGCAACTCTAGAGTCCCGGTCTTGTTGGGCCCCAACACATCTGAAAGGCATTAGTGGCTCTGTCCCAGCTGGTCAGGAGCAGAGTGGTGCTTTGCTGGGTCAGACGGAGAGGCAATGCCTCCTCAGGGTCACGTCAACAGAATTCATGCGCCCCCCAGCACCCCCAGCGCTGTGCTGACCCCAGCGGGACGTCCCTCTGGGCCAGCGCGCCAGAGCCAGCCCGGCAGATTTGGCCTCCTCTCCCCAGGCTGTGCCCGTTCAGCCGGGTGTCGCACGGCCGCGCTGCCCCAGCGCCACCGCAGCCCTCCCCGCAGTCAGCTGGGCAGAGCAACAGCGCTTTGAAGAAGGACAAATTGCATTACTTAGCTCAAGCAAATATCCTTACAAGTCTGATATTTTCAAATCCCAGTGGAAATGTTAAGCTAATGTTAAATTTATCAAAACCCTCTAGCTTTTAGACCTCCATCACTTTAAGGAGCTTCTTATTAGGTTCTTCAAAGTAATTAGAAGACATACACACATTACTTTCAATTAGGTTGCAAAATAATATTTGAGGCAAAGTTAAACTCATTTTTAAAATAATGCAAAAAATCCCCTAATAAATAACTTGGGGTGTGGAGGGAAAAGCAGTGCTGTAAAGCACCGCACGCAGCTGGCCCCGCTGGGCACAGGACACGGGCTTAACTTTGGTGCACGCTGAGACAGGCGCTGCTCTTGGGAAGTGGCTGGATTACCCCCGTATTGGTTGTCACCTCTGATGGGAACTGGTGTCACCCATCACAAGGTGTGTCACCACAGACAGACCTGTGGGCAGCCTGCGCCGCTGCCGCTTCCCGCACCGCTTTCCGCACCGCTGCCGCTTCCCGCACCGCTTCCCGCACCGCTGCCGCTTCCCGCACCGCTGCCGGTGCCGCTGCCGCTGCCGCTGCCGCTAGAGGCCAGTGTCGGTTCGGAGCTGCGGGCAGCGCCGGCCCCGCCCGGCGGAGCTGCCGCCTGCGACATGGCGCTGCAGCACCGGCAGCTCTGCCACCTCCAGCGTCCTCTCTCCAGGGCGGCTGCCGGGGGACAGAGCCACGACTCTGCAGCCAAACCTGGGCTCGGGGAGTCCCTGCGCAGCTGCTCCCCCAGCCCCGCTGCCGCCCCCGGGCCCGGCCAGCGGTGCTGCCAGCACCTCTGCGGGCAGCGCTGCAGCCGCGTCTCCCAGCTGGTGCCCAGCAGGCCAGGAGCAGCCCGGCTCTGCCCGAAAGCCTGCGGAGCTCCGTCACGCACCTGGGCTGGCAGCAGGGACCCCACAACTCCTCCTGAGGCTGAAACGGGCATTCCTGCCAATTTTGACTCATTGTGTTGATTAGAAACCACCTCAGACCCATCGGAGAGGCCGTTCCTGTCTCTCAGAACAAAGTGGGAGCAGGGAGCGAGTCGCAGCGTAACTGCAGCGCAGGACAGCGTGGTTGCAGGAGGCATTAGCTGGGGGGCTGCTAGGCCATGTCGCAGTCAGAAACCTGAGAGCAGCTCTCTCAGATCAAAAAGCTGCCACCCAGACCAGCTCACTGTGGAGTGGTGAGCACAAGCAAGAGAGGTGATGGGAAATGTTGACAGTCTGTGTGCACTGTGGCTGAATCCAAGCTGCCAGCAAGCCGTGCCCCGCTGGGTCAGAGGATGCGCGGTGCCTGCTGCCCCCCCCGCACGGCCGTGTCCCCGAGCCATGACCTCGTTCACAGAGGCAGCTCTCCCCGAATGCCTGACCTTGGTTGTTTGGAGGCTTGTCTTTTATTCGCTGGAAAATCAATGAAAACTGTACAAACCTGGTGAAACATGATGCACTCAGAAATCACTCCTCCCTCTTTCTCCAACCCCCCTATCTGTAATTCACTGCTACTCAAGTTAGCACACGAGTTAGGGGAAGATACAGTGAGACATTAAAACAGCACACACACCCCCAAACATAGCAAACTGCAAAGAGAGGGGCAAAAGACACCTTGGCAAGAGCTGACCTGATGGTTATAAGCAGCTCCTGATGAGACAACATTTATCTGAGTAAGAATGTCTGCACTGTCCTTCTTCACACAGAAGTCCTTCACCTCTTAACAACTTGTCATTGCAGGAAGATCTCTTTTTCTCAGAGAAAGCAAGTTGAGAGGAGGCCCACACAGGAGTCAGCACAGGATAACCTCGACTGCTTTGTGTAGCACAGGCACTCAGTCAGAGGTTTGAAACACCCAAGGGGAAGAAAGGACATGTGGGATGACGAAATGATGCCATAAACCATACCCTGTGGGCTGCCCTACAACATCTTCACATGCTGTTAGTGCACTGAAGGCTGAGTACGCAGAACAGTGGCCGTTGTAATGTGAGGATGGCAGCACAATCTCGTTGAGCATCAGACCAGGAACACTGCACTCTCTGTAGCAGATTTGGGAATAAGGGAATGGGAATCAGCAGACTGTCAGCTGACGGGGAGGACGCTACCATTTCTCTGCGCCTTCACTGCCATGCGACATGGAACAGGCCACTGCATCTGAGCTTCCCCTGCTGCAAAAGAGGCACAATGAATTTAGTCATCTTTGAAAGTGGAGCCCAGCTGGTCTGCATATCACAACAAAAGGGTATGAAGAATTAGTAACCACATAAGTAAACCACCTTTTCTCACCCTCTCTCTGACCACAGCTTCTGGGAAGCTCTTTTTTGACTCGCGCTCCCCACCGATTTCCCGGCTGGAGTGGGGACCACCCCACATCTCACTTCCATTCCCCCCTTCAGTCGCCTTGACGCTAAAACCCCGCAGGACACGCGAACGCTGCGGGTTCCCAGCCGCCCCGAGCCCGTGGCCGCTCCCGGTGGCGCCCGCAGCCCCGGGGCTGCGCTGGGGGCGGCTCTGGGACGCGCCAGCTTCAGCACCGCGGACAGCGGCGGGGAGCGGGGCCGGCGGCGGCCGCGGGGCGTCCCGGGAGCGGAGCCCGGTCCGGTGCGGGGTCCCGGGGAGCGGAGCCCCGGCCTCAGTGCGTCCCCCCCCGGCCGAGCCCCGGCCCGGCTGCGAGGGGATGTTCCCGGCGCTGGGGTCGGCGCCCCGAGCCCCCGCCTCGGTTCCCGGCGCGGCCCCGCTCCCCGCCCTCGCCCCGGCGGAGCTCCCCAGTTCCGGTCACGTTGCCGCCTGTTTACGGCGCGGCTGGCGGCGGGGCCGGGCCGGGCGAGGCGGGGCCGCCGCAGGCAGCGCGGGCAGCGCGGGAGCCGGGCCCCGGCCCCGGCCCCGCCGCCCCATGACGCCCAGCGGGCGGCCGGCGGGGCCCCGCCGCTCCCCCCAGGTAAGGGACCGGGGCTGGGCGCGGGGGGGCGGCCCCGGCGGGGAGAGCGGCCCCGGCGGGCGGCGGCGGCGCGGAGCCGCTGCGGGGATGCGGGCGCGGGAGCCGGGGGCCGCGGGCGGGGAGCGGCCCGGGCAGGGTCAACGCGCTGCGTGGGGACCGTCCCTCCAGAAGTTGCCTCCAGCCCCGCTTGTGCCTGTTCTAGAAGTTGCTTCGCCCCGCCAGAGCCGCCGCCGGTTCCCCGCCCGCTGCGGAGGCAGCTCCGAGCACGGCGGGCTCAGCTCCGGCAGCCGCGCGGTTCAGCGTCCGCAGCAGGACTCAGCTGGGGACCAGAAAGCGTCGCTCCGAAATTCCCGAAGTGCGGGATGGCACGGGGGGGGATCACCCACCTGATGTGATGATTGATTCAAAGCGTTGATGGTTGGCCAGATTCTGCTCCTGGCAGCGAGCTGAATCCATAGTTAATTCCCCCAGAGCCAGCAGGAGAAAACACGGCCTTGCTTTCAGCATCTGCAACTGAATCACAAGCTTCAGCTTTGGCTGTTAGTCACGCAGCGGTGTTTAGAGAATTGCGAGAAAACACAATAATTTATAACCATCCGTGTATTGATTTTATCTTTAAATAGATACTGATAGATAGTGAATAACAAATAGGATTCCAAGTGTAATTCTGCCTCTGCTGAGATCAAGGAAGGTTTCCCACTGACTTTCACAAGGCCAGGATTTCACCTCTAGTTTCTATTCCTGGCATTGCTGCTACCTCTGTGACCTTCTGCAAGTTTCTCAGCTTCCTGCTGCCTTGTTTTCCTGACGTTTAAAGCCACACGAGCTCTGGGGCATTGTTGCTCATTTGCGTTTGTGTTCTTTGAGATCGTAAATACTAAGCAGTACAGATTTCTAATACGTATCAGTGTTTATTCCTGCATATGTTTTAATGTGATGGAGAGGGGTTTGCTGGCAACCACAACAGGATAAATTATCGACCTGTTTTGGCAAACCTGGTTTTCGCCCTCTCACTCCTGGTTGATTTGCCATTTAATGGGGAAAAATGATTAAGTGATCTCGGTTTGACAGTTGTTGTGCTCAGTATGTGTATGTGCCATATCTGCCTTTCAAATGCACCATCAGAGCAGAGGTTTTTCCTTGGGTCGAAGTTTTGGGATTCTGATTGGCATGAAACAACAGCCTCCAGTACAGTTTTGCCCTGGAAGCAAATTCTCAAACAACCTGTCTGTGCGATGCAAGCCAGCTCTTACCAGACTTGCAGCTAAATCATTGTAGCTACTGCAAGAAGTTGCTTCGGTCGTTTTGATTTGTAAACCGAGTTCTGGTAAGTTGGCATGGAATTGTGAATCTCAGCGAGGTCTGTGAGCGCTCTGGACCAGCGGCTGGGATCAGGACCCCATGTGCCCTGTCCCAGAGGCTGCAGTCGCACGGTGAAACAGCGACGTGTCTGCTGCTCCTGCCGGGAGCCGAGAGCTGTTTCTCAAGGGAACAGCTGAAAGTCAGGGTGGACAGACCCAGCTCAGCCAAACCCGCTAAGGATTTCTCATAGCAATGCTGAAGACAGTCACGTAAATTATGCAGGCTTTTTATCTTCCAAATCAGAGATGACAAACAGCTCTCAATTCCAGAATTGTTTTTCTTTGGCTTTCTTTACAGCTTGATATTTAATCAACGATTTCTTTTTAAAGGGAAACATTTTCATTGGTAAAAAAGGGTAATTTCCCACTTAAAGGGAGGAGGGAAAGTTCAATGGAAAATTTGCAGCCATTTCTATTAAAGACATTTCAACTAGACAGAACAAAGTGCTTGAAAATAGCACGAAGTGTCCCCCGGGCTTTGTCCAACCTACTTTCCGCCGTTCCCAAACGAGGTGCCGCGGCTCCCACCAGGAGGCTGCTCGGCTGGGCCCGGCGCCGCAGCCCCGCGCCGGCGGCAGGACGGGCCGTGCTGGCGGTGGTTCGTGTCCCCAGCCGGCAGCAGGTGCCGGGAAACCGGCACAAGTAACTACCCCCCTTAACAAATTCCCCTCCCTCTCATGGAACAGGAGACCCAGTTTAAGGATTCCATGATTGTGGAGAGGCTTTGGCAGGAGGAAAGCTCTGAACTCACGGCACTGCCAAGATCACTTACAGCGGAATCGAGCTTAAATGCACTTTGATTCGATTTAGGTTGCGGGAATTGTCTTGAAATGTGCTGCGCTCCCCAGCTGTGCGTGCTATGGACGTGAGCCAGAGCGCTCGCTTCGTGTTGAAGTTTCTATGGAAAGAAACCTGAAGACAGCTGTGAATGAAGGGGGGGAGCAGCAGCTCCCCGGGACAGGACGGTGCACACAGTGTCCGCTGCTGGCCGGTGCGGTGTCACCGCGCTGGCACCGCGGTGTGCTGAGGCTGCCCCTCCTCCTGCGCTGCGTGCGGGGAGTCAGGGTGGATTCTGTGTTAGTGGGAAATGGTATTTGCCAGGATTACGGGTCTGTTCAGGGGGTTATGTTTCCCCGTTGCACTGGCACGGCGGGCAGCTCGCGCGCTGCTCTGCCGGAGCCTCACGTGGGGAGGGACCCCGACCTGCGCCGCGCCGCCCGGCGCGGGACGCGCGGCAGCTCTGCTGCGCTCGCCAGATTACTGGGGAAAATGTTTCTTCTTCTGGAAGACAACACGATTCTCCTTGCCATGTAACGCTGATTGGGTTAGACGGAGCATATTGTATTTTTCATGTGGTAGATCTCTCGCTGCAGTTACTGCTTCGTAACATGCGGCTTGTCAGGCGAGAGCCAAAATCGTCTCTGGTGCAACTCCCACCTGGGGACTGCAGGAGCAATCCTGCCCCAGATGCGATCCTGCTCGGCGATAAAACATGTCCTAGGGCCAAATCCAAAATAGAAACGAGCCATCCTGATGTCAGGGTCTGTGCAGCAGCATTTTCTGTTCCTGCAGCCCATGAGCCTCCGGCCTGAGTGCAGCAGGACGAGAGCCAGTCCCAAGAGGCACTGGGGCAGTGGGGCAGCTTGGGGACCGTTCCCTGGGGTCCTGCTGAGTGCAGCTGCGTCACGCGCAGCCACGGCCCCGGAAAGGGCACATGAGAGCAGCCCCCGCTCTGCCCCTCGCCAGGCTGAGCTGCCGCGCATCTGATCACCAGCCATCTCCGCTCCCCACAGGCCTGGACCGTGAATTTGGTTGCGATGGAGACCGTGTCCCTGGAGCACCAGATCCAGAGCGTGCAGCGGCACATCGCTTTCCTGAAGAAGGAGCAGATGGAGCTGCTCCATGACCTGCACCTGGAGATCCTGCGCCTGCAGAAGCACTGCTCAGGTGAGCGCTGGGGCGGCCACGGCGCGGGGAGCCGCGAGCCCACCGAGCCCCTGCGGGCACCCGGAGCCGGGCCCACGCGGGAGCTGGTGCTGGGGCTTGGCAGGACACGAGCCAAGGGGTCCTGCCGGTGCGGGATCAGGGGATCTCCATCCCTTCCATCCCCCTGCTGGCACCCCTGGCCAGGTGCCACCAGCCCCTGCCGGGACCATGCTACGTGGTGCGATGTGGGTCAAAGCCTCTGGAGTCGCTCCTCTGCCGGGGGGTGCCAGCAGGTGCCTCCAGCTGCAACTCCGAAGAGCCAGAGTGATGTTTTTCCCGGGCATCAGCTGGTCAAGCGGGTGATAAAACAGGAGTCTGTGTTGATAATCCAGCATTAAACCCTCCCTCTGCCGGCGTGCCGTGCTCAGAGCATGCTTCGGAAGCAGGATTAGCCCCGGTGGCTCAGCGCCCTCCCGGCTGCTTGTTCTGCCCCTGGCAGGGGTTGGGCTGCAGCGGCCGCTGCCCCGCGGGGCTCCTGGTGTAAGGCGAGGGAAACCCGGCATTAGCCAGCAAGGTGGCTCTGCCTTTTCCTCCCATATTCTGTGCCCACAAAGGTGTTTTGATCATTACGATGTGAAAGTGGTTCTTCATTTCTCTCAGGTGCCAGTGGGCCAGGGGAAAGAGGCAATGGGGGCATGTGAGACCACTTTCAAAACACAGCCACCAGCCCCCTGCCCATGGCCCTGCTGTGCCAATGTCACCCGGTGTCACCCTCCCCTTCAGCCAGCCTCGCTCCTGGCCCCCGCCCGCCACCAACACTCCTTCCCGCTTGTGCCAGCGCTCTCATCAATAATTCAGCCAGAGCTAATTACTCCTTGTCTTCCAGCCTCTCACCCTCCCTGATTCCTGGGAAACAAAGACGTCTGCAGTGATAGAATTGTCTGTTTCTCTCCATCCTTTCCGAGCTTTTGCTGTTCTGTTTCGTTATTTTAACGGCTTCATCCGTGGCCTCTCCAGATAGGAGACGGCAGAGTTCTCGTGCCTAAGTCAGCCCGGGGGGTTGGGAGTCCCGGGGGCACGGCTGGTGATCAGGGGTCTCCTCGTGCCAGGGCAGCCGGGTGGCAGCCGCGCCTGGGACAGGCGACGGCCTCGGCTGGCGCGTGTGCCTCTGCAGCCCCTGCCCGCTCGGGGCGGCGGGGGCAGCCGGCTGGTGTGCAGGTGGCTGCAGGCGGTCCGGGTGCCGCGGTGAGGAAGGTGCGTGCAGGGGGCGCAGGGCCGGCCGGTGTTCCCGCGGCACCGCGCGGTGCAGGGCCGGCCGGTGTTCCCGCGTTACCGCGCGGTGCAGGGCCGGCCGGTGTTCCCGCGTTACCGCGCGGTGCAGGGCCGGCCGGTGTTCCCGCGGCACCGCGCGGTGCAGGGCCGGCCGGTGTTCCCGCGGCACCGCGCGGTGCAGGGCCGGGCTCCACAGCTGCAGCCCGCGGGGCAGCGGGGCCCTGACAGCTCTCCAGAGACGGCGCCCGTGCTCAGCCCCTTCTGCCTCCTCGCTGCCCTTGTTCTCCAAGACACACGGGCAGAGAAGCCTGAGCCAAGCGTTTCGTTTCAGAAGGGTGGCAGTGATGAGGATTAGAGTCAACATGAAAGCAGATTAAAAGAAAAATGTAGGGCAAAGATTAACTATTTTAACTCATTTTCAGGGAAAAAAATGTCCCAAAACAGCGGAACGCTGCTGCTGCCCTTTTCCGCCTCCCTCAGAGCTGCTGGGGGTTGGGTGGGCTGTGATCATTATCTCAGAAGAGATTGTGTGTAAAGGAGCGCGGGTTAAAGTGAACACAAAGTCCCTCTGTGGGCACATCGCGCTGGACGAGCCCGTCCCCACGCGTCACGTGCAGAGCTCAGCCTGGAAGCAGTACATTGTGAAATACCTGCGGCGGCAGCTTACACTTTGGTCTACTTTCAGTCCGTTGCTCTGCTCTTTGTTCTGATTTAAAGCACTGAAAACGGTTCAGCAACTCTCTTAGAACAAGCAGTGGCATTGCCAGAGAAACGGAGCGTCCCGCTCGCCGCGGGGCAGGACCCGCAGGTGCTGCACTGGCCGTACCGCAGGGGCAAGCGCCGGGGCAGATCTCAGACCTCAAAGCTGCTTAATAATATACAAATTGCCAGGATCGTGTGTTTGTCTCAGCCCGTGGCTCACGCCGAGGGCAGGCAGAGGCAGCGCCGCGGCGGTGCTGGGCGCCCGTGCCCCGGCCCCGGCGGCAGCGTGGGACGGACAGGGGATGCTCCTTCAGTCCCTTTTGGTTTCTCTTCCAGAGCTCACCCATGACCTGGAGATGAAGGAGCTGGAAGCCCGCCAGCAAGGTAAGGGCACAACCCCAGATGAGATCCGGGGAGCGTGTCTGGGCGTGGGGGGTGGCCCTGAGGCCACTCGTCCTGCCCGGGGTGGAGGTTCCTTCCCTGCGTGCACAGCCTGGCTCCCCGTAATCCCGGATTAGCATCTCTGTCCTCACTAACTGAGCTGTGGGGTCTCGGGTTTGAGCTTGACAACCCCTCCTAAACTGGCCTGGCAGTTTCACTGCTGCCGTGTCCTTTCCTCTTGCAGGCGGTATTGTCCCCCCCGTGCCCCCTGTGTACACTCAGGGTCACCTTTAGGGTGAAACACCAGCTACCCAGGGAAATCTCAAAACCGCAGCACGAGGCTGCAGCGAGGCAGAGGCGGCAGGTTCCATGGCAACGGCATCCTCCGCTGAAACTGCCTTTGCTCTCGCCCCGCGGTTTGGGTGTCGCACACGGGGCTGTGCCTGCAGCACTGCGGCCACGGGCAGGGGGCTTGGAGCTCCAGCTCCCAACAGCACCTGAGCAGCCTCAGTGACACCACTGGAACAAGGCAGCAGCACGGAGCGGCCAGCAGCTGCGTCCATGTGTCCTCACAGCCATGTCGGGATGGTGCAGGGACCCCCAGGAGCTGTGGGCTGAGTCTGTTGTGCCAGGCTGAGCCGCCACTGCCTCCCCTGACCCCTCTTCCTTGTCCCCACAGATGTCCTGGACCGGGAGCTGGAGGAGAAGTGCCGGGCAATGGAGGCCCAGCTGCAGGAGAAGGAGAAAGACAACCTGGAGCTGCGCAAGGAGCTGCGGCACAAGGAGACGCTGGTGGCCGCGCTGCGCTCCAGCCTGCGCAACAAGGAGCGCCGGTTCCTGGAGGAGCTGAAGCGGCGGAGCCACCGCGTCACCATCCTGGACACGGAGCTGCAGAAGCAGACGGAGGCAGCCGCCTACCTGTCCCTGCAGCTGCACGCCACGGCCCAGCGGCTGCCGGGGCCCCGGGCGGGCGGGCGGCCGCCCCCCGAGCAGCCCCCACCCGAGGGCAGGCCCCGGCGCCGCGGCCACCGGCCACATCCCCGGCGCCCACCCGGGGATGGTGCCCGCGCCAGGGACCCCGCGCCAGAGGAGCACGACGCCATGCCCGACCCGGCCCTGTTCCTCTACACGGTGCGGCCGCACGGCCCGCAGCGCCCAGAGCCGCCCGCCCCGGCCCACGGCCCTGCCGGTGCCACCGCAGCCACCCGGGCACAGAGGCCGCCCCGGCAGCCCCCGCAGGAGCCGGCAGCCAGGGCCAGGTCGAGCAAGGGCGAGCCCAGCAAGCGGCAGGGGCCTGGCCCCCAGAGTGCCCCCCGCGCCCGGGAGTAGGCGGCGAGGGGACGGCACGGCCCGACCGGCCCGCATGGCCGGAGCCCAGCGGCACCGGGGTGGGCACCGGCCGAGGTGGCTTTTCCAGTCCCCTCGGAGGGGAAGGGGCAGCAGAAGGTGGGTCCCCTGCTCGCACTCCTGCCCACGGGCAGCCGGGAAGGATCCCCTGGCCCACGGGGTCTGAGCCGCTGGGCAGCGCAGCGCCGCGGCTGCGGAGGGGCGCTGGCTGAGCGCCTGTGCAGAGCCTCCAAGGGAGAGAAAAATGAACGAAAATAGGATTTCTGCGACGAGATCTGCTGCTGCTGCTGCCGCTGCCGCCCAGGGTGCAACGCCAGGGGCATGCGCCGGGCGGGGTGTGTGCGGCACACGCTTGGCACCGCGGGCTCCGCCGAGCCCCAGCCCCGGCTGGCACCGTGCGGGGGTGTCAGGCCGGCTCGGGCGGGCAGGGGGCTCGGGTCCCTGCTGTCACCGCTGTCACCGCTGTCACCCGCCCTGCAGCGGCAGCAGGGCGGCTCAGGCGCAGCGTCGCGGGCAGGCGGTTCCCGGGTGTCGCGCAGGGGAGGCACCGTTTGGCCTTTGGAAATGGCTGTTTCTCTCAGGTTCGGAGTGGTTCTGCTGGGGTTTGTCTCTGTTCTAACACGGGAGAGGGCAGCGCGCGTTTGCGCTGTGCGGCTGCTCCTTCGGCTGTGGGGTGCACAGCTGCTTTCCTCTCTCCTTCCCAGACAATCCTGATGGACAGAGGATGTTGCATTTTTATTATAAAATCCTTGATAAAATCATGGTGTTCACGACTGACCTGAGCATCGAAAAGGGGAGGGAGAGGTATGATCCTTCTTCTCTGTAAATACCTTCCTAGCAATCATCATTTTTAGTGCCTAGTATGTAAATGAAGCAACCCTGTCTGAGCTGCAGGATCTTTTCCTCCTCACCGCTCATTAGCAGCTTGCTGAAGGAGTTGATCTGATTCCCAGTCCCCCGGCTGCTTTTGCGGTGCTTGCGGGCAGCTGGGCAGGCCTGGCCCGCAGCCCTGGGACCGCGTCCCCAGCGAGGGGGGGGCTCCCAAGGGGACGGGGCGGGGACCCCCAGGCTCCCCCTTCACGCCAGCGTAACTGCTCGGGATGAGTTGTTGGGGGGAGCCCTGTGCTTTGCCCTGGGCACCCTTGTCTCGGAGCGGGAAGGATCAGCTCCTGCGCGCTGTACCCGCTTCCGTCACTGCTGCTTTTCTTCGGTGGGAGGGAAGCTCTAGAGATACTATATATACACTTATATATATATATATACACACATACATGCACTTGTTTTGAAGGGAAAACACTGTATGATTGTAATAGAATGATGTCAAGATAAATTATTTTAATCTTTGTATTTATATAAAATGATCAAAGAGATCAAAACGTTCAAAAAAGAAGAACAAGCAGCCAGCGTTCCTGTATTTCCCGAGCAGGCTGCTGCGCGCCGCAGGGAGCGCGTCCTGCAGCCCCGGGCGCAGGCTCGGACGAGCCCCGGCCCGTGCGACACGGATCTGTAGGCGTGTTTGGGCTCCTGGGAACCCGGGGGGTGCCCAGTGTCACCCTGCGCCGTGTACCCGACACGCACAGACCGGGGAGCGTCACCGCAGACACCAACGCGCTTTGTATGGAACGAGCAATGTTGAATGTTGACTCGTAAAGCTTAATGATTAGATTGGAAATGGATGCATAGCAATAAGCTCGGTTGTTAAACAACGTCTTACGTCTATAAAGCACAACGTGCCGAGAGCTCTGTGCACACACTAACAGCCGGGCCCTCTCCTCCGCACGCCCTTCCACCTGCAGCGGCTCATGGATTTGATGAGTTGGGTTTGTTCGTTTCATTTTTCCTCATTATTTCGCCTAATGCTCCCAGAGAAAGCAGCGTCTCAAACTGCACGAGCTCGCAGCAGGCGCGGGGTGAGCGGCGCGCGGGGGAGATGCTCCCGCTCCACTCTCTGCGGCGGTGCCGGTGCCGCGCAGGAGACAGAGCCCGTCCTGACAGCTCGGTGCACGCTCCTCGGGACTTATTTTAACCTTGGGCAGACCGCTGGGAAGTTTTCCCTCTTGACCGTGTTAATTAAAAAGCCATATTTTCTGAATGTGTTTGCTGGAGCTAATCCAGGCGTTCCAGGCCGCATCCTTCCCATCCCGCCGTGGGGGCGCTGCGAGGCGGGGGCAGCTCGGCCACGCGGCCCCTGGGGCGGCTGTGGGGCCGTCGCGCTGCCGCGGGCGCTGGCGCAGCCTGTCCCGGCGCGGCCGTGCCGCAGGCAGAGCGCGGGCGCCGTGACCCGCCAGCGCAGCTCGTGCTGTCGGGAGGAACGGGGTGAGAGGGGCACCCAACGCACCCCCCGGCACCTGGAGCTCCGCGGGGTGCGGCAACGCCTCCTGCCTCTTTCCAAGAGATTTCATTCATCTTGTAGCTTCCAGAGGAGATCCCCTTTCCTGTCATTGCGATCACAGGAGGAATGAGATCGCTCAAATCTTTGTATGTCTGAAAAACCAAACCCTTTCTCCCCCCGGGCCGCGGGTGAGGTGCTGAGCCTCAGCACCCAGCCCTGCGGGCACCATCGGTATTTGCTTGGGCGCTTCAAGGTCACGTGGAAGGTCACTGTCCCCGCAGCCCTGGCCCAGGCTGTGCAGGCCTGCTGGGGCGGGGACGCCCCCGCTGCCCGGCCGGAGCTGCGCTCGGACCGGGGGGGCTCTGGCTGCGGGAGCGAAGGGCCCCAGGTACAGCCCCTCCGCTCCCAGAGCAGCTGCGGTTTAGTGGGAGCAAAAATACTCTCCTTGGCTGCGTTTGTGGAGCTCAGCTGAGAGCACAGCAGCCGGCGCGTCGTGCTGGGGAGAGCCGCTGCGGCGGGACGGATGCCAAAGGTTTGATAGCGCTCTGCTTTCTTTGAATGTTCATTTTAGAACGTGACACCATTATTCGCCAGGATGATGTTGACTTTGCTTTTTAACCAAGTGCTTTTCAAAACGTGTTAATACGCAGAGACTAGAGTATGGAGCTGTACTTTAGGAGTCGTTGTAATACGCCTTTTTCTTAATAAAGAGATTGAAATCTGCAGAGCGTTGTCCTGTCCTGACCTGCCCCTGGACCTCCAGCTCCAAACCATGACCCACTCCAACCCGAACCATCTGTGCTGTGCTCCGGGAGCTGCGGGCGCACGGTGCGAGCGGCGGCGCCGGCTGTGCCTGAGCAGGGGGGGGGCCCCGCACGCCCCAGCGGCCCCGCACGCCCCAGCGGCCCCGCACGCCCCAGCCGGCCCCGCACGCCCCAGCGGCCCCGCACGCCCCAGCCGGCCCCGCACGCCCCAGCCGGCCCCGCACGCCCCAGCCGCCCGCGCTGCTGCTCCCGTGCGCCTGCGGCCCCTGGGCCCCCGCGCCCCGCTCAGCGCAGGCGGCCGGGTCCCACGGCTTCTGCCCGCGTTCCCCGTTCCCCGCTGGCCCGGGGCAGCACAGGCCGCACGCCGGGCGCTCCCCGCCGGGCCGTCCCGGTCCCCCAGCAGGCGCTGCCGCCGCCGTGTGCGGCCCTCCCGGCCGGCGACCTTGCGGCCTCCGGGAAGGTCGCCCGCAGCCGGTGACCTTCGCTGGATCCTGCGGGACCTCCCCGGGCCGTGCCTGCGCCCGGCGCCGAGCCGAGCCCGTAGGCCGGCCCCTCAGCCCCGCGGCGGCGCCCACGACGCGGCCCCGTCCGGCCGCCGCGGGGGCGGATCGCGCGGGCCGAGGCGGCCGCGCGGCGCGGCCCCTTTAAGGCGTTGCCGGCGGGCGCGGAGGTTGGGCCCAGGCGGGGCGCCGTAGCGGCGCGGGGTCGCGGCACCACGTGGGGCCGAGCGGCGCTGTCCTTCGCGGCGGGCGGGCGGGCGGGCGCGGGGCGCGGCGCGGCCCATGGTCGGGAAAGCGGACGAGATGCCGCCGGCCGCCGTGCCGGCCGCTGCGCAGGGCGGCGAGCAGCAGGAGCCGGGCCCCCGCGGCAGGAGGCCGGCGGACACCCAGCAGCGCCCCGGTAAGGGGGCCGCCGCGGCCGGGGCCTGTGGCGGGAGCGTGGGGCGGGCCCGGCGGGGCCGGGGTGCCCGTCCCGGGGTGGCAGTCCCGGGGTCGCGCTGCCCCCTTCGCGGCGCCCGGGACCCGCCGGGGCGGTGGCGGGGGAGCGGAGCCGCGGCGGGGAGCCGGGCGGCGCTGTCAGTTTCGGCTGCCGGTCCGGCAGGGACCGCCCGGCGGAGCGGCCCGGGCTCGGCCCGCCTGTCCCGCCGCGGGGTCGGGCGCCCGGGTCCCCTCGGCCCGGGGTGCCCGGTCCTTGTGGGAAGCAGTCCCGGGGCCCGCCGCCCGCTCCGCGGCTCGGGAGGCTCCGCGCGGCCGGGGGAGGCGCTGGCAGCGGGGCCGGGACGCGCGATTCCCGCTGCTCGGCCCGGTCCCGGCGAGGCCGAGCCCGGGGACGGGGCCCTGGGGAGCGGCCTTGCCGTGCGCGCTCCGGGGCAGGGCGGGCCCAGCCCGGCCCGGCGGAGCGGGAGCCCCGGCCCCGGTGAAGGTCACCTTCAGGGCCGCACCACCGCGCGGCCGCGGGGCGGAGCGGCCGCTCCGGGGCCCCGCGCTCTGCCGGGCCCGCGGGCTGCGGAGCGGCGGGCGGCGCGGAGCGGCGGGGCCGGCCCGCCCGTGCCGGGCCCGAGGAGCCCGAGGAGCCCGCTGCCGTTGCCGGGCGCGCTGCGGCGGCCGCTCCGGGGGCGGCACGGGAACGGTCGCTGGACATGAGGGGCCGGGCGGGGAGGGCCGGCTCTGCCCGTGTTGTCCAGGTCGCGATAGGTGAGAGAGGCTGGGCTGGCCTGGAGCTTCGGGCTTTGAGAGCCATTGCCACGATGGGAAATACTCCAAGTGAGACCGTGGCTGTTCCTGGGAATGGCCGGTGGCTTGTGTGAGTTCTCCACTGAAAACTACATGTTTTAACTAGTTATTTGCTGGCTGCTCAAGCTTTAAACTAGAGCCTGGGTGGCTCAGGCCGGGGACGCGGTGCAGCCCCGTGTCCTGACCATCCCCAGCGCCTGCTCCGGGGCTCTGGGCACAGAGCCCGCGGGGCTGCCCCTGCTCTGCGTGCTGCTGATCGTCAGGACGTTACAGTCCTGAGCGCTGGTCTCAGCTTTAGCCTTTTTCTCTGATCTTTGACATACAAGAAGGGCAGGAGCAGCGTGGTTTGTGGCTGGCCTTCGTCCTGGGCGCTTGTATCCGCTGAGCGAGTGACCCGCCGCTTCCTGCCTCCCCTGGTTTTATGGCGGTGAGGTGAATTTTTGAAGCTTGCCACCTAAAGCAAAGTTCATGAGCGTTTGGTTTGGAGCAGGCTGGACGCAGGCCAGGAGTGGGCAGCGCGGTGCTGAAGGCCCCCCCTTCCTCCCGCCCGCCGGATTTTGGAGCAGGCGTCGTGCCCGCAGTGCCAGAAACTGGGTTAAAAAGTTACCCCATGTAATCCCTGCCTCTCAGGGCGAAGGCTGATTGCTGAGGGAGGCAGGGAGCTGGAAAAATCCTCCCTGGGTTTCAGCACTGCACAATGGCTCAGGTGGCTCCTGGGTCTGGGGAGGAGGGGGAGGAAGGGGAGGACGCTCCTGTCCTGCCCGCAGCCTGGGGCTGAGGCGGCGCCCTCCCGCATGGCTCCCTGCTGCGGGCCGGGCGGCCTGTCCGCGCTGCCAGCGTTGCAGCTCTGCTTCTCAGGCCTCTCTTTCTGCCAGGGAGGATTTGCCTCTGCTGTGTTTACCCGCCGCTGCCTGTGCCGTTCGTGGGGCACCCTGCTCTGTCCAAGGCAGACGGTACCGCCGGGCAGGCTGTGAGCCCCGCTCCGTCCCGGGGAGACGGTCGGTACCGCCGGGCAGGCTGTGAGCCCCGCTCCGTCCCGGGGAGACGGTCGGTACCGCCGGGCAGGCTGTGAGCCCCGCTCCGTCCGATGGAGACGGTCGGTACCGCCGGGCAGGCTGTGAGCCCCGCTCCGTCCGATGGAGACGGTCGGTACCGCCGGGCAGGCTGTGAGCCCCACTCTGTCCGATGGAGACGGTCGGTACCGCCGGGCAGGCTGTGAGCCCTGCTCCGTCCCGGGGAGACGGTCGGTACCGCCGGGCAGGCTGTGAGCCCCGCTCCGTCCCGGGGACACGGTCGGTACCGCCGGGCAGGCTGTGAGCCCCGCTCCGTCCCGGGGAGACGGTCGGTACCGCCGGGCAGGCTGTGAGCCCCGCTCCGTCCCGGGGAGACGGTCGGTACCGCCGGGCAGGCTGTGAGCCCCGCTCCGTCCCGGGGAGACGGTCGGTACCGCCGGGCAGGCTGTGAGCCCCGCTCCGTCCCGGGGAGACGGTCGGTACCGCCGGGCAGGCTGTGAGCCCCGCTCCGTCCGATGGAGACGGTCGGTACCGCCGGGCAGGCTGTGAGCCCCGCTCCGTCCGATGGAGACGGTCGGTACCGCCGGGCAGGCTGTGAGCCCCGCTCCGTCCGATGGAGACGGTCGGTACCGCCGGGCAGGCTGTGAGCCCCGCTCCGTCCCAGGGACACGGTCGGTACCGCCGGGCAGGCCGAGCGGGTGTCTGGCTGAGGATCGCCCCGCTCTGCTGTGCCAGGCATCGGGCCCTGGCGCTTGGTTGCTGCGCTCCGCTCTGTGTGCGAGAGGGCTGATGACCGCTCTGTCTGCCTCCACGCCAGACGAAACTGTTGGGGCCACTCTGTCCTTCTGAGTGCAGAAACACACAAACATGAACAATTGGGGTTCTTCCAGTGATTTCTGATGGGGGCTGTTACGGGTTAAGCTACCTTTCTTGTTAGCTAGCACAAGATGAAGAGACAGCTGTTGCATGCAGCATTTCTTGGATTATTTTTGGTCCTACAGTTGCCACTGTCTTCGCACAAGTAAGTTTGTCTCAGGTGCAAGTTCAGCAGTGCTTCTAGCTACCATAAAATGCTTTGCAACCTTGCCTTGCCCAAAGATTTGCTTTTTCTAACTAGGTCTCTCCATCCCTGTTCTTCCTGGCCACTCGTATCTTCAGCCACGTCTTCTGTTAAAGAAGTGGAGAATGCAGGTGTTAGTGGAAAACTGCTGCGGAAGCAAGCGTAGCTGTGCATTAGTAACAAGGTCAGGAGACTGATTCTTAATCTTGGGATCTGCTGTCGCTGTCTGTCACCTGACCTTGGAGGTTTGCTGGTGTTTGGGAAAGGGCTGAATTGCTGGCACTCGGGGTTTTTTAATATGCAGTTATAACCGGCTTCAGGGGGAGAATCAGAAGAAGTGCAAGAGAAATCTGATCACTGCTCCAAGGTGAGGAAGAGGAAGGGAGTGTGGTAACAGAGCATCTGTGCGCAGGCTGGGGCTGGGAACCCGAGGGGATTGTGTCTGGAGTGGTTGTGCGGTGGGATCACGGAGCGGAGCTCCTGCTGGCAGCTCGCTGCTCGGCCGCCACAGCCTTGCTCATGGGTTTCCCAGCTGAGAAGCAAAAGTAAGTAGGTCAGGAACATGCACCTGGATAAATCCACCCGCAGAACTGCCTCACGCACAGTAAAAGGAGCGTTATGCTGCAGTCCTGTGTTTGTCTTCCTTGTCTGTAAAGGACTAAACCTGGCAGCACACCCCACACCAGCGTAGCTTTCTTGCATTGTGCTCTGTGGGTTGTACTAGAAAGCTGTTATTTCTAGAAGCTTTACAAGTCTGAAGTCCATGTGTTTTTTTAATTTGCATTTGAGAAGTAAAACCAGCCCACGGGGCAGCGCTGGGGCAGCGCGAAAGATGGAAGCCAGAGCGCGGCGGCGGCAGCGGCGGCTGCTGCTCTTTGGGAGCAGGTCAGTGTCTCACCAGCAGTAACAGGGCTGTCTAAGGGTTAGTGTTTGGCTCTCGCCCCCTGCGAGCGCGTGGCTGATGTAGAGGAGCTCGCATGTACCTGTTTGGCAGCTGGGCCTCCTTTTGCATTCTGCCTCTCTAGCGTGATGAGTCCAGGACGGGTGGTTATTGGGCGTTTTCGTGACAATTCGGCGCAGAGGCACTTACACGGGTGACAGACCTTCCCTCTTCAGGTGCAAAAGCAGATCTGTACTCACAGAAGCGAGCTCTGTTCTCAACCTGCCGCGGTGCTCGCCAGTCGCTTGACGAGTGCCGAGGGTTAACAGCACATGTTTTGAAACGGTGTCTCCTCAGTTTGCCATTCTCTTTCACGTTAAAGAGAAAAGCTCTACTGCAACCTGTTAATGAAGCTGCAGACTCAGAGTTTAATGTAGTTACTGTCCAACGACAGAAGACTGCAGGATGGTGACTGTTGCCGAGCGAGCCTCGTGTTGCGCTGGTCCCGCTGCACGGAGTCTAATGGGAGAGGGCTCTCGCTGTCTCGGTAGCTTTCTGAAACTAAGGTATGTGCCAGAGTAAAACACAGGGATTTGGAGAATCATCGACTGATTCTCAGTGTCCATCTGAAATGTGATTCCTTCATCCAGTGCTCTTCTCTTGAAATTTGAGGAACACGCTCTTCCTAACGTAGTTGATGTTTTTGTCGGTGCTGCTCTTTGCACTTTGCCTTAGCTCCCAGTCTTTGCTCGCGGTCTCTGTGATGTTTGAATTGCATGTTGTAGCAGGGTCATCCAGCCAGCTAGTTTTGGGACTAAGTTTCCAAAGTTTTGGCCAGATAGAAAGTTTACAAATGGGTTTCCATGCAGTTCCCAGGTGTAGAGAGCACAGTGTGGGTAGCCCAGGGTGCCAAATGCAAAGTACGAGGCATTTCCGTGGCCTGTCGGTGCCTGAGCCGGCAGCTGTGGGACCGTGAGTGCCCTCGGGCACAGCTGCCGTGCCCGTGTCCCACTATCAATACAAATACAGAAAAGCCACAAACTTCTCAGCAGGCTGGAATGCGGCCTGGGTTGTTTAGGTCTATCCAGCCAGAGTTGACTGTGGATGCGCAAGAGCCAGGAGTGAATAATTTCCCCGCTTGCTGCCCGTGATCGCTGGTGCCACGGGTTGCTGTGCCTTGTCAGCCGCCGCTCAGCGCCAGCCAGCCCTGTGTGGGGAGGCTGCTGGGACAGACACAGCGCTGTACCTCTGCCACAGGTGGGTTATAACCAATTGGAGTTAATGACAGCGGGAGAGCAGCTCTAATGTTTCACTGTGGGCCCTCATGGAAAGAAGCGCTTGTTGCAGCTGGAGCGCTGACAGTTTGGGGAAGCGGTGGTTTCCCTGCTGTCCTCCACCGCCCGGACGGGCTGTCCTGCAGAAACATTTCCCCTGGGGCCACCTCTGGAGCTCATGTTGTATTCATTTCGTCCATTTATTTACATTCATTAAACTATTAATTTTGTTTAATTTATTATACAGCTAAAATGTAATTTGCATTAGCTATACTGACACCAGCCCTGTCCTTCCTCTGTACGTGTGTGTTGGCCCTGAGCGGGTGATTGCGTGAGCTCCGTGCTCCGGGCTTTGTTCTGGCTCTGGGATGCCTGTGCTAGGGCTGTGGCACGTGTTTGTGTTTGCTCGGCGTGGGAAGGGCCCTCGCTGCGCGTGAAGCTGTGCTGAGCGCTCAGACTCGCTCGGGCTGCCCCGGCTTGGGGGGTTGTCAGGTTTCCTGAGCAGACACAAAAGCTTTCCCAGATGAGTCCAGGGCTGGTTGGGTCCACATCACATGGTGAGTCTGAAAGATGCAGCTCTTGTCGTGTGTGCCAGGGAAGCAGTCGGCGCAGGACGCGCGTTGGCGTGGCCGGGAAGGCGAGGGGCGGGCGGCAGCGCAGCCTCACCGGGACACGCAGGACGCGCTGCGGCCTCCCCGGGGCCCCTGGTGCTTGCAGAGACCTCCAGCTCCAAAATCCCTGCTTCAGGCTGAGATTTCTCAAACGCTTGGCGAGAGAGTGGTGGTAGGGGGCTGTGTGTGCGCTTTTGTGGCTGGTGTTTGATACGGCAGGGCAGACAGGACAGAACATTTGTCTGGGAACTACTCCCTGGTTCACTGCCGGGGTGTTTTGTGCTCGCCTGCTTGGTATGGATGGCTGTGCCCGGGCCCGGCGTGCCATAGTAACTGCCCTCGCCTTGTAATTCAATGCATCTCCCTTGCGCGCAGGTTTGGCAGCGCGAGCGCTCCAGAGCCGTCCCAGGCTGCACCGCTGCAGCACTCGAGATTGGGCTATTTATAACCGCGATCGGGCCGGCATCCCTCTGCAAACGCGCCCGAGGAACCTGTTAGATACACGTCTGCTTCTGTTCTGGCGCGGCGGGGAGAGCAGATCTTCAGCTGCCGGGAGCCGCTTTTGGGCTTGGCGATGTGACGGCGGCGTGAGCGCGGTGGCTGGGGAGAGGGCGTCGGGGAGCAGAGGTCGCTTTGCAGCACTTTGGGAGAACCGCTGTGAGCCCGGCGTCCGATTCCGGCGCACGTGGGACGTGAGCAGCGGGCGCGCAGGACAGCACAGTCAGCTGCCGGCCCTCTGCCCCCCGCCCCGGGCAGAGTGGGGGTTTTCTCTGGAGAAGGCGCTGCCGGTGCGGGACGGGGAGCAGGGCCCAGCTGGGGAGAGCGAGGCTGCTGCGTGGGAGTCTGCCTTGTGGGGCCTTATATATGTGCGCAAACAAGAGATTTGCAAACAAAACTGACTTTTCTAACCTGGTGCCGTACGAGCCAGGCTGCCTGTGACCATGGGGAACGGCCTTTTTGCCAACTGCTGCAGACATGTCACCGATCTCATCTTCCAGACGCGCAGCTCTGACTCTCCCGATGAGAGGTCACCGCTCCTATCAAAGCCTCCCACGAGCTGCACCGTGTGCCCGGAGCTGCCCGAAGCTGCCCAGCACGCCGGGCCGTACCCAGACGTCGTCCCCAGCGAGGCGGTGGCTGGAAGCCTGCAGAAACGCTCGGAACGCGTCCAGGACCTGTTGGAGGCCCAGGGCGCCGAGGGGCCGGCGACGGCGTGTGCACAGAGCTGTGTGCGGCCGGCAGAGGCATCCCGCGCGGCGACCGTCCTTCCCGCCGACCTTGGGGCCGGGCTGGCGGGGCTGCTCGATCATGCTCAGTCGCTTGGGGCTCGCCAGAGCTGCGTGAAACTTGAGGACAGCGGCTCAGCCCACAGATCCTGCCGCCGGCAGGAGCACGTGGCGGCAGCTGACGGGGAGGATGTGGCCCCTGGAGCACATCCCGCCGGCCAGGGCCACGGCGAGGGACAACCCGCTTTGTGTTTAGATGCAGTCTTAGCAAGTCCAGACAGCGGGCTGGAATGTAGAGGCGCTGCTCCCTGCCCGGGGAGCCCCGGGACCCCGTCCTCAGCTCCGCCAGCGGGCGCGGGGAGAACCCCGCTGGCCCAAAAGGCAGCTGTGCCGCCGTTCTCCCCCGGAGAGGTGTCGCCTGCGGCGCGGGACGCAGGTTGTGGTTCTGCAGGGACGGACCGTGCTCCCTGCCCCGGCGGCGGGTCCAGCCGTGCTCCCGACTCTCGGGCGCAGGCGCTGCTGTCAAAGCAGCTGCAGCAGAAGAAGAAGAGGAAGAAAAAGAAGCTCGCGCTTGCAGGTGCCTGGCTGCACGGTGCTCTGTCACGCTTCATGTAGCCAAAACACTGCCTGTAATGGGGTGGGTGGCCGCCTGTGCCCGTGGAATGGGGCAGGACGAGCGAGGGGGGAGGCAGGTGATGTTTAACTTCATGGCAGAAGGAAAAGGAGGAATGTGGCAAGGGACCCCTCTGTGCCTTGTCCGTGTTAGCAAAACAAACATACGGGGCTTTTGCTTCTTTTTTTTCTTAACTGATAAAGCAAGTCCTCCTGTGTGTGGCTGCAGGCGTGGTGCTGGTACCGCTGGGAGCGGGTCCGCGGGCCCGGCCTGCAGCAGCGGGCCAGCGAGGGGCCGGAGCAGCGTCTGCCCAGAGCCTTTGGCTCCATCCAGCCACGTGTGGGTGGGAAGAGGTGTCTGAGCTGTGGGGATGAGCAGCTTGGAGAAAATACCGGAGACAAAATCACATAGAGGTGACAATGTCCCTTTTGGGAGCGTCCTGCCGACTGTTGCGGCACAGAAGTAGCTTCGGCGCCCACCTCGCTGCTGCCGATGAGTGGGTTGGTTGGAAGCAGCCTTGCGCAAGCCTTCAGCACGACTGCAGCTACTAGAGCCAGAGCCAGGCCTCTCGTCTGGCTCACCCCTGGGTTCGTCTGTCCAAGAAATGAGTGGCTTGTGTTGGGGACATCCATGAAGTGACAGGGAACATGAGCCACAGCTGCTGAATGCCGAGGGCAGCAGAGGCTGCTCGAGGAAGCTGCGTTACCCGCGGCCGTGTGGAACGAGTGTGCTTCCCTGCGCTTCCCGCTCTTTCGCTGTGTGCTGGTTCAGCCTTGGCAGTGGTCTGGGAGGCGGTTTGCTGTTGGCAGCCGTAGTCTGGAGCGGGGTGCGACGCTCCGGGGACACTGGAGCAGTCTGTTGCTGCCGCTGGTGTTGTGCTCCAGAGGCGTGCGGGGGACAGAGCGCTTCCCTCCCTGTTCGTACCATGGCCGAGGCCGGGCGGCTTCTCGGGGCTGCTGGGGCTGCCAGGCAGGAACCAGCCGTGGCAGCTGTGGGTGTTCAGCGCAGCGCCGGCCTGCGCCGCAGCGGGGATGGAGGTTGAGCTGCTGCCTCCCCCGACGTGGAGCTGGGGCTGGTGCCTTGGGGCTGGTGAGGAGGAGGAGACCGGCCGGGCGGAGCTGGCGGGGACAGCAGCGTGGCAGCCTGGGCCGGCAGCCTGGCGCTGGGCCCCCGACGCCGTGCGCCCCAGCCCGCCTGTCTGCGCCCCCTGCGAGCGGGGCTGCCGCCTGTGCCTGGCTCCGGCGCTGTGCTGACGGCACAGCCGAGCTGCGGGCACGGCACCCGCTCCCTTCAGCGCTGGCTGCCGGGCCGGCGGCTCAGCGCGGGGCTGGGGACACGGGCTCTGCTCCCTCTCCAAGCCCGACGTCAGCCGCTCTTTCCACGAGTCCAGCTTGCCCTCAGCCCTCTTTTAGCATGGTCCCCAGCCTGGTTTGGTGGGGCAGGCTGCTCTAGGAGACCTGCAGCTTCCTAGATCTTATCAGCGCTCTGACACTATCCGCCTTACTGGAAAAGAAAACAAACCGTTGCGGGAGTGAAGTAGGTGCAGAGCTCCCATCCCTGTGACGCATCTGTCTAAAAGAGCACTTAAAATGTCATCACCTTTTTCTTGAACAGAATTGCTCAGGCAAGGCCTCGCCCTGGCACCGTGGAGCGTTCTGGCGCTGCGAGGGCGGCCCGGCGCAGGCAGGGCCGTGGAGCAGTTTGCTCCGGAGCGGTAACCGGCTGCCACGTGACGCTCGGCTTGGCAGGGCCGCTGCGTCTCCTCCCCCCGCGGCCCCGCACCGGGAGGGACGTTGGGAGCTGTGTAACGTGTTGGTGCAGAGGTTACAGCTGCCTCTGGGCCGCAAAGCACCACACACCCATTCCTTTTAATTAAGAGGCTTCATAGACAAAGTTGGATGTATTGTACGCTGGCCTATCCTTCCTGCCTTCCTTCCCTCCCCTCTCCACACCGTTTGTGGAAGATGCAAACCCCGCAGGCGAGCGAGAGCGTGTTAATCATGCTGCGAGGTGAAGGGAGGGAAGGGCCTGGCACACCTATGTCTAGTAAATACCAAGTGCAGAATGAAACGCTGGCTGCCTTTTAACCCCTGGTTCACGTGGGTTGGCCAGAGGCCGCTGGTGCTGTCCAGCCCAGCCTGTCCAGCGCTCGGAGGGGCCCGGCGCTCGCTGGCTCCTGTCTCAGTCCCTCTCCTCCCACAGAGCACCCGTCTGGCGTGGCGCTGATGAACGGCAGCGGCCCGCACGACAGCCTCAAGGGCGAGAAGGAGCCCAGGCAGAACGGCCACGAGGAGCCTGAGCCAGGAGAAGACGGGAATGACCAGGAGGTCATCGTCATACAGGACACAGGATTCACCGTCAAGATCTGTGCTCCGGGGATAGAGCCCTTTTCCCTGCAGGTACCTTCTGTCACCGGCTGGGGGGACGGGGACAGCACCGGAGGGGGTGGAAGCGTTTGAGCCAGGGCACACACAGCACTGTCCCTTCAGACAGGCAGGGAAGGGGATAAAGGGACGAGACTGTGCCCAGGGAGGCCCCTGTGAGCCCCCACGCTCTGGACGCACCTCCAGGTTGCTCCCGGCTCCCGACGTGTCCGTCCTGAGGGGGTGAAGTGGGGCGGAGGCAGCAGAGCACGGCGGGTGCCGGAGGAGCCGCCTGCCCCGCGGTGCCGGCACGATGCTCCTCCGGGCTACGCTGGGTTGGGTCCAGCCACAGGCGCTGGCACCGCGCAGGGAGCTCCAGCACCAGCCTGGATCCAGGGAACGGCGCAGCCTCTGCACAGAGAGCTCCGTGTGTCATGTGGACAGGGATGTGCTGCAAGAGCAGGATGGGCTTTGACATGCCTACCTGATACTCTGATTTAGCGTGATACTTCACTGAAAGCCATTTGGATGAAGTATCTCTAATTTAGGGAGAGGCATCTGGAGTATAAATGCAGAGGGAAGTCTTATCTCCCCAAGACCAGCCGGGAGTGCAGTGAATTGCGTCCCCTGTGGAACCAGCTGTATCTCAGCCTGGCTTTCTTCTTTAAATCCCCTTGGCTGTTAGTTTTAATAGGCTAATAATAGCAGGCCATGTTGTTTACAGGAGCTTATGTAAACCACCCGGCGTCCTCGCAGCTCGAGCGCAGTGTTGGTGGCGCTGGAGCCAGGGCGGGAGGCAGCGGAGCAGCTCTGCTGCACAAGCCAGGGCAGTTTTCTGCACCGGGAGCCGTGCGCTTGCAGGCGACGTGCCCTGGCGATGTGCGCTGGCACGGACACGCCGCGCTGCGGGTGCCGGGGCAGCCTGGCCGGAGGAAACAGTCTGTTTTCTGTGTGCATCACTCAAAGCCTCGCCACAAATGCGCAGTGTGAATGGATAAGGGAAGAGCCCCCGTGCTCCCCCACCACCTTCTGTTCCTCCGCTGCCTCCTCTGTCCCGTGCCGAGGGCTCGGGGCAGTGCTGTGGGTGACACGTGGGGAGCGGGGGTGGCAGAGCCCTCCCGCAGGGACAGGGTGACCTGGGGGGCAGTCAGAGCTGCCTGTGCAAGCCTGGAGTTGGATTCTGCAGCAGAGGGACGGGGTTTGGCAAGAACACGCATGAGGACTGAGAATGACTGGCTGGTTCTTCCCTCTGAAGGTCTCTCCTCAGGAGATGGTGCAGGAGATCCACCAGGTGTTGATGGACCGTGAGGACACCTGCCATCGGACCTGCTTCTCCCTGCAGCTGGATGGCAACGTCCTCGATAACTTTGCTGAGCTGAAAACGATTGAAGGGCTGCAGGAGGGCTCACTGCTCAAAGTGGTGGAAGGCAAGTTCCCTCAGGCTTTGGGAGGGAATGGGGAGGGTTTCCACAGGGAGTGGTTTTGGCCACCCGGCAACCCTTTCCTGCGGCTCCCTTTGGAGACCTGTGTGCCAAAGGAGTAAGCAACCATGTAACTCTATTTTCTTTCCTCCCTTTTTGCTCACCAGAGCCATACACAGTGCGAGAAGCCAGGATACACGTGCGTCACATTCGGGACCTTCTGAAGAGTCTTGACCCATCAGATGCTTTCAATGGTGTGGACTGTAATTCCCTGTCCTTCCTGAGTGTCTTCACCGAAGGAGACCTGGGAGGTACGGGGCAAAAAGGCCTCTCTGGTGTGGCTGGTGTTTTCATTCCCCTGACTCCTGGCTTCGTTAAAGCACCTCGTAACGATGAGCTGTCCCACATCATTCAGGAGTGCAGAGAAACACCCGGAGCACTTCTGCATTCCTCCTTGAGTAATTTCTGGAGGAGGGAATGCTACATTTCTCAGCACTGACTTTCTGTCTCTGTCTGTTCTAGACAGTGGAAAACGGAAGAAGAAAGGTACTGAAATGGAGCAAATTGACTGCACCCCTCCTGAACATATCCTGCCAGGTAGCAAAGAGAGACCCCTGTGTGCCCTTCAGCCCCAGAACAGAGACTGGAAGGTAGAGTTCTCCTGGGTCATTCCAACGCCAATCGGCACATTCCTTGCAGCAAACTGGTGTTCAGGGATTGAAACCTGCGCTGAAGTGGACTTTGGGATTTGCTCTGCTTGATGCTTAATGAGTGTGGGACCAGCGCAGCTTAGCCAAAGGAATAAAGTCCAAGAGCTTGTGTGCAAACCACTAGACACCCAGTCTGGCCGTCTGGAGTGTGAAATGGCCGGTCCAGGGGGTGGCCGGGAGGGAGAGCAGCGTTTCTCTGCAAGGTCCTGGAGGCAGGATCACTACAAATTACCCTCAGCTTTCCAGTACTGCCCCATTTGGATTCTGGTTTAGAAGTTGCTGTTTAAAAAAACAGTGCAGCAAGAAATCTGTGCTTTGTGCAGCCCAAAGGCCCGGGGTGTCTGTTGTTACCTGTGTTACGTGTGAAGGGCAGCAGCTGAGGCGCGCCGGGGGCTGCGAACGGCCCGAGGACGGCTGTGCTCCTGAGAACAGCCCTTCTTGGAAGCTCTGGCTCCGCAGCCGGCCAAGGGCGGCGGGTGGAAGGAGTCTGGTGTGTACATTGGGTGGCTCTGTAACTCGAGGGAATTAATTCCTGCTGACAGGAGTTGCTTCTGTTGTGTTCTTCTGTAGCCTTTGCAGTGCCTAAAGGTATTGACGATGAGTGGCTGGAACCCTCCACCGGGTAACCGGAAAATGCACGGAGACCTCATGTATTTGTACGTCATCACGGTGGAGGATCGGCACGTCAGTATCACCGCGTCCACTCGAGGATTTTACTTGAATCAGTGAGTAACTGAGGTCCTCCTGTCCTGCCCCGCAGCCGGGAGCTCGTGACAGCCAACTGGGGAAGAACCCACAAACAGGCAATTGCTGCAGGGCTTTTTTTTTGTGCAAAATAACCCATTTTAGTTGGCTGTTCACATGGGTTTGTAGGACTTGCTCTACTGGATTGGGCTGTTTAGTTATGCCTGGTACCATTTCTCTGCAGTGGATAAATACCTGATGCTTTAGGGAAAGTTAAACATCACATAATGTCATCAGCTAATTAGAGCATTTTGTGTTGGGAGGGAATTCCATCCCGGCCATTGCAGCTCTCTCGCTTTGCCCTAAAGCCAAAGCACAGCCTGTTAGAATTTCCTCAGCTGGGCACAGACTGGACTAGATTTTTCATTGCGTATACGGAAAGCTCTTGTTCATATAGCACGTTCCTATGGTATGGAAAGTCTCAGGTCTGACAAACAGCTGTTGTCTTTTTTTCTCTTGCAGGTCTACTGCCTACAACTTCAACCCCAAACCTGCAAACCCCAGTCTTCTCAGTCATTCCTTGGTGGAACTACTTAACCAGATCAGCCCTACCTTCAAAAAAAACTTCTCCGCCCTGCAGAAGAAACGGTAGCAGCGCTTTTCTGCTCTGGTTGCCTTGAGCGGTCTGTGGCGTGCTGGGCTGTTCGGGGAGCTGGGTCGCTGCCGCAGGTGGAGCGCGGTGCTCTGAGCCTGCGCAGCGCCGCGATGGCGGGGACACGCGGGACCACGGAACACCTGGCAGTGTCCCGGTAGCACCCTGGCTTTGCGTAGGCTTATGGCAGAGAGGATAATTATTTTAAACATGTCCGTGCATGTTCATTTTCTCTAATTTCCTCTAGTGCCTATAACAACAAAAACAATAACGTATTGTTTTATTCGCCTGTCCTTGCTGCAGGGACCATTTATTCTGCTCCAGGACAGCAGGTTCTGTAAAAGCCTGTCATTGGTTGGAGTCCACTTAATGAACTGCTGGGGCTCAGCAGGGTGCACGTTGACAGGCACATTGTGTGGCTTTCGGGAGCTCTGCTTCTGCTCTTGTTAAGAAGATGAAAGTGATACTAGAGCAGGGCTGGAAATGAGCAGTGGCCTGCAGCCCCGCGGCCGCTGCCCGGCCCCTGAAAAGTGATTCACTGCATTGCCGCTTGGGCCAGAGGGAAGTGCAGCTGGGGCGCAGCGGCTGCTGGGAGCAGACAGGTTCCAGGAGAGCCCGTTTGGTGCCACTTGTGTTCCCCGTGGCCAGGGCTGCGTGCCGGGTCTGGAGCAGCCCCCACGGCCGTGTGAGGGCTGGGGGGCGTCCTCCGCCCCGAGTGCGGGGTGAAGGGCATCGCGGTGCTGGAGCCGGGGATCCAAGCGGGCAGAGCCCGGGGCGCTCTGCAGGCTGCAGATCGCGGGGGACGGTGCTTGTGAAATGAGAGTCCACTGCGTAGCTCCTCAGGCCTGGTCTTGTTCTGTTGTTTGTCAGAAGCTGATGTTGCAGCAGAGAGAAAATTCTCTTAGTGTAGAAAGAAATCTTCCTTTGGAAAATGTCTGATTGTTTTCACTCCCAAACCAGGGTTCAGAGACACCCTTTTGAAAGGATAGCCACCCCTTTCCAAGTGTACAGCTGGACGGCTCCGCAGGTGGAACACGCCATGGACTGCGTTCGGGCAGAAGACGCGTACACCTCTAGACTGGGCTATGAGGAGCACATACCTGGACAGGTATTGGTCTTGCTTGGCAGGAGTTGTGCTGCCAGCTGTGCCGTGAACCAGGTGACTTGTAACAAGCAACCTCTGGTATCTTTGGAAGGGTTTTACTCGTCAAGGGAAGACTCGCAGGAGTCCTTGTTCTTGTCAGTGCCCTTGACCGCAGGGGCTGTGCTGCTCGGGCTGCAGCTCCCTGAGCATACAAAGGTCTGAGAGGAGCTGGGCTAATGTAAGATCTGTCCCCAGCCACTGGTGAATAAAGTCCACTCACAAGGGGCGTTCATTCCTGCTGCTAATCCACCTCCTCTGAACTCCACGGCAGCCCGAGTTCTTGCCCCTTCCCCTCCCTTCTCACAAAACGCCTCGTAAAGCAGAAACGCTGACTCTCCAGCCCCTTCCTACTCAGTGCGTTGCTTCCCACAAGGCTTTGCCTCTTTCAGACCAGAGACTGGAATGAGGAGCTGCAGACCACGCGGGAGCTGCCGCGCAAGAACCTGCCCGAGAGGCTGCTGCGAGAGCGAGCCATTTTCAAGGTAAGCGCGGGATGTGCAGGCAGCCCCTGCAGCCCCTTCTCCGCTGCCTGTATCGCATCCGGACGCTTCACCTGCGCGACCCCTTAACAAGCGCAAGGGGAAGATGCCCATTTGTAAGCTAACGGGTCGTGTTCTGCTCCCAGTCCCGAGGCAGCCGCCTCCCCGTCCTCCGCTGTCCTGTCTGACCCCGTCCTCCCCGGCGGGTGGGAGGAGTGGGGAGGAGGGACACGCGCACACCTGAGCCCACCTCTGCAGAGAGCTGAGGAGCCTGAGCTGTGCTCAGCCCTCCTGTTCTGGGTCCCGGAGCTTGTATCCAAGTCGGTGGCCGGGCTCACAACGGTAAAAGCCAGCTGGCCCATCGGCAGGAAGCGTTTGTGGGGAGGTTTGGGAGCGAGGTGCTGGGAGGGCGGGAGCTCTTCCTTACCCCGCGTTCTCTCCACCTGCCCCCAGGTTCACAGCGACTTCACTGCGGCAGCAACCAGAGGTGCCATGGCTGTCATTGATGGCAACGTCATGGCCATCAACCCCAGCGAAGAGACCAAGATGCAGATGTTCATCTGGAACAACATCTTCTTCAGCCTGGGCTTTGACGTCCGTGACCACTACAAGGACTTTGGTGGAGATGTTGCTGCTTATGTAGCTCCTACCAACGATCTCAACGGTGTGCGGACCTACAATGCGGTGGATGTAGAAGGGCTGTACACGCTGGGGACCGTGGTGGTGGATTACAGAGGCTACAGGGTGACGGCTCAGTCTATTATTCCTGGCATCTTGGAACGGGAGCAGGAACAGAGCGTTATCTATGGGTCAATAGACTTTGGCAAGACAGTTGTCTCGCACCCCAAGTACCTGGAGCTGCTGGAGAAGACCAGCAGGCCGCTCAAGATCCAGAAGCATAAAGTCCTCAACGACAAGAACGAGGAGGTGGAGCTGTGCTCCTCAGTGGAGTGCAAAGGCATTATTGGCAACGACGGGCGTCACTACATCTTGGACCTGCTCCGCACGTTCCCTCCAGATCTAAACTTCCTGCCTGTTGACGGGGAGGAGATGCCAGAGGAATGTAAGAAAATGGGGTTCCCCAAGCAGCACAGACACAAGCTTTGCTGTCTCCGGCAAGAGCTTGTTGATGCCTTTGTAGAACACAGGTGAGCTGAGCTCCCCCCTTCTCCACCTGCCTCTGGCACCGGTCCAGCTCAGGACCAGGCTGCCTTGTCCCAGGGACGTCCCAACAGCTCCCAGAAGTGGCAGCTGATGCCCCATTGCTTGGTCCTGCAGCGGCAATTATAGAAACTCCATTAACGAGAGGTGAAAACAGCAGGGACTCTGACAGGGCTGCAGGGAGCCGCGGGAAGAGCGGGTTTGCTTCTTAGGCTCCAGGTCTGTTGTCAGACATTTGGAAGTTCTTTCCCTGCGGATATCCTGTGCACTGTATGGTCTACAACGTTAACTGTGAGGTGCTCCCTCGCAGAGCAGTGGTGATCCTCTTGGATTCTCCTGCTGTGCTGAATTCCTCTCCTCCTTTGCTGCAGGTATCTCTTATTCATGAAGCTGGCCGCACTGCAGCTGATGCAGCAGAAAGCCAACAAGCAGGAGAGCTCAGGTGTGCTGGAAAATGGTTCCTCTCCGGAGAACGGTACTGCAGACAGCGAGAAATCTGAGTCAGAGGATGGTAAAATTGATGATAACGTGACTGGACTTGATCAGGTGAAAGAGCTGGCTGAGACCATTGCGTCTGATGATGGAGCAGGTATTTGATCCGCAGCACCGGGAGCGGCCCCGGCCGCCTGCCCTGGCTGGGGCTGCGGCACTGGGGGCTCAGGGTGACCGGTTGGTGTTAAACAGGACAAGCTGCCTCTATCAGTATTGTCTCAGCTCTTTGCACACTAATGAACTAGTCACCCTGGCGAGTGCGCGTGTGTGCGCGTGTGCGCGTGTGTGCGCGTGTGTGTGCAGCGAGCCCAGCGGCTCTGAGCCCAGCGGCTCTGAGCCCAGCGGCTCTGCGCAGCAGCCGCAGCCTGGGCTGGGCTGGGCCGGACTGGGCTGGGCTGGGCTGGGCTGCCGGGCTCAGTGGGAGCAGCACTGTGGGGATCCCAGGGGAGGGTTTCTAACTACGGGGGGGCCAGAGGGTGGTCCATGGGTTTTCTGGGTTGTCTCGCGTGCTCCTGTCCAGACTGTGCATTTTGCAGCCATCCTCCTTTCCAGATATCTTCCAAATGACTGGGTTTGTAATGGGTTTTTGCAGAATGTACCATCATTGCTGCTTTCAGTAACAAAGCTTTTATCTTCATTTAATAGCCAGGCTTGTCATTTTCTGAAATCCGCATTCATTTGTATTCTGTTTTTCTTCCTGCTCCAGTGGATCCCAAAAGCAGAGAAGTGATTCGGAACGCTTGCAAGGCTGTAGGCTCCATTAGTGACACATCATTTGACATTCGGTTTAACCCAGATATTTTCTCACCAGGTACGTGTACAAAGAGCTGGTTTTACTCCTCCAGAGAATCGCCGTGTCCAGCCAGCTACGGACAAAAAACGGTGCTCTGTGGCCAGGAATATTGCTGGCGTTTGGCTCGCTGGGCGCGGTGCAGGGTTCCCTGTGGAGCACAGAGATACAGAAGGAGAGCAGTGGAGTTGATTGCAATGGCAAAGGCGGCAGCGAGCTGCTGCGCCCGGGGAGCTCTGCAGGCGCGGCCAGCAGGCTGCCTGCGACCCTCCCGCCCCCGGCTGCCAGACCGCGGGAACGTTACATTAGATCCCGGTGTAGCAGTTTACACAAAGCCCAGCGGTTGCAGTTGAACAACTGACGCTGGATCTGCAGCGAAGGGCAGCATTTGCTTTAGTAACATGGTGGTGAGCGGGTCACAGTGCCCTTTCAAACGCGTGCATCACAGGCACCGCGTGCAGCTTTCCCAGGCTGGAATCTGTATTTTATTTGGAAATACAGAATAAGCTCCCACAGTGTTTATAGGGGTGAATACTGAAGCCGTATGCGTGCAAGTTGCAGAGGAACGGTCTTATACTTGAATTCAGCTTGGAGTAAATGTGCCAGAAGGAGAATGTGTTTTGAAACGCCCAAGCATCTCCTAAGGCTGGTAAATATTAGTGCTTTGGCACCAACTTTGCAGCTCGAAGTTAAACCTTATCTTAATTTGGTGTGCAGAGCAAAAGGCTGAGTTTCTAGCGCTGTTATTTACTGGTCCGTCTGCTGAGACGTTCCGCTCCAGCCCAGGCCGTGGACGTGTTTGCACTGGCAGCGTGCGCGGCGCTTTGCAGCAGCTGGGATGGAGCAGAGGACGAGCAGAATTCGGACTGTGAAGCTGCGCGTTGAGAAGGAATGGGGGGCAGGAGCAGCTCGGCCCCTCAGCAAGCAGAGCAGCCAGTGCTCTTCCCACTGACACATGCTGTAGCGTACACAACTTCTTGAAGAAGTATCTTTAATTCCAAGGAGACAGAATCACTTTAAAGTTTTAGGTGCTCTTGCTATACCTTTCTGTACGTGCCTTGTTTCTCTCTGAGTTCACGTGTTTTATGTTTTTCTCTTTCACTGTCCCAGGCGTTCGCTTTCCCGAGTCCAGCAAAGAGGAGGTGCAGGATCAGAAGCAGCTGCTGAAGGATGCGGCCGCGTTCCTGCTGTCGTGCCAGATCCCCGGCTTGGTAAGGACCTGAGGAGCAGCGGTACCGTCCCCCAGAGAGCCGCTCCGAGCCTGCGCTGCCGCGCTGCGCCGGCGGGGCGGCCCCTGCCGCCGGACGGGCTCTGGCACCGCAGGGACGTACGGTGAACGGTGTGAGCATCTCTGGTGCAAGCGCGTGAGGGGTTTTCCGTTTCCCTTCTTGCGTCATGGTGCAATCGTCCCACCTCCAGCAAAGTGGCACTAGTAATTAACAGCTATTGCTAAGAGTTTGGGACAATGAAGACCACGTAAGTCACCTCCCTAGCCCTGGGCATCCTGCACAGCTTATTGTATTATCTGACCCTGATTGTGACTCAATTGGTGACTAACAATTTGGAGTGAACTGGGAAATTGTTCTTACTAATATCTATTGTAAAAACTCCCTCTGTAAGGCTTAAGCATTTTGGTGCTTACCCGTGCACCTGGCTAGATTAGAAAGACCAGCTTTGCCCTTCGCAAGAGCTCTAAATCGACCGCCAACGCATGTGTTACAGCTGGTGACTGTTGTTTTACAAGGTACCCGATACACTGGGGTATAAACCCAAATGCTGCGCAAGCACACGAGGGCGAGTTCCAGAGCAGCTGGGTGAGCGGGCAGGGCTCCGAGCTCTGCCTATCAGAGTCACCGCTGTTACTCCGTGAATTAGGTGACTCTTTATCAGCACCGTACCACAACTTAAGATGTGAGCCCCAGCTCCCCTTATCAGCTACGTGTAGTCTTTTAAATGGCAATGTTTTTAGCGGTGACCGTGGGGCCCGTAGAGAAGGGTTGGCCTGCTGGGTGCACGAGCGTTCGCTAAACAAGCCGTGCCAAGGGGAACGTGGTTCTCGTTGAGCCGCAGGAGTCCCTGAGTCGGCCTTGGCAAAGCGCTGGAGTCCGCGGAGTTACGGGGAGTCGTGCTGAGTTACCTGACCCCGTCACTGGTCTCCCGGGCCCCGAGGCTGCACGCTCAGCACCCGCTCGCAATCCTGCGCTGCTCCGTGGGGCCGCGGCCTCTGCTCGTTCTGCGGGGGGAATGGGGCGAACCGGAGCCGGTTTGGTGTGACGGCTGATCCCCCCGCAGCTCGGCTGCCCAGCGCTCGTTGGGGGGCGTGTGCTGCTCATCCCCCCAGAGACACGAGTCCGAAGGGCACAATGGCGGGAGCTCGCACACCCTGCGCGTGTGCCCTGCGCGCAGCGCGGCGCTCTCGGGGTTACAGCTCATTACCCGGCTGAGCCGCGCTCTGTACGTGCCAGTTTTTGCTGTGCTTGTAACTCCAGTGTCATGCCTGGAAACTGCCGTGTCCGTCAGGCAACGCCTTTTCCCTCCCCAGTCAGACAACTTGTTTTTTCTTTAATTCTTCCTTTCGTGCTTGCTCTCAGTAACCGAACTTTGTCTGTACTGCGCAGGTGAAGGACTGCCTGGATCACACGGTGCTGCCCATGGACGGGGCGACGCTGGCAGAGGCCATGCACCAGAGGGGCATCAACATGCGCTACCTGGGCAAGGTCGTCAACTTCATCGCCAAGACCCCTGGCCGTGTGCAGCTGGATCACATTTTCGTAAGCATCAGGCTTAACTGCAGACGGCCACTTAAAACCGCCTCTGGCACCGCTCGCCCTGAATGGCTTCCAGCTGGGCCAGCTGTTTGTGTAAAAAATAAACAGCTTCAAAAACAGAGGAGAAGGGAGAAGGACCTGTATGTGGTGGATGGGGAGTTCTGCTCCCAGATCCGTAATGGCTTTCATAGTGTTTGAGTGTCCTTTGGGACAGAGAAGCACTTCAGGGATTCCCAAGTGTAATAGCAGGCAACACAGTTGGATTTTAAGCATTTTTGAGCCTCCAGGATCCATCAGGGCTTTGGGTCAAGCTGGGAAGCGCTGGCGCTGCTGGCAGCCCCCGGAGCCGAGCTGGCGCACGGGCGGCCCCGGGCACCGCGCACGGCGCTGCCGGAGCGTCGGCAAACCAAACCAGGGCTGTGCTGCGGGGCGAGGCCGCAGAACGCGCTTCTGCCGGCTGGGAAAAGCCCACTGCAAAAGCAAAGTGTGTATTTCATTGTTATTGCAAACTGACTCTCTCTGTTCTTTGTTCTTTGGGTAGAAAATAGGAATCAGTGAACTGATCACTCGATCGGCTAAACACATCTTCAAGACGTACCTCCAGGTATGACCCGCAGCCCAACCTCTTGCCTTTTGTGTCCTCGCTAACGACTTTTTCCCACAAATGGAGAGCTGTTGGAGTCTCTTCTCTCATTAAGCAGTTCGTGGGGGTTGCTTAGCAACAGGATGTACAATCTCATTAGCGCTAAAATAGGTACAGGCCTGTGCGTAAGGGAAAACAAGTTCCCACTTGAAGGCGGCTTTCCCAGGGAGTAATCATTCATGCCTTTCTTCCCCAGATTCTCACTCATTATGTTGGAGGCTTTTAAAAGTGAAATGACAGCTTGTTTTCCTTGTAATACCTTTTCCTCTTAGGCAATGTGCCTTTGCCCTTCTAAGGAGCTTTTTTAATTGCATGAACACGAGTGCATCCATATACCTGTCCGTCCCTAGCACAGCAGTACACCTGGCTTTATTCCAGTGGCAAAATCTTCTTTACACTCTCGAGTTTCTCTGTCCGAAATGGAACTATCTATTTGTATATGTGTAGGTATATACTTAGATATCTGTCTGCGCTAGTTCCACTTGCAAATCCTGCCGCCCTCTCCCTCTCCTGGAGGATTTTCCTGTTCTGGCAGGACTGGGCCTGTGTGGGGCTGGGGTCGAGCGGTCCTGGGGTCCCGTGTCTCAGCTCTGGTGCTGGTGTCTCAGCTCTGGTGCTGGTGTCTCAGCTCTGGTGCTGGTGTCTCAGCTCCGGTGCTGGTGTCTCAGCTCCGGTGCTGGTGTCTCAGCTCTGGTGCTGGTGTCTCAGCTCCGGTGCTGGTGTCTCGCCGCAGGGCGTGGAGCTCTCGGGTTTGTCAGCCGCCATCAGCCACTTCCTCAACTGCTTCCTGAGCTCCTTCCCAAACCCCATCGCCCATCTTCCCGCTGATGAGCTGGTCTCCAAGAAAAAGAACAAGAAAAGGAAAAACAGGAACCTTGGGAATGCCGATAACACTGCGTGGGCCAGCATGACCCCTCAGGAGCTTTGGAGGAATATTTGTTCAGAAGCAAAGAACTACTTCGATTTTAGTCTTGAATGGTAAGTGGAGGAAACTGCCCTCGCTTGTACCCAGACTCACCAAGTGTCTGTAGCTCTTGCTGTTCTTTAATAGGACCTCCCTTCTTGACTTGTTTTCTGTTTGAATGTAACTTGGTACTCTTGAGGGAGTTTTACAGGCTTATAATGGAAATAAATCAGGCGAAGAGCAGCATGAGGAAGGGCAACTGAAATCTGAAATGAGACAGCTGAGGGCATTCAGGCCCTCGCCTAAACTCTGCAGTGAGCTTTGACGAGAACACACAGCATTTCAGTAGCGAGTGCTGCTGTGCATCTCTGTGAGCTTTACTAGCGCGTTAGCGACCACCGCGATGTCGGTCCCGGGCCTTGGCTGGCGCTTGACCGTGCTGTCCGTCCTGGAGCAGAGACCCTTAACCGTGCAGGCTGTCCTGGAGCAGAGACCCTTAACCGTGCAGGGCTGTCCGTCCTGGAGCAGAGACCCTTAACCGTGCAGGCTGTCCTGGAGCAGAGACCCTTAACCGTGCAGGGCTGTCTGTCCTGGAGCAGAGACCCTTAACCGTGCAGGCTGTCCTGGAGCAGAGACCCTTAACCGTGCAGGGCTGTCTGTCCTGGAGCAGAGACCCTTAACCGTGCAGGGCTGTCTGTCCTGGAGCAGAGACCCTTAACCGTGCAGGGCTGTCCTGGAGCAGAGACCCTTAACCGTGCAGGGCTGTCCTGGAGCAGAGACCCTTAACCGTGCAGGGCTGTCCTGGAGCAGAGACCCTTAACCGTGCAGGCTGTCCTGGAGCAGAGACCCTTAACCGTGCAGGGCTGTCCTGGAGCAGAGACCCTTAACCGTGCAGGCTGTCCTGGAGCAGAGACCCTTAACCGTGCAGGGCTGTCCGTCCTGGAGCAGAGACCCTTAACCGTGCAGGCTGTCCTGGAGCAGAGACCCTTAACCGTGCAGGGCTGTCTGTCCTGGAGCAGAGACCCTTAACCGTGCAGGGCTGTCTGTCCTGGAGCAGAGACCCTTAACCGTGCAGGCTGTCCTGGAGCAGAGACCTCGCCCAGAGCTGAGCTGTGTGTGCTTTTTGCAGTGAGAGTGCTGACCAAGCAGCTGAAGAGTATAATCTGCAGAAAATCACCCTGCTTCGTGAAATCTCCCTCAAAACTGGAGTCCAGGTAAGATCCACATCTTCCCTCCCTTCCCCATCATGTTCTGTGCTGAGGAAGAGTAAGTGCAGGCTGCCTGGCAGGGACAGCCTTTCCCACGGACCGAGTCCCCAAAGGCCTTGGCGGTGTTTGTGTGGGAATACAGGTTCCAGCCCTGGGGAAAGAGATTTCGACTGCGTTCCCTGTTAGGGTGAACTTGCTGTGCATCTCCCTTGGGAGACCAGCCAGCCCGAGACAGGTCCTGGGGGCTGCTGTGTGTGATGAACCAAACTCACACCTTCGCTTCCTGTGCAAAGAGGAGCAGCTCTGGGCTGAGCAGAGCAGGACGCAGGCTGTCAGGGTTTATTTTCCCCTCTTCTCTTGCCAAGTGCCCGGGACAGTGGTGACCGTGACCTGTGGTGTTTCTGGTTCCCCAGATCCTGCTGAAGGAGTACAACTTCGACAGCAGGCACAAGCCCACCTTCACAGAAGAGGACATTCTCAACATCTTCCCTGTGGTGAAGCACGTAAACCCCAAAGCCTCGGACGCTTTCCACTTCTTCCAGAGCGGGCAAGCCAAGGTTCAGCAAGGTACAGACCCAGCGTGCCTGCGCCTCTCGAGGCGACCGCTGCCGGAGGGACGAGTGGGGTGAGCGGGGGTGTGTGGCGGCGCCCGCTGCCCCCCCCAGCGCCCGCTGCCCCCCGGCGCCCGCCCGCTCTGGGGCAGAACCCGCAGCAGCCGCCGTTGCTCCCAGCGCGCGCAGGGCTGGGTGCGGAGCGGCGCGTTGCTCCCAGCGCGCGCAGGGCTGGGTGCGGAGCGGCGCGTTGTTCCCAGCGCGAGCAGGGCTGGGTGCGGAGCGGCGCGTTGTTCCCAGCGCGCGCAGGGCTGGGTGCGGAGCGGCGCGTTGCTCCCAGCGCGCGCAGGGCTGGGTGCGGAGCGGCGCGTTGTTCCCAGCGCGCGCAGGGCTGGGTGCAGAGCGGCGCGTTGCTCCCAGCGCGAGCAGGGCTGGGTGCGGAGCGGCGCGTTGTTCCCAGCGCGAGCAGGGCTGGGTGCGGAGCGGCGCGTTGCTCCCAGCGCGCGCAGGGCTGGGTGCGGAGCGGCGCGTTGTTCCCAGCGCGCGCAGGGCTGGGTGCGGAGCGGCGCGTTGTTCCCAGCGCGAGCAGGGCTGGGTGCGGAGCGGCGCGTTGTTCCCAGCGCGCGCAGGGCTGGGTGCGGAGCGGCGCGTTGTTCCCAGCGCGAGCAGGGCTGGGTGCGGAGCGGCGCGTTGCTCCCAGCGCGCGCAGGGCTGGGTGCGGAGCGGCGCGTTGCTCCCAGCGCGCGCAGGGCTGGGTGCGGAGCGGCGCTTTCCTGCGCCTGGGCGTCTGTCCTCACGCGGGGCCGTGACCGTGGCTGTGTGTCCCACGGCTCTGGACACTTCACAGGCAACGCGCTTCTCCAGTAGCGCGGGGGGCTGTTTAACATACGTACATATGTAACTTTTTTCAGGTTTCTTGAAGGAGGGCTGTGAGCTCATCAATGAAGCCTTAAACTTGTTCAACAATGTGTATGGTGCTATGCATGTAGAAATCTGTGCCTGCCTGAGGCTGCTGGCTCGTCTCAACTACATCATGGGGGATTATTCAGAGGTAAGCAGGGGCTCGCGCAGGGGTGCTGAGTCCCTGCGTTCCCTCCCCAGGCCTGCTGGCTCAAGTGTGCAGCACTGTGCCACTTGCTCTTGGGTCTTCTGTTCTGTTTAGGCCTTAAGTAATCAGCAGAAAGCGGTGCTAATGAGCGAGAGGGTCCTGGGCATTGAACACCCCAACACGATTCAAGAATACGTGAGTACAGGGTGCTGGGGAGCAGCAGCTCCTCGTGTGTCCAGCCCGAGTCTGTGAGCTCGGAGTCGTGTCTGTGTCTAGAGAACAGCTGCAGCTCTCCTTCCTTCTGCAGCACGTTCTTCCCAAAACCCTCCACTTTCATCATAGGTTCTGTATTGTATGATTTTTGTGAACTGGATACCTAAGCATGTGCATTATAAGCATTCTGTGTGGTCAGTATTGGTCCTTAGTTTAGAATTTTGGGGTTTGTCTGCTGAATGTTTATTTATAATAATTAATTTTGCTGGCTTTTGCCATGGGCTCCTGTCAAAAACAATGAAGGAGCAAGAAACCCTCCAAAAGCACAGTTTGAATTTGAAATGTTCCGTGAGGGGCGTGAGAGAAACTGAACTGCAGCACTCACCAGCCCCCTCAGCACTGTGCGTGTGATACCTCGGCGGAGCTGGAAAGCAGCCAGCAGAGTTGAAGTTTCCTGAGGGGCTGAAATCCTTTTTAACCATGAAGGAAAACCTTTTATTGGTGTGAAGCTGAGGAAGGGAGTAGAAAGGAGAGATTAGTTTGCATTACAGCGTGGCAAGTAAAAACCATTAATGCTGGATTACTTCTTTTGTTACAGATGCACCTTGCTCTGTACTGCTTTGCAAACAGCCAGCTCTCCACGGCACTCAACCTGCTGTACCGTGCACGCTACCTCATGCTGTTGGTATTTGGGGAGGATCACCCAGAAATGGCACTCTTAGATGTGAGTAATCTTGTAGAGTTTCTAATCCCTAAGAAACTCCCGGACTCTGTTCGTGTTGCCCTCGCATGAAGTGGAGAGAGTTCTTCCCTCTCTGGTCTGGCCGTCGGAGCGGAGCTCGCGGGGGCAGAACCGGCTCCTGCCGTGTGCGGTGGAGCGACCGCGGGCAGCACTGCTGCGGCCCGTCCGCCAGAACGCCCGCCTGGGCCTGGGGGTAACGGCGTAACGGCGTGGTGTGAACCCGCCTCTGACCGCCCGCCTGGGCCTGGGGGTAACGGCGTGGTGTGAACCCGCCTCTGACCGCCCGCCTGGGCCTGGGGGTTACACGGCATGACGGTGTGGTGTGAACCTGCCTCTCTGCAGAACAACATCGGCTTGGTGCTCCACGGCGTGATGGAGTACGACCTGTCCCTGCGCTTCCTGGAGAACGCGCTGGCCATCAGCTCCAAGTACCACGGCTCCAAGTCTTTGAAAGTTGCACTAAGGTGAGGAGGGCAGAGTGCGCGCTGGGAGGGATCGTCCAGCTGTGTCCTGTTGCATTAGAGATTCAGTCTCGGCCCAGCTGTTGGACTCTGCTGGGCTGTGTGAGTCAAAAAAGACAGAGATCCCTTGTTCTTAAAGGTAATTGTGGGATCTGCTATGATGCTGGTTGCCACAAAAACCTACCAAGGTGACCCTGGTTCTTGTGGACTCTCAGGTGAAAAACGCATGTGGCAAGTGAAGGTTGGAGAGTGAGGCTCATGTAATTATACTGGGAGACCAGGACGATATGTAAACACTTGTATGTAATTGTTCTAGCCCTCAGGGAGCTATCTTTGAGAAGCATATAATTTGCTTTTGTCCTTTACCATAAAGCCTTGTATTTGAATAAAATACTGAGCGGCTCCCTTGTGTTTCCAAGGGAGCTGGGAGCGGTCGGCACCTGTGGGACCTGCTCCGAACACGCTGCAGGACGGGCCTGCTCCTCAGCGCCGCTCCCGCACCGCGCTGCTCCTGCACCGCGCCGCTCCCGCACCGCAACCCACCGGTGCTTTGGCAGGGTGAAAACAAATCTTACGAAGCACCCACAAGGGTCTGATTTGCTTTCCAGCACTTGATGGATATGCATTCTGTGGAAGCGTCTTGCCTTCCCTGGGCAGCACTGGGATGCCTGATGAGATTCTCAGCCTCCCCAGGGACGCGCGTCCCGTTCCAGGAACACCAGGGGAGCGAAGCCCAGGCCAAGCCTGTTCTCCTGGCTGGAGGGCGCCCGCCGACTGGGGTCCCCGCTCTGCCACTGTTTGCTGGTTGTTTCTGTGCTGAAAGGCTTTTTAATTTTTCTGTGAATAATCAAGTCATTCATACGTTTGCTTTCTAAGAAGCAGAAATACCTTTTTTGAAGGGGAAGGTTTCTGGCTGTGTCCTTCTCCAGTTAACAAAGCTGTCCCCAAGATGGGCCCCTGGATGTGCTGCTCCATTCAGCTTTCCTGGGTGCAGGAGGAGAAAATCCCCAGTTCCGTCTTTATTTCTGTAGGTCACTTCTCAGCATTTCAACAAGAATGCAGCTGAAATCAGTGTAGGACATGAATCCCCAGACGGGGTGGGCAGAAGCAGCTCTAGGGGTGCGGTATGCAGCGCCCGGATCCGCCTCCTCGGACACCGGCCCACACGTGGTTATGCTGAAGTCGCGCTTGCTGTAGTGCCGAAATGTTTCTCCTTCATTCACGTACCTCTCAACCCCTTTCCTTCCCTCAGCCACCACCTGGTAGCCCGAGTGTACGAGAGCAAAGCGGAGTTCCGCTCGGCGCTGCAGCACGAGAAGGAGGGCTACACCATCTACAAGAACCAGGTGAGGAGCTGCCGCGGTCACACAGCTCGGAGCAGACGCTGGAGAGTCCGCTCTCTAGGGATGGGGCAGAGCTGCTGCCCTGTACAATAATGGACCGGATTTTATGCCAAAAGTCTTCAAACAGCCTTGCTGCAAGTTGGTTCTTGCTGGACTCCTGTCCACGGACAGAAACTCATGGTGGTGGTGTGGCCCCACGTTCCCACGGGCCACTGAGAGAGCTGCTCTGTTCTCCCCACGTTTTGCGCCGCCTGTCTGTGAAATACCTGATCAAGCGAGTTCGGCGGTCGGGCTGTTCGTGGGCAATGCGTTCACCCGCACGGAGAAGCTCCGGCATCGGCCCGGGCTCTGCCTGAGCACGTCTGCCGCCGTGCGCGGTGACTCAGCGCCGTGGCACCGGCTGAGCGCACGGCCTGCTGGGGGGCTGCTGCTCACCCGGCAGACGTGCTCAGACTTGATGGAAACGTGTCCTGTTGATAATAAGGCTCCTAGAGAATTTTTTTGCTTTGTTTTTTGGATGCCAAGGCAGGTGAAATCCAGTTCTGATGAGTTTCAGTAGGGATGTCGAGCCAGCAGAGACGCAGAGTGCACCCTGGTTTGGGTCCTGTTCTGTTTTGTAATGTTGTATGTTTTCTTTCCTTTTCCAATCAGCTTGGAGAACACCATGAAAAGACCAAAGAGAGCTCTGAGTACTTGAAATACCTGACTCAGCAAGCCGTTGCTCTTCAACGCACAATGAACGAGATTTACAAGAACGGCTCCAACGCCAACATCATGCCGCTCAAGGTAACCTTGTGCAACGCGAGCCATGGAGAGTGTGCTGTGAAGGCGGAGGTTTGTGTCGAGCTGCTCCCGAAGGCCACGTGCGTGCGGGATGCAGGAGGTCTCTGACCCGGCGCAGACTGAACAGTTTTCCCCTCGGTTCTGGATGCGGCTCTTTCTCCTGAGCTCGGGCAGTTGAGCGCAGCCAATGGGCCGGGGAGGTCGGTGGGGATGCGGGGGGCAGGTGGCGGCGCGGGAGCCGGGGACACCCCTGCGCAGTCCTGCCGCTCCGCTGACTCACTGGCTGCAGGCAGGTTGCTCAACCCACAGTACTTCAGTTTCCTCATACTAAAAAATGCCATCATCTTGCACCAGGTGCTTTGTTCTCCTTCCAAGGATTGTGTGTGCAGGGAGCAGAGCGGCGCGGGGGGCCCTGCCCTGCCGGCTGCGGGCAGGAGCGGACGCGGCCTCTTGGGCCCGGCCCCACTGCTCTGGTCTGTGCTCCGGCAGATCTCAGCAGCCCGGCTGCGGCACGGCCAGGGGAGCAGCGCTGGCCCGGGCGCTGGGGCCGTGTCCCCCCGGGCCGTGTCCCCGCGGCTGCCGTTGGTAAATGGTGTCTGGATTTGGTAAGGAGCTCTGGGTTGTGCTCTCTGGTTTTCACTTGTAGAACTGTGTTTTCTCTTGTGCTGTAGTTCACAGCTCCCAGTATGGCCAGTGTCCTGGAGCAGCTCAACATTATCAACGGAATTCTCTTCATTCCACTAAGGTAGTGATACCCCTGTGTGCTGTGCCCTCAAAAGCAAGTAGTCTTTTTGTATTACCTTTGTTCCTGAGAAAGCATAACCCTGTGCTTCCCATTGCATTAAGAGCCACTGATGATCATCATCAAGACCACTATAAACAGCAGTACTCTTATTTTTTTTCATTTATTATAAACTGTCCCTAGACTTAGAGTTGAAAATTTTATTGAGGCTGAGACCGTATTCTTCCCTTGCTATAAAAATCCCCGACGGTGGAAGTTGTCCAGCAGCAGCTGGAGGCTGACTGGCCACAGACACGGTGTCACCTCCCTGCCTGTCCCCAGTAGCCACCGAGGGGTCACGTCACAGTGCCCCTTGGTTCAAACGAGCACTGAGCCTGGTTCAGGCAGCTCTGGGAGCACATCCCGTTCTGCTGAATGCGACCTTGTCCCGGTGCTTCACACAACCTCAGGCTGGTCTAACATTTGTTACCCTTCCTGGTTCCCCTTCAGCCAAAAAGACTTGGAGAACCTTAAAGCAGAGGTGCAGCGACGCCAGCAGCTCCAAGAAAGCATAAAAAGTGGTGAACAGCTGGAAGCAGAGGACAAAGCTGTGGAGGAGAAAGAGGCTGAGCCAAGCATGCCTTCTGCTGCGATCCCCTTAACACAGAGCTCCGCTTAACGTGTACCTCGCTTAAAAAACAAGTTTAAACCCTTTTCTGAGCCTGGGCCAGGGTCTCGGGTGCCCCTGGAGCAGCTCCTCCTCTTTTGACAATGTTATTGCACTGGTACAATTAATACACAATGCAAAGAACTAATCTGAGAAATGTAATGTGTCTGCCTGAGCTTGTGTGTGCCGCGCGGGGACGGTGGCGGGCGCGGCAGCGACCGGGCCGCTGCGCCTGCGCCTGCGCGTACGTGTCGTGTGATCTCATCACTTGTTTCTACCTTGTACATATGAATTCCAGATGAACTGTCTCGAGGTATGTAACATTTCTCAGGTCATTTTTATGTTGACTAAGGACACTGCTTTGCTAAAACAGTACAAAACCAGCCCCATCCACTGCTCAGTGTTCTTGTGAAATGCGGATTCCAAGACAAAAGGTTGATTTTCCCCCAGTCGCTATCCCGGTTTGTGAGAACCACGCAGCCATATTTGTGTCACTCAGATGACTGAAGCCTGTAACCCGTGTGTAAGTGGGGGATGTACAGCATTTTCTACATCAGGATATAGCCATTGGATTCCTTTAACCATTTTTCTACTTTTGGTTGGCAGTTTGGCAATTCAGTGGGGTTTTGTAACGTTCACATTCTAATTTTCAAGGTAAAGATATAGATAGAGAGATATATATATATATATATATGAATGATACTCACAGTTCCACCTCTCTGCTCTGCTTGCAGCTGAGAGTACCTTAGGATACTGTATCCAAAGAGTGAGGGCTTGCTGTTGAAAAAGCGCACAACTTCATTGCAATGGAAACCCCGGTGCCTGGGAGCGCCTGGGGACGCCACCACTGCCCCGCAATACTGAGCGGGAGCTCCTGGCCCTGGTAAAAGAGGGGGAGGAAAGTCAGAACCAACGGGACTCGATCCCATGTGCAAGAGCAGTTGTAACCCCGAGCTGATGGACTTCAGCCTGAGGGACAAGTGAACCAGCTCAGCCAGGCCTTTCCCACAACCTGAAATTACTGGGCTGAGGGAAAAGGGTTTAAATAAAAACTAAGAATTCCCACAGCACTGAAACCTATGGCTAGTATCTTAACTCTTTTTGCACACTGGTTTTGAGGTTGTTGCCAGGGAGCTTCCATTGCTGGTGATGGACGTTACTGACATGGCAGATGCCACTGAATGAACCCTGGTGTCCCCTCCCTGTCACGGGGTGCCGTGGTGGGCGTGGGGCCAGGCCGGGGTGCCGACAGAGCTGAATGTCCTTTTCCCAAGCAGATCAAGCTGCAGAACAAGGCGCTGCCGGGGCGCAGCTGGCACGGTCTGTCCCTCTGTCGTGTTGTCTGTCTGTGCTAATTTGCGTTGCTTCTTTCACTGACCTGCAGGAGAAGTGAGCTGTCCCTGTGCGCCGTGGCAGGAGCTGTGACTCGCTGGGGCCAGCGGGGAGCAGCCTCGAGGTTGCGAGCCATGACAAAGCAGGAGGAGTCAGTCCTTCCTGCAAAAGAACTCGCTCCTATTAGAAAAATTCTGAATTTCCTGGAAAGCAATCAATAAATGACTACAGTGCATCTTTCCTACAAGATTCTTCTTTTACTAGTGTCTTTCAGTCCATTAAAAGCTTTTTAAACTATTTTAGGTACTTTATGCATTGGTTTCTTTACGGTTTGGTGCGGGGGGTTGGGAGCAGGGCTGCGGCACCGCCGGCTGTGCCCGTCGCCGGCCGCACGCCGCACGGTTTCACCAGCGCCGGCAGCGCCTGGCCCTGTTTGTGCAGCCGGCGCAGGTTACAGCGCTCTGCGCGCTCAGTCCCTCCCCGTGTCCGCGTCCGTCCAGGGGCGGCTCAGCCGCTGCTCAGTCGCAGCAGCGCTGGCCCTCGGCTGCTCCTGGGGGAACTGCTGCTGCCCGAGGAAAACAACCGCGGCACGTCAATTCAGAGGAGCACGAGAACCACCAGCGACGCTGAAGGCCCCACACAAATACACTGGGTTTATCCTCCCTGCGTTCTGTCCAGACTCAGGGAATCCCAGCACTCCATGTCATCACACACATCACACCATGAAAGCTACAGCTTCCTTCCAAGAAAATGCCACCAGTTAAACCTGAACTGCGTTCAGTGCTCGTGGTGTTCCGAGCAAAGCCCCGTCAGCTAAATACATCACCTTCCAACACTGGCCAAAATTCCTATACACTCAATTCCATATTGAACCTATTCTTTCATATTCAACATATTCTGCTGAGAAATGTTTTACCAGTGCTACATGGCAACAACTGCTGGGAATTCAATTGCAGCGCTCAGAAAGCTGCTCTCAGTGAGGCACTCGCTGCACCATCAGCAAGTCAAGTCGAAGGGAAAACAAAACTCCTCAGCTGCCCAGCCTTCCACGTCCCTCATCGCCGCCGTCTGACAAACCGTCAGGTGCACGGGGCCTCCTCCCAAACCCGCACCCTGAGACACCCTCGCCTCCCCCAGACACCCCGCTCGCACCTCAGCTCCGGCACAGCACCCAGTTCCGTTGTTCTTCCCCAACGAAAGTCCCTCTCCCGCAGCCGCCCAGCCCAGCCCTGCCGCTGCGCCCAGGGACAAGCGCTCGGCTGCCAGCAGCGCGTTCCGCTGCCCCACGTCACGGCCACGGCCCCGTCCTCGCCCTCACACCCGTGAAACACACGTTTCCAGCTCCCCAACCCGCTTGCAAGCAGCACTCAAGGCAATGAGGGCCAGACCGCATGGAACACCAACAAACCAACAAACCAACAAACCACACACCAGCAGCCAACAGAAAGTCACCGCCACGGAACCCCCGCTGCCCAGAGCCACCGGCTCCCCGCATGGAGCCCAACAGCTGGACAGCTGGAGCGGCCCCGCGGCGCTCGCAGCGACACCGGCCTCGCAACCGCACCGGCCACAGCCACAGCAGCCACAAGAAGGGGGTGTGGGGCACAATCTGAAGGGTGAAACACCAATAGCTTTTTTCCAAAATAGTTTTAATTCTTGCATCCAAGGAAACAAAAACACATCTAGTTTTATATGCATTTAATAGTTTACCAATTGGTACAATAAGATTTTTTTAATATGCAGAAAACATGAATAAATTTTGTTTTACACAGTCTGAGAGCAACAAATCTTACTGTAAAACACAGAGCAGTATTATATACATTCCTTTACTGATTTTGTTTCTTTTTAAATGGTGTCAATAGTTTCAGTTAACTCCTACAGCCTGGGAACTGTTCTCTCCAATTGCAACCTCCAACAGCGTTCTTAGGAAATATTTGACGTTTGCCTTCATGTCAATGTCAGGATCAACTTCTAAAACGTGAAGGTTTTGCTAACTCATCTCAGAATGAAGGGGGAAGCCCGAGGGACAGGTAGGACAAGAAAGCAGCTACTTACATGACACAGTGGAAAGATAAAAAGGCCAGTTAAATCCAGTCGTGACTTGTAAATCCAGCTCACCCTTCCCCGCTCCCAGTGTGTTCGTCCCTACGATTTACGCACCAGCTCTTGCCGGAAGATTCTCGGTACTATCTGTAGAACACACGGGACTGTACGCGCAGCCGAGCAGCAAACAACTCATTCTAAGTGCGTTCTTCCTTCACTCAACTCAGTCATTTCTGTAATATTCAAATCATTAAAAGGATTACCAAGCCACCACTGTCTACAAAAACAAAGTATCATCTTTTCTTTTAAATAGCTTTCATGCGAGTCAAAAGCTATTTAAGAGTGCTAGTATCAGGCAGGTCACAAGAAGCAGGAGGCGGCAGTGGGTGCCGGGGACCGAACCGCAGCCCCCCCGCGCTCCCCGCCCTCCCGCGCTACCAACTAGGGGTTCTCTTAATTAGTGCCCCGGGCACATCATTGGTCACACCATACACAAAAGCAGGACGGTTTTTAAAATCTTCTAAAGTGCAAGATGCTATAAAACATCAACTTCCAGATTATGTCTAAACCACAACAAATGCTGCACTTTCTAGAATGCATCTAAGACTTCCTGGGCACGGTCCGTCAGTGGCACTGGAATGTCTGGATTGCAGCCAGAGTCTCTATTGTCTATTTGGGAACACGGGCTGTGTTGCCATTTTTTAAGCGATGCCAATTTTGGTCAGGAAAGTGAGAAAGCAGCAGTGAACCTCTTAACCCTCTAATAAATTTAGCTTGTAATGCAAACCGGTAACCTCATTATTGTACTTGTTATCACAGGAAAGGCACAGGATCAGCCGACAGAAACCTTGCACCAGTGGCAGAGTTGAGCAGGGCTGGGCCAGGGAAGCTCCAAAGCCACCAACGGGGCTTCACCCTCCGACCCAGCGGGACCGTCCCTGAGATTATTCACTGCTTATTCGAGGAGAAGGTTGCAAACCGCATTGCAGAAGTACTTAGCAGAGCGTTTCGCACGAGCAACTGAATGCTGCCATAACATGACTTCAGTTACCGTTTGTCCTGGGAAACGGCTGGATGCTACAGGGAAAAAATGCAGTAGACAGCTTCCGCTTAATAGGTACCTTTAATTTCTCATTCATGTTTAGGAGTTATGTACATGAGTGTGGTTTACTTTATACTTAAATAAAGTTTATAGGTCCTATCGGGAGTTAAACAGGTGTTTTACTTTACAGTTGCAGATGCACCGAGGAATTTGCAGATGCACCACCTGTGTATCTGGAATTCTTGAATAGGACAAAGCAGCAAATTTTTCCAGTCCAAGCAGCTAACGAACAAAAAAATACTTTATTTGTGCATGCTTAACTGCAGAAACACACACTGCAAGGTACACAACCCACCGCGTTTAGACGAGCCTGGACGCCCAAGTGGCTCCAGGCCGGCGAAGGGGCCGCTCCGCAGAGCCAGCCCGCCCGCCCGGCCGCCTGCAGGGACACTCTAAAAGCCGTATGGAAACAGAACGGTAAAACAGAGCACAAGGTCACCTGTTAAAACAGACTGGGACTTCATTGGATGGCAAATTTTAAAGTGGATTTTTAAAAGACCTGGTTAGTTTTATAAGTATTGTAATTCTTAGTTATCTACAATGGAATCTGTCACAAAAATGCTGATTAAAATACTAATTTATAATATTTTCTTTCACTTCAGATCAAAATATGTAACTTTAGGGATATGCAAATTAAAAACTGTATACACCAAACAACATAAATATTAATAACCAAGCCGGGCTAGTTTTGCCGATAGGATTTGGGTTCGGTTTTAAACGTTTACTTGAAAGCAACTTTCCCAGAGATGGACTTTGCTTTGTTGATGGGGTTTTGTTTTTTGCCTGTATCAATCTGTACCTGCCACCAGAATCTAATTCTCAAGGTATTTAGTGCTATCGTTAAAGCATTTCAATACGTGTGCCACGGTATTTCTCACTCTGCAAACCCCGGTAGGTTCTACTCAAGGTACGGATGACCTCGTTTGCAAAGGGTTTCCAAGGAGGCACTAAGGAAACCAAGAGGCTCTGGGAGCCCGAGCCCCCGGGGGTCGCCCGCGGCGCGGCTGGAACGGCACCACGCGTCTCTGCAAACACGAAGCCAGAGCGGCTGTACCGTGGCGCTCAGGGGGAGCCCGAGCTCCAGTGGAACCAGATCGCCAAGTTCTAGTGGGATGGACAACAGCTCCTGGAAGTTTGCCTAGCATAAAAACCCAAAAAACAAACAAACAAATTAAACTCCGCTTAACAGCACAGCTTAACCATCGATGACCAAATAAAAATAAATACATTTATCACATCAGCTGCTACTAAGATTTGTTGTCTTATTTCAGGTTTACAGTTAGTTATATAAATATTCCAACCCTTCGTGATAGGAGGCCAAAACAAGTGTATTCAGTTGATTTGGCAAATGTTTCATGACAAATATTCCAGAGTTAATTAATTTCCATTAATTACATATAAGGTTCAGAAGATTCTGAATTGCAGCCTTATTATCTAGTATTCTTAGAGAAGATTTATTAAGCACACTTAAGTGATGTTACATAGATACACATTTCTGAAAGAGCCCTACAAAACTTTCCCAAATGAGGTCACCAATTCAGGCACCAACAGACAGCAGAAAGAAAACCAGGTATAGTTATCCCACACAGAACGACACTGTCAACTATTCAGTTAAGTGCCCTATTCCAATTATCCAACTTCTGCCTTCTCCGGTCTGATGTGACCAATGCCAGCCCATGTTCTTAAACCTATGGTACTTCTAGACAACGTATGTAAATTTACAGTATACAATTTGGATTCACCATGCATGAATACTTTGTGTGTAACATTTAATAAGCTCAATCTACATCCAGAATAATTTACATGAAAGGACAATATTTATTTAAACAGAGCTCAATGGGTAACCATGGTATCTGAGTGCATCCAGAGGAAAGGGGTCAATGTGAATTCAATCAACGGCACTCCCACACTTTTACTGTTTGATCTACACTTCCAGTAACCACATACGGTGCCGTCTTGTGGAAATCTGTGAGGAAAGAAAAGCTTATGTTAAGAACGAATCCAAAACTTGAGGAGTTCCACTCGCACTGAATGTCACTGCTTTTTAAAAAGATAATACCAGCTCCAAGACTAAACCGCACAGCTCGTCACACGTCTAGTTTGGAAGGCAAACTCTCATGCTATAGTTTTGTAAAGCCTGCAAAGCCACGTTCAGTGCAGTTCTAAAGGACTTTCATGGAAAAGAAATTCAGAGGATGCTGTAACAGACAGAAGTCCAGAACATGGCAAACTGGTAAAAGCCTTGGACACCACCAGCAGACAGGGCTTCGTGTATTGATGTAGGAGGTGTAAAGGAGCCAGCAGCCAGGAACCCTGACTTTCTGCCTCTGCTGTAGACAGCACAGGCTGTGCGCTGCTATTGAAAACACGTGAAGTGTTTCTCAGGAGATTCCAAAATACTTCACATATACAAATCCATTTTGGAGAAAGACCCAACAGAGAAGAGTGCAGAGCAAGGCCAGCTGTGGCGCACAGGGAGGGCCCGGTTCGTTCTGCGTTCGCTAGGGGAGGGGGAACAAACACCTTCCATTTCTTTCCTAACCGTTTTGCTTTGCTTCCTCCTCCCACCCTTTTCTTTCCCCCGGGCCAGCGTTTGCCATGCAGCGCCCCCGGATGCGCCCGCCCGCTGAAGGCTTCCAGAACACCCTGGCAGTTCACGGCCCTGTCCTGTGGGCAACGCAAGTGGAAAAACCCAGCACGCTCCAAATTCCTATCTCTCCTTATTTGATTCAAATACACACAGCACTAAACTTCCCAGGAATCCTAAATGCGGACAGCTAGCCTGGTGCTCAAGTTCAGCTGGTGAACACATAGAAACCCGTATGTGCTTCGCAGTAGCACCGCAGAACAATACATACCCAAAGAGGTAACAAAGTGTTCGTGCGCATTGAGGGTTTTCATGCATCGTTTGTTCTTGAAGTCCCAGACACGTAGAGTCTTGTCATCAGCACAGCTCAAAATAAACTTTCCCCCAGAATGGAACAGAACGCCACGTACCCAGTTATCATGGCCCACCTTGTGCACAAGGAGAAATCAGTGAGCAGACGCGTGGTTTAAGGCTAAGCAACCTACAGCTGATGCTACGGCAAACGGAGCGACTCCTCGCCCGCTCCCCAAGGACAGCGTTTAGCTTTCCCAGACCTAGCAGGACTCAAAGTTTATCTGCAGTTTCTATTATTACATCCATATCAGCGCTGCCGACAAGGCGAGTTCTTGTCCTTGAGGTACCCAACCAGCCGCCCAAGCGCGATCCGCAGCGGTGCTGCCCCCCCAGCGCCAGCCCAGCCCCACAGCATGTTTTACAGAGACAAAATTCCAACGACTGTCGGCTACTCAGCTCAACCACTACACCACAGCACTCCTGCATTTACACTATGAATTCTCAGATTATTAGTATTTAGCAACAACATGATCTGAAATCTAGAAGCCATTAAAGCTGTGTAGTCAAGCGTTCGTCTTATTTCAATAGCTCTGGCTTCTCTTGAAAACAAACATGTAAGATAATTCATTCTGTTAAAACTGGTTTTACATGCACAGCTATGACCACCAGAAAAACACCGATGAACTTACAAGTGTCATAAGGCACATGCCAGTGCTAATGTCCCACATCTTAATGGTCTTGTCTCTGGATCCAGACAGCAGAAAAGGCCCAGGCTTGCCACTCTTCTTGGTCTACAGAAAATGATGTTGTAAGTTATGGCATAAACGAGGTGTGGGGGAAGAGGAGGGAGGAAGCAGATCCATTCTGAGTGCTGTTTCTTAGCAGAAAAATTACATCATATGACAGCTTACAGGTAACAAACACACAACACCAAAGCTGAGAGTCACCAGCGTTTTGTTACCAAAAGTAGGAGAAATAAATAAAAACTGAAAGGAATTAACCAATCCGTTACAAGAAACGGTTCTATGCCCTGCTGATGCACAAAGCCAAATAATACTTTGAATCCACCCTTGCCTACTGCAAGATACCCTCTCCTAATAGCAGACGCTGTTCAAGTAGGGCCAGACATCCCCAGGCAAAAGCGTATGAAGCTGACATACCTTTGTGTCCTCATCTTCGCAAAAAGTCATGAAGCAAGTCTAAGAATTTTTGAAAAGTTCCTACCCTGAACTGATTTCAACTTGTTACCATGCAAAGTGTGAAAGAGACTTAGTTCTCGGAACGTGCAACGTTTCAACTGGGAAGTCAGCACTGACTTGCTGCTTGAGGAAAGCCAAGTATGTGACTGGTGCACAGGACTGATCAGACAGCAGAGGGCAGGGGAGACACCGCTCCAGCTAATTACCACTGCAAGAGCAAGCGAACATCTGGAATTCAGTTTTAATTACTTCTCATTAAAAGATTATAAGGACCTTTTAAGGATGCAAGTAAAATTTGACTGAACCAATCTGTAAAATCCATCACTAGGTAAGTCCCTGTCTTCAGTGTATCTGCTTTTCCCCTTGGGTATTTGTGTCTTTTTTGAGGGAGAGGGCAAGGTAGAAATGCTTGGGAAAAGGATGTTTTCCTGTATCATTAACTTTGTACGCCAAGACATGGCAACAAAAGGTTAATTCCAGCAGAGCACATCCAAGGCAGCTTCATTTCTGCATTCTGACCCCCTACATCCCCGCACGCCCTGCAGCGGCTGAGCATCCTCAGAACCTTCCCACGCTGCCAGACGAGCTCCCTTCCACATCTCTGTGCTGAAACCCGTGAAAGCATCTCACTCCCAACCAGAGCGTCGCCCAAGCTCCCTTCATTAGAGCAAAGGTCGGGTGCTACAGTTAAACACAAAAGCACGGCTGCTGTGCAGCCAGGATGGGGACGAACAGTTCACCAGGTACACTCAGCAAAAACCACTCGTACACCTGCTACGTCTGACCAGCACTTTAGAACAAAGCTTAGTTGTTCTAAATACTCTCCAGTAAGTTCTATATAGAGCGCAGACACAAATCTTACTGTGTGTGCTTATTTGTTGGCACTGCAAACATTACCTCTGATCCCGTAGCTTCTGATATGGTGGAGTAGGAGCTCTCGGGAGCCCAGGAAATGCATTCTACCACGTGCTCGTGCTCCCGCAGCTCAGCTTTGCATTCCTTCGTCGCTACCACCCAAACACGCACTGTCTGGTCGTTAGAACAACTGGCAATTAAGGTGCCATCCTGGTTAGGCCTCACCATGCGCACCCATTCTCTGTGACCCGTGAAAGTCTTCACACAGTAACTACACAGAAAAGAGAAATACAGCACGAGTCAGTTACCACTGCAATAAAGCACCCTCCTCTCATGCTCCCTTTAAACTCCTGGTTAACCACTGAATTCATATTCCTACCCGGTCCCGAGTCCCCGTGTTCTACCCCCATAGCTTCCAGAAAGATAAAGCCAGTTAGTTTTAATTAGTTGCTACTAAAACCTAAACCCCTGTGCTTAATGACTTAGGGCAGAATCCTTAAGTGAATTACTCTAATGGGTAGAATCTCATACCTCAATTCAAATAAAGTTTGCTGGCACTCAGGAATTATGTGGCCCATTTCCTACAAAGAGCGGTTGCCGCTTGTTTTGTGTGGGTACTGCCGTTGAGCCAGAAGTGCACTTACCCTGTCTGGACTTCCCACATTTTGATAGTTTTATCCCTTGAGGCAGAAACTATATGATCTCCATTGGGCATGATGGCTACTGAAGAAACATTATGGTCATGACCTAAAAACAAAATCAACCTTTTATTAAGTGGCACTGTAACAGTTTTTACTGAGCACACAGGACTTGCTATTCATTCATCTTAGGCAAGCAGCTACAGCAGCAGTGCGTGTTTTATGGACTCATCTTTACATGTAAACTTGAGGTTTTAAGAAGAATACAACACAACGGCTCTTCACTTGACAGTCTAAATCAACTCCCTTTCCACCTTACCATGCATAGTTCTGATGCACTCAAAGCCCTGGAAATCCCATAGCTTGATGGTCATGTCAGCAGAACAGGAGGCCAGCAGTTTGCCAGTGTGGTCAAAGGAAATGTCCTGCACAGAGTCTGTGTGCCCCTTCAGGGTCCGCTCAAAGTCTCCTGTCTCGTAATCCCACACCTGGCAAGCCAACAGAAAACCTGTTAACAGCAACCTATTACTCTTTGTATTCTCCAGCCTTACATTTGCACTCTGCAGGCCAGTCTGGCACCTCATTCAGTAATTAATTGAGCAAGAGACAAAGGCAGCCCCCAAAAGCCTAACAGCATAGAAAAAAGGCATTCTTTTTATCTTATTTTGTTACTTACACATTAACTGAATTAATGTGTCTTTAAAACTGTTTTTCACCTAACTTAAAGCATTACAGACACAGCAGGAAAGCAAGTTCCATTGTATCTAAAAGTCTTAACACCCGATACCCTTAAAAACAAGGATCACTTTAGAAAACACTGGACAGAACGAATCCACTTGGTACAGGCTGTTTTCCCCCATCCCTTTCTCCACAGCCACACAGCCCATATACAGCCCATCTCCCGGGGGGAAGAGCATCTCTGCCGAGCCCGCCCAGCCCCCTGCCCAGGATCTCCTGGAGCAAACACTCTGGATACTAACGGGCAATATTCAGAATGCACTGAAGAGTCTGATATGTACACATTAGCCGATTACAGAATTTGTCAGCGTTAAAATAAACATTTGCAGTTAATTACTGCAAGATGGCATGAAGTCTCCCATTGTCACCTCCTAATTAAGCCCCTCTTCTATCATTTAACCACAAACAAAAGCCTTTGAAATGAAACAACCTACAGATTTTATTGTGTCTCTCTCAAGCACAAAATTAGAGATTTTTTTTTTTTAATTATATCCTAAAAAACCCCCGATAAACCCAAACGAACCAACAAAAAGAATCCATAATTCCCATAGACTGCAATCACTGGGAACGCAACAGTCAGAAATGAAGCCATCTAGCTGGACTGCAAGAATAAGGAAACCCACGTGGTTTGTAAGAGGGAGCTCACGGGGCTGCTCTGAGATGTCGCACACAGAGCCGCCCGGGCTCAGCGGGCCCCGGAGCAGCCTCGGAGCCGCGTGTTCCAGCCCGCTGCAGAACAGCCCTCCCAAAGCTCCTCACGGGCTCAGCGGGTCCTGGACCAGCCTCGGAGCTGCAGAACATCCCTCCCACAGCTCCTCACGGGCTCAGCGGGCCCTGGACCAGCCTCCAGCCGTGTGTTCCGGCCCGCTGCAGAACACCCCTCCCAAAGCTCCTCACGGGCTCAGCGGGCCCCGGACCAGCCTCCAGCCGTGTGTTCCGGCCCGCTGCAGAACACCCCTCCCAAAGCTCCTCACGGGCTCAGCGGGCCCCGGACCAGCCTCGGAGCTGCAGAACAGCCCTCCCAAAGCTCCTCACGGGCTCAGCGGGTCCTGGACCAGCCTCGGAGCTGCAGAACACCCCCCCAAAGCTCCTCACGGGCTCAGCGGGTCCTGGACCAGCCTCGGAGCTGCAGAACACCCCTCCCAAAGCTCCTCACGGGCTCAGCGGGTCCTGGACCAGCCTTGGAGCTGCAGAACAGCCCTCCCAAAGCTCCTCACGGGCTCAGCGGGTCCTGGACCAGCCTCGGAGCCGTGTGTTCCGGCCCGCTGCAGAACACCCCTCCCAAAGCTCCTCACGGGCTCAGCGGGCCCTGGACCAGCCTCCAGCCGTGTGTTCCGGCCCGCTGCAGAACACCCCTCCCAAAGCTCCTCACGGGCTCAGCGGGCCCTGGACCAGCCTGGAGCTGTGTGTTCCGGCCCGCTGCAGAACACCCCGCCCACAGCTCCTCACCAGCTGCAGCGGGCTGGCGCTTTATCTCACCTTTCCCCAACAATCCTTCATTCTCTCCGGTCTCTAAATCCACATTAGCTTACTTTTTTTTCCTCAAGTCAAAGGGCAGTAAAATACTCTTGAAGATAATAACTGGACCAGCATAAAACTAAAATCTGTAGATTACACAGGCCATCATACTTGAAAGAACTGTCCCTACCAAAGCTAAAGCAGAATCTGAAACAATCTTCCATCAGCACAAGGCGCCCCCAGCTTGAAGCACTGATGTTACGTATTACACACCCTGACTCCATAGTTTAATTCTCTGCAGCAAACACATACCTTTATTGTGGCATCCTCTGAAGCAGAGACCATAACACTGAAAACTGGATGGAAAATGACTCGAGTGACAGGACTCCTGTGTCCACTCAACGCGTACTTCTCTGGAGGACGAGGAATCCACTCTTTAGGGTCTCGTTTCTGACCGAGAGGGCCACCTGATGTGAATTCTTCCTTAGCTTCATTCAGCTTCGATTCTAATTCCATTACCTAAGTTTATGAATTTTAAAGAGACCATTAATTTCTAGTTTTATACCAAGATGAGTTCACCTTCACTCATTAATAATCCAACCACCAACTGGCTCCCAAACTCACAGTAAAGCAAAGATTGCATGGATTCAAACTGATCACCAACATTCAATAGTGTCACTAATTCCAAAAAGCAAACCTAACTTAATCATTTATCATTTATTCTTCTCCAACTTGCCAAATATTCTGACAGGAAAAAAAGTTCTACAACAGCAGGTTCATTCAAACACTGTACAAATACATTTGAGCTACTATTCGACAGGCTGCTGAAGGAGGTTGTGTGAACAATCGGAACGCTACTACTGCGACAGTTTTGCGTGTCCCCGAGACGGCACGCATGTTAACCAACAGTAACAAAAGCCTGGCTACATTAACCTTCACAAGAGGTAGGTCTTCATTGTCAGGGCACTGCGATCTGTTGTTGTTGCTTTTAACGTGCTCTAGATCCACTGAAGCATTACTAAAAGGAGTTTTGTGCTGTGCGTGTGCGAGACAATCGCTCTGATGCGCTGCAGTGAAAGGCTCCTTCCCTTAACACCGCGAGCAGGCTGGCAGCCCAGGTTTTTACCTCTGTCCAAGCAGGCGAGGCCCTGCAGCCATTCAGCCGCTGCACCCCCCGGCTCAGGGCAGCCCCTCCTCCCGGCCGCAGGCTGCGCTGCAACCCAGAGACCCAGCCAAGAGCCGTCTCTGCTGGCACCGGCAGCCAGAACCACGCTGGAGAAAATGTTTTGTCTATTTTCCCAACTCAAGTCCTCAGAATTTACCTTTGAGGCATCACTTTCTAAACCCTGCATTTGTCTGACAAGGAAAATACGTAACAATCTGCTCAGACATGAACATTTGCTTTCACTGATAACTTTTCATACAAGTAAATCCACCAGACCTCCATTTACCTTCTTTTGTAATCGTATAACAGATGTCCATTTTTTTTCCAGAAGTCCAGCATACTTCTTATCTAACTCTTCATTCTGAGGAAGAGAAGCATTTAAATAAATCAGCAGTTTTATGTCTAAAGCCTGGGGAAGTGTTTCTTCAAAGACAGCATCAACGGCTTGTTTTAATACAAATCCCTTGACCACGGAAAGAGGAATTCAAGCAAAAGATGATAATCAGTTTTCCTAGTTAAACAGAGCAACTCCACTTCAAATGTTTATAGCTGCAATTTACATAAACGGAATAGAGGAAAACATTTTAAAATATGATTTTTACTGAAAAACATTGCAGCGGTACAGATTACGGATGCCAGACTCTGCAAATATATCCAAAATCTAGGACTAAGCTGTTATCTGCGTTGTTTTCTATCTTCATTACATGAAAGATTGTTAAAGTGCTCTGCATAGCTGAGAATGTTGTGTCGTGTTTTGTGACAGGATCCTTATGAAAGTATCAGCGGGCAGCACTTGTTGACTTCAAGGATCAAGTTATATAGAACTGGCGATTTACTGAAGTAATTTCTGCCTTTAACTTTGTGTTGGTCACTTCACTAGAGCCCTGTCCAATTTTGTGCAAGAAAGTCATGCGGAATGTGCAGCAACTGCATCTTCATTTCCCTCAGGACCACGTGGCCTATCCAGATCACTTTTCCACCCTTGGGAAGAGAAGGCTTAATTAGGCTGACAGACAAGGCAGATAAGGGAACGGTATTAGGCTTTTCAGCTTTAAGTACGGTATTCCAGTTTGTCATTTCTACTTATTTATTAGATACTGGAAGCAGACTGGAGAAATTAAGTCAAACTTCAAGCATTTTGGAAAAAGAACTATGCAAGATTTCGAACAGAAAAAGGCGAGGATTTATCACAAGTCAGCACGTTACTCAATCAGGTGTCTTCAGAGAAACCCAGGGGAAACACAGACCTCCTGTGCTAGTAAGTGACAGTTTTAAAATGGTACCAAGAATCATCTGACACAAAGGCAAGAGAATTAAGTTGCAAGGAACGACTGGTCTAAGTCACAGCATCCATGCAGGCTAACAAAACAGAGCTGCTTACCAGAGCTGAGCACCTCACATTAACTACGTAGGCTTGCCCTCCTACTTCACCCTTACCCAACCGGTATGCAACAGTTTATCAGGCAACCATTTCACTACTGACCAGCTCCAACACAAAACAGATTTGCACCATCTGCTCGGTCTGACAAAAGCATTCCTGGTTTGTCTTCCACCACGTGAAGTCAGCCTCCAAAGCTGCGTGGCCTCACACCACTGCAGCCTGCTTACAGGAGAACAGCCTTCAGCTTTCCGATCACAAGAACAAGCACAGCTAAGGAAATGAGCTACAGGGAGGGCAGAGGGGGATGGACACAACAGCAGGAAACAGAAATCAAATGTGCTGAAGTTAGACGCTTTCTTCTGAACATTAACCAGGAATGGCGGAGGTTGGAAAGGTCCTCCCGAGATCACGAGTGCAAAGCCGCTGCTCAAAGCAGGGCCAGCAGGAGCAGCCTGCCCAGGCCTCCAGGAGGCTCCCAGCGTTTCCAGGGACACACTCCGCACCCCTCTGGCCAACCGATTCCAGCACTCTGTCCCTCGCACAGGAAATCACTTTCTGTGTTCAGCTGGGACTGCCTGTGTGCGAGGTTCTGCCCGCTGGCTCTGTCCTGTCACTGGCAGCACAGCAGAGTCCAGCTAAGTCGTTACTGAAGATAAAGGGAAGAGTCTTGCTCAGAAATCGCCAAGTCGTCCAATGATTATTTTTCAATTTTATGCTAAGGCAACATGCCATGTGAGTTTATCACCTCCAGTTCTGAAACCGCATGAGCTAATAAATAGATAACATACATGTTCAGAATGGATGTCAATGCCATAAAATCATGGATTCTTTACTTAAAATACAGGTAAAGAATCTTGCTTGAACTTACCACATCTAACTCAGCTTCCTTTTTAAAGACCGAATATGCCTCTTCATAGCCATTAGACCGAAGGTAATCTGCTATTGCTCGATTTCTGAAAAACAAAGAACAGGATCTTCAGACACAATTCTGAATAAAAGACCAGAAGAATTGCTTCAGATCTTCTAGATTTTTAAAACAGCATGATCAACACCTAGGTCTCCAATGCAGGACAACTCCCAGGGTTATGAGGTTTGTTAAAAGCTCAAGCAAACTTTATAAATACAATTGGCGAACGGATTTTGCTTCAAGATGTCAATAGCAGGACACACATTCTATTTTAGGTTTGGTGAAGACCTTTTTATTGTTGTTTTGCTTTGTGTTTGTTTCTCCTTTTAAGTTACCAAACACTGAAGTAGCATGAATATACTTAGCAATCTGTATTGCACATAAACCCCACAGCAGACACAAAAGTAACAACCATACCTACATATTAAAGCTGTGGCTTTACATTTAAAGGGAAACTATTTGGGGTAAAACAGTTTAGGGTAAAAAATTTTACTTCAGTTGAACTTGACTAAACTGCTCAGTTTAAGAGAACAAGTCTTGCACCATTTCACAATTCTATTACCACATACCAGCGGTTGTATCAAAAAAATAAAAGCGCAGAGATCTAAACCATAATACACAGTCCTTGATCAGCACCTGAGCAGAGCCACTCTGCAAAATCTATCTGGAAACAAAGGTTAGTATTGAAGTGTAATGAAAATGCAACATAAACTTAAAAATAACTCTTCCTTACAGTTCATCTCGTTGTCTCTGTGACAGCACCATGGTGGCTGTGATGTCAGGTTAACGTGATTCAGCACTGGCTGCCTCCTCAAGACCTGGAGTCTTTGGAACCCGGATCTACAACTCACTCTGCCACCGAGTGGCTTCAATCCAAAGTATTTTTCCAGACGTGGAATCCAATAGGAAATCCGGAGGCATTCAACACAGAAGATTCAATCCATCTAGAAGGCAGAGAAAGGGACACTATTAATTTCCTGTAAATAAGCGTTCGGTCACTCTGGACTGACAGGAAGATTTCTGTGCTCAGGCTGTGCCCTGACAGCACATCCCCAGCCGGACTGAGCAGCCTGCAGAGACCTGGACACCCTATTCCCCATCTTCCCACCGTTACTCCTTCAAGAAACAGAGGCTGAAGGAGCCACCTCCAGCCACAATCCGCTTCTACTGGGGAGGCAACTCCGTCTTACTTTCATGTGCTGGAAAGAGCTCAGGCCTGCTGGAAACAGCCCAGTTTCTGCAGTCCCTGCTCCCATCAAAAAGCTGCCCCTCAAATCCTCCATCCTTCTGCTACATTTCTTTATCTTCTCTAGATTTCTCTCTTCTTCAAACTAAACCCAGCGAGGTTCCCTCAGTTAATGTTCACCGCACGCTAGAGATCAGCTCGAGCTCTCCTACATCCTTCAGGCTTTGGGGGATAGTTTAAGGAAAGAAGAGCAGCTTCCAGCAGGGCCTCGTGCAGATGCTCCGCACACAGCGCTGGGCCCAAGGGCATCCAGGCACCCTCAGTTTGTCACTGTAGCTGTAAGCAACACCATCATGAAAACAGATGAAGCTGGCACCTCTTGCACACCCGACAAGAGTCTGTCTATAAAACATGATTTACTCAAGCCATGAAGCAAGTCTGACCAACCAGCTTTTAGCAATGCGATAAACTGAACACGACAATAGCCAAAGACCGAGGCAATGGTAGTTGGGTTTGTGAACTTGCTACCGACTCCTTCGGGAAGCACAAGTTCCCACCACCTGTCCCTGGACATGCAGGTACACCAGGTTCACTACACAAGTTAGACAGCAGTTTTGGTAAGGAGCTTGTTTCAAACAAAAGCCTTCCTTACATAAAAAAATTGAAGAAAATTCTAAGCTTGTATCATTAATGCCTACTTATCCATCACAGGGGATCAGGAGCTTGTTTCTAAACCTATCTAGACTCTGCTGTCTGCTTCAAAAGAAGCTTAAGCTGCAAGTTGCTTGTGCTTCACTACTGGTGGATTTTCCATCTCAAGTGCTGTACACAATACTGCACTGCAAGCCCTTCAGGACAGGAGCACTCCAAAGAGGCAAGACATTATTTCCTTAGTTTGACATCTTCCCTAACAGCTATTTCAGAAACAATTCAGCTGAAGACTGATACACAGGCTGCATCAATTCAGAGAAGAGAAGCAAATGTTTCACTTATTCTTGCCATATACCTTGCTTTCTACTACATGTAAAGAGACAACTGGTTTTCAACAGATGCATCTTGCTCACTACACAGTAGGAGTATCACATACAAATTAATGGAAATGTAGTTAATATTGAAAAAAGAATCTACTGAAATGATCAGAAGAAGTGCCCTCTAGAGGGCAATGCTGCCATAAATCTAAGTACTGAAAAATACAGGCTTATAATGGCTGAACCTCTGCATTTCACTGTGAACACAGCAACTCTTTCAGTAGTGATGAACGCCTTGTAAATCCAGCGTTGGTGCAATAACTCCAGTAAAAACCGTCATCCCATATTGCATCAATTTTGTCACTGCAGCCAGAAGATGCAACTATAGCAGTCGCCTCAAAACAGCAGCAGCTGTGTTGATAAGGCGATCTTCGACACGTCAGCTAGTTAGAAAGGCATTTTTCCCCCTCAAATGCACAGTGACCCCAAGCCCTCCTCCTGTGCCCCCAACAGGGCACAAGCCCTGGCTGGCTCCAGCGCTCTGACCGAGCTGCTACCAGAGACACATCTCAGACCTCCATCAACAGCCAAAGGGCACAGCAGCATTCCTGCTACCAGCAAATTACAGCTGATCCACAGTAACTTCCCAATCACTGACCTACAGCACCCCACTTCTCTGGAAAGTGTCTGTTCCAAGCACCCTTTTCAGTTTTCCTGACTTTTTAACTACAAAGACGCCTGACTATAGAGCCGAGTATTTTTAGGGCAGCTTCCTTCATATACATCCTTTAACAAAGGACAAAACAAAAAGAACAAAAACAAACAGGAAAAAAAATCCAGAAACAAAAAAACCCCACCCAAGCAAAAATGCCGAAGAAAGAAAAAGCCCAAAGGATCCAACCGTAACGACACACCTGTGCTACTTTTAGGAACAGCAGAGGACGGATGAATACTGCCCATGTGCACTGCCTTCTCCGCAGCCAGAGGAGGCTTGGTGACACACAAACCTGAGAGCCAGACTAACCAGTCCTCCCCATCGCCTGTCGGGTCAGTCACCACCGCGTTACACACGCCCGCAAACAACCTCAGCAACAAGAGGAAGCGAGTGTTCAAAGAGAACCCGTGCGGAAAAACAACCACAAACCACAGCCACCACCAAACCCCCCCCAACTGGTTAGTGCCAAGGCGCCAGCTGAGCCCGAGTTCACACTTGAAGATCCCATCACAGATCCCATACCATACAGGAGCCACCCTCTTCCCCAGGGTGACTATGGCATCCCACCAATTCAAAAGCCAGTTTCTTCTTCCTGACTTTAAACAGTAGGTCCTTATAGTGATGTATATCAGCGTGGCTCACGTGTCTCCTAGATTACAGGAAAACTTCGCAATCACTTCACAAGACTCGCTAACCACAGCAGTAAGGCTTCAGCACCTCTGCACTAGCATCACCGGTGACAGACAGACAGCAGGAAGTTATTCCCAGCTCCTCAGGAACCAGTATTCCTTGCACACATTCACAGGTCCTAAAGACACTGAAAGTCACCTCAATAAAGCTGCAAAGAGTAATGCAGAGAAAGATGTATTGTGTTATAAGGGCTCTACAAGATTCAGAAGTTCAATTAAGCACTTTTCCTATCCACCATAATTCCCACAGGCACATTCATCCCTCCTGTATTTTATGTTTTCTCTCTTCTGAATTTTTAAGAGTTAAATCAAGAAAATAAGTTTTATCGTCATTCCCCGGTTCACAGGTGAGCAGCACACACTGCAGGCGATGAGCAGCACCCGAGCTCCCCCCTGCCGGCTGGCACCCCAACCTCTGCTGCCCGGGCTGCTGGGGTACGAGTGCACAGCTCCTCCCCGGACTGCAAATAAACCGAACTTCTGCACTTTTAATGCCCGTTGCTTACGTTCCATAAACAGTCTTCCCCACAAACAAGATCCACTAAAGATGTAGCTATAGCTCGTTATATGTGAAATTAGAAGAATTACAGAGCACACATATTAGCAGATACAGAACAGACCAACACCATTAAACTCTGAAAGAAAGAGCTGGGCACTGTGCACTTTAAGAACAGTAAGCTCTTGCTTTTCTTTGCAGAATCCTAATAAACTCAGCCACAAGACCATTTGTTTCCTAAGTATCATTGCGACAAATAATGTATTTAATAATATTCCACAAGAATATTTCTTTGAAGGAGACAATAGCTGAGCTCATGCTCTTGCCAGGTTAGGCAGGCCTAACGCTAAGTACCTGGCTGTTAAAACAGCGTATAAGCCATTACAAACACAAGGAACACACAACCGGCTTCACACTAGGAAACCAGTTACAAAGTTCTAGATCGCTCACATTTAGCTTCAAATTTAAATCATAATTTGCAGTAAAGTCCAAGCAACCTGTGTAAAACTCAAAACAGTCCCGAGTGTCCAGCTACATGCTATCAACTTTCAAACGGTTTCTCTAACACATTCTACTGTTCTCAGGAGATGTTTTGCCTGGAAGAAAACTCCCTATGTTTTCTCCTGAGTTTGTTAATGTATCTGGAATCCCAGCTCATTAGCCTCTTCTCTTCAGGTGCTTTTTCAATCCAGTGAAAGGAAAGTCACTGATGAAGTGCTAGCAGAGACCAGAGCCACCAAAAGACTAATTGAGTTGATATAATCAGAAATACTTTCTGAAGTCGAGACCATTCATCCAGGCTTTACTAGAAACTCTTGTTGCATTGTCACTTGCTACAGGGCTCTCATATTAGACATTCAACAGTGTTATCTTGTTTCAAAACATTAACAAGAGGACTTAAAGTGGTTATTTGGGACTATTTGCAGGCAGTTAAAGCTACAGCCCTTTACGGGAAAACCAGATTAAATGAATTGTTCTCTTATACCTCAAGACTATACTCCAGAACTCTAGCAGGTGTATAAGAACACTTCCTTTTAATCTAGACTAATTTTTCATAGATTCATAGGCTGGTTTGGGTTAGAAGCACCTTCAAGATCATTCCGTTTCCCCCACCATGGGCAGGGACACCTCCCAGCAGCCCAGGTTGCTCGGAGCCCCGTCCATCCCCAGCTGCTCCGGGCAGCCTGTGCCAGGGCCTCCCCTCCCGGGGAACAATCCCTTACATCTCACCTAAATCTCCCCTCGTTCAGCCTAAAGCCATCGCCCCTTGTCCTGTCGCTACGTGCCTTGGTAAAAAGCCCCTCTCCAGCTTTCCGAGGGAGCCCTTTGGGCACTGGAGGCTGCTTGAAGGTCTCCCGGAGCCTCCTCTTCCCCAGCCCAACTCCCTCGGCCTGCTCCAGCCTCTGCGCTCACCCCAACACAGCCGTGTCCTTCTCATGTTATTGTTTTTAACAGCCTCATTTTGTTTTAAATCCAGCAAGCGACAAGCTGCTTTGTCAAACTCAAGCCACAAAATAGGGCAACTCTTCCCACAAATGTACTCGAGAAATAGATTCCACAGAAGCTGTCATTTAAATACAAAGCTAATTAAAAGTCATATCCATATTTCTTGGACATAACTACTGTGACCTGAAAAGGTTTCTCAGAAATCTGTCTCCATCTGTTGAAAGAAAAACAGTAACAAGTAAAATCATAATAAAACCCCACAGTTCATTCTCCCCTCCCTTCATGTCCCCCCAGCTGCAGCCCCAGAGCACGTAACCCGGGTCGCCCTGAGAACAGCCCCGCGCTCCCCTGGCGCCGGGGCCAACCTCACCCCCAGGACGCTGCGACTCCCCGCCGCTCCGCCAGCGGGCGAGCCAGGGAGCGCAGGACAGCTGCGCGTCCACGACCTGGGCTGGGCGAGCCAGGGAGCGCAGGACAGCTGCGCGTCCACGACCTGGGCTGGGCGAGCCAGGGAGCGCAGGACAGCTGCGCGTCCACGACCTGGGCTGGGCGCTTGTTTCTCAGCCTGCATCTGTAAGGCTGGCTGAAGGATTAGGAACAAGTGAGCTCCGACAGCTATCTTATGTTGGAAAAACAAAACAGACAATCTGATCTGAATTACAACTCTGAGTTTTATTTTTCATTCACATCTTTACTAAGCCTATTATTCTGCAATTAAATCTTAAAATGCCTGTAGGTCTTAAACAGAAGTGCTTTGCCAATTGTATCAATATAGTATTACACAGAATGTAGCATTCTGTGCATGTTTGTTCACATTTTGCAGTAAGTTACCAAAAATATTTGCCATTTCAGTTCAGTTAAAAGTTTATCAAAGCAAACATGTTTTTAACACAAAAACCAGAAAAGTTCTATGCCTGTTTTCTTATCCATTTCACCTACCTTTACAGGTTAGTTGAACTGACTTTGCTAAAAACCTGATACTGTGGTTTACTTCTGAAAATAATTCAACAATAAATCCACAGGGAACTAGAAAGTCATCTATAGTAGATCAGGTATAGTGATGGTGTTCCAAAGACGTGACGAATGCCAGCTGTAATTACACCTAAAAATAAGGCTAAGAAATGTCATCAGAATGCCATCAAACAGGAGCAAGTTAACTACTCTATACTGTATGTTCCCCAAACATATTTCTGTCCCAGACAGAGATGTGCACTTTGAAATATACAATTATATGCCCACCTACTCTTCCATATTATTTCAAGTTCTAATCAATCACTACTTAGCAGATCACTGGCAGTCACCAGCTACCTCTAGAACTGTAAACCTACAAAGGACACTTTGGGGCTTTTCACCTTCCCAGGCACCAACACTATGCGACTTTTTGATATATTTGGACCCACATTGCTAGGATTTTTTTCTTTTTCAATAAGTCTTTAATTCAATCTTGAAAATTATGCTCTATCACTTCAGTTTTGCAATTCTGACGAAGCGTGATCCAACAGCTCTCAAGCACACGGTCACAGCGGGAGGCGGCTCGGCGTTACGCTGGATCAGCACAACCGCTCCAGCCCCGTGCAGAGCAACGCGCAACGCACATCGGGGTTATCCGCACGACTTCAGCAAGAGATTCTTCAAAAATTGGTTTTGCCAGGTCAAACAATACACGCACTTTACAACAGCAATTCTAGAACACGGTATTTCAGCTCCTCAGCTGCTGAGCAGAGTGCGCATCCTCAGAACGGTTTCCTATGGTTGGTCAGCAGTCACGTACTGGATGTGAATTTTGTTCTTTTCAGGTATTCCCCCCATATTTTCTGGATTGAAGGATTAAGCAGTAGACTTAAACTGTAAAGGACGTTACAGGACCATAACCAAATTTAAATATTGTCATTATTTAACTGCCTGTTATACTGGAAGTGCCATATTAACAAAAATAACTGTCAGTTGATTGAATTTATGTATGAAAAATGTTTGGAAGGAAACTTGAAGGAACACCTATGTTAAACCTTTAGAAACAGAAGGTCAAAACCACCGAAAAATCCAAACAAAAATTCAGACTTCCGCTCTTCAAATCATGAGAATGCTCTGTTAGTCCTCCAGCCGTCTTCAAAGCTCGTTGAGCAAAAATGGCTTCACTTGACAAAAGGGGAAAAAAATGAACATCATAATTGTCACACGTACATCTTACCCTATTACAGGGAACAGGGTTTAATCTTTCAGGGTGTTGGTACCAAAGTAATAAAAGCAGGGTTCCTGTAGGTGTCTCATCCTCCTCATCAGCCACCTTCACCCACTGCACTGCAGGCTCTAGAGACACTGGGCAGCAGAGCACGGCAGCCACCACCATCTCCAATCTCACTGTGTTGATGTACAAACTGTGACAGTGACATGCTGCGGTACTGGAAATTATCAATCATTAGTACCCATCCCAGCCTTGCTAGGGTGACGGAACCATGAGAAAGAGAAATTGCAGGTTTGTTGGAACAGCGTTAGCCATTCACAAGACTCCACTGCGAAAATGGCACGTTTGGTGTTAGAACTTTAACCCCGCCCCCACGGCTCTGGATGAACATGAGGGTCGGAGCTCCTCGGTTCAGCTTCCCCCAGCCCAGCTGAGAACCAAAAACTTCTGCCATTACCCATTTAATAGACACCATCTGTTTCAAAATACATACACTCATTAATGACATCATCCTCTTAATAGATTGTGAAGACACCAGCATTTAAAGAAAGCAAACTGTTTATCCAATCTTTTTCTTCAAAAAAGAAGTGAATCCAGCACAAGACATTGTGCTTGAATGATGCCAACATTGTTTCCTTATGGAAGGAACAGTTGTTTATCTACAGGTAACCAGGCTAGATGTTTCTAACCGATTTTCTGCTAGTCTTAAAGGAGAATAAACTTAATATCTTCGCTTTAGCATTAGGCAACCTCCATGCAGAAAAACAAGGCAGAGGCAATCTACAGGAGGGGCAATGATGAGACCTGCCTAATTAAACCAAAAGAACTTCAGATGTGTGGAGCACAATAGGAGCAATTAACAGAGATCCGAGCGGGAAGGTATAAATCTCAATCCCGAAGGCTGCTGTGCTCTCTGGGATGTAAACCAGCGTGGCACACGCCGTCAAAGCTGCTCCCTCGAGCCCCGGCTCAGAGGTGCTGCCCGCTGAGTCAGCAGCCAGCGCTGCCCACCCAGAGGTGCCTCGGAAAAGCGTATCAGCGCAACCTCCCCAACAACAGGGTGGAGAAAATTACACACGTTTGCTGCAGCACCACCTACAAACCTCAACCGCAATGGATTGTCCCGTAACTGGAAATACCTTTCCAAGACTGCAGCAACTAGGTACTGGTTAAAGATACCAGGTTAAGTTGTCCAGAATCAATGGAATCACCACCACAAAGATGTATTTATGACACTGACTTAGTCAGAGTCCCTATCCAAAAGTCTATAGGGAGCCAAGTGAAACTGCGGGGCTCTCTCAGAAGCAGAACCAGTAAGGGGGAAATGGCAAAAGTACCTCCAAATGCACTAGCTAATAAGCACTTTGAATTCATAATGTTGACTTTTTTAATAGAGTTATGCATGCATCAGTGCACTCAATGCTGCTTGGTACGACAAAGCTGTGCACACACGACTTGCTTTGAGGAGGACTCTGTTTATGGTGCTGGTGAAATACATCACAGCACATATTATGTTGTAAGTAACACTTTTCTTTGAAATTTCCTTAGCAGTACAGGCCATCATAGGTGGTTTCATGACAGTGAACTAGAAGCAAGATAGCCTAAGTCACACCTATCTAATCCCCTAAACTGAGAGCATGAGGTTAAAAAGAAAGAAGAATGAGCTTTCAAACATGCTGAAGGAGACAAGCATTGCCTCATTCAAGTCCTGCCCCAATGAGCACTAAGAAAAAGCTCTTCTTTAGCAACTAAATTAGATATACACATTGGCTGGGGCTAACCCTGCAGTACCTAGCACATTCACCAGGTTATAACTAAGTTATTCATCAGATAAAAATCATGGTTCTTTCAAATGTTTCTAATACATAATTCTCACCAGTAGGTCTCAGAACATGGTAGGAATGAGGAAAAACACTGTTCTAAAATAACTAGTACAAGGAAAACAGACATTGAACTCAACCTAAACTCAGGGCACCACAAGGAAGCCGAGCCAGCAGAGCTGCAGCTCGAACCGCAGCACACTGCCAGAACGGCACCAGGACCGCGTGTGCTCCCGCGGCCTTGGGCACCGTGCAGAGCAAGAATTCCGAAGAAACACCTTCATGTACTTGAAAACTAGTTTTATACAGGTCAGGATTATGTCTTAGTGGAAATGTCTTTTTTGAAAAACTTAAATGGAACCTACACTGTCAGGCAGATCAAAAGCCAAAGTGCCATCACCCATTAATAAACACCTGTGCTCCCAACACCCAGAAGCCACATTAGGAGCCGCACTCCCCTCGCGTCAGGTAATAAAGTAGCTCCTGAGAAAGCCATTCAACCCAGGTAAGGCTTCATCAACCCAACGCATTTGTTAGCAGACGGGCTGTTCTGCCAGTGATATTTATGCTCTTATAGAAAGGAGAAAGAGGAGACCAGCTGTAACTTCATCTCCATGTAGAGACTACATAACTGACTCCTCTATAATAAACCTCTCAGGAGAAACCCAAACCACTTTGATTATCACACATGGCTCTGATACTTGGGAAATATCTTCAATTGCCATCACAGATTACATGTTATAGGCTGGAAACTCCTCCGCATCCTATACGAAATGTAAAATTCTTGTTTACTAACAATAATTCCAGATTTTTATTATCCTCTTGATTTCTTAAATTCAGGCCCGAGCAGTTCTTATTTTCAGGCTGACAAGCATTTCAGTCTTCACAGCCACTTGAGCAGCCTTCCCACAGTCTCCGCCTTTGGTTCAGAGAACAGGCCTGAGGTTCAGAGCAGTAGGGAAAGCTGACTGACACAAAACTGCTCAGGAGCTGCTCCCCTTCACACTGCAGCAATTGCAACCACTCTAGTCCATGACTGCCAGAAGCAGCTACAGAGTACATTGATTTACAGGTTGTAAATGAACTTTGTAACAAACATATGCAGTATATTTCTGAGATATAGGGCAATGGGGGTTTTCCAGTTGTTGTTTGCCCAGAATATTTTACAAGAAGGTACAAACACACTATAATTAGCACTGATGGGAGTTGGCTAGAGAGTTCTTGAAGAAAGACAAGGTTGGAGCATTAGGCAAGACAGTCAACAGATGTCAATTCAATAGTTGTCCCAACGATAGCAAGGAGGATAGACAAAAAAGTTGAGAGCAGACAGAGCAAAACCGAGCAGGGGGAACAGTGTGGGCAGAACAGTCGGTGGCACACGCGAGACAGACCTTGCGTGCAGCCATCAAGGTATTAATACGTTTGCTTTTGTCCAACAGGAACTAACAAGTTACTCCTGTACAGAAAGTAACTGCCATCATTTCAAGGAGAAAAATCAACCAAACTTGTAAGGAGGCAAGTGTTTGGTTGGGTTCTTCACTGCTCTTAGCCCAGACCCATTTTTAGACACAGGCATTGAGTGAACACATCCACTGAATCTTGTAACATCTACTCTAAGTAAATGAACTACATCTTATAAAAATGCCACTACCCTTTAACTTAATTTTGGGCCAATTAAAACCAAACACAGTCTCATCTGTGGCCGTGTACCATCAAAAACTGGGCTCCAGAAATGAGACAGACCCAAAAAAAGCAAAACCTTCACCTGCTTTATGGTCCATGTTGTACCTGCTCTGAGCAGCACTGATTTGAGGCGGAATGTCCTCAGCCCCACCTGGAACAGGGCAGCACGGCCCCCGCAGCCCCCACGGCGCTCCATCCACCCCACTGTGCTCCCCAAGGCCTTTGTTCAACGCTCCCACACAACTCGGACACCAGGCATCAGCAGCACCCCAGAAGCAGCACCATAACGCTCCCACAGAGCCACATTGTCAAAAAGGGCTTCTTGAGGTGTTATTTTGAATGAACTCAGCACAATGAGGGCAATGCAATTAAGGCCGTGTACTAATGGGAGTTACTCTACTGGGGGCACCAGAGAAAGCAGGTATTGTCTTTTTGTGTGCCCACCCGTATCCTCCTCTAACCAAGAAGTTATATGAACAAATAACAGCACTAAGCAACAATACGGGGGGTTCTCTGTATTTCAGAGAATCTTGTGTGTACAATACCGGCACAAAAATTAGAATTCCTATCTATAAGTGTAAATTAAATAAGTTCAACAAGTGAATATGGGAGTCGATAAATCAAAAGGGTTATCAGACCAAAAAAAAAAAAAAAAACTGGCTTTGCACCAGTGACTGGTCACTTCTCACCATCAGACTCATCAAGATCCACCCTGCAGAAAAATCAGCCTCTAAACAGAATGCGAGATTTGTTTCATTTCAGAAGGTTCCTGCACCATTAGATTCTTCCCCAAAGAAGAGACCTCATTGTTACGGCAATTAGTATTCCTCCACCCCAGCAAAACGCGAGCAAAGGCAAAAAAGCTCTGAAAGGGTAATCTAGCCATTTCGCAGCTTTGCCTCCTTACTCCACCCAGTCTCTTCCCTGCTCAATGGCTGCACACAGCATCCACAAACATGGTTATATCAAAGGAAATACACAGAAAGGAGATCCCTAACAGCGAGCTAGAAATTTGCAATAAATCTTTCTGTTTGAAAATATTTTCTTTGTTTAGTTCCCTAACATAATTTTCCTGTATAACAAAATGACTCTAAGGGCAAATAGCATTTTGATAGCAGACCCTCCCGCTTCCAAAAACCAGCCAAATGCTGCACAATCATTTACGAAATGATCATCACTGAACACAGGCTCTTTAACCCCCATCTCACTAATACTATATAAACAATATTGTCATAGGAATATATACTTAAAATAATCTCCACATAAATGCATAATACAGCCAGGTCAATATGCCCAAACATTTATTTATAATAAAATAATGTCTCTTAAAGATTTTTAACATAGCCTAGATCAACCTTCCAGCATCCCCTGGTTAGGTAATTCATTCTGAATTGACTTGACCTGCAACAACCAAGCCCTCTGCTGCAGCACTGCCAGCAAGCAAATTTTACCAGTGATACCATAGCAAAGAAAGGGAAGGTGTCACATTATTATTGGTTTTAAAGGTCAAGTTTAACTGCACCCACCTGAAACCAAAAGAAAAAAAGGAAGAAGAATCTCACACAGAAGTGGGTAAACCCTGAACTTTTTCAGGGAGGCACCACTCCCACCCCCCAACTTCCATCAAAGGCTCTGCCTGCATATAGCCTCCTGCTGAAACAAAACCTCCGGAGCAGCAATAAATAGAGCATTTTAGCGCACGAGACTGCCATTAAAAGGTTCTCAAGGGAAGTCCGTGTGTCTGTAGCCACCCAGGCAGCGATGTGACCCACGAAAGCGCGATTCCACCTCCCTCCCCGTTCTCACTGCAGCTGGCTCTGAAGGGCTGAGCCACCTCCTATGAACGCTCTCCCTGCTAGATCGCTGCATGAAAACCGGCTGGATGTGAAACAAATTCCTCAAATAGCACCTGCTCCTTTCCCCCGCATTACCAATTCCCGTTTGTTTGCAGTGCTCTGGAGAGCCGGGCCCGCCCGCCTGCCCTGGGAGCGGGCCGGGAGGGATGCTCGGGATCCTCCCCGCAAACGCACCGGCCTCCTCGCCCCGCACGGTTTCACGCGCGCCCGGCCACCGCTGCCTCCGGTATCTTGCCAAGTCACCAGAGCGGTGAGGCGGCCCGGGGGCCGGAGCGCAGCGGGGCTCCCTCCCCTCCCCTCCCCGCCGCTCCGTTGTCTGGCCCGCTCCTCCCGCGCCCTGTTTTCCTGCTAAGTCACCGGCAGCGAGGCCGGTGCCGAAGCCCAGGAAGGGCCAGGGCCGAGGCGAGGGAACCGCGGCCCCCACCGCACCCGCCGGGCCGCAGGGAGCGGCCCCCGCCCGCTCCCGCCCGCCCGCCGGCCTCCCCCGCCCCTCCCGCCGCCTCCTCACCAACGGGCGCGGCCGCCATTTTGAGAGCGAGCTGAGGGAAGGAGGGAGGGGGCAGCAGAGGGAGCGGAGGGCGGGGAGCGGCGGCGGAGAGGAGGGGGGAGCGGAGCGGAGCACCGCGCCGGCCGCACGGCCCGCCGGGCCCCGCCGCCGCCCGGACAGCCTCCCGCGGCGGGCGACGGAGGCCGGGGGACGGGAGGGAGGCCGGCAGGAAGGGGAGGCGCGGCCCCGGCCTTACCCGAGCCGCCGCCGGCGCCGCCGCTCCGCTGTGCTCCGTGGGGCCGGCGCCGCCCGCCTCTCCCATTCAGCGCAGCGCCGGGCGGGGCGCGGGGGTCCCGGGGGCTCGCGCCGCTCGCGCCGCTCGCTCCGCGCTCTGTCAGTGGCGCCCGGGCCGCCGGGAGGGAGGAGGGAGCGGCGCGGCCCGCGGCGGCACTGCGCAGGCGCGCGGCGGGGGCGGGGCCGCCCGCCCGCCGCCATCTTGGGAGGCTGAGGCGGAGGGCGCGTGTCCCGGCCTGCCCCGCGCCGCCGCCTCCCGGCGTGCCCCGCGCGCCCGCCGCGGCCTGCGCGACACCGGGGACACCGGCCCGGGAGCACCGGGGCCCGGCCCGGGAACAGCGGGGCCTGGCCCGAGAGCTCCGGCCCCGGGGCCTCCCCCCGCAGCCGCTGGGGTGCCTTGCACGTGCCCTTTCCGGGCGCACACGCTCCTCGCGCTGCGGCTGCCCAGTCTCCCCGCGCCCCTGTCACACGCACCTCCCAGGGCCTCTGCCCTTCACCAGCCGTTCAGTCAGCGCGAAGGCTGCGCTAGCGGTGCCTGTGAACGGCCGTGAAAGAGCTGCAGATGTCAGTGGAGGGGCCGGCGCTGCTGGAGCGGCTCTGAGGGGAAAGGCAGAGTCAGGGGGTGTGTGCTGGTGCGGGCTGCAGAGCAGCCGGGGCCACGGGAGCCCGCGGTGTCTGAGGGGCCACGGGAGCCCGCGGTGTCTGAGGGATCAGGGGAGCCCGCGGTGTCTCAGGGGTCACGGTGCCCGCGGTGTCTGAGGGGCCACGGTGCCCGCGGTGTCTCAGGGGTCACGGTGCCCGCGGTGTCTCAGGGGTCACGGTGCCCGCGGTGTCTCAGGGGTCACGGTGCCCGCGGTGTCTGAGGGGCCGTGGGCACCGCGGTGGCCGGGCGGCTCCCCCTGCCCGTGCGCGGTGTCCAGAGGCGCCTCCGCAGCGGGTCCTGGCCGAGCGGAGCCCACTCGTGGGGCAGCAGCGCCAGTGAGTGCCCGTGTCCGTCCCGGGGCTGCGGGCTGAAAGCGGCTCCCGTGGCGGCGCCGCCGTTACCTCCGCGTGGCTGGAGATCCAGCGACTCCAAATCCTGATGCATCGAGCGCTTTGGGATGCATACTTAAGTGATAATGAGCACCTACACAAGAAATCAAATCCATTTCACAGAGATAAATGAATTTTCCCATCACTTTTATGACACAGCCAGCCTTCCTTGTATCATTGCTTGATACTGGGGTGGAGAAAAACCCCATCTCCCAGCACACTGGATGATGAGGAGTCTCAGGGCCAATGTCTCCACACATTTGAACAGGAAAAGCAACTCAGTTTTAGGCCAGGAATAAATTCTAGTGACACAAATGCTGTCGTAACTAGGTGCCTAAGCACATACCAAGGGAAAATTAACCTCTGTGCCGTGCCGTTCAATTTGGTGAGTCAGTGGGCATGTCTACCTGTGCCATTAACCCTGTCATTGGAATAAATCACCACAAGTGAGAATTTTCTTATCCCTGCGTTCTCCAGTAAATAGTGACTTCTCTGTGGCTCACGCAAGACTTGCCTCTAAAGCTGCAAAATCGCCCACGTTATTAGAGAAAGAAGTACATGCGAAAGTTTCTGCCATGGTGTATTTTTTAATTTTAACATCACTTGGGGTTTAACTTAAAAGATATTGAAAAAAAATGTTATTATTCACAAACAAAACAAAGAAAATGCCTATATGTGGGAAAAAAGTTGTGTTCCCAATGCAAAGCGTAGCACAAGAGCACTCGGATCTCTTCTAAACGTAGACTCCGATTTTAGAAATCCTACTTCCAGTACTCCCGCGGCCTTTGCTCCGTATTATCAGCACAGGGAAAGGGCAGCGTGCAGCGGGATCCCCATCCTGACCTTCTGAATAGCGCTGAAAAGAAGAGAAGGTAACCAAATCTGGTCTCTCATTTGTTTCAGTGTGGAGAACCTTGGCCTTGTGTAAAGCCTTCACCCTTTACAGGAGGATTTTTACTGAAGCGAACCCCTTTTCAAATTCATTATAAAGAAAGAGAAAATGGAATTTTCAGCAAGTCTTCAGCTTCACTACTAGAAGTTCACATGCCTGTATTTATTCCAGTTTGCTTCTCAACAGGCCATCCTGCGCAGGTTATAGTTTATGCTGCTGACAACCACCATGTTCTGTTTCTGTACTTTGATTCTATAGCCTGTATATCCATGGCTGTTATCTTCACATGGTTCCTTCTTTAAACTCACACGTCAGTCCAGCAAGTGCTTTTCCCAGAGCGCGGGGATGAAAGTCCAGGCTCACGCGGCACATCGCGGATCAGCTGCTCTCACTGCTGCGCCCCGTGGAAACCTCCCTGTGGAGCTGCAGCCCGCCCGCCGTTCGCCTCGCTCGCTTAGTAACTCACCGCTGAGCTGCCGGACGTTTTGCACCGTAGTGAGGGGACAGGTGGTGTCTGGGGTGCCTCCCGTTCGCCTGCTCTGTCCCCGCCCGCACAGCACCGTTGTCCCGCCTTGTGGTGCTGTGGAAACAAGTGCTGCATATAACCACCTTGACAAAGTTTTAACAGGACTATTAATTGCAGGTGTTTATTCCTGTACAAGAAGATGTTTTCTGTTCCCAGATTTTAAAAATATATGAGAATTGCATTTATTCAAAGGATGAATATACTTATTTTTAAAAAGTTTAATATTTTCAGCAAATTATTCCTTATACCTTCAAGATGCTTTTATGGGTTAAAGAGAACACCAGTGTACATCCTGATTATAAGTATAGTAAAGCAACACAGAGATAATAAAAGATCTGCCTTCCAATTTAATTTGGCATGCGCTTTTGCATGCAAAAGATGCAGTTTTCATGCTAATTTAGAGGTGTATTACAGCTGAACATGCAGATTAGGTCATCATAGACTCCTGTAGCTAACTAGAATAATTGCGTGCATAAGTACCTGCTTTGCATGGAAAACTGCTGCAAATGGACATGGAGATATTTTAGATCAGATAAATCATCCATCAATCACACAGAGATGTTTCTAAGCATATTGCAACGGCAATTAAGCAAAGTTTGATGTACTCTAAGGGGAAGCCTCTGTTGTACCTCAGCATCACCTTTTCATTCTCACCTGGAACCTTAAGAAATCACACTTCAGACTGAGATGAAGTATACAGATTGTTAGAAGGAGCAGCGTAAAGTTACTTCACAAATGTGTGCATCGAAGTGAAAAAAAGCAACTAGAACGTAAGAGTCCGTCAGCATGAGGGTGGGGAAAATAGTCAGAAGCATGTTGGCTGAGGGAGTAGCGTTAAAGAAGGGGAGCACAAACTAACATCAACGAATTCTTAATCTGCGGTTATCCCCGATTTGGATTAAACTGCCTTCTGGAGGGGTTTGTAAGGCCCTTTTGGTATTGAAGCATTTACCTTTGGTCACAGCATTTCTCCTTCTAATGGGTTTATGCTTTAGAAAAGACTGAGATAAACATTTTTGGCCAGGTATATAAATGGAATTGCTGCTGAGTCAAAAGCGTAGTTAAAAACAAAGCAAATATGTCGCTTTGTAAATTCTTTAAATTCCATTACTAATTATAGTAATGTGTAATCATGTGTGTTGTTACTGCTGACACTGTCCACCCCCCTTCTAAATTCCTTTCACTATATTCCTTTTCACTTGAAGTAACAAAGCACCGCCAGCAATGCTAAATGACGTTGTTAGCAATGTTAAATGACATTGTTTGCATTTTATATAATCATCATACAGCAAAGGGGAGTTTCATTGCACTCAATCTACTATTGAAAGATGTTCTCATGTTATTTTTCAAGCTTTTATAATTTTGTTGTTCAGATATAACACATAGAAGTCTGCAATTTGCTTCTGGGTTGAGAAGCAAATCCTCTAAATCATTTTCAGCCATACGTATTAGTTTGTTGTTGCAGAATCACCAGAAGCAGCTTTTACAAGTTCTGCTTTCACAGCAGAAATCTGTTGCTCAAGATACTGTAAAAAAAATAGGGAAATGCGGCTTCTGCCCCGAGGATGCTGCGGCATCCAAATGCAGCTTCGGTGGTACGAGTCTCTTTGTTCAGCTGATCCATGAACGTGAGACAGATGTTGTTCATCATGCCACTGCCACTGTAGACGTGGGGAAAGGAAAAAGCTGTATCGGGACTGTAACTTGTGGCTGCTTTAAAGGGCACTTCTCCCGGTGACTGGCTGAGCACCGCGTGTCCCGCTGACCCCGTGTACTGTCCCGCTGACCCCTGTCCCATCCCGCTGACCCCTGTCCCGTCCCGCTGACCCCTGTCCCATCCCGCTGACCCCTGTCCCGTCCCGCTGACCCCTGTCCCGTCCTGCAGGCCCTGTGTCCCATCCCGCTGACCCCTGTCCCATCCCGCTGACCCCTGTCCCATCCCGCTGACCCCTGTCCCGTCCCGCTGACCTCGTGTCCCGTCCCGCTGACCCCTGTCCCGTCCCGCTGACCCCGTGTCCCGTCCCGCTGACCCCTGTCCCATCCCGCTGACCCCTGTCCCGTCCCGCTGACCCCTGTCCCGTCCCGCAGGCCCCGTGTCCCATCCCACTGACCCCTGTCCCGTCCCGCTGACCCCGTGTCCCGTCCCGCTGACCCCTGTCCCGTCCCGCTGACCCCTGTCCCGTCCTGCAGGCCCCGTGTCCCGTCCCGCTGACCCCTGTCCCGTCCCGCTGACCCCGTGTCCCGTCCCGCTGACCCCTGTCCCATCCCGCTGACCCCTGTCCCGTCCCGCTGACCCCTGTCCCGTCCCGCAGGCCCCGTGTCCCATCCCACTGACCCCTGTCCCGTCCCGCTGACCCCGTGTCCCGTCCCGCTGACCCCTGTCCCGTCCCGCTGACCCCTGTCCCGTCCCGCTGACCCCTGTCCCATCCCGCTGACCCCTGTCCCGTCCCGCTGACCCCTGTCCCATCCCGCAGGCCCCGCTGAGCCGAGGCGGCCAAGGCGCTTCCCGGCGAGATGGACTTTGCGCTGAAGTGATCAACGGGCAGAGAGGGGACATGGACGACGCACAGGCTGAGGTACGTGGGGAGCCCGGGCGGGGGCTGCTTGTCCTCTGAACAAAAATACCATCCTGAACAGAAACACCTCTTAAAGGCAAAATTAATGCTCTTTTCCCAATGTACCATCCATTTTACTAATAAAACTGTTCCAACCTTCAATAAACTGACAGTCTATTCCCCCGTTAAAATTGGGAACTTTTAACAAAAATTAGAGCTATTTAGAATTGCAAATGCCATACTGATGCTTCATTTTCTAAATTTTGGAATATTTATTATTACCAGAAAATTCACATTCTCTTTTAGATTAGAAAATTCGTGGCTATTGTTCTCAGGAACATCATGAATGCTATTGGTCTAATGAGGCAGCTTCGGGGCTGCGATAGCTGTGTGCTAAGGCTGCTGTCGACTTCTAAAAAGACAGCCCGGGTTCCTTTCTGATGGGAAGGAAAATTGCAGCTTCCCTGGCCCTTCGTGCCTGATGATTCACGTACGTAAGAATGTACCATGAGCAACCCATGCACAGATACTCACACGCCCTAATCAAATTATACGTTTGACACATTCTTAAAATGAAACTTTCTGAATGCAATTACACGTGTTAGTTGTGCTGTGATTCATATTCTGCTGGCTGGCAATGAAATGCCGCAGTGGGTCTGGGCTGCTCTTTGCTCTGCTCACCACGGCTCCTGCGCTGGAGAGCAGCCGTACCTACCGCTGTGTCCCCTGGTGGAGAGGGACCGCTTAGAGATACCACTTAGCAGGTATTTTCTAGTGAAAGTACTGAAAATTGTAAATAGGAGAAAAAACCCAAGATTTAAAACTTTTGCCAGACAGCAAATACCCAGAAAGAAGAGAGAGTGGGGCGGAGTGCTCGCTGTCAGCCCAGGTACCGCACTGCTGCTGCCCGGCTGGAACTTCAGCAGGTGACAGAAGCAGTGAAATGATTCATTCTGTAGTACACAAACACGTGTGTTGCTTTAGTTAATCCCTTCTAGCTGAAACTATAGTTCTGAATAGTGAGGAAGATGCTAGAAAGAACGATTCTCTGTTCATTTTTGGAAAAGTTACAAGTTACTGACACTGAAATACTGTGATGTTGTCTTGTGCTTTGTTCTCTCGGCAACTCCTTTTGGGCAAATCATTTAACCTCTTTTGAGTACTTCTCAAAACATTGAAAATGCCAGCATTTTTAGTTCATGTTGATGAACTTTGGTTATATTTATGCTTCAATAAATGCCACAAAAATAATACTGACAAGTATTGGAAAAGTTCTCTTCCAAAGCGGTGGTGAGGGCCCGGGTGGCGGTGACAGAGTGAGCGGTCCGCCTGGTCTGCGGTGCTCAGAGCAGACAGGGCGCGTCCCGCTCCGCGGGCTGAGGTGCCCTCTCACACCTTGGCGACACTTCTGTTATTTGTGGCCAGTGTAATTGGCCCTCCGTAACCTTATTATATTTATATATAATTAGAAAAAGATTAATTTCGGGATGTGACACTTTTTGGCCAGGTTAGAAAGCGTGCTTAATTAAAAATGCTTTGGAAAGGATTAATTGTCCCCAACTCTCTACTGTATTTTCCGTATTCATTCAAAATAGGAAACTCTAAGCAAATTTCATTAAATTAATGTTTGTTCCCTAAAAAAGGGTTCTTAATGGACATAAAAGCTACTCACTGTATCCCAAGACCAGCTTAAAAACATTGCAGAACCTCATCGTGGTACATCTGAAATTGAACAGGAAGTTTCAGTACTTGTGATACATTTTTCTTTAAGATCTTGAAGTAATAAAATTACTTTTCATAGTGTAACGCAGGATGTTTCACTGCGTGATGCTGACAGTGCTCCAGAATTCGTTACTGATGTGTATCTGTGCACTTCATTCTTCATTTTCCATGGACCTGCTCCTCATGGAGTCATTTACATATATGCAAAATGAGTGTTAAATAATCAAATCAGAATTGTGGCCTTTCTCACTGAGGTTTTACAAGTGCTAACGGTGGAACGGGGTGCAGGGCAAGGGGAGAATGTAGCCTTCAGCCATGAACCTGATTTCACGGTATTATGGTCCAGTTCTTTGTTTTGATGTTATTCTTAATTTTTATTGGTATTTTTACTAATTAAAAAACACCCAACAAACTAAACCATTCAAAATTTTTGTGAAACTTATCAGCTAATGATTTGGAGTGCTGAGAATGACGGTGAGAGCAGGACGGGCGAATAATTTACCGAAATCGGAGGAGAAGGCAAGAAGCTCGTTTTCTTCTCATTTAGCAATTAAGGCAGGAGTCTCTTGGTGCGTCGTGGCGGGCACAGGGAGGCGAAGAGCGGTGGGGTCACGAGGTGGGTGTTCGTGGGTGCACGGGCTGTGATGGAGCTCAGGAGCCGTTACGGCCGGTGCGGCGGGGAGGAAATGCCGCAGCAGGTTGGCCATGGCCGGGAGGCTGCAGCCCTGGTATTAGCCAGGTGGCCAGTTCCCCAGCTGCCGAGCCAGCTGATCCGCGGTGGAGCCAGACAGGGTGCCAGGTGGCCAGAGCCACCGCTCTGCATCCAATTAGCGGGGACGCTGATTGGAGCCGAGGGGAGCGGCAGCGGGAGGGGAGCGGCGCGCAGCCCCCGGCCCCACGCAGGCCCGGCTGCCTCGCCGCGCTCGAGAAAGCTGCGTTTTGTGAGCCTTTGGGTTGTTTTTTTAAGCAATAGAGCTGTGTTGATCTCCAGCGTGCCACGTCATGCGTGGTGGGTCCATCCATCCCAGAAACTGCCCGGGTTCCTGAACCTCTGGAGGGCGTCTGGGTGTTAACCCAGCCCGGGGACGCTGGCCCGTGTCTGGAACGGGTGGATCGCACCGGGCTATACCTGGATTACTTGACAAGAAACGATCCTCCACTCGGTCCTCATCAAGAATTTCGCATATAAGGGCAGTTTTCAGACTGTTTTTCACAGTATCACAGTATCACAGTATGTTTAGGATTGGAAGGGACCTCAAAAGATCATCTAGTCCAATCCTCCTCATACTATTTCAACATCTAATAGACTCAATTGTCCTTTAGAGGGTCTTTCACGTCAATGGATTTTGTAAGACTATTTTATTACACACACATTACTTAGGGGGTCTGCTTTTCCCACCCTTTAAATCTGTCACCAGTTTTCCATAGGCTTGAATGGAAGTATGGAATTCAATGTTTCTCACGATGATGTGGCTACACTGACGCGTTTCCTAGGACGGCTCTGAGGTGCAGCGGGTCTGGGCGCGGGGGCACCCGGAGCCTCGCCGCTCTGCCACGGGGCAAAGCCAAAGCCTGAACGTGTTTGGAGTCTTTTCCACTCCTTAGAAATCAAGTTGAGACACATAATAGAGAAAATTTGTCAGTTTTATACACCAGTTTTGGATAAATACAGGTCATCAATTTGTAGTGTCATGCATAAGAACTAAGGTATTAAAAAAATCAGGAAAGGGGGAGTATTTAAAAATTGAGCTCTCTTAGGCCTCTCTCCCAGGCTGAAAAGAGCGTTCCACCTTCAGGCTGGGTGCGATAAACACTTTGGAGTGGAGCAGGCCGACCGGCCGCCGTGAGATAATAGTTTATAGGAACGGAGCGGTTCGGCTGCGGCCCCGCGCACCGGGCGGCTCGGGAAGGCGCTCGCGGGCTGAGGCTGCGAATCACACTGGTACAAACGCTGTTCCACAGCCCGGGTACCAGATGTGTCACATCCGACTGCTTCGTTACACACCAGGGCGAGATCTGCGCGTGGCAATGATGAGCTGCGTGGGACAGAGGTTGTTCAGAGAGAGGTGGTGGTGATCTCACCCGACAGACGAAATGAAAAATATCAGCGCTCATTTCAACCTCTCAAAGGTTTGATTCAGTTAATTCATGTAGTACTTCTCTGTGTTAGATTTCTCAGTGATAAGATGGGAACAGCCGTTCCGATGCGTAACTCCTGGAAACCAGTGCAATACCGCAGCGTTTTGGATGGAGGGGCCGGTCACTGATGCGTCGCAATCCTGAGCAGACCCAGCGCAGCCCTGTGACCTCGTGTTGGCCTCTCTCGCCAGTTTCCATAGATGCACGATGGAGCTAACAGTGCTTAATTATCCACTTTACTAAATGGTGTTAAGGCTAGGGACAGTATGACCGTGTAATTACTCTTTGTAATGAGTCCTGAAAATAAGTGACTAAGAACCAGTAAATTGCAAAGCTGCTGTGTAAACTGTGTGGACAGGGTGGGACGGGGAGCGTGTCCAGAGGGTTGTGCAGTGCATGCAGCTGCAGCGGGTCACGCTGTCCCTGCAGCGTGTCCCTGTCCCTGCAGCGTGTCCCTGTGTCCCTGCAGCCCTGGACACCCTGCAGCGGGTCCCTGTCCCTGCAGCGTGTTCCTGTGTCCCTGCAGCGGGTCCCTGTCCCTGCAGCGAGTCCCTGTCCCTGCAGCGTGTTCCTGTGTCCCTGCAGCGTGTCCCTGTGTCCCTGCAGCCCTGGACACCCTGCAGCGGGTCCCTGTCCCTGCAGTGGGTCCCTGTCCCTGCGGCGTGTCCCTGTGTCCCTGCAGCGGGTCGCTGTCCCTGCAGCGTGTTCCTGTGTCCCTGCAGCGGGTCCCTGTCCCTGCAGCGGGTCCCTGTCCCTGTGGCGTGTCCCTGTGTCCCTGCAGTGGGTCCCTGTCCCTGCGCCCGGTGCGTGCAGCAGCACTGCACCGCCTCGCCCGGATTCCAGCAGCTCGTGGCTCTTGCGCAAGGCTGCAGTCCAGCGATGGCTGAGCACCATGCCAAGCTCTTTGCATCATCCGCTCTCCTCCCCCTCTCTCCACCGCAGCTGTGATAGTAACAATTATGCTGGGAGGAGTGTGTCTCTCTGTGGCATTTCTACCCATTTGATCCCTCTCACACAATCACAGGGAGGTGGGGTTTCTGTCTTGCTTACGTGTCTGTGTTTTTAAACCAGCCTGTCCTTGTGATGCGTGTCTGCAGTCGACATGCACCGGCCGGTCTGCGCCCTGCGCGGCGACTCCGCATCAGACCGCGGCAGCTCGCAGCTTGCAGGCTGCCCGCGGCTCCGCACCCGCCAGGTCCAGACAGCGCTGGCCCCGGAGCTCCCGCCGCGCAGCTCCAGGCTGACCAGGGGGAGGGAATTGTTCCTTCAGTGCGAGGGGACGCGGAGAGAGAAAAGGCCTCGCTGGTCGGGTGTCTGCGGGTCGGCGGCAGGACACGGGCTGGCCACAGCGTGGTCACGGCACCGAGCGCGGCACCGAGCGCGGCCCGCGCCGGAGCTGCTGCGGTGAGGGACACGGCACAGCCACCGCACACCTGGGGACACCCCAGCCCCGGCCAGGGCACAGTGAGCAAGCCCAGCAATTTTAGTCCCTGAAATCGATTTATTTTGAAAAGCAACTTAAAACATGTTTTTGCTTGCTGGCCACGTCCAGAAATGCTTCACCATCTCTGTCGTGTCCTCAGATTTTTGTAAAATATAAAAACCGAGGACTTTGTCCCTTTCTAATACAATTGCTTTTAGAATCCCTCCGTCATTTTGGACCAGAAGAAGGATGTTTCCATGTCAGCTCCCGAGGGCAGTTAATGAATGCCGTGGCACGCGTGGATGGAGGCAGCACCCACCAGAGGAAGAGGAGCAGGCAGAGAAAACAGTGATCAGCTTTACATATTTCCAAAAAAAGTCCCAGATAGGTCCTCCCCCAGAGATTTTTTTCTATTTTATTTAATTCTTCAACCTCTATTCGTGTTTCCACAGTATCATCAGGCAGTATTTACATTTGTTTGTTCGATATTAGAGTGTTGATGAACAACATGTGAAAGAACCAAACCCAAATTACTTCAACGTTATTATCACTTTGTCATTAGTGTAATTTGGAGCTTGTTTATCAACAATCTCACATTCTGAGATGCTGGTTCAAAGTCTGCTGAAGGAACACGCACCGGGAACCACGTCTGTGGTTGAGTCCAGCGGGCTGCCAGCACGGGGGTCACCGCGTCCTGTCCCCAAATGCCTGTGACACCACAGAACTTTGTCGTTATTTTGGTGGGGTTCTCGTTGTTGCTGCTTTGGTTTGGTTTGATTTTTATGCGTTTGTTTGGGTTTGGTTTTTACGCCAGACAGGAACGGCCGTGCCCATCGGCATCCCCAGCGCTGCCCCGGGGACACGCTGCAGGGACAGCAACCCGCTGCAGGGACACAGGGACCCGCTGCAGGGACACAGGGACACGCTGCAGGGACAGCGACTTCCATAGCATCAAATGATTCCTGCAACACTCTGAAAGGGCAGCGATCCTCATCATTTTAATAGTGCTTATCTGGGAATATTAGTGAGCGTTTCCTCCCAGCACCCCAAGGAATGAGCGGCCCCTGGGCAACCCGGTTGTTTGGAAACAGCCCATTGTAGCTGTGGTGTGTGGGGGGAGCGCGCAACGAGGGCGCCCGCTCCCGCTCCCGCTCCGTGTGCGCGCACACGAGCCCCGTCCCGCCCGGCTCCCGCCTCGTCTGAGGAGATCCAGCCAAGGATCGGGCAGGGCAGGCTGGGAGAGCTGCAGTGCTGCAGGCGACAGACCCCAAAGTGCTTTGCATTTGTTGTTGTTGCATTTGGAGGCACGGACTGGGTAATCTAATACGCCTTTTATGTCTTATCTTACGTTGTTTCTACAAGATTGTTTAGTGAGCATGCCACCTCTAGGCATTATTGAATAAAAGCATCGAAAATGGAACCTTAGGCTGCGTCGTAAGGAACAGAAGAGCGCAGGTCACGCTCCCAGCAGACCCAGGGCCGCCCGTCCGCGAGCACAAACAGCCGTGGTTTACTGCTCCAGTTACCCGCACCGGGGACGCCGTCCGCCAAAGGCACACGGTGCTTACATTGCTTATTTAAGACTTTACGTGTGAGCGTATGGTAGAAATACAAGGAGGAGTTTGGAAATATTGGTGGAAAATAATAAACATTTGCTTATCCCTATTGTCTTATTTACAGATGTGTGCAGCCGTAAATAACATCTAAATGTGTTTGTTTACATCCATATTGCATCTTACATCTGTTAATTACCGGGTTAAAATATCCCTGCCTCTGCCCATTGCCTGAGCAATTGTAGAGGGGTTTTTGGCTCACTAATTAATATAGATTTTTTTAATCTATTGAGAACGGGGCTGAAAGTGGAGTTAGCAAAATTGCCCTGTGGTTGGTGTATTTATTGTTGGCCTTCAGTGAATACCATCCACACGGTTTCAGTGCTTTCTATACCTTGCCGTGTCTGCTAAGTAGAATACAAAATGATATATAAGTATATATATATACAGTTAAATCTAGTTTTACTGCACTTTGGGGAAGATGGGGCCAACTCTGACCCAGTTTTTCACTGAAGTGATTAGCAGTTCTATATGCCTCAAACTGAAATACATTAAAAGGTGCTGCCTCGTTAAAGTTTTCTCTCTGGTGATCAGGTTTCTTTGCAAAGTCCGTGGTTAACCACTCAAAAATAGATTCGCTGACACTCACTAGGTAATTCCTGAATATTTAGGGCAGTCGTTCTTCTCATTTCTAGTTTTCAGGTTTGGGGACGGAACCTGGTGCAGGTAGTTACCGATTTGAACTCGCTTTGTTTCCACTAATGTTAGTGCAGATTTTGCCATGGGCCTCAGTGGGCAGAGCATTTGGTAAGGGCTTTGTCTGGACTGACCCTGGGGAGGCGTGCGGACGGAGCGCTCCGGCATGGCGCTCACCGCTGGCCGTGCGGACGGAGCGCTCCGGCGTGGCGCTCACCGCTGGGCGTGCGGACGGAGCGCTCCGGCGTGGCGCTCACCGCTGGGCGTGCGGACGGAGCGCTCCGGCATGGCGCTCGCCGCTGGCCGTGCGGACGGAGCGCTCCGGCGTGGCCCTCACCGCGGGGCGTGCGGACGGAGCGCTCCGGCGTGCCGCTCGCCGCTGGGCGTGCGGACGGAGCGCTCCGGCATGGCGCTCGCCGCTGGGCGTGCGGACGGAGCACGCCGGCGTGCCGCTCGCCGCTGGGCGTGCGGACGGAGCGCTCCCGCATGCCGCTCGCCGCTGGCCCGGCGCCGGCTCAGTGCCCGTGTTGGTGCCCGCCCGGCGCTTTCAGGTGTCCGGCAGAGCTTCTTTCCCTTTCCTGCCGTGTCGCCTGGATCTGGAGCTGAGGATTTGCTCAGCTTTAGCAATCCCATTATAATCAGAGCAATGCAATTTGCCTGCAGACAAGCTCTTAATGTCATTTTCAGTGATTATACCTGTGTTAAAGTTACAGTATTGGTTCAGAGCAATCTAATTATTTTAAATCATTATTTCAAAATAATTATAAACCAAATTGCCCATCCTTTTTAACAGAATTGCTTCTGATATCTTTTCCTCAAACACTTTTCTTCTCACCCTTGTTGTGCGGACGCAGCTCTGTCACGCTGGGCTCAGTGATGCTGCGCACGCCCGGCCAGCCGGGCCGCCGTCCGTCTGCGCGGAGCCGCTGCCAGGGAGCCGAGCGGCGCTCGGCTGTCCCGCAGCACAACGAGCACTAATTGCAATTAGCAGCTCTGCACAGCAGGGCACACACGGCCAGCACCTGCTGTATCGGCACCCACCGTATCAGCACCCACCGTATCAGCACCCGCCGTATTGGCACCCGCTGCATCAGCACCTGGTGTATCGGCACCCGCTGTATCGGCACCTGGTGTATCAGCACCCACTGTATCAGCACCCGCTGTATCGGCACCCGCTGTATCAGCACCCACCGTATCGGCACCTGCTGTATCAGCACCCGCCGTATCGGCACCCGGTGTATCGGCACCTGGTGTATTGGCACCTGCTGTATCAGCACCCACCGTATCGGCATCCGCTGTATCGGCACCCGCTGTATCGGCACCCGGTGTATCAGCACCTGGTGTATTGGCACCTGCTGTATCAGCACCCGCTGTATCGGCACCCGCTGTATCGGCACCCGGTGCATCGGCACCCGCCGTATCGGCACCCAGTGTATCGGCACCCGGTGTATCGGCACCCGGTGTATCAGCACCCGCTGTATCGGCACCTGCTGTATCGGCACCCGCTGTATCGGCACCTGCTGTATCGGCACCCGCTGTATCGGCACCCGCTGTATCGGCACCCGGTGCATCGGCACCGCGAGGCCGGAAGGTGACCTGGGTCTCCTGTCCTGGCTGGGATCCCTTTGACACTGTTCTTAAAGGTTCTTGTTCTTTGAGAAAAAGAGCTACTGGTGAAACGGTTTCATAGCACGAAAAGTGGATAGTTCAGTGGGTTTGTATTTCAGGGTGAAGAAGTGCTAAAGAATCACGCTGTGGATTTTACAGTAGGAAATAGATGCGCAGAAGTACAGACCATCGGGAAAACGGACCCGATCCTCGTTTCATTCATTAGTGTGCACAGATTCATCCTGTCTTCACAAATGTTCTGATGCCACACAGATGCTGTTTGGGTGGATGTATTCAGAGGAATAGTGACATCCAGTGGCTGCTCAGCCCGGCCACGGGAGCAGCAGCGTTGCAGCGGAGCGGCCGGAGCCGCGCGTTCTGTCCGTCTGCAGCAGATGGAGCTTTTGTAAACACGTGCAATGTGCCACCTCCAAGACTTCTGTGGTGGCCCAAGCCTTGCCAAGCCTTGCCCAAGCCTTGCCCAAACCTTGCCAAACCTTGCCCAAGCCTTGCCAAGCCTAGTCCAAACCTTGCCCAAACCTTGCCCAAACTTTGCCCAAGGCTTGCCAAGCCTAGCCCAAACCTTGCCATCTCCGCGCTTGTTCTGCTGCAGCCGGCGGTGCAATCACACAGTGTGTGCTGAGGAATTTCCGCGTGTTCTCTGGTGGTGGTGGGAGTTTTGGACATGACACCTGGTTTAAAATCTCGTTTTACCTCTCTACATGAGTCTTACTAAGTACATAAGCACTTCGGACAAGAGCAAAGCTGGCGGCTTTGTGTTTTGTTTCCTGCAGCAGTTGGCAGGTTAAGGGAGGTTTTAATGACGTGCCATCCATAGCTTTAGGATGCTGCTTGCCATGTGTTCTGGGAGCCGAACGAGACATTTCAGAGGAACCTCGCACAAACCCCCTAACAGCTCCTGGAAGAAGCCTTCTGATATTAAGCATACAAAGAGCTTGATAGAATTAATGGTGGCTCCCAGCGTGAACAGAAATAATTTCAGATCGAGTGCCTAATGTGCCTGTCAGTACTTCAAAATGAATGATTAAAGATAAAAATAGATTTATTATGTTCTCAATGGCATTGAGCCTCAGAGCAGCGGGAAATACGGTGTCTACTGGCGGAAAACCCCGGGTACGACTGTCCTGCTGCATCCTGAAAATGGTTTCACGGTGTCTGTTGAGCAGAACCAATTGCGTTGTCAGACTTGTAAATGTTTCCAGCCCTGATCGCAGTTCCAAGCAGCACCTGGTAAATTAGTTTTGACTCCTGACGGTGTCAGTCCCATGCGGTGGCGTCCTTCATGTTCCTGTGGGAGCTGCCGGTGACCCGCACGCGTGACGGGGACTCTGCCGGGGGGGCTGCCCCGAGCGTCGCCGCTGTCCTGCACCCCCCCGAGCGTCGCTGCTGTCCCGCACCCCCCCGAGCGTCGCTGCTGTCCCACACCCCCCTGGACGTTGCCGCTGTCCCGCACCCCCCCGGACGTCTCTGCTGTCCCGCACCCCCCCGGACGTCGTTGCTGTACCGCACCCCCCCGAGCGCCGCTGCTGTCCCGCACCCCCCCGGACGTCACCGCTGTCCCGCACCCCCCCGAGCGTCGCTGCTGTCCCACACCCCCCCGGACGTCGCTGCTGTCCCACCCCCCCGGACGTCGCCGCTGTCCCGCACCCAGCACAGCCCCAGGGCGGCCGCCGGGTCCCGCTGGTACCTGCGCTGATTCCGTTGGCGTCGCCGGTGTCACCCGTCCCAGTGAGACCAGCATGTTTCCCGTGTGACCGCATTTGTCATCACAGCGTCCACCTAGCAAAACCATTTCTTATAAAATAACTGTATTTCCCTTGTTTCTGCCTTGTGGCTTAGTTTTGGACAAATATTGCCAGAAATATGTATAAAAAATTTCATAGTACCAGTAACATAAAAATATTGCCACAGTACTATCGGAAGCTTTAAACACATCCGCTTGTAAATAATTCACACGACCGGCAGCTCCACCATGAGCATCCTCAAGGTTTAACAAAAACTCCTTTGCAAAATACCCGCCAAGAAGACCCCTCCATCTCACCCGCCCAAAGGGCCAGCGCTTTCACTCTTTACGGGCACGTAATTTATCCAAAGAGCGCTGAAGAGTTAACAGCTCTTGTAGTTAAATGCGTAATTAGCAACTAAAGAGTAAAGTCAGAAAAATGCAGTTCATTATTAGTCAGGGTACTGAGCACATTTCACTTTGCTATGGAGAGTAATACATTTATATTAAGACTTCAGTTTGAAGGTTCATGGGTCAAGATTAATCAGTCGCGACCTTGCAACACAGCTCTTATCTTCATGGAGTAACAGCTGAGTAAGGGAATCTGAAACAGGGGTCCATACATTTATATACAGCTCAATCTGATTGAATGGTTAGCATGTAATTGAACAGCAAAGCTAACATTCCTTTTCAGAGGAAGAATTAAAGCCCTTTGGAAAAAGAGAGGTGAAACACAAGTAATTTTTCAGTGGAAGTGACATTATGAATTGGTGTCCAGCATGACTGAGCCCGATGGTTGTGGGGTTCCTTCCTACTGCGATTCTTTCTCCAGAGCGGTTCTTCCTGCTTGAAATACTCAGCAGAGAAGGACACAAATGTTGACGTTTCCAGCTGCCAGGTGCTTTGGTAACAAAGCTGTGCATTGCCAGGCAGACAGTGTTGGTTTCTGCAGGGCACCTCTGCTGCCGCAAAGGCAGATGTTCTCTGCGCGGCGTGCTGGGGGGCAGCAAACCGGCTGTACCGCCGAGGCTTGTGCCGTCACCTCGCGGCTGTGCCACGGAGGGTTGTGTTGTCACCCGCGGCTGTACCGTGGAGGGTTGTGCCATCACCCCACGGCTGTACTGCGGAGGGTTGTGCCATCACCCTGTGGCTGTACCCTGTACCACGGAGGGTTGTGTTGTCACCAACAGCTGTACCACGGAGGGTTGTGCTGTCACCCCGTGGCTGTACCCTGTACCGAGGAGGGTTGTGCTGTCACCCCGTGGCTGTACCCTGTACCGAGGAGGGTTGTGTTGTCACCCCGTGGCTGTACCCTGTACTGCGGAGGGTTGTGTTGTCACCCACGGCTGTACCCTGTGCTGCGAAGGGTTGTGTTGTCACCAACAGCTGTACTGCAGAGGGTTGTGTTGTCACCCGCGGCTGTACCCTGTACCGCGGAGGGTTGTGTTGTCACCCGCAGCTGTACCCCGTACCACGTTCTCACACCGGTGCGCGTTGTTTCAGCCCAAGCTGTGATTTCTGCTGTCTTTTTGTGAGGCCACTGAATCACGTATATTCGTACTAAGGTTTGTAATGTTGTTTTGAGAAAGGAGCGCTGACCTCTGGCTCGTGTCGTCTGCCGAGCTCCCCCCGAGCTTCGCCATCGGGTCTTCAGGGATAATGAGGTGGAACAATTTATTAATCTGTCATCCCTGAGCAAATGAGTTACATTTGTTTTGAAGCCTTAATGTAGTGGTCGGAGGTTAACACCTCGGAAAATCCCGGCGGCTTTTCTCTTCAGGTATGAATAAACCAGGGTCTCACCGGCTTACCGCGCATCGAGGAACATAACATGTGAAATCTGTAATTAGCGTCAGAACTTTTCGTGGGGTCAAGAGCTCCCTGATGGCCTCGGTGCTGCGATCCGCTGCACCTACGGAGTCCACACCGACCTCAGCTCTGCCCGGCGCTGCGTTTGCAGGTTCACATCTAAATCGGCACCCAGCACAGACCTGGCGTCCTGTGTCTAAATAGCAACAAAGATCCCGTCAGTGTCTCCTGGCCTCCCACCAGGCCTAGTTTTACCAGGAATTAAAAAATATAAGAGATAACAAACTTGCAGGTTCAGCCCGTGGGTACAAAACGCCTGGTGACCCAGTCCAGGGCAAGCACATTGATTGAATCCTGGGAGCGAGTGCTTGAATACCAGGCTACTTGCATTTTAAATCTCTAATTCAGAGAGAGCAGCTTCAATGAAGAGTCCTACCTATCAGTTTAGACGAGAGAGCAAGTCTAAGCTGCGGTACTGCCGACACCACTATTACACTGTGATTAAAATATGGCTTTTGATTAGTAAACAGATGGATTTTAATCTGCGTCACGAGCCTGGGTGAATTTGTTGCCAGTTCTTGAAGCGATTTGTGTTCTTGGAATCAAACTGCCAAACAGTAACAGATGTGAGAACATTGAGCTGTCAAGAGCTTAATGAAGTAAAACCGAGATCACTAACCAGTTTTAGAGAAGGGTTAAGGGGATCCCTTTTCGAAAGCTAATGATTTAGGACAGCACACCTGTCGTTAGGCAGCAGAAGATACCAAAATTAACCATTGTCTCGCATGAATTCTCATTCTGCCACATGTGCTTGAAATGATAGACAGAGTTGTACCTCAGAATTAATTGTGCTTTCAACTCTGGAAAAAATGGGGGGAAAAACTTGATCTAGGGTTGTTAAAAACAGTTGAAATCGCTAACACAGCATGGCTTGCATGGTTATGAGACATTGCCTGTTAATTCTCAATGTGAAAAGACACGTTGGTACCCAGAATGCTGGTGGTTGAAGCGCGTGGGGTTTGGGGGGTGAGCAGAGACCATTTGCGTGTGAAACGCCTTCGTTACGTTGTCCTGAACGGGACGGAGCTCCACGCGCATGACGTTCCCGCTTCGGCAGCGCTCGGCGGGCGCGGACGGGGGCTCAGCCGAGGCGGGAGCCCTGAGCCCCCGACCCGCAGCTGCCGGAGCAGCCTCTGTGCCCCCGGCGCAGCTGGGACACCGCGGCTGGAGCGGACACCGACACTCGACACGGGCAGTGCCTGCTTGGTCCTGCCGCTGGGAACCACTGAGGTTAATCACCAATCTGCAGTAATCCCGTTGCTGTTGTAAAAATAGCCATTGTGAGAAATCGGTATCTGCTGGATTAAAATGGCCTTTTCCGAGCACTTGGCGGCGAGCGGGGCGCCCTGCAGTCCCGCAGAGCCAGCACCAGCCTCCCCAGGCCCGGCTCTGGAATGAGCGCGCGGGTGTTGGGCATGGAGCCATCTAGGAACATAGATAGATAGATAGATAGATAGATAGATAGATAGATAGATAGATAGATAGATAGCTACAAAATAACGCTCTGTGTGAAACAAAATTCTGCTGACAGAAATGCAAGTTAAAATTTGTGTCTAAAATAGTCTTGTCTCAGTGGTATTTCCTTGAAATCCTCCAAACCCATGTTTCTGCAATGTCTGCATCGCTCCGGGCAGCCGCTGGCCACGGGTCCTGGTGACGGTGCTCGCGGGCCGGGGTTCTGCACAGGTTCTGCGTGCCAGGACTTCTAGTCACGTATTCTCGGAATCGGTGGCCTGCCGCTGGCGCTGTGGCAGCTTTGAACGGCGTTTCAGCGGGCCGGGCTGGCGGTCAGATCACGGCAAGGAGAGAAGATCCCGTCCAGTGTCTGTTTCTGTGCAGCCAGCATGCGCGCCTCTGGCCCCAGGGCTGTTGGCTGAAAAGCAGCTTTATGAGCCTTGGGAGATTGCTGCATTTTTACAGGAGATTTGGGTGAATGCATCACTGCCTCCATAGGAGCTTTTTATCATTTAGCATCCTACTGATGTCTGGTTTTCCTCTCTGCAGGAATCCCGCTGCAAAATGACTGTAAATTACCAGGCAGGAGTCTTTGATCACTCACCAATTATCTCTCTTCCTTTCAACATGTAAAGCTCACTCTATGAGGTAACTCCCGTCATTTCAGTAGAGTACCGTTTGAAATCAGCAGATTGGGAACAGGTTACCTGTTCCTCACCCCTGAGCGACACGTTTCCTCGGTGGTTCTTCCGCAGTTCTGTCCGTCCGACGCGAACACGAGCGGGTGTGCGGGCGCGTTGTGCTCACACCGCGCTGCGCCGCACGCGCCGCCCGCGTTTGGAGCTTGTTTAACGGGACAGCACAGACTGGAAGGAATTGGTTCTTCAACATCGGCATTCCACACGTTTAAACAGCTTCCCTCTACAAACTATCGTTGAGTTTTAGCGTATTCTCAAGCTCTCGTCTTGTCCTAAGCTTGGGACTCCTGTCTCTCTAAGTCTGCGCCCTCTGCCCGATCCCCCCAGAGGAACGTGTCCTCGCACTCCCCTCCCCAGCGAAACACTGCAAAGTTCAGCTTCAATCTTGCTCTACTTATGTTAAACCCATACAGTGATTTTTATCTCTACCATGAGCTTTCTGACTCTCCCGCTCCCAAAGCAGCTATCTGAACCGAACCAATTATTAACTATTTATATTACAGTAGCTACTAAAAAGGGGGACACACACACATTAGCGTGGGTGCTGCTGGAACAGACAGATCTTGTCACAAAACAAGCGTTCAGGAAGTTACCGGTTGCCATGCGAGTGGCAATGTCTGCACTTGACTCGCATCTTTACATTGGAAAATGAATCTTACCGTTTTTATAGTGTGGGGAGTACTCGCAGTGGGTCCGTTACAGGGGATGAACAAAGAGCATTTGGGAGTGGGAGCCACTGGCTTCTTTCCAAGGCGGTGGCACCGGTATCGTTATGAGAATGTTGCTTTGGTTTGCTCCCTTGTCAAGAATCGACTCCGTGCAACCACCATTTTACGCTCTGTCTCTGGGGGCCAAGCAGATGCAAGTTGCTGCAGCCTGGGATGCGGGCGGCCGAGGAGCAGCAGGAACAAGAGCCAGCTAAGCAGAAATATTGGCCTACATTTGTTTCTCCTCCTGGTGGAAGGCACGCGGGTTTCTATGGCAACTCATGTTTTCTGTTCGTCAGCCCTACTGACTCACTTCTGGGGGAGCCGCGGAGGAGAGGGCTCGTTCCGCCGCCCGCCGGGGCTCCTGCCCGCAGCCCCGCTCGGGCCGGCGTCTGCAGCCCCCAACGGGCCACGAGAACAGGCCGCCAAACGTCACACATCCTCGTCCTCTTGAAAAGTCACTGGCAATAGGCTGAGTTTGTCTGCTTGACAGGGGGACGTCAGCCCAGCTGAAGCACTGGGACGCGCTGGCTGGCTCTGGTGCAGCACAGAACACATTTCCTCCTCAGTACCTTTCTGGTCACAACCCTTTTTTTTCAATCTACTACCTAATCTTGTCCTTTACTGACATATTAGCCCGCCAGCCTGGCTTCAACAGCTATATCCCAATGGCTTCCCCCACCCTGACCAGCGTCTGTGAACTATTTAATCTATGGGTTTGCGCATCTTGAGGCTCCCGGCTGAGAAGGTGGGGAAGGGCCCGCGCCCCGTGTCCCAGCTGAGCACCCGGGGCCTCAGCTGCACAGCTGCCCGGGCGCACGGCTGGGTCTCCCCGCAGAGCCCAGGGTGCTGAGTAACCGTTCTGCCTTGGGGCAGAGCCTCAGCCGCACAGCTGCCCGGGCGCACGGCTGGGTCTCCCGCAGAGCCCAGGGTGCTGAGTAACCGTTCTGCCTTGGGGCAGAGCCTCAGCCGCACAGCTGCCCGGGCGCACGGGCTGGGTCTCCCGCAGAGCCCAGGGTGCTGAGTAACCGTTCTGCCTTGGGGCAGAGCGGGCGCCCGGCAGCCTCTGTCGGGCTCTGCCGAACCTCCTGCTGTTGTGTCCGAGAGCCGCCGAGCACTCGCACCACCAGCAGCTCCTCTGAAGCTTTTCCTTTTGCCTAATCACCAACATATGGCACACTTTAAGGGAGATTATCTTTACATTGTTAGCCTTAAAATGCAGCCGCCTTCCAGCTTTACAAGGTCACAGCAGCTATCCGGTTAAATGGTGGAGCAGAAATAAAATGTTAACGCAGCATGACCTCGGTCAATCAGTTAATCTTCCTCTACCCTGTTTACTCCAGCAAAACAAAAATCCATCTTCACACACTGAAAAGTGCTTTGAGATCCTGGGGTGAAAGGCACTTCATAAGCCAGAGTATTAATTATTTAAGCCCTGCTTGGTACTGGAGGGAATACAGATGAATTTCCGAGGATGGTGTGATTGTTTATGTGCAGCTGCTGCTCGCGGTCACACACGGTGCAGCGTGCACGAGGTGCTGCTGCTCGCTGTCACACACGGTGCAGCGTGCACGAGGTGCTGCTGGTGCTCACGGTCACACACGGTGCAGCGTGCACGAGGTGCTGCTGTTCGCGGTCACACACGGTGCAGCGTGCACGAGGTGCTGCTGTTCGCGGTCACACACGGTGCAGCGTGCACGAGGTGCTGCTGGTGCTCACGGTCACACGCGGTGCAGCGTGCACGAGGTGCTGCTGGTGCTCACGGTCACACGCGGTGCAGCGTGCACGAGGTGCTGCTGGTGCTCACGGTCACACACGGTGCAGCGTGCACGAGGTGCTGCTGCTCGCGGTCACACACGGTGCAGCGTGCACGAGGTGCTGCTGTTCGCGGTCACACACGGTGCAGCGTGCACGAGGTGCTGCTGTTCGCGGTCACACATGGTGCAGCGTGCACGAGGTGCTGCTGGTGCTCACGGGGGGTCTTTTCTAACATTATGTTATATGTATGTTATGTTATGTTATGTTATATGTATGTTATGTTATGTTATGTTATGTTATGTTATGTTATGTTATGTTATGTTATATGTATGTTATGTTATGTTATGTTATGTTATGTTATGTTATGTTATGTTATGTTATGTTATGTTATTGAGGTTTTATTTTATAGTGCCCAATATTGTCATTCTACTGCAAGCACAGAGTGTGATTTTTAGAGCTGCTGTTCCTTAAAACCTGTTTTTGCTATGATTCCATTTTAATGTGGCCATGTATTCTGATACAGAAATGTTCAGTAAAAGCATGAGCACATACAGACAGAAAGGGAAAATTTTCTTCTTATGAACCATAAAGGTGGCGATCATAAATCTAAATTAAACCCTTTTTAAGAACTTTTGTCAAATTGAATGGGCTTGTGCCGTTCAGAAACTTCTATTTCCACACATACATATTTTAAAACACATTTAAAAATAAAATAGCACGTGGACACATTCGACTGGCTGTTCGCACTGTCGTTGTGCAGGCACTTCAGTCTCTGAAGAGTTTAATATGCTCCTGTGTGGGTTTAAGTCATGTACAGACAATGGCAGGTATGGCCCGGGCGGGGGCGGCCGCAGCGGGGCAGCGGCCCCGGGAGCGGCCCCGGGCTGCGGATGCGGCGGCGGCCCCGGGGATGCGGCGGCACCGGGGATGCGGCGGCGGCCCCGGGGATGCGGCGGTGGGACCAGGGATGCGGCGGCGGCCCCGGGGATGCGGCGGCACCGGGGATGCGGCGGTGGGACCAGGGATGCGGCGGCGGCACCGGGGATGCGGCGGCACCGGGGATGCGGCGGCGGCACCGGGGATGCGGCGGCACCGGGGATGCGGCGGTGGCACCGGGGATGCGGCGGCGGCACCGGGGATGCGGCGGCGGCACCGGGGATGCGGCGGTGGGACCAGGGATGCGGCGGCGGCCCCGGGGATGCGGCGGCGGGCACCGGGGGCCCTCTGGCGGCGGCGGCGGGTGCGGGCGGTGCCGAGCGGGATCCCCGCCACAGCGCCCGGGGGAGCGGGGCTGTCCCCGGTGTCCCCGGCCGTGTCTCCGCAGTCTTGGCACAGCAGCACCGTCGGGCCATCGTGGGTGCGGAAACCCCTCCGCGGTTCCGCTGGCCCGGCGGGGTCGCTGTGCGCTGCACGGCCGCCTTCGCCACGGTTCTCCCGTTTGGCACAGATTGTGACAGTCACGAGGTGACTCGAAGCAATGTAGAGGCAAATCCAGTTCTCAGTGGAGAACACTTGGACTTTGTGTATTGGGTAGATAAAATTCCATCATTCTGAGCAGGCATTTCATCACAGCAGTTTGCAGCAGACTAGGACGACGTGTTTGGTGTTGGTTTCTTAGTCAGCTGTTGCTCCCCCAGCCCAGACCTCAGCATGTAGTCTCTGGACTTTGGATGGACCTTTTCGCCCCTGCTATTTCCCAACAACTCCAGAAGCACCCTCTGCAGCCAGCTGCAGCCTGTCACTGCCACACGGCATTTCCTTGTTCTGTCGGAAACAACAGGTCGGGCTTTTACCTGCTTGCAAATCCGTACAGCTAATATTAACGGCCGTGCGCTTTAGCACAGCCCGCATTGGAAATTCAGCTCTGGGCCTGAACAAACGTCCAGGTTGCACGAGGCTACAGATTTAGCAGCGTGCTGTGAAAAGCCAGCACTGGGTGCGATCGGCGGCTGCCTGGGGATGTGAGGCTGATATGGCAATAATAGAGATTTTACTAATGTGTATTGTATTGCTGTGATTGACACTACGATGTTGTACAGAGCTTTGGTGTCCACAAACGGAGAGTGAGGAAAAAATACTTTTAGTGCTTCTGGGGGACTAAAATAATATATGTGACTTAAAGCAGCTTGCTGTGTTTGGCTTGCCCAAAGCTCTGGCAGACAAGTGCATTGCGAAGTGTCAGCAGTTTTGTGGGAGGAAGCACAAGGTACTTGTGCACAGTCGGTTCCCTGAGCCGCAGGGAAAGCCGTGAGGAGGCCGAGTGGCTGGAGGCTGGACTGGGGCTTCTCCAAAGCAAAAACCGAGCCGTGGTTTACCGGAGGTGCAAACAGCCACCGGGACGAGCGGGAGAGCCCAGTTCTGCTCGTGGGATTTCCAGATGCCAGGCAGGTGTTCTCCAGCAGATACACCTGAGCACAACGCAGCGTCCTGGGGCCGGGCCAGAGGCGCTGGGCCAGTTCGGAGGTCACTGGGTAAACCCAGGAGGGATGTGGAGTGTCCGAGACCTGGAGAACCCGGCGCTGGCTCCTCCCGGCGCTGCTGCGGGAGGAACAGGGAAGTTTTCAGATGTATCTGCAGGTCTGTGCGAGACCCATTCATCACGTAAGTCCTGCCTAACCACTCTTCATGATTACATATTTACAGTGAGAATTTATTAATCATTAAAACTGTAAATAAAAGGATTACAGAGAAAGTCAGAATGGTTCAGTCTGGAAAGAGCGCTCATTATTTTCACCCTTGTGCGTTTTTCTGCATTCACTACTTGAATTTCAAAATAAAAATATTGAGATAAAGTCCCGCATCCGCTTGAGTACAGTTGGTGTAATTTTTTAGTTTAAGCAGGTGCGAAAACATGAGGCAGTCACGTACTCCCGGAGACTCCAGGTTCATTCAAAGGCCCGAAGTGAAAAGCTGTTTATTCCCCGTTTCTTTGCCTTTGCTCAGCAGACAGGGCTCGGCTCTTCCTGCCCGTGCGGCCACCGCGCCGGCGACACCGCAGAGACTGAGTCCCAGCCCCGGCACCGGGAACAGCTGGGAACCGGTGCTGCTGGACCAGCCCACGGACAGAGCCGGGGAAGAGGAGCCGTGCCCCCCGCGGAACAGGCACAGCCGCTGGGTACAGGTCTCCTAAAGGGTGTGCAATTAAATAAACGCATTTTGTTTTCTTGGCTCCGGGGTATTTGGGGAAACGCAGCCGTGGAGGCGGGGGCAGCAGGCGTGTCCTGCCGGCCGGGGCGCGCGGCTGCTCCGCGGGCTGTGCGGGACTGCGCGCGGCGGAGCCTGGGCCGGGCCCCGCTCGGGCAGCAGCGCCCCGCGGGAACCTCCTCCGAGCGGCGGGCGCCGGCTGCCGCTGCTCCCGGGAGCGCCGCGGGCGGGCGGCGGGTGGGGCGCGGCGCGGGGCGGCCCCTTTAAGGCGCGCGGCGGCGGCGCGGGGCGCCCATGTGGAGGTGCTCCATGCCTTGTTGTCCTCCGCGCCCATTGGCCCGCGCCGCGGTGACATATTGTAATAGGCCGCGAGCGCACTGCGGGGGGAGGGTCGCCCGCAAAACCCGGTGACCGGAGTCCTCCGCCGCCGGTCCGGCCCGCGCTCGGCGCCCTCCCGCGTCCCGCAGCCGCCCCGGGGCGCGGCGGCATTGGCAGCCGCCCGGTGCGGCCGGCGGGGCTGAGCGGCCGCCCCCGCGCGGCGGAGAGCCGGGCCGGCCGCTGCGTCCCGTCCCGCCTCGTCCCGTCCGGGCGGCGCCCCGCACTCCGCCCCGCGTCTTGCCGCCGCCCGCCGCGTAGTAGCGGGGCCGCGCCAGCGCCCGCCTGTTGTGTTTCTGTTGCCGCCCGCCATCTTGTCGCCAGCGCTGCTGCCGTCGGGCGAGCCGCGGGGCGGCGCGGCGCCTGCGGCCGGGCCCGCCACACCGGGGAGCGGCGGCGGCGGCCGGGGCCCGCGCCATGAGCATCGAGACGCTGCTGGAGGCCGCGCGGTTCCTGGAGTGGCAGGCGCAGCAGCAGCAGACCGCACGTGGTAAGGGGCCGGCCGCGCCGGGGCCGCCGCCTGACAGACCGCGGCCGGCCGGGGGGGCGCGGGGCGAGGGCGAGGGCGGCGCCGGGCCGGCCGCGCCGGCAGCTCGGGACACGCGGGCCGGGGCGCGGCGGGGGCGGCGGCGGAGGAAGCCGCGGCGGGCGGCTGCCGCCGCGCGGGGCAGTGACAGGGCGCGGAGGGGGGGCACGGGGAGGAGCGCGGCGCCGCCCCGGCGGGGGCTCCCTGCGGGCGGGGCGGCCCCGGGCGGCCCCGGCCCCGCTGTCCCGGCCGCCGGGGGGCACCGGCCGCCCCCGCCCTTGCCGCGGGCGCGCGGCCGCCGCGCTCTGCGTGTCCGCGCGCCGCGGGAGGGGCGGGGGCGGCCCCGCGCCGCGTGACGCGCCAGGCGCCGCCCTCCACCACGTGCGCGCGGCCCCGCCCCGCCCGCGCGCGGGAGCGGCCCCGCCCGCCCGGCGGGAACCCCGGCCCGGCCGCCCCGCGGGACGCGGGTTCGGGGCTGCCCGGGGAGCCCCGCGGTCCTGACCCGCCGGGCCCAGCGCGCCTTGTTGCCGCCGGCACCGCCGCCCCGGCCCTGGGCTCCCGCTTCCCGGGGTCGGTTGTGCTGCGGCAGCGCCCCGGCCGGGCGGCAGCGCCGGCTGCTGACGGCCCGGGAAGGGCCGTCCCGGTGGGGTCGTTCCGCTCCGTTCCGCGGCTGCGGGGGGCGGTGGAGCCGCTGCAGCATGAGCTCAGTGACACCGCGCGTACCTGCGCGGCGCGGGGGGGCCGCTCTTTGTGCGGCGCTGCCGCCGGAGCCGCACACCCATTGTTCCGTGATGAGTCATGCAGCAGATAGTGCGTGTTGTGAAGCAAGAGAGCCCGGGGACGTGCAGGGCAGGCGGCTCCGAGCAGCAGGCGGGCCCGCGGGTCTCCCGCTGCAGCGGCGCCCGGCCCAGCCCCGGCCGCGCGGGCGGGAGCAGCCGCCGCACCCGGGCAGGGCGGGGGCAGCTCGGGGCCGGTTCGGCACCTCCTGGGCAGGCGTGCGCAGTGGCCGGTCACAGTCACGGCTCCGTGGCTCACAGGTGCTCGGTGTGCTCTGGGTGTAGCAGAGGTTAAGCACTGGAGAGCTCATATTAAGCAGGGTTGTTTATTATATTTTCTGCTGCTAGAAGAGATTTTAATTATTATCCAGCTTCCTCACGTTACGAGAATATTTTGTAAATGGATGCAACAAGTGAGGATCTGGGATACATGGGAAGAAGAGTTGGCTGCAGGGCAGGAGGGGCAGGAGGGACCCAGCGGCGTCGCGGTGGGCGAGCTCTGGAGGCGGAGCTGTTTCCGAGCCGGGCGCAGGACAGGCAGCGCACCAAACCAGCCCTGGAGACGCCGCTCTCTACCAAAGGCCGCTGCAGGTGGGAGCTGCGGGGTGAGCTGCGCGGCGCCGGCGCGGGCTCCCTGGCTGTGACCTCTGTGCCTGGGACACACGCCGTCACCAGTTGTGCTGCCCTGACACGTCGGGGCTGCCCTGGCTGCTGCAGCAGCAGCGCCGGCGCAATCGTGGCTGCCCCAGGGAGGTCCTGGGCACCAGGAAGGTGTGTGGTGTGAGAGGGAGGAGCCCGTCGCTCGAGCTTCAGGTAACAGGAAGATGTCAGGGAGAGCACAAGCAGAGAAGTAGCCGGGAAAGACTGTTTAGGCAACAATAAAGTGTCTAGATTGGCTTCCTTCCCTCACCACCTTCTTCCGCTCCTTCCCCTTCTAACGTGTGCTCAGAGAAGCTTTACGGTCTGCATTACACCCACAGTTACACTGTGTAACTCCAGGGGTCCAGTCTGGCCTGGCAGCCGATCCAGTCTGGGAACAGCACTAAACGTACAAAGCTGGTTGAGGCTGCTGGGACGGCTGTCGGGTGCTGCACACGCTGGGCTCGGGAGAGCAGGGCGGACGTGCTCCGGAACCTGCCGGTGGCTCCGGAACCTGCCGGTGGCTCTGGGGCGTTCCCCGCGGGCCTGCCCAGCCCATGGCCGGGCTTTCCCGCCAGCTGGCTGGGAAAATACCATAAATACGCACGCTGTTGCTTTTTCGAACCTGGGAGTAAAGGAACAAAAAGTCTTCCATTCAACCAGACGTTCATCGTTCTGTGTTTCTGAGGAAGAAAACTGGCAGAAGGAAAAGCCAGAAACGTTCTGGAGAAAGGAGAGCAGGATGCCCAGGGAGGGAAGAGGGCTGAGGTGCGGCTGGTCCTGCTCTTGGGGGTTCCCGGTGCTCGCTGCGGTGCTCGCGGAGCGTGTGGCACAGCCGCTGCTGCCGCGGGTCGCCGTGCCGCGGGTCGCCGTGCCGCGGGTCGCCGTGCCGCGGGTCGCCGCGCCGCCCCCAGCTGCTGTGTCCTGCTTTGCTCAGCAAGCGCTGGTTTCCACGAGGACACACGTGTTGTCCAGCGCTTCCAGACCCCGCACAAGTGCCGCGGAGCGCCCGGTTTCCTCACCGCAGCCGGTGCCTTTGCTCACGTCTGGTTTGGTTTGCGCAGGTACGCACGTGGCTTTTCTGGATACTTCAGCCTCTTCCACCAGCGGAAGATCAAACCATGTAGGCTTTGCTTTTCTTCACTGATAACCAGACCAAGCCCTGTTGTGCGTCGTTAGCCATCCGAGGGCCGTTGATTGCCTTGGGGAGCTGTTTGCGGTGCTGTTGGGCTGAACCTGCTGCGGCCGCTGACCCACAGCATGGTTCAAAATGTGTTTGCAAGATGTTTACCCAAAAGCCTGTTGAATACTGCATATTATATATATTAATATTTCAGAGAACATCATTTCAAACTGCTGAAAAGTAAATACATCAGCTCGAGATGTTCCCATAGAGGAACAGCCGGATGGGCCTGGTGCGGCCGTGAGCGAGACCTCGGGCCGAGGGCGACGTGTGGCGGGGGATCCTTGAGCTGCGCCCTTCGCCGCGGATGCCGAGTCCAGACCCTGCTCAGACACTCGCTGGAACGCGAAGGGCGCAGCACAAGTGGGTGGTTATCGCCCCAGTAAACTGGGAGCAAATGAAGTGCAGGCAACAAACTGAGTTGGAGGGAATTTTATGCTTATTAGTTAGCAACTACCCAGATACATCTAATGATGTTTACGTCTATAGAATCCTCACTCTTGTTGGACATGGAACTGAGTTCCTGCGTTTCCACAACAGAAACATTTCTCCTCTTTACTGACTTAAAATGCTGTTTCTTGGAGGCTGTTTTCGTCGCCCATCCCCGCCCGGTCCTGCGGGCGCGCTGGGTTTCGCTGCGGCTGCGCTGGGCTCGCGGGGCGCGCAGACGGTGTCGAACGGGTGCTGGTGAGGGGCTTGTGCACAGAGACGCGGGGAAAATGGAACTTCGGTGGTTTGGCTCATCCGCGCTCCTGTCTGAATGCGGGCAGACCCCTTGTACCTGACGACAGATGTTATGTAAATTATGGTACTAGTAATAATGTTATTTGGATCTCATTAATTTGTGGGGGAAAACCCAGCAGATTTGGGGAGGCGTGGGGAGTTGCTGTTGTGACACGAGCGCCATGGGCATGTGGACAGCGACAGGCGCCCTGCACGTGCGCTGTGTCGGCCACGTCCTTCAGCACTTCTGGTGGGTTTGGGGGTCGGGATTTTGAAGCACTTTGTCCACATCTGGGCTTTCCCGCTTCATAACGCTGCCGCTGTCCCTTTCTCTGTAGGCAGGTGGCTCGCGCGCGGGGTGTGTGTGTTTGCACGTGCACAAACCCGAACTGGGCTCCTTTTTCTGTCCCGTATTTGCAAACTCTGGAGTCATTTGACTCGAATTAGAGGATGGCTGGTTTCTTTGAGTTTAGGTTAATTCAAGAACGTTTCATCATCAGAGAAAACAAATGTATTTATAATTACAAGTAACTAATGTTTGTTTTCTTAGCGTTTTTCCCGTAGCTATTCATCTATGGCCCACTCAGCTTACATTCTCTGCTTTGCTTGATGCTGCTCAGTTATGTTTATAAGCCTCTCATTTTTTTGGACGTTGCCAGCGAGGGTGGTGACCGAACAGCCAGCAGGGTCCTGGTCTTCTCCCATCTCGTCCAGCTGCCGTTTGGCACACGTCTTAATTGCACGCGGTTGATAACGAGCGGAGTGGTGACCAGACGGGTTCCTGCGGCTGCCGGGCCGCCCACCCCGTGCGACACGGGTTACCTGCGGCACAGCCGCGGGGCGGGGCTGGTGCCTGGGGGAGCGGGGGACGGTGACTGGGGAGTGACACCAGCTGGGGTGACAGGGAAAGCTTCCGAAAGCTTCCGCCGCCTGCAGCGCGCTCCGATGGGCAGGTAGCCTTGGATTCCTGTCTCCTTTCTCCGGTAGGATTCTGAAGGGTGACCTGCACATTTCCATCCGTTTCCTTGAGAAAGGGCTGGCGGCGCGAGCTGGTGACACCGCAGGGCGGGGGCGCAGCAGGGGTGGTGTCCTCTGTGGGACGGGGGCTGTTACGTGGAGGGGTGTTGAGCGCACACTCTCACCTGACAGGCGGTCGCTGGCCGACAGATGTGGTTGTGCCGTGACTCGGTGCGTGCCGTCGGTGCGTAACCTGCCTCGGCCTCCGTTGCGGCGCTGCCTGGGCAGCGCTTCGCAGCGCGTGCGTCCGCGGGGCAGGACCTGCTGGCGAGCAGCGGGGTCCCTGGCACTCCGAGCGTCTGGGCTTTTTGTGCAGAGTTTGTTTATAATACGGTTTATTGAGTCAGCTCATGTTTACCAGTCCTTTCCAACCAGTATATTTAAAGCACATCCTTGTTCGCCGTGTTTCTGCAGACTTTGGTGTGTCCCGTTGTCCCCATGCGCACTGGGACAGGCGGGGTTGGATCCTGCCGATCCTCAGTGCCGCATCTTGCTCTGAACTGTGACACAGAACCTGCTCAGCGTGCAAATAGCTGCTTATCGGAACATGTTCCTTTGTCTCCCCGTTTCTCGCAGGTGCCAGGGCCGGGTGGAGGAGCAGGGGACAGCGTGGGGTGCCGCGGCAGCTCTGGCGGAGCGGGTCGGTCTGGGCGCCGCAGAGCCGGGCGTCCTGCGCCTCGTCCTCCGCTCCGCTCCGTCCTCAGAAAGGAGCCGTGGAGCTCTGCGGCGCTGCCCCAGCTCTGGCGGAGCGGGTCGGTCTGGGCGCCGCAGAGCCGGGCGTCCTGCGCCTCGTCCCCAGCTCCGTCCTCAGAAAGGAGCCGTGGAGCTCTGCGGCGCTGCCCCAGCTCTGGCGCTGCGGCACAGCCCGTGCGCGGCGCCCGTGCGGCTCGAGGGCACCGGGGTGGTCTCTGTGTGTATAAGGCTGCCCATGATGGATTTATTTTTTTAGCAGTTTTGATCTGTTTGCTTTTCCTTTGTAGTGCTGCTGAATCCTGGCCATTTATTTCTTGTGTCCGCTAAGAGTTAGTTGTAACTAAAATGCAACTAAGAGGACTATCTGGAGCTGATTCAGGGTTTCAGTTAAGCACTAGAATAGCAAATTAAAGCACAATGTAAATTATCCATAGAGATCTGAGAAGCTGTTGCTTTGAGAAACGTCTGCCAGGCATTATTTAGCGATGGTTGATTCTTCTTTGGGGCCTGGGAGATGAACGGCAAGATTTAAGGGTCTTTCCCACCTTCCTTTCTGCGTTCCAGGAGCGTCAGTGGTTTCGTTGAAAGGAAATACTCACTTCCTTGTCAGCCATCTGTCTCCATAAAGTGGGAGTAAAGGGTGTCGGCTCCCTAGATTTTGTCAGTCAAGACGATCACCGCGGTGTTGCCCCCGGGGACCATCAGCCGCGTCCCGACCGGGAGCCGCGCGTTTGGGGAGCGGTGCCGTGTCTCGGGGCTGCCGCGGTCCCCATGGAGAGCCAGCCAAACAACGTGGGCTCAGCAAAGGTGGCAGAGAAAAGTTGGGCTTGTGTTGTGCTGTTGTCAACCAAAGCTCAGAAGGGCTCAGAGAAGGGGTTGCGGTTTTGGAGGGCGCTCGGTCCTCAGCTGGTTCGAGGCAGCAGCGGGTGCCCGCGGCTCTTTGCTGGTGCCAGCAGCCTCAGGTCTGACTCAGGGTTTGCCTGGCTCAGGCTGGGCCTTGCTGGTCTCCAGTCCCGCTGGCTGTTCCCTTCCCTTCCTGCTGGTCCCCTGTGGCGTGCGGGACGTGCAGGAGCAGGAGCCGACCCGGCGCTCCGGCCTGCCCTTCTCCCAGCGCCCTTCTCCCAGCGCGGCCGGCAGCCTCGGGAGGGGACGGTGCCTGGAGACCCGTCCCCAGCGCTTCCAGGCGCGACTGCTGCGGTGACACTGAGGAACGGGTGTGAGTGAAATCCAGGGCGCTGCTCCCCGGGTCTGTGCTGGCTCGTGCTGTGCAGCGTCAGCTCCCAGGAGCACTGAGTGATTCAGGGAAACACTTCAGACTCTTCACAGAATCCCAGAGCTGCCAGTGCCTGACTGGAGTTAAGGGCTGTTCTCTGTCTGTTCCGGGGAGGGACCTTTAAGCGTACATAGAGTGTGCAAAGCACATGCTGCCGATGCATTCCGCGCCCTGGCGGTGTCCCTGCGCGGCCCTGCAGCCGTGCCGCGCTGCCGGTGCCGCGGGCGCCCTGACCCTGCTGGCGCGGCTGCTGCCTGTGCTGCAGCGCCGGCTGCTTCGGGCCGGCGGCGCGTCCAGGGCAGGCGAAAGGGAGGAGATAAACTTAAACCGGGCAGATTAGTAGGTAACAAAGTTAAGAGGGTATTCCTGGCCCATCAGGGCCCTAAAATAGCACCAGTCTGCTGGCCAGGAACACTGACCCTGTTTCTTGGTGTTCCTGAGACCAGCTTTGCTTGTTGTGGCTGGCGTTGCGGCTCTCCCGGCCCCGGCGCGCTCTCCCCGCCCCGGCCCCGGTGCGCTCTCCCTGCCCCGCCCCGGCCCGCTGTCCCCCCCCCCGGCGCACTGTCCCCCGGCGCGCTGTCCCCCGGCGCGCTGTCCCCCGGCGCGCTGTCCCCCGGCGCGCTGTCCCCCGCCCCGGGGTGCTGTCCCCGCGGCGCGCTGCCTCGGTGGCCCGGGGCCGCTCTGGGGACAGGCCCCTTGCGCAGGGACGTTCTGTGCCCTCCTGCCTCGCTTGTGCTCAGACCCGCGGGCGTTCGCAGGGCTGGTCCGATCCTCAGCCCCTGAGATGAGCGTGTGAAGGGTGAGTGGAAGTGACACGTCATTCGGTGCGCGCCTGCCGGTTCAGCCGTTCCTGGAGCACAAGAACATGCCCTAAGCCTTGTGTGCTTTTCCCAGGCTGGTTTTGCAGGGTTCTGCACGTGAAGGGATGATCCACACGAGTGTCGGGCGCATGGTGCACTGTTTGCTGTGCAGCGTTTGTATCTGTGAAAGAAAAGTGGGTGAACTCATTTCATATGGAAAAATAAAGAGCTCTAGGGGGCTTGTTTAGAGAATGTCCTTAGTTTGTTTGCAAGGTGTGGGCACAGAGTGAGCAGGAGACGGATCTTCGTAGCTCAGTGGCAGCATTTCCATCCTGACACGGTGTGAGTGTCGGGAATTGGCGGCTCAGAGAGCCCCCGGGTCCTCTCGCTGCCTGGGGTCCGTAACGTGGCTCCTTTTTGCCGTGGACAAGTCAGATGTGGAGGACAGGAGCTCACTGGTGTCAGATTCTGGCTAAAAACCCCTTGAAACAAACTCTTTAGCTCAAGGGAGCTCAAGATTTGCAAGACCAAAAGCCTTGTTGGCGGTTTGTCAGCAGCCCCAGGGCTGCACCTGCTCTGCAGAGACATTTACATAAATATTTCTGATCAGTAAGGCGGGCTCGTAACCGCGCTTCCCTGCTTCCCTGTTCCCTTGGCTTTGCCGACGATGAGGATGAATTGTTGCAGGAGTTCGCCGCCAGCCCCGCTCGTGCCGTGGGCGGCGCTGCCGCCAGCACGGAGCTCGGCTGCAGGTCCGTTCTGCATCCTCTGCTGTCGCGGCGCTGGTGCCGGGGCCGGTGCAGGTTCTGGCGTTGGCGCCCGGCTGCCCTGTCCCCGCACTCGCCCGGTCCCCGAGGCCACCGGCGGCGCGCTGCCCGGCCGGGCGCACCCGTAGGAAACACCGTCAGTCGGCAGGTCAGCGGGGTTGAGTTTCCTCGTGCGTCCTGTGCCAGCGCCATCACGTTGACTCTGGCTGCAGACCAAGCAGCAAAGTGGAGCAAAAGAACCGCAGACAAAGGGCTTTTATTTATGAGTTATTAATGCTGTTCAGTTGAACCAGTCTGAAATCATGGGTAGCTGGATTTATGTTGTTTACATCTGGGGATTCCTGCTGGGGTTTTTGCCACCCTGCTCTGCTTTCCTTCTTCCTTTAAGGAAATGTTGGTAATTATATTTTCTCAAAGTATTTCAGGGTAGAGAAACACTGCGTTCAGACTCTGAGCCCCTGTTCTGCAGTCAGGGGGATCTTGAGCTCGCTCACCCTCTGCCTTGCTGCTGCGAACGGTTGAATTAAAATTTTGGATTTGAGCCTTGGGCAGCCACGGGGAAGGTCCCGTCTGGATGTGAAACGCTCCCAGATCACTGGATTTCCCTGGTGCCTTCCAGTTCGTGCTGGAGCGGAGGGGCGATGAGTGGAAGGCGCAGCAGGGCTGGGGCACGGGACGGGTGTCCCTCTGTGTGACCTGAGCCTGCCATCTCCCTCCCAGAAATGTCACCAGCTCGCCCAGAGCCCTGGGCACGGGGAACGCCGGGGAGGGGCCGTTAATTGCTGTCGTGTTTTCTCTTTCAGAGGAGAATGAGAAGCACGAGAAGCTCCGACTGGAGAGGGAGCAGGAGCAGAAGAAGGCCGGCAAGGCCGGCGCGCCGCGGCTGAGCAGCGCCCTGCCCCCGGAGGAGCCCCGCAGCGAACTGCTGGTGCCCATCTCGCCCCCGGCGCCCCCGCCGCCCCCGCCCCTGCCCGCCCCCATCTCCGTCATCCCCATCCCTGTTGTCACCAGCCCCCCCCAGCAAGCAGCCCAGGCCGCGCTGTCCCCGCCGCTCGTGCAGCGCCACCAGCCCCTCGTAAGCACTCCCGGTGTCACCAAGGAAGGGCCGTCGGTCGCCCCGGTCATCCAGCGGCCGCCGGGCCCGCTGCTGCCGGACGGGAAAGCCGCCACCCCCCCGTCGGGCAGCCCGAAGCAGCTCCAGCACTACGCGGCGCCCGTCCTGGCCATCTCCCAGCACCATGTGGTCCAGCAGCCCATCCAGCCGCAGCCGCACCCCGGCGCAGCCCCGCAGCTCGGCGCCCTGAAACTGGCGCCAGCAGAGGACACGAAACCAAATGAGCAGAAGAAGAGACCTGGAGGGTGAGTGCACCTTGTGCGTGGAGGCTGCTGAGAGGGACCAGACAAAACTGCCGCATTGGCCTGGAGCCGCTACTGCTTTTGCAGAGAGTTGTCAGATCAGAAATGCCAAGATCCGTGGATGTTTGGATGTTTGTTTGGTTTTTTGATAGCAGGGTTTCTTAGCTTGGTGGTTTTTATTTTTCCCCCCAACTACACACCACAGGATTCTGTACAAGGATTTATTTTTGCAAGCCAGAGCTGTGTTAGGAAGCGAGTCCCCGCGCTGCCCGTCTGATCTCAGGTGGCATCTGCTGTTGTGTTTGGCGAAAGATCTGTGCTCGTGCTGGTCAGGGAAGTGGTGCAGCGGGGCACCAGGAACGTTCTGGAAAACTGGGATGTGACTGAAGAGGTTTTGTTTCTCAGGACAGAGATCACCTGAGCTGCTGTTTCAGTTTCTTGGTGCTGTAAGTGCTAAGGGCTCGTTCAAAACTCCTGCAGCTGGAAGGGACTCAAGGCTGTTTAATCTGTGCCCGGCCTCGCACAGGACTTGTGACTCTGATGTTGCTCCAGGTTAGTGTTTGTCTAACTTGTTCTAAAGGACTCTGGCTGGTGGAAGCTCAGTCTGCTCCTTAGACGGTTTTTTCCAGACCACAGTATCTTAATACATAGTCTGGTATTACTTCTCATGGACTGGGAGAACAGATGATTCTCTTCCTCAGAGCGAGCTGTGCCCTGTGTGCCTTGGCCCCTCACTGTTCCCCCGCGGGACCAGCGGCCTGGATCTGCTCAGTGCTGCCCTCAGGCCACCTGCAGCTGGCAGGTGCCTCCTGCACCGCTGGTGAACGTGGCGAGGGAGTCCCGTGGAGGCCGAAAGTCACTCCATGTGTGTTCCCCATTCAGTGCAATAAGGCAAAGGTACCTGGGGGGTCGGGGCCGGGCTGGGGTCTGGCAGGAGCTCGGGGCTGCCGCTGGACCCCTCTGTGCAGCCCCACGGCCGTGCCGGTCGGAGCCGGCAGCGCTGGGGGCCCTGCAGCCCCCTGGCCCCAGCCCCAGCAGGTGCAGCGCAGGAGCCGCACACGCGCAGCCCTTTCGGGTGGGGAGCGCGTTGGCCAGGGCAGCGTTGGCCTCGCCGCCTGCTCCGTCCTGCGGGCGCTCAGGATGGCGCGTCCTGCGGGCGCTCAGGATGGTGCTGTGTCAGGTCGGGACGTGGCAGTTCACTTTCCCCAGGTCCTCTGGTCCTCACGGCGTTTGCTCTGAGCTGTAGTGCAGAACCGCTGTGACCGGTTGTGAGACGGGCGCGGGGCCGCGAGTTGGTGCTGAGCCTCCCGGGAGCAGCCTCGGCGCAGGGAGCAGTGCTGGCAGTGTCACCTGCTGGGAGACGCAGGAGGTGTAAGATGCAGTGGTCAAAAAAAGGGGTCACAGTGTCTTTGGGGATGCAGAGATCCCAAAATACAAGAAAGGAACAGCAAAAGTAACACAGATAAGACTTTGTAAAGATAACGGCCTTTGTAAAATGCCAATATAATTCCTCTAAGATAGATTGTGATCTTCAGAGCTTGTCCATGAAACAGTCAGCTGCAGAAACGATAAGTGTATTTGTGCTTTAGCCAAGCGATGCTGCAGTGGTGGTGCCGCGGGGTGCCCGTGGGGCAGGTTTGGTGTCCGGGCAGTCCTGGCAGCGGCAGGCGGCCGGTGCCGCCGTCCCCGTGCCGGGCCAGCGCCTGCGCTCGGCTGTGCCCGCTGCCGGCGCTTCACCGAGCCGGGTTCCTGGAGCTCCTGGAGCAGGCTCGGACGCCTGCCTGGTGCTGAGGTTTCCCGAGGGGCGTTTGGACGAGTGACCCCCGGGGACGTGCTCCTGGTCTGGAGTCCCTCGAGACGTGAGCACAGAGGGGTGTCTGCTCCAGCGTGTCTGTGGGAAAGGCTGTCAAATGTCTGTTTTTAAATACCTGAACGTTTATTAAATATTGGGTGCCTCCTGCAATGCTCTCCTCAGTGTTGGTGTGTTTCCAGCCAAAGGCAAAGAGTTACTTTGCGTAGTGTATGCAAGATGTCTGAAATCTCCACGTGTCTACTGATGTACTTTATCACCACTATAGCTAAAAACCAAAGACAACATGGGTTAGTTTGGCTTTTCCTAAAAGTATTCCTGCGGTTTGGAGGGGGGACAGACCAGAACCCCAAACGCAGCAGCTCGCCCCGGTTCTTCTGTAGCCGTGACTGGAGGGTTCCCGCGTTACTTCATTCCATGTTTGTGCTCAGCTGTGTTACTTCAGGCGCAGTACAAAGCGAGAGCGGTTTGAAGCGCGTCCGCCGAGTCCCATACGCTTCAGTGTGAATGCGCATAGATCTCCGCAGCAGGGCAGCAGCGGGGCGGCAGCAGCGGGGCGGCAGCAGCAGGGCAGCAGCGGGATGTGGGCGCAGGGCAGCAGCGGGGCAGCAGCGGGATGTGGGTGCAGGGCAGCAGCGGGGCAGGAGCGGGGCAGCAGCGGGGCAGCAGCGGGATGTGGGCGCGGGGTAGCAGCGGGGCAGCAGCGGGGCAGCAGCAGCGGGGCAGCAGCGGGATGTGGGCGCAGAGCAGCAGCGGGGCAGCAGCGGGGCAGAGCCGGGCCGGCCGGGCTCACAGCGGTTCACACGTCGTGTCTTTCCCTGCGACAGGAGCCCAGTCTGTGCAGACAGACCCGCGTTGCAGCTGTTTGTGCGCAGCACGTGAGCAACGTTTATCCCTTGGAATACGCTTGTAACGTACAGATTTTGTCTTGATACAGGATAGGCAGAAATATATATGCAACTAATGTTAAACCAGCGATATCTGAACACCTCTCTTGATTTTTAATACTTACCTGTGTATCCTAGACACACACAGACTGCTGAAAGTACAGGTTGAATGGCAGTAGTTTTAAACCTGACACTGAGTTTATCTTTGTTCTGTTTGGGTTGCAGGGTTGGGACCAGGGAAGTACATAATAAGTTGGAGAAGAACAGGTGCGTAGAAAGCCAGGGGCTCGATGGTTTGTTGTTTTTCCAATTGTCATTCACGTTCCTCCTTTGGCCTGCAGTCTGTCAATGTTTCTTTGGCTTTGGTGGTTTTTTATTGTTTGTTTTCTAACAAATAACATGAACAAATTCTTAGTGACTTTTAGTAAATCTCGCAGTGTTGCTTTGCTTTCTTACAGCTCAGTTCTGAATTCTGCATCTCTTGCTTCCCAGTGTGTTTTATTTAGCTGCATAACTGCATTACAATAACCCCGCAAAGGCCTGATCCCGCAAAGTAAATCCCCACACGCATAACGGCGTAACTTCACTCTGATTGAAAGTAATAAAATAGCCAAGACCGGGGTCCGTGTTCAGTGTGGATACAAAATAAAGACCAGTTCCTGATCCAAAACTCTGACAAGCTGAATTGGATATATGGTGAAAGTGGAAGCAACAGCACAGGGAGAAAAGATACTTCATTTGAGACTGCGCGACGGTTTCCTAAGCAAGCTGGGACTAGAATGCAGGCGTTGAAGCCGCGTTCTGGGCTGAGCTGGGTCAGTGTGAGCATGCGGGCGGGCTGGGCGCTGTGCACGTGTGTCGGTGCTTTGCTGGATTAAGGCACTAATTAAGCTCTAGCCCTCTGCTAAATTGGTTGCTGGTGTGTGCTCCCGCAAGCTGACCAAACCACCTGTGTTTTCTTTAGACGTGCACATTTGAAAGAGTGCTTTGAGACATTAAAACGCAACATCCCCAACGTAGACGACAAGAAGACCTCAAACCTCAGCGTCCTAAGGAGTGCCTTGCGATACATCCAGGTACGTGGAGCGCCCGGGTGCTGCAGCTCGCCGTGCAGGTCTCTGTCTGCACCGGAGAACGGTGCTCACTTTGCTTAAACCACGTTACGTGTCTCCTGCCTAAAAAGGACACATGGGAGAGACAACTCGCGTTCCTCCTCGTCCTGCCACGCGAGCGCAGTCGTTTGTAAACTCCACATTTCCACACCCCTGGGTCTCGCGGGAACGCTGGTGTCCTGCAGTCTCCTTGCGCTGGACGCTCTGGTTAAGCACAGGTGGGCTGTACCCGACGCGGTGACACATCGTTCAGGTGTCTTAGACAGGGACACGCAGGCTGTTGGAACTTAAGCTGCTCCTTTTTGGACTAAGGTGAATTTCAGTCCCTGTGTTTTGGGGAGGTTTTCTCTTTGCTTAACCAACCAGACAGACTTCCATGAAGGTTTTGAGCGTCTCACGTTTCTGCTGGGATGGAGATGCGCGAGCGGGTCGTGTGCGGCCGGGAGGGGCCGGGGGGCTGCGGCGTGAGGCGCTGGGTGGGTGAGTCTGGGAGAAGCTAACATGCACTTGTGTCTGCAGGTTGAGTGAAGTGTTAGTTTTTGCTTATTGTTTTTTACCTCATATTTGGCACCATCAGCAGTTTCTTTGACTTTGTACATTGATTTGTTCTTATGCAGCATGTTTTCCATATTTAATATTCGTAAAAGTGGTTAATGGTAGCACAACAGAAATTCTGAGAGATGTCCTCTGTGACTGTGAAATCAATAGCATGCAATGCAATTAAAATTCAGCTGCGAAATGAAAGAGTTGCTGAATTTATAGCGCACATGAAGAGAGCCAATAGACCTAATACATTTTGGCTTGGAATAAAGGGTGCTGAGGAATGTTCACAATGGGCTTTTCTACAGTAAAGCCTCTTCCTTTTCCTCTCTTTCTTCCCATTTTCTTCAGTCTCTCAAACACCGTTTCATTCCTGTGTTCAGAAGTACTGGCCATTGATCACCTGCATCAGCTTTGCTTTGGAGAGTCAGTAATTGCTCGTTGCCCGTCAGAGTCAGAGCAGCTCAGCCTTGTCAGCAGCCTGCCCTGGGCGCCCGTCCCGCAGAGCCCTTGCTGGGGCAGATCCCAGCGCTCCCAGCCCCCGGCTGCCAGACAGGAGGGGAAAGTCTGTGTTGCTCAAAAGGTCATTTTGGGAGGTGTGGTTGTGTCGCAGCCCCGTGGGCACTGGAAGAGCCCTGAGCCTTTTGTTTGACTTGGGGTGGGCTGGTGTCGGTGGAGATGGGGGCGCGATGGGGACTCCGGGGGCCGGGACACCCCACGGCCGGGGGGGTGAGTCGCAGCCTTGGCTGCGGGCAGGGGCACAGCATTAGTCATGATTGCAGAAAGAAGCAGCAAACATTGCCTGCTGGCAAACTGCACCAGACGGGCTTGGTGCTCACTGCTCTCCCTTGAAAAGAGATCAGGGGAACCGTGCAGAGGAGATTCAAAGGTAAAACCTCTTATTCTTGATACAGCAAAGTACTTTTTCACAAAAGGGGAAAAAAAGCACCAAAAAACCAGAGCTGATGAGTCCTGCGGGGAGAGCAGCGTGCGGCCCTGGGCTCTGCGCCCGTGCACTGACTGCAGCGCCTCCCGCAAACCCCTGTTACCCTGTTCCAGCTGCAACTTAGACACAGGCTGTTTGTTTCCTTGGCTGGATGGAGATATTTGTATCTGCATCAAATCAGATAAGACAGAAAGTTAAGTTCTGAACTTCCCATGGAGCTGTCATTGTAATTTATCCTTAGAGTCAGGCTTCTGCTCTGCAGCAGTAAATCGGAATCTCTGCAGTGAAACGCGCTGTTGCACAGAGGAGATCCGGCTGCAGGCGGCTGCAGGTCAGCGCTGGTCCCGGTGGGTGAGCGGGCGGCGCGGGCGGTGCGGGCTGGGCTGCCCTGCGGCACACGGCACCGGGGTGTCCCGGCACACGGCACCGGGGTGTCCCGGCACACGGCACCGGGGTGTCCCGGCACACGGCACCGGCTGTCCGGCGGCAGACGGCACCGGGGTGTCCCGGCACACGGCACCGGCTGTCTGGCGGCACACGGCACCGGGGTGTCCCGGCACACGGCACCGGCTGCCCCGTGGCACACGGCACCGGCTGCCCCGTGGCACACGGCACCGGCTGCCCCGTGGCACACGGCACCAGCTGCCCCGTGGCACACGGCACCGGCTGTCCCGGCACACGGCACCAGCTGCCCCGTGGCACACGGCACCGGGTGTCCCGGCACACAGCCCTGGGTGTCCCGGCACACGGCCGTGACCCAGCACATGTGTCGCTCGGGCCACCTCGCCCGTCGCTCTGCAAAACACGAGGGAAAACGCTGGAAGGTTTCTCAAATGCGTGAAGTGACGTGGCAAAAATGCAGTGGGAAGCAAATGTGGTTTGTTCTGAGGGAGCAGAGAGGGGGACCGTGACAGGTCTGTCATTGCACTGAGGGGACCTGCTCCCGCGTCCCTGCTGCTGGGTGTGGAGGTGAGCCGGGGACAGGCCATGGGGACAGGCCATGGGGACAGGCCGCGGGGACACCAGTCTTTTGGTTTTTCTGTTTGTGTGCACTTAGAGGAATGTATAAATAAGTGGCAAAGCCATTTAGAAATCGCAAGACCCATCGTAATGCTGAAGTCTGGCCTCAGGTGTTACCCGGTGAAGGACACCGCGAACATGCGGTTCCTGCTGTCGGGGGATGCCGAACCACAGACAGACCCCCCATCCGACCTTGGCGCTTGGTCTTGTCTGAGCAGCAGAGCTCATTTACATTCAGGCGCTGTAGTGGCTGCGTTATTGATCAAAATGCGTAAGCCAAACCGATGCTGAATCCAGTTAAGTTCCCCACCTTGCAAAGTGTAGCTGTAGCTGATGGTTTTTATTCTGTGCCAGCCACCAGGTGAATGTACTTGTCTTGTATGAAACTTGCTGGTAGGACCCGTGTCCGTGATGCTCCTGTGCCTGTCGTGTGAGCAGCGCGCACGTGCCCGGCAGCGCTGCGTCCGCCTGTTTACCTGGCCTGAGCCATTGATTCTATCTTGTCTAATTAGCCTGAATTTCGTTGCCAATAATAAAGGCTTCCAGCAACAATAGTGGTCATGCAACATGGTGTCACCTGGAGATTTCAGGAAGTGATGAGAAATGAGACCTTTAAAAAAACAGTGTTTAGTAAAGTAAAGCAAGTTGAAGCTGCTTAAGAGTGTGCAGTGGGTAAGATTAGGACGTGGGGCTGATCTTCCCCCGGCGTCGGTGGGAGTTGTTCACGCACAGCAAGTGCAGCGTCTGGTCCTTGCACTTGGTGGATTTTAGCATTTAGTGCCCGGCCGAGCTGACGGCCTTTCCGGCGCCAGCCGTGCTTGCGGCGCCAGCCGTGCTTGCGGCGCCAGCCGTGTTTCCGCAGCTCCGGCACCAGCCCGGGCTGTGCCTCGCGTCGGCAGCACCGACGGGTGTTCCCTTTGCATGACTTGTTTTGCCGCTGAGCAGCAGACACGTGGGATTCCCCGGTGAGGCAGTTTGGTGCCGGAGCTGGCGCTGCGTCGCCGCCTGTGCCGTCCCTGGGGCTGCGGCAGCCGCTGCTGCTCGGGCCCGGGGCTGTTTGCAGGACCGGCCTCAAATCGCCTGGTGCAGTAGAGTTTAAAACGCCCAGTGTTTGAGCCTTGTCGAGTGAGTGCAGGCTGTTTCGTAACCTTTGCCAAAAGGGATGGTGTTTGTGTTTTTCCTTCACGGTGTCTTGCTTGTGACTCATATGCGACAGTTTGGAAAGGGTAAAGAGAATTAGAAATGCAGTATGTGCTTTTTTTGAATTGTTAGAGAATCTCCGTCTCTCCTAGTGCTGTCATGTAAGCAGTAGTCTGAAGAAGGTTGTGAAAGCCAAAACAAGCTGTCAGTGGAGCAGAGCGCGGGTGTCGCGGTGCTGGTGCGTTGTTGCCTGTTCGGTGCCGTTGCCCGTTCTGTTGTCACCCGCTGTCGGGAGCGGGAGGGGACAGAGCGCGGGTGAGGTGACACAGTAGTGACGAGCACAGCCTGACTTCGTGGGCTTTATTTTGTGTGTCGTGTTGCAGAAGTCACCTGCCTTTAAAACAAAGCAAAACCCCCAAACAAACAGCAATCCCCATGGACATAATAACCGTTGGGTTTGGTTTGTGGTTCCGTGGGGATGAGCTGAGGGCGCTCGGCAGGAGCTGCAGGGGCGGTTTGGATTCCTGGTGGTGGCAGTAGCAAAGGTGTGTGGTGATGCTCTTTAAAAATACCGTGAAGCAGTTACTGACCAATTAAAATCGCAAACATATAGTTGCAATGAAACCATTGCCTGAGCGCAGCAGAGCTGAGCCCGCGTTACGGTGCTGGGCAGCCCCGGTGGCGCTGGCAGCCTCGCTAGACATTCATCTGCAAAATAATAAATGAGAAGGATTTTGAACCTGCTGTACAGCAGCGGGAAGGCGGTATCAGCTTCATCTCCTTTTGTCGTGTCGCTGTTACTCTGATGTGATAGAAATACTGATAAAACATGCTTTGGAGGCTGTGGAAGCATGAGTCAGGTTTTTACAAGGCTCCCCGTCTCCCTTGGCATTTATCAAAGATTCACGGTGCTCTGATCCGCTCGGGCCCCGCCGGGTCTCTGGTTCCACGCGCGCTGTTCTGTGTGCAGCTCTGGCGTCGTCCTCGTCCCTTTGCTGTCACCGCGGGGGGGACCCGCGTTGGGTCACCGGTGAAACGGTGAAGCTGCGTCTGCACAGGGCGCTGACGCGTGCGTCACGTAAACCAGAAAAAATGGGTGGGGGTTTTTCCAATTTCTTTTTCTTTTAGCAGTCTTACTCATCTTTTACATCATTGCGAGTTACAATACTATGCCAAGTTTATGTTTAGAGTATCCCTCTCACTGTGGAACTCTCACTGCTCTGTAGTCCGTCTTGGTGCTGTACTGTTCCATCACAGGCAGCCAGGGCAGCACCCGTGGGACGAAGCACGGCTGCGCTCTGGTGGTGGGGCCTCAAGCAGGGTTGTTGGTCCCGTCATGCCGAGATACACCTTGATCCGCTAACCAGGCTGCTCGGGTCACCTCGGGACAGCCGGCGGGGAGCCCTGTGAGTGCTGGCTCCGTGTGAGAGAGGACGGTGATGCTGAGCTGCGTACAGCGGCTGTGGCTGGTGCCATCTGTGGGCAGGTACCTCGGTACTCCCGCTACTGGTATTGGCAGCACTCTGCACAAAGAACAGTGTCTGCTTTTGTCAGGAGTTTTAAGTGCTAACAATGTGCAAATAGTAAATGTAAATAGCAATGCATGTTCTAATTTTCCCACGATTTCTCTGCTCCAGGCAGATTTCCTTTTCTGTGAAGTGTTTCAGTCTAGATGCTGCCTCTGCCCCTGCAGCTGTTACAGATGGATCCGTGGTGGGACACGGACCCTGGTGACAGCCCCTGAGCGCTGGTCGCGGCAGGACCCCCCCCGCGGAGCTTTGGCTGGAGCCCCTCAGGACTCTGTGTTGTATTTGGGGAAAGCCTGTGATCCTGGTCTGAGCGCAGGCCCTCGGGGAGCCCGCGGAGCAGCCGCGCGGTTGCTGCGGTGGTGCCACTGACCTGTTTTCCGGTCAGTGGTACCGGGTTGGCGCATCCGGCACTGCTGCGGGATTCCATCTCCAAGAACCAGCTGAACGAAGCAGTTCCCATGGAAACTGTGGCTTTGGTTCCCACGGCAACCAGCAGGTTTGGCACGGGCAGGAGGTACCGGCACCGCTGTTTCCTCTGCCGGTGGCCCAATCTGCCCGCGTGAGGCAGCTGGGAAGGGCTATGGATGGACAGACCCCGACTGACACCCAGACTGGTCAGTAGGAACATTCCAGGCCGTTAGCGTCGTGCTCCATCTCTGCGGCTGGGGTGTCGGGAGCCGGGGGCCCTGCCCGCGGCGGTTCCGTTCGGACTCTCCTGCCGCGGGCAGCGGCCTCGGGGCCTTTCCGCCTTTCCTCTTTCTTTCCCGGACCGGCTGTTGGGCCCAGGTGCTGCTGCCTGGCACTGGCTGCTCGGTGCGGACAGAGCTCGTGAGGAATTGCGTTGAGTATCTTTTATATTCTATTTCCATTTTATATATAGTATTAGTGTTATTAGTGTTATTTTGTTATTTTATTAAAGTGTGTTTATCTGGCTCCATGACTTTCTCCCTTCCCTGGCTCTCTCCCGTTTGGGGGGCTGGGGATGCGCGCGGCTGTCGTGGTTCATTGCTCGCTGGGGTTAAACCGCAGCAGCGATGCAAACCCCCGAGTGCTGGCAGCACAGGGCAGCGCGGAGCTTTCCCTGTGCGGTGCGGCGGGGCCAGGGCCGTTTGGACGGCAGGTTCCTCGGCCCCCATCTCCTGCCGTTCTGGTATGAGTGTCCTGGCGCCCTGGCCCGCGCGGGCCCCACGGGGACAGGGTCCTTGTGTGGGGACGCAGCTTTGTCCCCGCGCTCCGCGGGGCTGGCGCTGCCCGCGCTCTGCGGCCGGACACTGCGCCTCGGCCCCGCTGCGCACCCGGGGCAGAGCTGCAGAACCCGACTCTACAGCGCAAATCACTTTCATGATTGCTCACTGACGAGGAATTTCTGATCAGTGAATGCCCTGTAGTAGAAGAAAACAGCTGAAATATGCTTTTGGAAAAGCTCATAATTGGAAGTGTGTTTTTAAATTGCTAATATCATGTTTATAAGGGGAGCTTTTGAATAAGACCTTTGAAACCTCACTGATGCCAGCTCCAGGGCTAGCACTGTTCTGGAGACAAGCACAGAGAAAGCATTGGGGCCGTTACTTTCAATCTTGACATAAGAATAAGCAACTTAATTACAGACAGCTATAAAATGGAAAGTTCTTTCACAGTGGCTGTTACAGCAGTAGTTTGTGTCTGGTTTGTTCACCAAATAATGGCAAGTGGGCTGCACACAAGGGCCAGATAGCTCTGAAACAGCCAGAAGAACGGGCACGGAGGAGCAAAATGTTACAGCTCCGCCCGGACACGTTTTACAGCAGCATGACTGGTGACAAAACCAGCTTTGGACACGGCAGTGACCAGGTTCCCGTAGGTTGTATTTGTCTTTGGTTTCCTTTTATTTATTTTTGTTCCTTCTGTCTTTAGACTTTAAAGAGAAAGGAAAAGGAATATGAACACGAGATGGAGCGGCTGGCGAGAGAGAAGATCGCTACCCAGCAGCGACTGGCAGAACTGAAGAACGAGTTGAGCCAGTGGATGGACATCTTGGAGATTGACAGAATTATTCGGCAGACCGTTCAGCCGGAGGATGACCAGGCATCTACCTCGACAGCATCAGGTACCCCAACCACTCTCTTCCTTTAATCATCACAGTGCGTCATTGTCACAGGTATAAAGTGGTGATGGGGATCTTCATTTAGCACCATCAAGGTTTTCAAGTGTTCTGTAGTCGTTGGCGTTGGCCGCCTGTGTGACGTAAACTGAAATTGTGCATCAGCGTCAGGTAGGTGCGAAGTGCAGGTTTGCACATCCAGTCAGCTGGTAAATCACATGGAGCTCCCTGCGCCCACAGCTTAGTTCTCCTCTTGCACAGCTGTGCATCTCTGCTCGCTAGAACAGAGCGGTGTGTGAGCGTCCTGATGTGCGTGAGCTTGGACGTGGGAGGGTGTGCAGCCGCTAGAGAAGGAGGAATCGGTACAGGAAGGATCACCAGAGTGTTTGAACAACTTAATGAGCCTTCACGTTGTGTGAGAAGGATTCCCCGTGAAGATGAAGCGATGCTGCTGAATCCCTGGCCGTTCCCGGTTGATGTCTGTGAGACGGGAGAGCACACGCATCCCGCGCCCAGGATCTGCAGAGGAGGAGCCCGCGGGCGGGGGGTGCGGCGAGAGGGGAGGCTGCAGCCGTTCCTTCAGATCGCGGCAGCATTTGCTCTGGGCCCTCCAGGCACATGCTACGGCAGGTTCCAGGAAGGCAAAACCCGAGCTTTTGAGTTCATTCAGCTTGTGTTGGGCTCATTGCCCTTGAACATTCCGGCAGACTCGGAGTGTGAGCTGATGGGGTTGAGAGCAGGAGTGTCAGCCGTTCGCCTCTCCCGCCGGCCTCTGCAGGAAACCGTCGCTTCGGGCTGCTCCTCCCCACAGCGCTTGCGCAAGGGGAGCGTCCTCCCTGGTTCTCCTGCTTCTTCGATAGCTTCTGAGATTTTTAACGTCTGCTGCATGGTCGGCTTTAGAGCAGGCAGTGCAAGGCGCCCTGCTCGTCGTCCTGGTCTCCGCAGGGTCTGCATGTTCTTGCGTTGCTTTGGGTGTTCGTGGGCTGCATAAGAGTCCGTTTTCCAGACCAGACGAGCTTGCTGCCACGTTTCTCCGTGGCTGTTTCCTTCCTGCTCCGGGAGCAGCCGGGGCGGTACCGGCCGTGGAACAGCGGGACGGGAAGGGGAATGTTGCTCTTCCCAGCAGGAGCCCTGGGCAGCGCAGGCAGCTCAGCCCGGTGCTTGCCCTGGGCCTGTGCCCGCGCTGCTGCCCTCGCTGGGCGAGCGCTGAGCCCTCTGTGAGCGTCCTCCCGCCCGGCCACCGGCTGTGCTGCCTGGGGAGAGGGTGTGCTGCCCGGCCGTGCCGTGCCGTGCTCTGCTGTGCCGTGCTCTGCCGTGCCGTGCTTTGCCGTGCCGTGCCATGCCGCTTGCCTGTAGCTCAGGAACTCTGCCTGCTGTTGTCTCTTCTGCATCAGCTGCCTTTTTGGGAGGCTGGTTAGTCTCGTTCATGCCCTGCTTGCTTTTTTATGGGAGTGTCTTCCTTTCATTTCTTCCAGAGGGTGAAGACAACATGGATGAAGACATGGAAGATGACAGGCCAGTGAACTCGTTACCAAAACTCACCCAGCGCCAGCACCCAGAGCTCCTGAAAGCCGTCCCTTCAAACGCTGCTCCCCACCACCCGGCCGTTCTGCCTCAGCACCTCTCCATCCAGCAGAAACTGCCCCCCGCGCACGCACAGCCTCCCATCCAGACACAGGCACTGGTCCAGCCGCAGGCGATCGTCCCTGCACAGACTCACATCGTGGCGGCTTCGACCGTGCAATCGACTGTTATCGCCCACACCGCCACTACCCACGCTTCGGTCATCCAGACTGTCAACCACGTGATTCAGGGTCCACAGACCAAGCACATTGCTCACATTGCACCTTCCACCTCCAGCCCCGTGCAACTCACCACTGCTGCTCAGCCCATCGGCCACATCACTGTGCACCCGGCCACCATCAACCACATGGCCCACCTGGGCCAGCAGCTGCCGCTGTACCCGCAGCCCGTGGCCGTCAGCCAGCCCGTGGTGAGCCACATCGCGCACACCATCTCGCACCAGCAAGTGAACGGCACCGCCAGCCTGGGCCCGCCGGCCGTGATGGCCAAGCCGGCCGTGGGGACCCAGGTGGTCCATCACCCGCAGCTGGTCGGGCAGACGGTGCTGAACCCGGTGACTATGGTGACCATGCCGTCGTTCCCCGTGAGCACGCTGAAGCTGGCCTAGAGGGGCTGGCCTAGAGGGGCTGGCCTAGAGGGGCCGGGCCCTTGTTGGGAACCGTTGCTAAACTCCGTACATTCCAGCCGGGCCGGGCTGGGCCGCGCAGCCGCCGCCGCGGCCCCTGCACTCGGGTTTTGCTGATCTGAGAAAACGTCAAGGACAGTCCTTCATGGTGATTTTTTTTCCTTTTCCGTGTAATCAGTGAAATATGGATATGATGTTCTTAAGACTTTTATTTCCCCCTTTTATGTGTTGCTTCTTTGTAGAATAAAAAAATGCTGATCTCTTTATTGAGACGTTGCGTAGAATGGGAAAAAAATCATAGAAGTCTATATTTATATATATGTGTGTATGTGTGTGTATATATATGTATATACATATATATATAAATATAACATTTGAAGAAGGCCTTTTGTAAGGTTGATTATTTTGCAGGATTATTAGACAAAACTCATTTTTGGAGGAAGAAGACAGAGTGTCCTCTCTAAACAAGAAACTTTAAGATAGATGGTTTGGTGGACCAGGGTACGTACACAGTGACAAAGTGCAAATGGTAACCGTGTCAGAGGTGTTCCCATCGTACATCACATTTCAAAGAACCATCTACAATCACTGTGACTTGTTATGGCATTTTAAGGAAATTCTCTGTCCTGTCTAATAAAAGGAAAAAGAGTACACAACCGGACTTCATTTGTTGCAGTTTTATAAATGACTTGAAATTTATAGCTATGTCAAAAAAATAATGGTTTTTATTATTTTAATGTTCGACTGTTTTGTTTGGGTTTTTGGGGAGGGTTCTGGTTTTCGCTGCGCTGGGTTCTGCTGGTGCAATAAGGGTTTTCAGGTGTCCGTGCGTGGCTCTCGGCCGCCCGGGCTCCTGCCCGGCCCACACTCGCCTTTCTTGGGTTCGGTTTTGTTTTGCAGATATCTGGTGCTGCCAACTTGCAATACGTTTATCTGGCCTGGTAGAGCAGAACCCAGACGAGAAGAGAACAGAAACGGATTCGCCGCACGGGCCACTTCTCCTTGCTGGTTTGTTCCTGGACTGACCGTGTTTTACTGTGGGAGTCGGTGGCTTAGAAAAGGGATGAAAGTGCGTGTGGGATCTTCCGAAGTGTGGTTTGCCAAGTGCAGTTTGCCGTCTGTCTGTCCCCGGGGCCGCTGGCTCTGTTGTGCTCCGGAGCCCGGGTTGCTGCGGGAGGGTCTGTCTGTCCCCGGGGCCGCTGGCTCTGTTGTGCTCCGGAGCCCGGGTTGCTGCGGGAGGGTCTGTCTGTCCCCGGGGCCGCTGGCTCTGTTGTGCTCCGGAGCCCGGGTTGCTGCGGGCGGCGGTGAGAGGCCGTGCGGTGAGACGCGCCCCGAGGAGCAGCCCCGGCTCCTGCGGCCGGGCGGGTCGGTGCTGCTCCGCCGGCCCGGCCGCCGCTCGGCAGGTTCCACTGACCCTCGCGGGGCCCTCGCGCCGCGCCGCGTGTGTTAACCATCTCTTTTCCATCTTCCTCTCTTTGCAAACAAATCCTCCGCAGCCCGTGCCGCGGGCACAATCCTGCTGCAGCCAGCGGCCGCTCTGGGGCAGGACGGGAGGACGGTCTCTGCAGGGCCTGCCCGGGGACCGCGGAGGTGCCGCTGTTGGGAGGAGGAGGAGGAGGAGGAGGTGAGGTGGGGCTGAGCACCCGCACGGTCTGGACGCCTCTGGCTGCTTGTGGGTCGAGGTCTCCCGTACCCAGCTCTGCCCCCAGTGCCTGTTGGCTGCCGCAGGACCTGCCCTGGTCGGGGGCTGCTGGGAGCTGTGCTGAAGGTTTTCTGAGGAAACCTGCCCATTCTGGCCATCGTGTAGGGGCAGGAGCGGCGCTGGGGGCAGGAGCGGCGCTGCCGAGGCGAGTGTGGTGGTGCTGGCTGAGCAGGGCGGCTGAGAATTGCGCTGGATCTCTTGATAGAGCCCTGGGTTGCTCTTTTTCCTGTGTCCTGGAGTCCAGGAAGCTCTTGCCCATTTGCTGGCACAGTTCTGCAGAACGGACAAATCTTTAAGAATTCCTTATCCTTAAACCACATTTAAACGTGTCACATCTAGTGCATCGTTAGTGCTGTGGGGGAAGCAGAATCGACGGGGCTTTATCGTCTTGTACGTGCTGGAGCCTTCTCAAGGACGTGTTGTGTCAGTATTTCAGAGATCAGTGTTGGGTATAAGGACAGTTGTTCCTCATCGGAAACTCCTGAAAACGGAGTATTTGCAATGGGAAGCCGCGTGGCTTTGCCTTCATAGCTGTGTGGGGACGGGGAGGAAGCATCTTTCTGCCTTTCCTTACTGTTCCAACACGTAAAATACCAGATTTGAGGCAGGAAGCCTCATTTCTAGGGCAGAGTGGCCGAGCTGGCTGCACAAACCTGGCGTGGGAAGGGGGCCGACACCAGCGCTGGTGGGATCCCAGTGCCGCTCCGTGTGCCGGCGCTGGCGGGATCCTGGTGTCGCTCCGTGTGCCGGTGCTGGCGGGATCTGTCCCGGTGCCGCTCCGTGTGCCGGCGCTGGCGGGATCCGTCCCGGTGCCGCTCCGTGTGCCGGTGCTGGCGAGATCCCGGTGTCGCTCCGTGTGCCGGCGCTGGCGGGATCCCGGTGTCACTCCGTGTGCCGGTGCTGGCGGGATCCGTCCCGGTGCCGCTCCGTGTGCCGGTGCTGGCGGGATCTGTCCCGGTGCCGCTCCGTGTGCCGGCGCTGGCGGGATCCGTCCCGGTGCCGCTCCGTGTGCCGGTGCTGGCGAGATCCCGGTGTCGCTCCGTGTGCCGGTGCTGGCGGGATCCGTCCCGGTGCCGCTCCGTGTGCCGGTGCTGGCGGGATCCGTCCCGGTGCCGCTCCGTGTGCCGGTGCTGGCGGGATCCCGGTGTCGCTCCGTGTGCCGGTGCTGGCGGGATCCGTCCCAGTGCCGCTCCGTGTGCCGGTGCTGGCGGGAGCCGCGGCTCAGCCGGTGCAGGCAGTTCTCCTTTCCCGTGCGGTTTTGCGCGGTGGCTCATTGTCTGCGCTGGTGACCCCACTCATCCCGAGCCGCCGCGGGGCCGGGCACTCGCCGCTCTGCGGTTTCTGCGGTACAAGGTGCAGGCGATGGAGAGGGGCTCCCGTTCTATCCGACATGGGCGAGTAAGCTTTCCCGTGGGTTATTTAGTGGCCGTGACGGGCCGGTGCTGCTGCCGAGCTCCTCGCCCCTTTCCCCGGTGGCTCGAGGGTGCTGGTTTCCCGCACTCCCGTGTCCCCTGCCCTGTGTGGTCCCATCATGTCCCGGTTGGTCACTGGAGCTCAGCGCCGCTTGGCCGCTGTGTCCCCTGGGGCCGGCCCGGGGCTCATTCTCCTCCACAACCACCAGAGATGGTTCTTTGGGGTGTTTTGTTTGTTTTTTCGGTCGGCGAAGTTCCCTCTGTTCTGTGGGAAAGGGGCGAACCCGAGCGCGCCCTCCGCAGCCGCCGCGGGAACGCGGGGACACGCTGTGCTCACAGAATCCGAGTTCAGTACTGTATAACAAGGGGCACTTCAGAAATGTCTCTCCTCCTTTGATATATGTGTTTTCCCTATGGAGAAAGCTATATATAAATATATATATATATATGTACACTTTGGGATTCAGAAGACCTAATTTGTCCCCCCCAAAAAAATCAATAAATCTGAAGTTTACGAGAAATCTCCTCTGTTGTTGGACAACACTGGTACCTGGTAACGCGGGTGTGGGTGACCGGGCCCCCTCGTGCCCTCGTGCCGCCCTCTGCCCGTCCTCCCGCCATCGCTGAGCCCGACCCGGCGGAGGCCGAGGGAGACGTGACCAGAAGTCGTTATCACCATGTTCTGCACGGCACCGGCTGGACAGGCAGGAGGAATTTTTGAATTCACAGCTTATGAGCCCGGTTTTTAAGCCCCGCTGAGGGTGACGCTCCCGTCCCAGTGCGGGGTGAGGGGTTGTGCTGGAGAAACCTTGGTGTCATTCGGAGTAAAACGGCCTCGGTTGTGCCACCGGGGCTGGGGACGCGGTGACTCGGCCGGGGCGCCGCGGTGGCAGCTGCCAAGGGCCCCGGCTGCGGGTTCTGATCTGCACGGCTCAGGCAACACCCGCGCTGGGCTCAGGCTGAGCAGAGGTGGGGGCGCTGGGGATGCCGGTGCTGCCATGGGGGGGTGCTGGTGATGCCATGCGGGGATGTTGGTGATGCCATGTGGGGATGTTGGTGATGCCATGTGGGGATGCTGGGGATGCTGGTGATGCTGGTGCTGCCATGCGGGGATGCTGGTGCTGCTATGTGGGGATGCTGGTGATGCCGGTGCTGCCATGGGGGGGGTGCTGGTGATGCTGGTGCTGCCGTGTGGGGATGTTGGTGATGCCATGTGGGGATGCTGGTGATGCTGGTGCTGCCAATGCAGGGACGCTGGTGCTGCCACGTGGGGATGCTGGTGATGCTGGTGCTGCCATGCGGGGATGCTGGTGCTGCCATGTGGGGCCGCTGTTTGCTGGCGGACGGACCCGGAGCAGCGGCCCAGGCACCGGCAGCTGTTTCGCCAGCGCCAGGCTGAGCGGTTTGGGTGGGTGCGAGAGCTGACTCGTGTGTCCCCTCTGCAGGGGCTTCTGCTCTTTTAAAATACACAGTCTGGGTAGGAAACCACCCCAAGTGATGGGCACTGGGCGCGTTACCGCGCGGGTGCGCCTGGCCGGGCCGCCGCCTGCTGCTGCTGCCGTTTGTCTCTGTTTTGGTTAAAGTGGCCTTCTGTAGCAAAAGAATAATAGAAACAAAAAAAGTGCAATGCCTTTGAGTGGTTTCGGTGGAGGTGAGATCGCTGCTCATGTTGGTGTGGTGTCCGTCTGCACGCTCGTTCATAGATGTATAGACATTTGCTGCAAGGCTTGATCGTGTCTCCGGTTTTTGTGTATACCTGTGTCTCTTTTGGGCTGATTTGCATCCCGAATGGACTTTTTGCATTAAAATGAAGCGTGACCGTTGGTGCTGGTTGTGTTGGCCGGGCTGTTTGGAGATGTCCGGTGCTGGGGCGGGTTTGGCCGGTGACGCGGCAGCTGGGGCTGGTTCGGCCCTTTGCTCCAGCGCCGTGTGGGGCGTCCCCAGCGGGTGCGCGGCGATGGCGGGTGAAGCGGCCGCGCTGGCTCCCCCGGCTCCGTCCGGTGACCTTCAGGCACTTGCGGGAGGTCCATGATCCGAGACTTTGCGTCTGGTTTTTCTTGGGTGAACAGTTAGTCATTTCAGTCTTATTTTAATTCTAAAAGACATTGGAATGAGGAAAGGCAAACTCCTACTTCTGGCCTGTTTTCCATCCCTCGCTATCATTTTGAACAGATTAAGATTGATTATAACTCTATTTTTAGAACTTTTTCTCCCTTAATCAAATGTCAGTTAGGAACAGATGTTTAGAGTTAAATAGGCTGTGGACAGGGTCACTCACGGCATCTTTCCCTTCCTGGGATATCAAGCTTAAAATTAATAACCCCAAACTTGACTTATCAGAATACCGGCACAAGCTCAGCGCCGGGCGCGTGCAGCTTCGTGCACCTTGTGTTCTGTTTCCAGGGGACCGGAGTGTGCAGGACCCGGCCCCGGGACACGGAGCCCTCGGCCCGGGGTGGGACGGACGTCTGACCCGCGTGTCCGCCCCGCGTGTCCGCCCCCCGTGCTCACCCCGCGTGTCCGCCCCCCGTGCTCACCCCGCGTGTCCGCCCCGTGCTCTCCGTGCGCTCCCAGCCCGCCCAGCACGCCGGCTCCGCACGCCTTACGGATTTGCCTTCATCTGATCCAAAAGGGTGTTCCTTCGCAGAGGGGGAAGCATTAATTGAACTCACCCAACAATCTGTTTGCATCTGGTCGAGCGGCAGCCCAGGTCCTGCTGGGTGGGGACGTCAGGTCCCCGCTGCCGGTGCCGTGTCCCTCACCGCTGCCCGTCCTGGGACGCGGTTCCTGGGACGCGGTTCCGGGTCGCGGTTCCGGGTCGCGGTTCCAGGTCGCGGTTCCGGGACGCGGTTTGGATGCAGGTTGTATGTTCCCCGGCTCGGCCCCCCGGGGACGTGCCGCCTGTGTTCACAGCGAGGACGTGTCACTGCGTTAACAATTTGTTGAAATAGTAAATATTGAAAACCCTAGACTGTAAAGATTTTTATGTGTTTGGATACATCTGCTGTGTGAAAAAACAACTAATTTTGTACATATTGTATTTTTACTATTCAGCTGTACTATACCGGCTCTTCATGTTCCAGATTTTAGGTATCTGACATGAATAATATCCATGTAATAAGCACTTGCCTGAAATCAATATCAAACTGAAATAAACGTGCACTGAAAGCTGAAACAGGATTCTGCGTTTTCCCGCTTGTGCTTCGCCTGCAGGTCGTTCACGTGTTTGTCGTTCCCCGAGGAGCCGAGCGGTGTCTGCACGCGGGGCCGCGGCGGCCCCTCCGACACCAGCGACCGGGCGCCGGTCTGACCGGGACCTGGAGCTTCTCCCGCGTGCGCCTGACGCGGCCGAGCCGGCGGGGGTGCCGGGGGGGGCTGCGGCCCCACAGCTGCGCTGAGGAACCGGAAACGCAGCCCCGGTGAACCTTCCAACGCAGCCTCCAGCGCTCTCCTGCAGACAACGATGGAGCCTTGGGGCTGCCTGGGCCCCGGTACGTGGACGTGGAGCCTGTTGGGCCGAGCGGGTGAGTCAAACCTTCCTGGCAGGTGGGGGCAGCGGGACGGGCAGGGCGGGGGTGAATTGTCCTCAGCTGTGACCGGGCTGGGGAGTAGAACTTTGGTTCTAGTGGTTGTGGTGGAACTTGTGTTTGGCTGCAGGAAGCGGACATTGCTGGTGCTGGTTTGCAGCGGGGAGCAGCCGGTTCCACCGGCAGAGCAGGCGCCGTGTCCCGCTGCTTTAACCACCGCCCGGTGCCGCGGCCCGGAACGCTCGTCATAGAACCGTTAATTACACACCGCACCCTCCTCCCAGGCGGCCCCGGCCCCAGGACTCCCCGTTCCACCTCTGGAGTGACCTGGGGGGACAGAAACACAGAGCTCGGCGGCTGCCTTGACGATAGGTATTTATTCATATGGTACATTTCAACATAAATAATTGAGCAACAAAGAGAATAGTCTGCTCCCAGCAAAAATAAATAAGTCCATACACAACATTCATAAAATACAATTAGACAGAATATTATACCAAATACAACAAAACTCGCAGAGGTTCCATTTTTTTGTATCGTACATTCCCAACATACCAAAGAAAAATAGTGCAGGTTTATTTTTTACATCAGTCCCTCGGGCTCTGAGTTGGAGACTTTTCTCGCTCCTCAGTTGTTTAAAAACTATGATTTTGCTTTTCAGGTGCCCAAAGGGCCGATCAGGCTCCTCTGCCCGGCCGTGGCCCAGCAGCCCGCTCCGGCCCCGCGCCGGCCCCGCGCCGGCCCCGCTCCGGCCCCGCTCCGGCCCCGCGCCCACCCCGCTCCGGCCACTCGTGTTCCCTGACCAGAGAACAACCGGCTCAGCCCTTCAAGGTACCGGGTTTGGCTGTTTGGTTTTGGTCTGCCGTCCCTTCACGTTTCTGGGTGGCCGGAGGGAGGGTTTGGCCACTGAGCTGAGCAGCACTTTGTGTGCATTTTTTTCCCTTTTTAAGACTATTAGGTACCATTTTTAGTTTCCTGCAGTCAGAAGATCTAAGCACAGATGGTCTTTCTGGAGCCAAATCTGGCATTTTCTCCAATGCTTTTGCTCACGAGGCCCCGTGGCAGTGCCGGCCGGAGTGCGGAGCCAACGCCCATTGCCCGGTAACGGCGCCGGAGCGACCGCAGCAGATCCCCTTTCGGCACGGGAGTCTGTGAACGGGACGGTTACATTCCCTACACCCTTTTCGCTATAACTCTGATTTTAGAAGCTCACGTGAGCCGGTGTGGCTCATGTGAATTCTCTGGGCACGCGGCTCTGGCGCAATGTCCCAATGTCCCAACGTCCCTGCCCGCGCCGGGCTGGGCTGGGCAGGTCCCTTCAACCCAGACCGTCTGTGAAAAGCGTACAGAGCTGCCTTCTCTACAAGGTTCAATGGGAACAAAACCGTGTAGCCCTGGCTGGAGGCTGGAAAAACCAAACAAATAGCAGAAACACAGAAATTCAGATTCAGAGTCATCCTGCGTTCAGTTCTGTTTTGTTTTTTTTTTCCCCAGATCACTGGGGTTGTGATGGCAAAGGTGGGAACGCTCTGGAATACGTGAAGCACTTGAACCAGGTTCCCCAGGAGCACAGGTCGTGAGATGCATGAGATGTGCTGTGACCCCGTGTGCACCACCCGCTCCTCCCGCTGACGCCCCCTTTCCCGCGGGCAGCCCCCCTGCTCACAGGAACCACGCCATTTACTTGGAGGCCGCTCTCCCAGCTGGTAACCTGGTCACCTTATTTACTTCACTTGCTGCTAAATGCTCTGCTGAATGCAAATCCAGGCATTTCAGCAACAGGAGCTCGACCCGTTTTCCACGCTCAAGGCGCAGACACCGAGTCCGGCGATCCTGCGAGGAGCCGGCTGGATGCTGCAGCCGCCCCGAGGTCCTGGCAGCGCGCACGACGTGCGGCAATTAAAAATAGAAATGTTCTAGTATGTCAAGTCCCCCCTTTTTAATATCTCAAAGGTGTAGACAGACCGTCTTCTAGAGAGGGAGGTAAAAGAATGCAAAAAGGTTTTGTCTAGAAATACAAAGTGAGTGTAACAAGGCCTATCAAACACAAACCTTATCTGGGGAAGGAAAAGTTCTGTTTTTAAAAGTCTGTTACAAATCTCTTAAGTATTTCCTACATTACATGGAAGATGCAATTAAAACACCGTTTTGAAGTGACAGTGCAAGAAGTGCTCCGTCCCACAGCTCCGACGCCGGTCTGTCCCCATCACTTGTTCTCGATCAGCGTCTGCACTTTGTAGACCAGGTCTCTCGCGATCCGCAGGATCTCCTCGGCATCGTGATGCTCGGCCATCTCTGAAAGACACAGGCAGGCGCTCTTAACTGCCAGCAGCAGGAGCTTCTCTGCCCTGCCATGGATATTAATGTAGCATGAGCAGTAATTAATTATGTGTTTGTGGCTGGTGGGTTTTGTGTTGGTTGGTTGGTTGGTTGGTTGGCTTTTTGGGCGGGGTGGGCGTTTTGTTTGGTTTTGGTGAGTTTCGAGGGAAGCGTTGATGTACAGTTTTGGAGTGGCTGAGCAGAAAGAGCCCCCGGTTTGTGGCTCCCGCAGCAGGGCCGGAAGCCACAGCACCGATCATTTAGTAAGTGCCCGTGCTGTGCGGGCTGTGCGGGCGCAGAGCTCCCCGCTCCGCAGCTGCGGCCGCGCGGGGCAGCACACGCTGCCTCTCCACCATCAGCCACCAAAGGGCATCGACACCGGCTGATACGTTCGGGCCCCGGCAGGGCCGGCCCCGTAAGCAGAAACGACCAGTAGTCTTAGAACCTGCAAGAGACTTTTGCAAAAAATTACATTAAACCGAGAGCAAAGAGTCACTGTGGCAAATCTTCTAAACAGAAATTCTGCATCTTGCTTTGTGGTAAAAGTTACCACCGGCACCAAAGAAGCCACCGCCTGCCGAGGTCCGTGTAGCTCCTACAGCTGCTGTTTGCGTGGGCCAAGGAACACGTGAAAATCGGGGCGCTTCGTGTCGTGACAGGGTAAGAGAGGGGGTGTCAAGGCCCAGGGGCTCGTCCTGGCAGCCGAACAGCTCACGTTGCTGCCTTTTATCAAAACAGCTCTCTTGAAAAACTCTCTTACCATTAAAAAACTTGATGATATCAGTGAAGTCCATGTTGTTATCACGGATAATCTCTCGATAAACTTCCACAAGTGCTAAGGCAATGAAAAGGACAAAATGTTCTGAAGAGATGTGCTTTGCTGCCCAAATAACTTCCCACACTGTAAATACATCCTCGTACAACAATTCTGAATGGGAATAAACATTACAAGAGCATCTGATTATTCAAATTGGCCATTTCCCCGCCTAACTCACATCTTACAGGCGTCATGCAGACACAAACAGTCCCTGACCGCCCCCCCGTTCCCAACAGCTCTCACTCGCGCCAAGTGTGGCAACAGAGCTGGGCTTAAAGACAAACTAAGACCGAGCGCAGGTGCGGTGGTGCAGACCCGCCCCAGGCCGATGCCTAAACCGCAGCAACGTGCCGCAGCACAGCGGTGGCTCACAGCCCCTCTGCTGCAGGTGGGGCTACGTGAGAGGCTACAACTGCCAATGCGGATCCAGGGCCCCTTCCTGGCTTTGCAGTGGACATATCAGTGCTAAAACTCTGCTATTTTTAATTGGCAACAAGACACAGAGCTGTTCGGTTTTGCACAACTCTAAACTATAAGCACAGAACATTATTACCTCTTTTAAAGTCCAGCAGGAACCAGCGATAGCAGAAGTAAAAATGAGTGTAATCTCCATTCTGGTGCATCAATTCAAAAAGCTCCGAGTCCAGAATCTAGAGTGCAAAACATCAGCTGTCAGCGTTGTGTCTGAAAGCAGCCGAGACCAAAGGTGCTGGAGCCCGGTTCAGACTCCCCCGTGGAAAATCAGTTTGGGGCTGCATCCAACAGTCCTTGTCCTCCCCAGCTCCAGATGCCTGGTACCCCGGTCACTGGAGCCCCTGCGCCTCCTGGGCCCCAGCGCACGTCTGGCAAACAAGGCTGAGCAGACCCACCTGGATGAGGGAGCGCATGTTGGCGAAGTGCGTGTCCATAGCGCCGCCGGTGGGGAAGTTCTGGCTCATCCTCTTCATCAGGGAGCTGAAGCAGCTGTACGCCAGCTGATCTGCGGGTGAAACGCAGAACCCTCGGTGTTGCTAATTCTGTGACTTCCTGAGCCAAAACAACGTACTGCGGGACAAGGGAAAAACGGGCTTCCCCCTTTGCTGTTCCCTGGCCCCGTCACCGGCAGTTCAATGAAGCAGGGGCAGGACCTGGCTCTGGACCATTTTTACTAGTTATGTTTCAAAAGAGTCCAGCTTGCAGTGAGTTTTCAGCTTCAGCAACTGCAGGCACACGGCTGCTTTGAAAACGTACTAAAATTCAATCTCAAAGTCAGCGAGCAAATAAGGAATCCCCAAGATACCAATGGCAGCCATTTCAACAACAGCCACACTCAGAAGATACACATCAAGAGCTGCAGGTTTGGGTCTCCCGGTGATCAGCCCTGGTTAACGCACACGGCTTCTGAAACAGCATTTCACATAAAGACCTAAACACACCAACGCGCTCCAGCTGAACACCTACCATTGTCCAGTATAACCATCAAAGGAGCCAGGAGGTCACACATGCCCTGAACATAACCGACTTCTAGGTGCTCCCAAACGTAACTGCAGAGAGAACACACGAGAGACAACCGGATTAAAAACCCCCAAAACTTTGTCTCACCCCAACAATACAACTCCTTTTGGACGCTTGTGTCTTGTTCTAGAGCGCTGTGAAAGGTAACGGTACAAGCCCAGAGAACTACAATTCAAATCCTCCAACAGGCTGGTACAAAATGACAGTGCAGCAGGAACGCAAAGCTAACGGCACCTTAGAGCACAGCGCGGGTGACCGGCAGCCTCTGTCTCTCGACGCAGGAACAGAACCTTCTCAAAGCCGCACTCGGAACGGGGCCGCCTGCGTGCGCACGCCCCCTCCCTGCCCGCCTGCCTGTGCTCCTCCCCAGGGCTCTTCTCAGTTCATCAGTGAGAAATTCTATATAGACTGTTCTTTTCCTGTTATTATAGTTCATGGGTTACGACAGAAACGTGAAAAGTTCAGTTCACAAGCTGTATTACCTGCACATGACATTTCGGAGTTTCTCCAGGTTATCGGCAGTAAAGTACCAGTAATTCCGATCACACCTCTGGACATCTTTATCAATTCTGTGCAAATTTAAGGCAACAGTGTCCAGTAACTCTATCTAGAAGAGAAAAGTTTTAGTTAGATCTGCTCAGTTTAGAGCATTCCCAAGACTCGGAGCAGATTCACTCTGAGAATCAACAAACCAGAAATAGTATATTATACTTTGGACAGATGAGAGCATCAAAATACTTGATTACAGTCAGCAATCCCCGGTACAATCACACACGCTCACGGGTCAATGTCCCCAGCCTGTCCTGTTTCCAGAAGGTCAGTTTTAGCTGAACAACTTCAGCAGAGAGAGAAAGACAAAACCTCAACTACTAACGTGTTGACAGCAACACTAATAAAGATGGTGGAGTCTTGAACCTGGATCGAAGTTGTCGTTCAGTTTGATTAAATGCGGGTTTTAGCCTGAATTAAACAACACTCGAGTCTTACAAGTGGCGTGTTATCCCCATCCCCACACCTCCCCAGCCCCAGAAACTTTTAGCTGCTACAACTGTACCATATTCCCCTTGCCCTCCCACTCCAAAAGACCCACATTTTTCTTGCTGTCATATTTCCAATCTAGCTCAACATCCAGATGACAGGATTAGACGCAAAAGCCATCAGCTATCATCCCACCACCTGTAGCTCTAGTTTGGTATTGTCTCTCATTGAGTCCTATCAGAAAAAGTACAAGTCTTTGCTTGAAAAGCAATGCTGTGCAGAGATGATGATACTGATGTGACCTACTGTGTAGGATGCAGCGCAGACAGAAGCGACGTCCATTAAATAGTCCACCTGGGAACACAGCTGCTCCTCCGCGGCAGAATCCTGAGACTGCACCACCGTCCTGGCTCTGTGCGTTCGCGCCGCGTCCGGACCCGTCCTGTCCGGGTCAGCGCTGGCTTCTTCTTCAGCCCCGTCTTCAAAGGAGACGCTCTGCCCGTCGTCGATGCTGGACAGGATGCCCGAGGCCACCGAGTAGTTCCGCGAGGACGGCAGCCCCGAGTCGGGCGAGTCGAACTCCACGGACTGTCGCTCTACGGCAGCTGCTGCCGGCGCGTCAGCGCACACCGCGGTGAGACCGGGGTCATCCCGGCCTCTGCCGTCCCGCTCCGCTGGGTCCGCTTCGTCTACAGATATGAAAACCTGGGCGGGCAGGGAGAGAAGATTCGCATGAAGCAGAAGAGAATAGAGAAGGAAGAAACATTAATGTAGCAAACAAACCTCCAGCCACGAGAGAAATGACTACACACTGCAGTGAACAAGAGCACTGATGAATACAGCTTCCCCGCATGCAAACAGCTGAGAGCTCCTCCCTCAGTCTTTACACCGAAACTGTGAGTCTGAAACACATGCTGGTTTCTGATCTCATATTCCAGTTCTGCACAGACTCGAGCGGCTCCAGCCCGGCAGAGCTGCGCGAACCGAGGTCTCTGCAAACGCCAGAGCTCGCGTGCCGCCGGCACCGCGCGGGCGGACGGCAGCACCTACGTCGTTGCTGATGGTGGAGTCGCGGTGGATCAGCCGCTGCACGTGGCTGTCGATGCTGCTGCCCGACGAAAACTTGGCCAGCGTGGCAGAATGCGATTCCTTCTCTCGCTGCTTTACAACAACCTCGCAGGCTTTCCACTCGGCCATGACCTTCTGGTACCGGAGAGCAATGTCCTCATCCACCTGCAGACAGACGGGTCCTGAGATGGACCTTCTCCTTGGAAGCCACCATTAAAAATCAGCGGAAGCCAGGAGAGGGAGGTCTAAAGCAAGGGGAACGTCTCAAACCAAAAGCCTGCAGGGTCACCCACCGTGACTTCAGTGAAGGACAGGATACGTTTCCTCTAGGTGCAAATGTTACGACTGTTTCCGTGTCATTCATTTAACAGATTCCTACAGTCAGTGCTTTACACCCCAGCAGCACATTTCTTTGAGGAGCTGGTTGTTACTGTTATTTACTACCAGTGCTCTGATCCAGAGAAGGTTTGGAGCAGCGGAATTGCAGTATTGCTGCATTTTTCTCAGCACTCCGGCTTGGGACCACGTCCGGTTGCTGTTCACACGCTGGCTGGGGGAGGCCCGTCCGCCTGCCGCTCTGTTTGCTACCAGCCCGCTTGTTATCAACGCGCCTGCCCAGTAACTACAGCAAATTAAAGCACTCAGGAAAGTAAAACGTTGGTATTGCTATAAACAGCTTAGCAAAGGGAGATAATGGAACCAAGAGATGGGCAAACTGCAGTTTCATTAATGGAAACGATATACTTAATGTCAAGTTTCAGACTGCGAAATAAGGCTGTGACATCACCTAGGCAATTATTCACTGATCAGCGCTAGCAGCAGCGTGGCGATGCTGAGAGGTGATGTCTGACCTGGAAACGCGCCTTGTGTTTTACAGAGGCACGTCTTAGTTCAGTCTAGCGAAGCAGGACGAGCGTACCGGTCAGAGCTTCCTCTGGGTCGTTTTAGCCCCTGCACAGTAACTCCAGGTGCGCTCTGGGCTGTTTCAGCTACCATGGAACTGCACACATGCACATGCACTGTCACGTAGAGAAAGCTTCAAAATGTTCTTTGAGTAACTCAGCCAACCCACCGTACAAAAGAGGGATGATCCAAATTACTACCCAAATGTCAATGTCTCCCATTCTGTAAGTGACAAACTGTGCAAACAGGATTTGCTCAGAGCAAGTGCATGTCTGACTCCAATTAAAAACTCCCTTTTAGTGAACTGCAGACACAATAACATGCCATCACGATACCTCTAACCTGTGGCAGTCGTGTTTTCAGGAGCATTTTTCCCTCAGGAATGTGAAAAAAATAAAGACTAATGCTTGTTCTTCGGAATGGAAACCAACGCTATTCTGCAAATGTGACTGAGATCCCCGGCCAGCCGCGCTCACCTGGTCCATCTCCTTTTTGGCCATGCCGAATTTGTAGTGACCCAGCAGGAACGGCCACACTTCCTTCCGAATCTCATGCTGTACCCCGCCGTAGTAAACTCTTCTTAATAATTCCAGTTCCTTGTAATTCTACAGCAGTCAGGAAAAAGAGGTATTGAGGTGATACATCTTTGTTTCCTCAAACACGCACATAAACACTTAATACCGAGTATAGAGACAGTGAAATGCACACACAGCATAAAATCAATTCCACAACTTGATGCGCGCCTTTGTGGCCCTTGCTCAAATCAGTGCAATTCCAGCTGGCGTGCCTCCCATGGACGTAATTTAACTTTTAAGAGACCAGAGGAGCCATGGGATCGGTGCCCTTGACGTTCATTGGTATCTTTGATATCTTTGCCATCATCACAGATGCAAAGGATAAAAAAGATTTTAAGGATCAACTCGCTCTCACTAGAAAGACAAGTAGTGACTAGAAAACACCTTGAATACATCCTGAGGCCAGTTCTAAGGGACACCGTGCTCCACACAGCAGTGTATGGGCGCTGGTTTAATTAAGATCCCAAAGGGATTGCGTTCCTTACCTTCTTGTCTTTCTGATACTTGCTCCAGACCTCTTTGGTCAGGCCCCCCGCGGCGCTGGAGGGCTTGTCCGGGGGCACGATGGTGTGGTTGACGAGGGCGGAGAGGTGCGTGCGCACCGTGGACAGGTGGCGGCAGTAGGCGAGCCCTGGGGGCACAGGGAGCTCCGGTCAGCGAGCGACCCGACCGGCAGCCCCGTCTGCAGGCGACGCTGCGACACCTAAACCTGCCGCTCAGCGTTCTGCATGAACTAAACTTGCATTGTGCCGGAGAAGAACGAAGAATCGCAACGGGGCCAAAGATTAAATAAATCTTACATAGACTTGTTAAAATCCAGGTATTACATTACACTGCAAAGCTGCCTTCTGTCCTCTCCTCATCAGTTCTCCCATCACTACATGCAAACCCACAAATAATGGAATTATGAAGCTCGAGTCACATCCACCCTAATGCATCGAGGTGATCTGACTCTCAACCATAAATCTGGGGCTCGACTGCTTTCTAAAACAAACATCACGTGTTTTTAGATAAGCATATGGATACAAGAAGCTTCACTTACATCCATAAAAGGCTCTGGAAACGATTTGCTTCTTCATGCTTTCACACAGCATCTTTAATGGAGTTCTGTGGAGAGATTATGGGAACAGGATGGTCACAGGACAGAGAGCAGCAGGAATGTTATGCTGATCGTCTGACCCACAGATAGCGACTCCTTCTCTGCACCAAGATTTATGTAGCTAAAGGACAACAATAATGAGAAATCGCACTTTTTAAAGTATTTCCCCCCCAACATTTTGGCCCAAACCAGATTCATCTGGCGCACTCATCTACCACTGCTGCAGGTGCATTGTAAAGGTCCTTGTCAAATTAGATCAACTGTTGCCCTTCATTACTCTCATTAACAACTTGTTAAAGAAAATGCTTCCAGAGCTGAATCATATTAAACAAGGCAAAAGAACTAGTTGCAGTTTTTCTATCAAAACGTGACTTAAGATTAGTTTAATAGTTTAGCTTTAATAAACTAAATTTCTTGCTGTGTAACTCCATCGGTTTGCGTTGGAAACTGCCTGGAACGGTCCCCGTGCCGGCGCGGCGGTCGCGCTCACCTGTCCCGCAGGCAGGGGCAGCAGGCGGGCGCGTCGCGGGGGGAGCTGCCCGAGGAGCAGGACACGCAGGACGAGCCGCGGCTGCAGGGCTCCAGCTGCCAGCACAGCGCGCTCGCCCCGAAGCCTTGCATCTCCAGCATGTCGCCGGCGTCTACGAGAAACCCACAAACAGCGCCCGTCAGCCCTTCTTCCCTTCCCTCCCGTCTGCGTCCCGATGGCTTCATGCTCTAGGGCTCAGCAGGCTCCAACCGTGGCTCCGTCCCAGCGGCGCTCGGCACACGTAAAGCGGCCGCATGCTGCACGCGGCGCCTCCCGCAGCTCCCGTCCCGCACCGCGTCCTCCTTCTTGCCCGCGCACATCCCACGTGATTCCGGAGAACAGAAAAGGGCGCAGCGGCAACAACCGCGGCTGGTTCTTGTGTAATGCTATGCTAACCTTATTTACGGCCAGAAGAGATCATCTAACCTGACCTTCTATTTAATTCAGGTCTCAGAACTTTGTTTTGCAGTTCTGGAATCAGCCAGGTAACTGCTAGTCCAGATAGAGTCAAAGTTTAAGCATAAAATAAGACAAACTGATTCAGTTATTTTCAAAGATACCTCTTTTTCCCTTAGAAACAGACCCTAGAACACTGAGCGCAGCAGTTCAGGTCCCACTAACGTGAGCGCTGTGTTTACAGAAGCAGGATGCTCTGCAGGGAAGCGTGATCCCACAGTACAGTGCAGCTCTGGAGTGTCCCCACTCCTGCCTTCTTACCCGGCTTCGGGAAGGCAAGCCAAAAATCACCCGCTGCCTTCAGAAAGTTTGCTTCAGCTCCTCGACTTTCCCACCCGGCACTTGGGCTCGTGGGATTTTTTGGTTTATAATAAATAACTGGCCTTTCAGCTCACCCATGATTAAAATTAAGGCAAATGTCGTAATACCGTATGTCACTAAATCAACATTTGTAAGCAAAATCCAGTCCCCTGGGCCGTGCTTTTCAAACAGACGTTTGTTGGGTGGTGGTGGGGGGGGCAATTCCAAACCATCTCATGCATTTTAAATCAAGGTAGCAAAAGCATTTGAGTCGTGCCTGTTGGAAAGGGGGCGGAGGCGAGGAGGGCGAGGAGTGAGAACACTGTTCACAGAAAGCACAGGCTCATGCGGCAGCAGTCACTTCATTTCACAGAACAAGTGTGATGCAAAAATGCTCTTCACCTTAATTCTTCAAGAAGGAGCTGAATGACGCAGTATTTATTGCAGCTTCTTATTGGGTTCAAATAAAAAACATTGCTCAAGCAGTTTTAGATCATTATTTTTTGCCTCCCCTCTACAGACAAGGAAAGTGGCTTTTTCAGTTTTAATGTTTTTCTTTTCTTTTTTAGAGAAACAAGGAAAGAACCCCACAGAACCTAAAGATTCAGATGAAAGGTCCCTGAATTAGTGAAGAATTAGAGTGAACAGCATCTTTTATTTGATCGTAGTGGTGTTTTCTGTAACTTCAGCTACATGCAAAAGTCGAGCATGTTGCGGAATGTGAAAGCGAATGGCTGGCAAACCTGCCACAACAGTGTTGTCATTACTGAGGAGGGACGCTGCCAATCCAGCCCCGTCCAGCACAGTCACCACTCAAACTGCAGCCACGGTCCTACCTCTACCGTTACCGTCACAATTACACAGCAGAAGCAGAATCTGACAGCTGTCCTAGTGGGATAACAACATCCCCGCCACCCGACTGAAGACTGAACTGTGTTTCTTATGCGTTAGATCACAGCGACATTCTCCTAACGCAGTGTCAGCGTTGGACCTGCTTCACCTGCACCCGGACACGCTCAGGGGAGACACACAGACCCTTCCTGCAACAGGACCTTTCGTCAAGGGGAATGCTGTGGTTTGGAGTTTCCTTCCATCCACACCTTCCAGGAACTCTTTATTAACTCGGGCTGGGCTTTCTCAGCTTCCAGGGGCTGCCGCCCTGAGCCAGCGTGGGGAACCGAGGGGGTCTGGCCCAGCAGCCTGTGTGAGCAGCACTTCGGGTGCACCGACACAGGGCGCCTGTTGTCTCCTACCCCAGTCCCACCAGCCCAGGCCTGACACCTATTCGGAACCAAGCTCATTGCTCCACTATTCAAAGGTACGAACGTCTTCTCTGCAGTCAAGACACAGAGTGCTTTTCTTAGGAAACGGAAATACCAGAAACAGTATGCTCATGCTAACACAACAAATGAAAATACAGACAGGAGCCAAACTTGCAAGCGGTTGCTCTCCTTCCCACCTCCTCTGCAGATGTCAAACCTTCGACAGCTACTTCACAGCCTGATCACAGCCGAGATCCTGCTCTGGCTGAGACACCGCGCTCACTCCGGAGAGGCGGAGGCGGTTGTTTTGATTCTAACGGGAGCACACGGATTTGGCACACGCACCCGGGAGCTATCAAGGGCAAAAGTCTGGCGGCGTGGAAGCTGAGCAGTAACTGGTGAGCCCAGGAGGGAGATTTCACACAAACCGGCAGAGAGGCCTCGGCAGTGCCTGCTGTCCTCCTGCAGGGCTGCAGGCCTCACAGCGCCTGCTGTCCTCCTGCAGGGCTGCAGGCCTCAGCAGCGCCTGCTGTCCTCCTGCAGGGCTGCAGGCCTCAGCAGCGCCTGCTGTCCTCCTGCAGGGCTGCAGGCCTCGGCAGCGCCTGCTGTCCTCCTGCAGGGCTGCAGGCCTCGGCAGCGCCGGCTGTCCTCCTGCAGGGCTGCAGGCCTCGGCAGTACCTGCTGTCCTCCTGCAGGGCTGCAGGCCTCACAGCGCCGGCCGTCCTCCTGCAGGGCTGCAGGCCTCACAGCGCCGGCCGTCCTCCTGCAGGGCTGCAGGCCTCGGCGTCCACGCTGGGCGGGACGCGCTGGCCGGCGGGATGGATTATTTCACACACCGCTCAGCTCCTCCTTTGAGGAACAAGCACTTGGTCTGCAGAACTACACTAGCACCTGACTGCTTGTAATACATATGCTTACTTGAGAATACCAACTTAATACGTATGATACAAATTGCCTTAGGAAAAGAATGAGATGACAAATTTTGCAGCTGATGATCTGAAACCCACCTCGCCCATGAAAGCAAGAAGCTGAATGAAAGCACCTGATCCTGGAAAGGTGTTGCATCTCCACACAGGCTCCTCTGCACACTTCTGCCACCCTGCAGCGGTATCCAAAGCGTGGGAGCACGCGCACTTGCACCGTCCCTGGGCTCAGACCAGCTCGCTGCACTTCTGCCCTGTTCTGTCCACCCACGCTCTCTGCGCCTGGATCTGCCCCACCTGTGCTGCGGTGGTTCAGCTCGTCCTTCCCAGGCAGGCTGCCCTCCCGCTCCCTTACACCGTACACGACAACTCACAGCGGGAGAGCGTCAAGACTCGTTGCGCTCCCTCCTCTTGCGAGGACGTGCTCCGGTATCCAGTGTAGGGGGGCAGGAAGCCTCTGGAAGGAGAGGTCTGTCTGTTCAGTGGCACACGCTCAAAGGAGAGGGGAGACGCTGTTTCCACTTCCCAGGCTGTGAGCACATTCCCAGCCTCCCTGCACAGTCGCCTTAATCTCCAGAACTCATGGCGCGAGTGAAATGGTTTTCCCTGTAATAATGCCAACACTGTTGTGTGTGTCAGTGGAACGAGCTGCAATAGAGCTCTGGGACACAGGGGGAGGAGGATAAAAACCTTTCATCCTATTAGGAGCTGTGAGGTTCCGAGAGCAGATCATTGATAGCATTGCATGTAGCTTATCTTCCTCCTCCTCGTCATCGTCAACAGAGGCAGAGCGGCTGGCAGCTAAGTGGTGGTAGTTAATAGTTACTGCTCAAAGAAAATAGTGAAAGAGGAGCATAAGAAGAGAGAACTCGATTCTGTGGGAAAGCTCAAAAGGACACGTTCAGCAAACACAAAGGACTTGAATCCTGCCTTCTTCTTGAGGGCACACACTCCTGTAAATGGGTATGAAAATGAGTTTCTTACAGAAAAAAAGCATGTTTCACCAAACACAGGCCAGCTCCTGACTGCCCAGGCTGCACCTCAGAGCTCCCGTCACACTGTGGCAATGGAGAAAGGTCCCAGAGCCACCTGCAGCGTTCCGTGTGCTTTTTAGCAAACTCCACGGGAATCCTCAGCTCCAAATGTTAACAGCTTCTCTCCTTCACCAGCCCTTGCCAATGCTGTGGCCTCTTTCCACCCTGCAGCCTGCGCCAGATGCACCCGGACAGCACACAGGCCGCTCCCAGCCCGCCTGGCGCTGCAGGCGCAGGGGCTGTCCCGAGGGCGCGGCGCTGGAGCCGGCTCTGCGCCCGTCCGGCGCCCAGCGGGCAGGGCTGCGCTCACTGCGCCCACGGGGGCTGCAGGCGCAGGGGCTGTCCCGGGGGCACGGCGCTGGAGCCGGCTCTGCGCCCGTCCGGCGCCCAGCGGGCAGGGCTGCGCTCACCGCGCCCACGGGGGCTGCAGGCGCAGAACGCGCTTGTGCTGCTGCGTGCACCCACTTACCCGCGCGAGCCCCGAAGCCCTAAGGCAGCACGGCCGCGCTGTGGTGCAGCGCCCTGGGTGAGGAGTGCAGCGAGATTTCTGCTTTTGTGGCTGCAGTGAGTCCCAACATGGGCAGTAAATCCAAATCCCCTGTGAACTTCAGCATCTGCTTTGCCAAGGGAGTAAAACTGACCGTGGTGTTTGAGAACTAGTTCTAATGCCTTCTTGCATGTAAGGAATTTGTGTTCACTGATGACATGAGCTGGTTTGGTTCTTGGGAATTCACTGAGCTTCCTTGGAAAGGCCTTTATTTATCCATTGTCAAGTTCTTGCTTCCAAGCCAGGAAAACTTAGCCCAGGAGTTCTTGGGGTACTTTAAGAGTTGAGTTTATGTTGTTGCCCTATTTTTTAAATTATTACATTTTTTTTTTTCTAATAACAACATTACGAGCAAGTAGCATGGCCAATAAAAATATCCTCGCGTCAGGAGCAAAACTGCTCTTGGCTAGTCAAGCAATCGTTTTGGTTTTAGTTTGCAAGCCCAGGGGAGTATTTTGAAACCTTCCTCTGCAAAACACAGAGTAAACATAAATAAGATCCCCCACCTCAGCTCCAGTTACACCGAGACACCAAGTTCCACCACATTGAGGAAACCCACAGTAATCTGTACCTGTTGATCACAGTCATCATGCAACAAACCACCTGACTCGTCTGTTCCCTTCGGTTACTTCCCAGGATATTACTTCAAGGTTTTCCTAGTGATTTGTGGTTGTTTTTTAAGAAAGCGGAACAAAGGCACTTACTGTTATCATGCTTGTGTCCTGGATAGATGATTCGGAACACGTAGTCTGTAGAAGTGTCTTCGCCTGGCATTTCCTCCAGGTCCAGTGATTTGTTGCTGTTCCGCTTCCGAAGCTTTGGAAATACCTTACCCTAGAGGAAATAATGATTCCATTGAGCTGCAAATGACTAACAGAGCACAGCAGACTAAGTACTTAGACTTTGGCATCTTAAATCTTAAAACTAACCATTTAATGTTGGGAGGAGGTGAGGGAGAAAACAACAGCAGAATAAGGTAGAGCAGGTGGTTTAGGGGTACGTGACACAACTTTTCTGGGTACTTAAAACACAGCTTCTTTTTGTAATCCATGCCAGTTGGGCACCTGCTGCCTCAACGATTCAACCCTCTGACAGCAAGCATGTCCAGTCCATTTGAGTCTTGGTCTCTATCATTTGGGTTCATATTTTGATACGACAGCCAATTCCAGTTCATTGCTCAATGGGGCAATGAGGGGATGAACAATCTCTATAGATTATCTGTGGAAGAATCGAACTGGACTGACTGGAGTTCCTTTGCCCCACCTGGCCCTGCAGCGTTGCCCGGCCCCGCCGCCCAGCGCCCGAGGAGCCGCCGCGTTGCCCCGCCCCGCCGCCCGGCGCCCGAGCAGCCGCTGCATTGCCCGGCCCCGGCGCCCGAGCAGCCGCCGCGTTGCCTGGCCCCGGCGCCCGGCGCCCGAGCAGCCGCCGCGTTGCCCGGCCCCGCCGCCCGGCCCCGTACCTTGCCCTGCTGCGACCAGAGCGGGGGCTCCAGCTGCCCGCGGGGCAGGAGCCCGTTCTCCAGGCACGACAGGAAGGCGAGGAGGTGACCGCCCTGGGGAAAGTGCAGCGGAGGCCTCTGAGTCCCGTCCTGACTCACCAGCACCAGCGTCCATCTGCTTTCTGCTGCAAAGGAGGACAAGGGCAGTCCACACCGTTACACTGCAACCTCCGGGTTCGCTCTTGTCTCCTAAGTTCTATTTGTGATCATCTCACGGTAGATAAATAAACCTCTGTAAGTCAAAGTGCAACCTAGGGATGATCTCAGTCCTTTAGTCCTAAACAAGCTCCAGATACAAGCAAACTATGATAGGCCTCAGGCAGAAACATTTAAAGTGATTCTAAACACTAATATAATAAATAAAGGAATAACTACACTAAATCTCTGGCGCCTGGAGCCGTGGGTGAGGGGCTGTGAGGACGGGCCGTGGAGCCGCGGCAGCAGTGCCGCGCGTCGGCCGCCCCGTGCGCGCCGCAACCGCGTTGTGTGCGCCGGGCACCTGCTGCTGAACCAGCTTTCTCAGCGAGGAGCAACAACGGCTGCCACGTTTCACAAAACTCCCCACGTCCTAAGGAACCGCCACAGAGCAGAGCGGTGACACCTGCGGCCGGCCCATCGCAGCGAGGCCAACGGACCTGGGCTAACGTGGTTGTCATCCTCCATCGGGTAGGACTCCGGGTTTTAACACTCATCCCCGTGTTACATAACTAGTTAGAAGCGTCACTGACACTGAGGAAACGTGATCATTCTAGTGGCCCTCCTGCTTATGTGTTTTAAAGCAATATATATGAATCATCAAGCCAAAGCTTCTACGTTTAATAGAGCTGACAGGTTCCCGTAAGCACTGCTCTGCACAGGTGACTCGGGAAAAACAAAGCACACAGAAAAAAGGCAGAGCGCAGAAAGCAGCTGACGACAGAGCGGCTCTCACCGGGCCCCTCGGGGAGCACATCTGCAGAGGAAAACGGTCTGTTCCCTCTGCAATAACCCCCAACAGGCAGCATTAGCAGCATTAACATTCACCTGGCAGAAAGGGGTTTCGGGAGCACCCCGTGAGAAGAAGGTTTATGCTTACGTTGCTGATGGCAGTGAATGCAGACGATCTGGCTGAGCGGCACTATTAACGCGTAGTCCCAGTAAACACTAATAGGGAAGGAAAAAGGGCAGGAAACACTTTTTTTTCCATATTCAGGAGTGCTTATGGTTCCAAGCACCCGATAAAGAGACTCTGCTAAGTTAATAACTGCTTATTAAATTGAGTCAATTAAGGTGAATGAATAGTCAAGTAAAAGGCAAAGAACCAGTTCTCCCCAGCAGCCACACCTGGCAGCAGCCGTCCCGCAGCCTCCCTGTCCCCAGCCCCGGTCACGGGGACGCTCCGGCCGAGGCCGAGGTGCGGGACACGGGTGCCCGGAGCCCATGCAGCTGGGCTCAGCACAGCAGGGCAGCTCTGTCTTGCACACGTGTCTTATGGGCAGCAGATTAAACACGAGAAACAGGCCTGAACCCTTTTGAGAACAACCTCAACAGAGGTTAGCAATAAAAGCAAGGGCAGAGGGCTTCATCAATGTTCTGTTTAAAAGTGCAGATGAAGTTTTAGAGAAAGAATGGAGTGTATGAAGCATCCGAGAGCCCTGTTCCGGGGCTGAAGGAGTGCTCCCTGCAGAAACATACCTGCCTGGTTCAAGCAGAATGCCAAATTAGCTGAATAACTCATCTAACGACAGACAGTGACATTGCGGGTCTCTGCTCTAAGGCTGAAATTAGCCATGCTTGCCAGGTCACTTGTGATCCTCTGAAGGGAGCTACTAGAACTGTAACGATGGCAGACAGTGTTGAGCCTGGAAAAGTGGGCTTTTGTTTGCCTTTGAAAAGGCCGTATGTCTGAGTGCATTACAGGACCTTTGGGAAGCTGCTTCATCTGTGGCAAACCAGGAACAGAACCCCGAGCTGCCGGACACCTCAACTCAGGCACTATATTCAGAAGCCTTGTTACACTTATGTCATATTGCCAAGTATACAAGAAATAAACACCAGGAATGCTTCCCATCTTTTCCTGAATGCAATGAATACCTTTTCTCCAGCTCTGAATCTCCAAGGGTTCCATTCATCAGCTGATTTGGAGTCCATTTTAAAGTCAGACTATCAGCTGACTGATGAAGGGAGAGATACCCAGGAATTGCCTCCAAGTCGTCTTTCTGTTCACAGAAAAACCAGACAATGACTCAAATGCACAACTATAACAGCCACGTTCCAGCCTCCCTGTGCCCCACAAGTTCCAGAGCAGTGCATTACCCAGGAACTGCTGAGGGAACCTCAACACCGAAAGTACTGGTATTTAATATTGCTATTAGAAGGAGGGGAAGAAAGCACTGCACGGACACCAGGTTTATGAAACACAGTCCAGCGTGTCTGCTCCTACCTATAAGCCCACTTGACAGGTCACATTGCTCAGGCAGTGAAAGCAAAACAGAGTCAGGTGGGAGGCAGCACTGTCCTGAGGACAAGACGTTAAGCCAGGACTTGTCAAGTTCAGGTTATATTCTTGCCTCTAGTACTGACTTCTCAAGTCACAGCCAGGCTGTGTGTATCAGCCCACAACTCGGTGCACTCACCGGCTGGACCAGGACGTTGTTTTTGCCGTACAAGAGGTGTATTCGGGAGTTCTGGTGCAAAGACTCCACGTACTCCCGTGCCGAGGCAGCGAAGCGATCTTCGGACGCGCTCCCGCTCGAGTGCCGCTTGCGGATCTGGCACAGACACACAGACACGGCCCAGGCGGGTCAGCAGGGTGCGAGGGGCTGTACCGCAGCCCAGCAACACACCAACAATTCCACTTAGACCCCTCTCTGCGCAGCGGCGCTTGTTCTGGAGCCAGGAGACCTTCCAGAGAAACGACCTGGGCTCCTACTCATCCCTGACCGAGGCCACTCGGAATTTCTTGTGAACTACGTGGTCTGATCACACGTGTCAAAAGCCACATAATTTAGTCTTGGATCTCAAACTTTTTGCCATACAAAGGGGACATCTGGGCACAAATGGCCTTCTAATCTGTGATAAAGGCTCCATTACAGACGAGAAAAGAAAGGGTGTTCTAAATCCCCATCTCTCCCTCCTGGGCTGTTTTCACTGTCAACACGCCCCAATGCAGAGGCAGCTGCCCAGTCAATACCTACTCCCAGGGCTGGGCGCTTGGAAGGAGAGTCCTGCCGGCCGTGGGCGCCGTGGATGCGGTGCCGCTGGACCAGCTCGTCTGCCGAAGGGTCGGTCCAGCAGTGGTCGGCTGTTTTCAGCTTGGTGTACTCCAGCGCGCAGGGGCCAACTGCGGAGAGAGCCCGGGAGAGAACGCGCCCGCGTCCGTCACACCCCGTCTGAACCTGCTGGCTGAGCACTGCAAGCGACATTTCCTTCTCAAGTCAAGTGAATATTAATGATCACTTAATGATCCTATGGGGTCAGCCCATAATATAGACACTACATATAATAGCACACCAGGTCCTATTATCTAGGGCTGTATGAAGTACTCCTGCAGACACGACACCTGCCATGGCAGCATTAGTAGTTACAACGTGCTGGCAAGCGTTCAGTAAAAATCCATTCCTGTTCTGTTCTCTCATCCAGCCAGTAACTAATAATAAAAACAGGTGACTGGTCTGATGGGCACCAAAACATCTTCTATGTTGCTCTGTTATAAATGCTAGAGAGAAAATTCACCTTTTGTAACACTATCAGAATACAAAATGTTTTAAGAAACAATTTATTTTCTTTAGCATAAGAAGCAGCTTTGCAAGAACTTACCTAGGAGAGAAGCCAGTATTGGGCCACAAACAGGATCTGCCAGCAAAGCTTCTTTTTCATAGTATTTACTAGGAATAAAAGAGCAGAGCCCATTTAAAAACACTGGCTGCTATTTCATAGCTCTTATCCCTCGCTCTGCCTCTTGCTAAACGTGTTCCCCCTGGATATTTGATCTGGGGCTTTGGGCACTAATGCAATACGGAGACAAACAGTAACTCTCTGCAAGCACTTTTGTCAGTTTTCCTCAGAGACCACGAGGTCCGTGCATTCTTAAACATCTCTTCCATCTGTGAGGAATAATCTTGAAACGCTGTCAAGAACCATGAACTACTAAAACAGCAGCTCTTGCAATGACCCCAAAGTCTTCCCATCACAGCAGCAAAGCTGACCTATAAAACCACATAGCCAAAAAATCAGAACACACGCATTTATTGAACTGTCATTATCCTCTGCTGTCTCTTCCACTAGATGGGGCTCAAACCCTAAACCATCTTATCAAGAACAGAGGAGCTGAAGGACTTGAACATGGAGCATTTGAGCAGAAATGTCACAAAAGCGCATGAGAACAAGCCTAAGGAAGAGGTCCGTTTTATTCACTAAGTCAGGGTCTCAAAACCACACACATGCAATCAAGGACTAGACCCCAACTCATCTGTATGGAGAAGGCAGTAAGATGAATATCTACAATAAAACAATTGAGATCTAACTCTCTAGTCATGTCTCCAGGTGAATTATGTGGAAAAAGTACTTGGAAATACTGTGAGAATACGTTCTTCTGCTCTGGTTCTCCTCCTCGTTCAATCTCTTCTAAATACCCATGTATCTGGTTTTCTTCCTATCAGAAGTTTGCATTGCAGGACTTTGAAGACAACTTTTGATTAAACGCCTTGTTGCAGATATCCAAACACATCAGTCCAACAAATCCCTGCGCTTCTGATTCTTTCCTTACCTGCAGTTATCAACAATATACTGCACAATCTTGTCGAGCACTTTCTCAATCAACGCTGTCCGAACCCAGATGTGTTTGATGGCCTGGGGCGTCAGGACGGGTGCTCTGCCCGTGGCCGATCCCTGTCTCTTGAGGGGCTCCTGCCCACCTGGCTGATGTTTCCTGCAGAAGGAGCCAAAGCCAAAGCAGTCAGTTCGGACTGGTCTCACAGGCAGCTCTGCAGCGAAGGCTGCGCGAGGAGGGGTCAGAGCACACCCGGCGTATCTGCCGCGTGCCGTACACCCGCTGTCTGTGCCGCTGACCAGCGCTGCCACTGCGCTGCGGAGCTGCAGTCAGGCCACCCGCAGGGACCTTCTGGAAATCACGGCTCTAACTAATAATTGAGGATGTCTTGGCTCTGAGTTACAAATACAAGTCTGTAAAGATTATCTAATTCATAGACAGATGCTAAACAAGCTCTAAAAAGGCCCCCAAACAGGGCTGTATTAGGTATGTTGGGCTAGAGAGTCACCCACCAAAAATGCCTTATTGGTTTCTGGAGCTTTAGGAAAAACCCAACATTTGAGCTGCTCCAAAGTTCCTACACACGAGGCTGAAAGGAACAGGCTGTAAATCCACGGCAGAACATACACCCCAAAAGAACGAACAAAAAAAAATGCAAAGTGTGGCAGAAAACAAGGTGCATTTGATGAACAGCAGCTGCTTCACACCACGCAGAGCCCGCAGCTGGGAAAGCCACCGCGAGGAGGGGGAGAGACTCTTTTATCCCAGTTCTGTCGGGGAGCAGCAGCCCCAGCCCCAGGGCGACAGGCGGCTGCTCGGCCCAGGCACAGAGCAGGACTGAGCCTGAGCCGCCACGGGCAGCGCGTGCCCAGGACCTCCTGCCCTGCCGCGCCAGCCCGAGGCACCGGCGCGGCCCGTGGCACCAGCGCAGCCCAAGGCACCGGCCCGGCCCGTGGCACCGGCGCAGCCCATGGCACCGGCGCGGCCCATGGCACCGGCGCGGCCCATGGCACTGGCGCGGCCCATGGCACCGGCGCAGCCCGTGGCACCAGCGCAGCCCGAGGCACCGGCACAGCCCGAGGCACCGGCCCGGCCCGTGGCACCGGCGCGGCCCGTGGCACCAGCCCAGCTTCCCGTTGTCTCCATACAGCATCCGCACAGCTACAGCACAGCCTGTGCCGGTGTCTTGGCAGTGAGATGCTGTCTCCTGCCACCTACAGAACAACAAGACAACTGAGAGAGAAGCAACATCAAACTGAGAAACTAGACCTACAGCAAATGAGCATCTGAAGCCAGCGGGGAGCATGCTGAGAGCCAAGGCCTCTGCTGCTTCCCGCAGCACCAGCGCAGCACCAGGCCCGGCCGCACCGAGCACCATCGCTTCCCCAGTGCCGAGCACCATCGCTTCCCCGGTGCTGTGCCCACCCGGACGCAGGGGCTGCTCTAGTGGGCTCTGAACCCTCCGGGAAGCCGTCCCTCCTTTCTGCAGAGCTTTCTGCTGCCCAGAAAATCTACCAGAGCCCAGTGCAGGGATGGACACACATTTGCCTTCAAGTTACAGACACTGAAGAGGCAAAGCCTGAACAAGTGTGGCCAGGAAAGACTCCTTCCCTTTCCCAAGCAGTCTCTGTGCCATCTCCGCGCTGCACACACATCGTATGGATTTTGCTGATGCGCAGACCTCAGCCTCACCTGCCTTCCACCTGCTGCTGCAGCTCCTGCACCTTCTTGCATACGTCTCCAGCCACCACAAACGTCTTGCCCACCTTGGTGAAGAGCGCGGCCACCTTGTCCGTCCGCAGGAAGCCGGCAGCCCTGCGCTTCAGCATGTGCAGGAGACACGCTTCCACAACCCCTGTGGGAGAGGGAGGGAGGGAGGGACACAGTTACGGGCAGTGCTGTCCTTCAGCCCCCCTCGGGTGAACACCGTCTGCTCACACCCCCCGGTACGCGGGGGCGTCCAGAGAATGGGGGGAGAGACGGACAGACAGACAGACCAGATCTCAAAATCCCATGATGCAAGCATGTGTCTCATCTGCAACAATAAGCATCTTCTAAGATCCTGATAATGCTGGTACACAAATGAACCAAAGGACTGAAATATGTCTCAGTATTTTCACCCCGTTTTGCACATATCACTGTGAAAGAATTCCTGATTCTACTGAAAATGAAGCCAAAAGCAAAACCTCTTCTCAGCTCCTCGCAGCAGAACCAGGTGCCCCAACTCAAGATACAACGAGCTCGAACTCTGCTTTTACTGCTGCTGTTTTGAGCAGAGGTCCCTGCGAAGCAAGAGGGGGCCCGGCGCTGCGTGCAGGGTGTGCGCGGGGGCCATGGTTCCTCCGGCGCCCAGGCGATGCTCTGGGGTGTCCAACAGCAGCGGGCACTCCTGCACCCAACTGCACTCGCCAGCGCCACAGGGAATTTTGTCACGAGTAACACGTGGCACTCCACCTGCTCTGATGCGCGCTGCACCCCCCGAGACTCGGCAGCTGATGTGGAATTTGGTATTTTGGTGCACTTGACGCCTGATCCTGCCAGGTGCTGAGTGTTTCCTGGAGGCTCCCCCTCCTTATTGCACTGAACAGCCTCCAAACCCTGTAATACCCGAGATCCTGTGTCTGACAAGACCCTTCCGCGCTGCCCAGCCCCTGGACGCAACCGGGTCCCCGCAAGGGGTGGCGCCAGGGACACCGCGCTGCGCCGGGGCCGCGGGGACCAGGGACGGGTCTGCAGGGGCACTGCAGAGGCCCCGTCATCTCCAGCACCACCACCCTACTGCTTTGTGACACTGAAGAACGACCTGCTGAATGAACAAAAAAATTAAGAGAAGCGTTTCTGAGGTGTCAATAACTTCACATGTTGTGTTGTATCACTCAGGAAAAAATAAAAACCTACTTGGCTTCCTGCTGCCACATCCTCACTACGCAAATTAACCTAATGCGTGCTCAGAAAGCACAACCATTTGCTATTAGAGTGCGGAAAACAGCACCAGAGAAACAAATGGGAAATGCGCTGTGGGAGAACCGCGGCACCGTTGTGCTTTCGGCGGTGCAGGCAGCTCTGCTCTCAAGCCAAGTAACACTGGATAAAACTGTCAGAAGATAAAATTTCCACTGAAAGCCCTAATTTCCCTATGAGACAGCCAGTGAAATTCAGTCCTGACGGCTTGGAGATCTGGGATTGCTCGTGTTTAATGACTTTTAACGAGATACAACTAACCTGAGTTAGCAAAGCCAAGTCTTCCCATCGTGTACCCTGAATCTTCTCTGTAGAACAGAGAGGTCAGCATTCTCTCTCCTCCTTCCCAGTCCTGAGTTCATTTAGACTGCAAATTCTTCAGAATAGATTTTATATGTTCCCTTGTGGCACAAGCCTATATAAGAACCACCACAACCGAAGCTCCAATTTGATCTTGAAATGAAACAAGAGACTTTTCTGATCTCAGCAGTCTCTGCTCAGGCTGCCTGATCTGAACCACGTCACCAAACGCTGTTGGCAGGCGCGGCGGAGGCCCAGGACGGCGATGAGCCGCGATGGGCTCGTTCCAGCGCTGGGACGGCAGAGAAACAAAACAGCACCACCCATGTACTTACTGACAACGAAGGACTTGGGTTTTTCTTGTTTTGTTGCCGGGTGTTTGGCTTTTTTTTAATAAATAAGAGCATTTGCGCATTCACAGCGTTCAAGTGATGTCTTCAGCATGAATGCTGGTGCCGTGCAAATCCACCCCTCTGCGTCCCGGAACGGACCAAGTCGCCGCTGTGTTAGAAAGCGGACACACGAAACGCTGGCCCGTCCTCGTTATTTCCATGCCACTGTAACCCAATAAACCTCGCTGAGAGGTACAACAAGGTATTCGTACACTTCAACACCCACTACCGCTCTGAATAAACCAGCGTGACTCACCTTGCTGTGTGATCCCTCATTTCATTGCTTATTACCTTCCAGATTCACTTTAAACAGCGCCAACAAACTGCTGTTTGGATGGACAGAGTATCCTAAATTTTAAAGTTTAAAAAATATGGTTCATTCTTACTGAGAGACAGTCACACAGTAAGAGACAGCAAGACTGGTAAAAAGTAGAAGAACATACATATCTATTTATCCCAGAGGATGCTCTGCACGTCAGTCACAGATCCTGTCTGGCAACCATCACAACAACTCTTAACCCCACTACTGTTTTGCTCTTTCAATTGGAAATAAAGAAAACGAGAAAAGAAAAGCAGCTTTCTGGATGCCTGAAGCAATGCAGCAATAATTGGTTCCAAATTTTAAATGAAGCAACCTGCCTTTAAAAATAACTGCAAAGAAGTGCATTGCTGTTGCTTAGGAAACAAGCTCCCTTCCCACCTTCGCTGCTGGCTTTTTCTTTCTTTAAAACAATAAAATATTAATGAAACAAATTTAGTGAAAAGCACAGCAGGCACAGCTTTAATTATTAATAAACGCTGCAGCTGCCGCGGAGGGCGATTTCCACAGCGACTGTCCCTAAAGCCCCAGTATTTAATTATTCCACTGTGACATTTCTCATCACAAGGACTTGGCACCACGTCAGTCCCCAGCTGCCGGTAATGCCCGCGGAGGGAGAGACATGGAATCAGCTGCTGGGCTGCCTCAAAATGCACGTTGAGGAAAAGCCCGCTTTGTACAGAGCAATAAAGCGGCATTGACAGGCGCTTGTTCCTGCAGAGCTCCGGGCGGCCCAGGGCAGGGCTCCGCACGCCCGGCGCTCCGGCCGGCTCGTGGTTCGGATCGATTCCCTGCGCAGCTCCTGCCGCTCACCGTGTGGAACAGGTGAAGCAGACTGAACTCATCTCTCCTGAATATGACCCCCTCCTGTTGTTCTGCTGGTTGGTGTCAGAAACACACCGCAGCCAGCACCACGCAACCCAGCAGCACGCAACCGCAACACCAACAACGCTCGGGAGAACAGGGGAGCAGGGAAAATGATGCTGCCAAGTACAGTTCTGGGGGAAGAGAGCTGGAGGGGCAGGTACACGGGGCTTCTGCAAACCCACTTCATCTTTTAGAAACCAAAAGCAGGTCCTCCCCCAGCGCAAAGCTCAGGTTGCTGCCTGAAAAGACAGCGCACAAAACACTGGAGGGGTTATAGTTAGAAGAACCTTTGGGACAGGAAAATGAAGTTATTTACCTGTTTGAAAGAAAAGGAACCATTTTTCCCTTTTGGAATCTGACACTCTCGAAAGACACAGAGAGATGGAGATTTAGCTGTTTCTGGAGGAACTGATGGCATCAGAAAGACATCAACAGGGAGTTTCGTTTACAAGCAGGTAGTTTGTACACAAATACATGTGCTTTTACCCATAGTGTGCATGCACACAGATGAATAACTGCTGCAAGCCGAGATCCCGAGCTTGCCTGCTGCCACCATGCTCACCACAATGAATACGTACAAACCCGACCCCGGGAAACGCAGAACAGTCCATCGACACAGCCCAGGTAAGTCCCTTGGACTGTGCAGCTGGCAGCAGCATCTAAAAACCCATTAACTCCCGCCGGTCTGGAGGAGCGTCCCCTGCAGTATCCACCACTGAGTTTAATTAAGTGCAGATACATTATTGATCTACAGTCCAGTAATCAGGTCCCCAACAAGCTTTGAAAAACGTCCCATTTTTCTGACTCGGCCAAGGCTGCATCTCGCAGGGCCAGCTGAACAACTCACGGTTTTCTTTTTGCCTCATGCACATTGTGATGTGACTTAATGGAGTGTGAAATAAGAGCTCCAGGGTGGGGCTGCAGGGGTGGAAGCACAGAAAAACAAGGCCTGTGCAAGATTACTTGTGGGGTTTATTTAGCACATGAAGTTTTCCTCAGACAGGACGAAACACCACAGCTAAATGCCTTGTTTTCATGGAAACTGTGCACAGGGAATAGAACTCATGAGGCTGAAGACAATAAGAACAAACGAAAAGAGGAAGATGATAAAGCAGCAATCAGCTGCTCAGTCTCCAGCTGCTGTTGTGTTACCTCGGCAGTAACAGACCTGCCCTGTTTGAAACCGGCTCTATCGCCAGGCTTAGCACGGAGCCTGCGGAGGGGACAGCGGGAGCAGCCCAAGGCTGTGCTTTAATGGCTGAGCTCACCTGGACTCGAGCTGCTTGCGTTTGCCCTGCGCACAGGCAGGACGTTGGCTTTTCAGTGAATCCCTGGGGAAAGAAGCCGTTTCAGCGGGCAGCCCCCAGTTCCAGACACACCCCCGCGGGGACCATCAGCGCTGGAGGCTGCTGACCGCTCCTCTTTACAGTCTTGACCATTACACTTCAGAGATCCCAGCACCCTTCAGAAAATGAAGTGTTTCCATTAAACACTATTAAGGCGAAATCAAAATCACTGAAGGTTCTCTGAATAATTGGATGTGATCGAATCTGATGGCCCAGGACTGCAGCAAAGTGTTTAGCAGAGTTCTCTAAAGAGCATGAGAGATATTTCACTTCTCAGACTAAGAAACATGTGCAGTTCACAAACTGTTTGATTTCACATCGCAGCTAATATTCACTCTTCCATTTTCCTCTCCTCTGTGGCACGCCATGATTACCGCAACGCCGGGGCAGCTCCTGCCGGGGCCGGTCCAGGGGCTGCGGCACCACCAGAACCGCAGAGCCGGGGCAGCTCCTGCCGGGGCCGGTCCGGGGGCTGCGGCACCACCAGAACCGCAGAGCCGGGGCAGCTCCTGCCGGGGCCGGTCCGGGGGCTGCGGCACCACCAGAACCGCAGAGCCGGGGCAGCTCCTCCTGCCGGGGCCGATCCAGGGGCTGCGGCACCACCAGAACCGCAGAGCCGGGGCAGCTCCTCCTGCCGGGGCCGGTCCGGGGGCTGCGGCACCACCAGAACCGCAGAGCCGGGGCAGCTCCTCCTGCCGGGGCCGGTCCAGGGGCTGCGGCACCAGCTGACGTGCTGGGAACGCGTGGTGTGCGGACACACCTCGAACACGAGCTCCAGACTAACTCCAGGTCCATCTCCTGCTCCTTTCATGGACATCTGGGAACACTTGCCACACTTTAAACAGGAGGCAAAGAAAGGGCTTCTATCAGGAACTTACTTCTCACCTTGAAAACAAAGAGTTTCCCACACTGCTGCCTTCCACGACTCTACTGCAAGCCTGTGGATACTTGATATTCTTCTGCAAGCTTTACCATCCTGAGGCATGCCACTGGGTAAGAAATGTATTTAAGAAATACACTTCTATTCCTCAGTTGAGTTTATTTTCCTGTCATGAACTTTAATCCTGTCTTGTAATTTAGGGCCATGAAGGAAAAGGTCTCTGACTCATGATTTTTCATTGCTTGGGGCTGGCAATCATGACGTTTGGTGACTCTGATAATTGCTTGGATTTCAGGTCCTGAACGAGACAAAACAGAACACAAGCTCCAGCATCATGCAGTCATCGGCTCCTAATTAGATCTTCTCTTTCAAACACAATTAACCTTGTGCAAAATGGGATAACAACTTATCATAAGACCAATGAAGAAAACTCCCATAAGTAACCGTGTTTTGTGGTTAACCCCTGCGCATGTGGCAGCGCTGCCGCAGCTCAGGCGCCAGCCGTCCCCAACGCCGCCCTGCAGAGCCCCAGCGCCGGCGCTGAAGGAGCCGCCTCCAGCGTCGAGGAGCACGTGGAGAAACCACACGGAGAACACGCAGCGCGGCAGCCGTTACCTCCCGCCCGGCACAGCGCGCCTGCAGCCTGGAAGCCACCCACAGAAGAAAGGATGTTACAGCAGCACGTCGCTGTCAGCCCTGAAGACGAGCAGCTGTGCAGAGGACGGCTGAGCAGACTGCGGGTGGTTTTCAGACAAGCGCAGTGAGTTAACACACCGGATTGGAACACTCTGCTTGCTGACTGCGGCTAAATACACACCAGGTAACCGCAGAGACAGGGAAACCTTCCTCCTCCCTCCCCTTCCCCTCAGCAGCGTGAAAGCCGGGAAGGGCGGGAGCGGCCGGGGCAGCTCGGCTGCGCTGGTGACAGGCACCGCCACCGGGCTGCGTCAGCCCCGTCGCCATGGACGCGGCACCGCGCAGCCCGGCCGCACGTCCCGCTCACGGAACGCGCTGCCGACAGCCACGGGCCGGGCCGGGCCACCGTACTGACCGACAACAGATACCGGTGAAACTCGCCCAACAGTCCCCTGGAGCCAAGGGAAGGGGAGGTTTTGCCGCAGCACGGCACACGGAGCACGCGGCACACAGCGCGAGCTGCGACGGCTCTGAACGGCAGAGCTGATCTGCTGTGAGCCAGACGGGATGGAGGAGTAACCCGCGTGTAACTGGGCTGTAACCTGGGTTGAGAACAAATGCAAAACATCTGCATTCGGTGCTTCCCCAGAGATGAAAACGCCAGTGCTGCTGTTCTGAGACCACGCAGGTGAAGGCTGCGGATCGTAGGCAGTTACTGTGGTTACAACGAATCTCTCCCGCAGGACGGGTACAACCGACCCGCACAGAGGTTTTATCCCTCCCCACGTACCATAACACGGAGGCACCCAAGGAGGGTGTGGAAACTGCAGTACACACCATTTAATTGGCACCTTCACCATTTAGGAGCTTGGACATTTTCAGTTACTGATGCAGACAGGCCCTGAAAATCAGCGACCATGCGTTTGAGACTCTTGCTAAACTCAGCCGTGCAGGAGAGTAAAATGATTCACAAGAATTCTAAATTTATAACGAAGATTCACTGAAAGTGACTCACGTACCGAGCCAATCTAATTTTAAACAGAAGGGAAAAACCTCCTGCGGAGGCCCAGGAGCGGCGGCGGGAGGGAGCCGCTCCAGCACCGCCCGCCCGGCGCCGCTCCAGCACCGCCCGGCGCGCCGCTCCAGCACCGCCCGCCCGGCGCACCGCTCCAGCACCGCCCGGCGCGCCGCTCCAGCACCGCCCGCCCGGCGCCGCTCCAGCACCGCCCGCCCAGCGCCGCTCCAGTACCGCCCGGCGCGCCGCTCCAGCACCGCCCGGTGCCGCTCCGCGCTGTCCGGCTGCCGGCCGGGGCACCGGGGGAACGTTCCGCTCCCCGCGCCGGGCTCAGAGCTCACCGAGCCCTCCGTTCAGCGCAGGTGCACAGGTATGATTGCTGGGCAGCAACAGGGCAGCTCATGGAGAGCCATTAGCTCTTCAGACCCTACAGAATTCAGAAAACAAACCCACCTGGAACCCAGCAGGAGGAAGGGAGAAATACGAAGAAGATTTTACAGTATTGGAAATTATGGCCGAGCAGATACTAACAGAAATGGCTGCCACCTCGCCACCCCTTACATCAACGCCACAGCACATCTCACAGAACACAATTTCTAACCCAGAACGTAATTCCAAAGGTGGCTCAGAGGCAGGGCAGCAGGGGCTCTCGGACCCGACTGGCAGCCTGCAGCAGGCGCGGGGCTCCCGCACCGGCCCCAGCCCGCCGCTAGTTACCCCAGTTACTTTTTCCCCTCTGTATAGTACAAATACAGAGCAGATAAAAGGGGAATATTCAACATAACCACAACCTCTATGGAGGAAACGGCTACAGTCAATAGCAACAAAACATTAGCCAGAGAACACGGCCTAATCTTGCACTCCCACACTGAACACGTAGAGTGGATGGACTTCCCTAAGCTGTAAGTAAAGATGAGCTGGGATCAGCGAGCAGCCCCTGCACGGTCTCTGTGCACACACAACAGCCACACGCGCACAGCAAGCTGGAATTGCCATGGCACGGTAGGAAAAGCTTCCTGTTCTCAGACTCTGGCTTTCAGTAGCACATCTGAACAGTCCACTTATCTCCAAACCCAACTCCCACTCTTCCCAACCCCTCCACCGTCACCAGCACATAACTGGGTGCGTTTGGCTGCAAACACTCCATTCTGCGACACCCAGAGCGTTCAGGTGACGGCTGTTCTCCAACCACTCTCAGCGTGGCTCCCAGTTAAGTCTTCAATCTGAAGTCAGAAGACAAACTAGCCAAGAATTCCCAGGCCAACATACATATTTACAATTGCATGTGGCTTTAATTCTCAGCGGTTTCTTGCTGTGATGTTTCTCCACACACCAAAGTCTGATGAATAGCATTAGTTTTCTATTGGCCCTAGTAATGATGGGCCAGGTTAGAGATGTTCGGCGGGTCCCCCTCGGCGCGGGCTCCGGGAGCCGAGCGCCCGGCGCCGGGCCGCCCGCCGCCCCACGCGCACGGTCTGTGTCCCCACGCTCACCGGGCCGCCCGCCGCCCCACGCGCACGGTCTGTGTCCCCACGCTCACCGGGCCGCCCGCCGCCCCACGCGCACGGTCTGTGTCCCCACGCTCACAGTCTGAGTCTGCGGGGGCCACGCAAACCACCAGGAAATTGTAGAACTCACTCCGACTGTGACTGACTCACAGCGCTCTGAAACACCAGCTGCCTTTGGTAGATGCGCTATCTCCAATTACATTTTATTTTCTTGCTAATGCAACTTCCAAAATACAGCGATGAGGAAAAGTTGCCAACACAAAGGCTCACTGATCATATTAAAAAATACACGAGAATGTCCACAATGCCAAAGCCTAGACCTCAGTCTCCCAAGCGCCCCACTGATGTAACACAGCACTCAGCACAGTGGGGAGCAACCACCTCCAACACTTAATGCCCTGCGTGTACCAGCAGAGAAAACCCATTTCTGCAGGAAATGTGAGATTCCGTAGCATTAGCGCTTTTGTGTGTCATTTACCACATAAGGCGATGATGTGACTGCTGTCTTCGTGTACAAATTTCCGGGTGACAGCTTCTTCCATGATCTGCTTTACCTAAAATAAAGAAACAAAAAGAAGATTTGTAAGATCCCAGCACAAACCAGCACTTGGGAGTTTGTTTCAGCCTTCGCCTGCCCCCTCCCTATCACCAAAGACCAACAACTCACACAAGTTACTCTTTGCAGGGAAGGAGCGATAAAAGCATCTAAGGGAAAGGAAGGACAAGCCTGAGTAGCTTTTCATGGGACGAGGGAAGCTCTGGCGGAGCAAGGACAGGTCTGTTTGGGGCACGACCCTACAAACGGCTGAATTGCCTCAGAGCGCCCTTTGGAGAACTTCAGCAGAGGTTCCGAAGGGCCATGCAAAACTTTTTATACGATTCATCCTTGGCCTTCCCGCATATAGTCACTTCTGCTCATGGAACAAGATCATGTATTGCCTTCAGTATTTGCTATAAGAACCTTGGACCTTACAGTAAAGCAGTGGGAGGTGGAGGAGCAAGAGGATATCGAGCAAGAAGGTGTGAGTCGGTCTCATGGAAGGGAACTCACACGGGCAGCACCTGGACTACGCTGTTTATCCAGCAATCCTCTTCTCACATTTTTATTCGCATCATTGTTGATTTACAAGCTTGATGTCTGTTTGCCTTGGCAGGAACCCAAGAAAACTTGTTCCAGAGCTCAGCCAGAGGTTTGGAATCACCTGCCACCCGCTGGCTCCGCGGCAGCTCATCTCTGCACCCGGGCCAGCCCGCCCGTGCAACACGGACACCGACCCGGCCTCCGCAGCCCCATCGCACTGCAGAACGCCACGGTTAATCCACCCAAGAAAGGCCTGGTTCACCACAGTCCCTCTGAGCGCCACGAGCACCGCAGCAGAGAGAGCTCAGAGGCCGATTCCCCGTTGTCACACATTTCCCAGGCATACCCCAGTCATTAGTCTTCATTAGCTCAGTATGTCATTTACATCCCCATCTGTAGCCCAGGAACAAAAACTTAGAGTGTATTAAAAATAAGCAAAAGGTTTCAGATACACCAACCAACGCTCCTTTCACCAGCAGCACCGCAGGTCGGCCCACGGGCAGGGCTGGACCAGGACAGGCCGGGCAGCGACCCCCACGCTGCGCCCCGGGGAGCGTCCCCAGGCGCGGGCGGCAGGGGGGACGTCCCAGCGTTCTCCGGTCCCACCGCGATCCTCACTGCTGCCGAACTCGGGGACGCTGCTCCGGACAAGGAGCTCATCCAATGTTTCTGATCCAATGGAACACAAACCTTCCCCTCGCAATTCCGTGCGGCTCTTTGCAGGGAGCTGTGCTGCTGTGACGCTCTGTTCTGAGGAGGCACTTGTCAATGAAGCTTTCTGAGCACAACCTACACAGACGCCCACTCGCAGGCAGCAGCGCGCCCGACCAAACTGCACATGAGCGTCTCTGAAAGAGCCGCGGAGCAGCGCGGCCCCTCGGCCGCCCGCCGCGGGGACACCAGCGCCACGGGGACACCAGCGCCGCGGGGACACCGGCGCCGCGGGGACACCGGCGCCGCGGGGACACCGGCGCCGCGGGGACACCGGCGCCGCGGGGACACCGGCGCCGCGGGGACACCGGCGCCGCGGGGACACCGGCGCCGCGGGGACACCAGCGCCGCGGGGACACCGGCGCCGCGGGGACACCGGCGCCGCGGGGACACCAGCGCCGCGGGGACACCAGCGCCGCGGGGACACCAGCGCCGCGGGGACACCAGCAGCGCTCACACAGCACCGGAATCACCAGCACCACGCTAACACCGCAGCATTTCCCTCTCGACAGAGCAAACCCCGTCCAGCACGGCGCCCTCAGCAGCGGGTGCAGGGACCGTCACCACCCCTGCTGCGCTGACCTGCTGTGACTCTTGAAGCGCTGGGTGCTGTAAACACAAGCTGTTAAATAAGTGCTGTATTTCTGCTCCAAAGCGGTTGCATTTTAGTTGTAAGATGAGCCACTGTGTTTCTGAAAGGCTCTGAAATTTTTGGGGGTGAAACTGCTAAGGTTATTAACCTGTGTGTTTCATGGCTAGAAAACATGCTGTTTAAACCCAGAAATGGCAAAACCCCTCAGCTTCAGTCGGCAGAAGGAAACGGCCACGGCAAAGCCTGGTTTATGAGTCCACTTGTCACAACAGACTTTCCTGCAGAGAGAGATGAATGTTTGAGATGTGAACTTACGTGCAGCCTCAGCGTGAATCCCCGCAGAGTTAAATTCCCAAAACGCGTTACACAGCCCTTCGATGAGAACCCCCGAGATCCACGCGTTACCGGGGGCACTGAAAGTCCCTCTCAGGAAAAGCAAATGGCACTAAATTTTCCCAAAGGAAAAAGTTCCGGCTGAGAGGGAGAGACAAAAACCAAAAACCACTCTGCACCAAGTGATTTGGAGACAACCATTTTATAATTTGCAAAGACAACTGGATTTTAAGAGGCTCGGTGTAAACAACATAAAGAAAGAATACGCTTCCTCTGAGCTCCACTGCGTCCCGAGGTGACAGGAAAACAACCCAGCGGGGAACAGCGGGTGTGAAGGACGGGAAAGGAACGATCGCTCTGAGAACAGGCGAGGACACGCAACGCTCGCAAACAAGAGCACCAGCACACGCCACGCACGTGGGTGTGAGCGGCTGCGCGAAAACTCACGCAAAATAAAGAAATGAGGCTGCAAACTCTATCAGAAAAAGTTAATTCCCATCATTAAGGGCAGTGAACCTGCTGGTTTGTATGGCAGGGCTTGCGCTCAATCCTTGGCTCCCGTGACTGTTTAAGACACAAACCCGCAGCGCGGGCGCCCCCGGGTCCCTGCCCCGCGGTGTCCCGGCAGCAGGACGGGCCGCGTCCCCGTGGCCAGCGCGGGATGGGGAGCTCCGGCCAGTCCCCGAGAGCCAAACCAACACAAACCCCAACGAGCGTTTGTGAGGATTTGGAGAAGGAAAAAATCATCAAAGACAAAACAAAAAGCAGATGACACAGAAGGTACAAATAACACTTGGAAGCATTATTCAAGTAATTTAAAAGCTAGTGACCGATTAAAAACATTTTAGAGACTTTAAAAACAAATTAGCCTCAGATTTTTTAATTATATACCACTTGTTCTCCTCAGCTTGAGCTGGCTTGGATCGTGAAAATCCATTTCACTCCCCATCTCGTACATTAGCACAAGATTGCCGTGTTCAGAGCTGGAAAACATTTCTCACATTTATTTATATATTTAAACATTAACCCAGGAGAGTAAGTGCACACACTTCCAAATGAAACCTTACACGATCTTGGCTCAAAGGTCCTAGTTTAAGCTACATTTCTAAATGCAGTGGCAGGTTGGTGGCCGCATTAAGCCGCAGCATTTAGCAGCAGCAGGGACCAGCTGCTCGGTGCCTGCGGCCGGCGCTGCGCGGGTCGCTCCACAGAGCCCTGCGGTTCTGCACTAACAAACATCCAGACACGGGCCCAGGTACGTGCCTGTAGCACCAACTTTTCCTTTGAGCTTTACTGAATCCCGCTCCCCGCTGCTCCCGACTTCCCCAGCTGTGAACGGGCCAGGGGAAGGAGCAGAGGGACAGGAGGAGCAGAGAGAGGGACAGGAGGAGCAGAGAGAGGGACAGCTGCCTTTTTCAAAAGACTTCTCATTGCTGTGATGGGTGAGCGGTGCATCTTCCCTTGGCTCCTGTGTGAGCACAGGCAGCTACACACAGCTGTTACACAGTGGCACAGAAATGCAAAATACGGTGTGCACACGTATTGTGCAACGCTGCTGCTTCCACCTGGAGCACCTTCAGGAAGGTGCTCACGGACCCGGGGGGCTCACAGCACCGGGCACCCCCTCCCAGAGCACCCTGCAGGGACCCCGAGAGGGGCTCAGCACAAACCCCGCTCTGGGTGCGCAGCCGCTCCACCCCAGAGCAACACACAGCAGGAACCCTGTCCCGCGAGCACGGCCACGGGGAACAGGAGCCCCGTCCCATGAGCGTGTCCACGGGGAACAGGAGCCCCGTCCCGCGAGCGTGTCCACGGGGAACAGGAGCCCCGTCCCGTGAACACGTCCACGGGCAGCAGCTCGTTGCGAGGCTGCGGCAGCGCAGCCCCACTCGTGTGCCCAGACGCCGCTGTCCCCGCTCGGGCCGCGGGCGCTCGGGGTTTGTCCGCCCGCGGGTCTCGGGTCGCCCCAGCGCAGAACTGTCACAGCCCCTGTGAGAACTCGGATCCCCCAGCAGCCTCACGCTCCGCGAAGCGCAGGCGCTGCCGCTGGAGCCGGCGCTCCGGCCAGAGCCTCGCCACGCAGGAGCCAAGTCCAGGCACCGAGGGTGCCCCGGGACTCGCTTCCCCATCACTGATTTCCCCCCTTTCTCCTGGAGGGCTCATGGCTGAGGAACAGTTAGTAAAGAACCAGAAATAAGGGAGCTCCTGCCGGGGCAGCCGGACCCGCGGAGCAGCACCTCCCGGCCGCGGGGCCGCCCGGAAACACCCGCGAACCACGGACACGTTCCCGAGCGGCGCCGCAGCGCGAACCCCGGCCCGGCGCCGGCTCCGCGTGCAGCCGGGAGGGCCCGGGCAGCGCAGACGGTGAACGGCTGCAGCCGGACAACCCTGCACCGCCCGTTCACCGGCTCCTGAACGGAACCCGGGGCTTAATCCAACCTGGCCAAAGCTTTATTTTATTTACTCTACGCAAACTCTTGACTGCCGGCCCTACCGCCGGAGATCAACCGAACCCATCGCACGAAGGTTCGGCCCCGCGCTACCGGCCCGAACGCGCCGCAGGAGGCCGGGCCGGCGGCCCCAGGCCCCGCAGCCCTCCCGGGGACGGGACCTCCGCCTTCCGGAGCGGCGGCGAGCGGGGCTCTGCCCGCCCCGCTGCTCGCTCACCTCCTTCTTCACGTTCCACAGCAGCTTCTCCTTCACGGCGTCCGCCGAGCAGCTCATGGCGGCGCGGGGCGCGGGGCCGCCGCCGTGCCCGCTCAGAGCCGCCGGCGCCCGCGGGGCGAAGGGTCCGCGCAGCGCGGCCGAGCGCGGGCGGGCTGCGGGCACCGCGGCCGCTCCGCCGCCATCTTCCGCCGCGCTGACGTCACCGGGGACGGGGCCGCACCTGCCGCCACCGCCCCGGCTGCGGGGGCTCCATGGCAACGGGGGCTCCATGGCAACGGGGGCGGAGCCTCCCGGGCCGCGGGGCGGGGCCTCCCGGGCACGTGCCGGGCGTGGGTGAAAAGCAGCACCAGCTCCATTAACACTAAAGCCGTTCGCTGATCCAGTTTTCCTGTGGTTTAGGAATCCTACGTGCTTGGTGAGCACCACAACTCCAGCGCAGAACAGCGGTGCAGAGACCAACACGGCGAATAGGAAGTTATGATGCTGGAGAAAAATCACAGAAGACAAAATATAACACTTTATTAAAAATTAGTGTTCCATTTCAATTTAATGCACTGATAAAAGAGAAAACACTTAAATCAACAGCTAATACGGTTACTGCCATAACTAATCACAGAACTGATCACAGAAATGTCAGTTGAAACAAGATCAGCTAGCTCATTTACTACCATTTGGATACAAAATATTATAGAAATTTAAAGTCCTTTACTATCATTAAACAAATTAGGTTTGAACATCCCTCTGAGGTAGGGGAGGGTCCTGCCACCGTTTTGTTACAGACGAGGACACATTCTGCACATCCAGAAGAACTGAGTCGCCGTATGTCACCAAGTTAGTGGCAAAGCTGGAAACAGAACTCGTGCCCACTCGGCTCTTAGCAAACCCGTCTAACAGAACGGCTGCTGCGGGGTTGGAAACAGAACTCGTGCCCACTCGGCTCTTAGCAAACCCGTCTAACAGAACGGCTGCTGCGGGGTTGGCTGCAAAGACCCAATGCCAAGGATTGTCAGACGAGATGATCTCATTGTGTAAGACAGGGACTGCTGGGCCAGACACACTGAGTTAAGGTACCTCACCTGTATTTCTGAGAGTGAACTGTGCCTGAAAATGTAACAAAGTGAGAAAAACCATCTAATCAAACCCACCATAGGCACTGCTGGCTCCATGCACAACGCAGCCCTTCGGTAACACCGCAGCACCGGCCCCTCCAGCGCCCCCCTTCCCCGACAGTCATTTTCTATTTTAACCAAGTGCAATAGATAAGAAGCCAGCGGGATGGAACCTTATAATAAACACCTCCTGTTCCAAAAACTAAACATCAAGGTGAAGGTTAAACGTTTAGTTTTGTCTCGGCATTTCTCGAGCAGCTGGAGGCCGCTGCCCTGCAGAGCTCTGCTCTGACATTATTGCCTCATTAACACTGGTGCTGAAAAGCTGTTTAACTCAGACATTTGCTGAAGGCTCCGCGTCTCCTCTGCGGAGAGCCCGAGGCCGCTCTGCGGTACGTGAACACCCCGTTACAGAAACACGCCACCTTTATTACGGTGCTTCTTAGAGATGTCAGGTCATCTCTTCCATTCATTCAGTCTGCTAAAATTATCTTCAAATGTGCAAAAGTTCACTTAAATTTAGGAGTGAAGAGGACAGTAAGGTCTCAAAAAGAGCTCCAGCAGCTAATAAGTGCAAGCTGATGTAGTTTGAATTAATCCATTAGAAATGGGGCAAAAGGCACCTCTCCCTTGCAAAGGCACAGCATCACTTACTTGATCTGTTAACGTTCACTATAATAAGAAAAAAACTATAAATCATTTGTCGAGAGAGAGAAGTGCCGCCCATGGATTCCAAGCAGCAGCCTCACATGTTCCAAGATGAAAAAAGTCCAGGAGGAGAAGCTGAAGCTATTGAGCACAGCACAAGGCCCCGTTACTCCAGGCTCTGCTGGCAGCTCAGAGCGACCACCACGGCGACATTTAAATTGTAGAGTGGAGGGCAAAAAAACTTCTTACAAAAATTCCACATCTCTCTGCAGCAGAATTAAAGAAAAAACTCCCACAAAATCTTTATCAAAACTGATCTCAGCAGCTGTATTTTCACTGGCACAACAGGAAACCAGCTGGAAAACAGCTTAGAGAAGGCCACATGGAAAGAGAAGAGGTTACCGGAGTTCCAGAGAGGCCTTTCCCGGCACGGCAGGCGCGCGGCTGCGGCACCGCTGCTCGGGACGGGAGGAGCGCCGAGCGCCGGGCAACGGAGCCCCGGGGCTGCGGCCACCGGCGACCCCTCACCAGCCCACCATTTCACTGTGAAAAGCCTATTTGAGTGGAAATAACTTCTTTGTGCCCTTTCCCGCTTCAGTTACTACCAAACCATCTGCCGTCTCGATTCTACTTATGACTTTGCTGGATTAATTTGCAATTATTTTCTTGTCAGGCTTTTGCAGTGATTTCCTTTAAAAGTGACAGGTAGCTCTGGCACTGGTCAGTAAGTTCAAGACCGACCATCGCGGAGCCGGAGGCGTCCGTGTCCATGTGCACTACGGGAAGATAAAGGCAGCTGTGGCGCGTGCTGCACCGCTGTCGCACTCCACGGCTGCCGACGCCAGCACGCGGTAACCGCTTAGGGCAGTGGTAACATTTGCTTGTATGTTTAGCTGTAGGTCACAGATTCAACCATTTAAAAATACAGTAACAGCTTTTAATACTAAACCTGAAACTGTTTCCAGAGACCTAATCCGCAGAGCGAGATTACAATTAGCACCCAGCCAAGCGCCCAGAAATAAAGTGATTATTTCGGTTTAAAAGTCAGTATAAGCTACCTCCGTCCTGTGTCCAAAGCTTCTTGCGGTTTCATGCTAGAACAAGATATTTATGACTATTCTTCTCTTTCCACTTCTGTGCTCTAGATGGGATGTAGAACACAAGACTGGAATTCGCTCTTCCAGTGTTATCAAATATTGAGTCTGGACGTCCCTAGTCACAGATTCACAGTCCCTAGTCACTGCGGCTTTTCCCCGCTGCTTGAGAAATTGAACATGAATTAGCACTTCTGGGCCACAGGAGGAAGCTAATGTAAAACTAATCCCCCATATTGCCATTGTTTGTATGAACGGGATCTCACGATCACAAGCCAGAACAGCAGCAATGCTGCCACAATCTGCTCCTGGAGTCTTCCAACCCGAAGAAGTTTCTTCCTTCCCCACACCCACTTCTCCATCTCCCAAGACAAGTCATTTCGCACATATTTCAACTGTTAAAGTTTTCTCGTTTTTCACAAGAGGAGGGGTTTTGATGACGTGGGGAGCTCTTGGGAAGCGCTTGCCTTGGAATGGACGAGCTCTAGGTCAGGCACCTCGGAACAGCGGCCTCCGAAGCGCGCTGGGGAAGAGCGGAACTCGCTCGTGCAGCGCGTCGCCTGCTGAGAGCGAACGAACGCCCCGCTGGGGCCAGCACGTGTGCTGTTCGCTAAGAGCACCTGTCTCCACCTTCTCTCCACCCCTCTTCAGTATCTTCATTTAAAAACTGGAAATTCCATTATACAAAGCCCTAAGAGGGCAGGTATCTGGAATAAGATTTTGCCACCACGCCAGCTCCTTCAGGAAAAGCTGTGCTGAAAGAGCAACCCCCACCGTCAGAATTGCTGGGCCGAATTCCACTCCTCACGTGACACAAAAAGGGGGCCAGTCCGCATTTAAACACGTGGTGCAAAATCATCATCTTAGTTCTCACAGCCCTGGGCCTTGAGCGTTGCTATGTGCGCACAAACGCCCGTTTGTTCTCCAGGGAGCCGAGCAGCCAAACGAGATCAATCCAGAGTCCAGCTGACCCCTCCCTCCCTCTTCATCTCCCCCAGGCCATCGGACGAGCCCTGACACCAACCCTCTGTCCTGGGGCGGGGCGCTAGTGGCCCAGCTGCCGGTCGTCGTAGGTGCTGTATCTCTTCACGTGGATGCGGCGCACTCGGTCTCGAAGTTCGAAGCCCTCATCGTCCTCGCTGTGAGACGCCTGGCTCCGGCTCCTGCTCGTTGCTTCCAGCAGGGAGTTATCAGGAACCCGCGGGGTTTCGTACAGTAAGACGTTTAGTGTTTCCTCATAAATTCGTGCCTCGGGGAATTCAACCTGCAAAACACAGCACAGGGCCCTTTCCTGATCTGTGCAGGAGAACGCGACTGGAGCACGCGCCCGCAGGTCCAGAGATACTGGCACCATCAAAAGACATACGCTAGAGAGATAGTAAAACAATCGTAAATTGGAAAGATGGAGCAAAGCCATTGAATTCCCAGCAGAGGGTCACTGCCACCGCCCGCTCTCCTACCACGCCTCTTCTTTTAGATTGTTCTAGAATGGAATACAGTGTATCTGATTCTTAAAAGCTAATGTTGGACCCTGGTCACCTCACCCGCCCCACCGCAAGGCAGCAGTTAACTCCTGAAATCAGAGACACTCTGCAGATTTGTCATGCTAATCCTTATCCTATTTTCATGCATGTAACTCTCATCTTTAGGATGCACTGCGCTTGAAAGCAAGTCCTTAGGTAACCCTTGCAAAATCAGAGGTGGAACAACTTTGAGAAGAATCACTGGAAATGTGGGGAAATCGAGATATGTTTGTTATTGGGAATATGTGCTCCTGCTGAACAGATATTCTACAGCTTTGCACATACAAGAGTGATGCTAAACATATCATGTTTCTGAACAGTGTTCGAGCTCAAGTTTCCATTCCATTGATTTCATCCCAGTCTTCTCCTTTTTAGCACATACTTTCCAACATTCTGGAGAAATTCAGAATCCCAGATACAACCATTTAGTCCAATTACATACAATAACTACATCAGTGCAAGCAAAACGCAGTACGAAGTAACTGCGATGAAGTAAACTTCCGTAGGTATAATGAGGAGCACAATTATATCTTTACTTGATTTAGAGAAGAATTAACAGGTTTACATGCTTCAGGCACACAAAGTCCATCAGCTTTACGGGACTTGTGCTAAAATGCACATGCTTTCAGAATTACCGTTCTCAGTCTTTCCTTCAAAGCTGCCACAGTGTTCCATCTTCCCTGAACTCTACCTGGCATGCAGCATCTTCTACCGAGCCACCAGCTCATCCTGCAGCCACCCGGCTGGTCTCCACAGCATGGACCAGCAGCTCAATATTCAGGAGAGCTGGTAGCAAAGCTTTCCCAAGAAATGACATTTACTGTCCCTAGCAATTAGCCCTCAGTTATAGGAAATCTTTCTGTGATGTACCGTCCCCCCGATGGTTTAAAACCAGCAGAGCCGGGCAGGTAGCGCTGCGTTACCTTGGTTTGCTTCTTCTCGGTGGCATAGACGATGGAGGTGCAGCACACTTCCGCCAGCTTGCGGCCCTGCCCGTAGAAGGACCAGCAGCAGATCTCATCCCCGATAACGTCCTTGATGAACAGAACCCTGCTGTTGAACCGCAGAGAGAGCTTGTCAAACAGCTCGATGTTCTTCAGCAAGTTGTCATCTGAGTTACTGAAACAGCCACAGAGAAGGAATGTGGGCTTTGTGGTCTCCCAACTGGCCACCTCTACAGATTCCACATGCCTATTCCTCCACAGCTTCGAGCACTGATCTAACTGCAGAATACGAATAAGTAGTGACTCATTGCCATATGTTGCCAAGAAAAGAGGGTAATAGCCAATTTCGGATACAAATAAGAAGCTCTGAGCCCCATGAGCAAACACACCAGCTTCTAGAGGTCAAGTTATATAATTAATAACGACAGCACGATTTCCCAAATCATTACATCAACTACCTACAAGGAGCTCTTGACCGAAGGCCAGCGCCGGAGCGAGTGTTCTGCACCCGGGGCTGCTGGTGCCACCCACAAATTTCCAGGGCGAACACAATATTTAGAAAGTCTTATTGACAGCCAATGCAATGTGCACTATTAATTACTTTTCAAAGCAATATCTAGATGGTCTAGAGAAAAAACAATACAATGTATTATAGCTTTAAAAACAAGTAAAGCTATTGGAAAACTATTCTTAAAACTTAAAATATTTTACTTCAATAATAACATTATGGCAAATAAATGTCCAATTTGATTAAGTTATTAAAAAAACCCAACAACAACCAACCGGACACGTAAAAGCCTTACTCCTCGACATTAGCTTGAATGCAGCTGTACTGAACATAAGCACTCTGTGTCCCTTTGTCTCTTTGTATAGATGGCTGGGAAATTATCTGCAATCTATGGAAATTAGTGAGCACATTATTGCCCAGACAGCAAGGCCAAGCTCGCTAGCTTGAACGGGAGAATCCCTCACTCTTTGGAGGCAGAGGCTCCAGATCCCCAGCGTGCTGCCAAGAGCACCCCAGAGACGTGACACCCACTGCAGCGTGCAGCGCCGCGGCTCCCGCGGGAGGCCCAGGGAGGGCACGGGACACCACGGACACCGCCAAGGACGGCTGGGCCGGGCATAAAATCCTTGGTGTGAGGAGTGTTTCTGTTCAGATGTTAATCAAAAAAGGATGATGTGCAACCAGACAAAACCTTCAGCTCGCAAAAACAACTTGCTAAAGCAATCTGGGCTTCTATCAAGCGGCAGAGCTGGGAAAAAAAATGTGGAAGTCATCAGCCATTTATGTTACTAAACCACACTGACAACGTCACTGAGAAAGCTCCTTTTATACTGTTGGTCAGGAAGAACAGAAGGGGAAAAAAATGTTTGCTTGCTAGCAGGCAGAGTGGAATTTTGAATAAAGATGTCTCATTCAAATGCCAGCAAGGCACGCAGACTCACAGGCCAGGAATAATTAGAACCCTGCAGCGAGTGAGATACCAGCACCGCCTGGTATCCAGGATTCTGTTGCTCTCGTTACTGGTACGTTTACATTTCCAGGCCCACGGTGACTAATCTGCTCTCCCGTGCTCGCTTCAGCATGGCTGCCGCGGGCCAACGGGCCACGCGGGGAGGGGCAAACGCAACGGCCGGCACAGGACGCGGGTGCTGCAAACCGGCTGCTCCTCAGCGCTGCCGCAGGAGCGTCCCTGACCGCCCGAAGTACCGTCACCATCAGAATCCACCTCTGACGGACAGACAGACTGCCCCTTTGTCCGGAGAATAAAAGCTTCCAAGGTTGCATCTCAGCCTCAAAAGGCCAAACATGAGGATTCTGCACAGCACGAAGCATTACTCACATCGCTTCCATGGCTGGCGTGGGAAAACCCAAAGCCATTCTGATACCATCATAACAAAGAGATTGTGATAGTTACAGCACAAAACTAAGTAAATAACGTTATTTTATGCAGGAGGAAAGCCTGGCCCTCTCTGGGTTGTTCCTGAGCAGAATCTTTCTTCGTAACCGAATAATTAATTCATTTAGAAGCATCAGAACATGAAGAATTTCTGTGGGTCAGCGAGCGCTGGCAGAGGTGCAGTGCACTCGCAAGCCTGTTCGTGATTTCTCACACAAGTGGATCGTCCGCTGGACTTTGACAGACACTGGGTGTTGTGTTCTCCTCCATTTAGATTCACATCAGTCAAAAACACAACAACGAAAGTCAGGTTGCACCACATCTCCCTCCACTCCCACAGTCACAGGGAAAACTTCCCATTACAGCGGGGAAAAAGCTGACGTACCTGGTGTAGGAGTATTTGTTGTTGCTTCTGTTATAAAGCAGCTTAACAACAGGCTATGGGGAGAGAAAGAAAAACAAGCAGAGAAGGTAAGTTCTGTGTTTGAGCACATTTAGCAAAAATTCAGTTTCTCACTACTTAGTTGTGGAAAAGCAGTTACTTTCATTGATGATTCTATCAGCCTCTCTTCTTCTTTTGGAGACGTGATAATAGGGATGCTACAGACAGGTTCATACAAGTCTTTCTTGTCCTGTTTTGAAGAAGGGAGAGAGAGATGAAATAGACTCGAGAGAGAGAAACGCTAAAGCCAACACTGACTGCCGCTGCCGCCCCGACCCCTGCGGCCGTTCCCAGAGCTGCGGTGAGAGGAACCGCTCTGTGTTGCCATAGTAACCGCCCAGTTACCTTGAGCTGCACACAGAGCTCCTGTCCCCAGGAGGCAGCAGTAATGGAAATATTGGCATGCACGTGGATGTTCTTCTTGGCTGTCGCAAGTACCGTGAGCTCAAGCCCTGTTTCATTTAAGTGGGCTTATTATTCTATCTTTTTTTGAAGAAAAGGATTGTAAGAGTTTGCGCCAGTTTGAATCAACAGAAAACACCGCAGTATGTAGGAACATCAGCCACTACAAACTGAATACTTGGTAAGAACAGCATGTCACCGCAGACCTGGGCCCTCGCGATGCAAAAGCAACGATCGAGAGCGCGCAGCACGGTCTGTGACTCCAGAGTCCTCGGGCAGCAAATTAAGGAAAGCTCAGCAGCTAATGGGGAAGCCTTGGAACATTTTGTCCTTAGAAGAAAGGGTTTAAATTCCAAACCAAAAGGAAAATCGTCAGTGTGGCTTTCCATTTCCTCCAGTGGCTTCAAGAGCTGAACCAGGCATGCCAGGCATTTATTAATTACTAAGTTTTGTCCTGCAGGAAACATTCATTTCACAATCTTAAGACTAATGATAAGCTATACATACCACATCTGGCCTAACCTTATTAAAAGTTGGCAGAACAAGCTGATTCCAATCAGCTGAATGTAGAGAGACTTGTATAGTGAATAAAGCTACTATGAACTTAAGTATTTGCAGAACTCATCCAAAGAAAAGTCCTTAAGTACTCATTGCTTACCATTTTTCTCCATTAAGATTCAAACTCTAAAGTTACCATGTTTCCAAATATTCAAACTCATTCTATATTATATACTTAAAAGTGACATAACTTGGGGAAAATTTAGCAAAATGCCATAAGGTTTTTTAAGACACAGGTGCCTGCAGCCTGGAAGGCTGTGCTGTGATAGCACAAGGGTCTGAAAACATCTCCAGGGAGATCATAAATTAAATTGAATCTCTTATTCAAAGCATCACAGAATCTCAGGTGTGTGTACAGAGCAAGGGGAACTAGGACTTGAATACACATACAACTTACCCGTCTCTGTCTCATTTTCCTTCCCGGCTGTTGTGTACATCTAGGACTCCACGCCATCTCTCAGGCCGTGAAATACTCTCTCAAGTTGTCTTACGTAAATTTGATAAGCAAAACACCCACAGAAATCTTTCGCGGCTACTTGCAGTTCTTACCTGCAGAGCTGCTTGGCACATGTCCACCAAGCCCTGAATGAGATAGTACTTGGCTTCTGCCATCAGCTCTTTGATCTCCTGTCTGTGCTTTGGAAGTGTGATCGTGTCATCTCGGAGATAGTTTAAAATTGTTCCGAAGTGTTTCCCGCAACGGTCTATAAGGATCCAGCCTGAAAAATAACCATCGCATCACTTCAGTCATCTCAACACCGCGAGGCAAGAAAACTCCTCAAAGGGGTTAAATAAACTGAACGTTTGGAAGGCGCAGGCGGCCCCGCTCCCTCCCCACCCAGTGAAGGTTCCTGGAGGAGAGCAAAGGGCTGGTTACAGAGCAGCCCCCCAGCGAGCCCCTTTGGCACCTCCCGCAGGCCTCCCTGCTTCCCCGCACCCCAAAAGAAAACCCTCAAGCTACAAATACTTGGCTTCCTAGCACAAGACACTAAAACTGCTGCGCGGACCTGACTGCGCTGTATCAATCGACCAGTGGGCTGCCTGACCAAAATGATTATCCGCGCTTTGTCTTTTCTGTATTAAATTCTAAAGGAACAGACCTTTTAAGTACTACAGCAAGTCTAACTGACATCCGTTAACTGACTGCCCGAGTCATCCAAACCTTAAAAAAAAAAGAGCTTATTGTGAAGTGGTTTGCTTCTTTTATTTAGAGGCTTGTTGTGTTCCCAGCAAAATGGGGTGTGCTGTCCTGGTGTGGGAATAGATTTAATAACTGCTGCTACAGCGTAATGCTGGGTAATTAGAAACTCATCACCAGGCCCGGAAAGACTGGCAGAAAGAATTCACAAGCGTTCACAAGGAGATCTGGGCTAAGCTCCGTGGACTAACACGGAGGATGCGGCAGTTTTCCAACCACATCTTCTGCTGTTGTCAGAGCTAAAGACAGAGAAGTGTAGACGGAAGACCCAGTATGGGATAAAAGGCTCTTCCAGTCTCCAAACGGGAGCAAAGAGAGGACAGAGGCACATTGGGAGGGAGCAGAGGGGGATCCAGCACAGGAAACCGCAGACAGACAGTTCTCGCAATTGTAAAACATCCCTGAAGTCCCATTGAGGAGGAAACAGGATGTGAGAGTCGCTGGCAAACAGCCACGCAGGATGCGCAGGGGCCTCGTACGGCGCCAAACCTCCTCCATAGCGTGGAGAGCAGGCAAAAAGGTATTGAAGTGTTCTCATAGGACGTCATCACAGCAAACACCACAGGAAAGCAAACTAATCCACTGCTAGATTCTTCTCACTTTTCCTCTCTGCAACTCGTTACGGAATTTTACAGTGCCGACCCTCCGTGTCCAGCAGGAACTGACACTGCGGGACTGAGGGCTGAACGCGGTCACAGCGCCAGAAGCCGTGAGCACAACATGCTACTGCGAGGAGGAAAACAGGAATCTTCAACATGGCAAGCAAGGCTATTTTGAGTTTTAAAGATGAAAACCTAATGTCCCTCCCCACATACGCATTTCGAATGATGCCACTGCATGACACCACATAAATGACAACCCACGTACTGTCTGTTCAGTCCTCACAACAACATCAACAATCTGCACATCAGCTGTGATCGTAGGAGAGAGAACCGGTCCTTCCACTAGTTAATTTTAGTAATAAAAGAACACGTTTTTATAAAGCCCAGAGGATTGTTAGTGCCAATGGGTATTGGCTGACTAATGTTCCAAGTTATTTTTGGAATATACCTTTCCCTACGTCCTTAACTGAGCGTAATCTTAAGATATTTAAAAAAACACCATCAAAACCTGATTGTTTTCCTGAATTCTCAACAACACAAGACATTCCTTTACCTTCCTTGTCTGTGAGCACTTCCATCCTGCCGCTGAACATGGCCTTCAGCATTGTGTCGTGCCTGGTCAGCACCTGCACTGTGGTGTAATACAACGAGCCCCCGACGTTCAGCCGCACGTATTTGTTACCCAGGCTGCCCCCCTTGAAGCTGCAAGTTTTGGGCTTGGGCCCCGCAGCCGGACAGAGCGCGGTGGTCAGACACGTGTCCCCCGACATCTTCTGTAGGTAGATGACGACCCTGCAGAGCGTGGGCTTGACGGATTCCGCCGTGGTTGGTGAGGAGTCACGAGCCAGCAGACGAGGACGGCGAGGCAGCGGCGCTCACACCCCGCGGGCCTGGAGACACAGACGTGGAAATCAACACAGAGCCTGGACTTGCCTTTTACACCAAACCCACGGAGCCCACGTTTCAGTAGATTCCTAAGGACACATCTACACCCGTTCTGACGAAACAAGGCTTAGCTGGTCTGCAGAGCACAGTTCAGACACAGCTGTTTGTGACTCCACTCGGCCCAGCAGCCCAGGAACAAACCCCAGTCCGCGGCAGCTGCATGCAGCACGTGGGACAGGCCAGGAACGCCGTTCCCGCGCCGTAAGCGAGCGGCAGCAAGGGCTGCGTGTTACAGTGGCGGGGTTAGAGAAGGACATGGCTCCAACACAGCCACCAAGGGTTATAATCAATCAGAAATTGTCCAAGCACCACAGGTAACACAGTTCCTCCTGACCATGGCTCAGAGGTGTTTACTATAATCCATTGCAAATAAGGAAATCAGCACCGGAAGCAACTACACCTTGTGTTGCCGTGAAGACCTTTGGCAACAGGGGAAAAACGCCTGCGGGTGCAGGTTTGTGGGCGCTGAGCTGCCCCCGGCCCCCGCAGCCCCTGCCTTACAACAACCTTACAGCGTTCTGCGGAGCCACAGCCCGGCTCTGTGCGGCAGAGCAGCACACCCGGCGGGTCCCCCTCCCACGGCCCGGCCCCGCAGCCCCTTCCTTACAACAACCTTACAGCGTTCTGCGGAGCCACAGCCCGGCTGTGCCGGCAGAGCAGCACACCCGGCGGGTCCCCCTCCCACGGCCCGGCCCCGCAGCCCCTTCCTTACAACAACCTTACAGCGTTCTGCGGAGCCACAGCCCGGCTGTGCCGGCAGAGCAGCACACCCGGCGGGTCCCCCTCCCACGGCCTCAGCCCGGCCGGCGCGGAGCTGGAGCCGCGCGGAACGACCCACGCACGAGTCACCGCGACCGCTCCAGCGCGCGCGGCAGCCGGTGCGCCAGGAGGGCTCTGCTGTAAACGGCGCCGTGACCTTCAACCACCCGCGTTAACAGGGAAAATTCTCTCGTCCCTTCCTTCCCGGTGCGGGCGGCAGGACCGGGAACAACGACACAACCGCTCGGGCGCCGCGCCAGGAAGCGGCCGCTGCCGAGAGCTCCCACGGAAGGAACCGCCCGCCCGCCCCGGCGACGCTCCCGCGGGACACGCGAGTGCCCGAGCGGCCCGGCCTGCGGGGCCCGCCCGGCCGAGGCCTCGCGCACCGGGGCACGGCAGCACGGCGGGGGCACGGCAGCACGGCGGGGGCACGGCAGCACGGCGGGGGCACGGCAGCACGGCGGGGGCACGGCAGCACGGCGGGGGCACGGCGGGGGCACGGCCCCTCCCGCCGCCCGGCCCCCTGCCCGGGCCCCCGCCCGCCGCCCGGGCCCTCCCGCCGCGGCCGCTCCGGCACCTGAGAAAGCGAACGGAGGCTGAGCCAGCAGCGGCTCCGGGGCCCGGCCCGCCCGCGGCCACTGCTCGGGACCCGCCGGGACGCGGCCCCGGCCCAGCCCGCCCGCAGCCCCGGCGCTCACCGGCCCCGCCTGCGCTCATCTCCTCCGGCTGCGCTGAGGGACCGGCGACCCGGAACCGCTTCCTGCCGCTCCCGGCGTGCCCCGCGGCGGCGCCAGAACTACCGCTCCCGGCGTGCCCCGCGCGGGCGCGCGCTGTCGCCGTGGCAGCGGAGCCGGAAGTGGCGGAGGAGCCGGAAGTGCCCGGCGGTGTTCGGGCCCCGTTCGGCCGCGGTCGCGGCGGGTCGGCGCGGGGCTCGGGGCTCCGTGCGCTCCGCGGGCTCCGTGCCCTCCGTGCCCTCCGCGCCCTCCGCGCCCTCCGTGCGCTCCGTGCCGCGGGCTCCGCTCCGCGCTGCCGCCGGAGATGGCGCAGGCGGCGCTGGGCGCGGCGGGGCTGCACCTGGACGAGCTGAACAAGCTGCGGGTGCTGGAGCCCGGGGCGGCGCAGCAGACGGCGCGGCTGCGGGAGGAGTGCCGGGCCTTCCTGGACAGTGAGTCCCCGCACCGGCCCCGGGGCACAGGGGGCTCCGGTGACCCCATGGACACTCAGGGGCTTTTCTCCTTCTTTTACCCCTTTTATAGCGCATCTAAAGGCAAAGCCAATCTCAGCTGTTTGCAGTGAGCTCTAACCATACGGGCTGCGCGGGCGGTAGAGCCGATGGGCTTTGGGCTGTTCTGAATGTCCTTGACAGCTGCTTTTCTTTGCAGAGATAGTGGAGTTTCAGAGAATAGTGGGGAGCTTAATTGAGCTTGTCGATCAACTGGCAAAAGCTGCCGAAAGCGAGAAGATGAAGGTACGTGCGCTCGGCGGCCGCTCGTGCCCCTGCGCCCTGCAGAGCCGCAGCTCTCCTTCCCCTTCTCCTGCATGAACAGCCGCTCTCTGCCGGGCTGGGCCCGGCGCTGCCGCAGCGGTTACCGGCCGGCTGTCTGCAGCACCGGCACACGGGGCTTCTGCATCCACACCAGCGGCCACAGAGCTCCAGCCGCACCACGTCGCTGCGCTCGCACCCCGCAGCCCTGCGGCTCTGCGGCTCTGCCCCTGCGCTCTGCCCCTGCCCTCTGCCCCTGCAGCTCCGCAGCTCTGCCCCTGCGGCTCTGCCCCTGCGGCTCTGCCCCTGCGGCTCTGCCCCTGCGGCTCTGCGGCTCTGCCCCTGCGGCTCTGCCCCTGCGGCTCTGCCCCTGCGGCTCTGCCCCTGCGGCTCTGCCCCTGCGCTCTGCCCCTGCGCTCTGCCCCTGCGGCTCTGCCCTTGCGGCTCTGCCCCTGCAGCTCTGCGGCTCTGCCCCTGCGCTCTGCCCCTGCGGCTCCGCGGCTCTGCCCCTGCGGCTCCGCGGCTCTGCCCCTGCGGCTCCGCGGCTCTGCCCCTGCGGCTCTGCGGCTCTGCCCCTGCGGCTCTGCCCTTGCGGCTCTGCCCCTGCGGCTCTGCCCTTGCGGCTCTGCCCCTGCAGCTCCGCGGCTCTGCCCCTGCGCTCTGCCCCTGCGCTCTGCCCCCGCGCACACACAGCACCTCTGCTTTGTCACCACTCTGGTGGAGCTTTGTCCTCAGGGTGCCCTGGGGGAGGATGAGGAGGATGAGGAGAAGGGCTTTCTCAAGACCAGATCAGTGAAGAGCCCTGTAACTACCGTTGAAATATTCTCTGTATTTCTGTGGGACACCCGGTGCTGTGGGTTTTTCACATGTTATTGTGGAAATAGAAATGAATGTTTAGCATGATTGTAGGTAATTGGTTTTTTGCCTTCCTTGTTCTGGGGGAAAAGCCGCAGCCAGAGCTCGTGTGTCCGTCAGTGCCGCCACCACTGACCAGCTGCTGCTTCCAGAGGGGTCGGGGACTCCGGTTCCTCGAGTGTGAAGGGATTCTCAGCCTCTACAGGGGCTGCTCCGATGTCGCCCTCCCTGAAACGCCTCAAACGCGCCCTGCTGTGGTGAAAGGGTTAAAACATGTAAAACCCCAGCACCAGCACATCTCTGCCCTCCCGTTCTGACAGGCCATTGGCGCGCGGAATCTGCTGAAGTCCATGGCGAAGCAAAGAGAAGCGCAGGAGCAGCAGCTCCAGGCTCTGATAGCGGAGAAGAAGATGCAGCTGGAGAGGTGGGTTTGCTGCTCTGGGGACAGCTGGGGAGGGTCCGTCCCGCGCTCGTCCCGGCGCCCGCAGCCGCTGCGCTGGACGCGACGCGCGCTGGGGACCCTCTGGCCTTTCTCTTTCAGGTACCGAATAGAGTACGAGACTCTCTGCAAAATCGAAGCAGACCAGAACGAATTCATCGACCAATTCATTTTTCAGAAATAAAGGATTTCAAGATAAAAATGAACTTGGAAACTTGACCATTCCAGAATCTCGAGAATTTAAAAAATATGCAATTTTTCACTGTGTGTGAGTGAATAAGCTGGTTTGTACAAACAGAAATGTCTTTAATTCAGTGTGATTTACACTAAAGTGGCAATAAGGAGGGTTTTCTAACAGTTGTAAAGACTGTTCTGTCCTTTGATTTTATAAAAGTTTTGTACAGTCAGTAGTTCTAATTCACATTATAGTTGAATTAGTGCTGCTGTTGTCATGTCTCTCACTTTTTGCATTGCACAGCTCTTTCAAAAAATCAGGAAATAAAGTATTGTTTTCAGATTTTCTGGATATATCAGAGTGAGTTGTTTCTGTGATGTTATTTGTGAGCTCCCGGGACAGTCACAGCGGTTTTCCTATGGAGTATTTTCCATGTCCGCAAGAGACACAACACACAAGCCACCGTAACTTTCATTTATATTGACCAGATGATTTTGTTTCTACAGAGTTAGGAAACACCCCAACGAGTTGTGATTAGCAGAACGGATCAATTACGGACTCGTGAAACAGAAAATACAGCAGAATGAAGAACATCAAACTGTGCCCCAGGTGCGTCCACCCTGGGAGGGCAGAGTCGGGTCCTTCACGGGCCTCGGTGGTGACAGAACCGCAGGTGTGACAGGGAACAGCTCAGCCCTGGGATCTAAAACCCACTGAACAGCTCAGCCCTGGGATCTAAAACCCATTGAACAGCTCAGCCCTGGGATCTGAAACCCACTGAACAGCTCAGCCCTGGGATCTAAAACCCACTGAACAGCTCAGCCCTGGGATCTGAAACCCATTGAACAGCTCAGCCTTGGGATCTGAAACCCACTGAACAGCTCAGCCCTGGGATCTAAAACCCACTGAACAGCTCAGCCTTGGGATCTGAAATCCAGCCTGTGTTGAAGTGTGAACAGATGCACTTCATGTCAGTCTCCAGGCTCCCAAACACGGACCGTTGGCCTGTTGGGAGCATTTTACACCCGCCAAGTCCTGAAATGCACAAGCAGGGACTGAAGCGCCTCCTCCGTGACCTGTTTTACACACTCTCCAAGTTTGATTCTTGCAGATCAGATTAAGAACTTAAAATGAACCAACGAATCAAACAAAGCCCCAACCACCCCAGAATCTCCATCAGTAGTCTGGTTTATTTACTGTAGCTTATGTGTATATTTCTTTGTGAACTGTCTATGATGTCATGGTCATTTTAAGTTCCTTTCAGTCATTCCCTTAAGAAGATTAAATGCAGTTTAATGCATTTAGTTATTTATTTCCATACTAGAAGTGATTTCATAGAAGAGAGCAATTTAGAAATCCTCGAGTACAACCCTGAAGTACTTCGGAACTCCAGCAGTATCCTCATGTCAAAGCTCACGATACGCATTTGGAAATTCAGATTTTGGCACATTTCTCGTTGATCAGACACTGAGGATGTACCACGGCTGAAGCAGAGCAAAGGAAGGTGAAATTTTAAAGGAAGGAGCAAGGAAGTAGAGAATGATCGTATGATTTGCAATGCTTCAAAAGCACAGCTTTGCGTTAACCAGCTCTGGGTTTTGCTCTTGGAAGACCAGTTTGTTACTGAAGCGGTTTTCTAACAGTCACCCTGGAAAAGGGAACGTGAAGGAAAAGGATCGGCTGTGGCTCCCCCCGCCACACAACTACACCTCAAATGGTCAACAGCTCCTGTTCCTGTGCAGGGGTACCGCACAAAACCCCTCGAGGGAGGGACCCGCGGGGCTGCGGCACAGGCGGCTGCACCGACCGGACCGAGCTGGGACAGGGACAGAGCGCAGAGCCGGGACAGGGGACGGAGCCGGGGCGGGGGGACGCAGCGCGGAGCCGGGGCGGGGGGACGCAGCGCGGAGCCGGGGCGGGGGAGAGCATTAAACTCGGATGGAAGGAGCCGTAGACTCAAACCAAGTCCTGTTCCTGGTGCAGGTCCTCAGGTCGTCGCTGCTGCAGCCAGCGCCGCCAGAGCCGCTTGTCCAGGGACGCCAGCGCAGGGGCTGCAGCGGAGCGGGACGGAGCTGCGGTGCAGCCGCTGCTGGGGCTACTTCCTCTTCCTCTTGTCCGCCTGGTTGTAGTGGGGGCTGCGGAGCATGGTGTAGAGGATGAGCAGCGGGACCAGCAGGTACGGCAGGTATATCGACAGCAGCGTCAGGCGCTCGCGCGGCGTCTGAGGCCCCGAGTGCTCAGACTTGGAGAAGTCGTGGAACAGGATGTGCGCCAGGATGGGAAACAGAGTCGTGGCTACGTGGGTGGAGTAGATAATCGCAGGCGTCCTTATCCATTTGCAGCCACCTGTAGCGGAGCAAAAAGGAAACAGTATTCAAGTGTATTAGTTTGGAACAAGCAGAATTCAATGGCCTTTAAACTACCATGAGCCGCTCTCTGTCTGACAGGGTGAGCCAGAAATCACGTTACACAGGTACCGGCAGTAGCAACCCATGACAATTATCTACCTCTATGGAAATTTGGAACAATGGCGTGATCGTGAAAGTTTTAAAGTAACGAGATGAGTCCACAGGCCTGACCCAGGACTCTCTCCCCTGGACAGCGCCCGGTGTCAGACGCTGATGCTGCTCACAGATAAATGGCCGCAGTGGGCACGGGCCCCCGCTCAGAGTTTTGCTTCTGACAGGTCTTATTCCGTGCTGCTTTCTCCAATGAAACCTGCCCGGAAAGCAGCTCAGCACCGCACTGCACCCGGGACGTATTTGCTTTAGACCGATAAATAAATGTTCTCTGCTGCACAGACACAGAAATGCTGCGCGGGACACGTCCCCACGCGTTTCACACCAACCTTTCAGGAAGGCGTATCCTGCCACGGGGAAGAACGGCAGCTGCAGGAACGCCTCGCAGTAGATGAACGCCGTGAACCACTCGGGGGGCTGCAGCATCAGCGGGTCCCGGAAGGCGGCCGTGTACCACTGCAGCAGCGCCGCCAGCTGCGGGGACAGAACGGCCGGCGTCACGCGGGCTGCGTCACACGCACCCGCCGCCGAGCGGGAGCCTGAGCGGCCTCGTCGTGCTGCACGAGGCTTCGTTCTGCTAACTGCACTGGGATGGGGACGACGTTCCTGAAGTCTTAGAGTGACGAACCATCCCATTAAGCGCATGTGAGCTTTGCACGGCAGGCAGTTTCAGGATTACGACAGCACTAAGCGCAGTTGCTTTCCAAGAACCATTTGTCGTGTCATTTCCTACCAGAACAATCCCAAAGCCAAGACCCGCACCCTGGCATTGGCAGGTGTGGGAGCACTCGCGTTCGTCCCGCTCGGCGCCGCTGTCACGGCTCGGTGGGCTCAGCCCACGCCTGCCCGCGCTGTCCCCTGTCCCACCGCTGCCTGATGGACGAGTTTGGATTAGGGAGCTGCAATTCGTTTCCATGACAGAAATGTAAATTCCAGCGTGGCTTTGAGGTGGACTTTGAACAGAAAGATAGGTATTGATATTTGCTAGTTAACCATTAATTAAGACTGGTTTCTATAATGGAGTAATTCTATAGGCAATCCTGACGGCAAAATTCAAACTCACTAATTGTAAAGCTTGTGTAGGAACTTACAGCTGATCTCATCCTGACCACCAGAGCTCAACCCATTACCTTCTATCCAACTATTCATTTAAATGACTTTATTGTTTCTTTTCACCTCTAAGTTTATCCAAAACCCAGCAAACCAGAGACTTTTACCAACAGCCGGGGCAGCGGCGCCCGCGCCGGGCACGTGCTGGCGAGGCCGCGCGGGGCACGTGGCAGCGCGGCCGCTCCGGAGCCCGGCCCGGAGCCCGTCACGGAACTCGGTCCGGAGCCCGGCCCGGAGCCCGGCCCGGAACCCGGCCCGGAACCCGGCCCGGAACCCGGCCCGGAACCCGGCCCGGAACCCGGCCCGGAACTCGGTCCGGAGCCCGGCCCGGAGCCCGGCACGGAACTCGGTCCGGAGCCCGGCCCGGAACCCGGCCCGGAGCCCGGCCCCTCCCGGCCCGCAGAGCACAGGAGCGCCCCGGGCCCGCCCCCCCCGGTCGCCCCACGGGCCGCTCGCCCCCGCGCGCCCCGAGTCACCCCCTCGAGCCCAGAAGCGGCCGCGCTGCGGAACGCGCCGCCAAACGCACCGATCGTCCCGCCCAGTGAATGACCCGAGCGGCGACGTTCGCCGGGCCGGCGGCAAGTACGGAATTCACTTCCAAATACCACTTCATTGTAGGAAACGCACCGCAGTGTTTCGTCCCCCCCTCACGTCTCCACATACTCGATTCTGTAAAAACCGCCCCAGGCTCCGCCACCCCCAGCGGCCGCTGCGCGGCCCCGCAGAGCCCGGCCCCGCGCCCCCGGTACTCACGGCGGGCGGGTGGATCCCGGCGGGCAGCAGCGGCTGCAGGTCGATCAGCAGCGTCACCGGGACGTGCGAGAGGAAGTACAGCGCGAACAGCCGCTCCCGCCACCGCGGAGCCGCCGCCATGACCGCGCCGAGCCCCGCCCACCGCCAGAGACCGCCCCGCCCACCGCGCCAAACCCCGCCCACCGCCAGAGACCGCTCCGCCCACCGCGCCAAACCCCGCCTACCGCCAGAGACCGCTCCGCCCACCGCCCTGGGCCCCGCCGACCGGCCGAAACTCCCCGCCCACCAGCCGACAGTGCCCCGCCCAGCAAGCCGAGCCACGCCCACCAGCCGCGGGCCCCGCCCACCGCTGAGGAGCGGCTGCGCCGAGCCCGGCGGGCGGGAGGGGGCGCGGGAGGGGGCGCGGGAGGGGGCGCGGGAGGGGGCGCGGGAGGGGGCGCGGGAGGGGGCGCGGGAGGGGGCGCGGGAGGGGGCGCGGGAGGGGGCGGATGGCGATCGTGACGGGCCGTTTGCCGGGGTTTTCCCGGTTTCCTTCAGCCGATGAGCTTCCTCCAACACACCGGCTGGAGGAGAAAAGTGCTTCGTAACTTCCATTCATTCATCGATTTGAATCAGTCAATGATATGTCACCAAACATCAGGAAACTGACTTTAGCAACTTTTCCGTAGCTGACCTCGTTCAGCTCCTTCGCATCACCTTGAGAAAACAATGACATTTGTGTTGGAAAAATAAACTTCGCAAATGAAGTACCATCCATGCTTGGCCAGATGTCTCTCAGCTTCCCCTCAAAGCGCAAGGCAGGTGCTTGTTTTGATTTAATCAGCAAGTTTTGCCTTCATCCAGGATCAAGCTTAAAGAGTCAATGAATATTTTGTTTAGGAAGTCATACATATGCGCATATATGTATGTATACGTGTGTGTAAAAACCAAAACCATGGCCAAACCAAGATGTTATAAAGTCTTTTTACTTGTATTCGTTTAGACAGCACTTAATCAAGAGGTAACAGCTTATTCTTAAATAACGGTGGGAGATCAGACAGGAAATAAAGATAACGCCGCTTCTTTTTCAAATGTCACATTTAATGTTTTCACCACTGTACTTCAAATCTACATTGTACAAAGTGACCAGCAAGTGTGCCACATAACTGACCAACCTCTGAGATTTTACCTTGCATACCAGTGTCTTCTGGGGCTCTTTAATTAAACACGATTCTCAATCAAGTGAATTGAAATGCTTCAGTTGGTTTATTCTCAGGAGCCTCATAAAAAACAAAGATATTGCACCATCTTTGTTCAGTTATTCAATGTTTGTCTCTTTCACAGCAAATAATTACTTCATTGAAGTTAAAACTTCCAAACATAACTTACTAATAGTCTCCAATTTCAGCTCAGATCACTCTTGTTGAAAATACTCTGCTAAATACAGATAACTTACAATAACTTTAACAGTTAATTGTCCATAGCAAACACCACGGTTTTCTCCAGACCAATGCTCAGATTTTCAGACCACCCTTCAGGATTCCTTTGTACAGGTGAAAAACAGTCTCGGATTTTCTAGTCGTTTTAAATACAAAAGTTGGAAGGGACATTCAAGTTTCAAGTCTCCACACTGAACTTAAAAAACAAAACTCATGTGGAGGTAAACAAAGCAAGTTGGATACTCCAGGAGGTAGAGCCTTCGGTTCGTGTTCCTATATACATATGCACAGAATTCAGTGTTCAACAGAAAGGGAATCAGCCCAAACGTAATCAGAGTTATGTCCTACTGTGACATCTCAAGACTTCCACAGCTTCGCCTAACGACACAAACACAATTAACGCAATTCCCTAGGTGCTTTTTTTTTCCTTTTTCTTTTTCTCTCGACTGTCCAGTGCAGGAAAAAGTTCTCACAAAATTTCACAGACCTAGAATGTGCAAGCTAGTTCCTCTCTATACAGCAACGATGTCGGGATCTCTGAAATTAGCCCATAAACTGAATTATTTACACACATAGAAGATGCATGCTGGGGGTTTTATGTAAGAAAGAGCAGAAAAACTTCTAATAAAAATAGATTAAATATATATATATATTTATACTGGGTAAGGAAACAGAAGTTTAGTCTCTCCTAGTCACAAACTCATTCTCTCTACTCACAACATCTGATTTAGAACAGCACACATCACCATCACAGCTCTAGTGAGAAGCTATTTATAGGGCCTGACCACCGGGTGACGCGGCCGCGGCCGTGGGCACCGTCACCCGACGGGACCTCGGCATTGGTCGCGGTCAAGTGTTCTGTGTTCCTTAGTTTTAGAAAACCCCAAATCTTCAGGAATGGCTCGATATCAAAACGTACGTCTGGCTGTTGTACAATCCCACTTCCATAAAAAAAAGAAATAAAAGCAAAGAGAACAAAGCTCCCCGAATTTGGTTGGATTCCGTCTGTCCTGCGCTGAGCCATCGCAGCGGCACCACGATGCAGAAAACACCTGCAGCTCTGGGTAAAACAGTTTCTTCTAAAAGCACAACCACTTTACAAGATTAAAAGTCTAGTACATTTCTAAATATTATTCATATTGTACAAGTAGTGGTTGTTAATTTAAAACTTCATTAGTAAAATTACAGTACAAGCATGATTAACCTCCAGAATTGCAAATCCCAGACTCCAGTGGAAAGCTACATTACATCTTCAGTAGTAAATTATCTTCCACGTTATTCCCAAACCAGCGGAGATGGCGGCATCTCAGAGGGTTGAGCAACCGTGGAACTAGAATGCGGGCGACACAGAAAACCAGTGTTCATTGGCAGTCGCTAACAGACGAGAAAGTTAATGCTCGACCAGTGAGCAAACATCGCACGGAAAACACACAACCCACCGGACCCAACACAGCGCAGCCCGAGAGCAGCGCCTACGGCTCTGACAACCAGGCCTCGCTATACTTCGCCTACTTATCTCCCTAACGGTCCTTCACCTGTAAGTAATTCATTTTCATGTCTGTACAGTGCGGTTCTACAATCAGGATTCAAATGGTCAGTCTTTCCATTCTAGTCTTTAGTCTGACTTTTGTGCTTTTACGCAAAAATATTACTTGAAATTTCTGCACATTTTACTTTATTCTAGAAGAACTCACAAAAGTACTTTTAGAATTTGACCAGACATGTCCATAAGGTATTTTTTGCAGAAATTATCTAGGGGCCTTTCCTACTCTCAAAAACTTCAAACATAGAAACATTTGGGATGTGTGAGTTCTGTACTACTAAGAAACGGGAATGAGTATCAGCTGTGATTACATACAGTTACCTAATAAAGCTCTTAAAAGCAGCAGACTGAGGGTTGATGCAGAGAGGCACTCTGTTTCCTTTCTGCTGTTCCAGAATGAACTGATGGATGATTTCTGTACGGGACAGAGCACAGGGTTCCGTTAACGCCGCAGGACGTCGCGCAGGTGACTCCCTGCCCGCCCCGTCCGCGCGAGCAGAACGCGCCCGCTGGGAACCGCGAGACTCTGTGTCTCACCATTTACAGGCTATTCTGTTCTTTTAGTGAAAATAAATGATTTTCAGTAGCTACTATGGAAAACGACACCCCAGAAAACACGAGCTGGGTCAGCGTAAGTGTCCAGATTGCACAGCCCACCCACACCCACTGCAATAGACACACAGGTGCATCCGCTCACCTTTCACCTGCCGAACAGAACTGAGGTTCTTCTCAAAAGTGTCATCAAATTTGGGATTGGTGATGGGTTCAAAATCACTCGTATAAACTCTTCCAGTCGATGTGGAAAAACAACATTTACACATACAGGTGTGGTATCGCAACCGCCCTTCATCAAGATACGGGTGAGCTAAGGCATCCTTAGCAGATATTCTTTTGGACTGAACATTGCATTTAAAGAAAATAAACAAAAAAAAAGAGTCAGGGTGTGTTCAGAGGCACTGAAACAGTTTAACAAACACTTACCAATTGACTCTAAATTGTTTTATAAATGCCTAACCACGTTAAAGGATTAGTTCAGGTCAGGAAGCGTTTCTGATCTGCAAACTGCCACCAGGGGGAAGGTCTGACTGCAAAACGAGGACACTGGCCTTTCTGTGCTCCACTCAGGACAGAAACGCTACCAATGTGACTCTTGGAAATGTATTTTTCAATAATTACTTTATCCTGATAACCTTAAAACTATGACTCCAACAATAAATCAAAGTAAGCCCGAATAATGTAATATTAGCAAATATGAATGTAATGCTAGCAAATATGGCATTTTGTGGGTCCATACTCTGCAAAACATTTCAGTGTGTCCTTAAGTACCTATTTAAAATAAAACGCAAATTTAAGGATTGCTGATAACGTGTTCCAGAATCCCAAACCCACAGCAGCGATTTCTCATTAGAAAAGGATCCTGCCGCGGGACTGCGGACGCAGGAGCAATTTCTGTGTGTCGCAAGACCACGAACACCCACGTGTCTCTAATTAGAACTGCACCAACGTCTCTGATGTTCTGCTACCTACACCTCGCCAGGAAAAGAGCGTGATTCACAACACCCTCCTCTTTCCCGCCCATTGTGGCTTTCTTCAAAAGACCACTCGATCTTAAATGCGAAACCCCCGTTCCAGGGGGAAACTAATTGACCAACTATAAGATGATACCTTCATGTCTTTTACAGACCCCGAAATACTGACATGCAATGCAGAAGATAACCAGTTAAAGCAGTCCTTCTCTTAAAATATTAAGTGGCAGAGAGCACAAACTGCTAAAACAAAAAGCATTAGAAATACTTTAAATAATACTTACTGGGTCAAAGACCAACATTCTGCAAAGGAGATGAACTGCTTCATGTGTCGCTTGGCTGGAAAGTGTGTACAGGACAGGGAGGGATGGCTGCAGGGGACACGGGAGAAAGAAAAGCACAGAGTTGTCCCGTCAGACCCATCGGCAAGAAAACCCGGTTCCAGCTTTACCTGAGTTACTGCGGGCAGACTCTGAAACAGGGGACGCGCTGCCCAACGCTTCCCAACACCAGTACGACCACTATTTTTACACAGAGCAGCGAAATGCTTCACCCCTTCACTCCCACTGCGCTCACCTACATCGACGAAAATAGTCTGCATGACACAGTAATCACCAGTTTCTAACTTGGTTTTCTCTCCCTATTAATCTAATTAAGAAACTGGTAACATTTAGCTATTTATAAACACCAAAATCTCCATTTTAAAGGATGAAAAGCCACCAATTTACATTCGAACACGAAGCGTGCTTGGAGCTGCAAAGGGAGCAGCCGCGGCGAGGGCCAGCGCAGCCCAGCACGCGGCGCAGCTCCCGCGCAGGATGGTGGCGTTGTCAGCACCCAACCGTTTGAACAACTGCATCATCGACCCACGTCGCTGCGACACCACAACACCTTTGGTAAACGGAACCCGGTTTGCAGGCAGCGACAGCCACGAGATTAAACCTCCAACCAAAGACTCTGTGAGCACACGGGCGGGGAGGATCCCGGGATGCCCTGAAACGCCCGCACAGAGCAAAGCGCGGCCTCGGGGGCCGAGCGCACGTACCTGTTTGTGAGGACCCCTGAGGATGTGAGCCTTGGCGCCCTCGCAGGCCGTGCGCATGGCCTCCAGCGACGGCGTGCCCAGCAGGTCTGTGATCAGGTCCAGCTGCAGCACAACACACAGCGCAGCTCAGACACCGCTACGACAGCACATCCTTACGCTAACGTCAACTATTGCAGGCATCAATCACAACCACTGCTTTACGGACAGTAAATTACAAATATTAACGTATACATTTAGTCCATAGCAAGTACAAACATTTGTAATTTCACTGGAAAAGCCCTAACAGAAGCTGATTTTCAAGTCTGGGAGCTTTTTTTGTTTACAGGTTTAGTAAAATATTTTACTGTAACTTAAAAGTCCATTTCACGTCATTAAGAAATACTGCGACATTGCAGATAAGCATTTTTATGTCGCCACATCTTGTTCCTTCCCTTAGAAGTATAAATGCATCCATCTCTAGTATCTTGCTGCAGACATTCTTTTCATCTACTGCACAAACCGCACTCCAGGATCAGAGATGTACATCTATTCTATCAGCTCGCTTGCTGTTGGGGTGGTGATGAAGTATTCTGGCGCATCCCATGTTTTTATACCTGGCCACAGTTACACAACTAAATACTCACTACTTTCTTACACACTTGGTCGTTACTAAAATGGAGCAGTCTCAGCACTGCTATTAACTGGCGGTTCAAAGAGTTCAAGTGTCTTGACATAAAACGTACTGCTAATACTTATTACTTTCTCATATTAGTTGTTAAAAAACACCTGATCCTGGCTATATCACCTTTCCCTATGGCAATAAAATGCTACAGCAGGCACTGGTACTGCAGCAGACCGCACACAAAACGCGCATTGCTGAAGCCAATGTTGATAACCACTACTCCTGCCGCTGTCTGGGCGCTGTCCCTGCAGCGCTACACAGAGCCTGGTTATTCGCCTGCGTGTGAACCAAGCACAACAAAAGCAGGTTTGAGGTTCACAAGGCATCGGTGTGACTGACGGCACGAAATGATGCGGCAGAACAAAACGCCAAGGGAAACGTGGTGATACCTGCTGGATGGGACTCTGCGCCTGAAACAATATTCTTCGCCCAAGTAGCTCTGCAAAGATGCAGCCTACGGACCAGATGTCGATGGCGTTGCTGTAGTGCCGGCTGCCCATCAGGATTTCGGGAGCCCGGTAATACTGAGTGACAACTTCCTGAGTCATGTGGCGGGATTCGTCTAATTCTTCCACCCTGGCCAATCCAAAATCACAAATCTAAATTGAGAAGGCAAATAAGAAAATTAAAATAACCAAAACACTTAATGCGTTTCAAATAGGCAACCTTCTGGTGGCGAGGCAGGGAATTCCAAACGAGCGTTTACATCAGTCAGACAATCTGCTGTGACTGCACGAGCAATGGGAAGTGGAATAGGAAGAGGAATAGCTCCTCCATTCCACAGCCCGTTAGACTTCCTACAGCTTCACTTGAAATCATGGTACATTTTTAGTTGGCATTACAACACTGATCATCTAAAATATTAAAAAGCTTTGCATTAAAAAAATATTGCCAACCTCTGGGTAGAGAATATTTAATCTCAAACCAGATTTAAGTTGTTCGTGATACGCCTCAATATTACAGAAAGGTTGAGGAGTGGGGAGAGGCAGGGAGAGCATGGGAGAGGAAGCCGCCTGTTTCCTTTAGAATTGCTAAAGAATCTGTAGGATTGCTTCTCTTTTAAGATGACTCAGGCAAAGTGTTCACATGAAATGTTCTTGTTTAAAACAATAACGACTGATTTATAATGAACAGCATCTACACATGTACATTTTCAATAAAATCAAGTAGCACCTTAAGAACACAGTTGCTGTTCACAAGGAGGTTTCCTGGTTTGATGTCTCGATGTAAAATGCCAGCAGAATGTAGATATTTCAGACCTGAAATATTAAATGAAATAAAAATAAATACCTTTTTAACTTTTGGAAGAAGTTTAAGCTGCCACTCTTACAACTACAGTCGTTGGTGCTTGCTGTTCATGCACAACATGAAATACAAAGAGTTTCCAAGGGAAACTTAGTCAAGATGAGGATGTCTCGAGAATAAACGTCAAGAAAGAGAAAGACAGAATAGTGCTGCTACACAATTTTCATTAGATTTAAAAGAAGAAAAATTACCTCTTAAAATCTGGTAAAGAAAAACTTTGACATGATCCGAGCTGAGCGGCTGAGGAGAGACGATAATCTTATGGAGGTCACTCTGCATCAACTCAGTGACAACGTATCTTCAAATCTTAGTTAAGGTAAAAGCAGAATGTCCAGCACATAATCCCTCAAGCCTCCCCCCAGCTCCCGTGAGTGGGGGCTCCCGTGGGTGGGGGCTCCCGTGAGTGGGGGCTCCCGTGAGTGGGGGCTCCCGCGAGTGGGGGCTCCTGCGAGGCAGAGCCCCGAGGGAGCCCGAGACAGCGTCTTCAGGGGCCGAGTCTCCAGACCCTTACAGGATGGAAATAAAGCCGTCCATCTGCTCTCAGCACACCACACTAAATCAATTTTATAAATGAAACATTGCCAGCTTTTCAACCCAAACCACCCCAAACTAAAATTGCATTAATAAAGAATAAAACCAACCTTGCAGCACCGTAATTTCTAGTCCTCTAATTTAGCTTTTCCTTTTGCAAATGCCCTCCTAAATATTTATACCAGCCTATTAAAATTTGGGTTTTACCTCATGCCTGCAACAAATCTTCACATCCCATTTTTAGAGTAAAACATATATTAAAACAAAGCAGAAGCATTACTCTGCACTTTATTCTGATAAGATTTTTGTTTTGCTACACCACAAATCCTCCCAAATCTCAATCCCAAGCATAATGTCTCCCAGATGTCTCCACTAGTTGCCATGCCAACTAAAGCAGCTTAAATTAAATGAGGGCCCGAAATGGCACCTGCACCACTCCAGGTCTGCGGCGCATTAAATAAAGCTCTCTTGACGGGGCTCAGAGGTGCCATTAACTCCAACAGCGGCGATCTGATTATTGTCTCTGGGTAATTTAATGAGGATCTCGAAACACGAGCAAAAGCAGCACTTGCTTGGCGCTCCTGCCTTTACGAACGTGGCAGCTTCTGCACCAGTCAATGACTTTATTCGGCCAGGACTAGAAACGTTTAGCAAAAACAAACCACAAAAATCCCGTGGGATTTCAGTCAACTCTTCAAACAGGTACCTGCAGCTTTCCCCCTTCCCTTCCCTGGCCACGAGTGGTCACCGGAGCTGTAATACGCAGCTAAGCTGAACATTACACGCAGATCAAAATTGCTACTGACAGCAGTAATTAGTTAAGTAGCTGTATAAAATTAGAACTACAAATGTACCAATTTGCTTCAGAATAATTACCAAGGCAAATGCATGGCACAGAACAACTTCACTTACTCTGTTGACTGGGAGACCTGCTGAGTGGGTAAATTTCACAAAGTGACGGGCGATTTGCGAAGGAATAACGCACACTGTGCTGGGGAGTTGTCATCGTGACTCGGGTCCTTCTTTCCCGAGTCTCTGCATACCTCAAAACTCAATTCTACAGCCCGTTTCTCTGGAAGAGGCCAGCACACTGTGAACATCGCTACGTGAACATCGCTACGTGAACATCGCTACGTGAACATCGCTACGTGAACATCGCTACGTGAACATCCCTATGACATCTTTAGGAACTGTACTAGTGGGTCAATAAAAGAAGTTTTTACAACCGCATCCCCTAAATACGGAATATAGTTACCTGATTTTCTCAAAAACTAACCCGAAGTAAGCTCTCCTTATTCCCCAGTAAGCAGAAACACATGCAATTAAAAATGTGTATATAAATTGAAACACCTACTCATTTGTTCTTCTAATTAATTGCACTTGACTGCAATTAATTTTAAAGAAATCAGAAAGAAGATGATACAAAGCAAATAGTCTTCTATTACCAATACCAGAGTCAAGAAATTAAAACAAATTAAAAAAAAAAAAACACCAAAAAAACCCCAGCCTTATAAAACACTAATCAGGATGACTTAGAATCAGTTAACCATGAAGAAACCTAACATTTCTGGGTTTATACTCAAAACTTGGCCATAGATAAGCTCATCAAAATAAGCTCATCCCATTTAACTCTTCCTGACCGTACGATTACAGGGAAGGAGTGATCCTTAACCTACATCTGACTTGCAACTCATCTGACTTGTTCTGAAATGAGGGCATTGAACTAGTACAAATAACCAAAATCCAGTTTCTGAAGACTATTTATATGCTGTTCACATGAAATACATACCAAGGCAAAATTTAAGAGCTTTATCTTAACATTGATGCAAAAAAGCCCTGGTGTAGTGTAGTGAGATTTTCAACCACCGAAGTTGTTTGTCAGTCAGTAAATCACGCTGTACTTTGGTTAAAATCAGACTTTAAAATACACCTATTTTCTTCACCAATCAGTTCAAGATATAAATAGATCAAACCATATTTCACAAAGTTCAGTTTGTCTAAAAATAAAGAATAACAACTTTGCACCCATTAACTGTTTTGTCAAGTGGGTCATGCAGAGAAGCAGTAACTAAACCCCAGCGTCCCACGGTCCAGCCACGGCAGTGAGCTGTGCGCCGGGAGCTGAATGCCTGGGTTAGTGTCCAGAACAACGTTTGGGGAACCGGCGTCAGCAGCCGCGGTGCGTGGGGCGATCACCGCGAGCCCTGCGGCTCTGCCGCGTCCACCGCGCCACGCTGCACCCTGCACGCTCACCCCCAGCCGGACGGCCACTGAGAGCTCCTGATGGAGATTCACTTCCTTGGCTGCTCACACACGGGCTCGAGGTTTTGTCGTTCTGTTCCACAGACTCCACCAACTACCTGCAGTTTTAAGCTAATGAAAATCACACCTACCTCAATTAAGATGCTCTATTTTATATTTAGGATACATTTCTTCAAAATAGTCGATGTGTGGAGGCTGGAGTATGTCGAGGGCAGAGAGTACCTAGAAAGACCACAGAGGATCAAGGCCTGTCCGTCACACAAACCCAGATCCTTTCAGTCGGGGGGCTGCCCGTTCCGCACAGCCGGCTGTGCTCCGTCCCGCACAGACAGACGGACGCGGCCTCCCGAGAGCGCGAATTTCATACCCCAGCTCACATATTCTGCACACTCAGGGCCTCTCTTTTTTTAATTAGAGAAACTTTTTCCATCTGTTCAAGTACTAGCTTAAAAGCATACATTTATCTACCCAATTAACATTGGTTTATTGCAAATGTATATATATTACCATAAAATATTTGAAACAAGTAATTCTAGCAAAGAAAGACAAAAGCAAAAGATTTTCCACTTCGTTCTGCCTTCCACCTTCCAGAGTCTGTGATACACGGCTGGGAATTACCAACCCCTACGCTGTTCACACTCCCATCGGACGCTCAGCTCCGCACAAAGCGAAAGGTTGAAAAGCAGCAGCACAGAATTCACTTCCTTCCCACAGGAAAAAATACGATCTTGGCTCAACTTCCGAGCACTTACAGAGATGCTTTTATTCGATGTTATAGTTCTCCATAAGCTCTTTTCCGCACCGAAGAGCTTGGCGAGGGGCAGTTTAAGGCCCGGCTTGCGGGACCGGGCCCCGCGCGGCCGGCCGGGCCCACCCGGACCCCACCGCGGGGCCGGTTCAGGCCGTTTTCTATGTGTTTTAACCCGAGCAGCTGGCGGCAGCGAGAGCGGGCGGGAGCGCCGGCACAGCCGCTCTGCCGGGCACCGAGGCCGCAGGGAACTCCAGAGGGGACGGGGACATGGAGCAGGAAACAGCTTGGGAGCAAAAGCGTCTCCAGCTGGCACAGCTTTGTGCACACTGGCAGTTACCTGAAGCCTAAAGCAAGAACAGGCAGAAATGTACTACCTGTCTATTTGCAAACATTTTGGAAGGGGAATTATTAATATCCTTGGATTTCATTTTTAGAGTGTTTGCAACACTACTGTCTGAGTGTCCAGGAAGTCTGATAACCACAACATCAGAGAACTTTTAAAGCATTTCAGATAATCTATAACTTAAAAGAAAAACCCCCAAACTTCTGTTATAGACAGCTCCATTTTACAATCAGGTTTTATCAAATACTTGAAAATGACTTTGAATTTACTTACATTGTCATGCTTAAAAAAACACAACATCTTCAACTCCCGGAAGACCCTTTTACAAGAGACCAAATTTTGGAAGACGTTGGGCATCTTTTTGAGTGCAACTCTCTTTCCATCTCTCGGATCTGTTACTGACCTGCGAAATAAAAGATTCAGAACATCACATATGACTGTTAGACAACTCTTCTGAGTCAGAAAGGAGTGTTTTAGAGTTCTTTAATTGTTCTCAAATTAGACAGTGAGTCAAAACAACACAAAGACACTTCTAGGCAAAGAAGCATGAAGCAACGGGCATCACGCCCTGTACCGGAGTCCACAGCCACAGCCGTGGCTGCTGAGCAGGGCACATGCAGCCCAGCCTGGGGTGCCCAGTGCCGGCACACGGACACCAGCGCACATGGGGACACACACAGGGACACCAGCGCACTGGGACACACACGGGGACACCAGCGCACACTGGGACACACACGGGGACACCACCGCACACGGGGACACACACAGGGACACCAGCGCACACTGGGACACACACGGGGACACCAGCGCACACTGGGACACACACGGGGACACCAGCGCACTGGGACACACACAGGGACACCAGCGCACACTGGGACACACACGGGGACACCAGCGCACACTGGGACACACACGGGGACACCAGCGCACACTGGGACACACACAGGGACACCAGCGCACACTGGGACACACACAGGGACACCAGCGCACACTGGGACACACACACAGGGACACCAGCGCACACTGGGACACACACGGGGACACCAGCGCACACTGGGACACACACGGGGACACCAGCACACACTGGGACACACACGGGGACACCAGCACACGCTGGGACACACACGGGGACACCAGCACACACTGGGACACACACACAGGGACACCAGCGCACACTGGGACACACACGGGGACACCAGCGCACACTGGGACACACACACACGGGGACACCAGCACACACTGGGACACACACGGGGACACCAGCACACGCTGGGACACACACGGGGACACCAGCGCACACTGGGACACACACGGGGACACCAGCGCACACTGGGACACACACACAGGGACACCAGCGCACACTGGGACACACACAGGGACACCAGCGCACACTGGGACACACACAGGGACACCAGCGCACACTGGGACACACACGGGGACACCAGCGCACACTGGGACACACACGGGGACACCAGCGCACTGGGACACACACACAGGGACACCAGCGCACACTGGGACACACACAGGGACACCAGCGCACACTGGGACACACACGGGGACACCAGCGCACACTGGGACACACACGGGGACACCAGCACACTGGGATACCAGCGCACAGCCTGGAGCTCAGTCAGAGCAACGCCTCGAGCCGAGGAGCAGACCTGAGCACAAGCATCTCCGTCACCTCCCACAAAAGACCAGAGCAAGGGAAAACGTTCTCTCGGTTACACAGATTTGATTTTGTCAGGTGTACTGCTTTCTTCTGCCTCTCCTAAGGAGGCAAAAAATGTAATAATCCCATTCTGAGAGATCACTGGCCAGTGTAAGACTCTCAATTGATCCATCACTAAATCACTTTACACCCAGAGATGCAACAGGACACGGTATCCAAGTTTCCACCAACGTAAAGCAGGGATGACACCCGCCTTTCTCCTGCAGAGCTTATGGGATGCAAGTATAGTAGTTCAGAAACGATAAGGTGCTTTGCACATGGCAAGTATTTTAATTTAAAGTAATTAGATTCTGAAAATAGAATTTTATAATGAGAACCATAAAACTAGAGCAAGGAGATCATGGTGCCTCGATTCCCAATCACTGTTTCTAAGGTGAGACTTCTCAAACCTCGCTACAAAACACGGTTTCTAGATCTCCAGTTGTTAGGAAACCTCCATTTTTTCCTGCATGTTTTTATTGGGATGCCCAAGATAACTCTCCTCTCGTGCAATGCTGTAACCACATAAGCAGCTCCATGCAGCCAGGTACCCTGATGACTACATTTGTCCTTACAAACCACAGGCCGGCAGATTTCCAGCTGTGTTCAGGTCTCGCTGTTGCCGCAGCACCAACAAATGACGCCGAATTTAAGGCAGGAGCCAGAGCCGTTTGTGCAGCAGAAGCTGCCGGCAGCGGCCGGGCCGGCTCTGCGCGGAGGAGCAAACACCCAAAGGGGAGTCACCTCTTCGGTGCTCCAGGACTGGGAGACGGGTTCTCCTCCCCAACCAACATCCCGGAGGCCGCACGTTTTATAGTGCAACACAGCTTCGGGAACCTACACTCGAGATTTTTTGGAGTTATTTTCAATAGTCACCTTTTAACCATATTTGCCTTTAGAAACTTCCTATCTGCCTTTTTCCAAATCTTGTAAGTATAAATATTATTCCAGCAACTGACAAGAAAAATGTGATAATACATATTATCAGATGGACCATAAAACACATGGTTTCGAAGTCTGCATTATGTTTTAAGGTAAAACTCCCAAAGCAGCATTTCTTGTCATTATTCACTCAGAGCCCAGTCCTGCCGGGGCCGGTACCAATCTCACTCTAACGAAGGTGAATGGCAGCGCGGCAATTTCACGCTGTGTTGAGCCTGTTCTCTGCAAACCGGGGCAGCAGCCGCTTTGGTTCAGCGCAAACAGCGGCCGAGCAGAGATAAGTGCCAGGGTCTGTACACGGCAATGCTGTTATTAACGCGTCCCCCTGCTGGAACCTGGCTGGGCTGACCCCCGGTTCTGCATTAGGGGTATCCCGTCCATACACAGCAATGCTGTTACTAACGCGTCCCCCTGCTGGAACCTGGCTGGGCTGACCCCCGGTTCTGCATTCGGGGTACCCTCTACTCCTTCCCATAGCTGCAACAACGTCACCCTGCTCCTCATCCCCCGCCTCAGCTCGGGAGCCTCACGGCACCCCTGGCAGCTCCCTGCAAGGGGCGGCACAAAACCGACAAGGTCGCCAAGATCAGAAACGTGGGGACTGTATTCCAGAGAACAGAAAAAGGAAACAAAGAAAGAAAAAAGCCTCTCTGAAAAGCGGGTATTTACAGCATCCAATAAAGACGCTGAAAACGTTGCTTTGTGTTTGCGTACAGCACCTGCTTTGATAGCAGGAAAAGAGTTATTTATAGCAATACGCTATCAGGTCACATATCCCCGAGAGAAATTAGGGAAGCACCAACATCTCTGAGGAGCTCACTGAGGGAACAACTGGAACGGCAGCTCTGCTCCTGCTGCCCCCAGACCCGCCGGTTCCCGCTGTGCTCGCGCTGGGGGAGCCACGGGCCGGCGGTGACACCAGGGGCCGCGGTGACACCGGTGCACCAAGGCTGTGGTGACACCGGCGAGGCTGTGGTGACAGCACGGGAGGCCGGCGGTGACACCAGGGGCCGCGGTGACACCGGTGCAGCAAGGCTGTGGTGACACCGGCGAGGCTGTGGTGACAGCACGGGAGGCCGGCGGTGACACCAGGGGCCGCGGTGACACCGGTGCAGCAAGGCTGTGGTGACACCGGCGAGGCTGTGGTGACAGCACGGGAGGCTGGCGGTGACACCAGGGGCCACGGTGACACCGGTGCAGCAAGGCTGTGGTGACACCGGCGAGGCTGTGGTGACAGCACGGGAGGCCGGCGGTGACACCAGAGGCCGCGGTGACAGCAGCAGCAGGAACGCGGGCACGGCAGCACTACAGAGTCCACAGTGCTTCACCCCCCAACCATCAGCTGGGGATAAAGAGACAAGAGACCAGGACTTGAACCAAATATAACCAGCAAAAGAAAGTTAATAAATTTAATTTGGAGAGGGGAAAAAATATCAAGGAGTATCTAGTTTGGCTTCAGTTGTGCCTCTAAGAATTACATGATTCCAGATGTTTCCATGAGAACACCCAATCACTTAGGATTCTTTATCATAATGTATAAACCACGGCAAAAAGCCGCTTCCAGTGCTCTCACACCGCGGCACACGCTTCGCTTCCCCAGCAGCTCCACGTCCTCCGTCCCAGGCCCCAGGCTGCAGCGCTTTGGCTCCTGGCTGGTGGCGCTGGTGGCCAGTGCCCCCCTTGGCACCCACACCTGCCTACATCATCGCCATATAAATATATATCTCATTATATTTAGGAACTACATAAAAAGTTTTAAAAGAGTCTGACATAAACCATATCCCAAAAAAAAGTTACTTTACAAAAACTGTAGCTTCTACTGACGTTGCAGGCTAATCACTCTAGAAATAACAACATTTTAAAGAGTAAGAGAACTACAGAAAGGATGAACGATACAATCCAGACGTCTAGTTAAACTGTTTCCACAGACAAGCGTTATCTCAAAGGCTCCTTGCAGGCATTCGGCCCTTCCAGCTCCGCATTGGAAGCCTTCACCGACCCTGCCACTCGATGGCAAGTTCTCAGGCGCAGGCCGGGCCGCCACCTCTCCGGTGTGAGCGCGGTCGGGCACACGCTGCTCTGCCGCTTCAGCTGGTAGAGAAACAACTGTGTGACTCCTCCACGGCAATTGTTACCAGAAACAAGATAATGAAAGAATGTTCTCGGGGTGGTGTGGGAAACTGCTGACGGAGTTTGTTCTGAGAGAGATGTGAACTTTCCCTTATGTTTATACAAAATACATATAAATTTACCTCGGGACTTATCAGAAGCGGGATTTAATAGGATTACTTTCCAGGTTTTTCTCATTAGCCAGTGAACTTTCTTCCTCAGCTGCCTGACTGTCTCCAGAAAGCCGTACCCTAAGGCACACGGCAACCTGGTCCCACCGGCGTATTTGATATACACTTTTAAACAAATAACGCAACTCGAATCTGAGGGCATGTGATACCCAATATGCGACTTCTTCAGTACACAGTATTGCAATAAACCCACAACAGCAGTTTAAAATAAAACTACTGAGGTTAATATGTAAAAGAGTTCTGCTTTCGCCTGGCGAATGTTAGAGACACTTTATACTCTTATAATCACAATCAATCATATCTTGGCATATCTCAAAATATATTTGAGCACTGGATGAAATAAAACATCCTCTAGAAAAGTTCACAAACCCAAAAGAGTCCCAGGACTGAAGGGAACGGGCAGGGAGAGGCTGTGCAGCTACAAGGTCTGGTCGCATACACAAAGTTTACACACAGGCCACCACATCCAGGGTATCTGCTCTCTGTAGAATCACGACAAAAACCCAGCACCAACACTTAATGGCCTATTAGGTACCGCTCAAACGGAGCCTCGCACACGGGTAACCAAAGCTCGCTCATTTGAGGACCCTCATTTCTCTAATTTTACACAACCTTTTTCTCCCCATGTGCCAAGTCTGAATTGAGAGCCTGTGCTGTACGCTACAAACCGTGTTAATTCCTGTCCCCTTGCAGGGACAAACGGAGGGTGGCTAATGGAGCGGTGGCCAATGGAGCGGTGGCCAATGGAGCGGTGGCTAACGGAGCCGTGGCTAACGGAGCCGTGGCTAACGGAGCGGCGTCACTGAAGAGAGCTGGGTTCGGGGTTTGTTGGATTCTTCACAACAAGAGAGTTCCAGCAAACACACTCCTGCAATTAGCATGGTATTATAATGTGTTTTACCCTCTGGCTGTACACGCATTGTTCAAGAGATGCAAAAGCTGATAGAATCTCGCTCAAAGGAGATCCTCACAATCATTTCAGCTCTAACTTTTAAAGGAAAAGCCACACCAGGTGAGTTACGAGGAGGAAAACTGACAGTGCAGCGTGCTCTCCAAACACGCGCACGGGAAGTCGCTCCAAAGAGCCGCTCTCTCAACACAGACCGCAACGGGCGCTCCCAGAGGGACGGGACTCATCCCGGAAAGAAACGGCTGAGCACAGGCTGACAGCTTTACCGTACAGACGGGCCTGAGGAACACCTGGATTTCCCTTTCACTAAGCGGGATTTCACGTGAAAGGGTTAACGGCCTGCTCCTCCCGCACCTCACAGCCCGTGTGGGGCTGGCCCAGCTCTGCACAGCCCCTCCTGCACCATGCGCCTCCGTTAACGTTGACGGTGCCTTCCCATCGCACCCATGCGCCTCCGTTAACATTAACGGTGCCTTTCCATCACATCCATGCGCCTCCGTTAACATTAACGGTGCCTTCCCATCGCACCCATGCGCCTCCGTTAACGTTAAGGGTGCCTTCCCATCGCACCCATGCGCCTCCGTTAACGTTAAGGGTGCCTTCCCATCGCACCCATGCGCCTCCGTTAACGTTAAGGGTGCCTTCCCATCGCACCCATGCGCCTCCGTTAACGTTAAGGGTGCCTTCCCATCGCACCCACAAGCACGTGCGCCATTAGCACTTCTTGAAAAATCAGAGCTAAAAGCAAAACTGATTACTGCAAGAAATCTGCCTCCTTCAACAAAAACTGATCCAGAGTATCTTACTTAAAAGAAATGATAGAAAATTAAAGGGATACTGTTATGGCTAATATATTTTAAAATGTTTAATTTGTCTTCCTTCATGGAAGCTTAAAATTGAAACTGTTTTCCAAATCAAACTTATTTCCCCATCTACACAAAATTTTCTGGCTATGCTTGAGACCTTTTTATTTACCTCTTGACTGCCTATATAAACCACAACTCGAGTAAGTTATTACACTACACAAGACGTTTATTTGGATATATTTTTTAATTCCATAAAAGTAATCATTGGATTCAAAGGGCAATTCCACAAATATTAAGGTATTAGGGCCAGACTAAAGCAGACGGGTAACCAGCACCGTGAATTAAGAGCTGCTGAGGGCGACACGAGACGTTTAAAACGCTGTCCTGTGTGCCTCGAGCAGAACGTGCGACCAACGCAGCTTCTCGCCTTGTTGATAATTCTGTGGGAGATCATTTGGATTACTACCCAAGTGACTGAAATACTGCAAAATTTGCAAAATCTAGTTTTTCTGGTAAAAGCAAGTCCTTGCCTGTGTATTTTTTTAAGTTCTCCATCCTTTACATGAGCTTTAAAGGAGTGAGCAGTAGCATAAAGAACAATCGGGTGACGCGCCCACGACAGATCAGAGAAAAAGCCACAAGTAGGTCAAGGCTGGTCCCGATTCTGTCAGCATTCACCTACTTTTCTTCAACTGCTTCAGAAAACAACAAACAAGCCAAAGCTACAGAACACGAACGCTGCTCTCCCCAGCAGGCGCAGGGACAGCGCGGTCAGCCCGGCTCAGCGCCACTGCCCTGCGGCAGAACCAGTGCGAGACCTTACCCTGACTTCTCAAACAGGCTCAGAAAAGCACTTTGATACCTTGAGCTGTCTGTAATAACTTAGAAAACAAATAAAAGGTACTTCCCACTTCATAATTAAGAAGTGTGTTTGATTAAGCTGTTGCATACTACTGCTACTCCTTTGAATTACATCAAGTGACCTACGGTAAAATTTTCTAAACAATACATCTGTTTGCCCGCCAGCGTGGTCTGTGCCGCTCTCTGTTAGACAACGCGGCCACGGCCGTGGGGCCCATCAGCACTGCCACCGTGTCCCCAGACGTGCCCTGGGACGCTCTCTGGGCCACGCGAGACCAGCAGAGACGGCTAAGGAAAGAAATAACACAAGATCATTCATCCAAGTACACCATTCCGGTGTTGTATCCCACACCATAAACAGCATAGCAGTTCTACTCACACATGTACGCTTCCAAGCCTTTACAGAAAAACACCGCATCAGGAAATTAAAGAGTGGTACTACTAGGACACACCAATTTTGCTACAGCCTCCTGATTAAAGCTGGAATTCTTCCTAAGCACTTTTAAACACTCTGCGTGGCCAAGTCCCACAGTCGTCAGTGTCAAGGCTGACATGGCCCACTGGTGTACTCTACAGCACAGAACCAAGGTTAGAGGTGTCAGACGCCCGTCCTGCACTCCGGTGGAGCCGTGGGGCTCCCCGGCTCCAGCACAGCCCCTACACAGGCATTTCGGAGCTGGCGCCAGGGAGACCCGCACCGCTCCAGAGGTGACACCGGTGACATGGACCCTACAGCCGCGCCACCTCCAAACGCTCCCTACTGCTGTGAGCATTTCCACCCTCACAGGTCACCGGAGGCAGCCGGGCTGGCACGAGTCCCAGCTACACCTTGGAAAACTGGAACTATAGCTTGTTTACGGAAAGTGATTATATAATGGTAAATACCTGGTACTAAGCAACAGAGGACATAGTCATTGATCACAGTCATTAAATAATCTATTACAGAAAGTTAAAGTGGACTTCAGCTATTAAGTAAATACCGAGCATACTACACACTTGAATTTCAGAAACAAAATCTAAACATTTTCAGATAGATTACTCCCGCAATAATATTCATAACTTAATCTTTAATCAAGTGTTTACTGTTAGATTCAAAAGGTTACAGAGGAAACTGCAGTAACTGAGCCAAGCTTCTCTCTATTGAATTCTTTTGAGCAGAAATAAATGGGTTTTCGGAAACCCCAGAAGCTGCTCTGAGTACAGATCCTGCCTTTTACCTTGCTTCTCATATTCCAGAAGGATTTAAAGATCTAAATTGCCCCGTATCGTCTTATTCTCTGTTCCAAGGACTTTCATTTTAAACTAATTCAAAGTAGCCAGTTCTATTCTCAAGAAATCTCCAGAGTCTGGGAACATGCACAGAAATTCTACTAACAGAAACCTAAACACAGCAAAGGTACCATCAGCAAAGGTAGGAAAAGACCCGCCAAAACACAATTCATTCTTTGTCTCAGTAGGAATTCTGTTCGGATCAGTTGGAACAGTCCTGTAACACATCCTTGGTTCCAGGCAGTAAGGAACATTGGTTCAGCACACCCTAGGTGAGCGCTGTACGAGAACGGAAGCGTCGGCAGTGTCCGGGTGTCCCTGGGTGCCCCTGGGTGTCCCTCGGTGCCCCTGGGTGCCCCCAACCCACCTGTGAACCCATGAAAAGCTGCAGCCCAGCCGCACGCTCCACCGACCACGTTAACCCAGATTGTGCAAGAAGATTGTGGCATTCCCTGTGTGCCACTGCCGTCTTCAAAAATACAGAGGGGAACATTTCTCACACTCTGTGTAAAACGAGGACTCGACTGCTCCGTCGCAACTCCTCTTCCGAAGAAAGCAAAGGCTCGCTGTGCTCATCACCAGAACTGCCACACGGAACCTGGGAACCGCGTCTCCTGGGTACACAGCATCCAGTAGCAAAGCCACTGCTCTCTGTTTGCTTACGAACAACTCACACAAACAGGACTTCAAAAACTAACCCTCGAATACAGAACAGATGGGTCTCCTTACATAGAGGAGCCTACAGCAATAGTTTAACCTAAAATACAACATTACTGCCCCAAAGATCTCCCTCCATCATAAAACTCATTCATCTCTGCTCAGTTTTGCAGACTAAGCCAGCTTTGCAGTTCTCTTATTTTCTGACAATTTACAGTTCTTTGGGGATTTTTTTCATGTGCCATTTTAAAAACCATTACAAATTATATTATCAAATAAACACAAATTCAGTTTAAGCTCTACACAACCTTGAGCGAGCTTTTCTCATATGAAAAGCTGAACGTTACGTATTCCAGACTAGAAGGCAGAACTTTCCAGAGGATTAAAGATACATGAGACCCAGATACAACCATTAGAAGTCATCAAACCCACTTCAAACACATTCCGAAGGCCTCCTTCTACTTCACCTGCCCCAAGCTGTTTCCAGCCCCAATCCCAAGTTCCCCAGGAAACGCAGCAGCCCCATCCAACACACACAGCGGGCGTGTGTGCTCACACCCGCACCCCCGTGCACACACCAAAGGCACTGCTGGGCCTGGGTTAGTGACATCTACAATGTAAACTCTCTTAAGAAAAGGTGAAGGAGTATGTGGGGGGGAATGGGAAAAGAACATCTGAACTATGTCTTCTACAAAGTCAGCATTAGGTGGCACGGCCAGTCACAAGCGGTTCCGCTGTAACTCAAAGAGACAACGCAGGTGTCCCCGTGCACTCGTACCCGGACACAACCAACCTGCGTTTGAAGGGACCTGGGAAACGTGACCCTGGCGTAATTCACAGTGAACTGATTCATCCAAAACTTGGAGAAAAGGGTGTTATGCACATTCCTTCCTCCTTGCATCATCTTCCAATACAATAATGAACAATCCGGTCCATTACTTAGATAGAATTTCACTTAATTCCCAACCCCTAACGTAAATGCAGGGAGTTATTATATCCATTTCATTTAATTCAGCACATTTGGGGACACAGTCATTTAAATGTTAACAGAATTTTTCTTTTCATGAAATTTGGGAAAAAAAACCCAACTTAAACATACCAGCTTTGCAAAATTTCCCGTATAAAAGACCTGCATAATGTCATTGTTCTACTGTATTTCTTCACAAACACAATCCAATTTAGATAAAGCAATCCTTTAAAAACTACTGGCATAGCTATTAAAGATAATCACCTGCAGATCCTTAAATTGTGATGTAAGAGTGAAACACAATACGCCCTCTGCTCCGTAACGTCCCCATTGCCAGAACCGCCTCTGGTGCCCCAGGCAGCCTCACCGTTTCCTCCAAGAAATAACCGGATCAAAATGCCTCAGCCTGGTGCTTAGGGAGTCACGGCCTGTCTGCATCAGCCACCCGGCCAGCAGGAAAGCTGCTGAGGAACAACGCGGCCGGTGAAGAGGGAGGACGCGGGGGGGCTGCGGCCCACGGCCCGGCCGGGCCCACCACAGGGCCAGACCCCCCGGAACCTGAACGGGACAGTGTTGAACAAAACGTCATCTGCAACGGCATTTCTGTCACAGGAGAGGGTGTGCAAACCGTCGCCCGTCTGAACGCTCATTAACACAGGCCATCATCTCATGGTCAGGTACTGTCCTCCACTAACAGGCGAGTTTTGAGGGACCGGAAAAAGATTATGATACAAACACCATCAGCTTTGGAAAAAATCCCTCACGCCAAAGGTCTTAAAAAGTTCCATAAAACAAATTTTCATCATTCATCTTTTCTAAACTTTTCATAACTACCAGAGTGGACTTTTGCATTATTATTTGCATTAACTATGCAAAACATCATTGCGGTTCACAGCAATTTCAGACATCAGAAGGGGAACCTATCCTGCAGTTATTCACACTTTTTTGAAGCTGTAACATCTTTTTATCCTAATATACATTCTAGCAATTTTGTCCAAAACAAATTATCTATATTGCATACTTGCTCAGCACGACACGTTCCTGTAAAGTAAGATTATCGGTTTATCCTAAAAATGTCTCTCCTACTGCTGCGCTTAGTATCAGTTTAGTGATAAAACCCTCTTAAAATAGTTTCAGGGTTCAGGCAACAATCGATGGCATCAAATATTCTTTCAATTTTTATTTAGGAATGACGTTAGTGATTTCAGGCCTTTGAAGGCAAGGAATGAAGAACAGATTCAGGATAAACCATCTCTCCCTTTCAAAGCTGTGGGAGCCTGTACGTGCTGTCCTGCCTCAACACCAACAGCCAGACTGCTGGGAACCTCACACTGCTGGTTGACTTCCCGAATAAAGACTATTAGGAGCAAATACATTAAAACCTACGCTGCAATTTAAAACTGTGTAAATCAGGACTTTTTTTGGTAATCATATACTTTTTTCTATTGTCATTTGTAACAGATTTCCCACAGAGATGCCTTTTAACATAGTTTTGGTAATAAAAACAGATGGCTTGATTTCACAATCTTTGATGAACAACAATAACTTTTCAAAACCAGAGATGCGTATAAGACAAATACAATCCCCACACACCTTCCAGAGCCTCAGTTTTTCACCCCATGGTAAGATATCCCGACCAACGAGGCATTTCCACAGAATCCCGGCTGCAGCATTAACAGCTCGGACCGGCCACAAGCGCAATCGCTCCGGCTCCAGCGCCGCGGGCCCCGAGTCTGCAGGGCACGGCTCTCGCGGCTCTCGCAGAGGGTCCCTGCGAGCCCCCACGCCAACGCCAGGAGCCTGGGCAGGCTCAGCAGACAGCTTTTCATTATTATTATTGTTATTATTTTGAGGAATCCCACCAGATGGCAGTAGCACGTCTCCCCAGCAAAGCAGGGAGCAGTTCTGCAAAGGACAGCTCCTTATTCTTAGAACGTGCACAAGACTTCCAAAAATCACACTGACGATTCCGAACCCAGGGCACAGAGTTTGCTGCCGAAACGAACATCTGGAATTTTTTTCCCAACGCTTTAAGAATGTGTTAACCGTGAATACTCAGGAGCAAATGGCTTTGTTTTCAGTGGATTAGGGACACAAGTTTCCTCGTGGCGATTTGCCACACCAGAGCTCATTGAGGCAAATCTGCAAAGCTGGGGGAGGCACCTGCTCAGCTCCTGCTCCAGCAGCGCCCGCCTTGTCCCAGTTCAGAAACACCGAGCTCCGGTACTGCATTAATAGACACACCTTTACCGTGGAGCACAATGGAAATGGATAAATACAGCAATTTAATGCTGATTGTTCAAGAGATTCTTTTCTACCTTGCTAGCTTGGCCTAAGTTCACTTTAAAATCCGCATGTACCAAAGGAGACGGTGCCAGGCCGGCTGCCGCGAAGCGCAGCGGCGAGCGGCTGGGCCAGGCAGCGGCCCTGCGCAAACCCAGCAACGCCGGCCTGCGGCGCTCGGCGTGGAAACGCTGAAGCACGATGGTGAGGGAAACACTCCAGCAGCACATTAGCCACCCCAAAACATCATAAAGTACCAGACAAATGAGCTAATGACAAATGCTAATTCCACTGCCAAGTCCAAATCTCTCGGTGAGCTAACGGGAAACTCAATGCCACACATTACTGATTGCTTATTAGCCCAACCCCACTGCAGGGTAAGTCGTATCTTTGTAGACAATGCAATGACACATCTGAGTCGCAAGATGAAAGACGACTTCTTCAAACACTCCAACTGTCTGTAAAATAACATCCATTTCCCTCAGAAGCACATAGATGAACTTTCCAGCTATCTGCCAGCGCCAATACATGCTCAGAAGGAGAGATAAGCAACAGAACCCTTACTGAAAATTAGCTTAGGCCTTACATTACTGAAACTCTACGTTGCACTTGTACCAAAGTATACATTTTTCACGCCTAAGTCAACTTAAACTATAAATATCCAAACCAACACTTCTGTTCAGCTGCATTATCTCACACAGCTAAAATTAAATTACACAGGCATTCTTTCACCTTTTAACTGAAATCTAAAGTGCAGTTTAGTTCTTGCTTCCAGACTCTCCACTTGCAGAGCTCCGTCTGAAACGCCAAAGCCCGACAGCGGCCACTGAGTTCAAACCCACGTGAGCAGGAGGAACTGAAGTCAAGCGGTCGCCCTGTGCGCAGCCTCGCAGCTTCCCCAGGCGGCCTGACCTCCAGCTTCTGCTTTTCCTAACCCCCTCCCTCTCTGCTTTTCTCTAAGCTGTTGTTATCTTGAAGCAAACGCTGCGGTGACAACTTGCGAGCACAGTCCCACCGGGGCCGTTGCGTGGTCGGGGTCTGGGTGGCCCCTGCACCACAGTTCTACCAGTGCTGGCCCAGAACAGACCTTTCTTTCTACGCTTCTTTCTTTCCCCCCAGCATTTTTCATGATATTATATTTAAATATGCAAGCCTGACCTTTTATTCTACTGAATATTACAAAAGCAGATCTCTCTCTGCACCTTATTATTTTGCAAATAAAACTGAGAAAATAAAGACCCAGGAAATAAATACATGTAAACAAAATGCTTGTAGAAACGATAACAAGGTCTGACCTTACATAACAATCCGAATTTAAAGAAGCTTGTAACAATTAAGTTAAAAAAAACTCCACACTTTATCAAAAAAATATATCAACAAATTGAAATAATCTTTAGATATTTTTTTACAGCAGATTTCTTGTCATTTTTCATTTTTACACCAACTTTTTTCCCCTGTACCACAGCAGGAACACAGCAGGGCTAACCAACAACAGCACCCCTCCGACTTTGAAAACTCAGCATTTAAATTAACTCCCTAGGCCTTCTGAATTCAGGGACACCGGATCAACCGGAACATTAACCCACGCCTGGCTCGTGCGGCTCGCTCAGCCTTCTTAGAAAACACGATTTCGTTCCAAGGACGGCTCTGGTTCCGAGTGAGCGGCTTCAGGGCCGGGACGCAGCGATCCCGTGCCTGGTTCTGAGGCCCGTCCTGCACAGCCTGCAACCCCCCAATTCTAGCTCAGGAAAGTTAAAGTATGGACAGCACCTAAAGCGAAACTCCTTAGGCACCACAGCAGGTCTTGTCAGCTAAACGCTGTGGAAAGTTCTGCAGGGACACGACACAGTTGCACAGCTCAAACTTTGCGTTTGCGCCGCAGGAAGTGTGCTGCAACACACGCTCCCGAAAACACCACCGAGGCAGCTCGCATGTTTCTAACGAACATCTCAGAATACAGTAAACTGACAACCATTTATTAAAAAAACAAAACACAAAACTCATGCCAGCTTTGCTTCAGTGATCCTGAAGGGCAATAATTACGTACATTATGTTTAGGTGGTCACAAAAGGTATTAGAAGAGATTATGCTCCACTGACAGAATCCTCTGAAATAGCGGCTGGGGGAATAAAAGGGCTGCAGGCAGCACTACAGCGAGACAGAAAATCGCATTTACATTTATGAGAGGAGAGCAAAGTTCAGATATGCTGTTTCAGGCGGCGCACAGCATACTACCGCAGGTCAAACAGCCTCCCAGACAAAGATCTTGACAGGTGACTGCAGACGGAAGACATTTTCATACGCTTTTAATTTTTAACTCTCGAGTCAGGTCAAAACACATATTCTAATGCTCATTTGTTAATCTGAAACTTTAGGAAGCATAGCTTAGCGCACTCTAATAAAATGCGCAGAAGGTACATAAGCACATTGCGTTTGTCTGAAGAGGCTGCTGGTGCGGCCTGTTAGCCAGAGCTTGCCCTGCACCGCTCTAAACTCAGCCTGCCAACAAAACCCAGTGAAGCCAACTTTCTAAGAACAGAGAAGAACCAGCAAAAAAAAAAAAGCAGTAAGCAGTTTTCTTGTATTCTGATTCAAATGACAAAACCAAGAATGAATTATGATCTGGTAAAAAATGGAAAAAAATCGGTTCAGTTTTTGTCCTTTACTCACCAGACAACACCAAAGGCTCCGTATCCAATAGGTCTGTCCGGCTCAATGTCCAGCTGCTGCTGTGGATGTTGTGAGTGCTGATGATGGTGCGCTTTGACCGCAGCAGCTGCTGCAGCTTGTACCTGAGCTGGGGCTGCCGCAGCTGGTCCAGGGGCCTGACCCGGTGCCGGTGATGGGAAATACGGCTGCTGCTGCCCGGGGTTCAGCATCGCCGCCGCCGCGGCCGCCGCTGCCGCGGCCGCAGCTGCCGAAGAGGCATGCTGCTGTACGGGATGGACCGCGGCCGCAGAGCCGGGGTGCAGGTGATGCTGAGGGTGGTGGTGGTGATGGAGGTGAGGAGGAGGGAGGTGAGGAAGGTGGTGGTGGTGGTGGTGACCCGCTGCTGCCGCAGACGTACCGCCATTGTAAGCCGCCATCATTTTTGCGTTGGCTGTTGTGCCACAAAGAGACATTCAAAAAAATGCCCTTTGATTGGATAACAACTGGGTCAAGCTGTCATTTGGCCATAAAAATGAAATCTGCTACACTTTAAAAGAAGTTGGGTTTCATCACACACGGCCCACCTTTAAAAACATGGAGCTCAACTGGCCTTATCTCTTCACGAAGCCAAACAATCTGGAGAATCTCTTCATGTGTGCGTGAGTGCACGAACCCTCTTCCCCCGCGAGTCCGGCTGTTGTTGGCTACTGAAACTCCATCCTTGGGCAACTGGCTTGGGTTTGGTTTGGTTTGGTTTTTTTCTTCACTTTTTTTTTTTTAATAAAGAGGAAATAGAGCGATCAATCCCCCTCCCCTCCAGCAGGAGGGTCTGGAGTCTCTGGCCTGGCACACCCTGAGCGCCCTGCCCAGCCTACCCCTGCCATCCCCACATCCTCTCCATGTGTCCCCGGAGCCTCCCTGAGCCCGGGCGCCTCCTACATCGCTCCCTGCTGCCGGCACCTGCTCCCTCAACCGCAGCAAAAACAACTCGGGACTTTGCAACTTTTCCTGGAAGGCCTGAAACACACACAAGCACCCAGAGAGAGTGAAGGGGGCGGCAGGAGGGAGGGGAGGAGGGCGGGGGGGGCGGGGGGAGGCGAGGGGGATGAAAAGAAGATAAAAATAGATGGCGGAAGAAAAAAAGGCCGGGGAACGGAAGGAAACAACGGAGGGACGAGAGGGAGAGGGGGCGAGGGGAAAAAATGGGAGCGGGGAAAGTGACAAATGAATGACAGGGAAGAGCGCGGGGCCGGGATAAAGAGGGCGGGGGGGGGAGGCGGCGGGGCGGCGGGGGGGGGAGGCGGCGGGGCGGCGGGGGCGGCTGACAGCCCGGCCGGGCAGCGCTCCGCGGGGGGCCGGCGGCTGCAGCCCCCGCTCGGCGGGGCGGGAGGGCCCGGGGCCGCGGGGGGAGGGGGTCTCCGCTGCGTGCGTGCGGCAGGCAGGGGTGGGGGCCGGCGGGCTCAGGGCCCCGGCGGGCTCAGGGCCCCGCCGCTCCGCGCCGCTCCGCCCCCCGGCCGCCGCCGCCTCGGCCGCCCGACCCGCCGCCACTCACCTCCTCACGGAGCCCGCGCGGAGCGCACAGCGGGCACGCGCACCGGCCTGCCCTCCCCCCGCCGCCCCCCCTGCCCCATGCGGGGCGCGCGCCCGACACCCGCCCGCAGCCAATCGGACCCGGCCCACCAGGCTCCGCGAGAGCCGGCCCCACCCAATCACCGAGCGGGACCCAGCTCGGCCGGCCCATAGGACTCGGCCGCTGCGGAGACTCCCTGGCTCAGTCCCGCCCCCTTGACCCCCGCCGCCCAATCACCGCGCGCCTCCGCGCCCAGAGCCAGCGAGACCCCGCGAGATTCCCTCACCTCACACAACCCTCACCTCGGGTGGCCCCGCCTTCTTCACCTTTCCTGCCAATCACATGGTGCCGCTCCAGCCTACTGGCCAATTGACTTTCCTTATGAGCCGACTCCCGCCCACAAGGCCAGCTTTTTGCCCAATCGCAGCGCCCTATCCGATCCAATTAGCCAATGAGGAGAAACGAGAACCCGAAAAGGGGTTACTGGGCCAATAGTACTCGGAGGCGAGGCGGTGCCGTGATTGACAGCTCTCCTCGCGAGTGACTAGCAGCGGGAGGCGGTAAAGGAGCCGTTATTCTTCAAATCGCAGCGCGAGGCTCCGGGTGAGGAAGTTGCTCGTGCGCCCGTCTGCGGGTGGGCAGCTGGCCAATGGGAGGCGGGGAGCCGGCTGATGGGCGGCGGGAGGGGCCAATGGCGCTCCCGGGGCGGGGTGAGCTGAGGACGCGGCGGGGCGCGGGGTCACTGTGCGCGCTGAGGGGCGCGGGAGCCGGGACGCGAGGAGCGGGACGCGGCCGGGCCCGCGGCGGCTCCGTGCCGGCTCCGTGCCGGCTCCCCAGGGCGGCGGAGGGGCCCGCGGGGCTGTGGTGCTCTGAGGAGCCCGCGCCGCTCCCGCCGGGCCGAGCGCGGGCAGAGCAGCTCGGTTTCCTCCGGTAGATGTTTTGCCTCAGCCCCGCTCTCCAGAAGAAGGTGACTGTTAAATGTGGATTTCACTAAAGCTCGCCCGACTCGGTTAACGGAGAGCAAACCGCGCTTTGCAGTCGGGGACCGGCCTCCAAACGTGTGCGGGATCTTTTTTTAGTTATTTTTCGGTTTTGATTTTTTTCTTTGGTTTGAAGAGCAGAAGGTAGAGCTCGAGGGCTTTACCTGAGGGCTGGAGGGAGCGAGGCCGGGCCGGGGCGGCTGAGCCCGGGCCGGGGCACGGGGGAGGAGAAAAAAGAGAAGGAGGTTTTGAGTCTCTTCAGCAGCTCGTAGTTACCGTGCGGTTACCGTGCGGTTACCGTGCGGTTACCGTGCAGTTACCGTGCAGGTACCGTGCGGTTACCGTGCGGTTACCGTGCGGTTACCGTGCGGTTACCGTGCGGTTACCGCAGACACTCTAGCCAGCCCTGCTCTCAGTCTGTTCCTGAGCTGGCTGCAGCACGCTCATTAACACACTCCAGAGTCGTTTGGAATGTGATGTGTTAACCTAGGATCAAAGTATGTATTGTGGCTTGGTTTAGTTCACTTACGGCATTAATCTGCATGCTTGGGAATGCAGTGCGGTTCTTTAAAGCCTAAGTGTTCCCTAAAACAGAGATTAATAAAGAACTGACAGTTCTAACACTTTCCATTTACTTGTGTGAATATTAATCATATCTGATTAATAGTTTTACCTCACAAAATCTCCTGGTTATCAGAGCCTTACCCATGATGGTAGTAGCGTTAAATTAACTGTGAGAGTGGCAAAGAGGTTCCTTCATATAATGAAATTGGGTGAGCAGTTCCAAAGGAAACAAATGGCCGCTGGTGAATTTGTCCGTGCCCCTCTCACAGGTGAGCTGGCCGCCTGTCCTTGGCCGCCTCTGGCTCGTGTCTAGCGGGAGGAAGGCCCGCGGAGCTGGGAGAGAGCAGCGCTGGAGCTGAGCTCCGGCTGGGACGGGGGCAGGGGACACAGAGCCTGTTGGGTGGCTGGCCCTGGGCAGAGCACAAGGCTCGTCAGGCTCCCACACATGGGCTTTTTTATTTCTCTGTTATTGTGAAATGTTTCCAAGTAGTAAAATCAAGCATTTGCCTAACATTCTTTTTATGGAAACTTGGATTCTAAATGCATTTGCAGATTAACACCTCAGTGGTATTGTTCAAGTCCGCATATAGAGTGTCATCTCAACTTTTTTTTTTTCAGTTAGATATATTACTGAGTTAATTTTGTCTCATATCTTTAAACAATTGATTTTTAGTAGAGTTTAATTTTTATTGGTGCTTTTGCTGCAGGTCAGTCATCTGCAGTTGCATGTTGGGAAGAAAAGGGAAGGAAGATGTGCTCCGTCTTCTTGCCCGTGGCCTGTAGCTGAGTTTATGGTTGTACACAAAGCAGAGGTTCTCCCCACATGCCTTTGTCTAAATTTACTGGCTTCCTGTCGATTTGACATAGGGACTTTTTTTATTAGCTTTAGTAAATCAAGTCCATGGTGGCTTCATTTTTGGCTGTATGTGAGTACATAAGCATCTTGTCTTAGAAATACTCTAAAAGTGCTGTTAGACTCTGTCATGTAGATGCATTTTCAGCAGTGAGAGCAGAAGAAGTGAACTGGGTTGCAGTCCTGGCATTGCACCAGTTTTCCTGGCAGCTCTTCTTGACTGGGCTACCACAAGCCCTGCTTTCCAATTTCCTTGTCTGTAAAGTGTAAATCTGGCACACACATTATTTTTTTTATTTTAGTTTGACTAAATGCTACAACCATATTATTCATCTTTTATTTGCCCTTTGAAGTTGAACCAGCTCTTTTCAGTGAGGCGAGAGCCTGGTGAGATGGCAGCTGAAGGGATACGCTTATCTTCTGCGTCCATATGGAGTAATGTCAGATGCCAGTGTTGAATGACCCACCCTAACAAGTGTATCTTCCTTCCACACTGGTTTGTGAACACTTTTAATTGGTGTCCCTGCCTTCTATCATGCTGTGAAGTTTAAGACTGTCAGTTCTGCAGCTTTTTATGCACTTTGTGCTATGGAAATTAAGGGGGACAAGATCCAGTTGATTCGTACAGAGGTGTGTTTAAGGAAAAATCTTTTAAAATAATATTAAGAAAACATGAAACTTGCAGACAAAGTACTCAACTTCTAATTGAGCCTTTGTTTCCTCAGAACAGATCTGTTACTTGAAAGCATTACCTATTAGTGATATGAATCACTGCTACTTGGAACAGGGCTGCAGAATGAATTAATCGTGTCTTATTGTAAGTCGGTGCTTCCTTGTTATTTCATGCCTCTGCGTAAGGAGCATAAGCCTGCCGAGGGGGAGCTCGTTACAGAGCTGGCTCATGTAACTGTGAGCAAGAGTGTTTTGTGAGCAGTTCAGTGAGCTCGAGCTGCTTGATGAGTGAGTTGGCAAAATCTGACCATGGCAGTTTGAAGTGGGCAGGTAGAGACAGTGCTCGAGATCTGCCAAAGCCCGGGCTGATTGCAGCTAATTTGTCATCCCCAGTGATGCATGGAGAGATGTGATTGGTGACTACTGCTGATGAAACATGACAGATCAATTCTAATCTCTTGCTGGTGAAGACAGTTATTCATGGGGACATGCATCTGTCTCTTACTATTTTATTCACAGTAAGAGTGCTGTAGTGCAGGAGCAAGTCTGCCCTTCGAGTACTGAACACCGAACGCTGGTGTATCTGGATTTGTCAGACCCTCTAACTAATCTCATTTCAAAACTACATAAAAAAGTAAATACTGTGTATTAGAAACACAGAGTACAGACTTGTCCCTATTTGAAAATAATCTTTTCAACAGCACTTTGCATAAGGGTAAGACATGGAAGCCAATTTGTAATCAGCCAGTTCCATTTCTTTTATTCTCCTCGTAAGTGTTTCAAACTTAAAATTCTCCACAAAGATGGTATTGCATTGCACAATATAAAGTGTTCTGGTCCAGTTCCAGACATAGGCCTGGTGGAGTTTACTCTTGTACCACAAGAACTAGGTGAGAAAACAGGACTCAAGTCTCTTGATTTCATGGCTGAATATTGTGCATAAGGGTCCTTCAGCCCTGATGCATGTATGGATTTTTGGTGACCCTTTAATGCAGGAAAAAGTAACATTAAGTAGAACAAAGCATAATAAAATGGTTGCACCGATTTGCGTGATCCACAAAAGGACTACTCTGAGCTGCACTGGTGATAGCTTATCCTGTGGGTGTTTGACAAGCCCACACATACCTTGATATACAAATCTGCAGATACAGTCCTCAGTATTTTATAACACCCTGGTAATATTTTATTCATAAATCCTAATGCTGAAGCCCTTAAGTTGTCACAAACACAGTGCCTGTGAATTTGAGGGGGTTTGGTTAGTCAGATAAATATCACGATCTAAATAAAACTGTGGTCCTAACAAACAGCAGAATAAATGCTAATATACACAAAATATTTATAGGATTAAAATTTCCATTGGTGTATATTAATCCTTTTCTTTGCAAAGAATAATTTTCCAGAGTTTTCATCTTTAAAGCCTTTTTTCTACAAAAGTGGAAAAGAATAAGTTAATCTATTATTAAACTCCAGTGTGGAGCAGGAGGAAATAATATTTGTTTTAACTTGGATTATGTATAAAGGTTTGTCTGGTAAAAGTTTGCAAGGATGGCAATACACCTTCATGTAAGGAGGGCAGGGTTCTGCTCGCCTTGCTGAATGATGGACCAGTCCTGGCCTGCTCTGGGCAGGGTATTAGTAAGAAGATACGGAAAAAGATGAAGTAGTCAAACCAAGTGGATGACCTAGCATAAGCTTGTTAGTTTATCAGAAAAGTTGACCAAGATGAAGCTCATCTTTGTGGGAACTTGGCCACTTCTTTGGTGAGGCATTCAGATGATGGGCTGGTACTTACCGCACTGGCCGTGCTGATCCGGGCTGGGGACCAGGGTGCGGTGACAGATGGTGTCATCCGAGCCAGCGTGTCTGGGCTGCTGGAGACGGCTCTGCAGGCGCTGTGCCGCTCCCGGGCGGCCGGCCGTGCCGGCGGGGGCCGTGCTGCAGCTGGCAGCTTCGCCCCAGGTTTGTTCAGTGTACGGTGCAGAAAACATCGAGGTCATTAGCACTGGGCATGAGCTCCTCCCAGGCTGGCACCTCCAGACACTGAACGCCATACCCTATGGTGCTTTCTAGCCACAAGTGTTTTCTTTTGAGTTTTCTGAAGTAGTTCCTGAATTCTTTGCTCACTGCAGAGCTTAAGAATGAGCTTGGCTTTAACTGGAGTGCTCAGGTGCTTGAAGTTGGTTTATAATAATTTGCCCTTTAAAGACTTTGGCCTGATTGTATTCTTCGTTCTGTCTCATTTTCCTTCTTGCTGCTGAACACCGTTTGCAGGGGCAGAGGGGAGGCCTTTGTCCCCTGCGGCCTTTGGAGAAAGTGACAGTTCTGCAGTTCTCTTGTTCTCCAGTTCTTTACACCAGAAATGACCCTGCTGCTCTTTGTCTCCAGTGTTTCCTTTTATCCCTCTCCTGGCAGCTGCTCTTGCTCCGTTTTGATGTTGGAACAGCAAATGAACTCCCTCTGAAGCAAATGTCATTCCAGTAAAGATGTTGAAGCAGCAAGAAAATCATCTCTGTCTCTGAAGGCTGAATTGGAGACCTTTGTGAATGGGATGTTCTTAAAATAGCTCCACAGCATCTTATCTTCCCTAGGAGGTGGAGAACTGCAAAAACTACCACAAGCCACTTGTTTTTGTGTGAGCAGGATCCCTAAATAACGTTTTTTAGAGTGGAGAGAGAAGCAGGCTGTTTACTTTTCCTCCAAATTAAAATAGCTACAATAATATCCAAGCACTTTGCTTCTGCTACATCCTTTATTCAGTGATGGGGAGGGAGGACGGAGGCTAAGGCACCAGTACTTTGTTGAATTTTCTGGATTGTAGATTTAATCAGAATAGAAAATGCTGTTGCTTGGTGGTATTTTTGGGAATACCATCCTTGAGACCTGACTCCCTACTCTGGTTGTCCCTCAGGTCGCTTGCCCTTCTGTCATTGAGTCCAGTGACAACAAACCGAGCAAAGCAGTTGAGTTTTCGGAACTGATTGTATGCTGCTCTGATTGTAGGCCCCTGCCGAGAGATTCGTTTGCAACATCAAGGCTAATGGTCAGGGTTATTTCTTGTCCCACATTCAGTTACACTGAAACAAAGTCCTTGCAACAATTTGCTTTGTCAGGTTAGCTGTATTTTGACCCGATATTCTCTAGGCATGATTCAGCAAAGTTCTGGCTAGGAGATTAAACCTTTAGGTTGTGAAGTTCCTGCAGGTGATGCTGTATCCGTAAATACCAGTGAGTTTTGTTTGCTCTAGCTTTATAATGATAGCACAAAGTCCACCCTGATTCCGATTCCTCCGCACACCCCCACACCTTTATTTCCAGTTTGGGTAGCTTCTTAGTGCTTTTGCGTGTAATGACTAATATCGCGTGGCATAATAGCTCATAAATCCTTTACCATGTCGGAGTTCCTTCAGCGTTGTAATAGACCATATGCATTCGGTATCAAAAAGAGAACAATGCATTGTGGAAACACCTCAAGGGTGATTTTGAAATGGCAGCTTTTGCGGCAGCGCAGCTGCAGCGGGGCGCTTTTGAGAGCGCAGCGTCAACAGTGCTTCTGAGGTGTGTTCCTAATCGTGCGTTTTGACATGATCATATCCCTTTAAGGACTTTCTTTACCAGATCAATTCCTTTCCTACTAGGAGAACTAAAGCTTTTCAGCTGTCCATCCGATTTGCCCTTCTGGACTACATTTCTCATATCAAGATAACCAGCAGCAATACTGCCCGGGGGAGATTTGTATCAATTAGTCACACATCACTATTTCTCTGGTATTGGTGGACCAGTGGGTTCCAGGAAAGCTGTTCTGTGAACAGTTATGGCTGGTGGGGGTTGTCTTTACTTTTTTGGTGAGGATTTTTGTTTTGAAATACATCTTCTGCATGGCTATTTGAAATATGTATTTTACACAGCTGTTGAAAACCTGCAGGTTTACACATGTGCATGAAGAAATACGGGGTAGCTTTAGGCAGCTTTTGGGGTGCTAATTGCCTACTAGTGAGGGGCCATGTTACACACAGCTAAGCAAATTTATTCCAAAACTACTTGTGATGGAGAATGTCATCCAAGAGCTACAGGGCGCTCAAAGTACAACAGTCGTTTGTAGCTGGTGCGTAAATGTCCCGCATCTATCAGCGTGCGTGTGCCTGCTGCCCCTGCCACGGCACTCTGCAGTGCACCAGCCTGAACTGCAGGCGGCCTAAAGCCTGCTGGTCACTTTTCTTTTGCCCTGTGGTCTTAATTATATTCAATTTAATTCATTGTAAAGGGAAGTGGGATGTAAATATTCTGTAAATGAGACTCTGGGGTGACATAGTAGCAGTCTGGCATTAAAAAGAAGGGGGTGCAGTCTGAATAGAAACGGTGTCTGAGACGACAGTCCCAATTCAGCAGCCACTGGTGCAGCCCCATGTACCAGCGCGTGTGGTGCGGAGGACACGGCTCTCTGGTTCCAGCATGGACTAAGCCTCGGTTTTGCAGTGTGATGCCACGCTGCTCAGCCTAGTGAATCTATACAGCATCGTGATCTTCAGCGCTGTCTTGCGTAAGCTTTTCTGAATTGCTTCTCCAAGTAGTTGGCAGTTACTTGTGTTCCTGTGGTTTAGCAGAGGACTCGGATGCCGTCGGTGGGCGCTGGCGGGGCCGTGGCGCTGTGCCCGTGCTGCCCTGCGGGCCCTGCAGCGCGTTCCGCCGCTCAGCCTGGGCTGGGACGGGCTGCTGGCCTCCGGTGCTGGCGTGTGCGTGTGCGCTGTTGTGCTTGTGGCTTGTGGTGGTGCTTTCTGGTTTTGTGTGTGTGTGTGTGTGTGTGTGTGTGGTGTTGTTTGGCTTTGTTTGGTTTGCGTTTGTTTGATTTTTTGGGATTTTTTGGTTTTCCCTGCATGTGAAGAGACAGACTTGGTGAGGCGAAGCGTGTGCCGGTGTGGTTCACATTGCAGCACCAGCACCGCTCGCAGCCCCGCTGGCTCTGCAGCTCCTCAGCATCACCGGCTGCCCGCGGTTAAGGAACTGGAAGGAAGCTGGTGCTCTATTGATTATGTGAGTGGCAAACAGAATCCAGCAGGAAAGCGGGTTATTCCCCAGCTGGAATGCAGGCCAGGCCCTAGTTAATCCCTCAGCCAGAGAAAGGTGGTTTTAATCTATTATGCATTTGGTTGTTTTTTCAGCACTGATACATCTGCAAATGCCAGAGCACTGTTAGAGTCTTTTCTCATCCATTTCCCATAGAAGCAGATGTATCGGGGTGTGAAGCAGTTTTCAGTCAGGGCTAATCCCAAGTAGTGCCATAGGATCTCATGCATTGCTCTGGGTTTACACAGAAGTAAATGACAGTACAACGTGTCATTTTTAAAAACCTGCTGCTAGCTGCTTTAGGAGTTTTTTTAAAGACAGCTGAACTGACATTCGGGACAAAACTAATTTGATATGATTATTAGAGAAGGAAAACTAAAAGACAAAATCATATAGGAAGCTCATTAAAATGGAAACACTGAAATAACTGGGTAATTGGGCATTGATTCTGTCCTTGTCCACTCACTCACTATATGAGCAGTTTTGTTTTAAAAGTAAAATGTCTGCAGGATGATGCTCCTATAAACAAAATTATTTGCTCAGATTTTTTTTTTTTTTTAATTATGATTTTTTTCCTCTCTCCACGTTCTTCTGATATCCGCAAGTGTAGATCTGCCCCGTATATCAATCACAATGCACACGGCTCCTTTCCAGGGTGCGGAGGGCGGGCGCTGGTGCGGTCTCCAGCGCGGTGCCCGGGGCCGCGGCGGCGCAGCCCGCGCCAGATGTGCTGCGAGACAAAGGAGCTGCGGCCGTGGCCGGTCTGCTGCGCGTGGTGTCACCGTGCGCGTTCAGACTGCCCATCGTTTCCCTTGCTTTCTGTGCTCAGAATGTTTGCAGGCACATCATGATTTTTTAAAAGTATTCTACACTGAAAATAATAATTGTGTTGGAATTTTGATTTTTCTTTATAGATCGATCCAATAAATTGATTATCAATCTGTCTTGCTGGATGTTTGCCATTTCAATCACTCTTGCTGTGATGATTCTGATAGGAAGCAGTATATTTTCTTTGTTTTATGTTTTGGGTGATAGCTAGAATTTATATCATTGCATGCACTGATTCTAAGACTCAGTTTATTTATGAATGTAACTTTATTGCTTCTCCTCAGTATTTGTACTATAAAAATACAACTGTGTGAAGATTCGCAGCAAGAAAATACAAAAAGCTGAACAATAGATTTGAAATAATATTTGGAAATCTTCTCTGATCTCTAATTATCATAACGTTAATTGTGTCTTTCAGTCTTCAAACTACGCTCCAGTTGGGAAAGCACATGCTTAAATCCGTTCCTATCCAGGAAAATGCTTGAGCTTAATTTTAAGCATGTGCGTAAGTTATATTAGTTAAATAACTCGTAACTATTTGCTTAAATCCTCTCCAGTGTTAGACAGACTAAATGTGTTAGGACTGCAGTGTAAATACTGTGGTAAAGAAGATAAATACGGGTGTCAGTTTTGCTATGAACTCATCTCTGATTTTGACTTTTACAGTCATTTTTATGATATAGAGTTGAAATCAGAAAATAATGGGAATTTCAACTAATTTTTTAATATGCTGAAATGTATTAAGTTACACAAAAGAATCCATATTATAGTAATCCTGCATATATACAGGAAAAAGAGTACCCAGCGTGCGTGGCAGATGGTTTCAAAGGAAATCCTCGAGAGCTAGGATTAAAAAGCAATTTTCAGCAAGTTTAAAATGGGTCTCCATATTTGGGTCACAGATATTAACTCGTTGGTTGCCGGCAGCCTCGCCGGTGACCGCGGCCGCGGCTCCGGTGCAGAGGGGAGAGCGGGGCGCCCTGGTCCCGTCCCACCAGACACAGCGCGGGGCGCACGGACACAGCGCGGGGCGCCCTGGTCCCGTCCCACCAGACACAGCGCGGGGCGCACAGACACAGCGCAGGACGCACAGACACAGCGCGGGGCGCCCTGGTCCCGTCCCACCAGACACAGCGCGGGGCGCACGGACACAGCGCAGGACGCACAGACACAGCGCGGGGCGCCCTGGTCCCGTCCCACCAGACACAGCGCAGGGCGCACGGACACAGCGCGGGGCGCACGGACACAGCGCGGGGCGCGCGGGCACAGCGGCCAAACACCTCATGGGTGTTCGGCCGCAGGGTTTGTCTGCCCACCAAAGCAAGTTTACATAGCGGCAAACACAAACTGAAGAACAAAACACAAAGAATTATTTTGGTTTTGTTCTTCTAGGTCTGCAAAGTTGGAATTTCCAAGGAGATATCCTTAATCACTGTTTATTCAGGTGTAAAGACTTTAGCATCTTTCCACTCCTTTTTGGATATGGCAAGCGTATCTGGTGTGTGATAAACAAGAAATGTTGATGACAGGCTGGACCTGGCTCCCGGTTCTGCTTGGTGCTCTGTCTGCACTCACAAACAGAAAGTGAGCCCGGAGTTTCTCAGAGGTGTTTTAGGGGCCCACTAGAACTTGTTTGGGGGTGTGTGTCTATGGGTTTGGTTTGGTTTTTGTTTTAAAGTGTATACCCTGAAGTAAACAGTACCATGCAAAAAGGGACTGAGTGCAAATCAGCTTTGTGTTTTAAGTGCAAGAGAAGACACTGGGTTTTTAGTTGGTAAAAATAGCACAGCAAGGTGGAGATTATTGGCTTTAACTAATTTACACCAGCTAGTAAACACGTTGGCGATGTAGTGCACGTTTACGTTTGTGCTCCTTCCTCCGCCTCTGCCGGTGTAAAGGAACCTCAGGCTCAACTTGAACTAACTTTGCTTTTAAAGACTCCTCTATTTCCAAAGTAGAAATTCCAGTTAGACCTTAAGCAATGTTTGTCACTAAACAATGGAATATGGCAACTGATGCTATTTGATTGTGTTCTCAAAGCTCAACTGGGTGTATTTTGAATAGATTTGGAAAGCTTTCTGAGCAAAGGTGCCTGATGGTCTGCTCGGTGAATTACTGAAGTAATTGCTGGGTTCGATTTCAGCCGTGGAGAAGTTAATTGCGTTGCTCTTTGGCTCTTGGGTTGGCTACGTGTTAACAGCGAAGGACAAGGTACTTCAGAAAGGGCATCGTAAACACCCTGGTGGGATAACTAACTGCAGGTATAGCTACAAAATGTTAATTAACAATGCTGAATAATAGATGTTTTCTGCAGGACTGGTCTAAGGTAGAGATCAGACGACCTGCTTGCTATTCAGAGGGAAAATTTTGATGGATGAAAATAGTGTCCTAAAGCAGCTTTCAGTGTTCAGTTCTCGTACCAAAGCTGGAGCGCTTCAGTGGACTCAGGACCGGCTTGTAGCTCAAGCTGAATGTGTCCCGCCAGGTCCTGTTTTCTCCTGCTCCTCTGGCTGTGCGAGAGCTGGCTGGGTGCCGGCTCCCCGTGCTGGCGTCACCTCTGCTCCCGGTGGATCCTGTGCCTGGGATAATCATTTAGTCTTTTCATTTGCAACAGTTGAGTCTCTGACAAAGATGTAAGTCTCTATGATGAAATTACTATGTCACTGTAGAGAGCTCTGAACACTAGGAACCGTCTAAAGGAGTCAAATGCTTTCTTCCCTGCAGGAAGCGTTGCAGGCTCAGTTCCACCGAGTGCTTTGGAATTTCTCTCTACTTCTTTTTGTAGTGCATATTTATTAAAAAGTGATTTCTGAGTAGATTACTGAAAGCAATAGTCGAGTCACATCAAGACTGTGAATTAATGTTTAATGTACCCAGTTAGACAAAGTGAAGTCTTATATACTGATACATCGTGGTATAGATGGGCTTCTCTGCACCTCTTTAAGTAGTGGGTTGAGGAGAACCAGGTAATGAAAATTGATTCTTCTCTGCAGGTCTCTCTCGGTTACTGTTGGACTTCGACAGACCTAATCTGGGAAGATAATTGAAGGTCCTTTGCTCCGAATGCTGTAAGTGATCTTTTCTGCTTGTTCTATTGAAGTTGTTAGGAGCCTATTTGCCTCGCGAAGGAAAAAAGGTGAAAAATGCCAAGTCACAAACAAATGGTAGAAATGAAGTTGGTGCAGATTTGTTACATGGCCATACATATTTGCAAGAGAGATTTCTAAATGGCATGTAGCATTGTGGAACACTCCTGTCTCCATTCCAGCCATGCTGATAAATGCAGTAGCAGAACTCTAATTGCAAATTGCCAGTAAAGGTGCCAAAGGAAACAATATTTTCATACTTCTGTCAGGGCTACAACTACATTAGCGATCTCAGCATGGTGGAGGGAATCGACTGTTGCTGTTTGTGTTGCATTTGGTTGAGAATAAGTATCTCAAGTGTCAGGAGAGTATCTTAACCAGAATATCTCGTAGAGAAGCTGGAGGGGTGCTGAGGATGGTGGATGAGCAACTTTCCCCTTGGTAATGAGGCAGGGCGGGGGCCCTGGCTGTTACGCGGCGCAGCAGTTTGGATTTCAGGTGGTGCTGGCGTCGCAGGACGCTCCGTGTCTTCTGTGAGCAGCTCTCCGGGAGCGGCCCGGTGCCCGCGGGAGCGCTGCGGCGCTTCGGCCCGGCTCCGCATCCCATGGTGTCCTCGGACACGGCTCTCTGCTGATTCTGTCATTAATCTGTGCGCATATTGCTGACGACACATTTCTTGTTGCTACAAGAGTGTCTTTAAACCAGCTGATATTCTTGCACCAATGAAACATGCAAAGAGCTCTTCATATCCCCAGTTCTCACCAAAACTGTGGGAACAATTTTCTGGCTTGTAGAACAAAGAATTGAGAATGAATTCCATAGCCAACATCTGCACCTGGCGCACTGACTGAGCTCATGTTTGGCATGGATGCCCAGCCGCCTTCTGCCAAGAGAGCCTTGCCGAAGCAGTTGTGCAGGGCTGGAGATGGGATAATGTCTCTTCCTTTTTAGCTCACCAAAGCTATTTTCTTGATTTGTCAAAGTTGAAATTATGTTGGAAAGGAGAATAGCTTTTTAGTTTTAAATATCAGCAGTAGGTTAATGGGACTTTTTCCAGCCCGCTTGTCAAGATGCTGATGGTGTATCACTGTAGTTCCAGCGGCAGACACGTCACATATGGGTTGCCATTTTGATGGCTTTGAGTGGTAATCTGACCCATAAAAACTGAAGCATAATAAGCAAACTGATTTTTTTCTGGCTGGCCCTACTCTTGGTGCCATCTGTGTTGGGATGGAAACGAGCCTGCTCCAAACATGGTCTGCCTGCCACAGATGGATTCGAAAGAATAGACTCATGTGAACAAGAAGAGAAGGAAGATTCTCCTGAGAGCAGGAAGTTTCACTTGGAAGCATATGCTGTCTGTTAAATCCTATGGAACATTCATCAGACCTTTCCAGAAATACTTCACATGGATTAAGTAAATTAAACTTATTCTCTAAAAATCAAGAAAAAACCCCTCAACTTGCAGACGTTGCTGTCCCTCCCACCATGCCTTCCATCGCTGTCATCGCAACGGGACGCAGTGTGGGAAGCTGGCGGTATCTGATCCTGGCAAGTTTTGCAGTGTATCCGTTCCACAAAACCGATCACGGTAAATGATTTTAAATTTCGTAGATACACGTTTTTAAGCTGCCATGTGAGTCTTGTTGACTCAGCTGCCATTCTGAATTCCTGTCTTGGTAACTCACAAGGATCTGGTGCGGGTGAAGGTGAGCACCTCTGCTGCTCACGCACCTCGGCTCACAAGCAGAGATATTTAAGCACCTAATTTTCACTGTAGTCAATGAGATCTCAGTTCTGTTCTACTCAACCCGAGAAAGTCTCTGATCTGAAGTTAGACATCCAATGACCTTGTCTTGGTTTAACCACAAGTGTCCTGGTATTATTTATAAGACATTGGAACACATTAAATGAGTTTCCCTGGTTAGGAATATGGTCTAGAGAAATCTCTGATGTTTTTTAAATCTCTTTGAATTGATTACGCTGCTTGAAGGACCCTTTGCTTTGCAGTGAGGAAGCATGTAAAAGAAGGCACCCGTTGATGAATCGCGTGTTCACGGCACACTTGAACATCCCTCTCAAGTCCTCTTTAAGCCTTTTATTTCCAGGCTAAATAAACACCAATTTCAGCAATGTCTCATTTACTCCCTTTAATTACTGCTGTTGGGAGAAAGTTTCTGCCGATGCAAATGTGCTATTTTGTCATGTCACATCAAATTGCATCAGCCTTATATTTAGGAACAAAAAGAGGGGGAGGCTGAGACAGGATGTGGCTACAAATGGAACCAAAGGGTTTTCTTAAGCACAGGCTGAAAATAGAGAATTGAGGCAGCGATGCTTTTTCAAGCGAAAATCCATGAAAGGGAGAATCAAGTGTGTGACGACAGAAATAAAAAGCAGGCGGGGGGCGTGAGAAGAGGGAGCTGGAGCTGGAGCTGGTGCCGGTTCTCCCTTGGGCAAACCCGCGGCGCTGGCAGGTGCGAAGCGGCTTGACCGTCCAGCCGCGTCCCCCAGCGCCGGCTGCTGGTGCTGAGTGCGGATCGGCACCGGCCTCCGAGGTGAACTCGGTGATCGCTTCCCAACTGCTTGCTTTGCTTGAAAATGCCACATTCTTATGCTGGACACAAATTCATTTATGGCAACATCCGCTGTTTCAGTTGATCTCTTTTAACAACTTCCAGCGACAGCTCTGAGCTCACTAAACTAAAACTACACAGACTGCTAAATAGGCACAGAGAAAATTTGCAGGAGCTGTGCAAATAAATGTGGGAGACTTCAAACAATCCATCACACTAAATTTACTTTCAAATGTAGTGTCTCTTCTGAAATCGTATTTTTTTTAAATGTTCTTGATAAAGTCAGTTTGGTTCGTCAGCAAGTGTTTGCAGCTTCCCTGTGGAAAACACTTTTTGCCCCCTCACAACTGGGAAGAAAATGATCTATTGAAATCTGGTGCATAAATTATGCATGTAATTCATCTTGCTTTGAAATGATGAGTCTGATCAGAGCCTGATGGCAATTAGACGGAGTTCTGAAATATCAGCTGTTGGAGCATCATCAGAGCTCCTGATGCAGATGCAATCTGTGGGCGCGTTAGCAGCACCCACTTATCAAATTAGAAAGATACAATTCATTTCCTACAGCAAAGCGCTTGCATTCTCTCCTCAGAAATAATTGGTGATATTAGAGGTAATATTTTTATTCTTGTCACCAAGAATAATGAAAATACGGTAGAAGTTGAGAAGCCTGTGTATTTACAGCATTGTGACAAACGGAGTCAGGCAGTGTTTCAGAGCGAAGGCGCCCGGCTCTTCAGGCGGGTGTTTCTCACCTCCAGACACACAGGACAAGGACATCCGAGTTTTTCCTCCAATTCCTTTTTTAGTACGAGAAGATGTTTAAAATGCCTCAGTAAAATACGCATATTTTCATAACAAAGAATGCGTTTGTTATACTTTTTCAAAGCAAGTCACAGAGATACTAAATGGGGAAGGAGAAGGATAGATGTTTGTTTTACAGTTGGGGTTGGTTTGTTTTGAACTGAATAAGTCTGAAAATGCCAGATAAAAACTGCAGATCAAATGAAAAGATTCCTTAAGCGTTCTCCAGATTGTTCGTCAAAAAACCACCCAGCTGACAACACTGCAGCAAGAAAATGTTCTTAATTAATGTCTTCAGTTAAAGGGAAAGCATTGTGGCTCTCTTAAATATATTATTAAATCCGTATTGTTTGGATAATAGGATGGGGAAAGACACTTGTGGTGAGTGCTGTGTCAAATCCGTCAGGGCAGGTTTTAATTCTAGTTCGCTTGCTGGATTTCACAGCTATTTGTCTGGGATTGGGGTAATTTGGAGGGTTGAGTGAAGCCAGATGACTGTAATGAACTCATTTTGTGTCTTTGACTCATTCTGGCAAAAACGATGCTATTTAGGGGGTATTTTGTATTGTTAAGACTTCTGTTCCTCCTGTCTCTCAAACTTTCTCTGGGCCACTGTCTTTGCACCATCACCAACAGTTACATCAAATTAATTCAGCATAATTGATTTAATTATTAGCACTGGGGGTTAACAACGTGACTTCAATTGAACCAAAGCTTTTGTCCCCCTTTTCCTGAGGTTTCACAAGCTGTAAACAAATCTGAACCACGGCTGGAACCTGAGGCAGCTCCGTTTCCATCGGTCTGCGGTCAGAGCTGTCCCACCGCGCTCCCGCACTCGGGTGGCGTCGATACGTGTGCAACCAAAGGACACTGGGGCATCCGTGTCAGCATCCAGGTACGTGGGAAAGGAAATCCTGTGGTCACTCCAGAGCCATTCAGTCAAGGGCAGAAAGGGAGAATAATCATTAATAAAAGTTCAGGTATGTAGAGGATATTGAACCTGGTTTAGATGCCACACTTCAAAAAGAATTAAGACATGGGTTCCAAAGGTTCAGAGGCAGCTTTTTGGATTAGGGATGCTGTTGTGGATCACTGGGTGAGACACTCTCAGTAGCACCGTTCCTTGTCTAAGGTGGTGCTTTGAGAATCTCTTCCCAGCTCTGCTGTTGCCTCGCTGTGTGACTTTGCACAAGCGGCTCGATTTTTCTGGAGCTCGGTTTCTTTCCTTTGACGTTTTCCCTGTCAGAGACCCAGGAGGCTCAGGCTCTCTCTGCTTGCGCATCACCCGTGGTCCAGGTGGGATGTCTGAACGGCTGCTGTGTCTGCTGCAGCGATCTCCATGCTGGGATGCTCATGACCCTGCCAAGGGTCGAAGCCGGCTTTTGTCCTTAGCACCAAGGGCCGAAACTGAGAGGAGGGAGGTCGCGTTACTAACGTGAACGTTCTCAAAGCGTGCTTTCTGTGCTCGGCTAAAGCACGTGTGTGGCTTTGCTGTGGCGATGGTGTCAGCCAGCCTGTGCTGTGCCCGGGGGGTCTGCCCGGGAGCTCGGGTCCTGCCTGGCGGCGCTGCGGGCTCGGGGAGGCGGCGCTGCGGGCTCGGGGAGGCAGCCAGCTCTGCCGCCTGCTGACGTTGGTAGGAGGCTGATCCATCGGTGTACTTTTGAAGCCTATTTAAAATTTACCAAACTGTCTTCTCCCAGCACACAGCTTCTCTTTTCCTTTTGGAAGCCTCTGTTAAATCAGAATGGGAGAGAAACAAGGACTGAGCTAATGTAGGCAACATCGTCTCTAGCCCTGTGCTCAAGCAATGCGTAGGCCTGCAATTTAAATACATTACACTAGCTAACATCTGCCATCAGTACGTCAACTGTAGTTTCAATTGCTTCCCTCTTTTAATTGGGTCAAATCATAAAGCACTGACATCAGTTGTTAAGTGGCCCCTTTCTGGAGCCAGGTACTGATTTCCTGGATGATGGAGTTCCTGTAACGTTTTTCTTCTCCTCTCAAAATAATATCTTAACTTCCTACAAGAGCAGTATCTTCTAATACATAGAGGAGAGTGGTCCCTGGAGGAATCGAGGGGCTGCTGTGGCTCTGGCCGCCCGAGGCGTGCGGGAGGCGCCGGTCTCCTCTGGCTGTGTGAGGAGCTCTCTCTGGTGGCGTCCCCTGCGGCCGCGGAGCTGCCCAGGGTAGGGCTCCGTGCTCACAAACCAGTTGCTGGACTGGGGACTCTTTCTTTGCAATAAGCTCGTTGCTAGCCAGACTTCTCCTTTGGTGTTCTTCTGAGCCAGGCTCTCTTTGAGCCAGGCCAGGCCATGGAGAGTGACAGGAGAGTTCTTGGGAAAACTCGAGATGTGGCTTTAAGACCTCAGAAATGTCCCGAAGATGTGGCGGGCATCTGCCCACATGATTAGCTGTTGGTATGGTAACAATCCCTGATTAGTGAACTGGACAAGTTAAAATCCCCCTTAAGAGGCTAAAGGCTCCCGGACGTAAACGTTCTGTAATGCTGCTGCTTATCGACGGTTCCCCCGCGAGCTCAGGATGTGGTGGGACGAACTCATCCATAACTGCACCGCAGAAACGGCTTGTGCCAGGGAGCCTTCTGGCTCAGATTATTCCTCGGATTGGGGGCAAAGGATTGGAAGATGCCAAATTTCAGTAGGTGTGGTTTTGAAATAATGAAAGACAGCAAGTTGTTCTTGGAGCTGCGGTAGTGGATAATGTGAATTGGGAAGGACGATTACAGGGCGCGCTGTAGATACCAGGGCACTGCACAAGTACCATCGTCATTAGTCTGGGGATTATGTGTGTCTCGTTAGGACTGGAAATCACGGAATCACAGAAGGTTGGGGATCGGAAGGGACCTCAGCAGATCATCCCATCCAGACCCCAATGTGAAATGATGTGCGGCAGTGGGGCCGTACAATGAGAGGTCGTACTGGAGAGCCCTGTTAGGCTGGTTTACTCCCTTGTAGGCTGGATATGAGGTTTGCACTAGAAGAATGTTTAGAGGTATCCATCCTATAATAAAATTGGTGGTAGCTTATATTGTGCCCTATTGGAAGATTTTTCAAAAATTTGAAGATTCAAAAAGCACAGAAGGTGGTAAGTCCAGCCAGAAAGTTGTTGTATTAACCATCATAAAATAGTGGGGAGACCCATGATTGCTCGAGTGGAACTGAGCACTGGAACGTGTCAAAACACAGTCTTATGAGAAAGGAAGCAGTGAACAGGCAGGTCTGGTTTAAAGGTGATGGCACTAAGATACAACTCAATTCATATTCGGGTGTGATCTCAAAGGTAAATACTTACAGATTTGGCCACAGAGAACAAATTTCCTGTTGACAGAAGTTGAACGGAGCAGTTTGCAGCCAGGAAGATAAAGGTATTTGAGACTGCCTTTCCGAATTTTCCCATTGCCAGCTGAAGAGTGAGTAGGGAAGTGCGAACTGCACCTGAACTGGGGAGACTCCTGCCCCCCTATTGCTGCCTGAACTCGGCATTTAGTGGGCGTGCTCTGAAGAATATGACTCAAATTAGTCTGAGCGTGCTTATTAATTATCCAGAACAGGGTGATCTGGCCTCAGTGTGGGCTGGGCAGCATGTTCCTCCCTGGTGTTAAATTGCAAAAGTCTCAATGTTTTATTTGCTGCGTTTGATGTATGACGTGTCTCTGCTTTGTGATACCAAATGAGAGGGTGAGATAAAACATTTGCCCTGCGTGCAAAGCATCAGGCAGAGAAGAACAGAAATAGAAGCGAACAGAACAAGACTGACTGTCACCGTTCATGCAATTGGACTTTACAGATCATGTTTAGAAAGGACAAAATCCACAACAATGACAGGCCGCAGCTCGTCAGAAGTGATCACATCACAGCAGCAGATCTTCATAAAAGCCCAGCGTGCTGCAGAGCTGCGTGTGTTAGCAGGGGCTGGAGCATTGTCCGTGCTCAGCCGCGGGACGGCGGGTCCGCGGGGGGTCTGCAGCCGCTGCCGCTCGTGCGGCCGCGCCGGGGCTGGTTTGCCCGGGGCGGCAGGACCGGGGAGCGCGAGTCCCCGTGCTCTGACCTGCTGGGGAATGAAGGACGTGCTGGGGAGCCAGGAGGGTCTGCCGCTCTGCTGCGGTAGCTGGGGCTGCGTTTCAGGCCCAGGTGTTGGCCTTGCCTGTCCCTGCCCGCGGGGGCCGGGGAGGGAGTCCTGGTGTCGCCAGGCGCCGAGGGCAGAGTCGGAATCTGGGGTGTCCTCCGGGGCCGATGGCAAGACACGAACCACCGTGTTTTGTGGTTAAAGAGGTTTGGAGAGGCTGCCAATTACATTCCTGTTTTGGCAGTTTGATTATTACTTTCCTGTGCAGTAAATGTTACCATCTCATTTTGCACAAATGCCACTTTTGGAAGCTGTATTCGTCCTAATAAAAGCAGGTCGAGTAAAGACATGATGAGCCAGGCTACAGAACTTGGCTATGAATTTTTAATAATAATCTCACTAGTGATTTATTTTTCTTTCAGAGTCTGTTATTGGACGCTTAGATTTACATTTCCAAGGAGGCCAGATAATTTTGGCACCTTAAGTAAGATAACTATATAAGATGTTCCAAGTGCAACACCAAATTCCCAAGATAACTGAAGTCACACCTATGTTTGAAACAAAACAAAACCCAGTCCGTATCTCTGCAGTTTTATGAACACTTGTACTGCTGGGAGTATTCTGAAGCATTTCCCTAAGTGAAACTAATGCTGCTCTAAAGACATTCTGCGTTTGTGGTGGGGTTGGTTTGTTTTTACAGAGTTTGCTTGCTTAATCCTGGTCTGCAAAGTGAACTTTTTGCTTCTCAGTTACACCCAGTGAGACACTATGGGCTTTGTTTATTTTTTTCTTTTTAATTGAGGAATTAATTCTTGAACGTGTGGTGTGATCAGTTCTAAGAGAGCCTGGAGCAAGTGCCTGGAGCCAGCTGCAAACTCCGGTACCAGCTTTTGATCCCACAGGTACCTTCAGTCACACAGAGCCAACAGCAGAGAAATAGGATCAGATGGCCCAGCCTGGCTTCGTGTCACTCAAGTGGCCAAATGGTGAGTGGAGTCCAGGCCTGTCCTGGGCCCTCCTTGCTGAAAATGAACATAGCGCTGCTGTGCTGCTTTACTGGGATACTATAGCATCAATACATTAGATAGCATGAGGTTTGACTAGGATAGGGAATTGTAAATACCTGAGTTAGGCTTGTAAAGATGTAATACTTTGAGGTCTTGAGAAAACACATCTCCAGCCTGTAAACTGGGGGAGGAGGGAGCCAACCTGTACACAGAACAGCTCAGGTAACTCCTGCCGTCCTTCAATTAGCGCTTGCAGTCTCTACAGCCCGGCTTTGGGGCTGCTTAACTGCTCTGGAGGGACCGAGGTTCTGCCTGTTGAACCGTAGGGATTTGCTTGCAAACCGGTGCGGCAGCAGAACAACCGAACGCGGGAGCAGCGGCGTATCGGTGTCGCCGGGGTCAGCTGAACACTGGGTCAATTGACAGGCTCGCTAATGCGCAGTGCAGGATTAATTGGCTTTGGTCAGCCTTTGCTTCACTATCTGAATGTCATTATCAGGAATGTAAACGATTATGCAATGCAGAGAAATGCCACAATAGTCTCAGTGTCTCCTTTTGTACTTGTCTCTTCTTAAACAGGGCTTTATCTAAATGCAAATGGGATTTCAGCCTTCTGATTGGGACATTATACAGTCATCCATTCCAGAAAAGCACAATTAGTGGATTATTTTATTTCTGACTCAACAGTTCTTGGTTTAGATAGCTTGTTTGTTGTGCTATGCACGATATTTAAGTTATTAGAAAGATATTTACATTATTAGTCGGTATTATAGCCAGATTTTGGGAGGTTGAGGGTTTTTTCTTGGCCCAGCGAAATGGCAAGTGCTGTGAAGCGACGTGCTCAGAAAAACGCGGATCCGTGGTGCTGAAGCGCCCGGCGCAGCTCGCCCACGTCGCGCGTTCTGTAGCACTTTGCAGCTATGAGTCTGTGGCAGAACTCAGGGCACCTCTCGTCTATCAGCGTGGGAGCCGCACACACCTGGGGAAACCTCAGTCTTCGCATCCTCCGGTTCAGTATTTCTGGGAAGGGGAAGGATTTTGTTTCTGAAATCCATCAGTGTAGACGTATTTGCCACATGATTTGGATTCAACAGCTCATTGTTTTCCCGTGAAAAGTTACTGCAGTGGAAAATTCCTAATTATCTATAGTGAAACAACATTTCCAATTCCATTGATCGGTTTAATCCTTCCATGTTTCCGTGGCTCCCGTTTCTTGCTCTCTCCCATAGCTTAGTTTCTTCACGCTGAAACAAGCTGTCCTATGCATTCCCGACACACGAGGGAAATGTGCTTGTGTGACAGGAAATCTATTGCACCACTTAGGTTTAATTAGAGCACAATGACATATGATGAGTTTACACAGCAAAGCCTAGAAACAACTCAACAAACTGGCTCCAGTCCCCAAACGCATTTTGAGATCTGTGTTGCAGAGCCCTTCTCGAGTTCCGTACCCGTCGCTGCGTGACTCGCGCTGCGTGCGGGTCCTTCGCGCCCCGCGCTGCCGACCCGCCATGGGTGCCGCGTGTGCGCGTGGGTGCCAGCGCACCGGCGGGTCACCATCCTCTGCCTGTCCTGCCCCCGCACGCCGTGTCGCTGGGCGGCCTCGGCGCTCCTCGCGCCAGGAACGTCGGCATTACGTAGGTGTGGATGTCTATAAAGTACCTGCCATGATAGAGCCGGAATCCTTAGCTGAAGAGCATGGGCACAAGTCCAAGACAGATAATAATGCTGATATCCCCAGGCTCTTTTCACTCTTACTGGACACAAGAAGCTCTGCCCTCTCGTTCTACAAGATGTTATTTTTGACAAAAGATACGTAGATTCAGAAAATCAATGTAGGATAGATGTCATCCAGTTCTATTCTGAAATAAATTTGGCCGAAGGACTTAAATTACTTAAGAAAAGGGAAAAAATATTCCAAGTGATGAGTAAGTACCATAACAGGTGCTAAAATAATGCCATACACCTACTTTATTATTCAGTTACTTATTTATTATCTTTATTCTTGGAAGTAGTGATGTAAAAGTGCTTTTTTTCCAAATGTTAATTTAGTTCTCCCCAGATGGTAACCATCTGTTAAATGACAAGTCATTTACAGTATTTGATTAGCACTTTATAGAGCTCTGATGGACTTATTGTTACAAAATGCAAGTATAGTTATGGAGGTGAAACTTGTTAGGTTTGTTCTTTTCCTGTTACCAAAAAAACAACCCCAAAAAACCCTAAAAACCAAAAAGCCAGCTATCACATTAAAGCCTGACAGTTAATAGGCCAGTTCCTAAAACATTCTTGAGAGAGGGACAGTACTAGGAAATAGTGTTGAATCCCAGCAGAGCATCCTCGTTCTGCAGGATCACCATGGGACAGACCCGGGGGTGCTCAAGGAGAGCACTGGAACTGGAGTGATCTGAGCCAGGGCTGGTCGAGCAGAAAACTGCTGCACTGGGGAGTGACAGCGCTGCTGGGTTAGCGACAGCGCTGCTGGGTTAGCGACAGCGCTGCTGTGTTGGGGAGCGACAGCAGTTTACACTGCGGGACTCCTTTAAACCAGGAAAAAATGAGTATTGCAACACACGGTAATGCTACCATCAGAAAGTGATCTGGCATGAACCGCACGCTGTGGTATTTCAGTACCTTGATCAGTGACAACTAAGCCCCATCTCTCCATAAACTGAGATGAGATTTATTTCATACTGTGTTTTCTTCTAAAGTTTCTTCAAGTTATGCTGCTAACCTGTGATTTGCTGGACCTGTTTTCATTGTTGTAAAACTACACTTTTATTTCTGTGGCTTGAACAAAATCCATGCGGTGTTTTGACGGGTTTTGTCTCCCGCAGGCGGAGCGCGGCGATGGCGCCGCTGCCGGGCGCCGAGCGCGTCCGCACCGCGCTGCAGCTGTACCGGTACCTGCTGCGGTGCTGCGCGCGGCTCCCCGAGGAGGGCGCCCGGCAGCACTACAGACACGCCGTCCGCCAGGTGAGCGCCGCGCCGCTTCTCTTGCTGCAATTCCATGTTGTGGGGTTATTTTCTCCTCCTACCGCTTGGACCAACTTTTTATAACTCCTGGCACTTAAAGATGTGTTCTTCTGCAAGTTTGAAACACTAGTGGCTTTGAAGGATTATCCTGGAGTGTGTGAAGGAGCATTTCTTCTTGTTTGCTTTGAATCCAAACCCTATTTGTCTTGGCTTTCATGTCTGATTCTTGTGTTAGACAAGAAAGTGAACAATACTTTCTTATTCAACTGAACACGTATTTTATGGTGACTTACTGGTTTCTTGTCAGTCATTTATCTACATCTATATCTCCTGGCCCAACCCCTCGCTGGGTAAATCTCATCTAATTGTTCACATGGAAATAATTTCATGCGTTTGATGATACTGTTGTCCTGTCTCTTTCTAGTTTTAACGTACCAGACAATTTCCATTGTCCTGAATTAAAGTTCTCTGGTGGTTTTTGCTGATGACGGATGAAAGGAGTAAAATACTTCATATGATATTATATTTGCATTGAATTCCCACTCAGTGTGACACTTTATGTTGCAGAGTTTCAAAGTTCATGCAGATGAAGACGATCCCGAGCGAATCCAGCAGATTATTAAGAGGGCCATTGAAGACGCTGACTGGGTCATGAATAAAGTAAGCGCATCGGATTGTCACGTTCTGCTCTGTCCCAGTTCAGATCAAGTAACACACTGGAAAGCGAGTTAGGAACAGCAAACGTGTTGTTCTGGACGCTGAAGTGCCTGGGTGAAGGGAAATACCCACTGGGGTTTATGAGTGTGATAATTCTTGTTTAAAAATTCTCCTTTGTTGATATAAACTTGTGTGTTTTCAGAACTGATGATGCTTTAAGTTGGTCTCTGTATAAATCTTTGTTTCCATGAAGAATTACACTAAAATGCAGCAGTGGTGTCTGTTATAACTCTATAATGGAGGAAAAAAGATGCTATTTTGCAAGCCACAGTTTGCTGCTGTGCATCAGCTGCTCTCCTACAGCTTTCTGTCCTCTCGTGGTTTATGTGAACTCCCAGAACAGTTGTTTCTTCCTCAGACCTTGCTGTGGCTCTGCAGACCGGGGTTGGACACCGGGCTGGCAAAACTCTGGTCATCGGTTACTTGTGCTGTAGGTGTCACCAGCGGAGACCGATGCCACCCGAACTGGCTCTTAAAGCACAGAATGAAGACGGTTTCTCATCAGACAGCTGGGGTGACCTGGGCCTGCAGTCTGCTCAGGAGCACGTTAACATGGGAACGTGCATTTCTCAGAGTATGAGGAAACGAGTCAGAAGTTCAGCTTGCTCTAAATACCTGTGATTTAATTTACTAAATGACCGTTAAGTCCTTCTCTCTGCCAGCCCATGAAATCCACATGAGAATTATTACAGGAGCAAGCATAGATTAATCATAGATTATAAAATTATAGCAGTAGGCAAATCCCAGCAGTTCCAGCCTAGTAAATAACTGTCCGTGCCTGAACCTGATTTTGTTCCCCCCGTTGTGGTTGTGCCGCAGAGCCGGTCGGCTGCTGCCTTGGGAAGCTGGCGAGTGAACTGCGGAGACCTGCCAAGAGACATCAGAGGGAAAAGCCTATCAAATTTCAATCTAACTTAAAGGAAACTGAGATAATTTTATGTAGATCATGAAGAGGGTTGTAAATCCTTGTCAGTATGAACTATTATGTTGTTATGGGCTGTTTCCCACAAGTAATTGTTTCTTTCTTTTTTTTTTTTAGTATAAAAAACAGAAGTAGAAGAGGAATGATGAAGACAAGAATGTCCCTGGCAAACGTCCGGAGAGGCCTTGCAGTGAACTCAGTACTATATTTTAGTTATTGCCTGGAGTTTTCTCCTAGATAATGCAAATACAATAATTTATATCTCATTGGGATGTCATGAAGCTGAATTAGTATTTCTGAAGCTACACGAGTCTGTAGATTAAAAGGCACAGTCTAGGTTCACAGTATTAGCTTGTAGAATCACCAGCTTTTAAGTTAAAGCCCAAACCTACACAAGTCTAAGATTTGAGTAACACGGAGCTTCTCAGGAAGGCTTACTGAGAATAGAAGTGGAAGGGAGTACAAGTCATTAACAAAAAAGTGATGCCCTGTGTGTGGTTCACATCTGAATTACAGCATCTCATCCGAAAGAACTGAACTAGGATGAGCATGAAGGTCCCGGGAGCCTGCAAACCCAAGAGACGCTCCAGGATCGGGGCAGGTTTCTTTGATTTGCTGGGGCCTGGGATGCACTGTTGGGCGCGGATTGCCTGCGGCACAGCGGCCCGTGGCACAGCGGCCCGTGGCACAGCGATGCATGGCACAGCGGCCCGTGGCACAGCGGCCCGTGGCACAGCGGCCCGTGGCACAGCGGCCCGTGGCACAGCGGCCCGTGGCACAGTGGCTGTGGCACAGCACTGCCCGGCGGCTCAGCAGCAGGGCTCCCTGTGTCCCGTCTCATCGAGGGGGCTCGGATCAGCCTCTGCCAGAACCAGGGCTGCGTTTGCAGAGGTGCGGCCCGAGCTCGGCTCTGGTTCTCAGCCAGCAGCAGACAGGAACGCGGGGGCACTGAGTGCACAGTGCGCCCACAGCAACTTTAAATGCTTCTGAAACTTGAACCACAGTATTTTCCACTTGCCTGTCTGTGCTGCGGGTGTATCTTCATTCTGCTCTCTAGGTTTGCACTTGAACTGATACTTGTCTTATTTAAATATAGGTGCCTGTCACCCTGATCTCCAGGCTTTCATGAAAACAGACACCATTTAGACAGGATTTGCGCACTGAACGGTATAATCACTGAAATGTGCAATGTTGCACAGATATAAAGGCCTTTGCAGCCTTTTGCAACGTGTAATAAATGTCCTTTAAAAATGGAAGTCCATGTCCTTTTTAAAAAACCATCTTTCCTCTGCTCTAACAGATTTTTATCAGGGAAAACTCAATAGAAATACTAGGTATCCTAAACAAAAGGAACTGTGGGGTGGATGGTTTCCGTGTGCCGGCCGAGCCGCGCTCGGGCGCCGCGGCGCCTGCAGGTGGCAGTGCCAGCCCTGCCCAGGGCACTCGGCTGCAGAACAGCGTCTGCGGCTGGGGAGGGTTTAACCCCTGGACGTGCATCAAAAATGCTGGCTTATGTTTACTGCCCTTCTTAAAATAGGCTTTAAAAATATGCTAATCTGTCTTCTTTTTTAAATATGTTTATCTGTCTTACATTTACTTTCCCTCAGGGTGTTTTGTGGTAGTCCTGTTCATGAAACAGACCATACTACACTAAGTGCTGTAAAACATGTTGCAAAAGACCATAGGCTTATAATCTAAATATGTCTGGAAGATAACAGCAATAGGCATAGAATTTTGGTTGGAAGAGCCCCTTAAGGCCCTTGAGTCCAACCAGAACCCCCTGTCCCCGAGAGCCTCGGCCGCGCGGCCGTTGGACCCCGCAGGGACGGGACCCCGCGCTGCCCGGCACAGCCGCTCCAGCGCCCGCCAGGACGTGGCTTCGTTGTCACGCTTCGTGTTGTGTGATGTATCATATTTTGTTCAGTTAGAAATTGGATAATCGCATGTATCTAAACCATTCTGATATGCCTGTTATTTAATTTATGGATAGTTCAAGAGGGACAGCCCCAAGGAGCTAGAAGGCACAACTGTGGCATGTCTGCAGCTCCGAATGCCTGAAGTGCCGGCTGCGCTATGGGAACGTGGGACCAAAGGTACAGTAGATGTAACTGATACGGTAGGACCAGGGTCTGTGAATTTTAGTCTTTGGAGCCTGGTAGCACATGCGGTTCTGAGTGGGGCGCGGTGGGGAACGTGGTCGCTGAGGCAGGAGACACCGTGACTAAATATTTTGACGGCAGTCAGTCAGTTGTAGGGCATGATGAGATGTCAGAGTAACTTCTTTATATACAAACATAATCTGGTTTTCAAAATAACAAACCTTTGAACAGAATGGAAACATAATGTGAATATAACTTTATTTACTCTGTTATGGAACAGCTAAATTTCTTGGTAGTGGGAGACACAATGCAAACAACTACTGATTTCCTTGTAATAGTGAAAGTAACCTCAATGTCTAAGACAGACTCGTTTATCTGATAACTGGCCTGGAGTCATTCAGCTGCATAGCTGAGGCCTTTATCTTTTCAAGTTATTATACAAATTCTGTTCTTCAGCAGCATAAGTTGAGGCAAAGGTGTTTAATATTAGCCCAGATGTAGATGAGAACCTGCACTCTGAAAGAGATTTAGGCAGAGCTTCAATACTTTTGACCCAAATTACTGTTCAGAAAACTTCTAGTCAGAAGTCATTTAATCGTGGAGTTGCCCTGATTTACTGCTCACTAGCCTGTTTGACTCACAAATTAATACAGTAAATTCAGCTCATCGGTACCCAGGGTCACGTGTGAGCAGCGCTCGGCATCGGGGCCGTTCTCCGCTCCACCCCGGTGTCCGTCCGGCGTCAGTGCCCTGTGCCCGTGACCAGCTGCCGGTGGCTCTAACCGGGCCTGCCGCAGGGAGCACTTAGTCGTGGGCCTAACTTTATTCCTGCTGCTCGCAGGGGAGCGCTCCCTTGGCCGGTCTCCCTCATGGTTCTCTGGCGGCAGTTGCAACGAAGATATCAACACCAAACAGACTGGGGCGTTTGTTTCCACAGTCAGTCATCCAGAATCTCTGCAAATCACAAGCTTGGGTGCAAGTTAAGTAATAGGTGGTCAAAGAGGCTGTGTTGTATGCTGTGACTGCTGTTGCAAAGTTTAAAAGAAAATAGCTTGCAATGTTTGTTGAGCTGTTGATGCAAAACAAGGATAATGTCAGTAAAAAGGAACAAGGCTACTCCCAGGTTTTAGTTTCTTTTTCTTGAAACAAGGAACCCATTTCTGTGCTCGTATATCATGCCAGTTCTGGTAAGTACTGGCCTGTTGCTGGGTATGTGCAACAGTGGGAAGATAAAGGGCTCATCGGGAGGCTGCTCCAAAGCCCTGGCTTTGGTTGGCCACGCTGATAAGCACTCCTGTCCTGAGCATTCAGTGACACTCGCCCCACGGCTGGCATCACCCCACGACTGGCGTCATCCACGGCTGGCATCGCCCCACGGCTGGCATCACCCCATGGCTGGCATTGCCCACGGCTGGCATCACCCCACGGGTGGCATCACCCACGGCTGGCCTTGCCCCACGGCTGGCATCGCCCCACGGCTGGCATTGCCCACGGGTGGCATCACCCACGGCTGGCCTTGCCCCACGGCTGGCATCACCCACGGCTGGATCGCCCGTGGCTGGCGTCGCCCGTGGCTGGCGTCGCCCACGGCTGGCGTCGCCCACGGCTGGATTGCCCAAGACTGGCATCGCCTGGCCACTCGTTGTCAGGGTGTTTACAGAAGTGATATAACTACAGTTTTGCATCTTGTTACTGTAAGACCTTGGGTCAATAACTTCTCCTAAGTTCTCCTCAACAATCAGAGGAGTTGAATGGACTAAACTGTTCAAAGGTTGCTGACAGACAACTCCACCGGTTAAACTAGAGGGAGGTTTTCACAGCAGGCTTGTTATACAAGACAAACATTAGAACAAGGAAAAGTCAGTGGGGAGACTTCTGTTCAATAGATTGGGATCACGCTTTTAATTCTTGAAGTGTGGAGAAACACATCATTTGAATTTTCTTTTTTAAATTTGTTGGTATCAGGTTTTGGTGTGGAAAAAATTGTAAGCTCGTGGTTTATTTAAGATAGAGGATAGCACTCTGTGCTTCACATAGCTAAATAGATGTATATATCTGTGATCACATTCTTATGTCAGAGGTGTTACTGATTTCAATTCACTATTGCCACTGAAGGTCATTTGAGCCCTGTGTGTACTGAACAGAATCCTCAGTCAATAGCTGGATATTCTTTAAACCGTTCCTTAGCACCAGCACTTTGTAAACTTTCTTCACACGTTTCATTATGTCACAGGCGTTGCTTTTTCTTCAGAGGCACGTGAGCTTAAGAATTTGATGCTGAACAAAAACATCCCTTCTCTGGTGTTTGGCTCATTTTCAAATGTCATAAGGAAGCGATCTTTACTGCAATACTATAAAGAAAAACTGTGCACGCTATTTCTGAGAAACAAATAATAGTCACTGTGATCTTTTCTTAAGGGAAATTTTCCTATTTGTGGATAGCTTTGTGCTTTCATCTAAAGCTCTGATAAAACAACCCGAACGGGCAGCACAGGGGCTGTGAGGCTTAGACATTCAATATAATATCCGTTCATTATGGGAGCCCTTGACCTTCAACTGTAAGAACGGGTCTCAGAGCTCTATGCTCCGCAGTGTAACGTCCCTCGGTGGCAGCCACGCCAGCGCGAGTTTGTTTGAACCGTCTGAGGGGTCTCCTTGTCGAGAGCTGTGTCCTAAAGCAGATGGTGGCACGGGCGATGGCACGGGCAATGGTGATGGCACATGGCAATGGTGATGGCACACGGCGATGGCAATGGTGATGGCAATGGTGATGGCACAGGCGATGGCACATGGCGATGGTGATGGTACGGGCGATGGCGATGGCACACGGCAATGGCTCACGGTGATGTCACACAGTGATGGCACACGGCGATGGCACACAGTGATGGTACACAGCGATGGCAATGGTGATGGTACCCAGCGATGGCTCACGGCGATGTCACACAGTGATGGTACACAGTGATGGCACACGGCGATGGCTCACGGCGATGGCAATGGTGATGGTACCCAGCGATGGCTCACGGCGATGTCACACAGTGATGGTACACAGCGATGGCTCACGGCGATGGCACACAGCGATGGCAATGGTGATGGCACACGGCGATGTCACACAGTGATGGTACCCAGTGATGGCTCACGGCGATGGCTCACGGTGATGTCACACAGTGATGGTACAAGGCGATGGCTCAGCGCCATCCTGCTGCCCGCTCACCCCGTTCCTGTCCCGCCGGCTCCTGCTGTCCCAGGCGCTCTGGTTCTTCCTGAGCACGAGCCAGCTGCTGCATCTTTCAACTTTTGTATTATTTGACTAATTTATCTTATACTTCTGTCAAGCCAGGTTTTATGAAATAGTGCTAACTGAAGTATACACTAGTCATCAAGTACTCCTTTCAGCTTGTGATTAATCAGGGCAGACACATTAACTTAAAAAAAAACCTGTTCTTTGAAGAATATTTTCTGTTTTCCTCATCATTGTGGTTGATATTTAAAAGAGAATCATAGAATCGCTTCAGTTGGAAGAGACGCTCAGGATGGTGGAGGTTCAAAGGTCTCGAAGCAGACAGAGGCAGCGCACACCTCGGGCTCGGTCCCGTGCCCGGCCAAGCCAGCGCCGTACCAAGAGCAGGTTCTGGGACCGCTGGTTACCCGTGAACTGTGGGGCCTGAGAAGTCCCCTTCCCTGTGCTGGAACTGTCGGCCTGGGTGCCTCTTGGAAAGGGTTCGCTTGGTTTTGTGTGTTCGTTTTGTCAGTAACTTCTGAGGCAGCTTTGTCTGGGTGCTTCACTGCCTCATAGAGTGTTTCCTTTCGGCTGCCACTGCACAGCACTCGGTCGGGCTGCCTCGGTACCTGTGTGCTTCCTCTGGGGGTTCAGCTCCACTGTTCAGAAACCAGGGCACTTTGTGTCCTTTTATTATTACAGCTTATTTTTTGCCTAGTCTTTTGTATCCTTCTTGAAAGAAGATTAAAAATGGTGTTTTGGTTAATATTTCCTGCCATTCTACAGAATGGATTTGAGAAGAACTGACACTAAGTTCTTGAAGCGGTTAGGTTGACTGGGCTGGTGTTGGGTAACATCACACAGGATCTGGGTTTCCTCGGGCTTACTTTCATTTTCTCAGTAGTTCTGTGGTCCACAGAGAGTCAGCTGGATCTTAGATGGCGTGGAACAAGGAACAAGGAAAACTGTTTCAAAACAAACAGAAGTTACTAGTCTGGAAAACATTAAATCATGGTGGTGGTCACACACAAGGGCCGTGTCTGCTGGAGACGCCTCCCTGGGCCTCACCCACCTGGGGACTCATCTTTTGTGCCTAAAAATGGAGTATTTTGTTTTCCACAGTTGTGCAACTACCAGGGCTACTTTCTCTTTTATTTTCTGGTTTTCCCTCTTCTTCCCAGAGGTCACCAGCGGTGTGTCAACTGCAGCGCGGAGCGCGGAGCGCAGGCACCCGCGGGGCCGGGCTCGGCTCCCTGCCGGGCCCTCTATAGCTTGTTCATTATCCTCAAACTTAATTGATAAACACAGGTGCAGGTTTTACAGCTCATGTAATAATACAAAGACTGTACACAATATGAGTCACATTTAGCATAAAAAGTAATTTGAATGAAATATATGTTTGGTTGAGAGAGAAGCAGAACCATAAACTCTTTCATCTGACAAAGGCACTTTGAAAGGAACAGTTTGGGTACCAAACTGAACCTGTTATCAGCCGATTTTATTGTACTGTAAGTTTGTGGGATTATTTTGATTTACTGGTTAGAAAGTGTTTTCAATTTAACAAGTATCTGAAAAAATCACAGATCATAATTCTGTAACTTTGCTCTATAGAACTTTATAACACTCTAAGAACGTCTGGGATTCGTAGGGACTGTCTGTGAAAAGCTGGGAGACATCAGTCTTGCCTTTACGCACTGTCACGTTCTGTCTTGGTCCGTAAGAACAAAGGGGTTCTAGATAATTACTTGTCAGGATGTTTAGTCTTCATGGGTTCTGAGCCAAAGCCTCTGAAGCCAAAGGGAAGGACTCCTGTGTGCTCCAGTGAGCGCTCACCGTTTCACGCCATTTTCACCACCTCGAATGCTCAGAGAAGGTGCCAGAGCAGGAGGCGGCCGTGCTGGGAGGGTGTCTGGGATTCACAGGTCACGGGCACCGCGCTGGGCACGGCTGCTCAAGGAGGGCGAGGCAGAAAGGATTCCCAAGTCTCTTGGACCACTAATTAGTTGCTTTCATTTCCCATGCTCATATGCTCTTTTGGAAAAGTAGCCGTGCAAAGCCATGCTGCTGTCTTCTGTGCTGAACAATTACATTTCCTTTTTCTCCTTTTCAACTTCATCAATATTAAAATCTGCAGTCTATTTAAAAATTACTCGATGGATTGCAGATCGTTAGTCTATACTGTGTTCATTTGTGTGCCAACACTGACCTGGAATACCTCTGATGAAAATGAGCAGTCATTCTCCATGCTGCATTCACCTCTGCTAATTAATCGGACTTGGGGTGGTGTGCTTTTTTGCAAAATGGTCATCGAACAGGGTAGGAGCTGATCTGAGAGAGGAACTTATTACAAAAGCCAAGAGCAAGCACGAGCTATCGGTTCGTGGTTCTTTCTGCAGAGCCACCGGCCCCCGCGTGGGCAGAGGCCGGGGTGTCCTTACGCACTTGAGAATCATCTTTCCTGGCTTGGGCGTTTTACCAAATCAGGACATCGTTAACTCTGAGGATGTGTGTCTTATCACTGGAAGTCATTTCACAACGCCAGTCATCTGTCTCCCGTACATACAGGTTTGCTTCTCCATTGGAAAAACAAAAAAGGATTTGAAAAGCAAAAACATGGGAGGAAATCGAGGAAATCAGGATCAGAGATGTTGTGTTGGATGAGGGGTTTGACACTTTGTGGAAATAACAGCAATATTGATTCTCAAAAGCCCTACCAGGAAGGTGAACAACGTGTTCTTCTGGAGAATTCTCAGGTTGTAGTTACATCTTAGAAGCTGGTACGTGAGAGAAGGAAATAACGTGGTTTGGAGCTTGTGCTGGTCAGAGCGCTGTTGTGAGCTGCTCCAACCCTGCGGACAGTGCTGTGGGGTTACAGAGAATTCCCCTCAACGTTCCCTTTTGCCAGGTCTCAGATGACTAAGCCAAAATTAATCATTATAAAAACAAGATGAGGCAAGAACATGCTTTTGAAGAAAAATGTTCCTATTCCTGTCACTGCAGCGAAGCACACGGTGTGCACCGGGTCCTCGCTGGGGCGGCCGTGCTCCCCGTGCCCCCTCCCTGCCGCAGTGCGGTGAACCGTGTGCTCCGAGAACCCTGGGCACAGGCTGGGAAGCCCAGGCTGGGTACCAGGAGACGCCTTTCCCCGCGACGCCAGAGCAGGTCGCACACGCGCTGTCAGTCCCTGCCTTGGGAGCTCTAGAGCAGCTGGACCGAGCGCTGAGCAGCCCGGTCCGAGCCCAGAGCTGCCCTGCTTGGCGCAGGGCCGGGGCCCACGGAGCCGGGCTCCCTCCCACCCTGCCTGTCCCACGGGCCTGTGCTGGGACTTGCTTTACTGACTCCATTCCAGCCCCGGGAGTCGTGCGAGGATGGATTGTCGGCCACTGAAAACCGAGACGGTGCAGAGCGGGTCTGGGCGTCAGTTTCCAGGATACAGGCTCATCTGTTGGCTTAGCGATAGCAGAGGACCACAGTCAGGTGGCACAAAAGGTGGATCAGCAATGTGATCAGCAGAACGAGACCGAGCGTTTATGTGTGGGAAATGTTCGTTTGGCTGTTTCCTTCTTGATCTACTCACGCGTTTAATCCCTTTTCTTGTTAAACAGATAAGCAGGCTGGACAGTATTGACACAGAGCTATTGGACAGCTTTTGAGAAAAGCTTCCTGCTGGTCATTTAGGAGAAATCAATCAGGGAGAGGAAAGAGACCTGGGTAGAAGAATGACCAGACAGAAAGACAGACATGGTAAATATGCAGATCAGGTAGCTCAAAACACTTCATTTTTATTTGACGCGGACTGTTTAATGTACTCATTGTAAGGTTTTTGGAGAAAATGACCAAGATGGCCAATGATTCCTTCTCAGTGTTAAGCAGATCAACTGCTGCAAACGTTGTAAAGAATTCAGCAGGAGGGTGCCCCCGTTTTGATAATGGGTTGATGTGGATTCGTTTTAGCATTCTGCAGTCAACCAACTTCACGGGCTTTTTATGGAAGGAGAATGAGTTGCAATTGCTTCATAAAGAAAGCATATGACTTAATGGCAGTAGATAAGGAAGCAGTACACTTCCAGAAGACAACGTGGTTTATGAGTATGCTCCTATTTTCTCCTGGTCTTGTCCCCTTGGAATTCAGCTTCACGGTTGTCTCCCAGTGAGGAAACAGAGAACTGGGTGCTGATCCATCCTTCTCTGGACGTCCCAAGCGGTCCCTGTTCCTCAGAGCCAGAGTTTCTGGGCTGGAATCGGGGAATGCAAACACTGGCTCTGCGAATGAGACTCAACCAGTGGCTCAGCTTGTGCCCAGGACCAGTTTCTGTTGAGCCAGGTCGCAGGGATGCCGGCGGTGTCTGCTGAGAGCGTGCACGCAGCACACGGCGCCGCCGGGTCCGGAACGCGCTCACACGGGGGTGAGTCGAGTAAGGCGAGAGAAGAGCGAGAAGCGGCCACTGGGGCCAGCGCAGGAGCACGAGCAGAACCCGAGTCGCACACGGCCAAGGTGCCGTGGGGAAGGCGGCAGGAGGATGAGGAGGCTTTGGCAGAGAAAACAGGCCCCAGCACCGGCCCCAGGGGAGGGAGAAAGAGAAATCACCATCAGCAGAGTTGTTGCCTTTGCTCGCAGTCTGCAGTAATCAAGGGAATGATAATGGAAATATTTTGCTGTGAGGGGAAAAAAAAGAAAGGACTTTAAAGCATGTTTATCAATTATTTCCTGATGCAGTTAAGATCACTTATATTTTCTCTAGTGATTTAACTTCCTACTTCCTTAATCCAGGATGGAACACTGTTCTTTCTGTCTGCATCTGGGGTTGTCCTGAGTATGTATTACCCGGTTTAGTGTTAAGCAAAAATGTGATTTTCGTTAGTTTAATATTATGCCTACATGCTTCCAGAACAGCGCCCAGCAGAAACAGGCCGCAGTAGCTGCATTCTTGGTGGACTTCCCAATAGACGTAATGACAACCTTTTCAGAGCTCATTGAACTCTGAAGAAAGAGTCTCTGTTTGTATCTCATGCGAAGTCTGGACTGTATTTTGTGATTACGCAAAGGCTAATGGGAACTTGTGAAACCAGTCGTATAGGAGAAAGATGTAAAAGGCAAGAAAAAAAATTCTGCGGTTCACTGTTATTTCTCAAGCAAAAAAAAACCCTTTTTAGACATGATAATCTCAGTGTCATCTTTGTCACATTCAGCTGTGACAAGCACGAGCTACAGGACCAGCACTGACAGACACCATTCTATACATTTTTCCTGTCCACGTGCCAGTTTTTCCTTATCAGCAGTGGCACCTTCACGGGGCTCCCTGCGGTGGAATTCGGGCAGCGCAGGGCACGCGGCGCGCCCGGCCCGGCGCTGCTTCACCGCTGCGCTGCGTGTGCGGGGGTTTCACCGCTGCGCTGTGTGTGCGGGGGTTTCAGTGTTGTGCTGTATGTGCGGGGGTTCCACCGGTGTGCTGTGCGTGCGGGGGTTCCACCGGTGCGCTGTGTCTGCGGGGGTTTCACCGCTGCGCTGTGTGTGGGGGGGTTTCAGCATTGTGCTGTATGTGCGGGGGTTTCAGCATTGTGCTGTATGTGCGGGGGTTCCACCGCTGTGCTGCGTGTGCGGGGGTTTCAGCATTGCACTGTATGTGCGGGGGTTTCACCGGTGCACTGTGCGTGCGGGGGTTCCACCGCTGCGCTGTGCGTGCGGGGGTTTCACTGGTGGGCTGTGCGTGCGGGGGTTCCTCTGCTGTGTGTGCGGGGGTTCCACCACTGCGCTGTGTCTGTGGGGGTTCCTCCACTGCGCTGTGTGTGCGGGGGTTCCTCCACTGCGCTGTGTCTGTGGGGGTTCCACCGCTGCGCTGTGTGTGCGGGGGTTCCTCCGCTGCGCTGTGTCTGTGGGGGTTCCTCCGCTGCGCTGTGTGTGCGGGGGTTCCTCCGCTGCGCTGTGTGTGCGGGGGTTCCTCCACTGCGCTGTGTCTGTGGGGGTTCCACCGCTGCGCTGTGTGTGCGGGGGTTCCTCCGCTGCGCTGTGTCTGTGGGGGTTCCTCCGCTGCGCTGTGTCTGTGGGGGTTCCACCGCTGCGCTGTGTCTGTGGGGGTTCCTCCGCTGCGCTGTGTCTGTGGGGGTTCCACCGCTGCGCTGTGTCTGTGGGGGTTCCACCGCTGCGCTGTGTCTGTGGGGGTTCCTCCACTGCGCTGTGTCTGTGGGGGTTCCACCGCTGCGCTGTGTCTGTGGGGGTTCCTCCGCTGCGCTGTGTCTGTGGGGGTTCCTCCGCTGCGCTGTGTCTGCGGTGGCCGTGTGGCTGTTTCACCGCTGCCCTGCGGCGCGGGGCCGAGCGCCGGCGGTGAGTCAGCCCCAGGCCCGGTGCGGTGCAGACAACGTGCGCCGCGGCACGCGCGGCTGGGCCGGCGCTGGGCCGGCTGCCGGTCCCTCCTGCAGTTCCCCGGCGGTGGCTGCGATGTGCACAAACGGGAATTTTGGAAAGGGTGGCTGCCGGGGGGGTTGTTATGACTGCATTTTGGAGCCTGGCCTGGCTCTCGCAGCCAGCAGACAGGAAGGGATGGGTTTACCGGCACAGCGCTGTCAATTTAACACTCTCCTTAACTTTCAGTTTCATCCCCGGATGTTCACATCACCAAATTTTCCGCCCTGCCCCAGCATCATCTGACGCGCAGCCCTGCACTGCCCGGGTCAGGAGATGGCAAACGGAACGTTGCACTTCTCATCCTCAACTGCTGCTTTTTAATGCCTTCAATCCGCAGAAACTTAAGAGTAGTCCAGACAGTGGATTTGGGATCCTACTTGTATTTACACATTTTAAAGTGCCTAGACCTGAGTCTTTCAATTCGCTTTTGATTAAACGTTATCCCCACTATGAAGAACATTTCAAAATAACAAAGATGCCAGTGAAGAAGGTGCTGCAGTGAATGGTAAACACATTAAAATCCTTAAAGCCACAGTAAACAGTCAGAACACTAAACCAAAGAAATGGTTTTGCCATCCTGCAAAGTTTGAGAAGATTCAAACCAAATGAATATTCTTTGGGAAAGGAAAACCACAGCAGTGTAAAAGAAGGTGATTAACAGTAGTCAATATCAGGAGATATTTGGGAACACCTTTTTAACAGTAGTTAATTGTGTTATTAATTGCATCTTTCTTTGTCAGAAACTACCAGAAGCTTCCAATAAGGACAGTGAATCTGCTGAGGTTCCAGAGCAGAAAGGCAGGAAGAGTTAGTGAGCAGCTCCATTGTTTCACTGAGTCAGTATTGATTTTAAGACATACGGTGCCTGGGCGCTGGTTTCCATGGACCAGCTTTCTGTGCGGTTACGTGTGGAATGCCAGAAGGTAAGTGGCTAAGTGTCCTTAGAATTATTTTTGGTTTTTTGTTTTCACCTTCTAAATTAGATGTAGTTTATTACAAACCCTCACCATTGTCATTATTGATGTATTTATTTACCTCTCAGCTGAAAAAGTACAGAGAGGCTTTCTTGTGGTTCAGTGCCCATCAAACCAGGCACTGCATCCAGCACAAAGACACAATACTTGTCTTAAAATAACTTCTGGAGTGTGTCATACGCGCTGAAGCGTGGCCAGGGGGATGGTGTCTCCTCTGCAGGAGTTACAGTGGACTGGAGACTGTGCATGGGGCCTCCTGGCCAGCAGAGCGAACAGCCGGCAGCCCGGGAGGGGAACGGGAGCTGCATTAATGTCCTAATGGGCCAAATGAGTGAAGTTATTTGCACCACAAAGTGGTCACGTGTGAAAGGCCAGTGAGCTTCTCACTGCAAAGCACGAGTCCCTTTCCGTGGTGTAAAAGCTCTTTTGTGATCTGGCTCCATTTTGGCCGCTTACCTTACTCTGGGTTCTCATCTCAGGCTACCCAGCCGTGGCTTTGCTGCGATTGCTGCCCCTCTTTCCGACTTGTTCTAAAGTGGTTCAAAAAAGATCTTAATTACAGCTGCTTTTGCTGCTTGGGCGGGAGGTGGACGAGGCGCCATGTGGGCCCCTTTCCAATCCTGTTTCCACGTTTCCCGTTGGGCTGTGAAGTCAATCAAAGGGCTAACGCGGGAAGCAGAGGGTGTTTCCTCAGGAGAGTGCAATGCACGAACAGCAGAGCTGACAGGTTGGAAATGCAAACAGGGTATTTCATCCGCAGGGCGGGAGGAGCACGTGGAGCCTGAAAAAATCTTCTAACAGGCAAGTGCTTACGGGCGCTTGAAATGCTGCATTTTGAATTTGTGACGTCATATGCAAAGTTTCTGAAAGATCATCACGGAGGCATCTCACATAAGTAGAAAACAGTTAAATTAGTGAGAAAAAAGTCACTAGTAATTTACGAAAAGCTGGGAGAGCTGAACATCATCTCCTGGGGTTACATGAAGTCAGGAAAACCAGCTGTTATCACCAGCTTTGCTCAGTGTGATGTTTCTGTGAAGACTCGAGGTGTCCTGATCTCAGAGGAGCCACCTTCCAACCAGAGCTGCTTTTTAAAGTGCTTTTAAGAATACAGCTTCTTGAGCTGATGCAGAATATTGCAGTCAATCCAAGAATATGGCTTGATTTGAATGAAATTGCAGAAAGCTTGTTGTTGAGGCTCTGGGCCATCACGTCTTCAGAGACAAAACAGGTATGAACTCCAATGGCAGCGTGGCTGGAATGCCACTGGATAGGTCACGCGCTCTGCTCTGAAGGGCATCTCTTTCATCAGAGTTAATACAAGAAAAGCAACTGGTTCTTGCATTTTGCTGTGGCAAAGGCAGACGTGGCTGCGCAAAAATAGGAAATGTGTGGAATTGGTTTTCTGAGGGAGGAACTTTCCGAGCACTTTAGAATATTTGGAGGAAGAGTGAACTTATATAGTTAATCTGAACTCCACCCAAGCAATGAATGGTGCTCTCGTGTTTTTAATATACAGAGGGTGTTTCGGTATCAATTTCAGTAAGTGAAAGAGCAAGTCCTGTTTGAGAAACTGGAGTGATTAAGCAGTTTGCTGAACAGCTGTACCGCAGCCAACTCTTGAAACAGTTCCTGTGAGGGAAGAGATTTCTCCTCCTCTGGTCACTCCAAATCTCCCTTTCGTATGCAGTCCCTGCGTAGCCCTTCCTTGGCTTCGGCCGCCCCCAAGCTCAGGGAAACAAGGAGGCTGAATAGCGAAAGCTTAGAAACCATTGGACATAGTTGTATTAACTCTAATTTCTGCTCTGCTGTGTTCTTTCCTACAGTACTGGACATTAAGATTCCCCGTGTTCTGTAGAAAAGAGAGGTCAGATTTAATAAGAAAGGGAAGGACCCAAACAGAATATTTAAGCCCCAAGGAAACAGCAAACGTGCAGAATGGTGTAACCTTGTTCTGGGGAGTTTCCTTTCAGCTCAGGCACTTTTGAGATAAGTAGAGCTGCACTCACGCTCAAGCAGCTATAACTGTCTGTATAGTTTGGGAAGTGCTGTGGTGGATCAGAAGCAAGGTAGAAATTTGTGGCATGGCACTTGATCGCACAACTCATGCATTATTCCTGCCTGCTAATTAGATGTCTGGAATATTTTAAACAATGGGATGTCAAGTAACAATTCCAGTGAGAGGAAGGGCATCACGTTTCAAAAAACACTGGCCCAGGTGGCCAAGAGGCCAGCAGCGTCCTGGCCGGTGCCAGCTCTGTGTGGCCAGCAGGCCCAGGGCAGTGACCGTCCCTGTGCTGGGAACGGGGAGAAAAGCCGCCAGTCCTGGGCGGTTCTGGGCCCCTCAGCTCAGGGCTCAGAATGGCGGGATCACCTCATGCCAAGAAACCCTTGAGGTGCTGGAGCGAGTGGAGAGAAGGGAGCGGAGCTGGTGAGGGGCTGGAGCACAAGTGTGATGGAGACTGAGGGAGCTGGGGGTTCAGCTGGAGAACAGGAGCTGAGGGGAGACCTGATCTCTGAACTGCCTGAAAGGAGCTTGGAGCCAGGGGGGTCGGGCTCTGCTCCCCAGGAACAAGCGCCAGGAGCAGAGGAAACGGCCTCAAGTTGCGCTGAGGAGATTTAGATTGGATATTAGGAAGAATTTCTTCATGGCAGAGGTTGTGGGGCATTGGGACGGGCTGCCCAGGGAGGTGGTTGTGCCCGTGGTGCTCAGGGACGTGGTTCAGCTTGGCTGTGTTGGGTTAACAGTTGGACTTGATGATCTTAAAGGTGTTTTCCCACCTAAATTATTCTATGATTTTTAAATAGAGAAACTAAACACAGAAGAGGAAAGTGCCTTGACCAAGCTTGTCCGGTAAAACTGTGGCAGATAAAGAGAGAATGTGTGTTTCCTTGTTTGTCTGGCAGCCTTGTGCTCTATTTCTGTAGATCTTTGATCAGCACCTGTAAATCTTTCTCTAGTTATCATTCTAATAATTTTGACCTTGTGTTAATCAGCAGATGTAAGAATTGTTTTCAATTTGAAACCAGTTCTAAACAGTTGCCTTATAACAGTTACAGCTGATATAAGCAAATAACTGGGTCAGCAGCCCTTGGGAGAGCACTGGGCTGGGGCTGCCGGGCAGCGCCGGGGCCGCCTCTGCGTCACCCGCCCCGAGACACCCGCCCCGAGACACCCGCACTGAGACACCCGCACTGAGACACCCGCACCGAGACACCCGCCCTGAGACACCCGCCCTGAGACACCCGCACTGAGACACCCGCCCCGAGACACCCGCCCTGAGACACCCACCCTGAGACACCCGCACCGAGACACCCGCACCGAGACACCCGCTCCGAGACACCCGCTCCGAGACACCCGCACTGAGACACCCGCACTGAGACACCCGCACCAAGACACCCGCTCCGAGACACCCGCCCCGAGACACCCGCCCCGAGACACCCGCACCGAGACACCCGCACTGAGACACCCGCACTGAGACACCCGCCCCGAGACACCCGCCCCGAGACACCCGCACTGAGACACCCGCACCGAGACACCCGCACTGAGACACCCGCACCGAGACACCCGCTCCGAGACACCCGCCCCGAGACACCCGCACTGAGACACCCGCCCCGAGACACCCGCCCCAAGACACCCGCACCGAGACACCCGCACTGAGACACCCGCCCCGAGACACCCGCCGTGGTAGCGTGGAAATGTCCGTGTTGTCTAAAATTGAGAATCAGCTCAATAATCTCATCTCGATCATGCATTCCGTTGTGGCGCTCACACACAGCACGCTGTGAGCAGGTTATGCTTCGGGGAGCTGCAGTTTGCTGCCAGCTTTTCTAGTACATTGGAGAAGCACAAAGGGACAAACCTCACAGGCAGGAACCGATAGAACACGGAGCGCTGGAGACGAAGAAATTCTGCAAATACTCTATTGAGAAAGATCCTTTTAATACTTTATTAAAAGCAAGGAAGTAATATATTTACATTAAACTTGAAACACCTGTCCTTAGTTATAATCGCCTGTTAAAGTCCTTCGCTGGTCCATATCCTAAAGCTCTGTGGTTCTGTTAAATTCCTCCTCAAGTTGCTTACTGTCTGTTACAGCTGCTGGTGTAATATACAGGAGAATGGCCATCCAGGGATCAAACCGGTGGGAGTTCTCTCAGGGTTTCGTTAGTTGAGCTAAGATCACGTGCGAGGCTGCGGGAGCTGCTCGGCGCGGCCGCTGTCCCTGTCGCCGCGCAGGCAGGAGCGAAGGCTGCAGCGCGGCGTGCAGGAAGCAGGGGATGCTCGTCACCTCGGAACCGGCTGCAGCTCTCCCTCGCTCATCAGGTTGTGTAACACCGCAGCGCATCAGCCACTCACCAGCTACACGCCCTCCGGCTCTGAAAGAAACACCGACGGGTCGGGATTCCCCTTTGTCTGCAATCCATGGGCAGCCTTAATCTGCTGTTTTGCATACGTGGTCCTGGAGTATAAAATGCGTTTGCCTCCCGGGAGGGATGCAGAGCGGAGGGCGACGAGGACGCGCGGCAGAGCCGCCCGCAGCAGCACCCGAGGAGTAAAGCACAGGGGTCCAGGCTGTCCTGCTGCTCCAAAAACTCATCACCCTCTCTGCTGCCCTAAAGGCTTGTGCGTTTACCAGGTAATATTGGAAATGCTATTTAAAGAACCCTGATGTGGAGAACATGGAAAGCAAGCAAGTTCTTACTCTGAATGCCAGTGAATGGAAAATGTCCCTCTCCCCTTTTTAATTTTCTTTTTTTATTTGTTACTTTTTTACTCTTATTTTTATTATTATTTTTATTTTTCCTTTTATTATTTCTTCCTTTTTCTTTTTGTGTATTTTTTCTTCCCCCCCCCCCCCTCTATTTCTCTTCCTTTCTCTCTATTCTTTCCGTCTCTCTTTCCCTCGTGTTTTATACAGGCACACTGCAGCATTTTTTATTGAGGGTGGTAATTTAGATTTGTTCCTATTTGTAACTGTAGGGAATGCTTCTTACACGCTGTTTCTTTCCCATGGAGTAACTGGGGAGTTCTAACAGCTCGTGGTTCCTGCGCCGGCGGGGGGGTGGATTCCCTGCGTGGTTCTCCAGCCGGCAGCATCCTGGGAGCCCAGCAGTGTACACTGTACCTTCACTGAAAAGCAATATAAACCCCAAATAATGCATCACTTACATCAGGAATGTGTGGCAACGCAGATTTTCTTTACTTTCTTGGAAACCTCAAATGTTAGCAGACAATGTATGTTAAAATGAATAGGATCAAACTGTCCATTCTTACACAAATGCTATATGTTACATCCCAGCATGTGCTATATATATATATGTCTTAGAAAATACAGAATTCAGAATGTCAGAACTGCATTTGTTTCTGGCAGGTGAATACATGGCAAGCTGTTTGGGTGAGTTTACAGCCCGATATCTTTTTTCGTTACTGTGGATGTTTTTCACCCTTTTTCCGTGCCGACGTGTAGCGATGGGAACTGACGGAGCACTTATGACTCTTCACAGACTTCTGAAGAACACAGAACTTAAAAACCACGTAAACCAAACCCGGTGTCAGGGCATGTGTTTCATAGAAGTAAAGCATGCGTGTGGTTTTCTTAGACACTGATATTGCTGGTTTAGGTGCCTGGGGGACATGTGAAATTCTCTTGCCGCTGTTTTAGACTAAGGCACGGCTGTGCCACTGCACTGACAGAGCTGTCATTTTTAGTACCACTGCTCTAACAGTCAAGCGATGTTCGTTTTTAAACACAGGAAATTAATTAGATCAGATCAGTTAGTCTGGTGAGTTTCTGAGGAGTTTCAAGGGGAGTTACCTTCTCAGTTAAAACCTGACCGTGTTGTTCTGTCTTCATCCTCAGAACTGTTCCCACCTCGCACACGAGATTTCAGCACTGAACTGAAGTCACACATAAAGCATTACAAAATGATGTGCCCATGGCAGTTCATCTTCAAACCTCGTGCTGCTAAGAACCGGTTCTCGGAAGAGCAGGATATCAACAATAACGTGGAGAAACACTGGACGAACCATGGGTAAGATCTTTGTCTTTCAACAGTTTCGGAGGGGGGTTGTTTGGAGTTTGTGCTCTGGATGCCTCTTGGGTGTTTTTGAACAGCTTCTGAAACCTGATATCCAAACTAAAACGTACGAGTTCAGAAAGTAAGACAAAGCAGAAAACAAAAGAAATTAATATAGAAGTATGTTATTTGCTTAATGGGCTCTAGACTGGGCCAGGCTGAGATTTCCACACATTGCCCTGAAGATTTCAACTTTTGTTTAATTCCTCTGAGTACGTTCTGGCCAGATCATATTTGTACAGTCGTCCTTTGTTTGGCATCCAGGAACAACACTCAACCTTTACCTCTCCAGGCCATACCTGTTGTTTCCTTCCCTCATATTGACGTGGAGAGGGTGATTGTAGCTGTGCGATTGACTCCCAGTCCACCCCAGCCCTCCCACTGGTGTGAATGGCTGTTGACGCAGCACGTCTTTCAGAGACGGCTCTGAGCATCTCCCTACTGATGCTGGAGGTAAAATGAACAAAAACTAACTGTGTTGCCTTACACCGAATTGTCTTTCTCTCTTTTAAAGCTTAGAAAATGATGATACCAACTTGTGTGATGTGAGCAAGAAGCAGACAGCGATGCCGCCCGCGCCCAGCTCAGCGGAGGCCGGTGACGGCAGAGAGGTGCGTTGCTGCAGTTGTTCATCACTATAACCGTTCACACGGGCCGTGCTTGCTGCTCACAGCTTGGCCAAGTGCTCGTGTGCGGACTAACAGGGTATAGGACTTCTGCACCACCTCTGTGTGAAGCACCTTTTCTGAACAACAAGAGGCTTTGGTAAGACTTAAGGAAAAGAGGCGTGGGATTGGCGTGCCTGATTCCTTCATTCCTCTTTGAAAACCCAGCCTCTGGTAGCAAACATGGCCTTTCCCTAAAACTGTCTGGTTCACGGCTTTCCTGAGACTCTGCTGCACCAGGAGACCTTATTGCAGCTAAAAAGGTGTCTGCAGTGCTGGATATTGTTTGGTCATTGCAAAAATACCTTTTTTTCCCATTTGATATCAAACTGTGCATTAACTCCATACTTTTGTACTCAAAGGAATAAGCACACATCAGATAAGACCACATTTATACCTAGTTTCTTGAATTTAATTTGTAGCATTTTAAGGGTCAAATAAAATTAAAACTGAAGCTTTAAGATATTTAATAGGTTTCACGACAGTATTTTTATCTTTTATCCGTCCAGAACCCACCCCCAAATGGTATCAAAACTTCAAACCAAATTTCAAGATGTCCAAGACATGTGAAAGTAAGAAACTTGGAAAATGGATCCAGCTTTCTCGATACACTGCACCTGACAGCAAAGGAGGTAACCACGGAGACCTGGACAGTGGTTTGTCACACCTGTGGGAAGATGCAGAGCGCAACTTTGGGTTTGACATGTTATTGTTTTCCAGGTTATCAACTGCCGGACCAAAGCCTGCCAGGGGGCACTCATGACCCCCAAGGGCCTGGTGAAAGGTTCCAGAGATGGGCCGGTTCCACCCCAGGAGCTTTTGCCTCAGGCGATAGACTTTGTCAAGCAGTACTACAGCTCATTTAAAGAGTAAGAGACTTCACCTTCCGTTTGGGTATAAACGTCCTCTACCTGCCTGTCTGGGAGACGACAGGAGTGTTTAGTTTCCTCATAGCTATTGGTAACTATCCCAATACATAACAGGCATTCAGAAAATAGGTGAGGACTATTAGAAAAGGTAAATAAAATTATTACTGCACTTCACGTGCTCTATTCACCAATCCCAGGTCTTGGCAATACAGAAGTGTAAAGTGCATTCCTCAGCCTCGTCCCTTCCGGGTGTGTTGGTTCCAGTATGTTCACAGCAAGCAGCTTGGTCAGGACACTCTTACAGAAAGTGACCTCCTGTTTCCTTACCAGCGGGTGTTAATGGGATTTGCTCCTGCTCAGCTCAGCCTCAGATGTGAATAACATGGACAATGCTTTTTGTTTGTGCTGTTCCAAGTATCTTTGTGTTCTTCTGTTCTCTGTTTTGACTCTCAAGGCTTTAGCCAAAGACTGGAAGGCCGGGCTCTTGCTTCTCAACCTTGCTCTGTCCTGTCAACATAAGCTTGCTGAGCATGCTGAGCGGGGTGCTCTAGCTGCAGAAATGAGGTTTGTGTTTCCAAAGATGGATGTGGTGCAGAGACATCTTGGTGCAAGAAAAGCTGGAACATCTGGCTGAGGTCCAAGAGTTTGCAGGGACAGTTTTCACATGACAAGCTTTCAAGTGACAATTCGATGTTTGCTCAACCATTATGAACCATCATCAGGCTTTCAAAGGGACTCAGTCACATAATGGCTACTTCTTCAGACACTTTGAACTCTTCTACAAAGCTTCTTTCCATCTGAGTCTTTCTGAGAGCCTGTCTCACACCAGGCTGTACTCGCTCCCATGTGCACAGCTCTGTGTTTCTGCTCGTGGCTATTTGATCACGTTGATTTACACTATCTTACGTGCCTGCCCTTGATCTTTCATCTTGTTGAAAATGTGGAAACCCTCAGACAGTGCAGGCTGTTTTCATTCTGTCTGTAAGCCAACAAAACAATTTTTGTCTGTGCTGTGATAAATATTTCCTAATGTTTTGACTTCATTCTCTGTTATCAAAGTAAAGAATTTTAGAGTTGGTTTCTCTGACAAAGGAACTGCTCAGCACTTCCTTTCAGGAACCAAAATCCTCCTTACTTTGCTCAGAAGAGCCGTGTGTCTGAAAATAATAGAACTTTGAGAGGCCAGTGACTATGATCCCGCTTTTGGGCCAGAGCTAGCCTGTTCTCTGCTTTTCGTTTGCTTGCAATTTGGCATTCTTTTCCAAACTAATCTAGAAAATCCAAATTGAAACTGAAAACTTACACAGGAAAGCTTGTGATCAATCCGTGCATGTGCTGGGTGGTGAAAGGATGGTGTCACTACATAACTTCCTAGTAGATTAGTTTCTTCATTAGACCAGTAAGCTCTGTCATTCCTAAATTGTGACGCCAGGAAGGGTTCTGGGCAGTCCCCAGCAGAGTGTGATGTATGGGGCTCATCACTTTACCGGGAACGCCCAGGGCTCTCTGCTGGAGCTCGGAGCCCAGGCTGCTGCAGTAGGTGATGGCTGAGCGCTGGGGACAGAACGTGGAGGTGGGCAGCAGGTGGTGGCTGAGCGCTGGGGACAGAACGTGGAGGTGGGCAGCAGGTGACGGCTGAGCGCTGGGGACAGACCGTGGGGCAGCAGGTGACGGTGACCTCCTCCCAGCTGAAGCACGGTGAAATTGCTGACTTCGTGATTTCACAGAGTGCTTTAGGTTGACTTGTTTCAAATTCAGAGAGTATGGATTTATAACAGGGATGGGTTTATCAGTATTTCTCGGGACTTGCCATGACTCAGCCAACAGAGGCACTAATCCCCTCCCTGGAAATCTCCCTGCATGCTGGCAGATCAAATCGCAGTGTGCATAGAACTCTGCTTGTGCAAGAGGATGCTGAAAAGATTCACAGCTTCAGCAATGCCTGTGCTCTTCTTGACCCAGAACACAAGGGGAATGTCTGCAACTTAAATCAGTTCCAAGTACTGAAATGCTCATTGTTCCTTTTCATGGCTGTTTCCTGTTCAAAAGGCCAAAAATAGAAGAACACCTGGCCCGACTGGAAACAGTGACCAAGGAGATCGAAACAACAGGAACCTACCAGCTGACCGAGGACGAGCTGGTCTTCGCTGCCAAGCAGGCCTGGCGGAACGCGCCCAGGTGCATCGGGAGGATCCAGTGGGCCAACCTGCAGGTAACCTCCCACTCTCCATGTTATGGGCCAAATACTCATCTGCTCTAAATCAGAACAACATCCTTTACTTTGGTAAAATATGCCCGTTGCTTCAACCAAGGACTATTGCCTCCTGCACATAGCAGAAGATCATCAGTTTTTTGTAGTTCCTCGCTTCATAGTTGGATTAAAACACGTGTAGGAGTGCTAGCATAGGAACCAGGTGCATGTCTTGGTCCTTGGAGGATTGTTATGTGTGCAAATGACACATGTAAGAACAATTAGAATGAACCTTTCCCAGTGGAGCTACAATTAAATTGAGAAATACTGATTTTTCACTTCACTTTTTTCCTTCGTCTTCCCTCATCTGCATAAGGAAAATAATGATCTTACATTGCTGTTTCAAAATCGGCGTTTTTCTTTGCATGTCTTTTGGAAACACGTAGGTATTTGATGCACGTGATTGTAAGACAGCAAAGGAAATGTTCGAGCATCTCTGTCGTCACATTCAGTATGCCACAAACAATGGAAACATAAGGTAGGCCTCTTTTATTTCATTTGAATTTTAAACAACAAAAATCACATCCAGATCTGGATTCAAAACTCTACCTAAGACCTAAAATAGTCCAAATATTTTGACAACTTATCTCTGCTCTTAATTCTCCTGGTACTAACTTTGATGGCTGATGTGGCAAAACCTTTCATTATTCTTGGGGGAAACAGACTATTTGAAGATTGAAGGAGGTGGGTGGAGAGGATGAATCATTATATTTCTACTGATGTTTATTTTAGAACTATAAACTAATTCCTGCTGGTCTAATAACTGGAGTGCGATTGATGCGCTGCTGTGGTGTGACGGGATTTGTCTCTCTGCAGGTCAGCCATCACTGTCTTCCCCCCGAGGACTGACGGGAAGCACGATTTCCGTGTTTGGAACAGCCAGCTGGTCCGATACGCTGGGTACCAAATGCCAGACGGGTCTGTTGTAGGAGACCCGGCCAGCGTGGAGTTCACACAGGTACAGCCCCCAGAACAGAGTCGGAGCTGCTTTCCGTCTGTCTCGCTCTGTTCTGTTTCTGCGGAGCGGAAGGGAAGTGTGGCGGTAAGGAGTGAACGGGATGTGCCGCCTGCAGGTTCTGGGTGCAGGCTGAAGCAACAATTTCTTACAATCCTGCTATAAAATATTCCCTTCCATCTCAGAACAGGGTGAGCTAATGCTCCCCTTAAGTCAGGGACACAATCAGCCCTTGAACAACGTGTCTTGGCATTGTTCGAATGGGAGAGCTGGTGTTCATCACTGAGAATTTACCTCAGCAGGTTTGAGAGGGTGAACATTCTTTGTCTTCAAATCAAGGGGGAAAAAGTCCTAAAACATCCCCTGAAACCTGCTTTCCTTCCAGTTGTGCATTGAGCTTGGGTGGAAGCCGAAGTACGGCCGCTTTGATGTAGTTCCACTTGTTCTTCAAGCAAATGGCCAGGACCCAGAAATATTTGACATCCCTCCAGAAATTGTCCTTGAAGTGCCAATGGAACATCCAAAGTAAGCGCACAAGACTGGGATAATTGCATTGCTGCCCCTGCCTCCCCTTGGCAGTGGTTCGCCGCGCCTGTGGCAGTCGTTTCATGAGCTCTTTGTTAAGATAAAATTATGGTAAATTGTCCTGAAAGATAAAACGGTAGTTAGAACAATGAAATGAGATTTAAATTAAGGAAGCCAAAAGCGTTTTTCTTGGAAATACTTTTTCCCAATCTGCATTTCAATTATATTCAGAATTTTAAAAATCCTCCTTTCTTATGCCAGTGTAACACGTGTAAGATGTGGCTGCACTCGTAACAAAGCCTTTATTGCCTTCTGTCTGTTTTTTTTCTTTGCGTTTGCGCTGGGACGGGCCCGAGGATCGCAGAGCTCTCTGACACTGCTCTGCCATTCCCAGTTACTGCATTGTAAACAACAACTGCTACGAGCCTTTGCAGCCCGTGCTGCATGGGCCATTGCCCCAGACTTAATGCTCTTTATCTTCCTGGACTTTTCTGGTTATCACCTAAAGGAGGAAAGACACATAAAGTAATAAATCCAAACGCTTACTTGACAGGTATGAATGGTTTAAGGAGCTGGATCTGAAGTGGTACGCCCTGCCGGCTGTTGCCAACATGCTTCTTGAGGTGGGAGGCCTGGAATTCACGGCGTGTCCCTTCAACGGCTGGTACATGGGTACGGAGATAGGAGTGCGCGACTTCTGCGACGTGCAGCGGTACAACATCCTGCAGGTGACGGCTGCGGCGGGCGCGGGGCTGGGGGGCGGCCCTGGCGGCGGCGGCGGCCGGAGAGAGCGCTGGGCTGGACGTGCTGTTTGTGTCACACAGACACTTCAGCGCCAATCTGACACAGTATCCTTGAATTCCTGCCACGATTATGACTGCCAGACTGTATGGCTGTTTTTACAGTGTTCTGACAGTCCCTGTTCCGAATACCTGCACAGAATGGGAAACTGCCACTGTAAACCAACCAACCAAACAAAAACTGTGCAAAGGGAATTCTCCTGCGATTTTACCCTGAATCCTGCTGATTCAGGACTTTTGCTCTGCCGGTACCTTTGAGGTGTATTCTGGTCGGTGCCAGCCTGCTGTTGACAGGGCAGTGGAGCCCTGGGGGTTGGCTGCAGCTCTTGGTCACCTCACCAGTACGAATTAATAAGGATGACTTATAACCAGATACAGCCACTTTTTAAACCATTTAGTCCAAGAGAGAACTACTCCCCGCTTTACCAAATGAGAATAGCCTCAAGAACCAGAACTCCCTAACTCGAGTTTACCTCTAATCCCAAGTGTTTCTGCTGCCATCACTTTCCCCAGCACCAGATTGACTCTTCCACCTTCCACAGTATTTTTGCTGCATATTAAGGTGATGAGATGGAAAAATCATGAAGTCTACATTCCACATAGTAAGCTTGCTTTTCCCTTTTCTCTGTTTCATGTGTAGGAGGTAGGAAGAAGAATGGGTCTGGAAACAAACAAACTTTCATCCTTATGGAAAGACCGAGCTGTTGTAGAGATAAATGTGGCTGTGCTTTACAGCTTCCAAGTAAGTAGAGTGTGGTACCCAGAGAGACACTGAATATTGTCTGTCCCTTTTCCTTTCACTTCTAACAGCTTTATACAAGCACGGTGCCAGTGGACCAGTGCCCAGCGCAGATTATCACTGGGATTCCAGTGGGGTTATTCAAGTCCACCTTGATCTGTATCTATCGTGCCAATAGTAATTATTTCCCAGCAGTATATAAAGTCCTTGAAATATTAACTGAAGCAAAAGGATTACTTTACATCAGGAAGAGGAACAGGATGGTCTTTTTAATGTATGTCTCTCTTTTTGCAATTATTCTAGAAACAGAACGTGACTATCATGGATCACCACTCGGCTGCCGAGTCCTTCATGAAGTACATGCAGAGCGAGTACCGAGCGCGGGGCGGCTGCCCGGCCGACTGGGTGTGGATCGTGCCTCCCATGTCAGGGAGCATCACTCCCGTGTTCCACCAGGAGATGCTCAACTATGTCCTCACTCCCTTCTATTACTACCAGGTACACATGATCCAAAAAAATGTGGTTCTAGTAGATGACTTCTTCAGTGCCGGTGATAACGTGGGCCCTGAGGAAGTCTGAGTGAACAGCCCTGGCCAGTGAAGGGTCCCCGGGCAGACTCAGGGGGGCAGGCGCTGTCCGTGCTCCTGCGGAGGGCTCTGTGTGCTGCCGAGTTCTCCAGCTGCACGGAAAATGCCATTTAATGCTACAGAGACTGCTCCTGTGTTTGTACACAGTGGATTGTGTTACAGACTCTGTTTAATCTGGCTCTTTCAAAGATGTGCAAATTGTGTATTTAGTATTTTATGTTTCTTACCTGGAGCTTAACTTTTGTTCTGTTTTTTCAAAAGGTGGACGCATGGAAAACACATATCTGGCATGACGAGACCCGTCGGCCAAAGAAAAAGGAAATAAAGTTTAGCATCTTGGCAAAGTAAGTTGTTCAAATAAGAGTCTTCATGCTTTTGTCCAACTATTCTGTTCTTGCGATGTTTCGGTTCCACTTTTTTCTTGAAAAATTATTGCAGTAAGGACCACTTGAATTGTTTTAATTCTGTCTACAGGTAAGTAATATTCCTATCTAAGGTTCTTATTCAGGGTTATCCATAGCATATTGCTTCTGAACAATCTTCCAAGGGAAAACCGTGCTGAAGATCAGTTTTTCTCAGCTTGTTTGTGAATCAGTCTGAATGACTGTGTAGCTATATTAAAAATATTGTGTTTATTTTTTCCCCAGGGCCGTCCTCTTCGCATCTTCACTCATGCGACGAACAATGGCAACCAGGCCCAAGGCAACTGTGCTCTATGCAACAGAGACCGGGAAGTCAGAAACACTGGCCCACAACCTGTGTAGCCTGTTCAACCGCGCCTTCAGCACCAAGGTAGGGACGGGTAAATCCCCCCCGAACGGGCAGCAGGCGTCTGGCGACACAGCCAGCACTGCTGCTGCTTCTCATGTCTGCTAGCAAATTCTCATGAACTTTATACCTTCCAGATTCTGTGCATGGATGAGTACAACATCAGTGACCTGGAAGAAGAAACTCTTCTCTTAGTGGTTACGAGCACCTTTGGAAATGGAGATTCTCCAAATAACGGCAAGGTAATACTCACCTCAAATGAGGCTCAGCTCAAAGACTGAGACCAAAGACAAGCCTTTCATTTGTCCCATGTACTTGAGTAAGACACGGCGCAGGGTCTCACTCTTGTCTTAAATCAGAGTATTCTTCTAACCTTAAGTATTTTATGAATTTTTATACAGACCTTGAAGAACTCCTTGCTCAATCTGAAAGTGCTGAGGAAAAAAATTAGGTAAAAGTACTTTATTGTTTGGTTTGCATGTGATTGAGTCCATTTGCATTTCATTTAGCATAACATGGTCATCTTCTTTTTATGTCCTTCTGCAGATATGCCGTGTTTGGTTTGGGGTCCAGCATGTACCCGGAGTTCTGTGCCTTTGCTCATGACATTGACCAGAAGCTGGCGCAGCTGGGGGCTGCTCAGCTCACGGCCATCGGGGAAGGAGATGAGCTCAACGGGCAAGAGGAGGCCTTTCGCACGTGGGCAGTCGGTGCCTTCAAGGTTAGCTCATATTTTAGTTCAGTCATTTGTTTTATTTCAGTATTCACCAGCATCCCATAAAAATGGTGAAAATGAAGGAAAACAAACATGTGGATTTATATCCGAATTTTGACCTCCCCTCTTCTACTGCTTGCCTAAGGTGAAGAGGGAATTGGGCCCTTTTTCTGTTATTTTTTAATATTCACATAAAGTTCAGTAAAACCTTTTGGGAGCAGGTGCTGGGTGTGAACCAGGTTGGTAGCATCAGACACCAGAATTTTTTGAAGCACATCAGTTTTTTCAGTTACACAGCTATAGAGTGAAACCTTCCTGAACGCCTTGACCCCCCTGCCAGCAGTGAACTCCACAGAATCAATAAACAGTAGCTACCTGGGAACTTGGCATCTCCCATTAGGATTATGACAATGCTAAGAATATTATTTTTACCATGAGTAGCCTTATTTTTAATTCTTTCTAGACTGCCTGTGACATTTTTAACATCCGTGGGAGAGCCAGCATTCAGCTGCCTGCGCTGTACAGCCGTGCCGAGCGCTGGGACCCCGAGAGCTACAGGGTAGTGCCTGACCCTCAGACCATGGACCTGACTAAAGGTATTTACCTCCCGCTGTCCATTCGCTTCAGACGGGCGTGAACTGTAAAGGTTTCTAAAAGTGATATTGGTCCTGCTAGATGATAGAATTCATACAATACAGTGGTCAGAGAAGAAAAAGACATTGGTTTGCACTGCATAAATCATTATGAACTAATATAACTGGCGTTCTTTTAGACAAAAGCTGAGATGAGCTATTTTCAGTCTGGGAAGGCAGTGTATAGGACACATAACCGACTGAAAGCACATCGCATTCTAGGGCGAGCGTGGTCAGTTCTTTTCTGCATATTGTTTGAAGGCATTTAAAAAATGTAATCACAAAACTGCCGCGAGTCACGTCCTCTTTTCTCAACAGCGCTTGCAAACATTCACGGCAAGGATGTAATTCCCATGAAGCTGAAATTCAGACAGAATCTTCAAAGTTTAAAATCCAGGTACAATACCTCATTCTTTTAATATTGCAATACTACATTTCACTAAAAGCTTAAACATCTGACATGCCTGGTTATAAACATCTGCTCCGTACGGTTACTAAGAAATAGATATGAATTCTCTGCCATTGTTAGTAGAGTAAATCATTATCACAAGCCCATAAGAACACGCACACTCTTGGCTCTGGCTTAGAGAGGAGCTGACTTCCCAGAGGAGTCTCTAGGAGTGCAGGGAACTTTGTGATATGGCCCTTTGATACCTCCTCAGTGTGGAGGGTCAGCTGGATGGTCCCTCTCCCTTGCTCGCTGTGCAAATGTTTAACTTCTCTGGGGGAAAAATTGCCCCTTAGCAGGAAAAAAAAGGAGAAGGTGTAGTGCCAGAAGCTGCTGCCTTTGGTTGTACCGCAGAGCAGAGACCAGGCGGTACACACAGTACAAAAGGATGGTCAGTGCTAACGTCTGTCTTAGAAACAGCGTCGGGAAGGGCTCTTCAGTGCCCTTGGCAGGTGTGTCCCAGCCCTGCTCTAAATGCAGCTTTCTTACGGGAATTCCTCACGGCTGATGATGTGAGCTACCGAGTCTCGTTCGTGGGCTGATCACAGGCACATCCATTCTGCACTGGACAGATCAGGGAGCTCTTGGGCACCTTGTTTGCTTTGATACAAGAACTGCACATATCCGGACTATAATTTGTTCAAGTCTCCATGAAGCACTAAGCTGGTGTGGTAGCTTGGTGATGAACACAAGTACGCCCTTGCCAGCTGCCACTGCAGATTTATTCCTTGTCTGTGCAGTTCAAGGGAAATCCTGTTGACGTAACCAAGATCTGTCTGATCTCTGTTGTTCCCTCTCCAGTCGAGTGACCGTTCTAGTGAAGCTTTCCTGCGAGGCCGGTCGGGAAGTGCGCTACCTGCCCGGAGAGCACATCGGGATTTTCCCAGGCAACCAGCCACAATTAGTCAGTGGCCTCATTGCACATGTCAAGGATGCCCCTCCAGCTGATCAGACTGTCAGACTGGAAACCTGCACGGCTGGTAAGTTGGTTCTCTTTAGACAAAATAACAGAGGATGTCTGACAGATTTCTCTGAAAATTCCTGAAATTTTTTATAGATTGAATTTGGCTCTATTATCCTTTTTTAAGTTTCAGTAGGATTTTGTTGATGCTTTTAGTTATAATTCTCAATTCTGCTTCTGCATACTCTGGCAGACCAGTGTTCATGGAGTTGTCCTAGGTTGACACTGTTTGTGATTCAGCTGTTAAATTGGCCATTGACCACAATTAAATTAATCAACAGAGTTTGCTTATTGTTGCTACATATCAGAGTCCTAAAATAGACTTATACATGATGACCATGTTTTCCATCTTATTAGGAAAGATCTGCTAAGCCATAGGATTCTGACACACAGAAAGAAGATTTCCTCAAATGAAAGTCTTTTCATTTTAAAGCAGTGCTTTGTTATCAATGCTCTGCATCAGATCCTCCCCTTACAAAAAGTGAGAAGCCTCCCATGAACCTCTTTTGAGAAAGGCGCTGTGCTCCAGACCTGCGGCAGCCCAGTCCGAACTCGTGTTTTGAAGGACGCTGAGTTTTTCAAAGCTCTGCAGCTGTCAGATGCCACGGGAGTTGCCAAGTGTTCTTTTGTTTCCCTCATTTCCAGGTGGCTACTGGACAAGTGACAGAAAGATTCCGGCCTGCACGCTCTCCGAGGCTTTGACATACTTGCTCGATATCACCACTCCACCCTCCCAACAGCTGCTAAAAAACCTCTCCCAGCTGGTGACAGCGGAAGGCGACAGGCAGAGACTGCAAGTGTTGTGTCAGGCAGGTGTTCCGGCTACGTTTGTGTCAGAAGTGCTGGATACTGGACTTTACTGAGTAGCAGAAGCTTAAGAAATTTTTGTAGTGATGGCCCTTGATTTTTACCCCTCTGCTGCATGTTGTGCCGCTTGTGAGTGAGAGAAGGGGTGGGCTTGTGGCTCCGCCCGGGCGTGGGAGTCGAGAGGCGTCTCAGCTCTGCGGTCCCTGGGTGGCTCTGGGTGGCGGCTCTGCCCGCTGCTCTCGGCTGCCTCGGGGTGGCTTCTGCCCACACGAGATTAAAAACCTGAGTTTGCAGACGGAGGGTTGCAGGGGAGCGGCAGAAATTTGGTACCATGGGAGTACGAGGGATGTTGCTTTCGGTGACTCGCAGGGCTGGTGTTGGCTTCAGGAGGTATTGGGACCCGGGCCCGTGCAGTTTTGTGGGTGTCTCACAGCAAGGGGCTGGGGAACACGTTCTACTTCAGCTTCTGCATCCTCACTGAGAGCTGGTGTCTGAGACCATTACAGCAGGTGTGCTGTGCTTCTGGTTTCAAATGTTAAACAACTCCTTAGGAAACCCTGGTATTAGTCTAGGCAAAGTTTTGCGAATTCTCTGCTGAATTTCCTGCATAATTAATTGAATGTAAAGCAGGCATCTTATTTATACGTGACACTTCAAATATCCCTGCTCTCCTGAACTGATGGTAACATTGCGACGGTGGCCTTTGGCTTTTAGAGCACGGAAGAATACAATAAGTGGAAGTTTCACAACAGCCCGAACATCCTGGAGGTCCTGGAGGAGTTTCCCTCTGCCGAGGTCTCCACGGCCTTCCTGCTGGCGCAGCTGCCGCTCCTGAAGCCCAGGTACTACTCCGTCAGCTCCTCCTGCGACATGACGCCCGGAGAGATCCACCTGACCGTTGCGGTTGTACGCTACAGGACAAGGGGTAATGAATTGGTTTTCACTTCTCTCTTAATTCGATGATATTTAGGCTGCATTGTGGGTCAGAGAAAACCTGTGTCTGCCATACGGCACGAAGAATATCTGTGGTAGAATAGTTTGTGTGGTGATACATGCAGAATCGCGTACTGCAGTGCGGATGTTCATACTGTGTCAGGACTTGCTAAAGTCCTGCATCATCAGCAGCATATCCTTGTTTTATAGATCATTACTGGGTATGCACTTATTTTAAAACATAATTTTAAGTTTAAACTGTGTTTTTTAAGAAAATCTGAGAGCTTTTGAATACTGACAGAGGTGTTTTCCTTTGGTTAGATGGACAAGGGCCTTTGCACCACGGAGTCTGCAGCACGTGGCTGAATACAATAGCTCTCAATGACGTAGTTCCGTGCTTTATACGCAGGTGAGTGTATGAGAACACAAATAACGGTGGTTCGTAGTTCAGCCTCTTCAGAGTTTTTTCATTGTTTGCATATGATTTTCAAATGATTGGTGAGGGCAGGTTGGAATTTCTGAGTTTGGGAAGAAAGGGAACTCGGTGTCTTGCAGAGATGGGATCCTTTATCGTGTCTTATATTGAGTGAGATCATAACTCGTTAGAAAATTCTGAATGAATTCTATTCATGTGGCACCATCCCGGCTGTCGGGATGTAGAACAGCCCAAGCTAAGGAAACAAGAAGCAACTGTCACCAAGTTAAGCCCCATTAGTTTTCTCATTGGTAACTTAGGTTGTGCTGCTCAAAATCATTCAAGAAACTGACAGTGAGGTATCAGTCCTAGGCTAATGACCTAATTAACATATTTTGCATTTTAGTGCTAAAGAATTCCAGCTCCCAGAGGAGCCAAGCAAGCCGTGCATTCTGATCGGCCCAGGAACAGGAATCGCTCCCTTCAGGAGTTTCTGGCTGCAGCGTCTGTGTGACATGGAGAAGAAAGGTACTGGTGGCCATGGGCACCCGGGGAGGCCACGGCCTGCTCCTCCAAACCGAACCTGCGGCTGGAGGCACCAGAAACATTGGCCAAGCAAACCTGTAGGGACTGGTCAGCCCAAGACCGACTGAAGACAGCACTGAAACAGCTAATCCATCCCACTCGAGACCTTTTTCTGGTGGTCTTTGGGGTGTTTGGTCACTGGGAGGGAGCAGCCTGTGTGTCCTTGTCCATCCTGTACGGTCAGTGCCTGCCCAGGGCCCGCACAGGGGCTGCAGGATGGAGAGGAGATGCTTTGGCCTGCCCGTATCAGCCCCTTTGTGGAACCTGCTCCAGCAGGTGACTCCACAGAGTTCCCCGAGGACTTGGGCAGGTTGAGTCCTACTGCAAGACCCTCAGATCACCACACACGGACACACCAGCTGTCACACACGGACACACACACGCTCCTTCTCAGGGCTCTGCTGGGAAAGGGTAACTAGAAAACAGCTGTACAGACAGCTGGGTGACAACCAGTCCCTCTGTGGGAAGAGTCATTGGAGATCACAGGCCTGACCAGGAGAGACAAAAAGCTTCCCATTGTTGGTTTCAGGGATCAAAGGTGGTGACATGACGTTATTGTTCGGCTGCCGGCAGCCAGACATGGATCACATCTACAAAGAAGAAACGGAGGAAATGAAGAGGAAGGGAGTCCTGAAAGACATCTACACAGCTTACTCCAGACAGCCTGGCCAAGCTAAGGTAAGGCTGGCTCCTTTGTTCCTTAAGGGTTGGCTCCTTCCAGAATGCTCCCTCAAGTGAAGATTTCGGCTGTTTAACAATGTTCTTTTTTAGAAAAAACAGTAGCCCAAGTAGCATTTAAGAAAATTTGTCTAATGATCCTTTTTCTGTGTATAAGGTCTATGTCCAAGATATTCTTCAAAGCAAGCTGGAGACCGAAGTGTACAACCTCGTGCATAAGGAGGAAGGGCACCTGTATGTCTGTGGAGATGTGCGCATGGCCAGGGACGTTGCTCAGACTTTGAAAGGGATGTTGGCGAAGAAGCTGAACCTCAGCGAGCAGCAGGCAGAGGAGTATTTCTTCCAGCTAAAGGTACGCGGGCGCTCTTCCCGTCAGCGGCTGCTCCAGGACGGGTCACACGAGTCTTCAAGACCCTGTGGGCTGCCGTGAGCTTCTGCTCAGCAGAACGCATGAGAGAAAAGCTTTAAGTGATCAGCTTAGTCCACCCACCATGATTTAAGATGCATAGTTTCTGTTTGGTTGGGGTGCAAGAGAGACCTCACGTTCTTCTCTTACATCTGTCATTATCGCAGTGTCTCTCTTAGGGCTCTGGACAAGAGCTCTGCACCGTGTCTGGAACATCGATAGTTTGAGATTTCATGGTGCCAATGGAGGGGAGCGAGTTTAAGTGAGGGGCCCATCACTGCCAGCACCGTGCCCGCTGTGCCGGCTTCGGGGCCCTTTGTTCGCGGAGCTCGGCCGGCAGCGCGGGGCCCGCTCGGGTTCCCTGCGGACGGGGCGAGCGCCCGCCGGCCCAGCGCGCCGGAGCCTTCGGTTACCGAGCCGCCGCACGGGCAGAGCGAGCCGTTCCTGACTCACCTCTTGGGGCCGCCGGCCCAGCGCGCCGGAGCCTTCGGTTACCGAGCCGCCGCACGGGCAGAGCGAGCCGTTCCTGACTCACCTCTTGGGGCCGCCGGCCCAGCGCGCCGGAGCCTTCGGTTACCGAGCCGCCGCACGGGCAGAGCGAGCCGTTCCTGACTCACCTCTTGGGGCCGCCGGCACAGCGCGCCGGAGCCTTCGGTTACCGAGCCGCCGCACGGGCAGAGCGAGCCGTTCCTGACTCACCTCTTGGGGCTCCTTTTGTCTCTTGCAGAGCCAGAAGCGGTACCATGAAGACATATTTGGGGCTGTATTCCCAGCTGAAGTCAAAAGTGGTGTAAGAGCTTTGCAACCCGCCGGTCCAAGAACAAATCAACCTACGTTTTAGACAATGCTTGCACATTTGTTGTTATTTTCACAAAACAAGGGGTCAAATCCTCTTTCTTATACATGTGACGTCAGACACATGTATACGATTGTAGGATTTGACCTCTAAGCCTCAGCCTTAATTACAAAAAATATTAAATTTAACTTTTGCTGCTATTTATTCTGACATTTCTTTTAATAGATTATCTTAATAGTTAAGATGCAAATTATTTTAATACTGTTTCTACTAGTATAAATCTACTATTTTTTGTAAATACAAAGAAAATTTAGAGTTTTTTACCACGTAAGCTAGAACTGAATTATTTTTGAAATGTACTGTTTATCTTTGAATTTATTTATATCAGATTTTTTTACTCTGCATATTATCTTCACTTTCAAGTGAGTAAATGGATGGTTGTGTCACTTGGAAATACACAGTCACACGCCTTATTGAATCTGAAGCAACGTTTGCAAACAAGATAATAATATAAGGGTTCCTCAGTGTTGGCACTTGCTGCACACACCTCCAGTGTACGTGTGGGGGGGCAGCAGGTCTGAACTCTGCTCTGTGTGATTCGGGTACTCGAACCCCAATCGTCACAGAGCCTATGGAGTACAGTTCAGAAAACTCAAAAGCACTTTGTACGTTTGAATTCTATGCTCTGATGTACTTGATTTGTTTTTAATAAAAGATGCCTTTATATTGAGACAAACAAGAGGGTGTGGATTAAATACGTGAGGTTTGGTGGAGTGGGTTTGGGCTCCAGCCTCCACTCCAGGGGTCCCGAGGGGTTCGTGCCGGGCAGGGGAATCCGCACCAGGGCCTGAGATTGGTTTGCAAACAGCAACAATATAAAATAGCAATGAGAGCAGTATATTTTGCCCTGGTTATATTTTAACTTGGGCTCTTTCTGTGCCCTGTAGTTCCATCAGAGCTTTTAGTTCTTTCTCTAGAATTGCCAGGGCTCTATGATCATATTAAAAAAGCTTACGGTGAGATTTTCTTGTCATCCTTGTCTCCAGGAGCTGGAGTCTGATGAAAGAGGAGCTGAGTCTCCAACTGAACAGAGCCGTGTATTGCAGCGTGTTTCACGTGTGCCTCAGGACAGCCTTAGATAGGAGATAAGGACACAGTACAGCTGGAGGAGTGTGGACAGTGACGGCAGAACAGGAGCAATCAGACAACAGGTACAAGGACAGAGAGGACGGTCCTGATGGGCACCCAGCGTGTAACCCGAGCGTCAGTGCGGACTCTGCTTAACTGGGGTTTTATGCTTTTTGGGGTGGAGTGGAAATGAAACAAGGCAATTGCACTTTCTATGAAGAAAGTTCGCAATAAGCCCAGGGCTCACTGAGTCCCGAGCTTCCAATGAGCCCAACAAAAGTAGCAAACAGAAGAACTAAGTTCCGTACTCATCAGTGCCAATATGCTCCGTGTGCTGCACAACCCGTTCTCTGTGCACATGAAGGTGAATTTCCTGGCCGAGATGCTTTCTTTGTGCCTTGGGAGTCTTTTCAAAGGAATCACTTCTAAGTAACATCTATTAACTTAAGCTCCTTCCTTGAGGGAAAGGAGGTTGTGGGTGGACAGAGGAGCAGGTCCTGCCCAGCTGAGCTGCGCTGGGTGACGCAGGCACAGCTGGGGCTGCTCGGGTGATGGGGTGACGAGGGGCAGCTGGGCGGGCAGCAGGAGCCCTGCAGCAGGAGCCAGAGGAGTTCAGGAGGGGTTCAGGTAGGGGAGAGGCTTTATTTTAAATTATTTTTTCATGGCAATGGTGTGTTAGAGTTGTGCAAAGAGGTTCTCCTCTCTGAAGGTGTTTTCTGAAATGCGGGGGACCTGCCTGTCCCGGAGCGCGCTGGGCTGGGCGGGGAATCTGCTCGTGGCAGTTCGGCTACAGGCAGATGGAGGGGAGAAAGGTGAGACCACAATTGTGTAACGTTTGCTTTATCCAGAGCAAAGGTTTATTCACTGAAAAGATTCCTACACATCCAGAGTTTCGGTAGCATAGAGTGCCCTCTTTTCTCTTCTTTTTTTTTTTTTTTTTTCTGGTTGCATAAACTAATACAGAAACTGTTGTTAATACTAACAATTTTTAATTAATTTAATAGCAATTCTGGAAGACACTCAGTTGATAGAAAATATAAAAAAAAATTTGTTACTGTACAAAGTTTACATCACATTTGAAAAGAAAACGTGTCCATTTTCACCATGTTACAGACTCCATTTACATTCAGTACTGACGTGTGGCTTTTGTAGCAGCATCGTCCCGCCAGCGTCACCGCGGGCACAGGCGGCTCCTCCGCCCGCCCGCTCCAGCCACCGAAACCACCAGGGACGGGCGAGCGTCCCCCCAACGCCGCCGCGGGGGGTTCGCTTCCGAGAGCAACTTATGGCTGTTCAGCACAAACCCAAGGTCAGGTTGCACTAGAATCCCAAATGTCACCGTTAGGGGCAGGTTTGAAGCCCCTCGTGCCCCAGCCGCGTTCCGCGCGTTCCCTGCCTCAGAGCTGGGAAAACCGGTGATCGCTTGTTGGCTGGTTGTTGGTTTCTAAAATGACTTTGTTTTAATCTGGCTGGCTGTCCGTCTCCTAGCCAGTCATTTGATTAGAAAAAAATAGGGAATATATTGCTTTCCCAGCACGGTTCTTGCACATTTGCGCAGCAAGGAAACGCTGTGCATTTGTGAGTTGGGTGACTGGTTCCACACTGGAAGTTTTGGGCGTCCCGGCTTTCAGGACCCGTGTGTTCGGATGGTGAGGAGCAGCCGGGCGGCTGCTCCAGCTGCAGCTTGTGCAGCTCTGCAGGGCGAGACCCAGGGCGGCCCATGAGGGTCTGGCCGATGGGTTCGGCATGTTTTGGGTGCAAAGAAGCACATTTCTCCCCACTTTAGGCTTGTGTTGTGCTGTTGTTACTTAAACAGTATTTGCTGGGAAAGCAACTTCTGCTGAAAACCGCTGACACAAAATTATCGAGAACAGAGGCAAGTCCTGAAGGACCCGAGTGGTGCGGGTTAAACACAGAGCGTGCGGAGGGGCTTTATTTGCTCTGCAGAGCTGGAGCAGAGGAAGGTCACAACAGCACCGCGGTGCCACGCCAGGCTGCTGCCAAACCCCTTTGGTTCTTGTGCCTGAGACACATTGAAGAAGTCACCGGGTGCAAACGCTCGTAAGAGAACAGAACGGAGCGCACACAGGGCGCAGGCTGCTCCGCAGAGCCGCCCTCCAGCGCCAGCCCGCGCCCGAGCGCCCGGCCTGCGGGACGAGCCCAGAGCCCCCGGCACACCCGCGACGCTGGAACATCCTGCTGCTGCAGAAATGAAACCGGGTGGCTTCCAGAGAGCCCTAATGAACTATCTCAGCAATATGAAGTGTGTCTGTGTCGGTTTTTCCCTTGTCTTGCTCCTCCTTGCAGCTCTGGAAATGTCTTTTCTTCTACAAGTGAGATGGTGATTGGGGCAGGAAGAGTCAAAGCTGGTTGGTCACTGTTTTATTTCCAGAAATGCTGCTTGATTAAGGGACTAGAACTTGTGCCTGAAACTTCAGGAGAAGACTCAGGCCCCATGTGCAGCACTGTATTAAGTCATGGTTTTATTTTTATAAAGGGCTGCATGCCTTAAGCTTCCTGCAGGATTGTATGAGAACAAGTGGCTTTCATTGCGAGTTCGGCGTAGAATAGTGCTCGAGTCTTTAACAGACACAGCTCCGTGGGCAGAAACTCTCCTGGCAGTAGATTTGTACTCAGAGCTTGGAGCAACCTGCCAGAACAAACCCCAGAGCTTGGTTTGGGCAAATCACGATGCAATAGATGGATTTTTACCTCAATGAAAAGACAATTTGATCTGGAGCTCCAGCCCTGGTACCAGAGGCATCGGCCGCTCTGAAACCAGCCCGTTCCCCTTCTCGGGCGAGCAGTGCCGTACAGCGGGCGCGGGGAGCTCCTGCTCACCACACAGGAACTAGGATAGTTCTTTTCTCAGTGCTATTGGAGAATGGCTGTAGTTCAACTTGATTCACTGTTTATTATGCTTAAAAAAATATAGTTCACACAGAAGTATCATGTAAACATCGTTTAAAGAGCCGCTGGTGCCCGGCTGCGCTGGCTGCGCTGCGCCCGCTCCGAGCCGGAGGCGTCCCCGCGACGTGCACCGAGCAGACCCCTCAGCACCAGAGCTCACCCGGGCTAGAGCTTTGGGTTGCTCGGTTCCAGGATTCCCAAGCCAAACCTTTCAAAACGCAGGACAACTTTGCTACTGTTAATGCTGAAAAGAGTGGGGAGGGAGAGGAGAAGGGAGGGAAAAGAGTTACTTAGTTTTTCTCACAAAGCTACAGTCCTATAAAAGGAACTAAATTGGGTTGGATTCTGATCTCATACAACTTCAGATCACCCAGAAAAGAGGCTTAAGTAATTCAGCAGCAAACACTTGAGCTTATCTATGGTAACCTCATCAATAGAAACATACAGCGCAAATCTGATTTGCCTCAAGTTGGAGAAACAAGAGGTTTTCGTAGGTCCTACGGTGGGCAGAGGCCCAGCGCTTGATTTCAACAGGCACTTGGTTTCCTTGAAGTCAAAGGGAAGGAAAAAATGACTTACAGGATTTTCTTCATAAGCCAAAGGGGCGTTTTGACAAGGTAGGTCAATTGATTAAAAAACAGCCCCCCAAGAAAACCAAACCCATTTGCTCCTCGTTATAGACTGTAGCAAGTGCGTAAAGATGTTTTTTCCTTCACCCTAAAGCTGTTAACAGTTTGAAACTTTTCACCCCAAAACGCTGTCCCACCCATGCGGGGCAGCCTGGGAACGTGAGCACGAACGTGGGGTCCGTCCCCACCGCAGGCAGCACAGCCTCCCTGGTCCTGGCTCTGGGTTCCGCTCCGTCCCTTTCCTCTCCCCTCCAAAACAAGATCGGTTTCAAAATCATGAACTGCTAAAGAATGAAAAAAGACCTTTTCTAAAAAGGCACATTTGCTGTGGTACCTACAGGTGCGGAAAGCCCCTAGTGTTAAGTCAGACATGGTGCTAAGTAGGAGACGTAAAGAGAGGCAAATAACGACACTGAAAGCAGGAGATGTGCCAGGGAGGAGCAGCTCGCGCTCCTCCTCTCTCCCCGGCGCTGTCGCCGGGCCCGGCTGGCGGTTCCGGCCCCGCGGTGGCGCAGGCCGGGCGGGGGCGCAGGCCGGGCGGTGGCGCAGGGCCGGGCGGGGGCGCAGGGCCGGGCGGGGGCGCAGGCCGGGCGGTGGCGCAGGCCGGGCGGTGGGGCAGGCCGGGCGGTGGGGCAGGCCGGGCGGGGGCGCAGGCCGGGCGGGGGCGCAGGGCCGGGCGGGGGCGCAGGGCCGGGCGGGGGCGCAGGCCGGGCGGTGGCGCAGGCCGGGCGGTGGGGCAGGCCGGGCGGTGGCGCAGGCCGGGCGGTGGGGCAGGCCGGGCGGTGGGGCAGGCCGGGCGGGGGCGCAGGCCGGGCGGTGGGGCAGGGCCGGGCGGTGGCGCAGGCCGGGCGGTGGCGCAGGCCGGGCGGTGGGGCAGGGCCGGGCGGTGGCGCAGGCCGGGCGGGGGCGCAGGCCGGGCGGTGGCGCAGGGCCGGGCGGTGGGGCAGGCCGGGCGGTGGCGCAGGCCGGGCGGTGGGGCAGGCCGGGCGGTGGGGCAGGCCGGGCGGTGGGGCAGGGCCGGGCGGTGGCGCAGGCCGGGCGGTGGGGCAGGCCGGGCGGTGGGGCAGGGCCGGGCGGTGGGGCAGGGCCGGGCAGCGGCGCCCGCAGAGCTGGGACCGTCCTCGTCCCGGCAGCCACAACGGCCGGGCCGGCGCTGGCGGTGCCGGCACAACCAGGGGCGGCAGCCCCGGGCCTGCGGGGCTCAGCAGAGCCCGGACACCGCAGGACACCCAGCGCCCGTTAGTCCGAGCGCCCAGGAGCCTGGAGGGGCTGCAGCCTCGGAGGTGACCGGGGTGCAAGGCGGGTGGCCGTGGTGTTAGACAGGGACTTCTTGCAGACAGGAGTTGTTATTCAAGCTAACAGCCCACACCAAGCGGAAAAAGGCAGAAAATGAGATCTCGGGTAAAGTGTTGATTATGTCCGTGGGTTAATTTCGTGGTTTGTTTTTGCTTTTTAAAATAGAAGGTGATTGTCCAAGTTGCCGGTTAGGATACAACACATGGAAGCATGCAAGGTGGAGCCCGTTATTGCACCAGTAGCTACAACCTACAAAGAAATATGAGAGGGAAGGGAAAAAGACACCGTGAGAGTTAGTTTTCAGTTATTTAAAGCAAGCCCTTGAGAACTACGTATTACAAAGCTGACACTAGAATAAAGCGCGGGGTTAGTGCGAGGTCTCTCAGCGGTGTGACCGGGGGTCTGGAGCTGAGCGGGTCTGGCTGCGGAGCCGCCAGCGCCCGAGCGCAGCACCGGGCAGGGACGAACAACCCAGCTGCCTGCGCTTCCTGTTCCACCAGCACCAATTCAGCTGTCAATGCCGATCGTTAATACTGACATTAAAGTACTTCTCCCCTGTTCAATCCTTTGAGCAGAGAAAAAGTACCAATGCGTACGCAAATTGACAGGAGCCACTTGTGGGGGCGAAGGGGATGTCAGTCCGTCTATCCAGGGACAAATAATTAGGGCAGCACCGACACATCGTTCTGCAGGTCCACAAGCTGTTCAAGAATAGCTCCCTATGGAAACACTAATCCAAAATAATCACTTGGCAGATCGCTCTGAAATGGAGCATTCTCAGAACCGGCTGCCCAGATGGGAAGCGGAACTCGCAGTTCCGTCTAGGCCACCGCGGTGTGACCGTCTGCACGGGGACGCGCAGAGCCGGCTGCTGAAGGAACTGCCCAAGGAGGGAGTGGATATGTTATAAAGTAGGAAGTTAATGGGCTGAAGCATGCAGGTTTAATTGTATAATCTCCTGGTGACTGGGAAAGCAGAGCAGCACGCGGGTCCTGCCCCGTCAGAGGTTGGGCAGCCCCCAGGAGGGCAAAACAAAGCACAGAAACGATCAATTAGCGAATTCCGAGTGGCACAAATGTTCTTAACAGCAGCAAATACTCACTCAGCAGACTTCCAGAAATGCCCTGGGTGGGAGAGCCGCCGGTTCAGTTTTGGCAGTTTCTCAAGCATGTCCATGAGGACGGTGAAGCTGGGTCTGTCACTGCGCTCGAACGACCAGCACGCTGACAGAATTTCCTGCGAGGGAAACCGCATTCAGCTCTCAGCTCAGCTGTGCACACCAAGCAAGCGACCGAGCTCCGCGACCCGCGCAAGCCCAGCCGGAGCTCCACGGAGCGTCCGACGTCCCCGCAGTCACGCGCTGTCCCGCAGGCCCGGGACGGCCGTTCCTACGCAAGCGCTGTGTGCAGAGGCTCAGTGTCTGACCCGGGGTACTCTGCTCTCTCTCCAGACATTTAGGGTTATAATCGGAGTAAAAGAAATCTCCTGTTTACACAGCTCCCTCTTTTCCTGATCAACAGCTCTACAGAAGGATTCCTGCAGCTGGGTACTTACATTGACTTCTTTCCCCAAGCTGACGGTCGCAAGCACTTGTTTCACGCCCTCGCCGCTGCCGATCTGCCAGATGAGCGCCTCCGCGGGCTGGCTCTTGAAGGGCCATTCTCTTGCTTGCAGCTCATACCACACAGTCCTGCAACAACAGGCAGGTCGAGCCTCTGCCCGCTCTCCAGAGAGACAGAGCCCCTGACGCTCTGCCGACCCCGCTGGGCTCGGGGCTTGCGCGGCACGTCCCCCCCGCCCCGACGCCTCCCGCCCCGACTTCTGCGGCAGGTGAGAAAAACCCGTCCCGGCTGGAATCCCGAGCCTGGAGAACCAGCGAGCGCGGGGCTCGGGTCTGGAACCTCCTCCCTGGGCAAGCGCGCTCCTCTTACCCAAAGGCATAAATATCCGCAGCTTTGGAGAACGGCAGCTTGTCCTCGTCCTTCCCCGGCGCCATCTCACGGACAATCTCCGGGGCCAGGTAGCACAGCCAGTCGTGGGGCAGCTTCAGTTCATTCTCCCTCCTGGGTTCAGAAGAAAGAGGTGCTGAAGCGCTGCTGCTTCACCCGGGGGCAGCGCGGGCCGATCGGTGCTCAGCCTGCTGCCGCCACTTCATTTACTCTAACGCTTTTGCTGACATTTCCTTTCTCATTTTCTTGCCATACTAAAAAATACACGTGTTAGCCCGACCCTCCAGCTCACTCTTGGGCTTAAAGTTTTGTTAGTTCCAAGTCTTACTCCACACAGAACTTCCTAGCAATGTGCTACCAAAACTGTAGAAAGAACTCTGCTTAAAAAAAAAGGGAAAAAAAAGAAAAAGTGCATATTCCAAAAATGTGTTTGTACTAAAGCAACCGACACCGCTCACTGGTACCGGGTAATGCAGCAAAATGTCTCCCTGTTTGATTATTATTTATCGTTCTAGAAGTGGACCAAACACTGAAGGCTCCGCTTACCTTCCTTCCTGAACCACACCCGAAATTCCAAATAATCCAAAGTCCGTGATCACAACCTTCCCATTGTCATAGAAAACATTCTTGGCTTTCAGATCCTTATGCACGATCCCCTTGGCGTGAAGGTAGCCCATGCCCTGGAAACAGACGCAGAGCTGGGAACGGTTGGTTGTTGTTCCCACACCCCTAACTCCGGGCGGGCTTTGCTCTCCAAGACCCATTTCATCCCGCTACACAGATAATTAACTGCACGTGAGGACACAGCGCGGGCTCCGGGCTGCCCAGCACGCCATGTCTCGTTAACACCACGCACCTTAATGATCTCCTGCGCTATCTGCCTGGTTTTGTTAATATCCAGGGATATCTTGGGGTCCCGTACAAATGAGTGGAGCGTCCTTCCTTTGCAGAAGCTACAGGAAAGAAGAACAACAACCCTTAAAAGGTCTTTAAAATACAGCAGGAAAATCAAAACGTGGCACTGGCTGCTCAGCTGGTTTATCACGCTGATGGCCTCATCCTGCTTCCACCGCTGGGAAACGCCCTTTGGAAGCAGCGCCGGGACCCGCCGTGTTCGGTTCGTTCGGTTCCCCAGCCTGAGCCCCGGCCGCGGCTGCTCGTGCTCACCGCTGCAGGGAACCGCACACTTCTCTTTATTGCCACTTGGCTGAATTGGAACTATCTGGTGGTAGATGACACAGGAACAGCCCGTTCCTATTTTTTTTTTCTCCTGCTTTTTGAATTTTATTATTTAAGAATTCAAAAATAAAAAGAAAACTGCCAAAAAATATATGTTCCCTAAAAGGAGCCAGCCCTAGAATCCCAAACTCTGGTAACACAGACTGCAGTCATGTCTGCCACCTCCTGACTACACTGAGAGGTTTCTTTTTAGATATTAGAACTAAATATGATCTCAATGTTATATTATATATACACTTTAAAAAATCCCAAGACGCTCTGCCCGTACCTGGTGATGATGGCCAGGTGAGGCGGGTTCATGCACGCCCCCATGAAAAGGACGACGTTCTCGTGCCGGGTCTGCCTGTAGTTCATCACCTCCTTTTTGAAGAGCTTGAGGTGGTCCTGGTTGTTGCCGTCGATCTCCAGCAGCCGGATGGCCACCTCCCCGTGCCAGCGGCCCTTGTACACCTTCCCCCAGCGGCCCTGCCCGATGGGCTCCCCCAGCTCCACCTGCTCGAAGGGGATGTCCCACTCCTGCAGGTACACGCTGGTCTGGCTGGGTTTGCGGTAAATCATCCCTTGCAAGTGTGGCCGCCTGTTCGGCAAATCTTCCACCTCATCCTCATCATCCTCAGGTTCTGATTTATTAGCCTCTGGTTCTTCCGCCTGTTCACAGACAGAGAAGGGAAGATGAGCCGGGTGCCCCAGGAGCCGGCAGCCGCGGCTGCGCTGGCGAGCGCCAGGGCTCGCTGTGCACTCTGCCTGAGCTCCTGGACCGTGAAACGACTGTGCCGACCGAGCAAACCAGAAACGGGAACAGTGTCATCTCAGCCTGATCAGAAACGGTTAAGTGCTCTCACAAGTACCTCATTGTTTCAGCCTAGTTCCAGAAAGCACGAGTTTTGAGTGAGATTTTTGCAGTGCAGAGCTCAGTGGAGCCCAGGCGAGGCACAGTCGTCTCCGCCCAGAGCTACAGGGCCACGACTTTTTATTGCACTTTCAACACAACATTTCTGACTGTACAGAACGGCAAAGCAGAAAACCCACCTCTGCTTCACAGTCAACTCCATCCGTGTCCGGCTGCTGATCGGCACTAACGAGAGAAGAGAGGATCACCATGAAAATAACGTTTGCATATCCACGTGTGCCGTTAGCAGAGTGTAAGGAACCAACAGAGAACAGATCCTGATATCATTAGAGTAGATCAGAGAAAAACACGACTGCTCCACCTAACAGACAAGGGCTTTCTAATCTTTGGCAACCGAGGGACGAAGGCGTTGAGTGATCTTCAGCTATGACGTATTCGGCATTGATCTGGGGAGCGGTGGCATTATTGCAATGACGCTCCTGTTCCCACCCCGAAGCACCTGCGGCGAGGAGCCGCGGCGAGAGCTGGCGCCACGGCCCGCCGCGCGCCCCGCCGCTCGGACCCCTGCGGAGGGGTCTGCGGCAGCTCTTTTCACCGCAGAGCTCCGTAACTTGTTTCATCTGTCCTTTCTGATCTGGGGAACGCACACATCACTGTAACTTGGTATCAACGGTGTTGACTTCTTCCTGTCCCATTTAAAGTACCCCACGCAGCTTCATCAGACGGGGACGACCGTATCGCCCCCGCCGACCGAGCCGATCGCAGGAGCTCTCGGGCCGTGGTGCTTTCGCACTGACCGCAAGGTTATCGGGTAAACACTGTGCAAATAAACCAATTTAAAGCTGTACTTACTTAGTGTCTGCAGCTGGTTCCGGAGGATGTGCTGTTTGTGCAGGACTGGGAATTTCTAGGAAAGCAGAAACATTTATGATACACGTTTTATTCTTCAATCTCTTACAGAGTGTAAGCCTGAAGACTGCAATAGTGATTATTTGCTTCTTACTCTGGAATTATAAAGTAAACTCAGCCACAGACCAGATGATCTTATACTTCTGTTCGTTTAAAACTATGCTCATCGTTCCTCATCCTCAGTGTGCGGCCCCAGCCCAGCCCGTCCACCTGTTCCTCTGCCACGACTTCCAAGGTCAGTCCTTGTCACCGAACTGCTCACGTGCCTTCAGGTTGCCTTGGACAACCCGAAACACTTAAATCCTCACAGAACCGGGAAGTCTAAATTAGTCTGCACTGCAGGTCATGTATTCCCGCTACACCCAGCCTGTCCAGTGTCACCGGTGCGCAGGACATGCAGCCTGGGTTGCAAATCCTTCCACAATTCAGAGTAAACGCTCTGTCCCTGGCAGCCCAGCGCAGCCGCGCTCACCCTGCGCAGCTGCTGACCATTCAGTGTTTCACCTTGGGAGCTCAATCCTGGCACTACCTCATCTTAGGGAGAGGCCTGAATTACGTACTGAGGCAAGAGAAAGTTTTAATTGGTTTAGGTTCTTTTTTTTAAGCAGAATTATTGTTCTTGGGCAGCATGCAGAAGTTCACAAACAAGTTACTTTTGGGCAGCAGCAGCCGGTTAGTAGATTTAAAACAATCACTCACCTGGGAAGATAAATTGTTGTCTATGCTGAATGTAGTAGGCAGCTTTTTGGTTTAAAAAAAGGACAGCAAAAAAATAACCAGGAGAAAGAACAAAGAAACAGAGAACAAAAACAGGTTAGAGGACGGTCAGGAAGTGCCCTGTGTGCATTCAATGAATTAGTCCCAACGCGCCGCTGGGAAACAGATTAGTAGATTATGAGCCTGGTGCGGGCGGGTTCCAGCGCATGCACTGGGGAAGCCTGCGGCAGCTGACACTGATCGGCCGGCAGCGCCGGAACCGCATGTCCGATCAACCAATGGTCCCGGGAACCACACGTCTGATCAACCAACGGTCCAGGAACCGCACGTCTGACCAACCAACGGTCCAGGAACCGCACGTCTGACCAACCCACAGTCCAGGAACCGCACGTCTGACCAACCAACGGTCCAGGAACCGCACGTCTGACCAACCCACGGTCCAGGAACCGCACGTCTGACCAACCAACGGTCCCGGGAACCGCACGTCTGATCAACCGACAGTCCCGGAACCGCACGTCTGATCTGCCAACTTCAGTAAAGCTGCACATTTGGGTCCTTAATCCGTGCAGTACGGAGGGTACGTTCTTCTCCACCACATGTGTATGTCAGGGGTTTAAAAATGGGTGTTGTTTGCTGGTTGTCTTCTGGGAAGGACTGGTGAAGTCACTCAGCCCAGATCTGTTTCCAGGCTTTGCTCTGGCAATCACCTTACTCATGATGTAAAGGCACCGGTGACCCAGCACCGCAGGCGGCGCACATTGCACACAGGGGAAAAGGGACGAAACACATGATTTTTGTTTTTTGTCCTTTTTGGAAAAGGAGAAAATATAAAGATCAAAAGACTTAGGAAAGGGGCCAGCACCCCTCAACGTCTCCTGCAAAGGTGTCTTGTCGATACCACTTACAGATGTTAAGAACAGACCCTTTTCTTTGATTGGGTAACAAGATTTGCCTTCACACTTTGATTGAAACCTGCAACTACCTACAAAGTCTTTGTCACCCTCGCTGGCACAGAGGCCTTGCTGAGCTGGGTCTGGCAAAGCTGCCCTTACCTGGGAAGTTAAACCGCCCGTCCCGCGGGCCCATAGGAGACGGGTTTGGCGGGGGAGTTGCGCTGGGAGGGTTGGAAGACTGGAAAGGTGCTGGAGAAGACGGCGTAGAGGAGGTGGTGGAAGAAGGATTGCTGCTGGAGTCCAGGTGATTTATTGCTGGCGGATGCTCCTGCAGAGCAAGGAAAGTCACTTGTGAAAAACTAAGAAACAGGAGGAATTCCCGCGGATGCCTCCGGAGCAGCAGAGGGAGGAAAGCCGTCCCCAGCCGGCAGCGCAGTGCCGGAGAGCAGCCGGCAGCGCAGTGCCAGAGAGTAGCCGGCAGCGCAGTGCTGTCCCCAGCCAGCAGTGCCGGAGAGCAGCCCGCAGCGCAGTGCCGTCCCCAGCCAGCAGTGCCGGAGAGCAGCCGGCAGCGCAGTGCTGGAGAGCAGCCGGCAGCACAGTGCCAGAGAGCAGCCGACAGCGCAGTGCCAGAGAGCAGCCGGCAGGGCAGTGCTGTCCCAGCCGACAGCGCAGTGCCGGAGAGCAGCCGGCAGCGCAGTGCTGTCCCAGCCGGCAGCGCAGTGCCGGAGAGCAGCCGGCAGCGCAGTGCTGTCCCAGCCGGCAGCGCAGTGCCGGAGAGCAGCCGGCAGCGCAGTGCTGTCCCAGCCGGCAGCGCAGTGCCGGAGAGCAGCCGGCAGCGCAGTGCTGTCCCAGCCGGCAGCGCAGTGCCGGAGAGCAGCCGGCAGCGCAGTGCTGTCCCAGCCGGCAGCGCAGTGCCGGAGAGCAGCCGGCAGCGCAGTGCTGTCCCAGCCGGCAGCGCAGTGCCGGAGAGCAGCCGGCAGCGCAGTGCTGTCCCAGCCGGCAGCGCAGTGCCGGAGAGCAGCCGGCTGGGCTGGGCATGACCAGCAAGCAGAAAGTGGCCCCAGCGAGGGGCGGTGCCAGCGCCAGGCGCCGCCTGCCCCGGTGCAGGATGCTGCCGCCGGCTCCGCTCAGCACACGCAGACTCCAGCCACACGTACCTTTTTAGTTAGTGCTTTGGGAAGGGTTCCAAACTGGGGTTCTGTTGGTCTGTCCACTGGGTTATTGATATCAGAAGGGACAGACTCTGTTCTTCTTATTTTTGCTACTGAAAAAACAGGTTGAAGGGAGAAAAAAGCTTTAATCAGACTTTTTGTTCTTGTGATACCATCAATTACATTGAAATACCAAGGATTTGTAGAAAATCACTTACTGGGAAGGAAGGATATTCTACAAGCAGGTGCCTCTTTAGTACACTTGTTGTGACATTTTAATCTGAAAGAGAAATATTACATGTTAAATAGCAACTTGTTCTTTCCCAAAAAGAGGAAGCCTACCCTTAATTTGTAATTCTTATGCTAATGTCAGAGGGAGTTCTGAACACTCGGGCCCCAGAGCAGCAGCATTCATCTGAAGAATCCTATGATGTGTGTCATTAGGCTAATGAAAGCCATATACATATCTTAGCATCTGATTTATTTTTCGTGTCGTTACCTTCACTGACTGCAGCGACAGTGCAGCGCTAACATCCCAGCGCTCTGGACTAACCAGCCATGCGGAGAAGGAGAAGCTAAAAGCCGCGCTGCTGTTCGGGGTCCAGCTCCCGCTACGAGAGTCGCCCACGAGCAGCTGGGAAGCCTGTGGTGGGAACTCAATGTGGTTCATCCACGTGCTGGCGTTACAGGTACGAGCTGTGCCCACACACCCTCTGCCGCCCCAGAAGCCGCTGGAGAAACGACGCCGCCGCTGCGAGCGCATGGCAGCGGGAGACGGATTATGGCAAACGTTATGAATCACACCCAAGTTCTTCTGAGAGAGACCATCGCTGTGTGCTCACCTGCAGTACTTACACTTCACCCCGAACATCATGCTTTTCTGGCAGACTTGGCAAATCTGGGATAACCAAGACTTGGTAGAGAACCTGAGCAGAGACAGGAGGGGAAAGACGTGAACTGGTGTCTGAAGGAGGTGGATCTGGAGCCCGTCCCGGAGCCGTCGGGGCTGCCCCGCGCATCCCGCTCACCTGTGGGTGACGGCCAGGCCAAAGTCTCTTCGTACCATCTGGGGGGATCCCTGGGAGAGCTCTGGTGAGAACAAAGGGAGCGTTAGGGGAGCGTCCCTCCCCGGCGCCGTACAGTGCAGACAGAGCCAAAGCCATCGCCGCCACACAGCACCGGTGGCCGTGACACTGCTGGCGGCACAGCCGGGACGGCTTTGCCTTCTGCTGGGACGCTGCCACATCCTGCTCGCTTATTTGTGTTCATATGGAAACGTCTATTTATCAGTGCAAGATGAGAGGTGGTGGCAGGCTCATAATTCTCCCATCTTCCTGCCAAATCACTACGTTTTTTATTTAGGGATTACAGAAGTCCATCTGATTAGGTCTAGGCCGTTCTTAAAGTGGAAAGTCAGACTTTACTCCCAATTGGTTTACCACAAATACCGTCACCCAGCTTTCATGCAGCGTCACTAGACTTCAGAACACGCTTTTACACTGAAAATTACTATCTCCGTTTTATAGACAGGGCCAGTGTGACCCAGCAGAATAAAAAGATTAATGGGAAATGGCTGAACCAGCCGCTACGGAGACTCAGATTTCAAACCCCGGTCCAAATACTCTCAAATACCGAGAATTTGGCATATTTCCTGCATTCAGTCTACAGCCACACTGCAGACCCGGGGGCACGGCCCAGCCGGGCTGTCACCGCGCACAAGAGCCCGGCTCTTCCTTGGCCCTAGAGGGCACCAGACGCTTGTCTATCGCTATCCCAGGAGCCTTTAAAGGCGCTGTGGTCTCCGAGTCCTGGACTAGGCTGGGATGACTCGTTGCTTTTCCCAGGAACATTTGCTGTGCCAAACGCTCAGTCATCTGAGCTGAGCAGAACGCGACTGTCCGGACGCTCTCAGCATCAGTCACGAGGCCAGACCCTTCCTGACCAGCACTGACGAGTGTAACGAGGTTTGGAACTGAACGAGACTCACCAGAGCCCACAGTGCAGGCTTCAGAACAGACAGTGTGACCATCTGCACAGAAACACCAACATTCTTCTACTCTGGTTAAATTTATCCTAATACCATTTTATTTTTTGCATAACTTCTATTGCTCTCCACAGAGAAATGCTCAGATTTCTGCCTGCATTTCATTTTACAATTTTCTTTCTGTACTTTTTCATTCCTGAAAGTCACTCCTGGGATTTTTGTTTTAAGGGGCATTACGTATATGTGTGGTGCTACAATGTCCTTATTGGGACTTTTATACTTTACAAACGGGTGTCAGACAGTTGACAAGGACACGTTCTTCCCTCTGCGCAATGAAGCGAGGACGGCCCTGTAAGAATCTCTTACCGAACCTAGAGAGAAAAAAAACCAAAACGGTGTTTTAGACGTTCGCATTCATGTGGCAGGACAGCTGTAAGAGAAGCGTTTGAAAGCGGCTGCTGCACACATCCTCAGACACAAACAGAACAAGACCCAGCCACTTGAACTGCGAGGAACATCTGAGGACAGAAGAGAATTACAGTATATGGAACTGGCTACGAGATGCTTTAGAAAAACTGGTTGGGGCCCCTTAAGAGCAGCAGCCACCCCGACATCCCCCGCAGGTGCCATTTCAAATAAATCCAAATGCATTTCAAGTAAAGTGCACTATTAAGAACAGGTTTTCTAGTTATCTTAGAATGTCCCACTGATACCGATGCCAGTGAAAGCACGAGGAGGCAACACGCGCCCGCTGTCCGAGTCAGAACCGGGCCCTGCACGCCCCTCGGTACCAGCACAGCCCCTGGCCCGGGAAGGGAAGGGAAGGGTCTTGCTTACTTTACTGGAGGAACTTCGTCTATCCTGTTTCCCAGCTGTGACTCGTGGGACTTGCTCCTGGTGAGGGCCGGGAAGTTGGGGAGCAGCTGGAAAACCTTGCGGCAGGGGGGAGGAGGAGTCCGGGGGGGCTTCAGCTTGTGCCGCCGCTTGGCTTGAGGGGTGGATGGCGGGGTGACGGTGACGCTGTGCGGAGGCCGGGGGGTTAACCTGCCGCTGTGCGCGGGGAGCGCAAAGGGGTCCAGGAGGTTTTCTGCATAGATGGAAGGTCCGTGAGCGGGGGCAGCAGAGTCTGTGGCCGCGGTGCCGCAGCGCGGCTGGGGGCTGCTGCCCCGGGGGGGCGCGGCAGCGGGGGCGCCCGGGGACGCCGAGGGGCAGGGCGGCTCCGCCGCGGTGCTTGAGCTGCTCTCTCGCCGCGCCTCAGCAAGATTCACCAGCACGTCGTCCTTTAACTCCCCTCCTGCTCAACAACAAAAAGAAAGAGAAAAGCCCATGTATATGCGGTACCACATCGTGCCGCTCCAGGCTCTAAGGGGTTTATTCTGCCGGCGTTGCGCCTGGCCAGGGTGTAGCCTTGTTTCTCCTACCCTGACCCCCATCAGCTAAAGTAACCTTAAAAACAAGAACGGCAGTAACCACCCTCCTTTCCTACCTGTAGCTATAGTAGCTCCAAGGCTAAAATCAGGTCCTACGTTCTAAGATGGGCTTAACCTGACACTGGTTACAGGATATGCCCAAAGCAAGTCTCGAGGGGTTTGTGCGGATGGTTCTACCGGGCAGGGAGCAGGGGGCGCCGTACCGGACTCGGTCGCCTTGCGCAGGCAGCTCAGCGCGCCGTTGAGCCGCGAACACTCCTCGTCTCGGGCCCCGCAGCGCTTCAGCGTCTCCTTCACCTTGGACTCGTTCATTTCCAGTAAGGCATCTAAGGTGAGCTCCTCTGGTATTCTCTGCACACAAAGAGGATGATACATGGTTCTGAATGCACAGATATAGATACGGGTGTCACCCGGTGCGCTGTAAATAGCGGCACTGTCTCAGCGCCCGCTCTGACTCATGGTTCACTCGTTTTGGCCTCGTCTGTCCGGGCTGGCGGGGTCGGCACCGGCCCCGCGGGGGCCCAGGCCCGTGCCCCGTGTCGGTGTCACCGGCGCGTTCCACGGGATTGCGGTCGGGTTAGAGCTGATGGAAACACTCTCCTCCCCTCGTGGAAACCTTTCACTTGATATTGTTGAAAAGTTACTAATGAAGGCTTAACTTTTTCATTAAAACAGCAGTCAGAAACAAACCAGCCTAAAACCTGAAAAGATGTCCGATAAAGATGTCTGGCTTTTCAGCAGGGAAATGAAAAGTAAAACAGTGAGAAAAATGACCTATTTTGTTAAACAAAACTAAATATTTTGACAAAGAGATGGTGAGCTCCTCCTCAAGCACCTTCCCCTGTTAGGGAACCAGCCTGAACCACATCACGCTTGGAAAGGTATTTGTGCAGAGCCCCTTGGTGTCTCAATGCAGCGAAGCCCAGGTGCTCAGGTTTGGACCAGGCACAAGAGATCCCAGGGAGTGCAGAGCACGAACTGACCTGGTACCTCCTGACACGGACCCGAGGGGGCTCCTGCTCCTCCCCACTCCAGCGTTCGGTGTAAGTCCGCAGCAGTTGTGGTTAATGAACAAAACCAGGATGTTCAGCCCAGATACCCAGGAATTTCCCTGAAGGTTTTGCCTAAACAAACCTCGGTGCCGCCTGCTCCACAGTGAGCTCACAGATTGCACAATATTTGGCCTCTTTCCTGAGGTTTCAACTCCTGGAATCACACTGTATAAAAGGGTTTCAACTGTTATTTGAAGGGGAAACGCAAAAGTGTGTCTCACTGTTTGGAAACAAAAAGCTTGAAAGCCCCTAGAATAATAAACCCCACTTCCGACTAGAAATGCAATGGGAATGTGGCTGGATGTCCTCAACCATCGCATCTTCCTGCATCCAGACCGTGAGCTCCGGCGCGGTGCTTGGACTGCGGCAGCGGCAGCAACGGCCCCAGCGCGGGGCGGGGGGACACAGCGCCAACCTTTGTAACGTGCATGGAGCAAAGAAAAAGAATCAATTAAGAGAGGGCAGAAGTCTAAGAAACGCATCCTGCACCTTCTGTCACGTGCCCCGAACCGGATGAAACAAACCACAGCTGACTCAAGGACCGGCCAAGAGTTTAAATGATCAGCAAACACAAAGCAGTTCCGCAACAGAGCCAAGTTCAGCGAAGTCTGGGTGAACTGTCTTGTTCTGCTATAATTAATCAGCAGAATAACAAAGCACAGCTCTTCCACTTGACACTGGGGGTTATTTTTCATTTTTGTGCACACCTGCACCACCAAGACGCAGGAGTAAGACCGTCCCAAAAACCTGTTCTTGAATGATTCCACACGGATAAAATGCAGGAGGCACAAAGGCAGTGGAAATGCAGTGTAACATCTGCTCCCCTGGACTCCTAACCTGAGATCACACTCCAAAGGACAAAAACCCCAGGGGTTCAGTTCACCTGAGCCAAACCCGAATGGATGTCACAACCGCCGCGTTCCCGCACGAGGCCGGGCAGGTTCGCCCCCGCCGAGCCCCGGCCCGCGGCGCCGGTGACCACCGCTCCGGCAGCGCCGCCGGCTCCTCCCGCCGCCGCAGCAGCTCACACAGCAGCATCTCTGTTCAGCGGTGTCACAAGGGCGGCTCTGGACCAGGACATCGGCCTCGCGGTGACACAACAGCTCTAAAAGTGACGGTGACTGGGGAACAGCCACAGGGCGAGTGACAGCGCAGGGCGGACACGTCTCCCCAACTGTGTGCCCTGCAACGTGCAAGGGGATGCCTCCCCATGCAGCGCACGGGAAAGCCAACGTCTCCTATGAAAACACTTGGTCCGTGTTTCACTTTTACACAGCCTTGGAGCAAGCGGGATTACTGCCATGTCGTTCTTGAGCTACCCTGACGCATTTCCTGCGCCAGCCCAGCTGACACAGCCCCTGCTTTAGGCAGCAGCACCATTCCAGATCCCAGTATGAGCCACCAAGTCACGTCACCCGGTATCACCTCACCTCCCCATCCTTCGCACCACAGAAATGTAACCAGTAACTTATTAGAGCTATTAACAAGTCAATCAGTAAAGTGGCAGAGACCCAGATCTCCTCGGGAAAGCCAAGCCGGTGCCGCCTCGAGCGGCCGGGCTGCAGCCGGGTTCTCCTCCGTCCGTCCTCCTTCCCAAGGAGGGCAGAGTCAGCGGGTGCCTGCGAGAGTCAGTCCGAAGATGGAGCGTGACAGGACCCGGGGCAGGTGACACCGCGCCCTCCGCAGGAGCCTTGAACCTGCCCTGTCAGTCCTCAGTGGAGGAAGAAAAGGGCTGTTGGGCCTCTGGACTGACAAAACTTGGTCTACACACTGTGTGCTTCCATTTCTGTCAGTAAGGCAGAACTGACTGTGAGCGCACCCCGAATGAGCTCCGGTGGCTGCGCGGTGCAGCCGGCTCGGCCCCGCCGCGGCCCGGCCCGCACCCCGGCTCCCGTACACCCTTCTGCTCCACAGTTTAATTTTAGAAAGGCAGAACAGCAAGTTGTAGGAAAGTATAAGTACAGAAAAGGAGATTACATTTAAACAATCCCAATGACCTTGAGCTGGGAGAGCTCAGACTTTGTGAACCTGCTGCCAGCCCCCATGACACCCGACAAAAGAAATAAGCCTTGGGGGGCGGGGAGGAGGGGAAGTAAGAGGCTTTCTCTAAACAGCCGCTCATGTGCTACACATATGTGGTGGCTTAATATAAAACTGGTCAACCCGATCCCTGCGAGACCGGCCTGGCGTGGTGTGTGTGTGTGTCAGCCCTGCCAGCGCGGCGTGACGGGGGTCACCGGATCACGGCGGCTCCCAGCGGCTGGAGCTCCCAGCTCAGCACCGCCCTGCGCCAGACCCTCTGCACCCGCTGCCTCAGGGGCGCTGTGGCTTCAAAACAATGCAGCTTTTAAAAAGTGCATCTCAAAAAAAATGCAGCCCAAAGGCCCGCACTGGGGCCACGCTAAGGACCACCGCCCTGGGCACAGCTTGCCCTGGCTACAGACGGATACTCACACACAACTCTAATAAGGCCGGATTAAAAAAGGAGCAGGAGAAAGAACCTGCTTTCAATTTTCGGTACCTCAAAACTGCCACCAACAGTCAAAGCCTCACTCACCACACACCGCTCAGCAGAGTGATGCTAAAAAGCCCAAACCAGAAATTTTTCCTCTCTATTACAGATAAGAGGACATTTCCACAAAGCCTTCCTGCTACCAGCCATCTGGACTCTGCACTTCGTGGGACACGTTTAGACAAGAGAAGAGTGAACCAGAGTGCATCCAAGAAGCCATCCAAAGGTTAGTCGCAATTAGTCGGGGTGAAGAGTTCACAACAACGTAAAAAGGTCTTTAATCTTGTCTGGTGTCCAACTTAAACCCCTGAAACATGACAAAAATGCCAGTATCTAGCACAGCGGATGGGTTATTTTTGGTAAAGATTTCCCCCTGCAGATAAGCCTATGGCGCTAATGCTGCTCTCTGCTCCGCCCGGCGGGCACGGCCGCTCTCCCGCAGCCCGGAGCCGCCAGGGCCCCGAACGGCCCCTCGCAGACCAACACGTCCCTCCCAACCGTCCTCCCGTAAAGCTGCAGATGCAAGAAAGCCCATTACATAAGGTGCTTAAATTCCCACTGATAGCTCTAAGCAAAGCGTGTAAGGATGCTCTTAAGAACATCTTGTGCCGGCTAGTTGTTATTTTGCTCTGGTTTTCTGGCATCCAGTGAAGAACGTACTGAAAAATTGTTGTACTGTTAAATTTCTGGAGATTTTATGGTCATCCTGCTGTCCACCGGGACCCTCCCGCTCTGTTCCTGGAGGCGACACAAAAGACGAGGGGGTACGGCTGTGGAAGCCCCCAGGCGTGGGCAGCTCTGCCCCTGCTGCGCCCGGCCCACACCTGAACCCGCACGGTGCACCCGCTCCCCAGCGGGAGCTGCTGCCGGCCGGTCCCGTCCCCGCCGCGCACCCACCTGCTCGGGCTCAGCCCAGCGCCCGCGCCGCACCCCTGCAGCTCTGCACGGGGACAGCGGGACACCGGCCACGCCGCACCCCTGCAGCTCTGCACGGGGACAGCGGGACACTGCCCGCGCCGCACCCCTGCAGCTCTGCACGGGGACAGCGGGACACCGGCCACGCCGCACCCCTGCAGCTCTGCACGGGGACAGCGGGACACCGCCCGCGCCGCACCCCTGCAGCTCTGCACGGGGACAGCGGGACACCGGCCACGCCGCACCCCTGCAGCTCTGCACGGGGACAGCGGGACACCGGCCACGCCGCACCCCTGCAGCTCTGCACGGGGACAGCGGGACACTGCCCGCGCCGCACCCCTGCAGCTCTGCACGGGGACAGTGGGACACCGGCCACGCCGCACCCCTGCAGCTCTGCACGGGGACAGCGGGACACCGGCCACGCCGCACCCCTGCAGCTCTGCACGGGGACAGCGGGACACCGGCCACGCCGCACCTCTGCAGCTCTGCACGGGGACAGCGGGACACCGCCCGCGCCGCACCCCTGCAGCTCTGCACGGGGACAGCGGGACACCGCCCGCGCCGCACCCCTGCAGCTCTGCACGGGGACAGCGGGACACTGCCCGCGCCGCACCCCTGCAGCTCTGCACCGGGACAGCGGGACACCGGCCACGCCGCACCTCTGCAGCTCTGCACGGGGACAGCGGGACACAGGCCACGCCGCGCCCCTGCAGCTCTGCACGGGGACAGCAGGACACCGCGCAGACTGTCCCTGCCGAGGGCACCAGCCCCTCCTGCGCCGCTCCCCGTCGCCCAGCACTGCCCGCGCTCCACTGCCCACTACCACAGCTCTTGGGCATAAATGCTAAATGGGGAACGAGACAAGTTTCACAAGCAGACAGGAGGTATTAAAATATACATATATACACACATCAGGAGTCAGATACCTTCCTCAAATGGAAGGGGTGTAAAGCAGACCAAGCACAGGCCTGCGGCAGCTGCTCCACGGCGCGTGGTGGCCAAGCTCGGCCACCGCGGCCGCGCCGCGCAGGGCGGTGGGCTCTAAAAACAGCCTCCGGGCGTGATTGACTGGAACCCCTGCTGCACGGGGAGCCGCGCTGGCTCTGACACGTTCCAGGGGATGATGACTGTGTTCTTAAGTTACTTTTTAAGATGGTGACAAGTTATATGTGGGAACAAATACAATAATTATGTTTCTGGGAAGAACAACAGTGAAGGCAAAGAGGAATTTTTCCTGTGCTAAAGAAGATAAGCCAATAGAGATTTTTAACCCATTTTTTCTGGTAGGCAACCCTCAAGCCCAGAACCCAGTAAGTACCAAGAGCCCTCTCCCGTCAGCCCAGGACGGTGCTCTGTCCACAGCGCCTTCCCCTCCTCCTCCCCCAGCTCCTGACCAGCTCTCCAGGGGGCAGGACAATCCACCCCAGACCCCTGCAGGGCTGATGGACGTCCTGTGTCTATGGTTCCTTGTCCTACCTCTTGTAGTTCTTAGTTCAGGTATCTCTTTCCCTAGTTTCAGCCCACAATACTTAACCATTTATGCATCATTTACGGTATTAAACTCCACATACACAGTGCTAATCGATCTCTAGGATTCCGTGCCAGCAACAAGGGCTCCAGCATTTCCTAGAAAAACACTTCTAAAGAAAGTTACAGAACAACGCCAGCCCAGCTCCAGAGCAGAGCCGCTCCGCACCAGCCACCTTTGCTGTGATAAAAATCTGTCTGGCAGCTGATTAGAGGAACAATAACAAAGAAACAGAAATAGCACCACTTGGGGTGGGGGTTCAAAGCTTCCTCACCCCTCCGAACTGCGTGTTCGCGGAGAGCAAACAGGATCCCGAAGGCGCTCGTGCTCAGCACCTACCTCCAGCTCTGCCAGCCCCGCGCACCACGGCCCCCGCGCGCCGCGCAGCACCGGCTGGCTCCCGTCCGCCTCCGCCGGAGCTCTCCCTGCCCGGCGCCACAAACACTGCATTGCTGTTACTGTAATCTCTCCCAGAACTAAAGGATTTTACAAGCAGTCATTATTCTTGTTTTAAATATAGGTTTTCAAAGAAAGAAAGGATCCTGACAAGACAGCAATTGTAACAGCAAGAGCTTTCAAGCTTCACAATGTCTAGAGCAAGTCACTGAGCAAAAATAGTGTTCGCTCTGGACTAGAGGAGTCAGCAGATATTCTAAATTAGAGCCGGTGCTCTATTTCTGACGGGAGCCCGGAGCTGCTGTCCCTCCCCGCGTGGCAGCTTTATTTGGGAGAGGACTGGGGAGAGAGGGGAGGGGAAGAGAGAGAGAAAAAGAGCATTGTTCCGCTAACCCAGCTAACGAACTGCTCGCAATTAGGCTGTTTTTCAAAGGTGTTATGTCACAGATTAGCAGAGTCCTGATGCTCCCTCCAGCAGCACTGGAAATGCCCCGGGATCATAGACCCGCTGCCCCCAATGCTCCCCAGCTCCCCGCACCTTCTCCAACCAGCCTCCGACCCCCAGAAGAGCGGCCGGTGCCCGGCGTGAACACACATCGCAACACTGCAGGGCTGCTGCTTCTGTGTAGCATGTTTTGGACGCATTGAGAAGGAACTCCAGTATGGCTGATTCAGGTTTACAGTGAGCTAACAGTGTCCTGGAGATGGAAAGTCACTCCCCAGTGCATGTTGTCTGACAGCCATGGAACCAGATGGGACTCGCGCGTCCCTGCTGCCACTGTCTGACCCACTCAGCCATCCCTGCCGAGGCTCCCAAACCGCCCCTCATGTCACAGGCAGCGTGCACTACGGGAAAACATTCTGTATTTCCTAATAACTAACCTATCAAAGCTCCTTCTGTCAGAGAGCTCCATTCTGCAAGCGCACAGCTGCACCGCGGTTTGCGTGCTGTATAGAATCCGAGCAGCAGCAGGAACGAGCCCATGATACCTGTAACAGTTCTGACAGACAGCGCGTCCCCTGCACTGTGCTGGGGTCTGTGCCACGAGCACCAACAGGGGCTGCATTGCTATTTGCTAAGCAGTGAAATAACAGCACACACACACACAAATACCACTGCAAGAGCAGAGCAGCAGGTTTATTAGCCCAGCTATTTCCATTTCCCCACATTACAGCCTGTTCCAACGTGCCTACTCAAAAACAATTTGAATGACCCTATCCTGTGCAGCTACTCTAAATGCTGCAGAAGCTGCCCGCAGCTGCGTGAATAGGAGCGGAACTTCTAAAAAACATCCATACACTCAGAATCACAGAGGAATTTACATGCTTTGTACACCTCATATTTCTGTCCCAGAGAACAGAGGGAATATAGTTCATTACACTGGTCACTGACTGGGAGAGGGCAGCAAGAGAGCGTGAATGAAATGATCAGCTGTCGGAATATGTTCTTACTGCCTCAGACCAAACCCGAGCTCGCCCGCCCTTGTGGTGACACCAGCCGGGTCAGCGCCCGCTCGCTGCTCCTGCGCCCGCTCGCTGCTCCTGCGCCCGCTCGCTGCTCTGCGCCCGCTCGCTGCTCTGCGCCCGCTCGCTGCTCTGCGCCCGCTGGACGTGAGCGCCCTGCGCCGCCTCCCTTCCCCCGCGCCGCACACAGGATTTGAAAAGAGCCACAAAGACATTCCTCTAGGCTCAGGCAACTCCAGTAACCTTAGAAACCAACAATAGTTGTGAGCCCGGCAGTTTGGCCACAGCAACCACTTTTCTGTTCTCCTGTCCCTGCTGCACCTTCAGCTGCGCCACCCAAAGCCTGCGGGGCTGACGGCAGCATCCAGCATCGTGTTCACCATAAACAGCAGTCAATAAAAGGAACAACTTTTGGTCGTCAACCCATTCAGCCCAGTCTGCTCAGCTGCATCAGGACCAAGCTGGTGTTACTTCCAGGAAAATCTGCTGAATTTTTTAACCGGGTGGATTCCTGCTGAAGTTAAAGAAACTTGTTGCTTGTGTAAGGATCAAAGGACCCTGTGTGAGAACTCTGTGATCACCCTGCAGGGCCAAAACGGGGAAAAAGAATGGAAAAAGCCTTTTCTGCTTTGTTTAGCCACCAGTGGGCTGAGCTCCACTCGTGCTGCCGTTAACGTCACCCTGAACGGAGCCGTCTCCATCCAGAGAGCACAGGGAAGCCGCACACGGTCCAGAGCAAGGGAACAACGTCCCGCCAGTGCCCGGCGCTCCCTGCGGCCACCTGAACGTGGCTGGGACTTCAGACCCCCTTCCAAAAAAACCAACCAACCAAAAATAACCCCAACCAACCCAAAAAATTGTCAGAGAGAAGAGCGGGGGGCCATGGCTCATCTGGTCTGTTTTATTCCAGCACAAGCGTCAGCTCATTCTGTGCAGTAACAAGGCTTGCAGCGATCTGCGTGTAAAGAATTCAACTGTAAGGATCAGAAGGAGCCGTGGTCTGCAAGCGTGAACAGCTGACGCCGACCCCCACAGCAGTTATCCCCTCCACTCTTTGACACCGATGCCATGCGCTTTGGGATCAGTTCGAACCAGAGACGCTGCCCGAGGGGGAGGGAGCGGGGTGTATAAAATGAACAAATCTCCCTTGTTTCTGAGCGCAGACCCCCGCCCAGCCGAAATCCAGACCCAAGCCCACCTGCGCGCCCCGGGTGCAGCCTGCTGGGCCGTGCGGTCTGCGTGCGGCTCCGCGGCCGCGACTCTGGGACGAACCCCTCAACTCTGACCCCTTTTGTTAGTCCAAGTTTAGATGGACACAGTGCTACTGGCTATTTTTGGATCTTCACGAATTTATAATTGTGGCGTGTATGCTTTTAGAAGTAAGAAAACTCTAGGGTGTAGCAACTCAACATGTCTGTCCATTTGTTGGATATGTCAGTGCACAAAATTGTAACTCTTGGTCTTTTTTTGGCCACTAGTGGACCCAGACTATAGTACAGTACGGTATTATTATTATTATCCAAAAGTGCGTGCTGAAGTTAGGGTGTCGGGCGGGTCTGTGCGGAGTGCTGTCCCCCCTTACCTGCACAACCTCCTTCCGCACGTTGACGATGTCCAGCCAGTCGTGGAACCTGGGGTAGCTGTTGAGCTCCGCGGTGCGGTCGGTCAGGGGCACGCTCAGCTTGCACTGCCGCTGCCTGTGGATGTAGTCGATCAGCTTCACCTGCGGGACCCAGAAAGGACACCGTTGAGTGCCATGGGATCTGTTGTCATCCTCCTGGGCAATGTTCCTACAGAACCCAGCACCGGGAAAGCAGCAGGACCGTCTGTGCAGTGGCTGGAACGTGGTCCGGCCAGCGGGACAGGCCCACGGGGAAGAGGGGCAGCTCGGCTCAGACTGTCGTCCCGTTTTAGTGTGGGACCTCCCGTCAGCCCAGATTTATTTTCCTGGAAGAAGGAGGAGATACCAGCACACTCTCTAAAGCCAGAGCTCCACGCTTAGTTATATGTAACAACAATTAGATGCAAATGCCTTAAAGTAGCACATGACCCAGCATTAAAGCAGGGAGCTGCAGGCACCGACAGCGGCAAGAAAAAGTGTGGGAATCTGTTCCAAAAACCACGGTGGAAGGCAAGGTGGACTTAGCATCTATTTATAAACTAAAAATCACAAGCAAATGAAATTACACCAAAAATGTACGGCCCCGCGTGACCCGGTTACAACGGGCAGTGTCACGAGGGCAGCACGCTGCTCCGGCGCTACAGCCACTGCCCTCGTGTTCCCCACACAGCTCCCGTTTCCACGTCCCACCAAAGCACCGCGCTCGGTGGGCCCCGGCGGCCCCGGCGGGGAGCGGCCCCACCGCAGCTCGGTACTGCTTAGACACACACGGGTTCAAACATTTTCACTCGACAGGCCTCATCCGCAGCACAAACTCCTGAAGGGACGCTGCCGGAACGTGCTCTCTGCAGCACTGATTTCAGTGTCAAATCTTGGTTCTTCATTGGGATAGAACGCAAATGTAACTCTCAAACATGGCAAAGCAGTCTGACAGCACAGATCGGAGCGTCTTAGATTGCCCAGTCTGGTTTTCCCATGATAATTCCTTCACATTGACTCTTCGAGTCCAAATCTGTTTTCCCCTAGTCCTATAAATAGTGTATTTGCATTCTCTTCCCACCCTACGTGCACCACGCTTCTCCCCTAGGATGAATTTCATTCTGTTATTTCCTGCCCAGACTTCTAACTAAACTGCATGGTTTGGCTTTAATAGCCGAGCTGTTGCAAAACCCTCTTCTGAGAATATAATAAAACTTCTGGGTTCAGTGACGCACATAAAAACCCACAAACAACGTGCAGGTCTCCAACCACAAACGAGACGGAGAGATAAAGCCAACAGCAACCTATTCAGTGCCTGCTTGCCCAACGGCACATCCTCCTCACGGCAAACGGCGCAGCCGCGGCAGACACGGCGCCGCTCGGGGAAGAACAGGAGCAGGGAGGGACCGGGCGGCACGGCCGGGACACGGGACACGCACACGGGACACGGGACAAGCGCACGGGACACGGGACACGCACACGGGACACGCGCACGGGACACCCGACACGCGCATGGGACACGCGCATGGGACACCCAACACGTGCATGGGACACCCGCACACCTGGCAAGGTAGGGCCCTGGATGCACATTCATCTCCTCCTTCGAGCACTTTTAAAATGAATATCCCTTTGCAGCATATGGGAAAATCCATTTACAACAAGCCTGCCATGCTTGTAGTTCTTTATTTATTTCTACGAAGCAAACAGCAGCTCTCTGGAGATCCAAGCCCGCCCGTACAAAGAGATCCAAGTCTGGAGATACGCGGCCACCCTCCCCCCGGCCTCCAGCAGCCGCTGCAGTTCCAGCGCCTGCGACCAGAGACCAGACGCGCACCGTCCTCCAGCTGCGCGCCGGCAGATGTGGCACCAGAAAGCAACGGCGGCTGCAGAGCCAGCTCACGGACAGCCGGTGCAAAATTCAGAGTCCCTGGCAAGCAAGGAGACATCACAAGCACGATTCGCAAGAATTCATGATTCAAACTGCAGCCCAAATATTCCTGACCTCTGGCTAATTTATCAGAAATCACATTCTAACTTGTCAGAGAATGTTATTAGTTATGGTCCCTAGCCAAAGAAATTAAGTTTCATGCATCTGGGGGTAAACTGTCTCTCAGCTTCTTGTCAATTATGTGTCATTTGGTTTAGAAAAGCGGCCTCTCGTTCCAGCCGTCACTAACATCTTAAACCTACTGCAGTTCTTGCACTTGGCCAAAGCCCAGTCGGCCAGAACTTGGTGCAACTGATCCAAATAAACTGAGCCTTCCGAATATCAAGAGTTGGAGACCAAGTTTGGTTCAGCCCTACATTTCATAACCAAATGCCGTGTTTTCAAATTTTCACAAAACTTATAATGCCCACAACGCTCCTGATGAGTTGAAACTACCCAATGTTTAGAAGAGGTTTTTTTGCAATACTCAAAACAAACAATGGCCATTATTTAATCAACAAATCAAGCGCATGTTCAAAAGCAAATCATTTCTCCTGTCCCAGGAGATGAAATCTCAGAGTCTGGCAGCGTTCAAAGAGATGATAAATACGAGCTCACACCAACACTTCCCAGCCTACAACCACTTACCGCCTTGCAGTTTAACAAGCCGGTGGCTGAAGTTTTCAAAGGATCAGATCAATGTACGACCCAGCTCTTAGATGTGGCCAAGAGAAATGCGAATCATCTGTCTTCCTTCAGACAGAAATTAATCAGGAAGGAACCGCCCCGTTAACCTGCGCAGCCCAGCACCGGGAGCTCCGCCGCTGCGGGAGCGGACGCTGCCCGGCCGGCCCGGCCCCGCTGCAGCAGGTTCTGCGTTACCACCTCCCGAAATATGGGACAGACCTCCTGAAACACGGGGCAGGCCTCCCGAACTCACAGTTTATCGGCAGGGACCGGGTCCTCCTGCAGCAGGTTCTGCGTTGCCGCCTTCTGAAATGCGGGACAAACCTTCTGAACTTACAGTTTATCTGCAGGGACACTGGGGAAAGTGAGATGAGTCACTTTAAGGCATCCAGTGAAAGTGGATTCACTTGACACCTTTAGCTGACTCTTATCTATTTTCCCCAGTGCCATTATACAGACAGACCCCGAGCCAGACCAAGAAAAAGCCTTAAGCAACCTGAGCCCTGAACAGAACACACAAAGTTCAGAATGTGACTTGCCAAATCTGCCTCTGAAGTCATGATCTGCGACCATGTGAGAAACCGATAGAGATCTCAACAACCGCTCGGAGACCAGCAGCAACGGGTGTACTCCAGGGCACTTTCTTCAAAGTCATCTGAGCTAAAAAGGAAAAATGAAGATGCAACTGAACTGATCCAGGCAAAGGAAAGAAAAAAGGTGCAAGTGAGTTGACCCATGCAAAGGAAAGAAGTAGTGTTGCATTTTTATAGCAGGCTATCTAGGGTGCGAGGCCGCTCGCTCTGAGGGGTGGAGGCTGAGAGCTGCAGGCGCTCAGCAGGGCCCCCCCACACAGAGCCAACGAAATGCGGCAGGACGAAGTGCCCGCCGTTCAACAGCCGACCCACTGAGCGCTGCACTGGTACCTGAGCTGTCTGCACGGGTACCAGCTGACCCACTGAGCGCCCCGGTGTCTGCGCTGGTACCAGCCGACCCATTGATTGCCCCGGTGTCTGCACGGGTACCGGCTGACCCACTGAGCGCCCCGGTGTCTGCGCTGGTACCAGCCGACCCACTGAGCGCCCCGGTGTCTGCGCTGGTACCAGCCGACCCACTGAGCGCCCCGGTGTCTGCACGGGTACCAGCCGACCCACTGAGCGCCCCGGTGTCTGCACGGGTACCAGCCGACCCACTGAGCGCCCCGGTGTCTGCGCGGGTACCAGCCGACCCACTGAGCGCCCCGGTGTCTGCGCTGGTACCAGCCGACCCATTGATTGCCCCGGTGTCTGCACGGGTACCGGCTGACCCACTGAGCGCCCCGGTGTCTGCGCTGGTACCAGCCGACCCACTGAGCGCCCCGGTGTCTGCGCTGGTACCAGCCGACCCACTGAGCGCCCCGGTGTCTGCACGGGTACCAGCCGACCCACTGAGCGCCCCGGTGTCTGCACGGGTACCAGCCGACCCACTGAGCGCCCCGGTGTCTGCGCGGGTACCAGCCGACCCACTGAGCGCCCCGGTGTCTGCGCTGGTACCAGCCGACCCACTGAGCGCCCCGGTGTCTGCGCTGGTACCAGCTGACCACAGCATCACCGGCAGCAGCTCAAGTCTCACCAAATCCTCACACTAGCTTGTCGCACTACAGGTATAAAGATGCCTTATAACAATGTGGACACTTACAGTTCCAATATAGGGAAAACAATGCCTGGTTTCGCCTGGTTTAAAACCAAATCTGCATGGTGAAACGGAGAGAGTGGGTCTGTACCCTTTTAACATGACATATGTTCATTTCACAGTGAAAACTCATCCAAAGCTGTTCATGGAACATTTCGTTCGACCACACAGAGAACCATCCTTCCCATCTGTGCTTTCAGCAGAACACTCGGGTGGTGCAGAATTCAGCTGGAGTCTCATAATCTCACCAACTTCAGAGCTGCCTTGAATCCAGCACGGAATCCAAACAGCTCGAGGCACGCACGACAGCTGCACCGGAGCAAAGCGCACCATGCAAAGTAAGACAAAAAGATGCAAAAAACATTTCATGGAATTATTTGTATCCTAAAAAATGAGGTCACTCGATTTCTCACCCATATGGTTTTGCCCTCAGAAACAACAGAGCTGAATCCACCAAAGGGTGATATTTCAACATGCATCTTCACCAGCCACATAACGGCAAGGCCAAAGTAGCAGATTAAACATTACGAAGAAATATCTGGAAGCAGATTCATTCGTTTGAGATGGTATCTGAGAACAGGAGCCCACATATGTGTCGGACACTGACTTGCAGCGTGTGGAACTGACACTGACTGCAGCCCCTTCCTCGGCCGCTTCCTACCCTGCTCTCCTTTGGTTATACGAGTGCAACCAAAGGCTCTGGGTACGCAGGCTGGGCCACAGGCACGGTCCCCTTTGGAAATGACAGCTTGCAAAATGGTGCCACTGCTCTGAATGACATAAGAAAGAGGAAGAAAGATTAAAAATAATGTGCATGGAGTCAAGGAGCAGTTCTAAAAACGGGTCACAAAAGACCTAACTTTCAGTCCTCTGATCTAACCACCAGATCATGGCAGCAATGACCGTGATGGAGGTTCTGAAAAGCAGAGGAAATCAGCACGATGACAAGGATGCACAGACACTGCTGCGGCCGCTGCTGCACAGACACAGACACACTGCTGCTGCTGCTGCTGCTGCTGCTGCTGCTGCACAGACACAGACACACTGCTGCTGCTGCTGCTGCTGCTGCTGCTGCACAGACACAGACACACTGCTGCTGCTGCTGCTGCTGCTGCACAGACACAGACACACTGCTGCTGCTGCATAGACACGCTGCAGCTGCTGCTGCACAGACACTGCTGCTGCACAGACACACTGCCGCTGCTGCTGCACAGATGCCGCTGCTGCTGCACAGACGCCGCTGCTGCTGCACAGACGCCGCTGCTGCTGCACAGACGCTGCTGCTGCAGGGCCTGGGTCTGGGCTGACGCATGGACTTTTGGGTTTGCTTATAAAAAAAAGGAAATAGTTTCTCAATGCATTGCTAAACAAACTGCAAAACAGGACCCAGCACAAGCCAGCAGAAAAGTCTAGAGACAAGATATCCTCTGGGGGGGAAAAAGCCTTAATAGAAATTAGTAAATGAAAGCACAGAGAGGCTGAGGGATAAGGCGAGATGGAACACCAGATGGATGGATTTTCCTTTGAACCTTCGGTCATGCCTGAGGATGACACAATAGCCACTGCCCAAACACTACAGTATGCTCTTTCTGCTTTGTCAGATGATGCAGATAGCATCATTGCTGGGTCACTTGGAGGTCACATACCACCCATTTTTCTCTCCCCTCCTTTCTTTTTCATGATCCCAGCGACCAAGACCTGTAAACACTCCGTTGAGGCCTCCCCAGCTAAGTGTAGGAGTGGGAGCATGAAACCGCACTCAAGTGGTTCCCTGAGCCCCACAAGGTGATTCTCTTCAAGGATTTCATCCCAGGGAGGCACCCGAGCCTAACGCAGCTGCGGAACAGTCCTCTGCTTAAACAGCAAAGCTTTCACACCCACTGCACACCAAAACCGAAAGCCCTCCCGCTTCCTTTCTAACCTGAGGACATGCAACTGCCAACAGAATGACGGAGCTCTGCCAGCTGAGAGCCGCGCTCCCCACATGCTGCGCGCAGCCCTGCGCTGTGCAGCCTAGCGCCGCTCTGCCGCTGCAGCACCCAGCGCCGCTCTGCCGCTGCAGCACCCGGCGCCGCTCTGCCACTGCAGCACCCAGTGCCGCTCTGCCTCTGCAGCACCCAGCGCCGCTCTGCCTCCCCTGCAGCACCCAGCGCCGCTCTGCCTCCTCTGCAGCACCCAGCGCGCTGCGCTAGCTCTGCCACTTTCATCTAAACTATGTCGTGCCTACTTAGAAAGTAGAGGAAAATAGAGCTGCTGACCTAGGAACAGTTGTATGAGGACAAAAACACAGAGACTGACAAGCAGCAACTGGCCATCCAGCAAACAGTCCTGGTCCCGCAGCACCTCCCGTGCCTGCCGGGGCCGCGGCCGAGCGGGCGCTGGGCTGGGGTCTGCACAGGGGGGCTGCGGGGCCACGGCCACCGGGGGCCAGAGGAACCACGGCTGCCGACGGGAAAATAAAAACCCATTGTAACGAGGCTGCGTGCTGCTGTGTAATGGCAACACTCCCTCCTCAGGAGCAGGGGAAACACAAAGGGATTCTCTGTTGTATTTTTCTGCCTCTGAACTGACAGTTCTGAGTGCCGCATACAAACTGATTCCTTAAGCCTTGAGATCTTCCACTGCAGCCAACCAACTCTTTGTCATTATGCAAAGATCACTCGTGTTTTTCCAGACTCCTTTCGTTTACAGCACTTCATCTCCATCTTTCCAAAAGCGACACCACTAGGACGGGCGTTACTGAAACACCGACCTCCCTGGGACGCCTTTGAAAACCAACACGGCACCTGCACGAGGCAGACTCTGAATGCCACTGGTGTTCCAGTCCAGCTCCGCTGGCCGCGATACAAACGCTGCAGGGAGCGATTCCTCCTCCTCTCTGCTCTGAGAACAGGGCCAGGAACACGGAGCAGCCCACGGATGCTGGAGGGACCAGCAGTGCTGAGACACCTTCTTACCCAGCTCAGGCACAGCCAGCGCCACAGTGTTCCCAACAGCTGCTTCAGACGGTAGTTTGAAATAGAGCAAACGAGCTCTTTCCAAAGCTCAGCCGCTCTGAGGGTCTCACAGACACAGCACCTGCATCAGCTCAGCGTCGCGTGATGAGCGCGTCCCTAAGCACCAGCAGCATCCAGCTTCTAAATCCAAAATGTCTTACACCAAAAAAATTTCTACCTCCATCCTTTCTCACAGTCTTATTTCTCTTTTGTGTTTTGGCACAGGGAATTTATAAATTCAACTAGATTGTTTACAGTATAAACCCGAAAGTGCTGCGTCCCAGCTGCGACCCGACTCAAAGCACAGTGACGTTATCTGAAACTGCTTTCCCAGACTCGCTGATTCCCCAGCTGCCGGATTAGGTCCTGTTGGAGTTGTCTGTCGCCCTGGCGGTGCAGCTGACACCAGGGCCTCGTGCTCGGGTTAGAAACGGGCGTTTGGGAGCCCCGTACGAGCGGCCGGGCTGCTGGGTGGTGCTCAGCCTGACGCTGGTGCCCAGCGCAGTGTACAGCCTGCCCGCAAAACCCCGCACGCTGCGCCTGTCCCGGCAGCCTCAGCACTGCAGTCACCTTCTTCAGCTGCAGGAGAAAGGGAGAGGAGTGAGCACAGTCACCCAGAAGAGGAACCTACAGCATCGCTTGCTACCTGGAGGACCTGCCTGCCCTTCTTCCCTTCCCATTACTCAGCAGACGTTCTTCAATCAGTTAGTCAGTTTTTAAGGGCACCTGCCCAAACCCTGTTCCAAAGGACACGCGTCCTCCGCGGGACGAGCGCGGCAGCGGCTGCGGGGACCTCGCTGCCCGGGCGCTGCGAGGGCAGGGTGCCCAGCGACTCCATCACTGAGCTGCTTTTGAAGTCTGCTGCAGTAAAATGAGGCAAAACTGCTGTTGCGGGGTGGCCTTTTTGTTCCTGGCAGTGAAAATGGAGGAGGGAGGTGGCTGACAAAACAAGATTTTAAAAATAAATAAATAAAATATGTCAACTGTAGGAAATTGCTTCACTGGAATGTGGCAATTTGCCACATTATCTGAAAGTGTCTTTTAAAACAGCAAAATATTTTAACAAGCTGCTATGAGATTACATTTTGGGATTGTCAAAAAGAACAAAATACACTGAAACCCGCCCTGTTCAAAATGCTTTGAACCTATAAAGCAAGCTTCCCGATTTCAGATTTTGAGAGGAAAAGAGAAAAACTTTGGTATGTTCTGCCGTGCAGTGGGGATCAGAGATTTCAGTTTGCCCATGGGTTGTGCGAGTTTGCCTCTTCTCTAGGGCTGGCATGTCATTAATAAGTGGGAATCATGCAGAGTTTGCTGTCCCAGTCAGCTCTTTCCTTCTCCAAGTCCATTCCTGTGCACCCCCAGCTCCACGCGCACCCCCAGCTCCATGTGCACCCCCAGCTCCATGTGCACCCCCAGCTCCACGCGCACCCCCAGCTCCATGTGCACCCCCAGCTCCACGCGCACCCCCAGCTCGTGTCCCCGGCTGCTCTGCAGCCCCTGGTGTTTGTGCTCAGACAGCACCCAGCTGAGGTGAGCTGTGTGTGTGAGCAAACGGCTGCGCCCTGCCGCAGGACCGCCCATCAGACACTGGGTCTCTCTGACTGTGTTGAACGAGGTTTTGTACTGCGTTAGTTCTCCTTCCTTCCTCCTCCCTGCTGTCCTGCAGGGACACGGACAGGGAGTGAGGCAACAGGAAGAGCAGGAGCCGGCTCTATGGACACCGAGCAGGATGTGACCTCTGTTCCCCAAATCGCGCAGAAATGGTCAGATCATGACATCCAGGCTGGTGTCTCTCTAAAGGAAAGACCATAGCAAGGACCAAAGTGAAGCGGTTAATCTTGGGTTAGAAACTTTGGATTTTATAACAGCAGTGGCGCTTTGTAGGAGGAATTTAATTAACTGTAAAGAACTTAAGTTAGTGACTATTCTGATGGACTCTAGCTAAACAAAGCCTAAACACTCCAGTACTTGATGGAGCCTCAACTCTGCTAAGCTTTGTTTTTACGGAGTGTTGATGCAGCTCCTGAGAGCACCGTGGCCCCGCAGGCCCTGCTCGCGCGGACAGCTCCGAAACCTGCGTGACCCGTCTGCCCAGCTCCGGACAGCCCTGCCCCACGCGGGCCGGGCTGCCCCAGAAACCTGCCCTTGGGATTTCGCAGCCGCTGTTCCCATGAGCCGCCTGCCCGGTCCCCAGCGCAGCGTGCACATCACTGCTGGAACGAGGCAAGGACAGGGAATGACCATAAAGCCGCCTCATCTCCAAGCACAGACACTGCGCTGTACAAAGTGTCTGTCCAGCCTCAAATCTAAAAACCCGCTGTATTAGCATGGAGCAAAGTACAGCCAAGGGAGAGCGTGCTGCTGGCAGCCAAGCACCCTTGCTAACTCAGCACTGCTGCGCTGGCTGTAGTTACAACCGGATTACTGTTGTTGGCACAGTACAAACACCGAAGATGGTACTCCAGTCCTGGAAGTTCATATTTTGAGTGTAGTCATTGACCTAGTGCAGCCTCTTTAGTCTCTGCTCTAGAAGGCCACGCCAGCTTCTGAACCTGCCTGTCTTCAAAGGCAGGGCCTGGGGTGATCTTGTCTGCGGAGGATTTCTAGTGGTATCCTAGATAATAAGAGAATAAAGCAGCGCAGTTCAGATGACAAGCTCGGTTAGTGGCAGCTGGGATGACTGAACTCCAGAGTAGCTACACCCACATACCACAAGGGTTGTGACGCAGCTGTAATTGCTCAGGCCATGGAAGTCGGAATAGCCGCAGCTCCCTGCGCTGCAGTCCGGCTCAAGTCTGGCCCCGACCGAGCAAGGCGGTTCTGCATGTTTTATTCAGCTATGCCCGAGCTCAGGAGTTCAAACACAGACTGAGGCAAAGCTGAGAACTGTACTTAACACATCTCCAGAGCCCAGAAAGCGAAGGATCCACGGCTGGTTTGGAGCTCAGTGCTCCTGGTGCAGTGGAAGGGACCTCACTTGGTTTAGTACGGACGACTCCTGAACCAGCTCCTTGCAGGGCTTCAACTCCAGCTGGTTCTTCCTGTTTAGCTGAAACGCTTGTGTATGAAGCCGAGTAAAACTGACCTGGAGTTTGTTTATGCTTTCAAAGGCTCTATGCTCCGTGCTGGAAATTAGTACCTCTAACCAGACTGATTCTGTGCTACAGTAATAACTGCAAATGAACTCTGGACCGTCGGCTCCCAGCCACGCGGGGTTAGATCACGCTGCATAAATAATGGCCAAGTCTGGGGGAGGGGAACAGCCGCGCCACGAGCACCCTGCCTTCTGCTGCAAGACAAACACTGCTGGGGCTGCACGGACCGCCGGACCACCGACCGGACACACGAAACCAGCAACACCGCGATGGGAGGAGAGAGGGAAAAACTTGGGGGTTACACAGCAACCGAAAGGGACCAGGCTCTGCAGCCACCTACTAGAGAGTTTCACCTGAGCGTGAACCTTGAGACCAGCAGATAACCTGTCAACCCAGATAAGCAAAGCCAGCGCTCCGTTTGTCTCACATGCGCGCCGTCTGGAACAGCCAGCACAACTGCACTTCCATCGCACTACGTCCCTTCTTATCCCGACTTCTGCACCGTCCTGTCTCCCAAACACCAACCACTGGCAGCACTACAAGCACTTTCTCTCGGAGGGGTCTGTCCCAGCGACTGGCCCGGAGAGCTCAGCACCGCTGAGGATGGGTTGAGTGTGGGCCGTGTCCCTCTTATTGCAGGGGGGGAATTGTAGAGTACACAACTTCTCACCCCAATTGTTCGCTCTGAGGAGCCTTTCAAAACATGCTGATACATCCAGTAAATCTACACAATAAGATTGTAAATTGGTCTTTTCCTTCACAAAAGGCTCATGACAAATGATGATCTCCGATGAGATACAATGACCTGCTAAATTGCCTATTGGTCTCTTGGGGGGTTTCCAGGATCTCCCTCAACATCATTTCCTAAAGTCAAACATCTGCACTCGGCCACCGAAAGTCACTTTCCACATGCTATTCTTGATTCCTAACCACACTAATAGTGCATTATCAGCCTCAGGAAAAGCTTCAAGCTCTCCTTTGCTATTTGAGTGTTGTTTTTCACTGCCTTGCCCATTCCAGACCCACTCACGGTACAGCAGAGCAAGCCTGAAGACAACAGCACTTCTGGCTGAATAGCTGGAGCTTCAAGGAGGGTCAAGGCCACACTGTTCAAGGTATTCAACCTTGAAAGGCACTTAGAAGTGAGCCAGCAGAGACTAGAGCTAAATTCAGCTCTTAGCCTAGTTTTTAAACTGCTTCAGCTCCTTGATTTCAGCACAAGTCACACTCAGTTTCTACTCCTGTCAAAGAGTGGGCTCACATAACCCAGCGTTCGTCTGATGTCAGCTGGATAACCCCAGGGAACACAGAGGGGGCCCAGGTTAAAGCCAGCTGTACGTTTTGCTACAGACACGTCACTTACGTGATACCTTCAACAGAGCAAGTGTTCCATCAAGTGATACGGCTGTAAATAATTCACCAGCAACCCCATAATGCTTGATTAAAACCTACTGAAAGAAGATCTAATTAAATTGTCTCTGAAAGACCAGATAATGATATGACAACTGTGTAAAGGGCAGATGGCAAGTTGAAGCTCATCAGAACACGAGAAAATAATTTACAGAAGGTACCTTTCTGTGTACTGAGCTGTGGTGATGCCCACCTGTCTGATGCTGGCTGGCCTGGACGTCACCCCTGCGCGGTGCCTTGGCCCTGCGGTGACAGCGAGAGCGCGGGCTGGCCCTGCGGTGACAGCGGGAGCGCGGTGCCTTGGGCCCTGCGGTGACAGCGGGAGCGCGGTGCCTTGGGCCCTGCGGTGACAGCGGGAGCGCGGTGCCTTGGCCCTGCGGTGACAGCGGGAGCGCGGTGCCTTGGGCCCTGCGGTGACAGCGGGAGCGCGGTGCCTTGGCCCTGCGGTGACAGCGAGAGCGCGGTGCCTTGGGCCCTGCGGTGACAGCGGGAGCGCGGGCCGGCCCTGCGGTGACAGCGAGAGCGCGGTGCCTTGGCCCTGCGGTGACAGCGAGAGCGCGGTGCCTTGGGCCCTGCGGTGACAGCGGGAGCGCGGGCCGGCCCTGCGGTGACAGCGGGAGCGCGGTGCCTTGGGCCCTGCGGTGACAGCGGGAGCGCGGGCTGGCCCTGCGGTGACAGCGAGAGCGCGGGCCGGCCCTGCGGTGACAGCGGGAGCGCGGTGCCTTGGCCCTGCGGTGACAGCGGGAGCGCGGGCCGGCCCTGCGGTGACAGCGAGAGCGCGGTGCCTTGGGCCCTGCGGTGACAGCGAGAGCGCGGTGCCTTGGGCCCTGCGGTGACAGCGAGAGCGCGGGCCGGCCCTGCGGTGACAGCGGGAGCACGGGCCGGCCCTGCGGTGACAGCAATAGCATGGGCTGGCCTTGGGAGTGGCACTGGGCCACCCGGACAGCAAGCCCCTGATCTCTCAGGCAACCAGGCTGGAAAGTGTTCAGTGCATCATTTAGTCATGAGCAGCAGACACAGGGAGGTCGGCGCCTGCAGGACGCACAGACACGGCTGTCTTCTTATAAAGGCTGTAGAGGACTCTGGGTAGCAATCGAGCCCTTAGTGAGTCCGGTACTTGGTGGCCAATGCTGTAAAACTTTGCAAGATCACTAGTTTTCAAACTGTGTATCTGCTGTACTGTGAAAGGTATGTCTTACGGATCAAAGAATAGTTGGAAAATACACTACAGGAACATAATAACTACCTTGCTGCAAATTATATGTGCTTTTAGATAAAGGAACACAGCTGACAGCAATGTTCTCCATGCTTTTCAGCCTTTGAGGAAGAAAAGAGTTCCATTTCCTACCTCAGCTAAGGACAGAAGACACATATGTCAACATCAGGAAGTTAAGTATAAATCTACAGTAGCCCCAAAGTTCAAATGCGTATCACCCAGTTCAAGGTTTTGCTTGGAAACTAAGAACTTACTGAAGAAAATAGACCTTTGTACTCTGTACAATGAAGTACCATTCATAAGAAGGGCATGAACCACGTGCATGGTGCTTCCCCACCACTCCCTACTGCCAGTGAGGTCCACCCAAAAAAGAAGGCACTTCTTCTCCATCAGCTGACGGGCAGCCCGGGGTAGAATCAAGGCTCATCTCTTAAAGATGTGCCTCTCTCCTCATCCTCACGTCTGAACGAGTCTCTCAGCTGCCATTAAAGAGGAGTGATGTTATAATCTTAATAATACAGACTGGGGCACGTTACAGACTATAGCAGACTGCACTGCTGCTGTGTCACAAGGCAGGCCCTAAACCCTGGTCTACAAATAGGTCAGACTCAGCCAGCCAGGCAGCAGCAGACGTGCTGTGCAGCTTCTGACGGGACAGGTTCCCTGGCCTGCAAGTCAGGCTTATTTCTGTCAGGGCTGAACTGATGGACACCTCCAGGCCGGGTCCCTGTCACTGCGCACAATAAAATGGACCTGATTTTTTGAGCAGCAGAACAGAGTCATGGTAAACGTAGGGACTGGGCTGCGTGCAAAAGCTGAGCGGACACTGCTCCAGTATAACCCTCAAGACTTTTTCAAAAGTTAGCAAAGCAGATGCCCAGAAGAATAATTTTTCCCAAAGAAATGAGCCTTTCTCACCGCTAAATTTCAAAGTCCCTCGCCCATGAGGTGGCTCCCCAACCATCCCCACGCCCTCGGCCCCGACGCCTGGGCCGGTGCCATCCCAGAGCCACCGCTGCTTGCACCGAGGGGCAGAGGGCTCGGCACGCAGAGCGCTCAAGAATCCCAGCAACGCGGAGACGCGCGGCGCTCGCCCGTACCGCTCCCACCGCACACGGGCTGTGTCAGGAGAGCTGACAAAGGCCACGCCGCTAACTCAGCCTGCAAAACACACTCTGAACGCGGAGACTTCATTCTTTGCAGTATAAAGGGGCCATGCCCGGTATGGAAGAGACCTCACAGGAATATAGGAAGACAGAAGAGGCTGAGCCAGCCTGTTTATGTAGAAGATCCACGGGGAGCGGAGGGGCAGGACCAGAGCATGCGTTTCCTCACGTGTTTCCCCTTCCCCTGCACCTCGGTTTTACAGCTGCAGGAAGGATCAACAGAGCTGTTCAGAACCGCTGAGTCAGGCTGGCGCTCTGAGGCTCCGGAGGCTGCGGCAGCGCCAGCCCAGACAGACCCAGCCTAAGGCAGAGAGCCGAGCAGGACAAACCCAGCCTAAGGCAGCAGGCCAAGCAGGACAAAACCCATCTTCCCCCAAAGTAGGATTGTATTTCCTACAAATGCGGTCTCAGCACAAACCCAGCCAGCGTTTCAGTGCAGTACGAACGGCCTGGGCTTACAGCAGCTCTTTTCTCCCTCCAAACCTGTTTCCACAGACCCCACTCCAGTCGCTGGCCATGACTGGAACAGCCTGGGAATTCAGCGTGTGCCGAGAGGCGTCCCACAGCGCTCTGCCTCGGTACACCCGCGCCAATCGCCGCCAGCACGGCAGCGCTTCCATCGGGGCTGCAGCACTCAGCCAGTGCTTCCACTAATATTATGCTTGACCCACAAAGCAAGAGCAAACCAGTTTTAACACACATAGTACAACCAGGGTTGACAAGCCCTTTGATACCGACCCTGGGGCTCCTCCCGGCCCAGCTGGTGCGGAAAGGCTCAGGCTCGGTGTCCGTGCTCGCCTGGCTCACTTCACTGTGCGCTCGCTCCTCTCCCAGGGCACGCACAGCCAGCCTTCCCGGCCAAAGGGAAACAAACACACACACCAGCCCCAACAAAACCAACAGCAAACTTGATTTTCCAAAGGGAACAGGTTGAAGTACGACGCAAATGGATCAGTCTCCCAATAACAATACCTGTGTATTTTAGTCAGTTGGCTCCTTAAAACAAGGGAGAACAGACAAGGGCATCACTTCCAGAACTCACTAAAATGAGGGGAAAACCTTCTGCATCTGCTCAGCACGTGCGCCACGGGAGCGCGGTGCTGCTGGCTGGCGCTGGGCTCGGGCCCTCGGAACCGTGGCTACAGACATTGTGGGAGAGCTAAAAGTCTTGATAAGAAATGCTTTACTTTGTGGAAAGTTTCAGTTTGGTCAGAAAGACAAAAGGCCCGTAAATGGAAATGTTTTGCTTGGCAGATGAAAAACAGTTTTTAAAAGGGAGATGTCTTAAAAAGTCAGGAAGCTTTAAGCAACAACAACATATTACTTCTGCTTATTTCAGTGGAGCTATGCAATCGTGTCCTAGAGCAGGATTTAGTCTTCTAGCTTACTCTAAAGGTAAAAAGAAGAAAAGACTGCTCTGGAAGACTGAAATTGTTGCTAGAATATTCTCTGTGCTGTAAGGCCAGGCAGGGACACGGGTGTGCAGAGGTTCTGCTGGACGGGCAGACAGCCCGAGGGCACTGACACCGTACGTAGATCCCTTTACCTCCCCAGCTTTTAGTGGTGATGCCTGGTGCAGGTTCTCAATCTGCAACATACTGTTTCTTCTTTCCAATTTATTCAGTATCATTAATAACTAAAAATAAAGCCTCACACTGGAATCTGCAAGCCTCAACAAGAGCCCCCCCCCAGCAGCACCGAGCAGCTCGAGACTTCCTCTCTAAATTTAGATTGCTTCAAACAGAAGTGAAAGTTCTTTGATAAATCAACAAACCCGTGTTCTAGAAGCACATAAGGAGAGTAGAGCTGGGCAGGAAATTGCTTTGCTTATGTGCTAAAGGCTCCTTAAGATGTGCAGGGGCTCAGCCCCGAGGCGCCCGGCTCGTTCCCAGCGCCCTGTGCCGGCAGCGCCAGCTCGGCCCGGCTCAGCGCCAGCTCGGCCCGGCTCAGCGCCTGGATCTGCTGCACCCCAGGACACCCCCCGTCCGACGTGGATCCCACAGCTCCTGCTATTAGAGCTCTTCCATTTGGGATAACTAATAATCATCCTATCGGATGACAGCCCTGATCAAGCGTGATTCCTTATCCCACTGAGTAAGCGTTCTTCTGCTTCCCCAAGATGAACACACTACAAATTAGACTTTTGTTCTAGGCAGAAAAGGAATGACAGAGACCTAGCCTCTGTTCACTTCAGAATATATTCCAAAAAGAAAGGACAGCTATTATTTTAACTTTAAAGGTAGCAAAAGCAAGACGCAGGCAGCGGGTCCAACTCTGTGTGCAGAGCCCTGAAGGCAGACGGGGTGGCTAATGGGCATCCAGCTTCACCGCAACTGTTCTCGAGTTTTACCTGCACATAGCCAGGGAGGTTCTGCAGAGGGTATCATCTGTAATTCCACTTACACTGACACTAAAAGAATCACTACTGTTTAACTGCCTCCTGGGCAGTCACTGCAATCACGGTGTAGCCCAGCGACGAGTCTCAGCAGACTTGGGATTAGTCCTTTAAAACACAGAGTGGGTAAATATTCTGGCTTTGAGTTCTGTTTTAGTCTTTTCCACACTAGCACTAACATTTTTCTGCCATCGTGTGCTTTGTCCACCAAGCCGAACATCGCAATCCCTCTTCTAGGCCGAGGTTCACGTTGGGCTGCTTCACCGATTAGATCAGTTCTGAACATGCAGTTAACTCAGAACCCGTATGCAAAGGCTGCGGCTCCGCTGGCAGGACGGACCGTGGTTCTGCTGGCTGTGTACGCACACACGCACAGAGTCCCAGCTCCGGGCTCTGCTGTCCTCTTCATTGGAGTTTAATTGCTGGGAAGGGTCTCCAAGCTGACTCTTCATGAAGAGGAGCAGGAATAATTCTGGTTTAACATAATCCAGTGGCCACACAAGCAGCCTTAGGGAGACAAAGGCAGCGCAGAGCCTTACTCTGACACCTGCTTTCTTACTTTCCAATCAGTGCATCGGAGAATCCAACCCAAGGCGAGATGTACATACAGACCGTGACAGAAGAGTGAAGAGAGTCCCTTGTATCTTCATCCTGATGATAACCTACTCATCAGAGCTTGTCCTGGAAACTCCAGGTGAGTTAAAACACTGCTGCTGACATTCATGTCAATACTTACACAAAATCAACGGCAGGAGATGAGCTAAATTCCATTATGATGTGCAAATTTTGATCATATACACACATTGTCACAAAGAAAAGATGTCTGTCAACCTGATAATAACACGTGGCTCTCCTTCCAAGTCAAACAGAATCTCTGTTGAAGCCTGTCTTACACAAACAGGGGTGCAAATCTAAGAAAAAAAGAGTGCTACGAAAAAAGAAGACACCTTTAAAAAAATAAGGTCTTGCACAAGACCTGCTGGAAAAGGAAGTCTCAGCTGAACAAGGCTCATAAACATGTGGATACAGGTTGCAGTTGGCCTGGAAAATTCACTGCTCCCACTGCTTCCAGTTTACAAACACACGGTCTCCCTTTCCTCACGCGTACCACACGACCCACTTCCAGTGTGCAAGTCTGGACGATTACAACGCCTCTTCCTCTCCTTTCATGCCTACCCCTGCTCCCAAAGCATTTGTTTCTGCTTAGAGATTGCCTGGTAAGAGATAAGCCTTTTCTAGCCAAATTGCCAAATGAATCAAGATAATGCTAAAGCAAGTTCAAACATATTTAATCCACAGATATCACTCAGCCAATGTGAAAGACTGATTGGTGGAGCAGCAGACTTACTGATGCAGACGCGCACAGCCGGAGCCAGGCCTCTGCTCTGGTGCGTGTGCTGGGGGTGCTGGGCAGAAGGCATGCCCGAGGAAACGCCACCGCGATCTCCGCACACAGGGCCCAGAGCGGCTCTGTCACAGACACGGTCCAGCAACGAGGACGGATTTTCTTAAAGAGCAGGCAGATCTGAGCAACGTGTGCTACCGCCCCACCCTGACACTCCCACCATAACCAGTTTGGAGACAGGTTCCATGCCAAAAGCACTGCAGTGAGCTCTTGTGATGTAGGAACCGAAAGAAAATACATCCACAATCTAAACACACCGCAGGTCAGTTCAGGCTGGTCTTGCCTCATCTCTGCCGCAGTTAAAAGTGGCGGGGAGAGGGTGTCCCGCTGCGTCTGGTGATTCCTGCGGTTCACCAAAGCAGCTGCGCTGTTTGCAGCGGAGGAGACTGAGAAACCATAGGGATGTGGGCTGTGCCGGCGCACGGGCCGTGCTCTGCTCCTCCCTCCAACAGCCGTGTCACGAGCTCCATGTGCTTCACTGCCGATGGCAGCTCTACCCCATTATCAGCTCCCTACCAAAGAAAGTCCAGCAAGGTACCGCTTTTACCAAGATATACGGCTACAAATAATATGCTGCTAACTTTGCAAAACCAATTTAGGAGTCATGCACGGGATTAGTGTAGGGACAGTGCTAAAGACAGAGTTGTTTCCTTCCAAGGATGCCTGCAGCAGCATGGGATGCTCACCACATGGCAACACAGGTTTTGCTCTCTTACGTATAGGTTAAAACTACCGTTATTTTCCATTTCAGTTTTGTAGTCGACTTGAGAAGTGAGTAAACCTGCTAGGACAGAACTGAAAGCAAGCCACACACCAAAGAACTGGTACAAAGAGAAACACTCAAGCGCTTATTTGGCAGAACATACAAAACTCTTAAAAAAGCACAAGACCTTGTGGCATCAGAGAACCTGCTCTGCTAATAACCAAACTAACACCATCTACTTTCCACAACGGGGAAACTCCCTGCCCTTCTAAGAAGCGGCCTTCCCACATGTGAAACAGGGTCAGCTCACGTAACAGCTACACTCAGCACACCATTGGCGAGCAATTCCCACAGCCTTCCTTTCCCCCTTCTCTCTGTATTACAGTTCTCCCGCACCATTTGACCTACCACAAGTGCTTATCTTTACCTGTCAAGGTCCGTTTTGAAATCCTTATCTATCACGTGCTTTATTTTGAGAAGACCTCATACACAAGAGGAATGGGGAAGGACTTAAAACACTTCAGTGAACGGGGAGGGACATAAGCTTGTACTCCAATACCTCTAGTGAGGCTGATGTTCTTGACTTTGAAACACACCATGAATCATGCGGTGTACCTGACAGCTGCCAAAGCTCTCAACAGGCACAGAGGGGAGTGGTGCCAAAAGGACCGAGTTAGTATGTCTAGGGTAAAAAAGTAAAATAACAGAAGCGTTTAGATGAATTTGCACTGGTGTTTTAGGCTATGGATTCTATTCACATCACAACTACTTTCAGAGCTTTACTTCAGGGCCGTGCTACCCGTGGGATCAGCAACAGCAATGAGCAATGAGCACGCACTGAGTGGGCAGTGAGTGCCGGCGGGCGCTAATTCAGAGCACTGTCCTCAGCGAGATCTCCCTTCACCTGCCAAGTCCATGGTTTTGACACCAAAACTAGACATTACAGAACTTTCAGAGACACAGGAGCTATGTGCAAACTGCATTATGGAAGCTTCCCTGCTTTTTCATCCCTTTGAATACAAACAAAAAGTGAAGTCAATAAACTGATTTTTGACTTTTTGACTGTCTTCAAATCCCGCACCTGCAGCCTCACACTTGGCCTCAGGAGCTACTTCTTCAACATCCAGAGTCAAGTCCCATCCCTTCCCAAACTAGTACTTCCTGCTTCCAGTTTGCTGCTTTTATCTACCTCACGTTTTATAATTTCCTTGTGGCTTTGCCACACGGTTTACCGGTTATACTGATGCAGCTGAGCTTTCGTAATTCTTTTGCCATGAAAAAGCTTCTGCATGAGAAGCAAAGACACATCTAGATTCGAGTACAGATGAGGCTTGCAGGCCCAGCAGCGATACCACTAGTAGCCACCATCAGGATCCACGGAGCCATTTGGTGACTTGTCCAGGCCGCCCGGAGCACCCCAGCAGGCACTGCTGATGTCCAGCCCCTGGTGAAGCGCCAGCCCCGTGGAGCTGCCTGCAGCCTGCACCGAGCTGTGCACCACAGACGAGCCAGCAGGAACGCTGGCTCTGCAACACCGGAGCACCTGCCTCTGCTGATGCGATCTGATAGGCAAACGCGTACAACCACACGTGCATTTCTGACACATGATGCAAGGCACAGCAATTACAGCGTGCAATGCCACAGGCAAGGCCACCTGGTACTTGAGACAGCGCTGGAGCCCACCACCCCCTGCTGCACCGCGGGAACGACACCGTGGGGAGCACACGGACCCTGCAGGCTGGTCAGACCAACCCGCTGCAGCCTGGCACCGCTCAGCACCAGACAGACTAACCCGCTGCAGCCTGGCACCGCTCAGCACCAGACAGACTAACCCGCTGCAGCCTGGCACCGCTCAGCACCAGACAGACTAACCCGCTGCAGCCTGGCACAGTTCAGCACCAGACAGACTAACCCGCTGCAGCCTGGCGCAGTTCAGCACCAGACAGACTAACCCGCTGCAGCCTGGCACAGGTCAGCACCAGACAGACTAACCCGCTGCAGCCTGGCACCGCTCAGCACCAGACTAACCCGCTGCAGCCTGGCACCGCTCAGCACCAGACAGACTAACCCGCTGCAGCCTGGCGCAGTTCAGCACCAGACAGACTAACCCGCTGCAGCCTGGCACAGGTCAGCACCAGACTAACCCGCTGCAGCCGGGCACCGCTCAGCACCAGACAGACTAACCCGCTGCAGCCTGGCGCAGTTCAGCACCAGACAGACTAACCCGCTGCAGCCTGGCGCAGTTCAGCACCAGACAGACTAACCCGCTGCAGCCTGGCGCAGTTCAGCACCAGACAGACTAACCCGCTGCAGCCTGGCACAGTTCAGCACAGGGCTCAGGCTCTTGCCTGACAACATGTATTTTGGTGCAGGCAACTGAACAGAGCAAAGGGCACGGAGTCATCCATGCCCATCGCTTCATGTGCTGGCACAGATCCACTACTTGGTTGAATTCCCAGAGAAATCATATACCGGACTGTGCATCAAAGAGAATTTTTTCAGCTAAGATTTTTTCTGATCATAAATTTTTTTATCACAAGTGAATGTGGCACCCATTTCTTTAAGCATACGTGTTTAAGATGAATGCACGCACACACTCGACAACTATCACTAGAAACAGCTTTTGTTGCTTTAAGAAAAACCCGAAGATGGTAGCAGGCCTTCATCCTTTGTGAATAAAGGTTTCCTTTTAGAACAGGTCCACCAGCAAAATACAGATGATAATTTTCCAAAATGATGCTGATTGACATTGAGCATTTAAAAGACTGTCAGTAGGGCTGCCAAAAGCCTATACAAATATTTTTTATAAAGAATAGCCCTTTGAGTGCTATTTGGAGATGGCAGGAGGAAAATGAGTGCTACAAATTTGGAAAAAAAAATAGAAATAAAAAACCCCGCCAAAGAAAACAAATAAACAAACCCCACAGAAGAGGCAGAGGAAGAAAAAAGGAAGGATAGATTTCCAAGAGGCTGTGCCAAAGCTACCTACCACCTATTGTTTCACAATTTTTTTCCCAACCTTCACGTCTCATCTGATGGATTTTGCAGCAGAAATGTTTGCTACAGTTACAGTGTTGTCATGATCTTTCTTCCTAAAGGCCCAACGCTCTGGCCCCACAGCCTCCGGTGTCAGACCAAAGGACCATTAGCCCTCGCGTGAACCTTCTGTGAGAGAAGGGGCATTGGGAGCTGGTAACTGTGCTCAGAGCAACGCCACCTGCGCACAAGGTAAAAGGAATCATTATAGCATCTAAAGGTCAAATGAACTAAGCAAAAATAATTCTACATTCCCTTTCTAAATACTTATGCAGACTCGTGTACAGGTTCAGCCCTTCTTCGAAAGCATCATGACAGCACGTTTGGTGCTCAAAGAGTTTCAAGTAATCTTTCTAAACAGCAAAACATCTCTCCAGCCTGGACCGCGATGCCGTTTGTCCAGCACACCAATGGAGCGAAAAGGAGGATCAGATTAGATCAGCGAAACTGAGCCAGGAATAGAGAGACGGGCCTGGAGCGGAGGGCAGGAACCACCAGAAACACCACGGACCGGGGGGAGAGCCTGAGTCTGTCCGCCCGCCCAGGACACGCCGTGCGGCGACCCCCGTCTGCTGGGGACGCCCGGGCAGCCCGGTCCGCAGCGCACACCGCACCCACCCCGCACTGACAGCAGCAGCCGGGCTGACACCCACGCCGCGGGGCGGGGGCGGCGGACGCGGCCGCCCGGGGCGACCCGGGGACGCGGCGCCGGGGGTTCCCCGCACCTGCGCGCTCCCCGCTCCGCGAGCACCACGCTCCTGCCCGGCGGCGAGGGCGGGCGGGGGCTGCCACAGCCAGCCGGCCGGGACGGGGCCGAGCCCCGGCTGACAGGGCTGCGGCGGGGCCGGGGCTCCCTCCCTCCTCCCCGCATCCCTCTCCGCCCGGCCCCTCCCACCACGGCCCGGCACCGGGCGGAACGGGCAGGCCCCGGCGGCCCCCGGGAGGGGCAGGCCCGGCCCCCGGTGTGAGGAACGGCGAGCGGGGCTCCCGTCCGGCCCCGCCGCGGCCGCCGAGCCCCGTACCTCCAGGGTGCGGATCTCCTGCTGCGTGAGGTCGTTGGACGCGGCGCACTTGGTGCGGAGCCCGCGCAGGTTGGAGAGCGAGATGTCGATGAGGTCCTGCAGCAGCCCGCACTGCTGCAGCGTGCTCCGCACGGCCGGCACGCCCCGCGCCGCCCGGGGCCCCGCGCCCGCCGCCGCGCCGCTCCGCTCCTTCCTCTCCAGCATGCCGGCGGCTCGCAGGGCAGCCGCTCTATCCATTCCTCGGCATCAGGGAGGCCGGGAGGAGAGGCGGCGGCGGGGGGAGCAGCAGCGAGCGAGGGCGGGCAGCCGGCGGTTCGCCCCGCCCCTCCTCTCGGGGCAATTACCGCGCATTAACATGCACGGCGGGGAGACGGGAGGCGGGAAGCACCGCGGCCGCTCCGCGCAGGCGGCGGCTGCTCCGCGAGGGGGCGCGGCAGCCGCTCCTCCCGCCGCCTCAGCGCCCGCCCCAGCGCCCGCCCCAGCGTCCCCCCCAGCGTCCCCCCCAGCGTCCCCACTGCCGCCCAGCCCACCTCAGCGTCCCCGCTGCCGCCTTATCCCACCTCAGCGTCCCCGCTGCCGCCCCTGCCCACCTCAGCGTCCCCACTGCCGCCTTATCCCACCTCAGCGTCCCCGCTGCCGCCTTATCCCACCTCAGCGTCCCCACTGCCGCCTTATCCCACCTCAGCGTCCCCACTGCCGCCCAGCCCACCTCAGCGTCCCCGCTGCCGCCCCAGCGCCTCTCAGCCCCCCGCAGGTATGTCGGAACGTGGAGCAGCCCCCGGCTCCGGGCCGCTGAAGGAAGAAGGGTCGGGGGCAGCGCTGGGCCTGGCCGGTCCCAGGAGGTGTGGGGGCCCGGCTGGGGGTGCAGCCCCTCGCCGTGCATGAGGGGTCCGGCCAAGCCCCTCGCACGCCTTGGTGCTGGAAGGGGCACCGTGTGCAACATGACACGACCAGAACCGTCTGTGTGTCTGCAGACGCTAAATCCCACGAGGACCTGAAAGTCCAGAGGTTTAAAACAGCATCAAACACGTGTTCAGCGCCCCTGTTGCTTTCCGGGTAGGGTGGTCTCCTGCGGCCACGGCCCAGAGCCTTGGGGCTGGAGTCGGGGGTGAGCGGCTCTGGGGTTCGCTGGCACTGCTGCTGTCTGTGCTGCGACACGGGCACAAACCACGGGGCGGCTGTAAACAAGTCACTAAGGCCATAGAAAGTTTTCCTAAAATAGCCTTTCCCAAATGTTCTATAAATCAATCAGGTACATGCTTTATTTGACATAAGTGTTTGCTTAGTAAAGAATAACTGCAGGTCTAGTACATCTTTTTGTGGATATAAACACGTCAGTGCGCTGGTTGTGTGGGTTCATTCGTATAGAGTATAAGGGAACTTCATTATGGCCTTGTGGAATGAGTGTGGATTCAGTTTCCACAACGGAAACTCTAGAACTGGTACAGGCAACTGCTTTACAGGTGCGTTCAGTTGTACATCTGACCGTCTGATGGACTTGCACAGAACGGAGATGTCAGCACAGGGATCACGCATCTCCCTGTTATTAGAAGAATGAGGACTGCTCATCTGACATGAGGGATCCAGAAAGGCAATTTGCTTGCATCCTGCTGCCTCTTTAATTTGGACTAGATTGATGCCAGATTTTAAAAGCTAAAATGACATCTGAGCCACATGTGGCAATACAGAAGAGAGGTTTATGCAAAGAAAAAGGGGAGGGAAGCAACGTGAATATGGGACATGAGGCAGTGGAGCAGGGCAAGTCCGCTGCCACTGCGCTGGTTTTGTCACGGTTGGATGTGTACTGGTATCCGCATTACTCTGTGTGCATTTGCATCAAGTAGTGTGGCATATGCTGTGTAGTAATTTTCTTAAGAATGTGGGTCAGGTTAAGTATTTTATTTCACTGTTATTATTCACATGCTGTAGATGTCACATGCACTAAAGGCTTTGCTGGACTGGTGTTAATTAGTTTGCCATCTGATGGCTTTGGGAAAGTAACTTATTTTGCTCATTACCTCCATGTTTCTGACCTTGTGAAAAAGTCCTTACCTACCCCCTCTCCTCTTAGGAGCACTGGAAGTTTTAGTTTGCGGAACTCTGACAGACTGACACCTCAAACACAGGTGACCATGGAGCTGGGAAATATTATTATCAGGGATGTTATTCTTGTGGACATTCTGTGTGTTCCCACCTGAGAACATCCATTTGCTGATAGAGAAGGAAGCGAGTGTATTGCATAAGAGAGCAAACTAGGAAAATTGTGGGCTGTGCATCACAAGATACTTGGCATTCTCTGCAGTGTTTGTGTACCGCGATGGGAGTGCCGGCCTCATTAACCAGCTACCATAAGTGGGCAGCATTCCAGTCCCAGCGTACAAGACTGCCCCGCGGGCCTGCGGGGAGAAATGTGCTGACTAAACACTCCATACGTGCCATGCATTCATGTCCCCGTGCAGCACTGCGCGCCGGCTCGCGTGGTCGTGGGGCCGTCGCGTTCCCAGGAGAAATGGGGCATCTCCGAATGCTCCTGCGTGGCAGTGGGTGACCCGCCCGTGCGCTGCTCCAGCAGCAAGGCCGAAAGAAGAGGCCGAGCTGCACACACCGAACCACAGGGGAACCCGGAGCTGTGTTAGCACAGGACTGCAACCTCGGGTGTCCCACAGAGCTGCCGCCTGCGTCATCCGGGGCGACCACTGCGGAGATGTACCGAGATACCAAGAGCAGACATTTGTGAGCCTGTCATGGGGAGGCTGAGTCACCTTTGTGATTTCATGGAGCATCTCCCTTGTGAGGAAAGGCTGAGGGAGCTGGGTCTCTTTAGCTTGGAGAAGAGGAGACTGAGGGGTGACCTCATTAATGTTTACAGATATCTAAAGGGTGAGTGTCAGGAGGATGGAGCCAGGCTCTTCTCGGTGACAACCAGTGATAGGACAAGGGGTAATGGGTTCAAACTGGAACACAAAAGGTTCCACTTAAATTTGAGAAGAAACTTCTTCTCGGTGAGGGTGGCAGAGCCTGGCCCAGGCTGCCCAGGGGTCTGTGGAGTCTCCTTCTCTGCAGACATTCCAACCCGCCTGGACACCTTCCTGTGTAACCTCATCTGGGTGTTCCTGCTCCATGGGGGGATTGCACTGGATGAGCTTTCCAGGGCCCTTCCAATCCCTGACATTCTGTGTGTGATTCTGTGTGTGAAATGGAGGACACAAGAAACTAGCTGTGTAGCTATATTCAGTGTTTTCTGTCGACAGGTCAATGGGAAGGAACTTCGAAATGGGACTGAAGGAGGATCGCTGGAGTGACGTGTTCATCCTGCAGGACCTCACCTCCTGGAGTCCTGTGAGTAACCAAAACTGCAGCTGTTACAGCAACCAAACACTTTCTAGCATTAAGAAAGCTTGAATATACAAATTCTAATAGTCTACAACACAAATAAAAAACTTAGCATTTATTTTTAGAAAAATCTCATGGGTTTGGCAGGCTTGCTTTAGCATGAGCTGTGTTGCAATAATGCTGCCTTTGCTATTTATCACGGGTTTCTTCTGTTTAGACTATAAACTGTTTGGGGCAGGAAGCGTCTTTACTCTCCGCTTGTATGGCACGCCTGGATCTCAGCTAGAAACCTCTAAGCTCCGCTGTAATGTAAATACTAAATAATGACAGTCACAGAGGACTTGGCGTCCCCACTGGGAGGCTGCCAGTCTGCGGGGTTTGCTCTAGCAGCAGACGTGCCAGCGCTGAAAAGTGACAAATTTTGTTGGCAAAAGATTTTCATAGGTCCAACAAGGATAAGAAACACCCGCCTCTAGAAACTGAGGCTTCTCCCTCTCCGAGGATAAACCACCTAAGATTGACTCATGCTGGCATAATCCCCTTGTGCAATTTGTATATTCGCATTAGCTGTGTGTGGGGCAAAAAGACAAATATTTAGTTAACAAAATAACACAGGGATAATAAAAAGTGATTAGGCAGCTTTACCACTCAAAACACTGCAGCAGATGAGCTGCTGCTCTTCCCCTCAGAGAGGCGTACCCACCCCTGCACGCTGAGCTGCCTCGGCTTTGTTTTATCTGCAGCGAAATGACCAGTTTATTTGGTTAAATGTTCTAAGAGTAAAAATAATAAATAAGTAAATAAATAGACAGAGCCCAGTAAGCTGCAGTCTGGCGAGGAAGGGGGTATGTGCTGTGGTGGCAAAAGCAGGCTCATATTCCACAAGAGAGCTTTGTCAAGTGTATTGCATAAGGAGATTACAGCCCTGAGTCTGAAACAAGGCTGAAGGTTTTAGTTGTTTTGCCGCTACCTCTGTCCTTAGCGTGCTGCTGAACTGCAGCACAACAGCCCCTCTTTCATCTGCGGAAAAAGGCTCAAGCTCCAGCATGACATTTTTCAGAGCTGTACCCCACATGGCTATTAGCTTCATTCCCCAAAGCTCTTTCTTGTTGTTTTAAATAAAGAGAAAGGAGTTGGACAGGTTAATCATATGTTCACGTTATATGCTGTGCTCTGGGATTTGTTTGATGTGACAGGCCTGTGGGAAGGACGAGTCCAGGTTCTGCTGTGCATGCCCTTTGTAAGGCTTGTCCTGCACTCCGTGTTTTGACAATGTACTCACATTGATCAGCAAAATGAGGAATAACTCCCCACACCCTGTGTGCCGGGCTGCTGTCAGCAAAACTCCCAGTCAGTGCCAGTTTTGCTGGCAAAACGAAAAAAATCCACACTTTTCCTGATGCAGCCCCTTTTGTGTACAGAAAGATTTCATGTGCAGTTCTTGTACTGTTCTGTGGGAGGCCTCATTTCCAGTTCAGCAACCCTTCTTCCACATCTGCACGTGCAATACCTCACAAGTGGGATGGCCACATAGTTTCTCAAGCAGTTCATGATGTCCCTCGTCACATGCCTGGCAAGAAGGCTGTCCTGGATCAGCAGGGCCTGCTGGATAATCCACATCCTCCCCATAGGAGGAGCAGGACCACAAAGACCGCTGGATCCAGCTGCCGCGCTCTTCCCCAGCGTCGCCTGCACAGCTGGCGGAGCTGTGTCCTCGGTGGCACCTGGGAGGAGCTGCTGCTGTCTTCCCTTGGCAAGCTGGCTCTCACAGCTTGTGGGAAGTTGAGACACCGTCAAACAGCCTGGGCCAGATTATATTGGTAGAGGATCAGCCCAAACGCATCTGATCGGTGTGCCTGTTGAGTCCCTTCATGGAGGTGGAATTCTGCAAACAGCTGCCTGTGCGCCCTGGCGTTCGTCCTGGCCTCGCCGCCTGCTCTGGAGTGTGGACCTGGAGAACATGTCTGTGAAAAGCCTGCACATGGTCTAAAGAGAATTTGCAACATTATTATGAATATTTAAAAACTCAAACCTCTCCTCTGCAAAAAAATGGCTGAGCTGTAAGCCGTTACAGTGATGGTAATCAAAAGGACATTCTATTCACCTATCAATCATGCTAGCTCTTGAGTTGAGAATTAATCTGCAGAAGGAAAAACAAACACAGATCTTTTGTTCCTGCTGATTCAAAGTCCTTTGAAATCAGTGTCTTCCCCGTCAGTAAGTTTTGGATTGGATCCTCATTCTGCCTTCCTTTCCCCTGTCCCTACAGTACCATGAAAATTCAGGCTGTTTCTCCCTACTTCCTTCCTCTTCATAAAATGTCTAATAATCAGCCATCTGGTGTCCAAGATGCCTTGAGTATTAGGGCATTTCCTTTATCCAGGGGAGACTTGTGAGAAGAAAGATAAATGTGTTTGTGGCCCATCCCTGCTGCGTGCTGATTAGGGTCTTTGTTTACAATGATTGCTCCAGTGCTAGGTTGTTCAGTAGAGAAACATATTTACAGGGAGAATCTTAGTTTCTGGTCTAGCAGATTTCATGACATTACTTAACTATTCTTAATTAGAATTCTATATAGCAATATAATATTTTTAATGGATGTTAAAAACAGTGGGCTTCTGAAGAGGTAAAGGGTGATCTATAGAAAATACTGTGTATCCTAAGCAACTGTAGCCTTTCCTTTCGTTCTGTGTGACAGACTGGCAGCCAGAGCCCCAAAGCTGCGATGCAAACCGTGTGCAGGGCTCTGTTCCAGTCAGTGCCAGCCCCTCAACGAGGGCTCTGTGCACCGCGCTGCACAAAACTGGGTCAGGTCTCAAGGCAGCCAAAGCACTGAGGTTCAAGTTTAAGAGGAAAATATTGAAGGGCACAGAAAAACTGTGTCAGAACTTCCACTGGACCATTGCATTTTTATAACAAAGCCTGAAGGGAGAGGGCACGTTAGACTAAAATGAAACCAGAAGCAGCAGGAACAATCTGCCATCTTAGCTCTTAGGTAGAAGGCAAAGTAAAGAACCACCTCTTTTATTCTGATTACTTGTAGGCCAAATTCTTGACATAAAGGAGGTTTGTGTCCTGATTTGTGAGCCCTTGGGAGCTGCAAATGTTTTGTTGCCTTGACTGTGGTAGCATGAAGAGAGGCCAATTAGGTACTGTTCCGATTCCCGGCACGATGCTCCCTTCCCATTGGGGTGCGGACAGTCTTTAGACGTTTGCACAGGAGTCTTCACTTGGTGGTATGTTTATAAATAGTGAAGTATTTTGCTCGAACAGGAGTTGGTCAGGTGAAAGAGAAGTAAGAAGAGACATCCTTAAAGTACCTTTAGGCTGTTTCTGTACACCTTTCTTCTCAGCAAACAAATATTTATGGTTTTTTATTCTTTTGAATGTCACCTTTAAGGGCACTTATGATCCAAATCCCTGCTTGAACCCTGCACACAGTTCAGACTGTGGATTATGGTAGTCCATAAACTATTTAGTGCATCCACGAATTAACCAGCTAATGGCATATCGCGATACCTGAGGTGCACGGCATTGCTCTGATTTTAGAAAAATCTCCTTAGACAGAAAGTGCTGGAAAGCAGGGGCTGTTTCACTGGCACGCGGCGTTCAGCTGGCCCAGCTCTGCACAGATGCGCACGCTAATCCTGCTGATCATGTCTGGAGAGAGAATGGTCATGGCCAGTTCTTGTCAGCATTTCAGCTCAGTCTCTTGGCTTTCTGCTAACTCTTCTTCCTCAGTTTCCACCACGATTATCGACTTTCTCAATAACACCATTTCTGGAAATGGTTTGCACCGGAAGCAAGATAAGCGAACATGAATGCTAGAAGAGCTGAGCCAAGGTTCTGAAAATTCTGGCGCTCACCCCACAGCACTGAGTAGGAAGCCCTTTGCATCCATGGCAAACAAATGTACAGGAAAGGACAAAGTAAATCCTTACACTTTCCCTTGTATTTGAGCTGATCCAGCAGCTCACGTGTTTCTTTACCTCTGCTCTCACTCTATTTTCTGAGCATGCTAACAGGGGAGAGATAAATCTCTCTGAAAGCAAAAACTTGTAAAAAAACATAGGAAATAATTATCTTAAGGAAATAAAGCTTTTCTGTGTCTCCCATGTGGTATGTGCTATGGGAGCTTGGACACCCATCTGGAGGGAGAGAGAGAACTTTCAGTCTTAGCTTGATCATCATGAAGAGGCAGTTGGAAAGCTGGATCTGTCTGTGCTTGGGGATGCCAGCCCGCCTGCGCAGACCTTTGCCTCTCTGGAATGCTGTTTCTCGTCATCCGCACCGATAACAAACCCCCAGTGTCAGAAAGTAATATTAGCACATCCTCTTTGCAAAGCTATCTGAAAAAACAGGGAGGAATTTGTTTCTGACTGCGGCGGAGTGACAGCAGACCTGCATCAGCTATGTGCACGCCTCTCCAGCTTCCTTCCTTGCTTTTATTCTCAACTCTTTTTATAGCCAATATATTTCCAAACGCTCCACATGAGATTCTGAGTTGCCACGTTTTGCAGGTTTCTGGTCACTGGCATTACACTAAAGCAGCGCATTTGCGGCAGCCCTTCTCACATGCGGTTTAGCAGAGCAACTGGAGCGAGCCAGAGCCTGAGCCGCAAGAGGCAAGTGGCAGCGTACAAGGAGCCAGGTAGCTCGGCTGGCTGGGCTGAGGGGCTGTGGGCCGGCGTGGCGTCTCTCACATCTCAGGTGCTCACGTTTCCACCATTTGCTGCAGTTACTGTTTGTTGTTTGCTCAAATCGATCCTCTTCCCTGTCAGTAAAATCATAGACATAGGGAAAGAGATGTTGGCACAAAGCAGCATGTTGTGTTTCTTTCCCATGGGAAAGTTCTGTTCAATAAAAGTTGAACATGGCTTTCAAAACCAACACATTCATCTTGGTAAATGTGTCTCCTCTTCAAGCCAGAATACGTTTTTATGTCCTGAAGAACTAAGGGAAATATTCTGAAACTCTATTTAGGCAGTGCAAAGAGCGAGCCCGTAACTGCCGCTTGCAGCTTGTTTGGAGTATGTGTTTCCACTACTTTGGCTTCCAGTCAGTATAATCATGATTTCAGAAACCATTTCAAGGAAGGGCATGATGACCCTGTGGTTGAGACACTGAGACTGGACCAGTCTGGTTCAGTTCCTGGCTCTTTCAGAAAGTATAGCCATGGGCAAATCATCTCGTCTGTCTGCCTCCCGCATGAGGCAGATGATGTTTCCTCTGTCTGACCCGTCTACTTAAACCATATAGAGCAAATAGGATTTCACATTACAAGGATGAAAAGGGCAGAAGTGATCTACATCTGTGCTTGCTAGAATCCTTTTCAAAAGGTCAGATTTTGCCCATTGCAATGGGCATAATAAAAAATAATTCTGTTGGTTTAGTGGAGATACTCCACTTATTCATTGAGCTAAAATAAGTCAGAACGTATAATACTAGATCTAAATGTTTCATGTTGTTTCTTTCTCTTTGATGGCGCTGTGTCCATAGCCCAGTAGCAGTGCCTGTCTTTTACTGAAACATGAAACAAAATTGCTCCCCTCAAACCAATAGCACTATATTTTACCCTAAACGATTCACATTTTTAATAGGAAATCTGAAATATAAAACCGACAAGCATTCAAGTGTTTCCATGAATGGTAATCAGGATGTTGGACTTGCTAATAATTTTATGTAGGTGTTCAAGCTATGAAAGAACCCATATGGTCCTTTTCCTTCTGTTAGGAAGTGATATGTCTGTAGAATTTCAGCAGTTGCGGGCTGCCCTAAATGTCTGAGAACAGCGTGTGCTGTTCAGCTGGGCCGTGGGGCTCGGAATTACAGCCCAGCCATTGCTGCCTGTGCTTGCTCTGCATCCTGACCCTCCATATCCTGCAAACTGCCAAAGTTCCACACTCACAAAGGTTGCTACAGAAATTTGCCCAGCTCCGCTTATCAGCCTTGGCCCATCTGGAAAGCAGGAGAACTGGAGCTGCCTGTGTCATCCTGCTCACAGCTCTCCCCCTGCCCGGAGCTGCGCAGCGGCAGCGCTGTGCGGATATCAGAGCGGAGCGTCGCCTGCAGCTCTGTGCCGAGCAGATACAGCCATCTGCAAAGAATTCACATTTCAAGGCATGCCGGTTCCAATGTATCTGAAAATCACCACTAGTCAGCAGGAATGGATGCAGTCTGCGTTGCTGAACGCTTGAGTGCACTCGTATAATTGCATAATTCAATGTTGTGAACTCCCTCTTCTCAGACAATGTGTTTTAGATATTGACTGCACAGAAGGTCAGCTTGTGCTAGAAAAACAAACAGGCTGCTTTGCTTAGTACAGCAGTATAGGGAGGGCTGGGAATAGGCTATGACAGGAGACGTTTAGCCTTGTTAATTGTTGTTACTGTGATGTGGTCAAAGCATTTCAACCCAGCTTTTAGCAGTCCAGACTTAATGCACGCTCTTTTTCATACGATGATGTGTAGAGGGACTAATCAGGGTTGGCTTCTGATTTCATTAGTCATTACCCAGACAGTAGCAGTGTCACCCGCGGGGGCTGCGTGCGGGAGGCGCAGGGTGCGGGAGGCGCAGGGTGCGGGAGGCGCAGGGTGCGGGAGGCGCAGGGTGCGGGAGGCGCTGGGTGCGGGAGGCGCAGGGTGTGGGAGGCGCAGGGTGCGGGAGGCGCTGGGTGCGGGAGGCGCTGGGTGGGGAGGTGCTGGGTGCGGAGGCGCAGGGTCGGGTGGCTGTGCCCAGCGCACGGGCGCTTTGGGGACACGGCCCCCTCGGAGGCGGCAGCGCGGCATTGGCGGAGTGCAGCCCCGCTTGCCTTCTGCACAGATGCGACATGTAGCTTTGGGCAGATCTACAGGTAATCTCGTGATCTCCTTATAAACTGGGGCTGATAGAACTTACCTAACCATCTCTTTCACAACTTTTTTGAAAAGGTTGATTATTTAATTAGGAGTAATTTATCATGATGACTCCCATTGAGAGGAGCTTTTCAGAGGTCCTAAACTGGCTGCAGAGCCAAGTGCTGCCCAGGGCTGGCAGCCCCAGGAAGGAGCCGAGGCAAAGCTGCTGTCGCGGAGGCTGTGGCAAAGGAACCGCCGCTGCTCCAGCTGGGAGCCTGGGAAACGCTCTGTGTGAGCTGTGAAATGATGTCAGGAATTGCTGACCCTGGAAATCAGGATAGAGACTGGGCCGGCTCATCCCCCACGTGTCCGTGGGCACTCCCTCCGGATGACGAGCTGGGCCCGTGAGAGCAAAGGCCAGGAATGCAGTGGGAATGGCGGGAGCAGGTCCGAGCTGGGCTGCCCAGATGTGTGGGTGCTCAGAGCAGCTCCCTCCTGTCCCCAGGAGCTGGTTCCCGCAGTCTGTGTCACAGACACCTTTAACAGAGAGCATTCCCGTTCCGGAGCGCCCGGTGGCCGAGCGGCTCCGCACGGTGCTGGACGGGCCGAGGGGCTGCAGGGCAGCCAGCTCACTAGTTCCACAACCACTGGTGATTTCTGTACTTCCCTCCACACACAGAACAATCTCACAGCGAACTTTCATATAAAGAGGGGGAGAAACAAAAAGCCACTGTCAAAAAGAGGCAACAAAAGCCTCCAGGAGACTGTCACCTTATCTGCAGTTTGCAAATAACCCCAAATGGCTGCTTATCTGAAGCAACAATGGAGCTCATACTGATTTAAAAGTGAAAAAAAAAACACCCCTGAAAAGCTTATCAGGTTACTTAGATAAATTTTCTGCAGTGATGTCACAAAGGGAGTAAATGATGAGGGGCCGTAGATCCCCTTCTCACATCCCTCGCACGGCGCCATAGGCTCTCTGGTACCACAGGCTCTCTCTGGTACCACAGGCTCTCCAGCACAGTCGCAGAAATGCCAGATGGTCCTAAGCAGAAAAAGTGTTTCGTAACAGGATTCAGGATGTCCCCGTAACGCTGCATCCATCCAACTGGAAACTCTGCAGCAGGGGCCGGGCTTTGTCCCTTGACCCCCTCACCGTCTCCCTCGCCCCCCACCTGCAGCACAGAGCGGCCTTTGCCGTGGCTGCAGTGGGGTTTCTGCTGGGTGCCCTCGTGTCCCCCGCGGCTGGTGTCCCCTCTGGACGGTGTGCCCTGCAGCTGGGGGGCAGAGCTGTGGGCAGAGCTGCGGGCAGAGCTGTGGGCAGAGCTGTGGGCAGAACTGTGGGCAGAGCTGTGGGCAGAGCTGCGGGCAGAGCTGTGGACAGAGCTGTGGGCAGAGCTATGGGCAGAGCTGCGGGCAGAGCTGCGGGCAGAGCTGTGGGCAGAGCTGTGGGCAGAACTGTGGGCAGAGCTGCGGGCAGAGCTGCGGGCAGAGCTGCGGGCAGAGCTGCAGCCCGCGGGGTCGGTGCTGCCTGGCGGGGACTGCAGACAATCACAGGAAATGAAAAAATGTAATCCTGCTGGGAGACAGCTGTTTTCATTAGATTAATTTAACACGCTGGTCTTCCGGCTGTCTGAGGCGGCGACCTTCGAGAAATGAATCGTGCAGCCGGTACACGCCAGGCTAGAGGGTGAGGGTGGGTGAAATTAGTGCATTCCAGGCGATTTGGATCAATCTGAAGGGAATGGTACCTAAATGGTACCTACCCCTCCACCTACTGGGTGCACTCTACCAATAGCTGAGATGTAGAGATAACTGTCCGGGACGGCCTCTAATCATCTCCACTACACACTAACACCCTCTAAGAGTTACTCGCTCTTGTGTCCTGGTGGAATATTTTTTCAGGTGGCTGCTTTACTGGTTTGAGTCTTATCACTGGAGTCCCATGCTGTGACGTATTCTCTGTTGGATAACTTTGGTTTCAGATCTTTCCCTTCTTTGTTTCCTGTTGTTGAAGTTGTTATTTTTTAAACATAGCTATGCTGAAATCGTTGCTGATGTCCTGCATAAGCAATATCCTACTTTCCTCAAAGGTACAGTCGCCAGTAGGAGTTGACTTTGATGTTCTTGGCACAGCTTTGCCTTCAGCCCCTGATGTGTAAGTCTCAGCATCTCTGGTCAGGAAAAGGAGCTCCTGGTGGTGGCTGTTGCTTGAGCACAGGTGTTGTGCGAGATCAGAGGAAGAGGATGTTGGACCCCTTGGGCCCAGCTCCGAGCTTTGAAGTCATTTCAGGCTGGCGGCCAGCTCTGAGCTCGCTCGCGACTCGGTGGGTTCATCAGAATTCTATTTCTAGCAGACAGATGTGTCGTTCAGCAACCACAACAGACATCTGTCTCGTGGACAGAGCCCTCCATCGCTTTCGGCATCCCTCCTTTCTTGGGGGAGTGAGCAGTGTGGGTACCCCGCAGTGTAACCCCCTTTCTGTGTGCGCAGGGGGGATCCTGATGTACAGACCCCTCCTGAAGGGAGCTCTGAACACTTTCCTTGACTGGCTTCCTCTGCTGAGCAAAATGTTCCTGCTGCTGTCAGAAGTGCAGAGCCAATTCGAATGGTTCCTGCTGCTAGTGATGATCTCATGGGAGGTAAAAATAAATACGGAAACAAAGAGACCTGAAAATGAGAGGCGTTTGTGTGTGTGTGCTGAGGCAATTTCAGAAAGAGACTGGTCTCCCCATGGAAGTCACGGGCTCAGCATAACTCTGGATTTAGCCTTGTGTACACATTGAGAATTCCCTTCCTGTTTCTTTGAACACAGATAAGATCTAATCTTTTGCCACAACACCGAAAGTTGGCCGCTGTGACCAGAAACACCGCTGAGTCCCAGCAGCAGTGAGGGAAGTAATGGTGCCAGGTTCATAGGGCTGGATTTTCCTGTGTGCTCAGCTGACCTTTTGGCACCTTTTCGCATCCCTCCCATGGGAGCATCCCTGCCGTGACCAGCATCCCTGCCGTGACCAGCGTCCCTGCCGTGACCAGCATCCCTGCCGTGACCAGCATCCCTGCCGTGACCAGCGTCCCTGCCGTGACCAGCATCCCTGCCGTGACCAGCATCCCTGCCGTGACCAGCATCCCTCCCGTGGGGGCATCCCTGCCGTGACCAGCATCCCTGCCGTGACCAGCATCCCTGCCGTGACCAGCATCCCTCCCATGGGAGCATCCCTGCTGTGACCAGCATCCCTGCCGTGACCAGCGTCCCTGCCGTGACCAGCATCCCTCCCGTGGGGGCATCCCTGCCGTGACCAGCGTCCCTGCCATCACCAGCGTCCCTGCCGTGACCAGCGTCCCTGCCGTGACCAGCACCGCTCGGCGGACAGCAAGCTGGGGCTGGGAGAGGAGCCCAGCAGCCAACAGGAATTCCATTGCAAACTGAAACTTGAGGGCAGTTTTGCCGTCCAAGAACACTGACTCTGCTTAGCCACGAGGAGATTTTGTGCCCTGTAATCCCACATTGATCTGGATTACTTTTTTATTTAAAGAAACTGACCTCCAGCAGCAATGCCAGGTCTCTCTGGCCCAGCGAGTGAGTCCTGAGCGTAAGAAACAAAAGTTCTATCTAAAAAAAAATACAGCGGTGACCAATATTTGGCCTCAATTAAAAGGTCAAGGAAAACAGGAGAGCGTTACCTTATGTAGGTGTTAACATTTATTAGTAGATTAGGTATTTTAACAAGCCTTATTAATTCTGTATCTAAATTAATTAATTAAGGGTTACCAAATAAACGGCACATTTGCTAAGAAATAAGGCATTGTTAAAATTCTGGCTTCTCATTTCTAGCATCCAGCCCCATCTCTTTTGCTTTAAAGAAAGAATTAACCCAAGACAAAGGAAATCTGTGTTCGCATCTCTGCTGTGACACAGACCTCGTGTGTCTTTGGGTCCGTTCGGCCGCTGTCCAACGCGCCGCAGAGCGCCTGTGCCTCCCGCGGCGCCGCGACGCAGAGCGAGGTGATGCCCCGGTGCCGCGCCTGAGGACACGATGGTCGTACGACGTGCAGGAGTGAAGAAAGGGGAAGAATATCGAAGGCACAGTAGGAGCTCAGGGCCCGTGTGCCCTGACTCACAGTGCGTGTCGTGCAAGACTCCCAAGGTCCCCTCCCTCTGTAAATGCCACTCTCGTGCATTTTCCTAAACATTCTCGCATGCCCTTGCTAATTTTAGCCTCTATACTGCACTGAAAAGGTCTCTTGGGCACCCTCAGGTATTTCATGTGACTCTGTAAAGTCAGGCAGTGCTCACTTAAGTAAATTCATCTTTATAACAGAAACAAGTCCTAAAAGACCCACTGTTAAACTTCCAGTTTAGGCTTCTTCCTAGAAATAGTCCTTGGATCGCATGTGGGCTAGAGACATGATTTCATACCTGCTATTCCTGAGCGCTACCTGGTTATAACCCTTCCCAAATGCGCTTCCCGAAGGAGCCTTCTGACAGACCGGTGATGGGTGTGATGTTGCAAGCCTGAGGTTGCTTTGTCAACAAGGAAGAGGCTCTTTGTCCCCATGTGTGAGCGTGATATCCGTCAAGCAAAACACAGCGTTATTGATACGGGTATTCCAGGAGACGCTGCATTGCCAGCATGCCTGTTTCACATTTACCTCCTCACACTGGTGTGCAGCAGCCAGATGTTCAGGCCGCACAACAGGAAGATGGTTGCAGGGGTGTAAGTGGGATCAGTTACCTGTGTCTGAAATCCAGCTTTCCCGCAGCTGCCGTGCTGGAGAAGGAACTGTTAACTTCATAGCAGTGAAAGACGTTGTTTGCAAGAGAAGGGCTGGGGATGGTGAGCTAAACAGAACAATAAGATTTTATAGTTGCAACAAAACCTCAATTCTTTAACAAAATGTCATCTATGTGTGACAGAGGACAAAGTCGTTATGAAGCTGGAAGACTATGAAGTGGTGACTGATGGCTTCATTGTGTTTGGGACAATTTCAGAAGGCAGTTCCTCAATCCTTGCTGGAAGAGCCGTTTTTCCACTCTTCCTCAGGCCGGGAGCCAGGCTGGTCTTTCCCAGAAGTGATGAAAATAAGCAGCTTTAGCTGGAACTCTCCCGACACTTTCCAGCAAAAGGACTCTTCCAATCCAGCCCCGCCAAACAAAAGCATGATTGTTTGCAGGCCCATAAAAATACTGTGTGCGGATGTCAAGTGAGCAACTTTCACAGAGGAAGCCAGGTTTTGGTAGCCGCCGGTCTCTAGTCGCCATCGGCTGCCGTCACGCTCTGGTGATTCGTGCACAAAGGAGATGGAGAAAGGCCTAGAGAGCTGTGCGGAACGTGCGATTTCCTTCCTCTCCCAGGGCAGCAGTTCACGTGTGGCCCAATGACCTTTAGTCTTAGAAGGGGTGAGAGACTGAAGAGCTGACAGAGGTGTGTGTTCAGGGAAAAAGGCATTGAAGTCTTACATGGGTTTGCTTTTCACGCATAGCTTATTTCCAAACGAGGCAGGGGAAACGAAAGAAGTCAGAGCCGTGACAGAACTCTTTCACACTGGGTGCTGTTGCTTACAACGTACACGAGCAGCTGGCAACTTGACAAGAAACCAGGACACTAATGGGACAGAAAATCCCACACAGCTCATTTTCTTTCTCTGAAGCTGACAAATCCTGCCTGCAACAGGGTGCCAATGGCTGTTGTGCTGCAGAGCGGAGCTGCTGCAGGAGTCTCTCTCCAAATGCCCCTGCAAACACACCCTGGCTTTACGACCTGCTGAAGAGCTGCTTTCTCCACTCTAAGCCGAGTCTCTACCTTTGTGCATAAACATGGGGAGGTCACTGGTGAACCCCAGGGCCTCTTGCAGGAGCCCTCGTGGTGAGCAGGACCTGTGCTGGGGCAGCCAGCGGTGCAGCCGCTGCCCGGTGCCGTCACCCCTGCCCGGTGCCGTCACAACCGCCCGGTGCCGTCACCCCTGCCCGGTGCCGTCACCCCTGCCCGGTGCCGTCACAACCGCCCGGTGCCGTCACCCCTGCCCGGTGCCATCACCCCTGCCCGGTGCCGTCACCCCTGCCCATGCTCAGACCACGGCCAAAGCTGCAGCAAAGGAGCTGCAGGGCCCTGTAGCAACATCCCTACACAATGCTGGATTTGGGGCTGCGTGTCTCTTGTTTGCAAATGATTTCTGCAGTTATAGAGCAGGTGGCATCTTGAGGCTCGACAACACAGAGTTCCCCATTTCTTGCAGAACTCCAAGCCCGGGGCAGGTACCCGAAGGCAGCAGCTCCCTCGGTTTGGGTGGGGAAGCGGTTTCCGTGTCCCAGCAGGTGAGCAATAGCGCGTGTGACCCAGCAGAGAGCACTGCACACCCGGACAGGGCTCGGCTCTGCGCACCCGCGCCTTCTCACACATCCATCCAACCTTTTTCACTGTTTTTTTTTTTAAGGGCTCTCTTCCCCTTCCTTCCCCGTGCCTTCTCTCCTGACGAATACAGCAACAAGTCAAACCAATCCCAGCCTCTCAGGAGAAGCTGAACAGATCCCGGCTCGCTGGGATGCACACGGGGTCAGGGCACGGGGCTGCAGCCGCACGCAGCTCAGGTGTGAGTGTCGGTACAAAACGCTGAGCCTGTCTTTAAAAAGCGTGTGGCCTGAAAAATAACATGAACCAGGTACCTTGTTACCTCTTGATTTTGGTACGGAAATAATTAGAGATCATATTCTCAAAGTTTCTGTAGAAATATAACAAAATTCTGCTCCTCTTCCTTTGAGATGAGAATCAGCTCAGATAATTTTGCTCCAGAATTGAGCTTTTAAGAAAAAAAAATATACTAAAAAAATCCTCAACATCACATTTCTTATGAATTGCTAGACAGAACTGATACTGAAAAGAGGAAACACGTCCCATTGCAGGAAACATCCTCGCAGCTGAGCGTGAGGATCTCTTGGGGGAACGCGGGTCTGGCGCTGGGTGAAGAACTCCACAGGGAAAGGGTCGTTGGAGAAGTTCTGTATCCACACAGATGGACATCTTGAACTCATTTCTTTTGGAGTCTGTTGCCAAAAGAGCTCATGATCTGTCCTGCGTACCGTCCTGGGGACAGTGGCGGTGTTGTTTCCATCAGCCCTCCAGGTCTGATTGTGCCGATTAGCTGCAAAGAGACCCTTCCTGGCCAGGGACAGCGTGTGTTCCGCTGAGCCGGGAGCGCTGAGCGGGGCGCGTTGTTTTCCGATATTTAGTGCCTCGAGCCTTTGTCCCCAGAGGGTCACATCGGAAGATGCACACGTGTGCTGGCTGAGCGCCGTCCTGGCAGCGCCTCACAAACACCAGCCCCGTGGGGTCAGTCCCCTTCCAGCCTCTCTAATGCCTCACGAGCCAGTGGACACAGCAAATAAACCTTGTGGAGCCACGTGGTGTTTGTCCCTTCCCCGGGGACACCGCGGTGGCTCCACGCACAGCGTTGGTGCCCATGGCAGCCCGGGGGAGCCGTGGGCGCTCAGCGGGGCAGCACCGTGTGGGCCGCACGGGGACGGGCGCGCAGCCCCAGCAACCCGCGCGCGGCACGAACACCAGCCGCCCTTTCTTCACGGCAAGTCTGTCTTTGCTGTGGGTGTGACATTGGGATCTGGTCACGCGTTGATCAGGTTACTGTCGTGACGGACTCGCTGTAGCTGGATTGTCACACGGGGTGTGTAAGGGCAGTAAGGAGAACGTCCTCTGGGCAGGACCTCAAACTCACCGACCATAGCGATAGCGCTGAGATCGGAGAGATGGCGTCAGCGATTTACAGGCCGGATTTAGCGCCGATTTATAGCAACAACAGAAAAAATGTGCCGCCCACCTAATTCTTGTTTGTTCTCGTGAGTGTGCTAATTGTAGCTGCCTCACTTGATTAGTGGCATTGCATGAGCTGTGGGATGCGAATGAAGACAATCCCGTGGTGCCTCCCTTTGTGCGGGGGCGTCCGGCTGGTTCCCAGCTGGTGCTGAGCGCTGGCGGGGGCTGGTTTCCCAGCTGCCCCCGTTCCTGGAGGGTCCTGATTTTGGAAATGCCAGCGGCCCGACACGAAGCGGAGCAGCTCGCGGGGAGCTCGGTCTCGTGACGCCACATCAGGAGCAAAGTTCTTCCTAAACTGAGTCTTCCCACTACTGTTATCTGCAATGGACCTTGGTGGGGGTTGATTTTGTCTTTCCCCTGATGCAATTAAGATGAAGCAATATTTCTTTTTTAAATCTTTCCTCTGGACGTGTTTCTTCTGCTGTGACCACAAGGAGCTGGTCAATAATTAATAACGCCATCAAAACAGGTGCCCAGGGAGATGTGGATTTACTCTGCCAACAGGGTATATATTTTTTCCAGATCATTTCAATGTAATTTTTCCATACTTGTATTTATTCTGGTACAAGGTGGTGTTTTGCATTTGGTGTTACACCGTGTGAAAGCAGATTGGGACAGTCTGCCGCAGGGGCGCTTCTCTTCTGGGGAAACAGAGAGGGAAGCAGCCCCAGGAAAATCGTAGAGCTTTAGTTATACTGGTATAGTTTAAAAGGAAACGTTTCCAGGGGTCATTGACCTGATGAGGTTTCTGGTTTGCCATGTGTACGTAGCACAATGAGATTCCTGTGGCCGAACATTGAAACGGTAACAAAGAAGCCAGAAAAAGAAGCAGAAAAAAATGTGCTTGTTCTAGTAGAGCAGTAAATGACACCCTATACATACAATTTCCTTTTATAATTCACCTTTAAAGGGTATGTGTCTAGTGTAGCTGCTGAATTAGTATTTAGCCATCTCTCTTCAACTCTGGCATTTATTGACAAAATAAAAAGGAACTCAAAGCTGCTGTTGACTTGCGTGGCTGGTTCACCAGTTAACCTCCTCTGATCTGAGGAATAAAACTGCAGTCTTAGTGATGCTTTGGAATCGAGTCATATCCGTCCAAGCAGCTAATTCTGTGCTTTCCGGAGGTAAGGGGTGAATTCAAGGGCCAGACCAGCTGGCGCGTCACGACCCCCCTGCTGCAGGGTGTGCGAGGTCTGGGAAGACTCAGACGGGAGAAAGCGCAGCTCAATGGCAGCTCAGATCGGAACGGGGTGGGAAGGAAGGAAAGGCTTCCTGTGGCTGTCTCTCCAGCTTTCGATGCTCCTCGGCTCCTGTCTTTGGTTACGGTTCTAAGGCAGCTCCTGGAAAGGGCTGGTGTGCAGCTGGCAGAGGGAGCACAGCTGTGCACAGCTGGTCAGGGCCGTGTAACACGCGTGTTACGGAGGGCAGCGGATCCGGTTCCATGGGAGGCTGTCCTGCGGTGCGCGGGGCGGCGGCGCTGGCTGCGGGCTGCGGGGCCGTGGCGCTGGCTGCGGGCGCTGGGGCCCGTGGCGCTGGCTGCGGGCGGTGGGGCCGGTGGCTGCGGGCGCTGGGGCCGGTGGCTGCGGGCGCTGGGGCCGGTGGAGGCGCAGGCGAGGGCGGGAACCACACTCTGTTTCTGCCACACAGCCCCACTCTGCCAGCGCTGAGAGCCCAGATACAAATATTCTTCTCCTTGATGCAACAAAGAGCTCGGCCATCTGGAGTAAGAGTGAGTGTCAGGATCTTCTGATCTGTTAGAAATAAATCGTATCTGCCCCAGAACTTCTGTCTGGAATTCAAGTAGTTCTGCAAAGCATAACCTTGCTGATAACTAATATTGTTAGAGTGACTTCACCAAAGTTACTGATTACTTATCTAAGTTGACACTGGCCGTCTTTCCCTCCAGTTCCTCCATAACGAGAGCGGTCTGAAGCAGCGGATTGCAGCGGCTGTGTGTGCTGCGCGGAGGGTTTGCAAAACAAAACCGCCCCCGTGCAGCAGCCGGCGCCACACGGAGCCGTCTGCCCCACTCGGGGGGTTCTAACCTGAAATAGTCCATGGCACAAACAGCTTCTGCCTGACACCTTTACCACATTGCCCATCTTACATAACCTCTGTCCTCCATGAGAATATCGTAATATGTAAGCAGAAGAGGTCATGGGACTTGTCCACCTATTTCTGAACTGTTCCAATGGAAGAGCTCATTCAGTATTAAAAAGATAAATCACATTAAATTCTTTACCCCTCACCGCAGGACGCTGGTGGATGGAGATGGCGGGAAGCTACGTAGGGCTCTATTTTCAAATTAAAACTGCTTAGCTCTCTGGTGTTTACACCACGAGGATCCAAGCTGATCGTTTTAGGGCCCGTGTGACAGAGACTTTGGCAGCTGAAGCGCAGGCTTTGCCAGGGCAGCACCTGGAGGCTGGGGCAGCGCCGGGCCGGCTTGTTAGCCCAGGTTGCCTTTATTTTCCTTCATCTTCTCCTTGACAGCTGTTACTTAGAACACCTGGGAGGGAATTTATATAAAGCCCAAGGTCTGTTTTCCTGAGGAAGCTCCTCTGCACCTTTAATCCTTTGGTTCCTCCCTCCCAGGCTTCTTTGGGGAATCCCCTTTTTGTGCCAGGAGGTGCTGCTGCTGGGATGCTCCGGATGCTCCTGCTGCTCCTGCTGCCCGCGCTGGTCCCGGCGCCCCGGCCGCTGCTCCTCTCCTGTAAGTCAGTGCTGCCTTGCTTGTGCTTCTGGAAATGTTCTTGTCTAAGTTGAAATAGCAGCTTCAGCCCTCACAGTTTGTGCTGCTCAGGCATGCGGGTCTGTCAGAAAGTGCTGTTACGAGCAAATGGAAGGGAGGACAAATATGCACTGAGTAAAAATAAGTCTTGTGCTATTAGATTCCTGGAAGGGCATCAGACATCACTCTGCAAAAATGGTTATCACCCAAAAGCCCCAGAGTCTCGTGGTGCTACAAGGAACGCCAGCGGTGGTAATTGTCTGTCACGGTGCTTCCCAACCAGGTTTAATGTCCTCCCGGTGATTCTCAGTTATTTACTTGTGTCTGTCTTCCTTTGCTTGGCTCTTCTGCTTCTGTCAGGAAGTTCTGCCAGCTGCCGCGTCATCCCTGTTTCCTGTTGGTTGTCTCTGCCGGGTCCCCGTGTCTGCAGTAGCGGGAGGAGGCGCGCGGCGCGGCCCGTGCTGAGACCCAGCTCTGCCCGCTGTCGAGCGCGGACGCGGAGCGCGCTGCGGAACAGGGCGGGAAGGGCTTGTAGATGTTAATTGCACTCAGCACAGAAATACTCGTCATGCAGAATATGTTTCTCGATGGCTGTGAACAGATCTAAGCCCAGCTGTGCTCCGCCCAGCAGAACAGCACAGCACCACCAAGGTGCTGCTCGGTTCGGTTTTTTCTTTGTGAGCTGTTTTAACTAGGCCAGATGTGCACCGTGTCCTGGCAAGCCGGGCTTTACCTCCCGAGCAGGTTCTGTCCCTTGTTCTGTAGTGCTCCTTGGAGACAGGAGAGCTGGTTCATGGTGTTTGGAAACGGTGCTCAGGGAGATCTCCCTGGAAAGGCGTCCTGGGTGCCGGGGCCGCGCTCCCTGGAGGAGATCGCTTGTTTGTTTATGTGTAAATAAAATAAGTTAAACTGAAAATAGACTGAAATACCACATTACTTCTCTGTCAGTGAAGCTGACGTGCAGGTTTTGCCCCTTGACAACGCTGTAGCGATAGACAGGGAGCAGCAGGGCTATTTATAGTTGTTTCAGCCGTACTCTGAATGCTTTCTGCCTTCTCAGACTTTTTGTAGTTCACCCAAGGACCGAAGGACAGGATCAGAAAACACACCCGCAGTGAGACCACATTGCTGGAGAAAAAGTGCCTTTGCAGTTCCAAGGCATTCTGAGCTCTTAAAATGCTAAAGGCGTGCCTGAGAATGAAATAATTTCTTTCCTTATATTTATTTTATATAGTGGTGTAGCTGGTGGAAGGTAGGAAGGGATTAAGATGCATTACTTGATCAAACGGGGCTGAGTGGAATGTCCCATTTTTGACAGTTGTGCATCTTCCTCCCCCACTGATTTCAGTCTGGGATTTGCCACGTGGCAAGTTTGTGTCAATGCAGAGGGAGCTTAAAAAGGTTGTAATGCCGTGTGTCATAATCACCAGACACGTTTAACTGCCTGGACGTGTCTGGACCGGGCCGGGATGGTTCAGCACCTGGCCTTGGCCCCGCCGCGGTTCTGCTCAGCCGAGCAGCGGCTCCGCGCTGCGCCCGTCCCGTGCCCGTCGCCCACCGGGACCGCGGTTAATCTGTAACCAGCTGCTGGCCCTGGCGGGACAAGAATGTGGGCCTGCTGTTTGCAAGTTGCAAAATCCCTACCTGCTCCATCCCCCAAATTATGTAACACTTGGTATGACAAGGGGGCTTATAAAACAGTGCTCTGCAGATGGAGCGAAGCGCTGCGGTCAGGGCACGCGCTGGTACCGGCTGTGGCCACCACAACTCCCACCGTTCACGTCCTACGCTCTGCTCGCGCAGGGAACACTCGCATCGGAGAGACTTTTGCCCTCTCTCTGCCTAAGGGGTCTGAAGATGTTGCCGTAGCTCCCCACAGTCAGTGTCCCCAAGACTCGCGTGCTGTGGCCCGAGCAGGACAGCGGCACCGAGTCCTGCAGCAGCACAGCCGCGCTGGGGCTGCTGCACACACCAAGTGTCGCTGAATCACCAGATGCGGTATCAGGAAGTTTTTATACAAGTTTTTAATAAAAAAAAATTTCAACAAAAAAATATATATAATCAGGCATTTTATGCAATGCATACATTCTTTATATCTGCAGGTACAGATAAATAACAGAAGGCAAAACCAAGTATTTTGCTTATCTTTGGCCATTAACCAATAATCAACCCCAAAGAGATATTATAGGGTTAAAGAATAATAAACTGAGTCTGTAAATTTCTCTCATTACAGACAAAGTATCAGGCAATAATACAGTAGTTAGATTTTTAGAAATGTAAGGAAATAGTTCTTTAACGCTGCCCAATACTGAAATTCACCTGGTTTGCTGCTATGAACTCGAGTCTTCCCTTAGCTGACCGTTCTGGTTTGCATCAGATCCGCTGCAGCCCTCACCTTAACCCGCTTCCCTACAGCACACGCTGCTCTGACACACCAAACCGAACCTCTCTGTGGAATAAACTCGCAGGAATTCTCATCTGCGCGTCAGTTTCCAGAACCCCAACCGACGTACGTCTATACAGAGCAGTTCAGCTTCCTTAAGCCAACAGTTTCTAGCTTAGTGTCCCACAGTAACAGCCATCCTTCCACCTCACAGCACAGACGCATCTGACGGCTCTACCAAAGCAATATATACATGATACACATTACAAATCATAAAAGCAGTTTTTAAAGGTACATTGATAACATGTAGCAGCTTACGTCTATATATGTACATGTTTTCACAGTTATACTTTAGAAAATTGAGAACACCAGGAATACTTCTACCGTGTTTTCTATAAATATTACAAATTTACCTGTCAGGCATTTTGACAAAATAGTATTTAGGTTATCACTTTAAATAGCTCTTGAAAACCTGTAGAGTTTTAAGCTTAAAGGCTGTACAGTTTGAGGACTCGTGCAAGTGTTGAGCCGGTGTCAGCAGCCGGGCCACTGCCCGTTCTGTTGGGTTGGCTGGTTTTCAATTCAGATCTGGTAACAAAGGAACTCCACCACTTTGGATGGGATGGGCAAGTTCTTGACTTGCCTGGTGGGCATCACTCTTCGAATTGCCATGCGACACAGGTGCTGGAGGCTGGAGACTTGTCTTGGAGTTGCCCAGAAGAACACGCTGCCATCCTGTGTCCTGCACACAGAAAACACAGATCCCCACGAGAATGACCCCACCGGGCTGACGTCAGCTTAGCCCAGGCTCCCCCAGCCGCTGCCGGCGATGGGAGCGTGCTCTGAGCCGCCTGCTGCTCGGCTCTGCCGGCTCCGGGCTCTGCCGGCTCCGGGCTCTGCCGGCTCCGGGCTCTGCCGGCTCCGGGCTCTGCCGGCTCCGGGCTCTGCCCTCAGGCCGCAGCAGCACAGGGAGAGCTGCTGATTGTGTGTGAACAGGCTGGAGCAGACCTGCCAGCTACGGAGTGAACACCCTGCACACAACTGCCCTCGCTTATCTAATGGTCTCTTTCCAACCCACATGTTAGTGGGTCTGTCTTTTATTTATTCTCAAAGATAAGAAATCAGTTTATCAGCTTCTTGATTTTCCTGCTATTCCAGGCATATTTAAACAAATAGTACCCAAAGTAAAACCATCTAATTGCAAATCACAGCTGAAGACTTTTAGAACACTTAGTCACCGTTTTCAACCTTTTGGGTTGCCTTAATGTTTTAGGAAAACAAACAAGAAGCCGTATACTTGCCCTGCAGCTAGAACACTGCCATCAGTAGAAAAGGTACAGCAGAGCCCGTTGTTCAGAGGTGCAACTTGGACAGGATACTCTTCATCAATTCTCCAGAATCTTACCATTCTGAAAAGGGAAGACCAGCAGAAGTAATTTGTCAGCTAAAACAGAAAAGCTGAGTTGGTGTTCAGCTCCCGTCCTGTGGAAGGGAGGAGCCCGGCAAGCCTGTGCTCGTACTCACTTGTCGTCAGCCAGGCTGGCGATGTGCAGCCCGTCGTGGCTGAAGGACACGGACCGGACCCAGCGGTCGTTGGCACCTCCAGCGAAGATGGGAGTGGGGGGCGGGAACAGGTGCCTGCAGACAGAGACGCGGGTGGCTGCACGCGCTGGCGGCTGCGCAGCCGTTCCTGCAGCCGCCACCAGCGCAGCTGACGAGAACCGTTCACCGAGCATGCAACGGTGCCGTGGGGCGGCAACTGAACTACAGCAACTCTCTTGTAGTCCTGAGCACTCCAGCTTTGTTGGAGATGCTTGCATTAGTGCACATTAAAATAGCGGCACTTTCAATGCTTTCTCAGATAGAAAAGAATCTCCACCGCTCTCCCGCTCTCCCGCTTTGCCTGCTTTACTTACCCAAATTCCATAAGAATAACTCCAATATGTGGATCCCAGACATAGACTCGAGTATCATAAGATGCAGTAGCCAGTAAAGCTCCATCAGGAGAAAACTCACAAGCTACAACATCATTGTGATGTCCTTCGAGTTTCCGAATCATGGAGTATTTATCCATATCCCAAAGAAAAACCTGCAATTAAAGAAGCTAATGTTATAGCTCTGCTCAGGGCGCAATGAAGCACTTACTTTTTCTTTTTAAAGTATAGCTGCTAGTCTTATTTAGGATTATATTAAAATCAGGCATTATGAATTACTACAATTAAGAAATATGCTCAGTGTCGTACTCAGATTAAAATCAATTTTTAAAAAAATAATTGAAGCAGACATGCAAGTTCTAACTCAAGTTTGTTAAATGTTATTAACAAAATAAGCCAAAATATAAGATAAAGGCAACGCAATTTAACCATGTAGCTTACTGAAGTTCACATATTACAGAACTATTTTAATAAAATATGCAGAAATAAATAGGGTTAAAGTCTACAGTCGCCTCTTTTCAGTAACTACCAAAATTTGAAGAAATATACAGACAGAGAACGTAAGGTTAACATATTGTTACTCCAGTGGCATCCCTTTGAGTTTAAGATCACTTGTTTACAATTGGCTTGGATCACCAACGTCAGCCTAGGAAGAGAAACAGATACTGCAAGCAAAAGGAATTTTCACAGCCAAAAGTTATGTCTCTGGCAAAACAACAGGGAACTCTAACCACATTATCACACACAATTTATGCATTTTAAATCAAGTAAACAGTGAAAAAGACATTAACATTACAATTTACCCAGCTAATTGCATATAGTATTATAAAAATTGCTAAAAGATTATAGTATTCTGGGATTTTACATGCATGTACATTATATATAATCAAAACAAAGACTGTGCAGAATTACTTAATAGGTGCGATCCTTGCACTACAGCATAGTTTTATAGCAAATCTAAGGCTTCAGCATAAGGTATGTCCCTAACAGAGCTCAGTAGGGTCCTTGATTTTTTCCCCCGACCCCGTTTTACTGCACAGATTAAATAGTGACGTCTTGGATACATTTATGTGTTTGACCAAGGCAAACACAGCCTCGGTGCCTCACGTATGTCCTAGAGCCGAACCACTTTACAACTGGTTATAAACTGCTGACCAGTTTCTCTAAGGGGACCCCAACAGTCCATAAAACCAAACAGTTAAGTTTTAGGAGTCAGTGCATTTCACTGCTGCGAAAATTATTAAAAAAAAAAAGAAAAAGAAAAAAAAAAAGACAGAAAGAAAGCCGAAAGTGGACATCAACCAGCACCTGCGTACGTACAGGACACCCTGCAGCCCAATGCAAGGGTACTCGGTCCTACGGCAAAGGTCGGCCCCAGCGCGGTAGCCGGAGATGCCACTCTCTGCCCCGCTAACACCACGGGGGTGCCAGCTTAACCTCAATCACACCAATATTGCTGCCACCACCTGGGACAGGGAAAGCAAGAAGCTTATGGAAAACACACAGCCTCAAGACATCAATGTACACATCTACATCTGCTCTAGTTACAGAAAAGACACAACCCAGACCTCAGCTGTTCTCTATCAGCCTGCACTGCACATTTCAGGTACAAAATGCATTGGAACAGCCCCGGATCTAAAGCAGTGGCCAGTGATGGATTGTGCTTTTACTCAGCATCACTGGGCCTCATTCAGCTGCCTCCAGAGCCCAGGGACTGGACTGAATCCCCCTAGTGCTGCAGTGTCAGGAAGAGCAGCTCATGGCATCCGTGCTTTACCTGCACTGCTTTCAGTGCTCTAGCAGGGCATGAGAATACGGATAAAACAAAACCCGCGTGCTGTTCTTCGTCTAGATCTCTTAGACACGAGTGCCATTTGTATTAGAAAACACGCAGAAAGGTTTTCGCTCAGTGGGGGATACCATGACTGGCTCAGACTTTGAAAAGTCCCTTTCAGTGAGCAGGAAATAGAAAGGATAAAATCAATAACAAAATAGTTCTATGCATTAATCCAAGTAACTTCTAACACTGGAAGCTTTAGACTTGTTTGGATTTACACTATGAACACGTGCAGATGTGTGGAACTCTTTCTCAAAGAACGCTCACAGTTTCCTCAACTAAAAGCAGTGCAAGTTCCATTCATAAATCAGTGTCTCAATGCACCATCTGCTAGTTTCATTTCATGCACTTTTACGTCATCATCAAACATTAGAAGTTCATGACACCGAGCACAAGCTTAATGTTACTCAGATTTAAAATGATTATGCACACAATCCAGCAGCTGTAACGAACAGGAACTCTGACACATACTGCTTTACTGGCTCCAACGGAACAGAGGACAGAAGAGTCTGGAGAGAATGCGCAACCGTACACCCAGTTCTGATGTCCTCTCAACACCTTCATCATGTTTCCTAAAAACAAAGACGTTCCTTTAAGAATTGATGACATATTACAAGTTCAAATTGAAAAGCTTTTCCAAATAAGTTCTTCCTTTACAAAATGTGATATGATTTTTCCAGACAACATTGTGCATAGTCATTCTCCACAGAATTAAAAATTCTGTCACACAGCCATTAAACCGTATGTCCCTGTTCAAAAATGTCACTTCATGCGCTCTTTTTAACTTAACCTGATACCAGCTTATACCTTTAGGGTACAAGTAGGTAGTGGATTTCAAGAGAGCATGTAGGGTGACTAACAGAAAGGAATCATTTTTTTAAGAGATCCTGACCTAAACTCCTTTATAGCAATAAAAAGGGAGAGTGAGTGTCTGTTGGCGGTGTGCAGCAGCGCAGGCGCGGTGCGTACCGTCATCCTTCAGGTCCCACACGCGCAGCGTTTTGTCTCTGGACGCAGACACTAAAATCAAGCTGCCATCCGGGGCAAAGGTTAAATCTCTAACAACTTCGGTATGGTCCATCAGGTTAAGGAGGAGTTTTCCTGTGACACGAAAACACCACAATTTAAAATGAAGGACGGTACTTTTATTCAGATCAAATGCTTTCTGTATCGAGAGGCAGGTTCCTGAAAATCTAGTAAATCTGTACACTAAAACCACATGCCTTAGAAATAAGGCAGGACTTGTCTCTTGATAGACATCTGTGCTGAGCTTAAATTGATATGGTAACGACAAATGATTCACTAGTCATTAGCTGCACTTTTTGAAAGCTGAGCTCTCTCCCGGCCCAGCTGTGCTGCCAGCTACATGACATCCCCTCATTCCACATCAGTCTCTTATCAGCTGAACAATCATTTACTTAACAAACAAAACACAAAGGCCCTCATGAGCATAATCCTTCCCCATACTCAAGAACAGCGAGCAACTTCATGTTTTTGAAGTTTCCTTTGTTTGAAAGTCTATTAAAGCTACGGTCCAGTAGAAGACTGGAGAGTAAACAACCAATATATGCAAAGCCAATCGCACACTTAACCAGTTTGCAGCAACAAGGCTTCACCCTCCCCCATTTAAATCTCAAAGCACGACCTGCGTCTGTTCCTTCCTCCAGCAGTATTTGAACATTTCTAGTTGCAGTTCATGCTCTTTCTTTAGATTATTTCATTTGTATTTGAGGCTCGATTCCCCATCAAAATTCTGTAAGCAATTTGTTCAGTGTATGAATGATGTTCCAAGTGCATGAAGTGCCAGCGCGGTGCTGGTTCCGCTCCCAGCCCCACCTGTGTACGCATCCCATATCTTGATGCGCCCGTTGTTCAGGCCTGTTGCGAGCAGCAGCTGGTCTTGCCCAAATTTGAAGCGGTGCCATTCTATATTGACACAGCGGCTCTGCTTCTCGGGCACCGAGGACCCGAACGCCAGGCTCCACACGATGTCACCGCAGTCTATGATGTGCTCACAAGGCTTGTTCTTCTGCCCCCCGTCACTGTTCTGCCTCGGAAGTCTTGTACTGACAGAATTCGCAACATTCTTTGTGCCGTGCAGCAAGCTGGAAAACAAACAATCCAAAAGAACAGCATAAAGTCTCCTGGAAAACAGACGGAACAAAAAGGTCTTGAGATGTAACGACATCTGAGAGTTGCCCTCATGTACACTTTGGAGGCCTGTAATTAAGCATTTTTACTTTCCAATTATAAACCCAGCTTTTTCGTATCACTTTCAAAAATTATTAGCACCTGGGAACCTTCTTACACAACAACACTAATACTTTTGTAGATGTTTTTACCACTGTAGAGAGCAGTATATTAACCCACTGAGAAAAACTACATTTTTAGAGACTGTGCTAAATGATTTGGAAGTTCCCTGCAACTCACTTAGAGGTGCCAAGCAGCGGGAAGAGGGGCCGAGCCCGGCTGACAACCAGGTACCCACCCCGGGGGAGGAGGACGAGGAGGAGGAGGAGGCGGGTTTGTTGGGAGGGGAAGTGTGACCAGCGACAAGCGTGCAACCGCTGGTGAGCAACTCCATCAAAACGCAGCCTGCGTGGGAAACCAAACGTGTCTCTGGAACTCCACCTGCGTTCTAATGGCAATGATGAGGAGAGAGGTTCGCCTAAATTCAATCCTAAAAGGTACAATGAAACCGCTTCCTGACAGGAAATTGACAAGTCCAGATCTGCCCCAGTCTCTAAATTTCCTTTTCATTCTAACTTCCCCGTATTTCAGAGCATCTGAACCAATTATTAAATCACTCCTCCATACCCTATGGGAGGCTGCAACATAGTTGTTTCTCTCACTGGCCACAGAAGAAGGAATAAAACAACAGCTGCTACTTTGTAAAATTAGATTTTTCCCAAAGACATCAAAGCCTAAAAAGCCAATACATGCATTTTAATCTATTAAAAGTTATCTCCTCTTTTGAAACCCGTAAGTTTTTCAGGTGAATTCAAATGCACGTGGTTTCTCTTACAAGTTGCTGAGGCACTGGGCCCAGGGGACCAGCTTCACGACGCGATGCCCTTGCGACCACGCGAAGTACGACCCATCGGGGGCGAACGCCACCGTCCAGTTCTCGCGCCCGCACTTCTTGTCGAACGGAGCAGAGGGGGCCAGGAGCTCTCCTACGGAGCGGGGCCGCGCTGCGGAGAGAGCAGAGCCCGCCCGCGTCAGAACACCGCACGCTTTGAACGGGACAGGGAACCAGGCACGATGTCCAGTGTTTCGTGACATTTAACGTAACTGGGGAAGGGGTCTTATTGTCATCATGTAACTGACAAAAGACAGCTCAGCTACAAAAGATTTGAGTAAAGAGAAACAGCTTAGGGTTAAAATGTCCGGTGCCATGTAATAGAATATCTTGATATCAGAGGCAGAACTCAAATAAATTAAAAATGTACTGAAACCAGATATTAAATTATTCTAACTATAGCTCTAGAGACAGCAGTGGAACTATGCTCCAGCTTGACCTAATAACTTGCTGTTTAGCAAATAAGATGTTGTAGGGTCTTTTTTTTTACTTTCAAAGAAAAATGTGAGAGCACTTGACACCCAAATGCAGTTTCACAGGGTTCTGCCCATTAATGGCAGCGGCAGCCCCAGCCGCGGGGCCTCTCCGGCCGGGGCACCGGGGCCGGACCGGCGGGTCCCGGCGGCTCCGCGCGCGCAGCCCGGCCCGGGCGGGCACGGGGGCACCCGCGTCCGGCCCCGCCGCTCCCGCCCCGCCGAACCGGCCCCGGGCCGGCGGAACCGAGCCCCCCCGCCCCCGTCCCGCTCCCCGCCGCGCCCGCCGCTCACCGATGAGCTTCTCGTTGACAGTCGGGGGAAAGCTGGCCATCGACGGGCCGCCAACGGACCGGCTGGGGCTGACGGGAGCGGAGCGACCGCCGCGGGCCGGGGACGCAGGACTGCCACAAAATGGCGGCGCGGGGCGTAGCGCGGGCGGGGGGCGGGCGGGACGCGCCGCCTTCCCTCGCTCCTCCCGCGGCTGGCGGGGCGCGCTCCGCGGAGCCCGGCTGCTCCCGGCCCGGCCCGGCCTCCGGCCGTTCCCTTCTCCGGCCGTTCCCTTCTCCCAGCCCTTCCTCCGGCCCGCCCCGCCGCGCTCTCGGCCTCCGTGCGATGCTCGTCCCGTGGCCCCGGCCCCGGCCCCGCTCCACGCCCGGCGCTGCCGCGTCCTCTGGCCGGCACCCCCCGCTTCCCGCCCGCGGGTCCGCCCTGCCCCGGGGAGCAGAGCGCGGTGTTCTAGAGATGCTCGGAGCACACGGGCTGTGAAATGAGCTCTGGTCGCTGTGCTGCGTCCGGGGAGGGTGGCACAGCGGGTGGCAGGGCTGGGGAGCAGGGGCACAGCGGGGTGCGGGGCTGGGGAGCAGGGGCACAGCGGGGTGCGGGGCTGGGGAGCAGGGGCACAGCGGGTGGCAGCGCTGGGGAGCAGGGGCACAGCGGGGTGCGGGGCTGGGGAGCAGGGCACAGCGGGTGGCGGGGCTGGGGAGCAGGGCACAGCGGGTGCAGGGCTGGGGAGCAGGGCACAGCGGGTGCAGGGCTGGGGAGCAGGGGCACAGCGGGTGCAGGGCTGGGGAGCAGGGGCACAGCGGGTGGCGGGGCTGGGGAGCAGGGCACAGCGGGTGGCAGGGCTGGGGAGCAGGGGCACAGCGGGTGGCAGGGCTGGGGAGCAGGGGCACAGCGGGTGGCAGGGCTGGGGAGCAGGGGCACAGCGGGGTGCGGGGCTGGGGAGCAGGGGCACAGCGGGTGGCAGCGCTGGGGAGCAGGGGCACAGCGGGTGCGGGGCTGGGGAGCAGGGGCACAGCGGGTGCGGGGCTGGGGAGCAGGGGCACAGCGGGGTGCGGGGCTGGGGAGCAGGGGCACAGCGGGGTGCGGGGCTGGGGAGCAGGGGCACAGCGGGTGGCAGGGCTGGGGAGCAGGGGCACAGCGGGGTGCGGGGCTGGGGAGCAGGGGCACAGCGGGTGGCGGGGCTGGGGAGCAGGGGCACAGCGGGTGGCAGGGCTGGGGAGCAGGGGCACAGCGGGTGGCAGGGCTGGGGAGCAGGGCACAGCGGGTGGCAGCGCTGGGGAGCAGGGGCACAGCGGGGTGCGGGGCTGGGGAGCAGGGGCACAGCGGGGTGCGGGGCTGGGGAGCAGGGCACAGCGGGTGGCAGGGCTGGGGAGCAGGGGCACAGCAGGTGGCAGGGCTGGGCTGGGCTGGGCAGGGCTGGGCTGCGCTGCAGCCTGGTTCAGCAGCAGCTTCCGATCCCATCTGTACCAAAAGACGAGTCCTGTTTTAACTGCGCTAAGGGGCTAAATCTGTAGCGACCTGGCTCCCTAAACATGGGGTTAGAAGTACAGAGAAGAACCATAGTGACTCCCCCAATATCGCAATTAAAAGGCTTTCATAGCTGCTGGTGTGAGGATGTGCTGATCGGGTTGTGTCGATAAACTGCAGAGACCTCAGATGGGATAAGAAACGTTCTTGTGTTGCCCGAGTGCCCAGCCGGCAGCCGTTCACCCTCCTGCCGCGGTGAGTTACAGGTCGTCTCCATTATCTTTTGATCCAGGTTGTGACATCCTTGGTGTCTGTTGGCCTTGGGCCTACAAGGCAACACGTAACCCAGAAGGTACGTGAAGACTTACATGACTGTTGTGGAACGTGCGTAGGACGCGGACGTGTGCGCTTGGTTTCATCTGCTCTAACCAGGGGCTGGAAAACTCTTGGGAGTTTCCTACTCTCTGATGTTTCTTCCTAAACATGTATAGTTCAGCATCTAAATCCAGCAGGCCAGGTTTATGATAAAGTTTTGGATTTATTGTTGAAGTTAATGGACTTGTCCATAAACAACTTGGGGAAAGAGACCCTTTGGCCACCTCATTCTCTGTGTGATTTTGTATTAACATCTGTGTGTTCCCCCATCTCCTTCCCTTCCTCTTTCTTTCTCCTTTTGCATATCTAAGTTCTTCCCCTCTTCCTGACCAGATGACTCTTCCTTGCTCTCTCTTTGGACTTCAGAAAAGCACAGAGCAGGGTAATTAACTGCAGATAATAACTACGATTTCATCCCAAAGCAGTGGCGTGGCTGGCAGAGGCACTGGAACAGCTGTATGCATTGGCTGTTCGGCTGCAGCAGCGTCCAGAAATTCCCCTTATGTAAGCAAGGCCAGTGAAGCATTCTTTAAACCATGTAGTGAGACAATGTCAAAGAGCAGAAAGAAGTTCTGAATACCCTTGGTGGTCCAAACACTAGCGTGGATTAATGCCGGTTTGTATGAACTCTCCTAGCACGTTGTAGCGCTGATTTGTCACAGTCCCTCCCGGCAGCACAGTCCTGTTCTGCTCCGTCCACCTCTGCCGCCTGCAGATGGAAACGCCCTCAGCAATCTTCATCCCTCAACAGCTTCTTAGAACCAGGCGCATTGTAGCAGCGAATGTTGCGAAATGCTGCTCTGGAGTTACTCACAAGCTGGGAATGTTGGAGCATCTCCTCGCCGCGGTGACTCACGTTGCAGGATCCTGCGCAGTCTGAGCCTCCGGCACTGGCGCTGTGTGCGGGGACCCACGCTGAGTTACGTGGATTTGTAGACGTGTTACCATGTTGCTGGATTCCTTGCTATTTATTTTTTTTTTTAAAGAAGCGAAGTATTTGGCAATTTATTATTCTTTAAGTCTGTATGGTGTTTCTTCCTTAGTTTCCTTTCTTCTCATAAATGTAATAGATTTGCGGGCCAGAGGAGATTATGAGCTCATTTAGTCTGGTCTTTGTATAACAAAGGAATATCGTTTAATGCACCTTCAAACAGTGATGATTTCCAGCAGCTACACTGTTGTTCAGCCTTCACAACACTGGGGTCTTGAACCTGGAAGCTGATCTGTGCAATAGCCCATGCAGCTGGGTGCTTCGGCTGTCATTAAAAATTACGCTATTTATAGTCTACACTGTTAATAATTCACAAGCTCCTGTTTGTTTTGAGTCGCCTCCTTGGGCCAGAGAAAGTTCAGCAGGAGCCTGTGGTGGCAAAAGAGGTGAGAGGTCCAAGTGCAGCTCCGTTAGGGGATCAAGGTGGGGAAGCTCGTGTGCTTCGCAGGGGGGACCTCGTCTCTCCTCCCGTGGCGGAGCCGCCGCTGCAGAGACCCCGTCCATCCCGCTCCCGCGGGACACCTGAGCCTCAGTGACACTTGATAACGCACCGTTTCTTTGTATCAGATCAAGTATCAGGGATTAAACTCCTGGTGTTTTGCATCCAAATGAGATTTCTACTGGAATAGAAATATTTGCATTTAGAAGTTGATTGTGTGAAACAATGCGCTACTGTTGTAATTATCCTTTGCTGATTAGACTTTCCAGGATAAAGTTCCAGTGTGAATATTTTGTATAAAATCTCTAATTTCTCCAAAGTATAATCCGTCATTCAGTGATGACTGTTGATCTAGTCGGATCATTTGCTTTGCTCTGCTCATGTTTGACAGATCGATTGCAGTCTGGGAGGAGCTGGGAGGCAGAGAACACAAAAGAGAACCCGTGGCTTCATCTGTTAGAAAAAGCTTCTTCACATTTTGAAATGTATCCAGCCTGTTACAGGTGAGTCAGCGAGATGGAGAGAATGCAAAGAATACAAACCCACCGCTCAGTTATCGGAGAGAAGCACGGGCTGTTTTCCCCTCTAGTTATTAACACGAAGAGTGCAAATGTGAGGGATTTTGGTGGCCTCTCCTGCCCTCTAATGGGCGAAGCTGCCGGAGCAGCGTCCCCTGCGCGCCGGGGGTGCGGGGTCACTGCGCGGGGGGCTCTGCCCCAGCCCGGGGGTGCGGGGTCACTGCGCGGGGGGCTCTGACCCAGCCCGGGGGTGCGGGGTCACTGCACTGGGGGCTCTGACCCAGCCCGGGGGGTGCGGGGTCACTGCACTGGGGGCTCTGACCCGGACCAGGGGTGCGGGGTCACTGCACCGGGGGCTCTGACCCAGCCCGGGGGTGCGGGGTCACTGCACCGGGGGCTCTGACCCAGCCCGGGGGTGCGGGGTCACTGCGCGGGGGGCTCCGACCCAGCCCGGGGGTGCGGGGTCACTGCGCGGGGGGCTCTGACCCAGCCCGGGGGTGCGGGGTCACTGCGCGGGGGGCTCTGACCCGGACCGGGGGTGCGGGGTCACTGCGCGGGGGGCTCTGACCCAGCCCGGGGGTGCGGGGTCACTGCGCGGGGGGCTCTGACCCAGCCCGGGGGTGCGGGGTCACTGCACCGGGGGCTCCGACCCAGCCCGGGGGTGCGGGGTCACTGCGCGGGGGGCTCTGCCCCAGCCCGGGGGTGCGGGGTCACTGCGCGGGGGGCTCTGACCCGGACCGGGGGTGCGGGGTCACTGCGCGGGGGGCTCAATAGCCTCTGCACCACAGCAGATGGATAATACAAAATTCAGTGCACTTAACAGCCCAACATCAGACTTTGCAGTTTGTATAGATCAGAATGCTTTTTGCATTTCCTGAAAGGTACCACAAGTGGTACGGACAGAAACCTCCTATTTATTCTTCAACCGCTTAGTTGTTTTTTCTTAAATAAAATATTTGCCATTTATTTTCATGGTTTTATAAGACATGTGCCTCTTAAAATATTTGCTGAGAACCGAGTTCCTGAGTTTGTCGCTAGGGTGAAATGGAGGGTTCATAGTGTGAATCCGAATGGCAGGACCTGCAGCGTTTGTTATCTACAGGGCCGGAACGTGCCCTGCAGAATGGATTCCGTGTTGCTGTAACAACAACGCGTTCTGAGAACACGGGGGTGCCCGGGCGGGCCCTGCGGGTGCGGTGACAAAGTCCCTTTTCCTCCGCGCTCCTTCCCTGCGCGTCTGTCAGCTGCACACCCCGCGCTCAGCTCTTTCCTCGGCTGCGTCTTTGTTTAAATTGCGGAGTTTTCCCGTGACTCCGCGCGAAGGACGCGGGTTTGTGCTCCTGACCCCCGCAGAGCAAACAAACGAACGTTCCCCGAGGAAACGGGTGTTTGTGGCCGCGGATCCGCTGCTGAGTCACAGCAAAGCGCTGCCGGGCGCTGCGGACGCTGCGTGCGGTACGTTGTGTGTTTCGGTTACTGCGGGATCTCCGCAGAGAAGCCTCCAGATGTAGCAGAAGCCATTCAATAAACTCATTTATTAAACTAATTCACTAAAGAACTTTTTTTAATTCAAAAGGTAAAATACAGCTGTACCTTGCAGTCGGTGTGCGGTACCGGCGCTGCAGATGACACAACCTCACGAGTCACCGCAACTACCGCACAGGTGCAGCCCGGACTATGGCGGCGCTTCGGGAACCCGCGGGCACCGCCAAGCCCCGCCCCTCAGGCCCCACCCCTCAAGCTCCGCCCCTCACGCCCCGCCCCGCGGACGGCGCACGCGCAAAGGCCCCGCCTCCCGCCATGCCTCTGGCGGCGCAGACGCAGACGCGGCGCGGGCGCGGCAGGGAGCGCAGGCGCGGTGTGGCCCCGCCCCCCGGCCGCGCAGGCGCGGTGCGTCCCCGGCGCCGCCGCTGCTGTGTCGGCGCTCCCCCTGGCGCGGCGGGCGCGGCGCTGCGCTCGGGCGGGCGGGGGCGGCCGCGCTCCCTTCCGGTGGTGTCATGGCGGGCCCTGCGCTGATGGCTGCGGGCGGCTGAGGGCCCGGGCGCGCCAGGGATACGGAGCCGCTCCCTCTGCCGGCGCCTCTCCTGCCGCCCGCCCCGCGGGGATCCGCCCCCCTCCCTGGCCGGGCCGGCGGGGGCCATGGCGGCCCACAAGCCGGTGGAGTGGGTGCAGGCCGTGGTGAACCGCTTCGATGAGCAGGTAGCGGGGGCAGCCGGAGGTGGGGCCGGGGCCGGCGGCGCGGGGCGGGCGGGGCGGGGAGGCTGCCCGGGCGGGGGGAGCGCGGCCGCCGCCTCTGGCCGTGCCGGGGCCGCGGAGGCTGGGCCGCATCGCCCGGCCCGGCGGGGCCGCTCAGCCCCGGCCGGCGGCGGCTCCGGGGCCGCGGTGCCGGGCAGGCCGGGGCGGGGCCGCCGCTGCCCGCCGGGCCGGTGGCCGCTCCCCCGCGCTGCCGCTGCCCCGCGGTCTGTGGGTGCCGGGGCCGCTCTGTGCCGCCCGCCCGGGCGCCGGGTCTGTGCTGCGCAGGGAGCGGGGCGGTGGTTCCTCCTCACTCCTGCTCCCCCGCCGCTTCCAAAAGTGTGTTTGCTTTTCCTAGACATTCCTGTGAAATTTACTTACTCGCTTTACATCATCGTGTTCATCAGAAAGGAGGTGAAGCCTCGGGAGTGAGTGTGAGGAGGGCTGCGTGGAGCTGCTCGGTCCGTCCTGCCTGCTCCCCGTCACGTAACGGGGCTGTCAGTGTGGAGCCTCAGCCACGGCACTGGGCATGGCGCTGCGGGGGGAAGGGGCATTTTTAGCCAGTCATGTTATAGTGATTGATATTTGCTTCCCCTTGTAAAAGGAGTTTGGAGATGAGTTTTCTGAATGGAAGGAGGAGGGATTCGTTGGCCTTTGACTTTGTGTTTCACTGGTCCACGTGCAGAAACCGCTTGCTGGGGTTGGGTGTGTGAGTGTCTCAGCGGGACTGGGCTCGGTGCGTGGGGTCCGTTCCGCTCCCAGGGCCGAGCTGGGTGCGTGGGGTCCGTTCCTCTCCCAGGGCCGAGCTGGGTGCGTGGGGTCCGTTCCGCTCCCAGGGCCGAGCTGGGTGCGTGGGGTCCGTTCCGCTCCCAGGGCCGAGCTGGGTGCGTGGGGTCCGTTCCGCTCCAGGGCCGAGCGGGGTGCGTGGGGTCCGTTCTGCTCCAGGGCCGAGCGGGGTGCGTGGGGTCCGTTCCGCTCCCAGGGCCGAGCGGGGTGCGTGGGGTCCGTTCCGCTCCAGGGCCGAGCGGGGTGCGTGGGGTCCGTTCCTCTCCCAGGGCCGAGCTGGGTGCGTGGGGTCCGTTCCGCTCCCAGGGCCGAGCGGGGTGCGTGGGGTCCGTTCCGCTCCCAGGGCCGAGCGGGGTGCGTGGGGTCCGTTCCGCTCCCAGGGCCGAGCGGGGTGCGTGGGGTCCGTTCCGCTCCCAGGTGCGTTCCTGGGGCTGCGCTGGTCTGGGCTGAGGGCTCAGTCTGGGTGTGATCTGTCTCCGTTTTGATGGACACGACGCTGAGCGGGTCTCAGAGCTGTGTCCTGTGTGCATCAAAACATTAACCTGGTTCTGTAGACTGAGTTTTGTTCACCTGCCTCATAGTCATATGTCCCTCTCAGTGATGTTTGGGAAAGATCATGGCCTGGTTGAATAGAAACAAACTATTCCTTTTTACATTAAAGCTGCTTGAAATGAAGTTTGTTTAAAAAAGGAAAATATAAGACTTTGTCTTTCAACATTAAAATGATGCAGATTTTTCCAATACAATTTAGGCGTATTTGCATAGTTAACTTATTCCCCCCCCCTTATCTTGAGTCATAGATCATTTTTTCCATAAGCTGAAGAAGCATGGTACTGATTATGCTCCCAATAGTGCGAGAAAATGCTGCTCTGTGTAGTGGTGTTAAAAGGCCCTCGGCTTTGTCCTTTGCTCTGTTATGTGTGTGTGGAACTGGGCTTGCCAACAGCTGTTAGGAGTTAAGAACTTCAGCTTTTTAAATAGAATTATTTTCCCCTGCGTTTTCCGGGATGATAACAGAAGGTGTATGGGAGGAATCCCCTGCCGGTAGGAAGAAACCTGTTCTGACTGTGGGGCTGCAAAAATACTGAAGTTGCAGGGATGATATACGTCAGTTGTGGTATTGACTGTCCTGGTCATAGTGTAGCTTGTGTGATAGGTGCTATTTACAACATTTGGAAGAGTTTATTGAGTATTTTTGTTTAACCAGTGCATTTTTTAATTTAATACTGTATCATCAAGTGAATGAAGCAGTAAAGCAAGGAGGAGGCATCAATTTCTACTTTTCTGTGAGGAGTTTTATCTCTCAGTTATCAATTCCAGCTCGGGGGTCTCAGTTTTGTTTCTTTGCTTCTCATACATCGTTTCGTGGGCCTCTCGGGCTCTGCCGGCGCTGGGCCCGGCGGAGCGGGGGCTGTTGTTGGACACCTGGCTCCGGGCCCCCGCGGCACCGTCCCCGCTCGCTGCCTGGTCCGTCAGCAGGCTGTTTATGTGCTTCTTGCACCTCTTTGCGTTTGTGTCATTAGCTGGGTGGTTATTAACTCATCTCCTCGTTACATTCCAGGCCGCTCATTTGAGCATCAAGTTCCCCCTTCCTAAAGCAGCACTGAGCTGACGCAGGTTGCTGCGGTGGTGCTGGTGCGTTTTGGAGAGAATGCTGATATGTACTGAAAACAAGCAAGATCACTGCGAACCAGTCCGCTCTTGTTCATTGTTAGAAGTGCCGCTTTAACCGAAATGTGCCTTTGCGGGCGGTCGCGTGGCCGGTGCCGGGGCAGGGCTGCGTGGCCGGTGCCGGGGCAGGGCTGCGTGGCCGGTGCCGGGGCAGGGCTGCGTGGCCGGTGCCGGGGCAGGGCTGCGTGGCCGGTGCCGGGGCAGGGCTGCGTGGCCGGTCCCGCGGGGCCGGTGCCGGGGCAGGGCTGCGTGGCCGGTGCCGGGGCAGGGCTGCGTGGCCGGTCCCGCGGGGCCGGTGCCGGGGCAGGGCTGCGTGGCCGGTGCCGGGGCAGGGCTGCGTGGCCGGTCCCGCGGGGCCGGCCCGCCTGGGTCTCCTGGCTGGTTCTGCGTGTTCTCCGACGGCAGCGACGGGAGCGGAACCAGCTGCGCTGCGTTTGCTGAAACGCTCTGTGGTTTGAGGTGTAGGCAGCTCTTTGTGAAACAAAATCTCCTCTTTTTTCCTGTGGAAATATTCACTTGCAAGTTTAGGTCCTGTGTTTTCCTGGTGTGTTTAAATGCCTTCCAACCTGAAATCTTGGGAGGGCTGGTACAGCAGTGAGATAGTTGTAAGTATAGTCAGAAAAGCCTTACTGCCTAAACCGTTTAAATCTAGTCCGGTTTAAAACTATCAGATATAATGAAAGGCATTAATCCTGTATAAACTTCTGGTGACTTAAGTGATTATGAAATGTTTTAAAGAAAGAAGCCCTTTATTATGTGGATGATGGTTTAGGCTCCCCATTTGCAGTTTGAGATGTGATTGTTCTCACTAAGAAGCTGAAAGCCAGTAGGAATGTTCCATTCCAACTTTCATTAAAAGGCATTAAATGAAAGCAAATATTCCCTCCTCCAGTTTATTCTTCCTCCAGCATTTGAAATCCGCACAGAATCCGAGACCTGAGGAAGCGCTGGCTGCCAGTACCAGCTTGGTGTTTTCATTGCTGGTTGTCATCGTGGCGTATTGAGAAATCAGTGGCAGTAGCGAGAGATGTTACGGTATTTCCCAGTACGGCCCAAGGAAGCGGTACCTGTGCTGTCAGGTGAGGCTGCGCTGGGCAGAACACGGGGCGTTCTTCCACAGCTGCTCGGGACAGAGCTTGTCACGGCTGCCCAGCACTGCGCTGCCTCGGCTGTCATGACAAACCTGCAACAGCCTTGCTGGCTTTTCTAAAACAGCGTGTGTATGTATTTCAAAACGAAGTGCTGCACTGCACACAGATGTCCTGAAGAACAGATAAAGGAATGGCCCAATACAGCAGATGTTACCTGAGCCCATTAATGAGCTGCTGAAAAGCATCCAGATGATTTGATGATCCTTATTTAACACAGCAGTTTGTGTTCACAGTACGGGGAATACACGTTTGTTCACATTGCCAACTTTAGGTAACTTTTTTTTCTAGAGCACCCAGTATAAAATACGTTCAGAGTTCCGTGTTCTCCTGAAGGCTCAGTTGTGAGACACTTTGATTCAATAAGGCCCCTTTAGAAGGTGATGCAGCGCGTTTATAGTTGGGAGGAAGATCCTGGTGGATTTGTAAAGAAACGTGTGTGTGGTTCTGCCAGGGAGCTCGTCCTGGGTGCTGTGTTCATGTTCTTCTGCATCTGAGGCACAAGTCTTGGGTCACCGAAAGCACTTCCGCTTGCTCTGTAACCTCTGAAAATAAGAACATTAAATACAATAAGAATATTAAATACAAGCTTTTACTAAATTGAGGTGATTAAGCTTTGTGTTCATGAATTACAGGTGATAAAGAAAAATCCATGGCTTAATGTTAGCCTTTCTCAACCGACTGAGTGGATATCTTACAGCCCTTCAAGCCCGTTAGTGTTGTTGGCTTCCAGTCGAGGTCTGTGATCATTAGCAAAAGGTTGTACCTTGTTGCATCAACCAGAGCATCCCTGAAACAGGTGCTAATACTTATGCAGACGTTGCGAGCACCCATTTTCTTAATAATCTTTTTCTTTTCCTCTTTTCTTGTAGAGTTCGTGTTGATGGGTATTTGTGTAGAAGTTCATTGGTCTTTTTGGTCACTCAGCGCTGGCACTGCGTTCCCCTCGGGGACACGTAGTGCTGCAGCATGTCAGAGTGCACAAGGGAAAGAGCAGAGAAGTTAAAAACCAAGGCAAAACAGCAGTGCTAATGTTTCCCTTCTATACAGTTTCTTATTTTAAATGGTAAGATAAAAAGCAATTTTGCTTCTGGGTGACCTTGTTGCAGTGGCTGTTGTGGCAGGAAGCTCCAAAGTGTGTGAGATGATGTTTCTATAGCGTGCAGAACTGGATCAGTGTCTTTGAGAGGTGCTGCTCAAGTGTGCTGGCACTCCGTCGTACTGAGGATTTCTGCTGTTGTCAGCATGGAGACTTGAAAATCCAAATAAAAAGCACTAGTAATGGTGAAAAGTTGTAAAAATAACATCTAACAATGAAAACAAAGCTTGAATCACAAATGTTTTTTGTTCAGCTTTGTCCAGTTTAAAAATGAGAGCATTGAAATGCATCACACAGTTTTAAAGCATTACAATCTGAACACTTGCAAGAGAATTACAAAATGAAGTGGAAATTACCTTGGTTGCCCTGTGGCATTTGCTGCTGTGGGAGGCTGTGCAGGCACAAGGCCTCGGCCCTTCCCGCGAGGGACGGTCCCTGCGCCGCTCCCGGCCCAGCACGGGGTGCCCGGGGTCCCCAGGGCCCAGCGTGGGGTGTTCGGGGTCCCCAGGGCCCAGCGCGGGGTCCCCATGGCCCAGCACGGGGTGCCCAGGGCCCAGCGCAGGGCGCTCCCCGGACCCGCTGTCATCTCTCCTGGCCCCTCGGGCATTCTCGGAATGAAGAGGCGACCGTTCTCTTAGGAAAAAGCAGCCGATTTCCACTGTGGTCCTGCCTGTGCTACCGAAAGAACTGACACGTCCAGCGTTGTGTGGGCGAGGCTCTCAGGGTCATGGTTTAGTGCTAGATTTAGGTTATCGATGGATTCTATGATCTTAAGGGTCTCTTCCAACCAAAATGATTCTACGATTAAAACCCAAACCAAACCACAGTTTATATGGAGAGGAAATCACATTTGGGCATAAAAACTGGAGCGTGTGTGGAAGAGGTCCCTTCCCCTCGAAATGCACGATGTCAGTGTTCAGCAGACTGCATTTAATGGTGCAGTCAAAACTGTTGGGAGAAAATGTTCCAAGCTGGGGGTTCTTTAACACAATTCATGTAGGATTTTAAATATGGGCCTTTAGAGGTCTGTCCCCATGGGCAGCACCGGCCGGTGGCAGGGGTGATGTGTGCCAGCAGCACTGGCCGGTGGCAGGGGTGGTGTGTGCCGGCAGCACCGGCCGGTGGTGGGGGCGTGTGCCGGCAGCAGCGGGCGATGCCCCCGCAGGGCCGGGCCGTAGGGCGGCTCCGCAGCTGGAAAGCCCATTGGAATTCCTTGGAATCCTTTAACCGGTCTCCAATTTTTTAAGATACCCTCTCTAATGCAAAAATAATACATCATGGCATTTACTTTGAGCTTTTGGTGTCTTTCAGAATACACATTTATCGAGAATTCTAGTCAAAAATCGGTTAAAACTTGTAGTAGCAATTAAATTTGCTATAGCAGGTGAATTCCTAGGTCGTGCTTTAAAACACTGATGACACACGAATTGTAAAAAGAGGTAATAATAATACTGATTCCTTTTGGTTTCTACGTTTGTTTGCTTTTTAAAAATACAAATCCTCATTCCAATGGGTGTTTCTGAAGAATCGCTTCTCGCCGTGTCGCGTGGTGGCTCCTGAGGGGCCGACTCCAGCCAGGGGTGCGGGGTGCTGGGACTCAGCCGGTGTGACGCCGCACGGTCTGGGACAGCGGGACACGGGCCTGAGGTGACTGTGAGTGGGGACCCTGTGTGGCGGGGACCCCCGAGTGACCGGGGCCTGGCTGGGGGGGATCCCTGAGCCCCGTTGCCTGGCTGGGGGGACTGTGTGTTGTGGGGACCCCTGAGTGACCGGGGCCTGGCTGGGGGGGATCGCTGAGCCCCAGGGCCTGGCTGGGGGGGATCCCTCAGCCCCAGGGCCTGGCTGGGGGGACCATGTGTGTGGGGACCCCCGAGTGACCGGGGGTCTCCGTGGCAGCTCCTCCGTGCCTCGGTTCTGCCTCTTGGCCAGGCCTGTCCCACGCAGGCCAGAGGACACACGGAACCTCTGTAACCACCTTCCAGCTCACCTGCTTTGTCACCTGCCGTGATTTTACCTCCTCTCCGCTTTCAAGATGCATTTTTTTTTCTGGCGGGTATTAGCCTTGTGAAGATTTTTGGTATTTAATAAGGCAATTTTTGAATTAAAGAAACTTTTCTTCTCAAAACTTTATCTTGCTCACATTTTTCTGCTCCTTTTGACTGCTTTGACATTTGGTTTGCAGAAAATGTATCGCAAAGCAGAGGTTTAGTTTCCATTCAGAAAAAGGAACAGGTGAACGTCAGTATTTTGTTATATAGATAACTAATAGAAAGATGAATGTAGAGAAAATGAAATGACATGTTTGTAGTTGTCTCTTGTAGAGTGTTTGTCAAGGTCGTTCGTGGTGTCTCAACAAACTTTAATGCGTGTTCAGAGATGTAACTTTGAATGCACAAGGCTCAGCGTGCCTGTCTGTGTCTGCAGCTTCCCATCAAGGCTGGCCAGCAGAACACCCACTCCAAGGTCAGCACGGAGCACAACAAGGAATGTCTCATCAACATTTCCAAGTACAAGTTTTCCCTGGTCATCAGTGGTCTCACTAACATCTTAAAAAATGTTAATAACATGGTAAGTTTTCCAATTTTGGATTGTTCGGTTATTTTTCCAAATGGCTGTTATTTATTTATATTAATCAGTCTGCAGACAGTCACTTGAAATTTAGTCAAATTGTTGCTCACCTTTTACACCTGGTATTTTTCTTTTCATCCCCAACTTGCTCCGCGTGGCTCGCCGTGCGTTCCGTGCGTGGGCAGGAGTACCAGCATATTTTTGGCTAAATGTTTTCTGCTTTATGTTGCCGTCTCAGTGGTGCTGGCAGCAGTCCCTGCTGGTGGCCGTCAGACGGCTGCCAGCTCAAGCGCCCGCTGCGCTTGTGCCCCCGGCCCCGGCTGCAGCGCCGCAGCTTTGGGGAGGGTCTCATGTGTTTCTTCTGCGGTCTGTGCTAAATTTTGCAACACTCTAACAAGCCCATCGATATGGATTTGTTGTGACATCAGTTCTGTTAAGATGCTGGCAATGAAATGCGTAATTGGAAAAGAGTCAGCAGTAATTGACACCAAAATATTTTCTCAAATAGTACAAACCCCATTTTGGAATGGGTTGCAGGTCTGATGCAGGTGAGGGGTTGCAGGGTACCCCGGTCTGTCTTTGCGCTGACTGTTCCTTATTACATTGGCATTGCAGACTGGACAAAGATATTTCTTCAGCTATAAGGTTTTAATTCTTATTTTAGTCTATTTTTTGCTGGCTTTATTTCTAAACTCGAAACCAGAGCAGTAAAGGAGCCATAGCCTATAGTGCCACTTTGCTACATTACTGCAACGCATTACAAGTCAAATTTCTGTGTCTCAGCTGAATCTGTATCCTTTCTGCTTCTAGAGAATATTTGGAGAAGCTGCTGAAAAGAATTTGTATCTATCTCAGCTGATTATCTTGGATACACTGGAAAAATGTCTGGCAGGGGTGAGTAGGCTTGTCAGCAATTGCTGGGTTGAAATGCAAGGAGCTAACAAAGTGCAGGTCAAATGCTTGTGTGTCTATTGTTACTGGTGCTAAAGTTAAAACTCAGCTGATTTAGAGCAAAATAGGATTAATGCCATTGAAAAAATACTGAAACTTCCTACAACTGTAAGTACTTGATGTAATCGATAAGTTAAGGATTTGTGGGGTGTTTTTTTCTTCCTTAAAATTAATTATCTTTTTTCAGCTAAACAGATCTAAGCAAACTTTGAATTAGCCTTCCCACCACTTAACTAACTTGTGGAGTTATAAATAATGATTTTATTTTCATAATTCATTAAAAAGCATTGTGGACAACTGTACCCAGATCATCCACACTCTTCGCTGTTTCCCTGCAATAGGTTTTCAAGGTTCTTTCTATGTAAGGTAATGGCCTCATTATGGTTTGATTTGTCAAGCAGCGTATCTTATATGACAGTGCTAAACAGTCGGAATAAAGGTGGATTCTTCTAAATTCGCAAAAGACCCAGGTCAATATGTTTCCAGAATAATTTGCAGCTTTACAGCCGAGTTCAACGCCGCTTTTTGGCGCTTGTTCCATCTTCGGTGCAACGAGTCAAAAAAACATTTTTACCTTCAGAAATTAATTATTTTAAAATACTTATTTTATGTATCTTGTTTGAAACGCTAGTGGTTTTTTCCTGATAGATGATGGTATTTGACCGGCCTAAAATTGTGCTGAATTCTTCCTGCTTTGTCAATTCAAAGGAGAGCAAGTTGAGCCAGTGTATGTTGAATCAGAGCGAGCCAGAGTCCTATACAAAGAGCGTTGTGTTCCGTCCTATCTTCAGACGTATTTCTTGCTCGCTGATTTTGCTCAACGTTTCATCAAGTTCTCATGGCAACAGGACTCAGGTCAACTAAGTGGGAGTATCTTCAACTTCCCAATTCCCTGTGGTAAATTCACTGGTAGGATTTTAGAAAGCTTTAATTCTGACCCTTCTGTTAAAAGTTGCTCTTAGTAGAGCTGAGTTTCACTTTGAATTCTTTTGTAAATAGTTTCCTTATGTCTCATACAGTGCAAACTGGCAAAAATGAGGTTTTTCTTTTGCAGGGAAGTGAAGCCATTTTTGACGGATGTAGAGCAATCCCAGGCAAGCAAGGGAGAAGCACCTCTTGTTTTGTTCATTTTTACATTGAAAATATTAGCTATGAAAATATAGTGGATAGAATACTACCCGAAAGAGAAGTGTGGGTGGGTGTTGGCCCTGTGAGCTTCCATTCAAAGCTGAGATAGTTAATGCCCTACTACTAATGCTTTACAAGATCAACAGGGTGCATTTGTCAAAACAGAAGTGCGTTTTACTTCAAAATCTGGTTTGATATCTTGCTTAATACTTGATGACACTGATCAACTTGGTGTCCCACATATTTTGGAGACCCGACTGGCAATGTCGGATGGTTTGAGTGATGCGGGTTGTTGTTTGGTGTCGACTGCTTAGCCATGGTCGGCTGAGCCTGCAGGGATTGTTCACGGTTCAGGTTCAGGTCCTGCGCCTACCAGCGGCAGAGGCTCCGCTGTTCCACCACCAAACCTACAGCATGGGATTTCCTGAAATGCCCCGTGTTTCCTTCCAGCAACCGAAGGACACCATGCGCCTGGACGAGACCATGCTGGTGAAGCAGCTGCTGCCGGAGATCTGCCACTTCATCCACACGTACCGCGAGGGCAACCAGCACGCGGCGGAGCTGCGCAGCTCTGCCTCCGGGGTTCTGTTTTCCCTGAGCTGCAATAACTTCAACGCCGTGTTCAGCCGCATTTCCACCAGGTGGGTGTTTTTCAGTACCCTGACTTAGTGTATTAGAAGCCTACAATTATTTAATAATTTAAACTTTTAAGTATTTTAGGAACTTTTACAGAACCCTTAATAACTTCTGTTTCAAGCACACAGACTTGGCAGCTAGTGTGGAGGATGTGGTTTTACTCAGTAGGTTGATTATGTTTTCTTGCTCATGGAAATGGAAACAATTTCTTTTGCTCCTTTTTTAGGAAGCATTTTTCAGTCGATATTTTTGACAGTCTTTGAATGTAGTGCACGGATCTAGATCCGTTCGCACATCTGTAGCATGGTTTAGTTTGCAGACTCCAGAGCTCTTCGTTCCGTGCACTGGAGCACGGAGCTCGTTCCCTGGCCCGTTTTGCCCTCAGGATGGCCCGTCCATAAACAGTTAAGGGCAGCGGGGCCGCGGCTGCTCCCGCAGGGGTCAGCTGCCGACAGCCCGCGGGGCCGAGCTCCTGACCTGCCCTTCCTGTTTAGCCGTATTTCTGGGCCTTGCGCAGAGGCTGGGGGAGTTTTGGCACGAAAAGCGCAGCCGTGGGGACCTTCCCGTTCCCAGCGAGGCCGCTGCGTTTCCCTGGCGTTGAAGAAATGAAGAACTGCTTTTGTGTGTAGTACTAGAAATCGCATTCCATGTCGAAAGCACATCTGTGCTTTGGAACAAGACATGGCAACATTTAGCTTGTGCGAACACATGATTTAGTTATTAGTGGCTTAGCATCTGATGAGATGTTTAGTAGATCACCTAATACAAACGTGTGAAAAGAAGCCATTGTGTTTAAACTGTTGATTAAACCATGGACCTTCTTCAGCTCACAGAGTGGCTGTTGCTCAGCCCAGCGATATTGAGCAGTCGCTGCTTCACCCGGCAGAGGTGACCTGGGGCAGGACTGGCTGTTAAGGAGCAGCAGTCTCAGGGTGCCACGATCCCATTAATTTAACATGTAGTTGAAAAGGTGACAAGGTTATTGCTACAGTATGGTAGATAAGAGAAGGATTTAGGCAAATCTTGGGCATGAACAGGGTGACACCAGGTGCTGTTCATGTCTTGTAAGACTCATCACGGGTATTTCTAGATCCATTTTCAGTATGGGGATGGAATAAGACTATAATATTAACTCTTAGTCATGCAAGATCTGTATTTTCATTTCTAAACGCGGAGAAGCTTATCTGAGGAGATGGTTTATATGAGGAGATCATAGAATATTGCCCTGTTCTTCAAATGCGTGTCATCATGGGAAGGTGTTCATGCCTGTCTGACACCGTCCCACTGAGCCGTTCGGTCACTGTGTGTGTTTTTAGGTTACAGGAACTGACTGTTTGTTCAGAAGATAACGCTGATGTTCATGATATTGAACTTTTACAGTACATCAGTGTGGATTGTTCAAAACTGAAACGACTCTTGCAAGGTATGATTTGAGCCTGTGTTTTGAAATATTTTTACCTGAATATGGTTAGAGATGGCACAATGGGCTTGATACCTGTATCTTTTTGTTGCAGCGTTTTACTCCATTTTTACCAAAATATTGAAAATACTTTAGTATAAAGACATGGCCTTAAAAATTGCTTTGCATTTCAAATGCCTTTTATAATCTGTGTTGCTTTTTAGAACCAAGCTTCTGTTCTAAATGCAGAAATTCTTTACCTTTACAGAGACTGTATTCAAGTTTAAAGCCCTTAAGAAAGTAGCTCAGTTAGCTGTTATCAACAGTCTTGAAAAGGTAAGTATTTTAATAGCTATCTTCTGTGTCATCGCTTATTTGCAGTCTTTCTCTCATTTAGGAATAGTTGTAATTGAGTACTTTACTGTGAAGTATAAGTTGGTGCATCCCTTTGCATATGCTTTGCAAGAAATGTCGAATGATTAAGAGGAAAATCTCTGTTCATTTAAATACATAATTCAGAAAAAAGCATTTTTTAAGCTCTGGCACGTAAAGATGTTTTGCATTATCTGCAGGCGTTTTGGAACTGGGTGGAAAACTATCCCGATGAATTCACAAAGCTGTACCAGACACCGCAGACCGACATGGCTGGTAAGGCATAGCAAGGGACGGCGTTCACACGTTGGCGTCTCACGCAGCCCCGCGCTGGCCTGCGGTTCGTGTCCTTGCTGCTCGTGCAGCCTGCGAATAGCAGAGAAATTGCTCTCAGCCGTGGTCGGGACAGGCGAGGATACGGCGCTCTCTCACCTGTTAGAGATTCATTTTGGGGTTCCCAACACAAAGAAATCAAACCCAGAAGTTGGAGACTCTATAAATACATGTTTTTCATCTTGATACAGGAAAAAAACTTAGAGAACATCACCTGTACTTGTCTGTAGTGAAAAAGAGGAAAACGTATCTTTTCAGTTAAAGCGTGTCTCACTGGCTCGGGAGCGTTCTGTCCCCACTAGTGTGCCAGTAACGTGGAAACCAGAACTTGCCTTCTGTGTATGTGGAGCTCTGTCCCTCTGCTATTTTATACCTGTTCTTTACTTTCTAATAATTTAAATGGTATTGAACTTGGGGTTATATTTTACGCAGATTGTGCAGAGAAGTTGTTTGACTTAGTGGATGGCTTCGCCGAAAGCACAAAGCGTAAAGCAGCAGTTTGGCCGCTGCAGATCATACTCCTGGTCCTGTGCCCAGAGATCATCCAGGATATAGCGAAGGATGTGGTAGAGGAAACTAAAATGAACAAGGTAAGAGAAGAAAAGTATCTGAATTTTGGCTCTGATTTCTAGAGGATGCTTATTTTTTCTTATTCTGTACTTCAGATGTATTTTATTTTGTCTGGGCCTAAAAAGCATATCACAATTCCCTATGTAAATGGATGCACCCCTTTCAGTTCTCACCTGATGTGTATTCTTTCACTGTCAGTAATGGCCCCCACAATGTTATCGCAGATTTTCCATCTCCTGGGAGGTTTATTCCCGGCTTTGTGCTGTTCTCATTGCCCAAGATTGTTCACAGTTATTGTCCTTAAAGATAACGTTTCTCCAGAATGCTGTATCAAGCTGGTGTTGGCAATCCAAATATCCATGATTTCTGATCATAAAATGCAGTGTTGTTTTTAATACTTAAGAGTCCGACGCCCCTGTTCCCAGGTTCCCAGAGCTGTGGTTGTAACTGTTGCTGGTTTGCATCCTGCAGAAGCTGTTCCTGGACAACCTGCGCAAGGCGCTGGCGGGGCACAGCGGGAGCCGGCAGCTGACCGAGAGCGCCGCCATCGCCTGCGTCAAGCTCTGCAAGGCATCCACCTACATCAACTGGGAGGATAACTCTGTCATCTTCCTCCTGGTGCAGTCCATGGTCGTCGATCTCAAGGTAAAAATGTCTGTTTCCTGATTGCAGTGAAGAAATTTGGATTTTAAAATGCTGAAACAAACTTTTAATTTCTCCTTAGCTGAATACCATAGCGTTTTCAATGGAAAGTTCTGTACTGACAGTAGACAAGAATGATCTTGGTATCTGATTGGTATATTTATTTTTTTAAATATACAGAATTTGCTGTTTAATCCAAGCAAACCTTTTTCAAGAGGCAATCAAAACGCAGACGTGGACCTTATGATTGACTGCTTAGTCTCCTGCTTCCGCATAAACCCTCACAATAACCAGCACTTCAAGGTGAGCACACTACTTACTGCTAAGTCATGTTCCACATACTGTTGATGGCCTGTCAGTTATAGAAGATACGCTGACAGCAGCTGGAAGCTCATACGTTCAACTATAAATATCCCTTAGTAATAAATCCCTGCATGTTTTTATAAATCTTTTCGTAGCTGATTAAACTTTCTCTTGTTTAGATTTGGCAGCTTTGTCTTTTTAATAGAAAGGCTCCTGTATGTTATTCAGTGTGACAGAAAAGATGGCAAAGATGTTCCACAGTGGCTTTCATGTGTTTTTTTAATTGTAGATTTGCTTGGCACAGAATTCCCCATCAACGTTTCATTACGTCCTGGTAAATTCTCTGCACCGAATAATCACAAATGTAAGTTCTGCAAGCGCTCGATCAGCCCAGCAGCGCGCGGCTGCTGTTCGGTCGGTATCTGCTCACTGTGTGTGTCCCCGCAGTCGGCGCTGGACTGGTGGCCGCGGATCGACGCCGTGTACTGCCACGCCATGGAGCTGCGCAGCATGTTCAGCGAGACGCTGCACAAAGCCATCCAGGGCTGCGGGGCGCACCCCGCCATCCGCATGACCCCGGTGAGCCCGCGCGCCCTGGCACACGCCGCCTGCGCGCCCCGCTGCCCCTCTTTCCTTCATTCTTAAGGAGACTTCAAACATATAATAAAATGGTAGCGTATGCATACGTAAAAGGGAGTTTTAAGTAGAAGGCTATGCGACTACACTTGAGTGAGTTTTATATACTTTAAAACTTTTTCATGAATCATAGATTATAAAAGCAATACACTTTGTAAGATGTTTAATTATAGCTACTATGTAGACTACCCTATTGACAATGACTGTGGGGTTTTTTCCTTCCATCAGAGTCTTACATTTAAGGAGAAAATGACAAGCCTTAAATTTAAAGAAAAACCTACTGATTTGGAAACCAGAAGTTACAAGTTCTTGCTGTTATCCTTGGTAAAACTGATCCACGCTGATCCGAAGCTTTTGCTGTGTGTAAGTACATCGTACTATTCATTCAGAGTAAAATTTACTTTCGAAGCTACTAAATGAATAAAAATGAAAAACATAAACCTGGCATATGGAATACTTCGCTCCCCATTCTTCTCTCTGCTTATAATGCTTCTGTGCTTTCAAAGGAAAAACGCAAAACCAAAAGAAACTGCAAGAAGTTTTGCAGAAGCAGAGCAGCATAATGACGAAGAGTGTAAAGCTCTGACTCCGAAAGAGGGGGAAGGGGGACAGGGGAATAGAACAAGAAGAAAATTGGAATAAGGGCAGGAGGGTGAAATTAGTCATCGTTTCAATGAGTAGAAAGACAGATGTGTCTTAGATCTTCCATTTTCTCAGATCTGTTTATTTTAAAAATACATCAATCCTGTCAAAGATATATTCAAGGGGTGTCATAGCCTAAAAATATGAGGTACTCTCTTAAAGATCCAGAAATCCACCTCGTTTGATTACAGAGATGCCACTGTAGCCGTCAGTAACATGGTCAGTCATTAACAATTGTACAACTTGCTTTCCTTTTGCTGTTCAGAACCCGAGGAAGCAAGGGCCGGAGACACAGGGGAGCACGGCGGAGCTGATCACGGGCCTGGTGCAGCTGGTGCCGCAGTCCAGCATGCCGGACATCGCGCAGGAGGCCATGGAGGTGAGGGGCGCTCCTGCGGGCGCCGCGGCCACTCTGGGACGGAGCAGCGGGGGCGGCGCTGTGGGTCAGCGCTTGTCCCTCGGAGCTTTTCCTGAGTGTTTCACAGGAGAGGCCTATAAGTACAGTTTTAAAAGCCTGACTGAGGAAACTAACGAATCACCACAGTTACTTCTGATTTCTAGTCTTTCCATGCAAAGTTGCTGATTCTGTGACTTTGCCAGTTCCATTGTAACATTCCTGTGGTTTTACTATGGTGGGTCTCCAGAGCACTTCATACCCATGAGGTACTCTATGCATTTCTGCCTTTGAGTGAAACTCGACTTTGTTCTGAATTTAGGCCTTGCTAGTTCTTCACCAGTTAGACAGCATTGACTTGTGGAATCCTGATGCACCTATAGAAACATTCTGGGAAATTAGGTATGTAAGTTAACTTTTGTAAATTAGAGAAATAGCTGGTTTGATTTGTCTTCTCTTTCGAAATAGCTGTGAGTGTTTTGGGACAGCTATGCGACATCGGCTGCAATCTGCAGTCACAGTTTCTAGTAGTAGAATGAGTTTGTGGTCTGTTCAGGCTGGAGAAAACCCATTAAAATTGACCCTGATTTGGACCCCTTGGCAGTTTTAACAGAGCGTGCGAGGCGGGAATGGATGTGAAGAAGGAACATCCCTAGACGTGTTCCTTCCAGAGCAGAGCTGAGGCCTTGTCAGTGTGTAGGTGACTCGTCCCGCCCCGTCTGGGCGGGGGACACACAAGGGCTCCGAATCGCCAGCCCGGGCTGCCGGCCGGTCCCCGAACTGCCGGCCGGTCCCCGAACTGCTCCAGTTCCTCCATGGACCCGCAGCGGCCGGCTGGGCGGTGGGACGGGGCCCAGGGAGCTTGTCCCTTGAAGTGCACACCTATGTTACAACTGTTACACGTTTGAAAACATGATGCTAGCGTATGTGTAGGATATTCATCCTAATTGCCTATTTCTATGTAAAATGTAGTAATGTCTTTCAAATTTTTGTTCCTAAAAGCTAATGCTGAATTTCATTTTGCTGCAGTTCACAAATGCTTTTTTATATCTGCAAGAAGCTGACGAGTCATCAGATGCTCAGCAGTACTGAAATCCTCAAGTGGCTGCGAGAGATTCTCATCTGTAGGAATAAGTTTCTGCTAAAAAACAAGGTAAGTAAATGTTAACGTCTGTCTGGTAGGATCATTCATCTGAATTGCTCTCTGTTTTGTCACTCCCTTATTTACCAGGTTATTTTCATGACTGGAAGAGATTTAATAGCTACACCTATACTTTGTTTTGTGATTTCCTCTCTGCCGAGGGTGGTGTTTCGTGAGGCACCTTCATTACAATTGTTAACCAAAGTCAGCTCGAGGATTTTTATTTGAGCTACAGGGACGTGCTGGGAGCACCCTTGGGACCAGTACTGTGGGGCCAGCACTGTGTGACGTGCTGGGAGCAGCAGTGGGGCCAGTACTGCGTGGATGGCAAAGAGCTTTTCGCTTTCCTGAAATCTTACCCTGTTCAAAAAACAAGTTGATTTATTATTTTCTTCCCTGTCTCTCCAGCAATCAGACCGGAGTTCCTGCCACTTCCTCTTCCTTTATGATGTCTCTGGAGGTGGAACTAGTCAAATTTCCCTTGACCACGAAGAGATGATGCGCTGTGCTCCGGGGGCCACCCTCAGGAAAGGGAAAGGGAATTCCTCCATGGTAAGTCATAGATGATCATAATCCGTTTTACCACTTAGGGGGGAAAACCTGTGTGCAAGTAGAAATCAAATTACTTTGACAGTCATTTTTAAAATTAAAATTAATTATTTCTGAGGAGGAGAAGACATCTGTGTCTTACATAATGGATCTAATATTCTAATATGCTGGGTAATACTGATGTATCAGACTTTAGAAGGTCACATTTTTTTCCAGTTAAAATGTTGGTGAATATTTTTCCTGAGGGTTGCACGCAGCATCCCTGCACGCTAGTCTGTTGTTAATAGGTCTGAAATCTCACTTTTGAAAGCATTGCATGCAGTTGGAATGTACCAGGGAGGACCGTAAGATCAAACATTTCAGTAAGGTATACCCTTGGACAGACAAGTTACTTAGGCCTAATTTTACTACTAGTTCTAGCTGCAGGAAGAAAATGAAGAGGATATTTAGAACATCTTTTATGAGCCAAAACTTTCTTTTGTTTTTTAATGTACACTTTTGCAGTATTGTCCTCAGTACTCAGTCATCCTTACGCAAGGAGCAGGTTCTCCGCCGCTGTTCGTGCAGCAGCAGATGAAAGCTCTGATCGTGTTTAGCATTGCTTATTCCTACTAGAATCAAAGCAGTTTTAAAGAACAGTTTGGCTAATGCTGAACGTTAATAAAGCTGTCATATTCATTATCAATATTACCAAACCGGGAATGCTGTGTTTCCCAAGGAAAGTACAGCAGCGTGCAGCGGGACCCCGATTTGTCGCCAAGCCCAGACGAAGCTGGAGGTCGCCTTGTACATGTTTCTGTGGAGCCCGGATATCGAGGCCGTCCTGGTTGCCATGTCCTGTTTCCGTCACCTCTGTGAGGAAGCCGATATCAGGTGTGGAGTAGATGAAGTCTCAGTGCATAACTTTTTGCCAAACTACAACACTTTCATGGAGTTTGCATCTGTTAGCAATATGATGTCTACAGGTAAGAACCATCAATCTGAAAAACACCTTTCTATGTGTATAATAAGACTATTATTTGTGTTTGAGTTCTTTAAACAGGTTGAAATTCTTGATTTGATTGCTACTCCTGCTTTCACTAAAATATCTTAATCGTTGGAATTGTTAGGAAGAGTTGGGAATTGGGTGACTGAGTTCATGAGGATTTTAAAGTGTAACAAGAATAGAAGGGATATGTTCCTCTGTTAGTTTAATAATTGCATTCAAAGATCTCATATTTGATGTTGGTGGGTTTTCCAAAGACTCGGTTAACTGTTGTGCGCTCCTGTGCAGGCAGAGCGGCTCTGCAGAAGAGAGTGATGGCGCTGCTGAGGCGCATTGAGCATCCGACTGCAGGCAACACAGAGGTGAACTTTCCGCTCATTTTATACTCTTTGCTTGCCTATTTTTTTGAAAACAGAAAATGCTGTTGCTACAAGTAGTTTTGAAGTTAAATCTTGATATATCTTCTTTTAGGCCTGGGAGGACACACATGCAAAATGGGAGCAAGCTACAAAACTAATCCTTAACTATCCAAAGACCAAAATGGAAGATGGGCAGGTGACTATGAATTTTTCCATGGGTTCAACCCTTAGAAATGTAAAATATTTAAGATTATTTATTTTAAGGAATTGAATTTTAATGTAGGAATTGAGTTTTGTAGGCAGACTTAAGTTTCATGAAAGTATTCCAGAAAAATTGTGGTAATCAGTTGTCCACTGTGCTTACTAAGAGACCAGAAGTAATTGGTCTTAAATTGCTGTGAGGGAGGTGGAGGCTGAACTTAAAAATTAAAAACAAATTGAAAGAAAGAATAGTGAAGGCTCTGGGATACTACTGGGGAAATGGCGAAACCCCTGTCACTGGGAGCTGTTAAAGCAGCTGCTGGATGTCGTGGTTTAAATGTGCTGCGTGCCGGTGCAGAGCAGGGGCTTGTCTTGGCAACCCCCTTTATTTGAACTATAGAAGGAAAGTTCTTGAGTCTGGCGTTGTAAAGGGCAGGATGCGTTATGGAATGATTGAAAGTTCTCGTCTCGGTTCTGTTCAGTTGCTGAGATTTCATGTTCAACCATTCTCTGTCAGGTCACCGAGAGTCTTCACAAGACGATCGTGAAGAGGCGGATGTCGCACGTGAGCGGCGGTGGCTCCATCGACCTGTCGGACACGGACTCTCTGCAGGAGTGGATCAACATGACGGGGTTCCTGTGCGCGCTGGGCGGCGTGTGCCTGCAGCATCGCAGCACCGCGGGGCTGGCCACCTACAGCCCCCCCATGGGCCCCGTCAGCGAGCGCAAGGGCTCCATGATCTCCATGGTGTCCACCGAGGGCAACGCCGAGACCCCGGTCAGCAAGTTCATCGACCGGCTCTTGACTCTCATGGTCTGCAACCACGAGAAGGTGGGACTGCAGATACGGACCAATATCAAAGATCTGGTGGGGCTGGAGCTGAGCCCAGCGCTTTACCCGATGCTGTTCAACAAACTGAAGAACACCATCAGCAAGTTCTTTGATTCTCAAGGACAGGTAATGTGTTGATATATTCCTTTGCGTCTTAAAAAAAAGTCAGTCTTGTCTTTCATAGAGGTAATTGAAATTGATACCTGTTTGTGTTACGTGCAAAAAACCTGCAAGTGTTGTGATTGCATTCCACAGCATGCGTTAATAATTATTGCATTTGTGATTCCAGGCCGTATTTAACATCAAGTAACTGAAAATATTCTTGAATTGTTAGTGAACTCTGAGTACAGACTCTGGGAGAATGTTCTCAGAATCATTGCTGGTTGTACTGACATATTTAATCTTGACATATGTTGGAATTCTTTTGGCTCAGTGATAACTGCAAAAATGCTTTTCCATTAGATTTTTGAAATGCTGCGGTGTATTTGCTGAATGTCCGTTTTTGGTTCTGTGTGTGAAGAATTAAGACACACAATTTTCTTCTTGTAGGTGTTGTTAACTGAGACCAACACACAATTTGTAGAGCAAACCATTGCCATAATGAAGAATTTGCTTGACAATCATACAGAAGGGAGCTCCGAACATCTGGGACAAGCTAGTATTGAGACAATGATGCTGAACCTGGTTAGGTACGAAATCCTGTTGACCTTCCTGCACAAAGTCATACGGTTGGGAAGCGAGGTAGAGCATTCCGGTTGACGGCTTTTCTACTTGTGTCCATGGAGAAGCAGCAGCTGATTTTCTGACCTTCCTCCTTATGTTCTCCCAACTTCAGTAATTGTGGAGATCATTTATAGTGTAGCGGAATGTATGCTGGTGGAGGGTGACGCTTTTATTTTTAAAGAACTAACCATTCCATAGCTTGGCCCTGTTCTTGTAAGCTTTCTTGGTTTCTTTTCTGTGCAATGGAAACCAGCTGAAGGGCAGATTTCTGTTCAGTTTTATACTAACAGAAACTTTTCTGGGCAGAAGAAATGTGGTACTGAAAAAGCAGGTGGCGCAGGTGGGGTGAACCCGTGGGCACGGTGCCGGGTCAGCCGGGCGCGGGTCCGCGGGCTGACGAGCTTCGTCAGATGTGCGGCCGTGTCGTGTGTAGCACGTAATTAATCTCTCTGCCTTTTTCTTCAGGTATGTGCGTGTGCTTGGGAATTTGGTACATGCAATTCAAATAAAAACCAAGCTCTGTCAGTTAGTGGAAGTAATGATGGAAAGGAGAGACGACCTCTCATTTTGCCAAGAAATGAAATTTAGGTGAGTGTTGCGTTGTGTAATTTCTCAGGTGGGTTAATGTGAACAAGTGTCATTTTGTTTGGTTATGTGTTCAAAAAAACAACCCCCAAACTGTCTCATGCCAGTATTCCTGGTATAGGGTCCATACCCCCATCTTTATCTTCAGACTCATTTAGAGCCTGGTGCTGCATTAAAATTGTATTTTGCTTGTGGGGATACTATACACACGTAAAAATGCTGTGTGTGATACAGACCGGGGGCGTTTCTTGGTATCACAAAATTAGTTCACTTCTTACACTGAAATTGTAATAATTACAAATGATGCCAACAGCAACGAGTGTGTTTGTGGGGAGGGCTATTGAAAAACCAAAACCAACCCCCAAACAACAGCCAACTGAGCAAAAACATCAACGAAACCCAACCAACCAAAACCCCCGTAGGCTAACACAAGGTATCCATATGTAACAGGAACAAAATGGTGGAGTATTTGACAGACTGGGTTATGGGAACATCTAATCAAGCAACAGATGAGGATGTGAAATGTTTGACAAGGTAAGAAAGAATATTCTGGAGCTGTTTCTGCAGGTTTGGTGAGCAACAGCAGAGTTTTGTTTAATGCATCATAGTGTTGAATTGATACTTAACTGTGTCGGTGGGTTTTCTATGACAGATTTGGTTTGCACTTGTCCTCAGGAAACCGTTGGCTGAACCGTCCCAGCCCTGTAAAAGCTGTTTCCTGGTGGACGGAACTTCACTACAGTTACTTTAAGAAAAAACGTGTTTTTGACGTGCAGTTAGACGTCTGAGGAGAAGGGATTTGGTGCTGGATGGGAAAGGTGCTGGGGGAGGAGACGCTGGTTCTGCTGAGCCGAGACAGAGCTGCTCGCAATTTTCTTTTTCAGAGACTTGGACCAGGCGAGCATGGAAGCCGTGGTCTCGCTGCTGGCGGGGCTGCCGCTGCAGCCTGAAGAAGGAGATGGTGTGGAGCTGATGGAAGCGAAATCTCAGTTATTTCTTAAGTAAATAGTGACTTTTAACTATTTTTCTATACAATTACTCTAAGTAGATGCATCATATGACTTTTATAAACTATGGTTGGTTTGAGAAAACTTGCACACAAATTTCAGGACTGCCTTCTGGTGGTTACAGCACAATTGAAAATTTGGACTATGATACAAGAAATATCACTTGGGGCAGTCATGAGATTTTTTGGGAGGTTTATTTTGTAATTGCTGCTGTATGCAAATCTTTTCAGGTGGTTTTACTTATCCAAGTCACAGAATCACAGAATGGACTGGGTTGGAAAAGACCTCAGGGATCATCCAATCCAACCCTTGGTCCAGCTCCAGTCCATGGACTAGATCATGGCACTAAGTGCCATGTCCAGTCTCAGTTTAAAAACCTCCAGGGCCGGTGAGTCCAGCACCGCCCTGGGCAGCCATTCCAATCCTGACCACTCTCTGCACAGAATTGCTTTCTCATCTCCAGCCTCAGTTTTCCCTGGCAGAGTTGAAGCCCGTGCCCCCTTGTCCTATTGCTGATGCCTGGGAGAAGAGCCCAATCCCCGCCTGGCTAGAACTGCCCTTCAGGTAGTTCTAGAGAGTGCTGAGCTCAGCTCTGAGCCTCCTCTTCTCCAGACTAAACAAGCCCAGCTCCCTCAGCCTCTCCCCATCGGTCTTGTGTTCCAGTCCCTTCCCCAGTCTTGTTGCTCTTCTCTGGACCCGCTCCAGCACTTCAATCTCTTTCCTGAGCTGAGGGGCCCAGAACTGGACACAATACTCCAGCTGTGGCCTCCCCAGTGCAGAGCACAGGGGAAGGGTCACTGCCCTTGTCCTGCTGACAAGGGCAAGGGTCTGGGCGACATATAGGACCCTCTGTTCCCCTCAGGAGGAGTTGCCGACTACAACCACCCTTCTTTGTTTTTTCCTTTAGCTGCAGTTGTAATCCATTTTGCAGATGAGGTCCATCCGGGAGGCTCTCCAGGCAGAGCTTCTTGGCTGTTCTCTGCCTGATTTTCTGGGTCCAGGGCCTCATATCTATTTGTCTTTCTTTTTCGTTAGATATTTCACACTGTTTATGAACCTTCTCAATGACTGTAGTGAAGTTGAAGACGAAAGCTCGCAAACGGGCGGCAGGAAGCGCGGGATGTCTCGCCGACTCGCTTCGCTGCGGCACTGCACCGTCCTCGCCATGTCCAACTTACTCAATGCGAACGTGGACAGCGGGCTTATGCACTCAATAGGTAACGCACTTAGAGATAAAGGTGCAGAAATGAGTACATAACAAAGACATTGGTGTTTAACTTATTTTTACAGCTTCCTTAGTAGCTCTGGGTTTTTTTAATCAGGCTTGGGCTATCATAAAGACCTGCAAACAAGAGCTACGTTTATGGAAGTGCTCACTAAGATCCTGCAGCAGGGCACAGAGTTCGATACGTTGGCAGAAACGGTGCTGGCGGATCGGTTCGAGCGGCTGGTGGAGCTGGTGACCATGATGGGTGACCAGGGGGAGCTCCCCATTGCCATGGCTTTAGCCAACGTGGTGCCTTGTTCTCAGTGGGTGAGTTGATTCATGCCTTTGATTTCCTACGTTATTTCAAAATGTTAAGACTTGCAGTAAAAACCAGTGCAAACATGAAGGGTGTAGAGCAGTCTGCTGAAGAGAGAGCAGACTGCGTCCATGATAGCTGGCCCTTCTCCGTATATTCTTGAAAACTCTACTGAGTCTAATTGTCAGAGAGCTTGATTATAAACTGCACTTTTACAGTCATCTTTTAGTTAATATCTAGGAATAATTTTGGATGTAGTTATTGCCATAAATGCGTGTTTTTGGCCTGGTTATTTATCATGGATTGTGTGGAGTTGTAATGCAGACAAGCAGAGCTGTGTCTGCTCCTCTGGATTTTAGTGAGATGAGCTGGGCTTTATCATACAGCAGAATAACTGCTCATCTGTCTAGACTAATTGTTATGGATTTGTGTGACTGGGTGTTGTGGGGCAGATTTGTAGACAAGGAACAGCACAGGAAAGATATAAAGAGAGATTGTACATGCTTAATTCGGTATTTACATGCAAGATTCCGTAGCAAATGTAAAGTATTAGTACAAACCGCTTGGTACTTTTGTCATAATTCTTGCCTTGCTTTGGGTCGCTGCCGGTCAGGTTAACGTCTCATTGCTTCTTTCAAGGACGAGCTTGCTCGCGTCCTGGTCACTCTCTTTGATTCCCGGCACCTGCTCTACCAGCTGCTCTGGAACATGTTCTCGAAGGAGGTGGAGCTGGCAGACTCCATGCAGACGCTCTTCCGAGGAAACAGCTTAGCCAGCAAAATAATGACTTTCTGTTTTAAGGTGTGTTATCTACTCTTCCTCTCTGCTACAAATCACTTCAATAACAGAAGAAGTTTAATATAAAACTACAAAACTACCAGTCTGTGGTGTTAAGCACTTGAGTGTTTGAATTATTTGAAAATAATCCAGAGCTGCCTTTGGGTCTGGGTGTAAGTTAGTCTCAGCTCTCGTGTTTGAAGTGAGTCTTGTAGATCTCTTATGCTCACGCCCAACTGAAAACTACAAATCCCTCTGGAGCGAAGCTTTCGCCAGCTCTTCATGGCTCAGCCAGTTTGGCTTCAGCTTGCAGTGGGGGCTCTGGAATGTCTCCAAGGCAATAACCGGGTCGTGTTGCCTGCTCTGTGTGTTCTGTGTTGTTAAAGAAGAAAACCTGTCGCAGTAACAAAAATGTTTGCAAGTTTTGTAGATTTCAACAAAGATTACTAGTCATTTAGTAAGCATAAATGAGCTGGTACAAAGAGCTGAACATCTGTAAAAGCTTTAGCTCTCTTCGAGTCCTTTCCTTTCCCTTCAGTCATAGTCTTCACCCTTCTGGCTAGCTGAGTGATAGGAGTGATCCTGGGCCCGACACCAGCTTGAAGGCTCTTTCTGAAGGTCCTTTTGTAACCAGCGATTAGAGGACGGGAGGCAAAGTCCGAGGTTTCGTTTGTGCGTCCATTTCAGTTTAAAAAGTTGTGTACGGAGATGGAGCGTTGAGCGAGCGTGCCGTAAGAAAGAATCTCCTTTGGTTATCGCGATTATTGAAGTGACCTGTCATTTTCTCTAAATTGGAAATGAATTTAAATACACAGAAGTTGATCACAGTTATGTTTCAGAAATGAGACTATAATATAGAAAGACCAGTGTTACAGAAATCTGGCTTATGTCAAAAGAAGTCAAGTGTTTTCAGGCTCTCTTAACACTTAGAGAATTTCGGAGCGTTCCCGTGAGCTGCTGTGCTAATCTTGCCACCCGTTCTGATTTTCTGTGTACACAGGTATATGGTGCTACGTATTTGCAGAAGCTTTTGGAACCTTTGTTAAGGACTGTGATCACATCCTCTGAATGGCAGCATGTTAGCTTTGAGGTGGATCCAACAAGGTTTGAGATTCAAGGGGGGGAAGCAAACGTATTTATTTGTGAACACGATTCCCTGTGTTTGTAAATGTCATAGGATTCCTTTTCCCTTGTTGCAAATATTTTTCTCATACTTTCATACTTTTCCACTCCTCCCTTTGCCAGACCCATTAATTGTATCTGCAATCCTTATATGCAGGGAGGATTGTCCAGCACAGCGAGATGAGTTTTGCTGCATGTCCTCTAAGCCCTGAGAGAGTAAGGAAGGTAGAGAGCTCTTGCAGGACCTCTTTCCTACTTGCTACTTCTTCCTTCTGTGTAGGCTGCTAATGTGGGGATGGCCAGCAGAGCCAGAACGCATCTGCTTTAGGTCATTGATTAATCACAGAAGCGAGATGGAATGCGTGCATGTTGTGTGTGATTTTTTTTGCTTCGGTTCCTCTTACATCCCTTCAAGACTTGGATTTGGTAGCTGTTGTTCTGTTGCTTTCAATTATCTCTAACTCTTAGAAAAACTTGAAGTATTTGTCTTTCAAGTAGCTTACCAAAAGACAGGCCTTCTTCTTAATAGTTTAACTCTGAAATACCAGTGTCTGCCTCAAAAATTCCTTTCAGAGCGACTATTAAACTGATAATGCAGTTATCAGTTGGAATTACGTATGTGTGTGTTTGTATGGAATGGCGTGAGAGAGCCCCACTTACAGCTGTCTGTTACTGATTTCAGTGGCCTCATATTTGTAACTTATAGGGTTTAAAATATTGATGGAAACTTTTATCTAAAAGATCCTAAGTATTTCCATAAGATTTCTATTGACCCTGGCAAATAAGGTTACTGCCGAACATGTAAGTACAGTTGGTATCGTTCGTTTGATTGCCGGTCATACATGTGTGGGTCTGTTTCAGGCTGGAGCCTGCAGAAAGCCTTGAGGAGAACCAGCGGAGTCTCTTGCAAATGACAGAAAAGTTTTTTCATGCAATCATTAATTCTTCCTCGGAGTTCCCGCCGCAGCTGCGCAGCGTGTGCCACTGCCTGTACCAGGTACGCCTGCGCGGGCGTCTGCACCCGACTTTGGCCTTGGCTCTTATCATGCTCCAAGCCCAGAGCTTGGTCCGGTAATGGATGCATAGTGGGCATTTGTTAAAGACTTTGTTCAGACCTTTGTTGAATGACAGGAATCTAAACATAGGGACTGAATGGTGATTCAAGACTTGGGTTTGCGATCAGGAGGTCACTAAACGTTTTTTTTTTAAGGAGTTGAATCACAGCTAGAAACTCAGACCTAATAAAGCAGCGGTAATCTCTGCTTTACATCTCTATGGGAGACTGAAGACTAAGCAGAGAGGTGATGGTTGTACTCGCTTCTGTCAGTTCATCCCTCCACAGGGAAGGCAGGAGGGGCGGGAGGCAGGGGAGTCACTGCTGGCTTGGGAGAAAACAAAACTGCGCGGAGTGTAGAGACAGCGCTTGTTTGCTTTCTATACAGGACCAACTCAATCAGAAATAAAGTTAGTTAATTCTCTAGAAGTCTTCCAGATTGTGCCTTTGATAAGCATTAACTTTGTGAATGGAATAGCTGCTTGTGCAGGTACTGGCTCGGGATAGTTGTTCTCTGCATAAAAATAGAGGCGATTTCTTCAAGAGCATTTCTCTCTGAAGTAAATTTTTCAAAAAAATGCCTATGAAATGTATTATTCAGGTTAGTGCTCCAGGAATACTATTTAGTTGTTCAGTACAGGCGGGTACAATCTTACACTTTCTGCCTTTGACAGAAAAGCAGGTTACAAGATGCTCCTGAGAAAACACCTCTATGGTCCTCAGTGACCACAGGAGTTACAAGCCCTAAATGTTAGAAACTGTGTGTTGAAGCTGAGTATAATGGAAGGAAAGAGATGTGGAGATGCTGTTGGCTGTATTTGGTGTGAGACGCGTGCATGGCCGAGCGCTTGAGCTGGCATCTCCATTCAGTGCTCTGGAAGAGCTATTGGCTTTTCAGCCGCGGAGTAGAAATCTCAGGTCTCAAGTGAAGCAAGAAAAGCAGATATTCTGAGCTGTGTGCACTGATGATGAGTAGTAAAGAATTCCATGTAGCGTGCTCTAGTCCTGTTATTGCAGCGAGTGCTGTATTAGCGACTGCAGCACTGGCTGCGGCTCCCCAGCCGCAGCGAGCGCGGTGCGGGCGCCGGTGCGGGCGCCGGTGCGGGCGCTGGTGCAGCGGGGCCCGCAGGCCGCCTGCTCCGGTGGGCACCTGCCCGCGGTTGTGTTTGGTTTTTAATGTGAAATGAGGAGGTCAAGCTGGTTTTCCTCAAGTTCAAGAGGCCGTGGCCTTGCAAAGGTTGACTGGGAGAGTATTGAAGTGTCATTGAAAGTGTTTCTCTGCAAACCACTTTTAATTCCTACAAGAGGTGGGATTGCTAAAGGTGCTCCCCAGTGGGCATTGCTGGGGAAGGATGAAGTCGATTGGCTTTGCTCTTGGCTTTTCATTCTTTAGTAACACGGACAGTTTGTTCCTGAAAGAGATGATTTACTGGCATATATGCAAGTGGGATTAAGTGATGCTCAGCTTCAACATTTACTACTTTACTGTTTCTAGTAACACATACATTTGTGTGCAAATGTTTGTTCATCACAAATAGTGTAATAACTCATTCTGTACTTTCAAATTCCAGAGAGTTTTGAAGAGTCTGGACTTTATCTGAAAGAAAGTACAATTGAAATCTGGATTTGGGGGGGTGTTAATCCTTTTTTATCACAAGAACCAAATAGGTGATTTTTATAAGGTAACTTCATGTGTTATAAGGTGAATGTGTTCCATCCCAAACAGTGGTGCAGCTGAGACTGAATTCTGCAGTGGCTTTTTATGCTTTAAGTTCTAAAGTAAATGTGTGTGCAAAAAATACTCATCAGGTGTGCTGCTCTGGAAATGACGTGTAGCCAACGTTATGGAAATGGTGTATTTAGGTGGATATTGGGGTCTAGGCTGGGTGGCCTTTCTGTTGCCAGAACAGGGCCCAAGTGAAGGGTTTTCATCCCGAACCGTCCTCCGGTGGCGGGTTCACCCTTGCTCGTGTCAGGTAATGTATTTCCAGGAGTGTTGGGGGCCACAGACGAGCCTGGTCAAAGTAACTCCTATGAAGACATTGTGCTACCTCATGAAAACCATACAAACATCCATGGTTTTTCTTAATGAAGAGGTGGAAATCTGACTTGCTTTAAACGCAATATTCTGATGAGCAGAGTGTGTGTGACGGCTTCCAGAGAGATGACGTGAAGTCAGGAACTGGGCAGAGGCACCTTTGGTTAAATATTGATAGGTCCTGCACAACCTTGAACTATTCACATGTAGCCTGGTTAGCAGAGCAGCTTTTGCTGGCTGAGGGGGTGTTGGTGTGGCTGTGGTTTGGTTTTGTTTCTCCTTGGCCTGTGTCCCGAGCGGCTCCGGCGCCGGCTCTCCCCGGCGTGCCCGGTGCCTTCGGGTTCTCGGCGCTGCCCGTTGGCTGTCACAGCCCATCCGAAGGGGGTGGGTTGAGCTCCAAGGCCGAAATGCCCCTCGCCCAGGGCGCGCGGCTGACGTGCCGGAGCTGAGAGCTGTGAGAGCATGGGATGCTTCACGGTGGGTCCCTTTGCGTTTACATGAAATGCAGGAAGAAGCACAATCAGGTCAGTATGTTGATTGGAAATCCAGAATAAATTCCTGGGGACCCGCTGGGCTTTTTCTTCCTTTTCCCGCAGCGCTCAGCTCCCCGAGGGGTAACGGGTGGTTCCAGCTCTGACTGAATCGGACACACAGAGAAACATTGGGAAGATTTAAAACTCTAAATTTGTTTTAAAAGTCCTGTGTATTTCAGAGGTGTAACACTTGGCTATTCTTACTAACAAAATTATTTAGGGATGGTGAAATACATTTGAAAGCTGAATATGACACTGAAAGCCCAATATTGTATGTCATGAGCACATTAATGTGGTTTGACTTTTCATCTAGCCAGAAATAGTAGAAATGATTGAAATGCAACATTTGCTTGTTTTGTATTTAGTGCTTTGTAAATAAGATGTAATACAACTGTGGAATAAAAACTCCATCATCAGTCTTTAGTTTATATATTTCATTTTCTGTTGGTTATGTTTGTTACATTTTACTGTGTAATTTATGTACAAGTCAACATTGGTTTTTTGTTGCTGTATGTAGTTGGTGCTGTGACTTGTTTGTGCTCATCTCTGTTCTGTAGGCAACTTGCCACTCTCTACTGAATAAAGCTACCGTAAAAGAAAAAAAGGAAAACAAAAAATCAGTAAGTTTGGAGACTTTTTATTAGCCATTTCTTTCAAAGCACAACAGAAATCTCTTGCTGTTTGTTCAAAACATCTTCACTTCAGTCTATTTGACCTCACTGTAAAATCATTCTACTAATTCTGGCACAAAATAGCTTTCATTTCAATTAACACTGGAATTAAGTTATATTTAAAATATTCTCTGTGTGCCTATTTGAGTGAACCGAAGACGTTTTAACCTTACTGCTCAGTGTTTAATGCTCTGATTCCTCTGCCCTTGCCACCATCTTCCAGTTTAAAAACTGCGGAACAGAAATGTTTTCTTTGCTTTTGGGGCAAATCCGAGTCTGTTTAGTGTTTGTACTCTGGCGGATAACTGGCTTGGCTTGCAGCCGGGAGGAGGGCGACTGACACACGGGGGTGCTGAGTGAACAACGGCTCCTGTGGCTTGTTCTGATACGTTTTCTTTTGTTTGCCTTTGACTAAGCACTAAAGTTTGGTACTTGTTCTATATCTCCTGAGAAGAGCGGGTTTGTTGCTTTCCGCAGGCGGCTGTTGAAGCGCTGGGGTGTAGGCCGTGGGGGGGTGTAGGCCGTGGGGGGGTGTAGGCCGTGTGGGGTGTAGGCTGTGTGGGGTGTAGGCCGTGGGACTGATCCTGTGGCAGTGACCTCAAAACAGAAAGTGTGAACAAAGCAGAGGCAGAATGGAGATTTACACTGTTATTAAGCACTCCCTTATTTTTTGCTGTGATCATGTTTAACTGCAAAATCTGTGTGCAAACTAGTGTTCCACAAGACAATAGGATCAGTAATTGCACCACAAGGTAACTGAATGAAGTTGCTACTGACCCCGTGATTCTTGATCCGTTATCTGTGTACTAACGGCTTTGTCTGTTTCAAGCAGCATGATGGGAGATTGAACTAATTATGTTGTTAATTACTTTAGTAAAATGGGGTTTGTTTGGTTTCGATTTAGTTTAAACAATATAACTTTAAATACTAAGCTTGCTAATTTTATTCTGTGAGAAGGTAGAATTTGACTTGCTTTAACTGTTCTTACTCATAATGAAATATACATACAGATAGTGAATCTTTATGGAACCACATGGAGCATATTTAAGAACTTTATTTTTGTCAGGGAGTTTTATCTTTAACTTTTCATGGTCAAATGAAAGATATCTAGAGAACAGAATACAGAGTGGTTTTCCTAGAAGAAAGGAGACTTATTTTTTCCCACAACATCTTAGAGTATTTTTTAGATAGCAAAGGGCAGTATTTTCCCTCGGTAGTGGGCAGATGCGCTGGTGTTGGGCGCTGTGTGTGGCAGAGGGCGCTGCCCGCTCCGGCGCAGTCGGTTGTTCCCCCTTTGGCAAATCTGTTGAGCTGCGATGGTTCTGAGGAGTATTTCTACAAATATCTCCTTCCCACAAATTTAAAATGACTTGTCAAACCACAACGTAAGTCTTATTGCTGGAGAGGCTCTCGTGTTCAGTAGTGAACGTATGAGTACGCAAACGGAAGACCTGCTTGTTTCAGAAGAAAAGGCTGCGCTCAGTTAGTGCTCACTGACTCCCAAACGTGCTCTCGTGTCTGTGTGCATGAGTGACGCTGGCGGTGTCACCCTGGCGGTGTCACCCTGGCGGTGTCACCCTGGCAGGACAGGGGGTGTTTGGCAGAGCAGGAGCACAGGGGGTGTTTGGCAGAGCAGGAGCGCGGGGGGTGTTTGGCAGAGCAGGAGCGCGGGGGGTGCCCAGCAGAGCAGGAGCACGGGGGGTGTTTGGCAGAGCAGGAGCGCGGGGGGTGTTTGGCAGAGCAGGAGCACGGGGGGTGTTTGGCGGAGCAGGAGCACGGGGGGTGCCCAGCAGAGGATCACGGGGGGTGTTTGGCGGAGCAGGAGCGCGGGGGGTGCCCAGCAGAGGATCACGGGGGGTGTTTGGCGGAGCAGGAGCACGGGGGGTGTTTGGCGGAGCAGGAGCACGGGGGGTGTTTGGCGGAGCAGGAGCGCGGGGGGTGCCCAGCAGAGGATCACAGGGGGTGTTTGGCGGAGCAGGAGCGTGGGGGGTGCCCAGCAGAGGATCACAGGGGGTGTTTGGCGGAGCAGGAGCGCGGGGGGTGCCCAGCAGAGGATCACAGGGGGTGTTTGGCAGAGCAGGAGCGCGGGGGGTGCCCAGCAGAGGATCACGGGGGGTGTCCGGCAGCCCTGGCCCTGGCCGGCAGTTCCTGGCTGCCTCTCAAGTGTCCTGAGCTTGGCGTGGAAAAGATGCTTAGCGCTGGCTTGCCATGCGAGGCTTTGCTCGGCTCGCTTTCCCTTGTCTTTAATGCAAACATGTTGTTTATAACTCTCCACCTCGCAGGTTGTCAGCCAGCGGTTCCCTCAGAACAGCATCGGGGCGGTCGGCAGCGCCATGTTCCTGCGGTTCATCAACCCCGCCATCGTCTCCCCGTACGAGGCCGGGATTTTGGACAAAAAGCCTCCGCCGCGAATTGAGAGGGGACTGAAACTGATGTCGAAGGTGAATCGCTAAATACTTTTATTTGCCCACATTGTGTGTTCTACCTGATTTAGTTCCGTTCTTTGACTTGTATGAGAAAATTTAGTTGAACTTTTGTATGTTTTTGTAGCAACCATCACATAACACTTAATAAACAGTGGGTTGGAAAGACAATTTATTTTCCTGGCCTAAACCCAAATAAAGTTTGTAAATACATGAAGTCATTTTCTAGTGTTTAGAAGCATGTGAAGGGAAATATTTTGAAGTGAACATGTTTTGAATTAGTTGGCTTGTTGGCCTTTTTTTGGTCTTGAGATTTCACAACAAGTTAATGTGGATGTTTCTGGCAGTGAAGTTACACTGGCTACCAGAACACTTAGTACCTTAAATCTTTATGTGTCTTCACCATCTTTTTATCTTTTAGATACTTCAGAGTATTGCCAACCACGTCCTCTTCACAAAAGAAGAACATATGCGGCCTTTCAATGATTTTGTGAAGAGCAATTTTGACGCAGCGCGGAGGTAGGTCCTGCGGAACCCCCGGCGGGTGTCGCGCGTGCGGGGGAGCGCGGAACCTTCCCAGCCGCCCCCTCCGCGCCGCGGCCGCTCGGCGTTTCCCTGGCACGCTGATGGGTGTTCTGGTCTCGAACTCCAGGTTTTTCCTGGATATTGCGTCCGACTGCCCCGCCAGCGACACGGTCAATCACAGCCTGTCTTTCATCAGCGACGGCAACGTCCTGGCCTTGCACCGCCTGCTGTGGAACAACCAGGAGAAGATCGGCCAGTACCTCTCCAGCAACAGGTACGGCTGTGCGGGTGTCATCAAGAAGGGAGTTGGTTGCTGATGGGAAATGAATATTTGGCAATACTTTCAGATGCTTTTGTTGTTATCGCTGAGAAGAATATCTCGGCTTAAAAGCCTTATGTTTGGAAACTTTTGTCTTATTGACAAGCCGTTTTTGGGAACGTGCCCAACGTGTTTGCTGCCAGCCTGTTGTGCAAGCGGACAGTTGATGTATCTCTTGTAAAAAAAGTTCTATGTGTAACAAACATCTTCCTTATGTCATTGTTGAACTTTTTTTTAAATTTTAAAAGAGAAGCCCAGCCTGTTCAAGGTCAGGAAGCGTAGTGGGAAAAATAATAGGAATTGCTGAGTAAAGAAGGACTTGAGAGTGATGTGCCATTCTAGGGACCACAAGGCTGTTGGAAGACGACCTTTCGACAAGATGGCCACTCTGCTCGCCTACCTGGGCCCTCCGGAGCACAAACCCGTGGCAGACACCCACTGGTCCAGCTTAAATCTCACTAGCTCCAAATTCGAGGAGTTCATGACAAGGTAACGAGGTTGTCGTGGTTTCTAAGCTGTGGCATGTAAGGCAGTATTAGTAGTTATTAAGACTCCATCTTTCCTTTTGAAGGGGAGTTTAAAAGGCTGGGTCTGCATATACTTTCTAGGTTTTCAAGTAGATTTTAGTTCCAAAAACTAAATTGAGAGCCAGAGATGGCAGTAATGTTTGATTTAACAAAGGTTCGGGATTGGGCGAACTTAATACTTACATTGAAAGATGCAAATAAAGAGGGTTTGGGGTATGTTTTTATTTTGCGATGTTGATGTCCATGTACTGCTTTTTCAGGCATCAGGTGCACGAGAAAGAGGAGTTCAAAGCACTGAAAACATTAAATATTTTCTACCAAGCCGGGACATCAAAAGCTGGCAATCCTGTTTTCTACTACATCGCTCGGCGGTAAGGAATCTCTCACCTTCCTCTCTGAAATAAACACATAGGATACATAAGAAAGGGACACCAACGTTGTAGCAGACAAGACTCAGCAAATAGTTCATTTGTCAAGTTTTGGTGACGGTATTTTTTAATTGAGTTGTTTCCTGAGTCAGAACTGTCATAGTTTTTCCACCCAGGAGTGTGTGAGTATCTGTGGAAATATAGCTAAACTTATACAATTATACAATGTTTTTCAAAATGGTTGGGATCTGTTGAAATATCACTAAAGCAACATGAAGAGCAGATGTTGACGTGGGAACTTTGCAGGGGACTTTGTTTCTCCAGTAAGGCAAAACTTGGGAAGATTTAAGTCTTCCGTACTGTGGAAAGTAGTAACTCAGAGCAATGAGTAGTGGGCTGTAGTGTTGAAGAATTCGACGGGAGTACCCCAAGATCAATATTCGTTTATAGGGAAATAAGCCACAATTCTCTCTCTTAAAAATAAATAACTAAACAAAATAGGAATTTTCTTTATATTCATGTTGGTAGTTGTAAAGCTGAAAACTGGGTATTTGGATGTGGTTCTTGAGTGAGCACACTGTAAGATCCATGGAGTTGAGTGTGCTCAGACCAGTTTCCATAGCAATCGTGTTCCTTGCTGAGAACCGTTCCTGCCCTGTTTGAGCAAAGGAGATTCAGGGTCATTGTGCTCGCGAGCAGGTGCAGCCGCAGCCCGGCCGGGAGGAGCAGCCGAGGCTGCGGCGCTTGGCGCCGGTGTCACCGCGCGGTGCAGCCGAGGCTGCGGCGCTTGGCGCCGGTGTCACCGCGCGGTGCGGCCGAGGCTGCGGCGCTTGGCGCCGGTGTCACCGCACGGTGCAGCCGAGGCTGTGGCGCTTGGCGCCGGTGTCACCGCGCGGTGCGGCCGAGGCTGTGGCGCTTGGCGCCGGTGTCACCGCGCGGTGCGGCCGAGGCTGTGGCGCTTGACGCCGGTGTCACCGCGCGGTGCGGCCGCGGCTGCGGCGCTTGACGCCGGTGTCACCGCGCGGTGCGGCCGCGGCTGCGGCGCTTGGCGCCGGTGTCACCGCGCGGTGCGGCCGAGGCTGTGGCGCTTGGCGCCGGTGTCACCGCGCGGTGCGGCCGCCGCTTTGACCGCTGCCAGCATGGTGTGAGTGTCCTGATTTGGTTTCTTTTCCTTTTTTTTTGGTGGTTTGGGATCTTGTTGCTAGGGCATTGTTGAGTCATTCCACTGTGTATCTGGATCAGTTGATATTCTTCTTGTGCTGTGAAATCGAATCCCTTCTGTCATTTTTCTCTATGTTTTGTTTCCTGGGCAACAACCCGACTTGTGAAGCCACCGCTCTTCTGGTTTTCATCCCTACACTGTTACTAAAATAAAAATATTGATCTTGAAGTACTGCCATGGAGTTTTAAAGCTGATATCCCAAATAATTAATAGGAATCCAGACCTCTGAGTTATTGCTGCAGGCCGCAGCTGTGCCTGCAGCAGTTCTGACCTCCCAAAGCAAGCAGATCTCTACTGCAAGGTGTGCCAGACCTTTTGGGGATATTTACAATAGTGGCCTGAAATGCTAAATAGTTGTTTCGGAACAAACAATTTCTCCAAGGGTGGATAATTTTATGTTTATCATGGCCTGAATGACCAGCATGTTTAGAACAACCTGGATGATGCATCCGTGCCTATCGTTTCATTTCGATTTCAGTGCACTGTTGCCAAGCAACAAGTGCACAGCTCCCACATTTCCCACCTCCTCCTCACTCCCTTACCAACTCCTTTCTTTCCAGAGAAGCACAGGGCGAGCTGGATTCGGGGCTGGATTCGGCGCGGTGTGGGCGCGCAGCCCCGTCCCTGTCCCTGTCCCTGCCCGGCGCTGGGCACGGCGCCGCGCTTGGGGCCCTTCTGCCTTGGGGGTCTAATTCTGGTTTTGGTAGTTTCCTGCTTTCCCAGTCCTGTATGTGAATTTCGAACACTCCACAACCCCCTTTCCACTTCCCGGCTTTCATGAGAATGAATAAGTCTCGGAAGTCTGGGTAGCAAGTCATTCAGTGTGGGGACTTGGAGTGCCAGCAAACTCTGGGAAACAGTGTTTTTCGTGGGGTTGCTGTTCACCGAATACTCTCATTACAGGTGAAATGTTCTCTGAGCATTTACAGTTGATTGCACGTAGGTTTTTTGCATCCGGTATTGAATTCTTCAGCAAAGACGCCTGTAGCGGTTGGTGCAGTTTCCGCGGCCCGGGCGGCTCCGTCCCGGCACCGCGCGTTGTGGTCCCGTCCACCCGGGGAGCGGAGCTGCTTTAGGCTGCGTGGGCTGAAACCGCCTGAGCGAGAGGGTCCGTGGAAACCCCCCACTCTGCACACGGGAGGTTGATGCTGTCGGTGCCAGAGCGGGGCAGGCAGGGCCGTTCTAATACAGGGAGGAAGAGCTGCCTTTGCCCAGCGGAGAGAGAAGTGCCAGAGGGCCTTGCAGGTTCTGAAGGGCAGGAAGGGGAAGGGAAGGCTCTATGTTACTGTTATCAGCTTATTAATAAACAATAATAAGGATACATCAGTATCAAAGTAATATCATTTGAGTTAATAATAAATTTCCCCTGTAAGACATGAAGATTGAACCAAAGGCCTCTTTGAAATAGGTTTGTATAATAAAACATCTGATGAGTGATATTACTATGCTTATTTGAAAAGAAGCGCTGCCACCAATTCAGTTCAATACAAACATAACTTTATTTTTACTGAAATGCCAATGAAATAACTGTACAAATTCGTTGTGCAACATTTACTGTTAGAAACGAAAACAAACGTCCGGTTGTAGAAATCCTGCTGGCGGTTGGGAAGTGGTGGTGTCTGTGGTACCAGAGGTGCGGACGCTGCAGCCCTCGCTGAGCCCGGCTCAGGCTCAGCAGGGGCTTCGCGGGCTTTGCAGCACCTTCGTGCTACGGTAACGAGAAATTAAATGGCCTGAAATGAGTGGAAAATATTCTATAAAGATTTGTAATATTAAGTGAATAATACTTTTCAGTTAACTTGTTCTTCAGTTTTCATTTCATGCTGTTTGCAAAACTTCATCTGTAGTATATCAAGTACCTTTGCCACATAACTTGGCTATTTTCCTAGAGAGGACAGAACCATGCGTGCAACTATCGCTACTCGCTGATGGCGCAGGTGCCGAGGAGAATTAATTGCGTTCATGCTTGTCCCTATAAAGCACAGACTTGGGCATGTTCAATGCCATGGACTGAATGCGTTCTTTTTAAGTCACAAGATTCAAGGATTGTTCCAATGACAGCTTCATTGATCTTTTACATAACTTGCCTTAGAAATTGGCTGATATTTCATTTTACTGGTCAAACAGTAATATTTTGATACGTTCTGACTGACGTGCGATATTCTTTTAAGCATAATATATTAACACTTCAGATTTTTGGATGCCGCTTGAAATAAAGGAATTGCGTTACACCGAATGGTGCTGGAGCACGTCATGGCATCGAACATCTTGTGTTTGCCTCTGCTTTTATCTTTTTTAATACGGAGGGTGAGCAGTAACTTGCCCGTGGTCTCTAAGCGGAGACGGAGCACAAAGAGCTGTCGCCGCCTCTTCCCGTGCTGAATTTGCACCCTGTTGCAGTTTACACCCCCTTAGCAGACATCATGGCATTGTCGTATTGAATTCCTAAATTCAAAACTCTTGTTCTTTGTATTTAAAATATCCTAATACATATGAAGCAAACATAGATACACATGCTAGCGATTTTTCTCAGGAATAACTTCTGCGTAGTGGACCAGCCAGCTTTAGTTCCTTTATTTTTCCCCTCCCTTTTGCGTGTCGTCACAACTTACAAAGAATCTGCTGCTATGTTACAAGAATTGCTCCCTGGCAAGTCAAGCAAGACAATGCAGATATGATACAGGCCTTCTATTTTTTCCAGTTGTTTAATGACAAAATCATACATAAAATCAGTACTTAAAATGCTGATGCTTTATTCTGTGCGAGTAAAATTAAAAATTTAAATACAAAATAAGCACATTTTAAAAACCAAAATTATAGGTTAGTTTTACTCAATTAAGACATTAAAATAAGTAGCAGCTTAGTATCAAGACATTAGTGTGCACTTCTTTAAGAACTGTTGTTGTCTTTCGATCAGTGTCTGAACTTTGCATTTCTTGTATTTTGATTCGTTACCTGACCTGGATGTCTCAGCTCCACCCGTGTGTCACAGGAGTAAGCTCAGTGCCTCTCCAAGCCCTTAGCCGATGCGCAGCGCCGCCGCGCTGAGCATCACGGCGTACACCAGACAGACCTGGCGGGCGCTTGCTCCGGAGGGCACGCGGGTGTTGGCCACACTGGGCGTGGATTCCTCTTTCCGTAAGGTAGCAGTTGTGCTCCGAGGCGGCCGGGAGTGGTTCGTGGGCACTCCGCTGGTGATGCTCAGGGTCATGGGGGTGGTGGCCGGGGCCGTGGGGCGCGCCAGGCTGGCGTTGGCGCCGCCGGGGGCTCCCAAGTGGATGGTGTGCGTGGCTGCTGCCTCCTGAGAGCCCACCGCCCCGCTCGGGGCCTCCGGGTACAGCAGCAGCGCTCGGTCGGTGCTGGCGAGCAGCACGGTTTGGCTGAAGGTCGCCAAGGTAGAAACCTCCTTAGCTTTGAATTGTTTATGCATTTTTGTCAGTTTGCTCCGTTCGGTCGCCGCTGGAGAAGCAGCTTTGTCTGCCGCCTTCATCCCTTTGATGACGGGGCCGGGGTGTGTGGCCGCGGGCGCTGGCGTGGCCTCTGCCCACAGCACGTCGTGGGCAGCACAGGGAGCCCCCACCACGTCGGCAGCCGTGCCCCGCACCCACTTCAGCAAGTACGGGATGTTTTGTACGTCGCTGCAGGCCCAGGGGTTGTTGTACAGCGTTATGAGCTGCAGCTGGAAGAGCTGGTCAAAAGCTTTGTCGGGAATGTACGTGAACTTGTTGTTGTGCAGGTAGAGGCTTGTGAGGCGGTGCAGCCTCAGCAGCGTTCCTGGAAGAATCTGGGACAAGAAGTTACTGGATAGATCCACCGTCTCGATGTTGTAGGGCATGTTGGTTGGAACTGTCCAAAGTTTGTTGCTGCTGAGGTTGAGAAACTTGAGGCTGCTCAGCGTGTTGTTGATCAGAACGGCTCTTTCCACCATGTTCCTGGAAACGTCCAGCACTCTGAGGTTCCACTGGTAAGCTGTATCGAGCTTCTGAAGAACTTTAATGTTGTTGTTTATGGCATATAATTCCCATAAGGACTTGGGCAGATGAGCGGGAACATTCTTGAGCCAATTATTTGAAATATCAAGGGTCCTCAAATTGGTGAATCTCGTTAGCTGATGATCGAGATCTACGAACTGGTTAAAGGACAGATTTAAATAGGTAATGTTGTCTTGAAGTCCGTGTGGCAGTGTAGTTAAGTTCCTGCCTGAACAGTCCACGTTCCTGTCGTTTCCTGAGCATGTACAGGCAGAAGGACAGACAGCCAGGGCAGGGGGTGTGACACACAGAAGGACCAGCAGACAGGTAGACGTATTCAGTATCTGGTATTCCATTGCTGCCTGGAAATAAAGAGATCACAACAACACCCTTTAAATCCATGCAATATATTTTATGTCTCTGTAAGGGCTGTCTTTGCAATGACCACTTGCAGGAGAAATTAAGTAAAAATATCAATAAACCCCTTTGTGGCACGGTCCTTTTTAGAATTGTTCAAGAGAGACTTTACAAAGATCCCTTCAGAGCCTGTCATGTTGTCTGGCAGAATGAGACTTGTTTTTTCATCTCCCTTTCCCCCTCCAGCTCAAATGAGGGCTTTCTTCCGAAAACGCAAGTCTCTTCCAAACGTTATACAATGTCTGCTTTTTGTTTTTAGTGTTTTCAAGCCTATATTATGTTTGGAATAATGTGGTCTTTTATACCGGATGAAAAAATGGCTGTCAACTGGATCTGCTTTACAAATCTCTGCAGCAGTGTAGCAGTCCCCCCCCCATTCATGCATGCTATTTGCTTAAGTAGAATCAGTTCAAATACATCTTAAATTGTTAAGAATTTAGTCTGAAACGCAAATTCCATGTTCATGCTAACATGCACAGCGTTATTTTTCCTTGTTATAGTGTTAATTACATTCTCAAAGCTGGTAAACACATGTTTGAAAGCTGAATTAATGTTAGTAAGAAATCTCTGACACTGCAGCAAATTTCTGGTGCAAGCATCTGTCATCAACTAATAATTTCCTTCTTATTTCTGCCTCTAATTTTATAGTGGGTTTTTGTGGTGAAAACCAAACCCCACAAACTTACCGTAGTCTCTCCTGCGGTATCAGCACCTCATTTCTGTGCGAGATGGGAGCGTAGAGGTCGTCTGGTCCTGGAGAGCAGCTCCGGTTGCTGGCGGAGCCTGCGCCGGCTCCCGAGCTGCATCGTCTGCCGCTCGCCGGCTCTGCAACCACCTGATCTGCCGGGCTGTGCTCCGGGCACTGCAGCGCCGCGGCCGCCTCCGCGAGCCGGGCTCGTGGAACGCGGCCGCTCAGCCTCTCCCTGTCTGCGTTTTGTGCTCTGCGAATGCATCACAACACGAGGTGCCGGCTCGCCTGCAGGAGCAGCGCCCGGTGCCGCTGCTGCTGGAGCTCAAGCTTTGAATCCATTTGAATGTTCCTATTTAAAAAGTCAGGTTGTGTTCTTTTTTACCTTCGATTTACCTCTCCTCCCATAATAAAGGTTCATGTTAATTTAGGATTCCTACCTTAAACTTCTTAAAGCTACACTGCCAGAATATATTTTCATTATTTTAAGAGACTCACTTTTCTGCCCCTCGGGTAAGGCTGTCACTCTATTGTCAGATATAGTATAGCTCAGCTTTTAGGGTTTTACAGATTAGTGAAAGTGCACAAATAATTTCCCTAATTATTTGCCTGGGTGTTCTGCAAACTGTTTCTGTTTTATCTATAAAAATCAAAAGTGTTTAGGTAGAAGAAAGCCCTTTGTACTCCCAGCGTTCGGAGCCATTTCAGCTCTTTAGTGACCAGTGCGTTGACTGTTCGCTTGCACCGTTCTCCGCGGTACCAGCAAAGTGTGAGGTGACTGCAGGTTTCACACCAGCAAACTTTTTGCAGTATTTGATCTAAAGGAAATCTCACAGCCGTCAGTAACGACACCTGCGGTCTGTCGGGGCGTCTCGGGTACCTGTCATCGTTGGTACCGTGTTGTGTGCAGCCGCCTGTAGGAAATGGGCCTGCGTACAAAAAAATGGGCCTGTGTGCGTGTCGCGGCGTTTAGACCTGGGTTTGAATTCAGAGCTTGGCATCTGAGCAGACCCTCGGTTGTGCTTTAAGTGACCAAAACATCTTTGAATTAGAAAGCTTTATTAAAATGGATGTGAATTCGTTGCATTCAGTTGTACAGCCCAGCACAACAGTGTGCGGAGCTCTCAGCCCTCTGCGGCTGCGCAGGAGTCGCTGCAGGGCCCAGCGCGCGCGTCCCGGCACACGCAGGCGTGTGCATCCCGGCACGCGCATCCCGGCACACGCAGGCGTGTGCATCCCGGCACACGCAGGCGCATGCATCCCGGCACGCATGTCCCGGCACACGCAGGCGCGCGCTGTTTGCTGTGGTCTCCAGAAGCCGGGTCACTAGTTACAGGTAACTGGTGAGCACAACCCAGATTGGATTTCGAAATGATTTGTTTCAGACAGAAGCAGGTTGTTCCCTTTTGTGAAAGCTCAAGTTACAAAACCCTGGGGAAATGCCCGTGCTGTGGTGTCGCTGTTCTTGCCTGCATCAGCTTCTTCTTTTTTTAGTTGTTTGAAGAACAGTTCACTTAACAAAAAAGTGAAGTAGCAGTTTTGCTGTCTACAAAGGGTGTTGTGGCTGCAGCAGCTGGGGCGGTGGCTCGTGCATCTCTTGGCTCGGTGACTCGGGTGGTGGGGGCAGCGGTTCCTCTGGTCCCGAGTGGCTCTCCTGGCCCTCCCTGGGCTCAGGACCATGGTCCTCAGCGGGGTCCCTGAGCCAGTCTGGTGGAGGTGGCAGGTCTGGGGACTCAGGGGCCGCGAGAGCAGCGCAGGAGCTGGGTGCCCCGGGCGGGGGTTCCGAGCAGGGTGCCCCGGGCGGGGGTTCCGAGCTGGGTGCCCCGGGCGGGGGTTCCGAACTGGGTGCCCCGGTCGGGGGTTCTGAGCAGGGTGCCCCGGGCGGGGGTTCTGAGCAGGGTGGGGGGTCGGCGCTGGGCCGGGGAGCGCTGGCTCCGGAGCAGCCGGCCCCGCTCTCCTTTCTGCCCCTGCAGCTGGGGGGCTTCTCTGGTGCAGTGGGGTCCTGCTGTGAGTTTGTGTCCTGTTTCAGTTTCCAGGGCAGCATAAATAAAACTGATGAGCGCTTGGTAGGCTGGTCAGGGTCCATGAAGACGTCTGGTGTGTCTCCGTCTGCAAAGGGAGAACGCCCTGCCCAGTTGGAATCAACTGGAACTGGCCTCTTGCAGCATTTCCACAGAACAATGATAAGAATGGCTATCAGCATACTGGTCAGGATGATGCCGATGATGAGAGCGGCCACCCAGCCGCCGTCGCTGGGCTCTGGGGGCGCCTCGGGGAGCGGGGCAGCTGCCGTGGCCGCCGGCGCAGCCCCAGCCCCGGCCGCAATCAGCCCCGGTTGCTGCCGCGGGTGCGGAGCGGCTCTGTCCTCGCCGGGGCTGCCGGAAGCGTTTCTGTCACGCGTGGCAGCCTGGAGGGGAATTGCTGCTGAAAGGGACCTCCAGACTTCTCCGTAGAGCAGAACCAGCATGACTTGGTTTCCAGCCATTTTCCTGCAGCCTCTTTCGATCTGTCCTGTCCTGTAGCAGGGATGAAATACAACGAATGAACTTCAAAACTGCTTTTGCTGTATGGTTACACTTGACTGACTCCAGACGATTTTATGTTAATACTCTAGTAGTGAAAATAATATTAGACTCAGTGTTTGAAATTCCATGTCTGTTCCCATTTCGTGATGAGCAGGTTTGTCACCGACTTTACAAACAACAGGCAGATTTTTTCAACACTATTGATTGTTCTAATTAAGTGACTTTGAAGAGAATGTCTTGCTTATTATGACCTTTTTTCACCTTATCTGAAAAAGGCATCAGCAGAGAAGTCAGGAGTGTTTCAGATGAACAGTTTTGATCAGTCCTGTCAATAGTTGTGGACCGGGAGCAAAATATGAAGCACTCCCGGCAGTATTGACAAACAGGATTGGCAGGAGTAAAGAGAATTGGTTGGTTTTGATAGAAATAAGCCGAGACCTGACTAAAAGTCTCTTTCCGTTTCTCTTAAACTCTTATTTCCTGTTATTGCGTCTCTTCAGCAGTTAAGGGTAAAAACGATTCAATTTAACTTTTTTCTGCTCCTCTTTTAAAAAAATAGTCGATTAACACTTACATATAGTGTTTGTGATAGTTCATCATAACAATGTCAAATGTGTTTGAAACCCCAGTGCTTTTAAGATGCAGACATTCAGCGAGAGCTTTGAACACCCTCTGAAGTCAAGACATACAGAATTTCAAATCAAATAATACAAATGTAGAGCCTTTCCCTCTGAAGCTGGTTCTTACCTGCACGTGTATGTTCTGCCAGCCAGCGTGTGCTCCTGGGGCGCAGCCCGGGCAGCGGCCCGGCCGGGGCGGGGTGCGGGCAGCGCGTGCCGTGGGGCAGGAGGAGCTTCCACAGCCCGGCCGGGGCGGGGTGCGGGCAGCGCGTGCCGTGGGGCAGGAGGAGCAGGCAGCTCGTTCTGTGGGGCAGGAGGTGCAGCCAGCCCGGATGGGGTGGGGGTGCAGGCAGCTCGTTCCGTGGGGCAGGAGGAGCTTCCACCGCCTGTTCCGTGGGCAGGAGGTGCAGGCAGCCCAGATGGGGTGGGGGTGCAGGCAGCCCGTTCCGTGGGGCAGGAGGAGGTTCCACAGCCCGTTCCGTGGGGCAGGAGGAGGTTCCACTGCCCGTTCCGTGGGGCAGGAGGTGCGGGCAGCTCGTTCCGTGGGGCAGGAGGAGGTTCCACTGCCCGGCCGCAGGAAGCGGCAGTGAGATCAGTGACTCACGGCACAGCCTCGTGCTCTGGCAGCGAACTTCTCAGCTCTGTTTCTATAAAACCCAAATCTTTAAAGGTTTGTGGCTTTTGTCCAGTATGTGTGCGTTATGTAGAAATTCATAAATACTTGTTTGCCTCTTTGTTGGAAATAGTTCTAGTTAATTCTGTGCAGGCTGGGGCTGGGTTCGAGTCTCGCTGAGGATTCCGTAGCAGGTGGGTTTGCTGTCACGAGTGCTGGTGGAGCCGCAGCCTCCGGCGCGGCGCGGGGGGTCACAGAAAGCTGTCCCATCACAGGGTGACCTGCTCACACATCTTTGTTTGAGTGGTTACGTTAAAAGGCAGATTAGTACCGATTTTGCCCTGTGCCCCTGCTGTCCGTGTCGCGGTCGGTCTGGTCCTCGCTGCCGTCGCTACCGGGGCCGTGCTCCCCGAGCAGCTCTGTCTGTCCTTGTCCGCACCATTGCTGTAACCCAGGCTACTTTCTTTGGTCTCCTTGAGCACTTTTGCCCAGCAAGGCCGCCCGGCAGAAGGAAACCCTGTCCCCGTCCGGCTCCGAGCAGTGTGACACCAGCTGGGATTCTCGCGTTTGCGCTCACATTCTTTTTTAGCGCTTGCACCGCCTGCGCTGTTGCCTCATGTGCTCGTGGTCATTTTGGGGAAGGAAAAGGCAGCTGCAGTGCAGCATCCCCGGCCCTGCCCCGGGCTGGCTTTGGCACCAGAGCGGGATGTTCTCGGCTCACCTGCCCTCCACACCAGCTGCCATCGCCGATCTGCCGCAGTTCGCCCTTACTCTTCCTGGCCTTTCTCCTCACATTTTGCAGTGCCCGACATAATCTCCTGTCCTCCTGTTCTACTTCTGCGCTGCGTTGCACCTCCATTGAGCTCTGAGGTCTGAGGACGTGGTTCATGGCAGATTCATTGGAATTTGCCCCGTAGGCTGATCTGGTTGGTTTGTTTTTTTCCCATCTCCAATGAACGTACTTTCTAATGACCCCCCGGTCTGGGCTGAGCTCGCAAACTCCGTCCAGCTGTATCTTCCTACCGTACCACCCACCTTTGGCGCAGGCGGTTGCATTTTTCTGAGCTCGAGCGCTCTCTTGGCTCCATGGGCAGCGTCTGCTCCGGCGTCGCTGCGGCCGCGCCGCCCGCCCGTCCGGTCGGTGTGCGGGTGGGGGGTTGGGAGGAGACTCGAGGGCTCAGTGTCGCGTCCCGGTTGGTCCCAGCTCCCGCAGCGCCCCGTGTGCCGCCGTGTTGGCCGCAGGGCTGCGGGCTGTCCTGGGCTTTGCCGCTGGGACGTTCGACACTGGGATCCGTGGGGTGACAGATCTTCCGTAACCCCGAGCAGCTTGTGGAGAACTTCTCGTGTCTCCTTAGAATAACGCAGCTCTGCTGCGGTGGGACCAGACACGGGCATCACCCGAAATGTGGGAAAAAACTGGTCTCTATGAGAATAAAGAAACGAAAAGTCGTGGGTTTTGAAGACATTTTGGGCACGTTCTCATTGGCTGTGTTAGGACAGGGTGGAGTGTGTTTCCATATGGATGTTTCTGTGGTGCAGGTGTCAGGGAGCCCTTTGCTGCCCCCAGCAGCTGTTAGAATGTAATATTCCATAGTGCCTTGTGTAACCTTTTTGTAATATTGTGACTTAGAGAAATAGTATCACATAGATCATTTAAAAACTGATGTTGCCAGTTTATTGGGGTTAACAGATTGAAACAGTTCTTATATTCTAACATATAATACAAACTCATCTATTCATACACAAAGGTGAAGCACAATAAATATGATTCAAATGTCAATGTGGTTGAAAAGCAATGAAGCTGGTTTAAGAAGTTCTTGGTGGGAGAAGCTGAGAGGGCACCTGGAGAGAGACAAGGTGCGATTCTGAGCGGCACCCAGGCTGTGGGTGGGCTCTGCTCGTCTCGCAGCACCGGCCGGTCTGTGCGGCGCCGCCGGGGCTGTGGGGACCAGCGGCCTTTCCTCTTCTGCCGATGGTCTCGGACAACGGGCCAACTCCCGGCCTTTGGTTTTACCCCGGTCAGCTCCTGCCGCCGTGATTCCCAGTCAAAGGAGTAAAACCAGTCTTGACACTATTTATAAAAAGCTATTTAACACAATCTTATTCCCTCGTAGATGTGCAAGTTCCTACAGCATTGCACTGTCATAAAGGGAAAACCCCTCAGATCTCAATTTAGTTTTCCTGTGTTAACATTTGTATTGCTACTTGAAAACTAAGTTTTTGCCTCATGTTAGTGATGTCAAAAAGGCAAAGGTGGGGCTTTACCCATGGGTGAATTAAATCTCAACTACAAAATTGGCTAAAATGGGTTTGTGTGACTTTGGTTCTTTGTTTTCCTGCTCATTATCTGTTTCTTTGGTGAGTTTCTCAGAAGCATCTCTCCCCGCTATTAACTCCTGCATGACCAGCGCGGCGCCGGTCGCCTCCCGGGGCATGCGCTGCCACGTTCCGGCCGTCGTTGGCCACAGGCTGTTCGTGGCCACGACATCCCCGTTGCTCCTGGGCCTGCGCTTTCCTTGCACGCTTTTTTTGAGATGTGACATTTTGTTTGCTATTACAACCGTCGACAGAAATAAGGAGGTGCAGATGAGCACAAGTACTGCTATTATAATGAAGCAAACGAGGATAAGAGACTTGTTGTCTTCGCACGTTTCTTTGGCGCCCGTCGCCCCGTGCTCGCTGCGGTTCCGCGGTCCCGCGGCGGCGGACGCGGCTCCGGCGCCCGGGGCGCGCGGTGAGGGCTGCGGGGCGCTCGTGTGTGCCTCCGCTCGGCTCCTGTTGCTGTTGAAACTGACGCTTAGAGGAGAATTTGTATTGGCCGGTGTTGCGTTGTGGCTTCCACTTAGATTTTGGCTGAGGGGGTTCCAGGTTCCACGCGTGGCGCTGGGATAGTCGGTGTGGTTTGCGCTTGTGGGCAGACACAGAGAGAAGATTATCATGGCAGGGAAGGCGAAGTGCGGTTCACTGCATCGCTTTGTCTTCATCTTCCTACTTAGTCACCTGCAAAAACACAAACCGTGGTGTGTGTTTAGCAAACGCTCGTTCGTAGAGGTTTGAACTGATTTCTCAGGGAATGGGAGGCGGAAGCCCTTTGGATGAAAAAATAGATGTAACTTGACCTCGTTTTTAGTGGATGTAGGAGGAGAAGTTCAAGTACTGGGGATTCTGCAAGAAGACGTTGTCTCAAACTTCTGACAGTTTGAGGTTTATAGAGAACGTATGAAGATGAAAAAGAACACGGAGCAAAGAGCAGAAGGAAAGTGTTTCCTGTCGGCGGCTGCTGGTTCCTCCTCTTTGAACTGCCCACGCTCCAGCCCGAGCGCGTCGCTTCTGCTTTTACACAGAAACGAGAAACTATGTAGAGTTTACAAATTACTACTTCGTACTTTCCCGTGTTCCCCTGACTGTTCTTGAAGCTCTTCCCCAGACAACGTTTACTTTTATCGTAGTCAAAAGTTAGCGCGCCCACCAAAGAACTTCATATATTCACTCCCGAAAACGAGAGGGGTGAACTTGCCTGGCAGAACCCGAAGGGTTTTCTCCAGAAGGAAAGGGGTGATGTGATCAGGACAAACCGTGGGTCTCTCCTTAGGTGGCAAAGGAGCAGCAGAAGATACATGTATCTTTTAATTTACAGTGCAGCTAAAGTTAAGCTCCATCCTGAGATTGATCCTTCTTGTTAAGTTTGAACAGAACCTGCCTCGGTAGGCCCAGCTCCGGCGGTTTTAGCTGCGTGTGGTGCAGGTTGCCTGCAGGATGCCTTGCCACGTACTTTAGGACAGAAAAAAGCAAAACCAGCAAAGCCTTTTTTTGGAAGGAAACGAGTGTTTCACACGGAGCATCTGTGTGACACGCAGGGCTGGGCCGCGTGCGCCGGGCCGCCCGCGCGGCGCAGATCCAGCCCGGCGCGCCGCTGGTGCCGGAGCTGCCGCCTCCGCCACGGACACAGCGGGTCCCGCGGCAGTCGGGGTGTTCTGGGCCAGATGTGCTTTTCTTAAACAACCTGATGTTGTTATGGCCCTTGCTAAAGGTCAGGAGAGCAAAGGAACCCGGCAAAGAGCTGCGCAGTTTCTCTTTAGCCGGAGCCTTTGTGCCCAGGGGCTGCTGGGGTCTGGTGCCCAGCGGGGTCAGCACAGCTCACCCGCACCTGTCCCCTTAATTCTTTGGAGTCTGATTAGGAATAACACTTAATATTACTAAAACATTGTATCGGCTTCCTTAATGCAGTTGGAGGTGATATATTTACTATTTTTGAGTTACTTGAACCTCTTCAAAAATACTTCTTTATATAATTTTCTATAAAATCTAAGAAACTTTGAAGTGGAACTTAGAATAGGAGAAGGAAAGTGTGTACTCACCTTGCCGAGATGTAGTCAAGAGAAAATTGGTGTTTCAGATATTTAGTCCTTTAAAAATAAAATGTCTTCGTGCATGTATTTGCTCGTAGGATTCAAACAGCCATTAACATGCGCATAGATTGAGACAATGCTGGTATTTTTTAAGTAAATCTGTAACTGAAATTATACGTCGCTTAAGTGGAGAACTCAAACCACAGAGATGACACACTTCCGTTCGGTACCAACTGCACCATGACACGTTAGAGGGGGAAAAACACCGACGTGCCCAAATTAGCTCTCAGAACAACAGGAAGTAACGCAGGGAAAGAAGAACCAGTCTCTGGCAGAGCAGTGTGTGCGTTGCGGCGCCGACCCGATCCGATCCGAGCCACGCTCGGGCGCCCCACGCGCCCCACAGAGCAGCCGCCCCACGCCAGGGGACGCGCCGGCACCGGCTCCCGCCAGAGCCCCCGTTTGCCTTGGGAGAGCTGAGTTAATGCCACACAACACACAGCAGCATCCAAAATCCCTCCGGTGTTCACCAGCCGCTGCTGGGTTTGATTTATTGTTAATGCTTCCCGGTAGATTTTTGTTTTGTTTGATTCTGGAGACTTGGTTTAGGCAGATGCGCTGTCCAGTCTTGTAAAGTTCAGAGGAGGATTAAATGAGAACAAACGGTTCTTAATATTTTTGTATTATCTGAATGTTTTTCTCAAAAGGGCTTTTTAGTGGGCACATCCCCTGTAGCGCTCAGGGCACTGAGCGTTCTGAGAAACGCTCCGAGTGCTGCAGCGTATAGCAAACAAAGTGTGAGACCCTTTGAAGAAGTAGGTTTGTGGATCCTTAGTCTTAATTCTGGCTTCTGGCAGAAATGTGCGATAATCCACCGCTCAGGTGTTTGTAACCTGGGTCTAAAAAGCAAACCCACAATGTCTGTCTGGTTTTCTTGCAGGTTCAAGACTGGTCAGATCAACGGAGACCTGTTGATATACCACGTGCTGCTGACTCTGAAGCCATACTATGCAAAGCCATACGAAATCGTGGTGGACCTCACACACGCTGGCCCCAGTAATCGCTTTAAAACAGACTTTCTGTCGAAATGGTTTGTAGTTTTTCCAGGCTTTGCTTATGAAAATGTCTCGGCAGTTTTTATTTATAACTGTAACTCTTGGGTCAGAGAATACACCAAATACCATGAAAGGCTCTTGACAGGTTTGAAAGGCAGCAAAAGGCTTATTTTCATAGACTCTCCAGGGAAACTGGCAGAGCACATTGAACACGACCAGCAGAAGCTCCCAGCGGCGACCTTGGCTTTGGAGGAGGACTTGAAAGTGTTTCACAATGCTCTCAAACTGGCTCATAAAGACACCAAGGTTTCTATCAAGGTAAGTCCTTCTGATGCTGCTCCTCGTGACTTGTTACGTTTTCATAAGGATTTGAACATGATTCTATTGTCTTTTAATTCTCCTCTCCTGTCTTGAGGAGAAATCACAACTTGCTAGTTCGCCCCTTCAGGAAGAACAACATTTCCTACGTTTATCTCTATGAAATCAAAAGTGTCAGACTTTTCTCTTTGTACTGTTAACAAAAGGTGCTGAACCTTCTTCTGTTCTCTTTCTAAGGTTGGGTCGACAGCTGTGCAGGTGACATCAGCAGAACGAACGAGAGTCCTGGGACAAACAGTGTTTTTAAATGATATATACTACGCCTCCGAAATTGAGGAAATCTGTCTGGTCGATGAGAACCAGTTTACCCTGACCATCGCCAACCAGGGCACGCCGCTCACCTTCATGCACCAGGAGTGCGAAGCCATCGTCCGCTCCATCATCCACATCCGGACGCGGTGGGAGCTGTCGCAGCCCGACTCCATCCCCCAGCACACCAAGATCCGGCCCAAGGACGTGCCCGGGACGCTGCTCAACATCGCGCTGCTCAACCTGGGCAGCTCGGACCCCAGCCTGCGGTACCGATCTTTGCAATTAACATCGGCTTCGGTCACAAACGTGAATCCTCTCCAAGGTTTTCTTAGTGTTAGCAAATCTCTCTTGAATAAAACATTTTTTCTCTCACCACAACTCCACCAATGTTCTTTTTAGTATAAAGAAAGGTTGGGTTTTCTGTAGATGAGGAAGGGCATACGTACCATTGGGGCGACTGAAGGCATACAGGAAGCCTGATTTCTCTTTATAAGGAGAAATGCTGATGCTTAGCAATAGCTGTTCATCAGGTACATCTGATTTTCATGGTGTTAACATTCTCGTTCACTACCGTGGGAGCTGTGCCCGTTGGAGCGGGCCCTCCCAGCAGTGCAGCTGCGCATGGGAATATTTAGAGTCCCCTGGAACTGGAGGCGTTTCTGACAAGTCCAGCCCAAGGTCCTTCAGATGTGCTCTTTAGGCTCCTCAGAAATTGTTTAGAGCAGGTGGAGGAGTCGGTTCTTTCATTTCTCCAAAGCAAATGTTGTTGTCTCTGAACTGGTGCAGGCGAAAAGTTCAGGATTTAAATGTAATCTCTTATATAGCAGCATTGATTTGATGTTGAAAATGTCAGTGCTACTGCTGCGATGCCTTGATGTAACGCATATATTTTTAAATGTACAAGAAAACTATTACAAGTCACGTTGTTTGCTTTGTTACAGGTCTGCTGCCTATAATCTTCTATGTGCCTTAACCTGTACCTTTAATTTAAAGATTGAGGGCCAGTTACTGGAAACTTCAGGTCTCTGCATTCCTGCCAACAACACCCTATTTATTGTGTCTATTAGTAAGACTCTTGCAGCTAACGAACCGCATCTTACCTTGGAGTTCTTGGAAGAGTGTATTTCGGGATTCAGCAAATCCAGTAAGTAGCACTGGTATTGCTCATGCTAACCGGGAATTTGACGAGATTAAAGTTGATCACTGTCTAGCTTAGTCAATTCAGCTTCCTCATGTTACTAAGTCACAATGAATTTAAACTGCAAGTGCTTCTTAGAGCTGTTTTAGCTGTTCTCAAGATTATCCATTTATGCGTGTTCCTTAGTAATCAAGTTGTGTAACACTGGGCAGGATCAGTGGCACCAACTGGAACGGCACCTGCTGGAGCAAACATGGCACTTTGCACGTGCAGTTACTCTTTTCCGATTGATTATATCTCTCAGTTGTAAATCTGGTTCTGTTGCAGGGCTTTTGTCAGCCTGTTTTTCCAGGTGTAACGCAGCTCTGACTTTGCTGTTGGAAGCAAAGTTTAGAATGCGTTCTCAAGATTAAAGAGAACTGATCTTTGGTAGTCCTGCCCAGCAGCCGAATGCACAGTGCTCACAAATAATCATTTACGTATAACCAGAGAGCAGCACTGGTTCCGTGTCACAAAGTGACTTTTATTTCAGGTATTGAACTGAAACACCTGTGTCTGGAGTACATGACCCCCTGGCTGTCCAACCTGGTCCGGTTCTGTAAGCACAACGACGATGCCAAGCGCCAGCGAGTCACCGCGATTCTCGATAAGCTTATAACAATGACAATAAATGAAAAACAGATGTATCCTTCCATTCAGGCAAAGATATGGGGAAGTCTTGGACAGGTACCAATCCTGCGTCATTTATTGTATTTTGGTTATAAGCAGATTATGGAGTTTTTAACCACTGAAATGTTAATGCAGAGCAATAAAATGGATCTTGCCGCGACCTCAGTGCAGTAGCTGTATGGAGAGTGGTGTCCAAGTCCTTCCGAAGTTTCCATTCTCTAAAATACTCCATAAAATCATTAATGAACTCTGGCTTTTAGGAATCGTGTTCCCGGTAGCTGTGGTCACGCGTGGCTGGTGCTCTCAGCAAACACTTTGACTCATGAGATCTTGCTTATTTTCTTGGATGTAGGTTTTTTCCTCCACTTCAAATCCAGTTTCTTCTTATTAGGTTCAGAATTTTATGAACTCTTTAAAATGGAAAATAAAATAAATATAATACAAACTAAATTATAGTTTCTCCACAATTCTGAAGCACTTAGATCTGGAGTAATACCTGATGGCATTCAGCTTTACACTTCTAGAGTTTACATTAGGCTTTTTTCCAGATCAGAGCAGTGAAACCAATGCTTCCATTTGTGGTAGTTACGCATCTCCAACTAAAAGAATGAATGGTTGCTTATTTAAAAGGTGTTTTATTGTGGAAAATAAAGTTAATCTGACTGATAAAGGCCCCTTTTGTCTCCAACAGATAACGGATCTCCTGGATGTGGTGCTGGACAGCTTCATCAAAACCAGCGCCACGGGGGGCTTGGGCTCCATCAAGGCGGAGGTGATGGCAGACACAGCTGTGGCGCTCGCCTCTGGAAACGTCAAACTGGTTTCGAGCAAAGTGAGTTCCCTCTGCCTGAATTGCCTTTTACATAATCATTTCAACTTACATAATGATGTGGCACTGAGATGCTTTCTGGCAACTCGGTACAGGCAATAATGCAAAAAACATGATAAAATAGGTTCCAAGCAACAGAATCATTGTAATGTTAAATTGTAATGGTTTTTACTGGATTGTTGAGCTCTGCTCTTCAGCTCAGTGACACGAAGTGGTTGCTCTGTTCTCAGGTGATCGGCAGGATGTGTAAAATCATCGACAAGACGTGTCTGTCTCCGACGCCGACGCTGGAGCAGCACCTGATGTGGGACGACATTGCGATCCTGGCGCGGTACATGCTCATGCTCTCCTTCAACAACTCCCTGGACGTGGCGGCTCATCTCCCGTACCTGTTCCACGTCGTGACGCTGCTGGTGGCCACGGGTCCCCTTTCTCTTCGCGCTTCCACTCACGGTCTCGTCATCAACATCATCCATTCTCTTTGCACTTGTTCGCAGCTTCACTTTAGCGGTAAGGTGGTTTCAGATTTTCAATGAAGCCGATTGCTCCTTGGTTTGTCTGATCAATCTTTGGGTTGTCTTTCTCTCTTTAGACTGTCCTGAGAGTTTGAAAATACCATGTTGTAGTTCAGCTTGTGTGCAAATCAGGATGAGAATATGATCTACACCAAATCTACACTGTCAGGTTTAGAGCAGGTGCATAATGTAAATCGTTTGTGTAACGGGTTCTAGAAAAAGGGAAGAAAGTACCAGTAAGTTCCTGTAATGCAGAGAAAGGAGAAAATACGTCTGTGCTAAAACTGGCTGATGTGCATCTTTTGAATGGTTGCACGATATAGTAACAAAAATATCAATTACATAAGGGAATTGTGAAACTGTACTGTTAAAACAGGTATTTTTCATACTGCAGTATTTTAGCAGTCCTAAAAATACTTGGTATTAGCTGATATGTATCTGTCACTTCTTACCACAGAAGTGGAGCTAAACCCAGGCTGGATTTTGTGCAGAAAAGAAAGTTTATGTAATCTTGTTCTTATTTTTTTTAAGTATCTGAAAGCTCATGTTACATCTATATATATCAACAGTGTGTGAATGTGCACACACGTATATATGAAGAAAAGCTTTGCCTTGACACACAGCAAGGCGAGCCTTTCTGCTCAACAGGAATTTGAAGAACGCTGGATTTACACGAAAGTTCCAAACTGTAAAAATACCCCGTGTTAGCAGCAGGGCTGTCGATTCCCCTGCTCTGAGCGGCTGTCGTGTCGGCGCAGAGCCAGCCCCGGCCAGGCCGCCGCAGCGACAGCTGCCGGGGTTCAGAGCAGGAACCCGCCGGCTCCGCTGGCTGCACCGCTGTGAGCAGGCGCCGCGCAGAACCACCGCCAAACGGGGTTCTGCTCCCTGTCTCAGAGTCCCCCTGCCTGCTGGTGGCTCAACAGCCTCTGCAACAGGCACGGGTTTTGGGGCACTCTCTGGGAAAAGCAACGAAAAAAAGGTGCTGGAATGTGCCAAGTGACACATAGGATGATTATCTACTTCTGGATTTGTGGGAGGGTGAGCCTAAGAGCGTTGAACATACCAATTGGATTTCAGTGGTTTATATTTAATATATAACCATTTTTCAACAGAGGAGACCAAGCAAGTTTTAAGGCTGAGCTTGACTGAGTTCTCTCTGCCCAAATTTTACTTGCTGTTTGGAATCAGCAAAGTGAAGTCGGCCGCGGTCATAGCGTTCCGCTCCAGCTATCGCGACAGGTCCTTCTCCCCGGGCTCCTACGAGAGGGAGACTTTTGCGCTGACTTCGCTGGAAACCGTCACCGAGGCGCTGCTGGAGATCATGGAGGTACGTGGGAAACCGCCCGGCTCGTACTGTGTACGGGCAAGCAGCGCAGTGAGATGGGTCTCCCATCAGGGGCTGTAATTAGTAGTGACGGAGCTGACTTCCGAGAACTAAACTACCTGCACATTCTGAATTTTTAAAAGCCTTTTTTTAGTGTAACATGTATTCAAACAATATAATTCTTTTTAGGCTTGTATGAGGGACATTCCAACGTGCAAGTGGCTGGACCAGTGGACTGAACTAGCTCAAAAGTATGTTGTAGATCTCAAAAGATAACCCCTGCCTGCCTGGGGGGTACACTTAGAACTCTTATCCTCTCGATATACAGCCTGTTTAGTGTGTATTTGTTTGATATACTCTGTTTCTTTACAGGTTTGCATTCCAATATAACCCATCGCTGCAGCCAAGAGCACTTGTAGTCTTTGGCTGTATAAGTAAACGTGTGTCTCATGGACAAATAAAACAAATAATCCGAATTCTTAGCAAGGTAATATTTTCTAAAGACAGTTCCATTCCATAGCAAGTAAACAATGTGCAAAATGTGTTTCCCCGTAAGCATTCGGACTTTTATGGACATAAACTTTAACTGAAGAGCATCTGAACTGTGAACGAGCTCCTCTCTAATTCTTGCGCCCTGTCCTGCACCTTTACTTTGTTACCACCCGCTGTGCAATCGCCTTCAGCAATTCCTGTATCACTTCTCTCTAGATCTCCATTTGTAAAAGTCTTTGGGAATTGGTTTAAAATGAGCTCAAGCTTTGTAAAATAATTGAGAGCAACAATTGTGGTTTAGAGCTTTGATCTTCTTTTTACAAAGCAAAATATCATTATGGTTGTATCTTTAATTACTTTTTTTTTTCCCACAAAAAGGGACTTGAGAGCTGTTTGAAAGGCCCTGATAATTACAACAGCCAGGTTCTGATAGAAGCTACCGTTATAGCCCTCACCAAGCTGCAGCCTCTCCTTAACAAGGTAAACTACTGGATTTATGGAGTAAACAGAGAACCTAGTTCGTAAATGAAAATTATGACGATGGGTACAATCTCAAAAATATAAGTAAGTGTTGTGGTACGTGAAGTTCACACTTGGCTGCTGTACTCAGGCCCAAGTGCTGCAGACGGGAGGGGGGTTGGACGTGTGTGGGGCCGTGGGGCTGCTGGCCAGTTCGGCCCCGGCCCGGCTGGCGGTTCAGCCCCGGCCCGGCTGGCGGTTCGGCCCCGGCCCGGCTGGCGGTTCGGCCCCGGCCCGGCCGGCGGTTCGGCCCTGGCCCAGTCAGCGGTTCAGCCCCGGCCCGGCTGGCGGTTCGGCCCCCCCCGGCCGGCGGTTCAGCCCCATTCTGCTCCGCAGGACTCCCCGCTGCACAGGGCCCTGTTCTGGGTGGCCATGGCCGTGCTGCAGCTCGACGAGGTGAACTTGTACTCAGCGGGCACCGCGCTGCTGGAGCAGAACCTGCACACCCTGGACAGCCTGCGAGTCTTCAACGACAAGGTGAGCAAACCCTCAGAAAATCACTGCTTTGTCACTTTTTAAAACACACTTGAGATGTGATGAGTAACTTTCAACGAGGCACTCATGTGTTTTGTGTTTTCTGGGTCAGAGCCCAGAAGAGGTGTTCATGGAGATCAGGAGACCTCTCGAGTGGCACTGCAAGCAGATGGATCATTTTGTTGGGCTGAATTTCAACTCCAACTTTAACTTTGCGCTAGTGGGACACCTCCTGAAAGGTGAGGATACAGATTGCTGTTCGTTTTAGACACAGAAATAAAAACAAGTCCGAGGACAAGGGGGAAAAAATAGGTGGTGGATTTCAAGTCACTTGGGTTAAGAACAGATACAGAATTCAACGTTCTTTGGCCAGAGCACTTTGCCAGGTTTCCCGTGTCGGAGCTGCCCCGGGCTCTGTGGCTCCGTCTGCTGCAGCGCTCGCCGCTTCCCCGGGACGCTGGCCCTGTGTGTTGGCCTGTGCTCAGGCTCGCTGCTTCTTTTGGAAGATGGATTTGTGATATAATAGGTATAGCCACAGACATTTGAAATCATGTGGTTTTGTGGGAAGGGACAGAAAAAAATAGTCTTGAACATGCAGTTTCTGTTAGCATTGTGCTTCCTTACTGTTTACATGAAGTTTCGTGAAAACATGCTGAAAAATATTTATAAATATTTGAAAAATGTTAATGCTACATAAATATGCACTAAAATTAAATCTAATATGTGGTTTCTTAACCTCGTTTCTTAGGGTACAGGCATCCCTCTCCCACCACTGTAGCAAGAACAGTAAGGATTTTGCACACACTACTGGCTCTGGTTAACAAACACAGGAACTGTGACAAGTTCGAGGTGAACACCCAGAGCGTGGCTTACCTGGCAGGTAACGTGGAACAAACCCTCCTTAAACCTGTGCTGACGGAAAAGGAATGGATTCCTGTGGGAATTGTGATGGGCTTGGGTTGACACAATTGTACCAGCATAAGGGAAACCTGTGAGCGGGGATGGGCTGGGGACCCGGGTTCCAGCTCCTCGTGCACCCAGGGCTGCCCGGCGGCTGGGAAGATGCTTCGGGGAGGCTGAACGTTCCTTCGAACGTTCGGGTTTCATGGGGTCTGAAAACAGAAATTGTGACCATGTGAGAGCAAATGTTTAAATTGTGTAATTCTAACTGGATGGGCAATAGAATGACTTCAATGACCTACTTTTAATCTGTACATCTCAGGAAGGTGTAATTACATCTCAATGGTCATCTTTATACTAAGTAAAAAATGAAATGGATGGAATTTTGCTTGCGTTCTTCAATGTGTTCCGACTGTGGAAAACTCATGTTAGCTTGCTTTGAATTTTCAGCTCTGCTGACAGTATCTGAGGAAGTTCGAAGCCGCTGCAGCCTGAAACATAGGAAGTCCCTGTTGTTGACAGACGTTTCAATGGAAAATGTTCCTATGGATACATATCCCATACATCACAGTGACACTAGCTATAGGTTGGTTGTCTGACTTTCAGATGTCATCCAAAGTTCAATGTCTATTTGTTGTAGTAAGTTATCTAAAGGTAACTGTGGTATATGGAAAACTGAACCCCGTTTCATAAAGTGAAGGTGAAGTTCTCTCATTAGTTCCAGACCAATATGCTCCTGATACTGAGATGTCATGACCCAGAGTCAGAGAAATCTGGGTACCAAATTCCTATAGATTTAATGTTGAGATCGGTAAAGCCACTTCAGAGCTTTGCTGCTCTGAGGTTCTTATTTGAGAATAAAGTTTAGTTTGTGCTTTTAAGAGCTTCAGGGCACGTACTAAGTAATCACTTGATCCATGTCATTGGAAAATCTTGACACCTTGTAGCCTGTGTATGAGCTGCCCTGGAGCTCAGCTGAGAGATCAACCCAGAAGTGCCATGGGGAGCCAGTTTCTGAACTCAGAATCTCCTTTGAGCATCCAGCATTATTAAATATCTTACATCTTGCCTCATAGGCTGATTTGTTTGTGTTCTTTTCATTGCTTTACTTTGTATCTCTTGATCACTACATTCGTATCAGATTGTGAGTTATCTCTGCCTCAGACATTTTTGCAAGCAAAGTGATTGCTGTTTCTTAATATGTATTTTTGGGAGATTAAGCTGCTAGGAAAGATGGTTTTACATAAGGATAGTATGGCTAATTGAAAAGTATATGCCTAAATGTGCACAGTTTTGAAGGTTTTTCTTAATTGAATTTCTCTGCCCTTTCAGGACACTAAAGGAAAACCAGCCCTGGTCGTCCCCGAAGGGGTCGGACAGACACCTGGCCGCCAGCTACCCCACCGTGGGACAGATAAGCCCTCGGACCCGCAAATCCATGAGTTTGGATATGGGGCAGCCTTCTCAAGCAAACACTAAAAAGCTGCTAGGTTATTAAAAAACTCATTTCCTAATTTGTCTACAGAATGCCTCAGGAAGTGTTACTGCAGAAAAGGACTTGTATTTATTCTGACTTCAAGTGCTGATTCCTGATGCAGAGGAATAGATGCAGTTTCTACAAATTACAAATTGGAGAACCCTGTACAGTTATCTTGGTTCTTGATCACAAAGTGGGGGGAGCAGAAGTGACACAGGAAATGTGCGTGCTGAAGGGGAGAAAAAATAGGGGGCGGAAAGAAGAAGATACTCCAGATGCTAAAGAGTCGTAGTGCCAGTTTTCTGCCACCAGCCTGAGTACCTGAGCTTAGCAACCGCATCCACTGCTCTGCCTTGTGCTGGGAGAGATGGTCCCAAAACATTTCACATGTTTTGGAAGCAATCTGATTTTGATTCATGGCTTCTCAGTGCATTGTGTTTACAAGCAAAGTCTTGATATCAGAGAAACAAGATGAGTTCCTCTGCATAACGGCTGGTGCCCCTTTTACGTTGGATGGTGCATGTGGAGATGAGGGGCATTTCCTTCATTACGATCCTGCTCCTGCTTCCTTTTCAGTAATCACATTTTGGCATGTTAATTGGCTGTGATGTGGTGACCAGGAACCATAGCATGCCCACAGCTTACATATCTGAGTAACTCACATGCTCTGCTCATATGTATCGTGAAGCATTTTGGAAAGTGTGATGGAGAGCGGCATGGTGTGATCGTATTTTCTCTGCCATCCCTGAAAATGGTGAAAATGTCCCCAGATTCCTATCAATAGGTTGTAAATAGGAAAACAGCTTGGCCAGAAAATCAGAAATAGTTAGAATATGGATTTAGGTTTAATGTTTTTAATTGCATGATAAATTGTTTTTAGGTACAAGGAAAAGTTTTGACCATTTGATATCGGACACAAAGGCTCCTAAAAGGCAAGACATGGAATCTGGAATCACAACGCCTCCCAAAATGAGGAGAGTAGCCGAAAATGATTATGAAATGGGTGAGAAACAGGACTAACATTTTAAGAATAATACGAGTTATAATTACTTTGTATATATATACAAAGGATTATTTCTAAATTCAATGTTTATTTGTCTAGGTTACTGCAAGGTAAGGGAGAAACATCTTTCTTAGCAGTGGTTTCTGGAGCACAGGCTTCATGTCACTGGCAACTGAGGGTTGAATTGGAGTTGCTCAGTTCGCAGATGCAGAGGAAGGGGTGGCTGTACACGGGGTGTACCCGTCCTGCACACGGGGTGCATGACATCCCAGTTTGGCTCTGGAGGAGTTGAGCCCCAGCTGCAGGTCCTGCAGGAGCTGGGGCGGGAGCTGGTGCCTCGAATGCCTCTCTTCATCTTCCCACTCTGCTTCCTCCGCCCCACCCCAATTGCAATGCAAGACCAGGGCTCTGTGGGCCCCAGGACCTGCCACCCTGGGCCTGTGTTGGCCTCCAGGAAATTGGGGTGATTGTTGGCCATCGATAACGTCCCGTGTGGTGGTGCAGCCCTGCCAGGAGGGCAGCGGAGCTGTTGCTTTTACACGTGATGAAAAGGCTGGTGCCCTCTGGAGTTTGCAGATGACTGAGTTTGTGGCGCAAGAGCTAATTCTATTTTGGTTTGGGTTTATTTTGCTTTGGATGAGTTGCTCTCTTTTGTCTGGCAGAAACCCAGAGAATATCACCGCAGCAACACCCCCATCTTCGAAAAGTTTCTGTCTCGGAGTCGAACGTCCTCCTGGATGAAGAAGTCCTGACTGACCCCAAAATCCAGGCGCTGCTGCTCACCGTTCTGGTAAGCTCGCGGCCCCTCCACTGCCCGCTGTTCTCTGCCGGTTTTGTCTTCCGAAGCAGCACACGTGTTCCTTGCAGCGTTTCTGAATTCATATGGACCAGAGTCACTGGGGTGTGCAAGTCTGTTCTTTCATTGCTGTTCTTCAGACTTTCTAGGAACCACTTACAGAAATTATTGAAATGTTCTTTGAGAGCAAGTACTGAATTTCCATTATTCTGTGTTGTTTTGTAGAACATGTCCAACAATTGTCCCTTTATCCTGGCAGATTTTTATCACAAACTAATGTTATCTAATAAAGGGATGTGAATATATGATACTGTAAAACTTAAGAAGTGACATTTGTTGGAATCCCAGTGTAATTGAGTTTAAAAATTATTAGCTAGTACATAGGTACAGTGTGCTAGTGCTTTCTTCGGATCTACCGATACATTTACCGTCCTGGTAATCCAGAAACTCAGTTGCCACTTTTGTCAGAAACTGACTGGCTACATTTTTTGCCAAAACAGAAGCTGTTACCAACTGGTTTATTGTTTCCCATATGCACATAAAATAACTTGATTCCATGGCCACAGAGGACATAAATTAATCTCCGTAGTGCTGCTTTCTGCTATTGAGAAACCTTCCCACCTTAAAGTCCAAGAGCAGCAAAGCCTGTAGGTGCTGCAGCGTGGTGAGAACCGCGCTGACGGCTCGTTCCTCCGCAGGCCACGCTGGTCAAGTACACCACGGACGAGTTCGACCAGCGCATCCTCTACGAGTACCTGGCGGAGGCCAGCGTCGTCTTCCCAAAGGTCTTTCCTGTTGTGTAAGTACCTGCAGCGTCGTCTTCCCAAAGGTCTTTCCTGTTGTGTAAGTACCTGCAGCGTCGTCTTCCCAAAGGTCTTTCCTGTTGTGTAAGTACCTGCAGCTCTGGAGGTGGCGACTCTGGCCCCTCCTTCCAAAGGGCTCTGGACCAGCACAGCTGGAACGTGCTCTAGTGGGCTGGATTGTTAGTACAGTGTTTCGGGAGCGCTGCTCATCACAAGAGTCCTCACTGAACATATAGAGTTGGTTTGTACTTCTCAGATCACTGAGGTTTTGAAAATCCCACTTTAACCGCTGTTTGCTGAAGTCGGTTGGGAACTGCAGGTTTATCTAATGACCAAAAATAAGCCACTTCTCTTTTCTTCAGGCATAATTTATTGGATTCCAAGATCAATACCCTTCTGTCACTGTGCCAGGATCCAAATCTGTTGAATCCAATTCACGGGATTGTTCAGAGTGTTGTCTACCATGAAGAGTCTCCACCCCAATACCAGACTTCTTACCTACAGAGTAAGTATTCTTCCATTTTTTAAAAATGTGCTGTATTTTAAGTTATATTTACTACTGAAGATGTTTCAGAATTGTTGCAACACTAGTGGAATAGTCAGTCTTGTGTGGAATAGTCAGTCTTGTGTGGAATCTCTCCAACTTCATAGATCCTATTAAAAATAAAGCGTATTAAAACCCTACTGCCATGAACACCAAAGTGGCTCGCTGCAGGTGTGCACCAGATGTTGAAAGTATTACACCATGTGAGTAAAAAGAACTTGAAAGTCAGTGTTCTGTTTCCACTCACCGATTTAAAGAAATAGAAACTGAATGATGGTGATAAATGACGCGTTTTAAGTTAACCTTGTGAGTTGGGGGTTGGTTTGGTTATTGGTAAGTTCCATGGAGAACCGTTTGGGTTGGGGTGCCCAAGCTCACTGTCACGTCACACTTGGACACGTAAATCCTGGATATTTTTTATGGTCCTTATTCAAGAGTTTTCCAGGAAGATCCGTAAGGAACGGCTGACAGTTGATAAAACCTTCTATGGTGACATAATTTTTAAAAAGAGATGTGTATCCACACGCTAAATTCACCTTTTAAAATACCATCAAGAATTTCTTTGATGACAGTTCTGGAATTTTGAGATTTTTACAACTTACGTATTTCATTACAAACCAGAATGCCTTAATTTCATCTTACAAATGGTTTGGGCAACATTTGGTGTTGCATCTCCAAACGCAAACGTTGGTTTCCCCGAAGCGGATCCGGCGCTGCCCCGTGTGCTCCCGCGCCTGCTGCCGGGTCGGCCTGTGCCCTGGTGCTAACATCCCCTTCTTGTTGTAGGTTTTGGATTTAATGGGTTATGGAGGTTTGCTGGCCCGTTTTCCAAGGTAAGACCAGTACATTATAGATAAATTAATGAGTGGTTTGCCTTCATTTTCTGTATAAAGCACATTGGTGCTTCAGGAAAGATGCAGATAGTGACAACTCATAGAACCAATATGACGCAGTAGGTCGAACGACAGCGGGGGGCCAGGAGCAGCCGGTGCGGAAATGCGCGTTTTCCCGGCCGCTGGTGGGGCCGTGAGCGAGCGCTGGGTTTGGTACGAGCACCCTGCAGCGTCAGGGGTTACATTGATAAGAGCCATCATTCCACAAGGACAGATCTGATGTTACAGCAGAACAAATGAAGGGAGCCCTGGCCGTCCGTGCTGCCGGTGGCGGTGGCGCCGGGGCCGAGCGGAGCAGCGTTTGGCGTGGGCTGCGCGGGGCTTCACGCACGCACAGAGCGGCTCCTCTTTCCTGACCCTGGCTCGCACGTGCTGCTGAGGTTTCACCTACGAGTGGTCTGTGGGTGCCTTTAGGTTAATCTGGAAAGGAGCACAGATCAGTTTGTACAGATGCTCACATCAAATGCTTTTTAGAACTTAGAGGCCAAAGCAGCACGGTATTAGAGCAGTTCAGGAGCAAAGCTCGTAGTGACAGGAAAGTAGAAGGAAAATAACCTTATTTTTCCCTCCTCACCCCCAGCAAACACAAATCCCAGACTACGCTGAGCTCATAGTGAAGTTCCTGGACGCCTTGATCGACACGTATTTGCCCGGAATCGATGAGGAAGCCAGCGAGGAGTCCCTCCTGACGCCCACGTCCCCGTACCCGCCGGCCGTGCAGAGCCAGCTCAGCATCACCGCCAACCTCAACCTCTCCAACTCCATGACCTCGCTCGCAACGTCCCAGCACTCCCCAGGTCAGGAGCTGCTCGGGCACCGCACGGGGCCGGGGAATGTGTGGGATTTACTGGGTTTGTAGCCAAACTCAGCTTCGTTGTCTCTTCAAATGTGTTTATGTGTCAAACTTCATGGCATTCTGGAGTCAAGTGAATATTACACTGTTTACTAAGCTCTTACACCGGGATTTCAGAGGTTGGATTTGTCCAGCACAAAACCTCTCTCCCACGTCCTTGCCAATGAAGGGCTGGCGCTCGTGCAGGCAGCGTCACACGGAGGTCCTGCTCTCCCTTGAAGAAAAACCAGTATTTGTGTAGATACGTATGAAATACAGGCTCAGGTCAGACTGCTGTATTGCCAGAAATATGCTGATGATAAAGTGAAGGCAGTCAAAAAAGAAACAGTCATCAAAGGCAGTAAATGGATACAAACACTGAGTTCCTTCTGGCTCGAGGAGAGGGGATTACAGGGAGATGCAGAGGTTAAATTTGACAGCACAGGTTTTCAGGGTGAAAAATGAAATACCAATTGGCCTTTGTTGGTGTTTCCGGGTCGTATGAAACAGCCTGGAGTGATCACTACTGTGTGAAAGTCTGCGCTTACTGCTTCAGTGCTGTTGTCGCATCATCTCTTACTATTTCTGAGTGTTGTGCCTATTTCCGTGAGCAGTCTCTCTTCATTCTGGCGATGTGAACAGGGGTGTGGGGTTTGATCAGCGACCTCCAGCTTGCTCAGGCTGTGGACCAGGTTCATTGCATTGCTCCACTTTAATGAACCCTAGTTCGTTTCCCTAGTTTGAACTGTTCTGTTAACCCGTGCAGCTTTGCGTGAAACGCGCTTTGCTTGTTGCGCGGTTTGGTTGTATGAGAGGTGCTCGGCTGGTGCTGCAGACCCGTGCTGAGCGCTCTGGCCTCGGCGCTGGAGCGGCGCCGGCCCCGCGGCACAGCTCCCCCTGCACCGAGACAGAGTCTGCCGGGAGAAACACAGAGCACTGGGCAAAACCAGAGACTGGGAAGGTTGGGCCGCAGCGTTTATTGAAACAGCGGCTGTGGGACTTTAAGAGGGATGCAGCTCTGTCACCCACTTACTCTGATCGAGAGCTACTGACACCAAAATCAAGTGTTTGGCAGCACTGAGTGAATTCACATTGAGTTAAAGAAACAGTTTCAGACAAGTGAGTTTTTACTACCATTACAAATACATGAAAAGTTATTTTCTTGCATCTGGAAGCAACGAGGCGAGATCATTGTTACGAACGTTTTGTCTGTCATCATCTCTGCTCCTTTCCCCTTGTCATGGACATTATTCACTTACGTTTTCTCTTTCATTCTGTCTGTGAAGCTTCTCTGCCTTGCTCTAAATCTGCAATTTTCATGCAGCTCTCTCATCAAGGTACACTCTATTTCATCATATTTGCACGAAATCCTGCTTGGTCTGCTTTAGGGTTGGGCTCGTGGCATGAGAGGTGGTTTTACTGATCCTTCTGACACAGGAACGGCTGCAGTGCAAGTGCTAAACTGTTGCTTTTCTTGTGTGATGCTGAGAATACAGACAAAGTCACATCCTTAAGAATAAGGTCAGTTTGGTAATAGAGAAGTGGCTGCTCAGTACATGAAATACTCTGCTGCAGGTACTAAGCTAAAATGAAGAACTGTTTGATGTGAGCTCCTTAGGTTCACTGGAGGTCAGTTTAACTTCAGCTGCACACCACCAGCAATCAGGCACGGGTTCTTGGTGCTGGATCGCAGCGGACAGGAGCTCAGCGTGGGGCTCAGCACCGCCGGGGCTCCGTTCTGCCTGGAGAAAGCGGCAGCAGCGGCTGCGGGAGGTTCCCGTGGGGCTGGTTCCCGCTCTCTGGGCAGCGCGTTTCGGGGCACCCGCGGGCAGCTGGGGCTGGACCCGCCTGTGCGGGCGAGAGGGGCAGCGAACGCCTCATTCCCGCTAATGCCAGTGAGAACCAGCTGCTTAGGGCAATGAGACGTAACTATAGATGTCATTTATAGTAGTAGAATTTTGTTCTAACCTTTTAATTCACTGTCAGGGATCCTGGTGTTTGCTGCTGCTTGTATTTGAGCCTCTCCTGTAAAAGCACCTTCCTGCTCTTCCTGCCAGTGCTGTTAAACACACGCCAAACACACTCATGGTGTTGCAGCTACACGGAGATATTGCTACAGGAATGATTAACTCATAGCAGCATCAAAGTAATAGTTGATTGGAAGCATGTCTGCATTAAACACAGGTCTCAGCTTTTGCATCTTCAAGTCACGGGCTGTGTCCAAAGCTGTTGGAGCACCAGCTCGGCACCCACGGCTTTCCTGCTCTGTCAGCAAGAAGTTCAATAAGCCGCTCATTTTTGAGGTTTGTTTGATGTGCTTCTGTTAGTGAGAGTCACCCAGTCCTGCAGAGAGCAGCCAGAGAGCAGCCAGAGCTGCTCCGCACGGTGTGCGCACGGGGCTCCGGAGCCCGGCCGGGTTCCTCGGCTGCTCCACGAGCCGCCTGCTGCCTGTGCTGGGCTGAACGTACAACAGCAGGTTCCGTGAAGCTTCCCAGACCCGCCTGTTCTCCACGTGTCTCCTGTTAATACCCTGCTTAGAAAACTCTTTCTTTCATTGTCCTTGTTGATTCCTTTTTTCTTACTCTCAGTTTGCCAGGGTTTAAATCATTGTAGTTGGTGTCTGCAGTGTGACACTGAACTCTGGAAGTGAGTACCTGCATCGCTTCCAGTGCTGCTGGGCACGATCAGCCAGCTGAGCCTCCCGTCCCCCGGCAGAGAGGCAGAGTCCCCCAAACGCTGATTTGTACGTGATGTGCTGTTACCAGTCTTTATCTGAGCCGAGACGCAGCGTGGGGGGAATGTAGGTACTTGAATGCACACGAATCTTCTCTGGTAGCAAGAATCAGCCTCTGCCATTGCGGCAGAAATGTGCACGATCCAAAACGAACCTTCCACCCGGTGCAGTTCCCCCGGTTAGTGGCAGCTGTTGATTTTTGGCAGAGGAAGCGCCTGGATTTGAGAGTCTGTCAGTTCTTGCTCCTGGAGAACGCAGAACCCAGAAGACTTGAGTCAAATGCTTCCGTTTGCTCAGTCTTCCCAAAACCGGAGTGGGAAGAGGTTTGATGTGGTGCTTTTGGTGGGTTGGGCACCAGCGCGAGTTTGCTGTGCCGGGGAACCGGCCCCTGCGCGCGGAGCCGAGCGGCGTCGGCAGGACGCGCCGTTCTGCGCGTGCCGAGCTCCGCGTTCACTCGGCCCTTGTGTTTCCCCAGGAATCGACAAGGAGAACGTGGAGCTGTCGCCCACCGCCGGGCACGCCAACAGCGGGAGGATGCGCCACGGCTCCGCCAGCCAGGTGCAGAAGCAGCGGAGCGCCGGCAGCTTCAAGCGACACAGCATCAAAAAGATCGTGTGACTATTTCTTTCTTTCTGTGTTTTGGAAGCTGACCGGCAGGCGCGGCGCCCGCGCGGGGCCTCCGCCGCTTGCCATGCTGCACTTCACTTTTACAGTTCCCATCGTGTCCGCCGTGTTGCCAGATGATCAACTCTTGAAACGTTGCTTGAATTTTAATGCCTTCATTTCCTTTCTTGTGTTTTCGATCTAAGCCAGTGTTTCAGAACCACGTACGAGCTCCCGGCGGCCGTGGAGCCGCGGGTGCGGAGTCCCTGGCGCTGCGGAGCCGGCTCGTGTCCGCACACAGAAGCCATTCCCATAGTGCTGCGTGCTCCGTTCCTGCCTTGTTTGTGTCTCTCTGAAGGAAAGCGCTCGGCCTTCCTCTGTTTGCACACTTTGCAAGGTAGAGGCTTTAGGAGCCAGGGGAAGTTACTTAATCCTGGTTTTAATTCAAACCTGTAACATTTTTAGCTGTGGACTTTTTTTTACCATACTTAAACTTACGATAGCCACAGTACAATAAGCTTAACCAGAAGTGGTGGATTAGATTTTATTTCTGGTAATTAGCAATAAATTTGAGAAGACCAAGAGGCTGCACGAGTCCCATTCATTGCCCAGCCCCCGTAGCTTCACGTGCTTGGACTGTATGTGGACCAGACTGGATGAACTGGCTTTTTTCCAAAGCTGTAATTTAACTGCACTAAGGAAGGTCGTATAGCGGGAAGAAAATCACGGAGAACCGACCATTACGCTCTCGTTGTAGCACTGTTGAAAATGTGTTGCTTTCTTCCACTCAGCACAGGCTTCGGTGTTGCCGCTCCCCTCGGCAGCACGGCGAGGGGCTCCGGCAGCGCCGGTGCCGGCAGGGAAACCGATAGAGTCCCAGCACCGGAGCGCGTTGGGCAAAGCTGCTGCTGTGCTGCCCACGCAGTGACGTAGAAACAGGCACGTTTGCTTAAGGTACATGAATTTAACCGTAACTGACGCTGTGTCAAACGCAGGTCCCATCCCAGTGTTGCAGTGCAATTCCTGCGTCAGCACCGACGTCCCGCGGGCTGCAGGGGGTTGGGTGTGCGAGGTCGGTGCTCGGGGTCGCACAGACCGGAGCCGCAGCGCCCCGCCTGTGTCACACGGGAGCCAGCGGGAAGAGGCTGTCGAGGAAAAATAGTCGATCCACTACCTAAAATAAAATCCTCTAGTGCAATTTTGTCAGTGGCTTGCAGTAAATCAAACTCCACAGCTAAATGATTAGAGAATGGTACAATTTAGTGTTCAGACTTTATTGCTATAGCACATAATTCACATGTATCCACACAGTAACAATGTAACATTTATGTAAATAAAAATACCTTTATTGTATTGATTCATAAAATAACAATTTCTTTAATTTGTTTACAGTCCTGGAAAAACTATGAACACAAACTTAATATGCAAATAGTTTGCCAAACCAAGAGGAAAGCTTAGAGTTAGCAGTTTCGAAATAGATCCCCTGGGAAATACGAAGACTTGTGCAGTTCCCCCCATTTTAGCTGCTGGTGGCGCAGAAGCCGCGGTGGAGCCGCGGCGGAGCTGTGATGGAGCCGCGGTGGAGCTGTGATGGAGCCGCGGTGGAGCCGCGGCAGAGCTGTGATGGAGCCGCGGTGGAGCAGCGGCAGAGCTGTGATGGAGCCGCGGTGGAGCTGTGATGGAGCCGCAGTGGAGCCGCGGCAGAGCTGTGATGGAGCCGCGGTGGAGCTGCGGTTCTGAAGGGCCCGAGCTGTGCCGGTGGGGCCGGAGCTGCCGGGTGGTCAGTGGCCGCGGCGGCGCCGCTGCCCTCGGCACCCGCCGGCGCTGGACCGCGGGTCGCAGCCCTTCCCGTTGCGCCGCAGACAGTGAATTGCAGAAGCCTGAAGATGGGGAGGTCGGAGGAAAAAGAATCTCTTGTAAAGGTAATTTGCTGTTAGAAAATCCAGCTTTCTGATGCTTCTCCTATGAGCAGATTTTCTTTAAACAGAAATAGGATTCCAGATGAACTACGGAGTCAGTTTTGTTTGGACTGGGTGCATTTTAGAGTAACTCTGTCAAGATTTTGCATTGCCTATATGAAAAGTGTCCCTAAATTAGAATTAATGCATTTTTTGAAATACATATAATGGGAAATCAAATGGACAGTGATTCAAAATTACTTTTTATCTGGGAACCAGAACTGCTCCCAGCTCTCAGTCCCAGCTGAAAAACCTGCGATCTGCATCGAGTCCGTTGAGCAAATGTAACTGATTGTGTTTCTGGGAGGAGGGGGAGCCGTCCCGTGTTTCGGGGTGCGCTCCGGTGACAGGACGCGACCCTTCTCAGAGCAGGGGTGTCAAACGCGGGGCAGCGGGGGCTGAATTTGGCCGTGATTACAGTCGAGGGCTGAGGTTTAATGTGGGATCCCACGCACCCCAATCCACAGTAGGGTTCCTCCAGCCCAGCAGCTGGGGAGCTCGAGCTGGGAGCAAGGCGGGAACACGACCTTTCTTTAACAATTAAACTTCTGTTGGTCATTAGTTGTTCAGTGCCTTACTGTCACTTCCCGCACTCACCCGCTCCCTCCAACAGCCAGCGCTGTCCCTTTGCCTTCTCCTCCCTCCCGTTTGTTCTCTCCTGTTGTGACGTTCCCCCTGCTCTGCTGGCTCTCGGGTGCTCGGGTCCCCTCGCCGGCGGCTGCAGGTGCCGGTGGCGCCGGATCCGAGTCCCAACCGCAGCCGCTGCGCTCGGTGCCGGGAAATGAAACCTGCGTTCCAAACAAAGCTGACTGACCCGCGGAGCCCGCGCGGGCGGCGCGCTGACACCCCCTCCTTCGGAGCGCGCTCCGTCGCACACCGACCGCAGCGCCGCGACGTCAAGGTGACGGACGCTTCGTTTGTGTTTGTATTTTCCCTGACTTAAAGATAACTCAGTAGTATTTGAATAGTGCATAACCTGTTAATTACGCCGATGTTTCTGCTTTAATGTGCATGAAGTTTCCAGAACAGGGAGCGTTCTCACCGAGCTGTGGAGCGGCCCAGGGCTGCTCCCAACCGGCCTGTAGGTTTTAGGGCTTTTTCTGTTTCATTCTAAGGGTAGTTTTTTCCAAATGTAACGAAGCACGTCTCATTGTTATGCAACAAACTTACCACAAAGTCACTTTTAGTGTTGGTCCCACCATTTTTTTTAATGCAGTATATTCACCTGTAAATAGTTTTTGTGTAAAATTTGACAGAAAAGTATATTTACTACACTGTAAATACATGTGACAATATATTGTATTATTTTGCTTTTTTGTAAAGCAGTTAGTTGCTGTATATGTATAACATACAAATTTGATTATTCTAGTGTTAGTAACGGTTAACTACTACTACTCCTTCCTGCTGTTGTGTTACGTCATTTACAGAAAGCTGTGTACTATAAACTTACACTGTGTATGATATCTCACTATTTCCATTTGGGCCTCGACTTTGAAAACGTTTCCTTGATCTATGATCCTGTTCATAGTGTGAGCCAGCGCGCGCCGGGCGGGAGAGCCGGGCGGGAGAGCCGGGCGGCAGAGCCGGGTGGGAGAGCCGGGCGGCAGAGCCGGGCGGCAGAGCCCCGCGACGCGGTTGGTGCTGGAGGGAAAATGTAGGAACCGCGTTCAGATAATTGTTGTTCGCCCCCTTTCCCCTCATGTATGTACTTGCCCTTTTTTTTTGAAGTAAAATGTAAATTGAACCTGCTCCCCGGTGTGCGGAGGTCGTTGGCTGGGTGGGGGTCGTTGGCTGGGCGGGGGTCGTTGGCTGGGCGGGGGTCCTTGGCGCACGGGGGAGCGGGGCCGGCGCCGGGCACAGGGCGCTCAGCGGGACTCGGCACAGAAACAAGAACTGGTCGGCCAGATCTCCGCGGCACATGGAGTCCCGGGTAAAGCAAACGGCCGGGACCGGAACAGGGACAGGCCTGGCTGGGCAGGAGTTTTCCAAGCTCAGCTTATCAACTCTACTTATGCTCAAGGTCTAAGATGCCGGGCGGGGGCAGCTGGTGCCTCTGTCTCCCTGCACTGGGCTCCGCTCCCGCTGCCCTCACCGCTTTCTAGGCAGCTCCTCTCGCTGGCCGTGCTCCCCAGCTCCTTGCAGCACCAGCCGTGGCTTTTTCCCACTTTTCCTGGTGATTCTCTTTCCCTTTACTGCCACCCCAGCCCCCCCGGGCTCACTGCCCGCCAGCCCGATGCGGCCTGGAGGGCGCTTAGTGCAGCATCAGGCAGGCACAGGGGGATTTCAGCTCTCGCCGTGCTTGCACACGCACAGAGGGTGCCATGAAAAGTTGTGCGTAGTGCGGAGAGACCAGCTGTCTGTGAACAGGCACGACTGAACGTGGGCGGCGCGCAACAGCAGCACGGAGCCGAAGCACGGGCTGGTTCAGAGCAACGCGATGTGCAGAGGCTCCACGGCCCCGCGACACAAACAGCAGCGAGGCCACCAGGGTGGCTGAGGCAGCACGACAAAACACGGCAAGGAACCGCTGCGTTTGCCCAAAACGCTTGGGATCTGAGCGCCCGTGCAGCAGGGATCAAGAGCAGAGGCTGCCTCTGCGCTGCTGTGAGTTACTCACGTGGAGAGATGCTCACAGGAAGGGAGCGGAGGCACCGCCAGCTCCGTGTGCTCCGTCCTCCCAGCGCCGCGCTGGATCGTGTTCTCCAGGGCTGTTCTCCCTGCTCGCCCTGCAGCCGGCCCAGGCCCAGCCCTGTTTGCACTCTGGTCTCACGCAGCTCCTGAAAGAGGGAAAAGTCACAGCTGCTCCCTCCCTCAGCGGCAATGGCAGCGACACCGCACGTGGCAGCCCCAGCGCTGCCTGCTCAGCACAGGAGGGCTCCGCTGTGGCGCCGGCAGCACCAACACGGCCAGCACACCACCGTCAGCACACCACAGCCAGCACACCGCCGTCAGCACACCACAGCCAGCACGCCACGGCCAGCACAGCACGGCCAGCACAGCACGGCCAGCACACCGCGGTCAGCACACCACAGCCAGCACACCACGGTCAGCACACCACGGTCAGCACACCGCGGCCAGCACACCACGGCCAGCACACCACGGCCGGCACACCGCGGTCAGCACACCGCGGCCAGCACACCACAGCCAGCACACCACGGTCGGCACACCACGGTCAGCACACCGCGGCCAGCACACCACGGCCAGCACACCACGGCCGGCACACCGCGGTCAGCACACCGCGGCCAGCACACCGCGGTCAGCACACCACAGCCAGCACACCACGGTCAGCACACCATGGCCAGCACACCGCGGCCAGCACACCATGGCCAGCACACCATGGCCGGCACACCACGGCCAGCACACCACGGCCAGCACACCACGGCCAGCACGCCGTGCAGCCCTGGCTGCCGGCAAAGGCCGCAGCAGCGAGCAGCTATGGACAGATGGGACCGGCCGGCGCTGAGCGCACCGACCTGCTGCGGCACCGGGAGGGCCGGATCAAACACCCTGCAAAGCAATTCAGCCAGTGCATCTTGGTGGCCTTTAATCTTCCAGCTGTTTGAGATGTTAATGGATGTACCTGTAATTTACAACAAAGAAGAAGAGATTTGCCTCAAGGATGCTGACATGCCCTACCTGTTATTTCTTATTTTCGGGAATGCTTTTACTTTGTATGGTGCCAGCTTTTCTTGCCAGGAACATTTGTTTGCTTTTTAAGTCATTGTGAAAATCGAACTGCTCTGAACAAAAAGACTAAGGTAAATTGGGAACTTTTCACAGGAAAATACTGACACGAATTAGTAATTTAGGAAGGACCGTCCTGCTCAGACATGATCTGTGATCTGAGTTACTCATTTACACTCTAATGTACGAACTGCTTGCTGTGTAAATAAACAACCGAGCAGGTTTAACTCCAGCCGGCCTGGTTAGTTGGGCCAATGAAGCTCCCGGTGTCCGGCTGCTGGGGCGTTTACAGCAGATTTACCGCAGCACCGCAGAGCACAGAACACACCGGGATCACAAAACCCCTGCAGAGGGGAGACTTGGTTACTGGAAAAGGAAGGAGGCTGATGTGGGAGGAACCGATCACTTCTCGGTGACAAGGGGGATCAGTGACCTACGCAGTGACCTTCCCAAACATCCATTTCTCATCCTGCCCAGCGCTGGCTCACGGCTCCGCTCCCGCAGCGCTGTCTGCCAGCCCGTAGGGTTGCTGTACAGTATTTTGTCATCAACTCAGCATTTGCCCAAAACTTCGTGTAAAGCGCCCGTTGCTTTGTTCGCACAGCACAGGGGAGGCTCGCACTGCGCTGTCGGGAGACAAGCCAGAGCTCGGGCTCCAGGGCGGGGCCGGGCGGGTGCCGGTGCTCTCTGCAGCCTTTAGGAACCGTGACGGGCAAGAGGCGCAGGAGCCGCCCCGGGCGCCCGCAGAGGTGGATCGGCCGCCCCAGGCCGGGGCCCCCGGGGCTGCCCCACGAGCAGAAACTGTCGCCGCAGCTCCCGGGCTGCGGGCAGCGGCTGCGGCCGGGCCGGGCGCTGGGCCGTCCGCCCGGGCTGCGGGCGCACAGAGCGCGGTGACTGCGCCGGGGGGCCCCGCTCCTCTCGCGTCCCGCAGAGCGGGGACCCGTCCGCGCCGAACCCCCGCGAGCGCCGAGCGAGAGAGCGCGGGAGACCCGGCACCGCGCGCGGGAACCCGCGCCGAGCGCGCCCCGCTCCCGCGGCAGTGCGCGTGCGCAGCGCCTGCGGGGCGCGGCCTCGCGGCGCTCTCGCGAGAGGGGCGTGGCGGGGGGCGTGGCGGCGCGCGGCTGCATGTCCCAGCCGGGCGGCCCGGCCGGGCTGCACGTGGGCTCGGCGCGGGGGCGACGGCACCGGGGGCAGCGGGGGCAGCGGGGCCGGGCTGCGCTCCGGACCGGCCGGGAGTTCCGCAGGTACCGCGCGGGGGGTCGGCCGGGCCTTCGGGGAGCGCTGGGTCCGCTGTCCCGGGTTGTCAGCCGGCCAGCGACCCGCGGGGCTGCCGCTCCCGGGAGCGGGGGGGGGGTGCCGTGCCGGGCGCACCGTCCTCCGGGCTCGCTGCCGCTCGTTAGGCCGCAGCGGGAGCGGCCCCGCACGGCCCGGCCGCGCACAAGGTCAGCGGCGCCGCGCTCGGGCCCGGCCCGGCCCGGAGGTCACCCCGGCGGGGCCGCGCTGGGGGCGCGGGGCTCCGGCGGCTCTGCCCGGGCTGTGCCGGCGGCCCCGAGCGCGGGGGCCGGGCCGGGGAGCGGAGCGGGGCCGGGGGCCTGGAGGTTCGCTCGGAGAAACAAGCGGCAGCTCTGTCTTTCCGTGTTCGGTGCGTTCGCTGCGCGGTGCCCGCTCGGCAGCGGCGGGGCCGGGGGGGCGCGCTCGGGCGCGGGGCCGGGGGGGGCGCGCTCGGGCGCGGGGCCGGGGGGGGCGCGCTCGGGCGCGGGGCCGGGGGGGGCGCGCTCGGGCGCGGGGCCGGGGGGGCGCGCTCGGGCGCGGGGCCGGGGGGGCGCGCTCGGGCGCGGGGCCGGGGGGGCGCGCTCGGGCGCGGGGCCGGGGGGGCGCGCTCGGGCGCGGGGCCGCCGCGCGGGCCCCGGGGATCGCGCGAGTCGCTGTACCCGTGAGTCATTCCCGCTGGAACCGCGCTGGAGCTGCTTGGCGATGAAGGGCAGGGACGGCCTAAGTGTTGCAGGCTTGCTGGTAAAGATTAAGGGTGTCTTGTGCTGTCTCTTGTATGTCTGGTATGGCAAGCTTGCTTATTTTATGCTAATAGTTGATAAAAACTGTTATTAGTAAACTTTTCATATATGGCAGTGACTTCTATTTGTTTGCAAGCCAGTGTGGAGTATAGACAGGAGCAGAGGAATTGCATTATTGCTGCTGAGGACTGGAAGAATCCTTGTTGTCTGGCTTTTTTTCCCCCCCTCTTTTCTTTTTTCTTCTTTCCCTTCCTTGAAACAAGTGACATCTAAGTTACTTCTATTCTAGAACTGGGCAATTTGATCTGTGTCTGGCTAAGCTCTTTATTGCCGCCTGGTAAGTTATACGGTGAAGCAGGGAACACAGAATGCATAGGCATCTCAGGAAAGGCATACTTTTCATGAGAATTATCTGTCATAGTAGGAAATGGCAACGAGAGCTGCATTTGACCATAGTCTGTCTGCTAAGGAGAAGTAAGGAGCTGCAGAATGGCAGTAGTTGTGACTTTCTGTGTTTGCAGGGCCACGTGCTGCCTTGTGGCTGTGCTGGCACCTGCGAGTGTTATCTGAGCCTCTGTGGACTTTGTCTCAGGTGAAAGGAAACGGCTGTTGCTGTGGAAAGTAGTAGCAGGAGATGGTAACTTTACTTTTCTCCTGTTTGCTTTGTGCCTGTGAACGCTCTGCCGAGCTCCAGCCGCGCCGTGCGCGGTGCAGCCCGGGCAGGACGCGTGGCGCCAGGATCGGCCGCGGCTGGGGGCGCGGGGACCGGAGCGGCCCCGGAGCCGCGGGAGCAGCCGGGCTGAGCTCGCTCCTCCGCGGGGTCACACTCTGACCCGCTTCGAGCCACTTAACCTCCTCGTTCTTTAATGAGCTTCCTGTGCAAAGGGTGAGATGCTGTGCAGGCATCCCCCGAGCTCCCGTACCTGTCATCGTGTTATCTCGTGTACCTGGGAGTCTGGAAGGGGTAGTACAGCTTTACTGCACGTATCTTGGTGGCAAGGTTGAGTTTTTGATTGATTCACTTGTTTGTTTGTGCCGCCCAGTGCACTGAAGGAAATGACAACCTTTTAGTAGGGGTTTAGGTGAATCTCAGTGGTTGTAGCAATACCCCGTACAAGGGGGTACAGGCTGTTTGCTCTCAGACGTGCGGTGGGTGGTATTGTTGGGTGGAGGGTCTGCATGGATGGTGCTGCAGGGGCCCGGTTGTTGTGTGTTCTGGTAGCTGCTGCTTGCTTAGGTGAGGTCTCCCGGTCACACGGGTTTACACACCCATTCTAGAAACCAGATTCCTTCTTGGAGATATCTGGAGGTGCTTTGAGATACTAATCCTGGGGATCATCAGCTGCCTGGAAAGCCGTGGCTGTAACCCAGACGCTCCAGAGTGCCCGAAATTGGGCACCGGGAATTCCCCTTGGCAGGCAGGGCGTGGGATGGAGGTACCTGCGGTTCAGACCCACCGCGCTACGTGGGGTCCCGCTTCCCGCAGGTCCCCTTGCGAGTTCGGTGTGGCAGAGTGTGAGGGCTGCAGCCGGAGCCGTTCAGAGCCAGCTTTGCTAGGCTGAGACTTGTGTTCATTTTGAACACCTTGCAGCTTGACTTTGGGGTGTTTGAGAGCAAGGATACTTCTGCTGTAGTGGAATTATCTGAAGAGCATGATGCTTTAACAGCAGCAGACTCCACTTGGCTATGGCTCTCATCTTTCGTGTGCACTTAACTGATGTAAAAAACCCCATTTAAGGTATTCCTAGTGTCCAGGGAGTCTGTAATAAGATCAGGGCTGGTATCCTAGGGGCCCTTAGCAACATCTAGAAGTAATTAAAGAACATTAATTAAAACATTAATTACTTTCAGTTGCTTGGTGTTTCAGATCTAATGACTAGCCTTTTTAAAATTCTGATTTTTAACTGCAGTGCTCCTGTGGAACTCTTAATGCAAATGGCTGGTTGCATTTCGTGAAGCGATGATTAACTTCGGGCAGTCACTTCCAGACACTTGGAAGAAGCCCTTTTATTCTGCAGGTGCTTAATGTTTCCTGGAAATTCAGGCTGTTGCGTTTGCCTCTCGTGGGAATTGCTGCAGGTGGCCTGTGTGTGTGTCACCCGCTGCTTTTGCAGATGATCTGTCTTCAGCTGTTTTACTGGGGTTTTATTGTCCCCTACATGGATTCTGTTTAACTTTGCTGCTCCTGCATTTTGTACCCTGGCTGGAAGCTGAGTCTGGATTTCTGGCTCTGTACATCACTACTAGCAGAGTTTAATGTTTCATAAAAGATGATTTTAAATCATTCTTCAGCAAACAAATCACTGCTTGTAGGCCTGAAGAAGTCCTGATTGCCTTTGACCTCTGCTGCCACCTGGCAATGAGGATGAGAAAACTGCCATGTGCCGTAGCTGGTTTGGACTCCCCGTGTATAAATAGCAGCAGTTCCTGGCACAAGCTCATGATCTGCATGTGCTGCTCGTGTCGGGGCATTAGCTCACATGGGGAGAAACCGTGAGCTGAAAACTCCAAGTCTCTGGAACAAGGGTTGCAGCATGTAGCCCCAAAAATCTTAGGGCTGTGACTGTAGTTTCCCCGTCCTTAAAGAGGAGCCTCTTTTGTTATGAGCTTGGGCTTGTTTTCTGTTTCTCGTTGATATGCAGGGTTAGGGAGGATTCCTGGGTGCTCAGGCACACGGGAGAGACATTGCACATCCCTGCCCTTGGACATTTCCAGCTGGATGGAGTGGGATGTGCTGTTTGCCTCGCAGGGAGAAGGGGCTCTCGTCTCTTGGGTTGAAGTGCCTGTTTTCTGTTCCTTGTGTTTCCTACAACTTGCTGTGACCGTAGGAAGGTCACGTAGCCTGTGTCTTGGCTTTATTTGTTGGGGGAGGACGGCTGAAGCTGGAGAGGAGCGCAAGGCTCCGTGCGAGCAGCCCGGCAGCGCTGGCCGAGGGCTGGTCGGCGCTGCCGAAACGCAGATCAAAGCGGAGCGTGGCCTCTGATTAGGGCTCAGGCTCGTTGTGTGACTTCTCATAGCAAGCTTGCTAACGCACCTGGTTATCTTCCTGCTCGGTCAGTCTGAGTGGCTCTTAGTGAAACCTTTGCTGTTCCTTCCTGCTGTAGATGAATACAAAGTGCCTTTTTTCACAAGTGTTTGATATTCTTCCTCTCTGTGTAGTTCTCTGGCTTATTCTCAGCAAGCCGAGCCTGGGGCGCAAGGCTTCCAGCTGAACCGCAGCACTTGTTGCCTCGCTGTTGAAGCCTGGTCCAGCGTTTGTTTTGAGAAGCTGGTTATCAGGTCTGGGTCTGTGCGCAGCAAACCTCCCGGAGCCCGTGCTGCTCTCCTGTTTGGTCTCGGGCTGCCTCTCGCCGTCCTACAGCCTATCAGTGTGTTGTGATGTAAACCCCACCATTCTGTCTCCTTGAAAGTTCGAGTCTGTTTTTTGTCCTGTGTGCAGAGAATATTGGAAGCTTTGGTTAGTTTAGTCTCTGCTCCTGGGTGTTGTGCATGCCTGTTTTGTGTAAACTGATAAAGACACCAAGCATTTGACTTAGCTGGTTGCTTCTGGATTTTAATTTAGAAGCCGCACCTGTAGTGGACACTGTGCTGCTGCCCGCAGCAGGGGCGGCATTAGCCTCAGCGGTGCAGAAGCACATGCGAAATGCCGTGTATCGCTTTGCCTGTACTGTGGAGGACTGATTCTATTCGGTCTTCTATGAAAAGTGTTTGTAAGAGTTGAACCCGGGCTGGTGGGTGTGACAGGGAGGAAAGCAGCTGTTCAGCCTGCGGCTGTGCCGTGCTCCCCTCAGGGCTGCCCGTGCGGGTCAGTCCGCGTCACGGACCTTTCTCTGCGTTTAAAGCCAGGTGATAACAAAGGCCGTGTGGCCCCTGGCCCGTGTAAACCCTTGGCTAGCGCGGAGAGGCAGAGCGTTTGGTCTGGCTCTGCTTCTGGAGCCAACTCTGAAACTGGCAAACAAACAAAACCACCAACACAAACAAACAAACAGCCTCCACCACATCAGATTTTGAGGAATGGCCAAGATAAAGGTGGTGTAGGCGAAGTCGTGCAGGAGCGATTTCTGAAGTTTGCCCTGTATCTGACACAGCTTTGTGGAAAAGCGGTGAAAAAGGGCTCTGACCTGCCTCTGTAACTCAGGATTCCCAGGGAGACACCAGCCTGGCCGGGGAAACTATAAATAATGAAGTGATTGGAGCAGTAAGGTAATAGGATATAAAGTGCAGTAAGGAGCTTGATAATCTGATAGGGTTAATGTTAATTAAAGAGGGTAACCTGTGGCTCGTTGCATGGCAGGAGGGGTCAGCGGAGCACCTTGGCTGGTCCAGGAGGCGGTGCGGGTGGTCGGTGATGTGAGCGCTTGGTGATTTCCAAAGCATCTGGTTGGTTTGGGTTTGTTTGTTTGTTTTTAAACGAGAAACACCTACACCTTGGCTGGGCTGGTACTGCTGCTGTAAACCTCTGCTTTTGAGTGTGTAAACAGAACCTGTTCAGGGTCGTGCTTTGGCCGGGGAGTGATGCTGTGGAGCTGGGGAGCGGTGCTGGGCCACTGTCTGGCTCCTGAGTGGGAGAAAATACCCAGAAACAGCCACTGCAAAGTGCAATATTGATAAAGCCTGGGCCACCAGTGTAGCCACTTCGGCTGCAGCGGGGGAGTGGGCTGTTGTAGGGACATCGCTGAAGCTGCTTGCACCGCAAGCCGTTTTTGTCATAGAGATAAAAGACAGCCTGGCATTGGTGGTGTTTCTTGTTCCAGAGCCCTAGTTTAGCTCTACAACCAGCTTCTCAGCCTTTTACTTGCATCATAATTTATCCCTCTGCAAATGGGACTGTTGGTTCTTAAATATTTTTAGTTTGTGGAGTGGTGTCAGTAGTTTTCATTCCCAGAGGAGACTTGAGCTCTGTAGCCCCTGTTGACTGGGCTGTGCAAAGGTGGCGTTGCTGAGGGGTGGCTCTTGTCTTTCAGCACCAGTGCAGATGCAAAATTGCTGCAGAGCGTTTACCTTTATTTAAGTACAGAGAAACTTACCTGTTTGCTTCTTTTTAAAGTGCACCCAGTTTGTGTGGCTCTTGCCTGGCTCCCGCCTGCCTCTGGACGTTGGTGGCTCCCGAGTCACGTTTCTGAGCTCTCTCCTCTGGGCGATGCTCGTTGTGATGGTTTCACACGGGCCTGGCCGGGCAGAAGAGCTGGGACAGGCTGCCAGCCCGGGGTTGGCACCCCGGCGCTCGGGAGCGTGTGGCGCGGGGCTGGCAGCGGTGCCGCCGCGGTGACCCCGGCGCTCGGGAGCGTGTGGCGCGGGGCTGGCAGCGGTGCCACCGCGGTGACCCCGGCGCTCGGGAGCGTGTGGCGTGGGGCTGGCAGCGGTGCCGCCGCGGTGACCCCGGCGCTCGGGAGCGTGTGGCGTGGGGCTGGCAGCGGTGCCGCCGCGGTGACCCCGGCGCTCGGGAGCGTGTGGCACGGGGCTGGCAGCGGTGCCACCGCGGTGACCCCGGCGCTCGGGAGCGTGTGGCGCGGGGCTGGCAGCGGTGCCGCCGCGGTGACCCCGGCGCTCGGGAGCGTGTGGCGCGGGGCTGGCAGCGGTGCCGCCGCGGTGACCCCGGCGCTCGGGAGCATGTGGCGCGGGGCTGGCAGCGGTGCCACCGCGGTGCCCTCGGCGCTCCCTGCGCAGCGGTGTCACTGACCCGTGCCGGGGAAATAATCCCTTTGGGCTTCAGTTGGAACCACGTTCCAGAGAGGCCTTTGAACTGGGCTGGGGAGAAGCAGGTGGTCCCTCGTTGGGGACTGTCTGCCTCCTTTATGTTTTTATGATAATGCAGTGCCACGTGCAGTTCAGCTTTCTGTGAAAATACGCCTGGTGCCAAGGGTGGGTCAAGTCAGCCTTTCTGTGACTGTTTCTGTGCAAAGAGTTCTCTTATTTTAATCTTAATGGCAGAGCCTCCAGTTCTTTAGGTTTTCGTCAACTCCTGTTCTTATGCCTCCTATAAGGCAGAGCATGTGCTACTGGTTATTTTTAGCATGGAAAATGTTAAGAGCCCACGTGGTCCTGTTTAGCTTTACCCGTGCCAGCCTTGTCCTGTTCTCTTTCACCCAGATAGTATTTATTTCCCGAGTGCTGTATCGCTAACTATAGGGTTCGCAGGGAGGCGTCTGGCCTCGCTGTTGAAGCTGCATTTGCAGTTGAGCTTCCAGCGCGTTTGCTCTGTGATCCCGTAGTGCAGCCTTTAATTGCAGCCCCGCTCTGCGCTGCTCTGGGCTCTGGCAGTGGGGCCGGGCTGCGGCCGCGCTCGTCCCCGCTGCGCACGGGCTCGGTCCCTCGGCCGTTGTCCCTGTCTCTCTGCTTGTAGAGGCTTGAAGCAGCTTGTCCCGAGCAGACCTGCCCTGGAAACCCAGAGCGAGTGTTTGCTGAACTCTCCTCTCCAACCCCGAGAATGAATTATCTGCCTTCTCTTGGAACCTCGTGCTGCAAACATTTCTAACCTTATAAGGACGAGTACGCTGAAGGGTTGTTTGTCCTGGCTGCAGAAACAACGTGGTTTAAAACTGCTCTGGGACCCTAATGCAAACAAGTGCAATAATTTGACTGTCCTTGTTTTTTGTTTGTTTGGGGTGTTTTTTTAAGGTAGGCAAGTGTGTGTGTGTGTGCATTCATTCTTGTCCTCATCTCCCCGATCTTTACCAGGAGTTTTCCATAAATCAAGTCAGGACGTGGCTTTGGAGAGCTGACCGGCCCCTGCTCTCCCCTTGGCATCTCGATCCCATCCTGCCCTGCTGTGGGGGTTATTTAGTGAGTTGGAAGAGCCTGGCGTCCTCGCCGCGGCTCTCGGGCTGTGCCTTGCTGTGAGCTGTGACATTTAGACGGGATTCCTGCCGTGCCAGCGCGGTGGAAGTGGCCGGTGACATGTACGGTGTGGGCTGGGCTCTGGTGCGCCGCGCGGGGCCCCGTGTGCCGAGAAACGGCACCGGGGTGTCCGGGGCTTCACGCCGGTTCTGGCTTTTGCAAACGGGTCCGAAGCCCCCGAGCTGCTGGAGCCCCCGCTGGCTCCTCCGCCGGCGGTCGCGCTGGCTCCCTCCGCTCCGCCGCGTTTAGCGCCGTGTGATTTGACAAGGTGCCATTTTCTGTCCTGCTGCTGGCAGGAGAATCCCAGGCTTTCTATCCCCGTGCGTTTAAATGATCCCGTGGCCCCCGCGGTCCCGAACTGGCTGTCCAATTGGCAATGGAGAGAGGGTTTTGTCGCTCTTAAATGTGTTGGAAAATGCGTGTGGGCTTTGGGAGTGATCCTGTGGAGGAAAAGAGAGAAATGTCTGCTGTGCCTCCCAGCCGTTCGGCTGAGCAGGGTGGAAATGGGCTGTCTTCTAACCATCGCATAAAAAGCGACGTTGTGAGCAGCGTATCAAAATCGGGCCCTGAAGTCTCCCCCCGTGTTTGTGTGAGGAGGCGTTTGGTGTTGGGTGTCCCCAGCCCCGGCTCTAGGCCGTCTGCCGGCACCCCGTGCGGAGCCGCTGCCTCCGTCCCTCTCTGCTGGGGGAAGGATGTGGAATTCCCGTTGAACACAAACACGCAGCTCTTGCCAAAACCAGTCAAATTAAAACCATGACGTTAAGTAAACTTCACAAGGAGCAGTCGGCTAATCCACCAGTCCCCGCTGGTCTAAATATCACAGAAGGGTGGAGATCTTTATCTTAAATGATATTAATCTTTAAAATTACTCTTAGAATGGCTTTGTGTGCCGGGCTCTGGGAAGGCCTGTCCCTCTGAGGGGCACCGTGCTCCCGTCTGCCTGCGCTGCGGAGCCGTGTGGGGCTATTGTTTGTACGGTTGGTGCAACTTGATAGGAAATTGGATAATAATAGGGCTGTCTGTTGACTCAGGAGAGCTTGCTGGGAATGGACGTATGTGAGCCACTTTAATTTGAGTTTGTGGTGCGCCTGTGAGGCAGCTTGTAGGGCGGTTCAGCATTAATTAGCACAACTTCAGCGGCCGGCAGATGAGCGCTTGCAGCGGCTCACAATGTGCCATTGTGCTGTGGAACATAAATATGAACCTTTTGTCTCAGGAGGGTACAGACTTCACCCTTTCCGTTTACAAAGTTCCAAACACCAAACATCCAGATTATTGCGTAGTTTGTTTTTAATTCCAAATCTCAGCTGTTGCCGTTAACCGAAGCTCGTGCTCTGCAGTGAGCTCGGCTACTTGGCTCTGTAAAGCCAGCTGGAAGTAACTCGGAGTTCAAGATATCAGACGTGAATGTCCGGTGGACACAGACTCAAGTTTCCCATGCAGAACAACTTAAATACTTCATTTGTGATATGCTGGAGATGTTACTGGATTTCTCAAATCCTGTCTGCAGCTGACCTTTGATTTGAGGTTGAGCAATGAATTGCCTGCTCCCTGGTTTTGCCATTCATTTATTTACTTGCCTCAGTCATTAGGGCTCTGTAAACGGGAAGCGAGGCTGGTGTGCAGCTGGTTGGAGGTGGGAAACCCAGAGTGAATGATAAGTTATCAGAGGCTTGGATGCTCGGTGTGAGCCTGGGGGAGGCGTGTTATGTCCCCCAGTTAGAATGTAATCGGCTCATGAAAATCAAGGCCCCGAAGGAGAGTTGTGTTTGGAAGCCGTGGTTCTGATAACAAAAGGGTTTTCCGGTTGATACAGACTAAGCACAGTTGACAGACTGACTCGATTGTCTTCTCTTGTCTAAGAAATATTATGCCTCTCAAGAGGAACTAGATAATGCTCTTTTCCAGAGGGTGGTTCCCATTTTTAGGACTTTGCTATCTCATGAAAACAATCTTTATTTTCGTTGCTCGTTGGCAAAAGCATTAAGGCCTGTTTGGAGAAAGGTCTGTGGTGTGCAAGCCGTGTCAGACACGCGGTGGTTTGCTTTCGTTCCTGCTCAGTGGAAACATCAGCTGCTTTGGGTCTGTGCAGGTTGTGCTCCAGCTGTGGACTGGCCTGGAGGCCGAGGCGGCTCGGCCCGGCGGTGTCACCGAGGCGGCTCGGCCCGGCGGAGTCACCAAGGCCGAGGCGGCTGGAGTCACTGAGGCGGCTCGGCTCGGCCCGGCGGTGTCGCCGAGGCAGCTCGGCCCGGCGGAGTCACCCGTGAGGCCCGGGGCTGCGGGAGCCCGGTGGTGTGCGGGCAGGGACAGGTAACATGCTTTCCAGAGTAAGAGACAGTTCAGCTCTGGACAGAGGAACAGCAGCTGTCAATGGAGTTGATTGAGGTGTAGGACAAACCTTGGAGCTGTGTTCCTAAGTAGTACTGTCTCTAACCAGGCTGTTCTTCTAGACAAATATGCTGTTATAAAAGTGTTATAGCCTATTTCCCATCTTCACCGTTGCAAAATCTTTTAGAGGGGTTTCTGGTTATGAGGAAACACTTGCTTCGTCAGGCTGTAGTGGCTCTTTGTTTAGGAATTCTTGCGCTGTGTCCATACAAGCGGAGTAGCGGTGTGGTGCTGTTTGGCTTCTGCTGCACCACGCAGTCGTGTGCCCGGGGATGGGAACGTTTGCAAACCTTCAGCCAGCTGTATCTGTGCTAGAGAGGGGTGTGCTGGCAGCCCGTGGACCTCTTGGGAATGCGATGCCGCCTGCGAAGCGGGGAGCAGGGGCCCCGCGGTGTGCCGGGTCTGCGTTGGCCTGCTCGCGGTGCGGCTGCGTGAGCCCAGCCCATCCGGAGCGGTGCTGGTGCTGTCCTGCTCACGGTGCGGCTGCGTGAGCCCAGCCCATCCGGAGCGGTGCGGGTGCTGTCCTGCGCGCGGTGCGGCTGCGTGAGCCCAGCCCATCCGGGGCGGTGCGGGTGCTGTCCTGCTCGCGGTGCGGCTGCGTGAGCCCAGCCCATCCGGAGCGGTGCGGGTGCTGTCCTGCGCGCGGTGCGGCTGCGTGAGCCCAGCCCATCCGGAGCGGTGCTGGCGCTGTCCTGCGCGCGGTGCCCACCTGCCAACGGGAGGCGGGAGAAAGAAGGTGAAATTGTTTGAAGTGTAAAGGTGAGGCAAGGTGTAGTTGATGAGTGTAGTGGTGAGGAGTGCCCAGGTATCCCCGGTGTCAGGTAAAGATCTTGTTCTGTGGTCTGCTGGTAGAGCAGAGATGTGAATTTACAGAGTGGCTGGAAAACAAGCCTGTTCACGCTAATAGAAACACCTCAAGGCATTCATGAAACTTTAGCCTTCCTGTTACCTTGCCTGTGGCTATTTTAACATGGCTTCTGTTTCTCTTTCTAGATACGGTTGCTGAGGCTCTGTAAGATGGCTTTACGGTTCCGCAGTGTCATCCCATATGCCATACCTGGACTGCTGGCGCTTCTTGGCTACTGGTGGATCTATTCCCGACGAAAAAAGCATGCGAGCTATCACAACAAACAAGCAATAGTGATTGGAGAAGAGCAGCAGGAAGAAGTGCCAGCGAAAGATTCATCGCCCAAACCAGAAGCGTGTGTTCCTCGAAGACGGCCTCTCTCCTCGGAAGAGGAATGCCCAGAGATCCAAACCCCAACCTCCCTGCTGCCAGCGGGGTCGATGACGCCCTCTCTTCTGTGTCAGGCTCACGAGAGGCTAGATCTCCCACGGGACCTTCCGGACCCGTCTGTAATGACGCTTCAGCCCAGCGCCCTTGAAGACGACAGTGAAAAACTAGAAACGATAGGATCTCAAGATGAAAGCGGTGTCCCTGCTTGTGTTTCTGTCCCTGTGATCTCTGCATGTCGCGGCAGCGCTGCCGCAAGCCTTAGGCCGCGCTTAGGCTCCAGTGCAAACCAAGATCAGTGGCCGTCGGCATCAGTGGCACTGACGCAAAAGTCTTTGGGAATCACGGAGGAGATCAGCAAAGCAGAGCAGTCAGATGATTCTTCATTTAAGCCTCCTAAGGAAAGGCAGATGCCGGAAGTGGTGCTGTCGGATACTGGCTCTGTGACAGCCCTTTGCTTGGTATCGGAGAAGGAAGCCAATACCCCACAAGCCTTTCTGAGTAATGAAGTTGTATCAAGTCACAAGGATTCTGCAGTGAGCGTGTTACCGGCTCGCTTGGAGCCTGCCTGCCTGGAGCAGTCCAGGGAAGAAGAGCTATCTGAGGCAGTTGCCAGGACTGTACCCGTGTGTCAGGAGGAGGGCACACAGCCAAAAGGAGACGGGTTGGAAAGAGAGAAGATTGGAAGAGTGAGTTTGGACAAGGAAGAAGTTGAGAAAATTGAGCAAGTAGCAATACAAATCATTTCCAAGGTCATTTTGGCAGCAACTGAGGAAGTGCTGTCTGGTGCTGCAGGTGATGTGTCCGCTCGGATCTGCCAAGCCGCTGCCAGCCGAGTTGAGAGACCTTTGGGGATGGCAAGTGCTGTGTCCTCTGGTCAGATGCCTGCAGAGAAAGCTATGGGAGCAGATGAGAACGTTGCTGTGGTACTGACATCCACCCAGAGGGAGGAACAGGATCAGAGTGTGACAGACTCCAGCTGTTTAACACACGGCTGTTTGTCCAGCCCTGTTCAGGGAGACACAAAAGACCATCAGATGAAGAGCAGCGCGTGCAGCGAGGCTGTGCTGCCTGGTGCTGCAGGGGATGTGTCTGCCCGGACCTGCCAAGCCGCTGCCAGCCAAGTCCAGGGGGCTCTGGAGACAGCAAGTGCTGTCTCCTCTGGTCGGGTCCTTGCCGAGGCAGCTGCGGGAATGGCTGTGGACGTGGCCGCAAGGAGCGATGCTGCGGTACTGACATCTCTGCAGATGGAGGAACGGGCTGGGAGTGTCACAGATTCCAACTGCTGTTTATCTGACCGTGTTCAGGGATGCACAGGAGGCCGCTGGATGAAGAGCAGCGTGTGCAGCGGGGATGTGGTGCCTGGCGCTGCAGGTGATGTGTCCGCTCGGACCTGCCAAGCTGCCGCCAGCCGAGCCGAGGGAGCTCTGGAGAAGAGAAGTGCTGTGTCCTCTGGTCAGGTGCTTGCGGAGAAAGCCATGGGAGCAGATGAGAGCGTTGCTGCGGTACTGACATCCACACAGAGGGAGGAACAGGATCAGAGTGTGACAGATTCCGGCTGTTTAACACACGGCTGTTTGTCTGGACCTGTTCAGGGAGACACAACAGACTGTCAGGTGAAGAACAGCATGTGCAGCGAGTCCCAAGCAGTCGACAGGACTCCTGTGGAGAACCATGGAGGGTCACTGGGAAAGTCGCCTTTGGTTATGGAGGACTCTGGGTACAGCACACACACATCTGACAGTGGGATGGGTGTGGAGGACCCGTTGCAGAACACAATGCTGTTTGCTGCATCAGGCCAGCATTCGGACTCACTGAGCGCATCTGCTGAGCAGAGCTCAGTACCAAGTGAAAATCCTCCTCTGAAGCTACCTGAGGACAACACAGTGCCATACAGCAATGGGATACTGAGCGAGGATGGGCCAGACCTGGGCCACGAGTGCAGCAGAGCAGCAGGGATGGATGGAGACCACTCGGGAGGTAAGGGATTTAAGAATCCTCCTACAAACACATGGTGAACAAATGGTTTTTTGTGCTGTAACCCTTCTGCTTCAGAACGTGTTCACACAAATCCTCTTCATGTTTGACTTCCCCAGTAGATGGATATTTAGCCCTCCTGTGCAGGTGGGCACGTTTGCTCTCAGAATTTGCACCCCCATAGGACGCAGCGGTAGCTGGGTGATCTTCAGGGTGTCCTGCAGAGGGGTGACCAGGCTGATCTCCTTACAGCACAAAGCTGATTGTCTAAAGCTCAGCTTGTGCTTGAGCAGCCCAGTGCAGTGGCTGTGGCTGGTGTAGGCCGGGCTGGTTGAGACCTGCTAAAACCCAGCACCAATGGCTTCTGCTTCAGTTCAGGCCCCGTGAGTAAGGCCTGGGTTCCGCTCTGTGTTGACGGGCTGCTGCGGAAAGAAGCCGCAAGGCAGGTTTCTGAGGTGCTGCCGGGTGAACCAGGGAAGAGCTCTGATGGATTATGATAAAATCAGTTGGTTGCAACACCAATTGCCCTGAAGCCTTTTTGCATGGAAGGATAGGGGCATGCCAAGGAATCCCAACAGGGAGCGGTGTTCATGGAGTCCACCAGCTGTCTCTGTGTGGCCTTTGCCTTCTGGATCCTGGATGGCGTGTGCCCGGCAGAGCACGGAGCTGTCTGAGCAAACCTTGACCCGCTGGCCTCGGGATGGGCGTTCAAACCCTTCATGGGACCCTGTGGTGCCAACAGCCCTCACTGACACAATGTCTTTTGTAATTGCTACCAAGTAGTTGGAACACTGTTTGTTTCAAGACATGGGGATTGAGTTTGCCGACAATAAGGATTAAACCCACAAAACATTTTCACTTGTGAGAGTAACGGTAGGAAGAAAACGTTTTTGCCTTGTTGTGAATGCTGGTGTGATGAGAAGGTACAGGAGTATGTTGTGGAGCCGGGGGACGACAAGGGCTGAGCGCTCTTTGAGACGGGGCATGGAGGGGGCAGGCACCCTTCCCAGGCACCCGGCCTGTCTTACTGGTGAGGACGTGGCACTGCAAAGCAGCAGCAGGTGTGTTTTTTCTCATTGGTCTTGCACTGGGTGGTCTGAATACTTGCAAGCGAGGATCTTCATGCTTCTGCTTGTGAATTTGGAGGAAGGATGAACCTTGTGTTAAATTGACTGTACCTGGGGTCTGACCAGGAGGAAGCTGTTTGTTTGTCCCCTTCTTGAGTAGAAATGTTCCTGGTATCAGCTTTGGGAGCAAAACATGGCTCAGCTCTGGCACCTTGTTTCCTCAGGTGTCTGGCAGGTTGGTCAGGAGGCAATCAGTCGGTGCCCTGCCCCGGCCCGCGGTGCTGATGTTGGCATCGCTCTCGCTCAGCCGGGAGCCTGGACCTGCAGTGTCCTGTCCCTGCTGCGTGTGAGATGTCCCTGCGCTTGGACGGCTCCAGCGGAACTGGGGCCCCTTCTGTTGCGTTCCCAGAGACATGTGGGTTCTTCTTCAGGAGTAAAAGGGAACCTGTGGTAGGCTGCGTGTGACGGGGCTTTGCCCTTTCTGAGGTACTGGAGAACCCGGTACAGGAATATCCCGACTGAATGCGTAGGAAGAGCTCAATATAACCTCGCTATGAAATGATGTGTTTTCATGGCCTTGTGTCTGGTAGCTGGCTTGTCTGAATGCTGACACGTGTGTATGTCTTGTAGGTTCAGATGTGAATGACATGGAGTTTGTGGACAGTGGCTGTGCCATGAGGAAGACGGTGACTCACCAAAACTCTAAGCTCAGAGGAGAATCCAGCAAGTCTGACTACATTATCTGGGAAATAGAGGTCCCGAAGGTAACCGGCCGCTGGCTGCTCGCCCCTCCTGCTGCCCTCCGGTTCCTCCGGCCCGGGGCTGGCTCAGTGCCGTCCCAGGGAGGCGAACAGCGAATGAAGGGGGATTGGAGCGTTTCGCTCCTGTTAGGACGCACGGAGTGATGAGCCGGTACACAGCTGTGAACGACAGGCGTGTCAGGGCTACACCCGGGGCAGCGGTGCTTGTTGGACTCATTGTTCCCCATCTTCCAGCCCAATCTGTTAGTCTGATGCTTTGAAAGCCTTCAGAAGGCTTTGAGGGTACGCAGTTGATAAGAGTAGGTGATTATTTTTCTTTCCCCTACCTAGGAGGGTTATGTTTCATCAGAGCTGTTCTGTGATGCTGCTGTGTCTCTGTCTTTATAGTGAGCTTGCTTTTGGGTTCAGACCAGCTGAACCCGCTGATCCAGCATTGCCTTATATTTATCCTGCCTGGCCTTGTGCTACAGGAGCTGGGGATGTGGGTGTTTGATCTACTTTTCCTGACTGTTGTTTCTTGTCCCTTTCCTAAAGGAATTAGTTGGCCGCTTGATTGGCAAACAAGGCAGATACATGACCTTCTTGAGGCAAGCGTCTGGTGCCAAAATTTATGTCTCAACACTACCTTACTTCCGTGACTCCCAAGTCTGTCACATCGAAGGTAAGTGGAGTTTATTTATTCGTGGTCTAATATGTAGCTTGGGGGCCTTAATTAGACGGGCAAGGAATTTAAACAGATTTGGTGGCTTTGTGAGTCCAGGGCTTCACGAAACTTCTCTGCTCAAGGCCGTTACAGCAGATGTGTACACCAAGGCGCCTGTGCCTTGGCACGGGAACCCTCTGCTCCAGCGGTCAGAGTGCATTTGAACATCTGCTGCTGTAGTTTAACCCACACCTTTTGCAGGTCAGCTCAGGCTTGAAGGAGAACCCATGGGCTGTGTGTCAGCAAACGCAGTCTTGACTCTGAAGGGTGTTAGATTAATTGTGGCTGAAAAATGTCTGCCAGTGAATTGGGTTGATACTGGAGGCTAAAGCTGCTGAAACTGGGGCTTTGACAGTCTGAGTGGCTCCTGTTGGTCCAATATCAGGTTACGTGCCTGATCTATTAAAACTTAAATCGTTGATGTAGCACAGAGGCTTCTGGTAGCTCTGTTCCTTCATGCGGTGGGGGTGAGGACATCCTCAGCGTACCTGTGCTACCGGATTTCTGTATTTCTTGCGGGATTTCTGTCTTCCAGGCTCCTCACAACAAGTAGAAAAAGTACTGAGCCTGATTGGCAAGAAGTTCAAAGAGCTGTGTCTCACCAACATCTACGCGATCCCCCCGCCAACGCCGCTGACGCTGCATTCCCTCCTGATGACCGCCTGGGTGAGTCCCGCGCGGGCGGTGCTGGCGGTGCTGCCGGCGCAGTGCGCTGTGTCCGTGTGGCTGCTTCACTTTAAGAGATGCTGAAGCAAAAAAGGCGTTAAGCGCCTCAGCCTTTTCCTCACCTGTCGCTGGATCCCCTGCATCCAGTTGAGGATGGAGAGCACTGCTTGTGCTCCCGACCCCTTGACCGGCCGTCCCGAGGCCCTGAGGTCTCTCTTGGTCGCCCTGGGGCTGTAGCGGTGTTTCACCAGACTGGTTTGTCTCACAGTTGCACATCTCACCCATAGGCATTTGCCTACAGACTAAACGTTTGCCAGAGGAATAAGTGCTTTAGTCTTGAGCTGAGTTGATTATCTGTTCCCTCTGCTTAAGGGCTGCTTGCTGTGAGGTCAAAATACCACATTGATCCATTACCATTATTGGTATTGTCCCTAAATCCTGAAGCTTGTCTTCTCAAAATGTTCCACTTCCTGTGGTCTTTGATTACACTTAAAGGAGGTTATTGTGTCGGTGTTCCCAGAAGAGTTTTCAGGCTCCTTTTGCTGGATGGATACTTGAAAACATTTCTCTGTTTACCTCGGGCAACTAGAATCTATGAGGTACCTGTGCACTTAACTGTCTGCGTAGATGTGAAGACAAGCTTGATTCTGGAGAAGTGAGCTCATGCTAGGAAATTAAAGGCATTTTAGGTGTATTCTGAGCACAGTAATGCTGAGAAGCTGCCCAACACAAGGGCTCTCTAGCAGCCAGGGCAAATTACTTTGAAAATAAGGCCTCTGTGACAAATCTGGGACAATCCCTGTGAAGATTACCTCGACGTTTAAAACCCTGTGGGCAGGGAATCCTTGCGAGTTGTGCTGTAGCAATAGTGCAGCGTGACTTGACCTGCACCGTTCTGACTGTGCTCCCTGATCTCTCTGGGGTGAATGGGTCTTACAGCTGCTCTGAGCTGACAGTCTGGGCACAAGATGGGCCCCACCCCAGCTCCGATTTCCAGCTTGGAGTAACAGCGAGTAGCTCTCTGCTCCTTTGGAAGTGAAATCGCAGCGTGCCGGGGCTTTCCCAGCCAGGGCTGTGAGTGTCAGGAGGCGCTGCTGGCACAGGGAGTTGCTGCAAATGGAGCTCGTGTTGCAATGAACGCTAACGGGAATTTCTTTCCTCGCGTGGCAGCTGTTCCTCCCAGACGGAGTCACCGTAGAGGTGGTCGTGGCAAACCAGGTTGATGCGGGGCACATGTTCCTGCAGCAGCACACACACCCCACGTTCCACGTCCTGCGTAGCCTGGACCAGCAGATGTACGCCTGCTATTCTCAGCCTGAAATTCCAACCCTGCCGACTCCAGTAGAAGGCAAGTCGCTTGGTCGCTCACAAACCTTCCAGGGTCATGCGAAAGCCGGACGCCCCGGAGTTGGGCCCGGTCTGCTGGGGGTGTGGGTGCTGGTGAAAGAAGATGGAAGCAGCAGAAGAAATGCTGTTGGTTCTCAGTAGATAACTGTGCAGCACCTCTAATGCCTGAAATCCATTTATACTGAGCTTTTCTCCGCTGTGCTCTTGTTTTGCAGTCGGTATCATCTGTGCGGCGCCGGGCCTGGACGGGGCCTGGCTGCGGGCTCAAGTGATCAGCTACTTCGAGGAGACCGGTGAAGTAGAGCTCAGATACGTGGACTATGGAGGATACGACAAAGTGAAGGTCGACACACTCAGACAAATCAGGTCTCTAGCTGCTCTTCCATGGCCTGAGGCCATATCTGGCTTGAATCTTCATCACAGGCAGCTGTGTTGTTTGAGTTGCTTATGGGTTTTACTGCAGCTGAGGCGAGAAATGGGGGGCAGGTTTGTTGGGGCGGTGGGTGCAGGTTCCTTGTGAGCACAGCAAGCTCTTCTAAGCCTTTTTTGAAGGGGAGAGGAAACTGCGATTTCTGCTGCTCCTGTGTGGAGCTGAGCAATGGGGGACACCTCCAGGAGGCACCGAAGTGTAGCTCCTGGGTGAGCTGGGAGTCAGATTCAGATTCTCTGCACCGGCCCCCTGGCTGGGAGAGCCGTGTTGGGTAAGGATTCACTTACACAAGCCCATTAAATACTTGATAGTGCCCCAGAGGTGGGAGGAAAGCAGTACAGCCTCCAGCGTGGAGGTGGCTTTTCTTGGAGCCAAATCCAGCTTGGCGTACTAATCACTGCTTAAATTGCTGCGAGAATAGTATATTTTTTTAATGTAATCAATTTTAAACCAAATTCCTGTTAGAGCAGTTGATTAATCAATGTCACCTTTAAGAATACAGGAGTAACTAAAGCCATGTTCTTGTTCTGATTGATTCTCTTCTCTTTCAGGTCTGATTTTTTATCGCTGCCTTTCCAAGGAGCAGAAGTTTTACTTGACAACGTGGTGCCGCTTCCAGGTAACGGAGCTCTGGAGCCGCGGCATCGACGGGTGCCATTCTGTCCAAACTGCTCCGCTACTGCAGTGCAGCCTCTGCTGGGCCTGGAGCAAGGATTGGAACAGTTGTATTTGATTCTTCTCAATGTGCTGGCATGGCATAACCTGTCAGACTCCAGGGGAAAGATGATAAATGTCCAGGCTTTTTCCTGCCTGGAGGAGAGAATGAATTACTCGCCTAAACAGCCACTTGGCAGGACTGGCAGGGTATAGGTGAAGTAGCTGTAACTAATCTGCCTCCTGTTGTAGAGTAGTTGCAAACGCAAACTCAGTTTTTAATCTACTAGATAAATATCTGGCATTTTCATACTAAAGTGATGGATGTGTATAGTTCTGTGTTCAAAAGACTGCCCTCCAAGCACTGGGAAAGTGTCACTCAAAGCAGAAAGCATTTCTCAGCAGTGGCTTTTTCTTTTCCAATAGTGTCAGAGCTGCAGGCTGTGTTGGGGGGGGCGGTTGGTGGCTGCAGGACGCGGGGTGGGCTCTGCTGTGGATGGATGGTCAGGTCTAAGCTGCTTCTAGCAGAAGTTCTGCTTGTTCCTTGAGGTAATGGACCTCCTGTGGTGTTTGTGGGGTTGTAAGGAGTTCACTTGCTGCTGGAGATGGTCTCAGGGTGGAGAGCACAATGGAGAAACCTTATTTTGCAGCAATTTGGTAGGAAATAAGCAGCTTTCCCCCATACTGAAAGCACTTACGTCTACAGTGCGGATTGTATTGCCAGGGCCACAGAGGGTCCGTGCTGCGTGGGAGCGGAGCTGGCAGCAGTCCCGGGGATGCCGGGAGGTCTGAGCGGGTCGGTGCAGCCTGTGGTGCAAGTGCTTTTGGGTTCCTATTGACAGCACCACGCTCTGCGCAGGGTCAGTGCCGTCCTGGGCGCCCTGAGCTTAGTTTAGGGATCAAAATAGTAATGGCAGTTCCAAGGTGCTGCACAAGTATGCTCTTGTCTTTAAAGCCTCCTAATTCATCAGCCCCTTGTGTTCACATTGACTTAGCTAGTGGCCTTAGGAAGCACTTCATCCTGCAGCAGCACAGCAGGTGAGACACGTTGTGATCTCCAGATTAATGGCCGGGGTTCAGCAAATGCCTGCAGCAGCGGTAGGTGAGGATTCTCTGGCCTGACTTGTGCAGGAGGTCGGACAAGATGAGTTCAGTAGTTCCTTCTGCCCTTTGAAGCCTCTGAGTATCTGATTTGTTTTCTCCTGCTCTTTCCTTTCCCAAGACGAGGATCACTTTTCATCCGAAGCCGACGCCGCCGTTAGGGAGATGACCAGAGGCGCAGTCCTGGTGGCGCAGGTACGCGAGAGCTGTCTGCAAAAGCCTTGTCGCCCATTTAAATGCTGCCCTTGTCCCCTCTGCATGCCGTGCGTGTTAAAACCAAAGGCAGAGCCTGTAAGCCTGGCTGCTGGGCAGCGTTCTCATCGGGAAATCCTGGTGCTGAGAACCAGCTTGTGTAGCATCGGGACTGGGAAGGGCTGATTCCCTCTTCCGAAGCGCTTCTCGTAAGGGCTGTAGCTGTCCGTGTGAGTTAAGTGGGATGAGTGGGAAGCTGATGGCGTGTGTGCTCATCTCACACCTTGTTTGGTTTAATGTTGAGCTCAAACACGTCATTAATGTTGCAAGGGTGTGGATCTGAGGGACTGGGGCAAACGTGCCCGCGGTGCCCCGGCTGCCTGCTGGCGGAGCTGCGTTCCCCCCCTACCCGTGGTGAAGCGCTGGGCACCCGCTGTGCAGCGCGGGACGTCGCCTCGCGCCCGCCGCGACGCGGCCAGAATCACTGCCCGTGTCTTTCTGTGTTTGCAGGTCACGAATTACGACAGTGCAACAGGGCTGCCGCTGATTCAGCTGTGGAACTTGACGGGAGATGAGGTGTGTATGTTGATATACCTATTTTTTCAAAGCTGTTAGTTATGATTACGCAGGCTTTTCATTGTTGATGAGGAACTTGCTGATGTTTCTTGCTGGTGGTTTCACCTTTCTCCTTTCTCACCTCTCTAGATGGTGTCAGTAAACAGAACTCTGGTGGAAAGAGGGTTTGCTCAGTGGCTTGACTACTAGCGATGTCCCAGATGCCTTGACAACTCTTTCTGCAGAGAAAAGAGAAGAGATGTTGTTTTGCACTGTTACAATTTGGTTTGGCAACCTCTCCAGGACCCGTTTACCCTGCGTACGAGTTCCTGGTCGCCTGAACCTCCTTCTGCGCAGCTGTTACCGTTCCCGGGACACGACCCCATCGCGGTGAGCGGTGGGTGTTCAAAGCCATAATGACAGATACTGCAGCTTTAAAGCAAAAAATCCTCCCTGGCCTCTGCTCGGAAGTTGAATGGGAAAAGCCTGAAAACCTCGGGGCTTCCTTGAGCCTGGCAAATGCCCCGAAATGTGAACGGTGGTCGCGTTTTTGTTCAGGATGTGCAGTGCCCCATGAACTTAGCGTCTGCCTTTCCTAAACGATACAACGGTTGTCCTTTTTTAACAGGCTCTGCATATGAAATTAATGAATGTTATTAAGGAATTTAATGTTCGGTTATGGATTTTTCTATATTGTGCCACTAACCTGCACAAACAAGATCCATCTTGTCTTCCTCAGGCGGGAGCGGACAGGCTGCGCTCGCTGCACGTGTGGCCGGGGTCTCGCTGCGCTTTGGGGTTTAGGAGGAGGCTGCTCTGTGCACACGCTTGGAGTGCAGGATGTGTTACCACTACAATTTTTGCTCTGAAATGTCATGTATTTAAAGAAAAGAACTGATTGCCAAGCCCAATTGTAGTTTATATTTTTCTAGCTGTGCAAGTCTGTAAATATATATTAAAAAAAAAATATTGTAATATTTTGTACAAGAAAAACACTGGAAACAAAGGGAACTTTACAGAAACTTTTTCACACCCAATGTCCTGCGTAGGTAGAAGCGGTTTGGAGTGCATTAGGGGAGCTGCCGGGAGCGTTCCGGCTCTGTGCGCGGGGCGGCGTTCCTGCGATCGCCTCGGCTCTGTTGTGGTCACTGCGTTCTCTGCTATGTTGCTGTACAGATTTGTTTAAAAAAAAAAAAAAAAGAAAAGAAAGTAACAACCTGGCATTAATATTGCAGTGGTGTTCTCTCCATTTTTGTTTTGCTCCTTTTTAGATTTCTATCACATATTTAAAATTTTGCTCAAGTAATTTAAGCTGACTTAATACTCTTGAACATATGCCCTCTAATGTATATCATTGTAGATATGTGTTGAGCTGGGACTCGTTGCTGGCAGAGAAGACGGTTGCAGGACAGTGGTGCTGCGGTCGGTCCTGGGAGGGTTTGCCGGTGGATGACGTGGGTGTCCCCGCGTCCCCGAGCTGACGTGTCAGCGCGTCACCCCTTTGGATAGTTGCCTACAAAAGCGTTTGGTCCAACCCCTTCCGATACGGTTTGGTTATTTCCTTTTTCTGAGTTCTCTCTTATTCGGTGCTTATGATTTAACGTTCATGTTTGCAGTAACATCCCATGAAAACTAAATTTGGTAACTCAGTTAAATCTATAAAACATATCCTCTTGGAATGTTTCTTTCCATTTCAATTAAAGCTCGAATTTTAAGCTGTCTTAATCAAAGTGTGCTGCCTAAGCCTTCATTTCGGACCTCTTGCGCTGCAGGGCTGGGAAGGGATGAGCTCCTGGGGCTCCTTTCACTTCCAGCTGAAAACTGGGGTTATATTTATGATTAATTACTTATTAGAAAGCTTTAGTCTGAGTGCTGGTACGGGGGGATGTTGAAACTGTTCGATGTTTGTGGAATTAGTTTCCTCTGGTCTCAGGATGCCCCTTTTGTCACGCTCGTGTGTTGAAAACTGAAACTTGGGAGTTTGCTTTTATTGTGTGGGCTGTAAACTTTCCTCTAACATGTTGACGGGTTTCTTGTTCAGGCCAAGCGGTGTGACCATGTGGGTCGGTGTCGTGGGGACGGCGCTGGAGTGCCCGGAGCCGGGGAAGCGCTGTGCGGTGTTCGGCGTTCACACGCCCCGCGTGGGCTGCGCTGAACAAAGGGTTCAGCTCCGAGTTCCGCCGCTGTGGTCTGTGGACATGCACACGTGTGGTTCAGGGTGCCAGAGACCGGCCGTCCCCATCTCGAGGATCCAAACCCAGGCCTTGGGTTCCTTGCACAACACACACACACCCAGTAGACACCCTGGGCTACAGCTCGGTGCTGCTTAGGGAGGCGATGGGTGAGCGTGGCCTGTCTGAACCCCTCTCCACCTCACTCCGGTGCTCTTCTGGCTCACCTACAGGCTCTTTTTCCTGTGAAGCTGGTGCTGGAGTCTCTGAGCAGCCGGCCTGGAGCTGCTGTCGCCGCAGACGTGGGAGCGGGGCGGCTGCGGTCCGGGAGCCTCGCTTGCCAGTGTTGAAGCAGAAGAGGTAGAACGTAGGTCAGACTGACAGTCCTGAGGTGGTTGCACCATCCCCAGGGGCTGCAGATGCTGCACTTTGAGGGTCTGGAAGCAAATGGATCTCCCTCTGTCTACTCCCGTATCCCAGAGATCTCCCGAGGTACAGTGCGTGGTCAGCACACCCAAACACATACGTGTTAGTTGGGAAACGGTGGGTGTTTTTCTTTAGGAGTTTAGCCCTGGACTACTTAGTCTGTGTCCAGGGGGATGAATGTGTTTGTGACAGTTTAACTCCTGCTGCTGGTGTTTCCCCGGTTTGTGGCCATGTCCACCCTGGGATCTGCAGCAGCTGGGGGGGGTTGGGGGCGCACCCCTCACCACACCAGCCACGGCCCCGCAACGCCTGCGCGGTTCTTGGCTGCAAACCCGGCTCGAGCGCACGTGCGCCTGTGCTGAGCTGTCCCACGGGCTTAGCTTGACTGGAGCCATTCAAAGGGGCTTTTCCCTTTCGAAAAGTGGTAATTTTATTACAGGCAAAATGAATGAGGTCTCTGGAGACGCCTCATTTATCGCTTCCTGCTGGAGAGCTTCCCGCCCGCCACGCGGCGCGGTCGGCCTTCCCTGCGCAGGAAGCACGGAGCTCCCTCCAGACATCCTCCCGGCCCAGGGTGGGCACGGGGGGGCTGCTCCCAGCCCCAGGGGGAGGATGGGGGGGCAGCTGAGCCCAAACTTGTCCCTGGGTGAGCGGCACCTTCCTGCCAAACCTCGGGAGCCCCAGGGCTGGTCGTTGGGCAAAGCCCGCGGTGCTTTTCCTGGGGCTGGGAGCTTGAAAGGCTCTTCAGTGAGGGAGCAGGAGGAGAATGGTGCCCTTGTCCGGCACTGGCACTCGAGCCGCTGACACAAGAACGGTTCAGCTCTCCCCTCGCTCAGCCGCGTCTGCAGCCGCTCCCGGCACCGCTGGTGGGGTTCTCCTCAAGATTAAAAATAATAATAATAAATTTTATTCTTACTTTAATTCTATTGTGTCACACGGACCTGGCGGGCCCCCACTGCTGTCCCCAGGAAGCCCGTGTGATGGAGGCTGCCGAGTGAGAATTAAAGAACATGTGTCTTGCACTTTGTTTATTGTCTCAGGCCTCTGTTTTGGCTTCAGCCACCTCTGCCCCCTTCCCCGCCCCCTTCAAAAGAAAAACCAGCAACACTGCGAAGGAGAGGAGAAAACTGGCTGTTCTGGGCACCTGGGGGAGGGTCTCAGCCGTTCTGTGAGTGGTTCTTGTGAGAACTGCGGGTGATTTGGGTGGGGGCAGAAGATGGACCCAGGATGGAGCAGTTCTGCCCTGACACGCTCTGTTTCCAGCCATGAGCAACGCAGGGACCTGAGCCAAAGCTGCGCCCAGCGTTGCCCTTAACAGACACACGTAAACTGTCTCTGGTGAATTTGTGTAATGGCGTTTTGAGTCCATTTGTCCTTCTGACCTCTACAACATCCTGTGGCGATACGTCCCGCAACTTAATTACGTGTGAGTGAAAAAAGTGCTTCCTGTTTGTTTTCTAAATTGCCTGGAAGCATCCCTGGGTAAAGCATCACCCGGTACCGCGGAAAGGTGAGTGATGGCCCTGGCTTTCCTTGTCTATACGGCCGGGCAGCCTATGGACTCCTCTGCTGTAACCTGTCTGCATTCCAGGCTGAAGCGTCCAGGTCTATTTACCTCCTTACATGGAACTGGTGGGTGCCGCACACCTCCAACACCTGCTCCTGGGCCTCCTCCAGCCCTGTGCAGCCTCTCTGGGGCGTGTGGCTCCGTTTTCCTCCTCCCGCCGAACCCAGAGCACACAAGAGCTGCTGCAGATCCCCAGGTACGTGGTTTTGTGCCCAAACCCAGGGCTGGGTGTTGGCAACGCGTTCTCATCCCGCAGGAGGAGCTGATGGGAGCGGCCGTGACTGCGCCGAGGTGTCGACCCTCCCCAGAGGGGACCTGGCATCAAAGGGACCTGCTGGTTCCTGCGGTTGATGTCCCAGCTTCAAAACGCCATCTGTTGCCTGTGTGATGTTCTTCTTTTATACCTGAACTCCACAGTCCAAGAATGCTGATGAGATGTTTCATGCTCTTTCAAGTGAGGTGCCCTCGTTTCTGGAGAACAGCACTGACAAAGAGATTTGTAGAGCTGGGGTTGGCTCCCGTGTGTTGTCTGGGTGTAGTGTCTGTGTCGCTGAGTGCACCTGAACCGCTGTTCTGGCCCTCTGGAGAAACGCTCTTCGGTTTGTAGCTGCAGACAGCGACAGAAGTGTCTCGGTTCTGTCCTGGTCCAAACTAAGCTCCCCTGTCCCCAGCGTGGAGGGGACACTGGGAGGGACATTGGGAACCCAGCCCTTCCGCAGGAGACGTGTCTTCTCCACGGAAGAATTATTTTGTCAGAGGAGGAGAGAAGCGTTTGGCTGCCTTGCCAGGCCCGTAGTCCTGACTCTTCTGCTGCGTTTGCGGATGTCGGAGGACAAGCTCAGGGCCAGCCCACGCTGCTGGGACAAACGGCGTGTCACGCGGTGTGTGGGCAGCTGGGGCGCTGCGGGTCCTGTCTGCGGGGAGAGGCGGAGCGCAGGAAAGTCACTTTGGGTTCTTTTCTTTTTGCCCCTCTATTTTGTACCTGTCCTGTCCCTTCACACGTCCCCGGGTGCTGCTCCTTCCACCTTTGCTGCCGGTTTCAGCCACACAAACAGGGGCTGCGGAGCTCCCGGGCAGAGCGGCCGGGCGAAGCGCGTCCCGCGTCCCCGCAGGGCGCGGAGCAGCAGATGGCACTCGAGCATAAGCTGAGCCTTGTGCTGCCGACAGCCAGCCTGAGCTATTTTTGCCTGACTAGTGCAAGAGAAGCGTCCAGGCTCTCAGTCCTTGAGGAAGACGTATATATGAGCCCTAAGATGTCCACAGGCCCTTGATCTACATGCTTTGCATGCTCCTCTCTGCTCGCGGGTGCAGATTGTATCTCTGCTTGTGCAGAGTTGTGTTTACACAGTGTCTGGACTTGAGGTGATAAGGGAAGAGTGTTACTTTTCCCCTGCAGAGCCTGACCCCTCATTTGCGGGGTGTTTTTCCCGGCGCCCGTGCCGTCCCGCACGAGCCGCCCTGTGCACAGAACCAAGTTGGTTTTATTTTCAAATCAGGGTTTTTTCCCCTTGGCCAAAATGAAGTGAGCTCACTGCGCTCAGGCTGGAAATGGACTTGTAGATGTGGGTACTGAAAAACTTTTGTGTTTGGAAGTAATCTCGGCACCCAACACAAGCAGCGCGATCCCAGGGCCGTGTCCGTCTGTCCGGACAGACCCGGCTCTGCCGCTCGCCCGGGTTTTACCCCTGAGCAAGAGTCCGGGGCCAGGTCTGCCCAGGACAAGCACTCGCCCCCGTGTCTGCTGAGCATCCTCGGGCCGTGCGTGCCTGCACCCCCCCATTGGAAATGGGGAGAGAAAAGGACTTCTGAGCCCCCAGCTCTACCGTGTGTGAGACCCAGATAAATACGTGTATAAATACGTGGGGTTTGCTACAGCCTGACCTCCGGGGCAGCGTGTCTGCCCTGCGCTGAGGAGGTGCCCTGTTGCTTCCGCTTGTCTGACCCTGGGTAATAGAAGAGCTAAATGCTCATTACCTTTCTGCAGCCTTTTCCAGTTGCCAATCAGACGTGTCTGGTTTGGGGTTTGTTTTGTTTCTTTGTTGCTGTGACTATGCAGGATGCTCTATCTTGCTGTAATTATGGTTCCATCATTGTCTTGGCATGAAAACATCTGCTGTCTCCCTGCGATCTCCACCTCTCCTATTTCTTTTGAGAATTTCGTGGATCACAATGACCTTCTATTTTCCATCACATCTCACGCGTCTCAGTGTACACAGCTGTTGCTCTTGCGTTCCCCTGTCTCTCCATCTCCCTCTTCTTTTCCCTATCAGCGTCTCCAATGCATTCAGAATTTCAGCTCATCTGCTTATCAAATCGATACCTCACTTGCCATCTCCTCTGCGCTACAACTGCTGCAAACACGGCACCTTTGCACTCGCCCGGCCTGGCTCCTCCTCTGAGCACCATTTGTCTTCCAGCTCGTGTCTAAAGTCTTTGTTCTTCACATCGAACGTTTTGAAGTTAATTTTCTCAGCCTTTTAGCGCTGATCGCGTTGCGCCCCGTGCCTGCTGGCTCTGAGTCCGTGGGCGCAGCGAAGAGCCGCGGGCCGGGGGAGATGCTGCTGCCATTCGGGGTGAAGCTGCTGCTGGTGCCGCTGCAGCAGGTGGGAGCGCGGGGAGCGCGGGACAGGGGACAGGGACATGTGGGCTTGGGCGCCGGTTCTGTGTGACCTTGTTTGAAGAGCACAGCGTCCATGACTGTGAAGAACAGAGATACTTCTGTTTTTATTCCCTTCTGGCACCGTTTATTACCAGGACTTTACTGGTGTGCCCATCCTCTTAAAAATATTAATAAAAAAAATCAGTCCTGTATCTGCTGCAGATGGAACAATAAAACTGGAGTGAGACAGGACCTTAAACCTCTTTGCTTTGTTCCCCATCAGGAAGATGTTCACCCTGGTTCTCTGTGTCTCGCCCTCACTGTTCCCCCTGGCAGGATCCCCCATCCCGCTGTGCCCCCCCATCCCGCTGTGCCCCCCCATCCCGCTGTGCCCCCCCATCCCGCCATGCCCCCCGCAGGACCCCCCCATCCTGCTGTGCCCCCAGCAGGACCCCCCCATCCCACTGTTCCCCCCATCCCGCTGTGCCCCCAGCAGGACCCCCTATCCCACTGTTCCCCCCATCCCGCTGTGCCCCCCGCAGGACCCCCCATCCCGCAGCCGAGATCCAAAACAGTGGCTGAGGTGCTGGGCCAAGTGTTGGTCTGGAATGGGCCAAACCAGAGCAAACCAAATGGAAATCGGACAGGGAATAAACCTTATAGGAAATAATCTCCGTGACTTAATGTACTCCAATGCCTTTGAAGTAATTGGCTGTTTCCTGTGCCTATACAAGCTAAATGGTGTTTTCCCTGTTTCCTTTTGTATCCTTGTGATCTTTCAGAGACCCGATTGTCCACTTTTCCTTCCCCCTTTACCTCTTGGGTTCCCCCTTCCCCAAATTTCTCCTGGAGTTTGTATTTTTCCCCCAACAATGTCTCTGAAGAATCACAAATGTGTAATATGTGTCCCAACGCTTGTATTTTAATAGCGTGGAGCAAACCACATCAGCACAGGCAATTTCACATTCAACACATTATTGCTATTTAAAGCGCAGAGGTATAAAATGATTGGCAATCGGCTCTCCCAGCAATCGCGGGCGGCTGCTGCTGCCAGATTGGGGTTTTTAATACGGCTGCTCCGTGCGGTCGTTTCCTCACCTTTGACTTGCAGATTTCCCAACGTCGAAATAGCAAAATCATTTCTGGTTGTAACAGGCACATTGCTTGCTGCTGAAAAGAAGTAATTATCATTAAATATATCCATGTGTGTATTATATATACACAGCCACATCTGTGCAGACAGCGCCGAGCGCCTGGGCAGTTTTTCCAGCTGAGCAACCTTTCGCATTTCCCCAGCTTTGCAAATGGGTTTTACCTGAGCCCTGGGTTTGGGGTGACGGGCGAGCGGCTGTTCTGTCTCAGTTATCGCTGTGGAAAAGGGGCAGAATGCGGGTTCTGTGCTGCAGATGCTGATACACGCAGGTTTGTGGGGCTGCGTTAACAGAGATCCCCGCGGAGCCCAGAGGTGCTGGTCACGTTGGTGCTGTTTACACAAACATGCTGCTCCTCATTAACGCGCAGTGTGATTAAAGATTCAGCCTTTATGAATTCCTGTTTAAGGCAACCTTGTCCTGGTCACATTGAAGTGTGAAGTAACGAAAAAATAGTCATTCTTATGTGAAAATAAGACTTTGTCTTTACTGGAAATAATGGCCCAGCGATGCGGTGCAGGAACGGCAGCGCTTCTGTCCCCTTCCCACCGCAGCTGCAAACCTCCACTCAGCACCGGGCGGCTCTGCCCGGAATGGGGCTGCCCGGGCCTGGGGGTCCCTGCGGAGGGGGGTCCCTGTGGGCTGGGTCCCTGTGGAGGGGGGTCCCTGTGGAGGGGTGTCCCTGCGGGCTTGGTCCCTGCAGATGGGGGGTCCCTGCGGATGGGGGTCCCTGTGGGCTGGGTCCCTGCAAATGGGGGTCCCTGCAGGATGGATCCCTGCGGATGGGGGTCCCGGCAGAGGGGGGTCCCTGCTCCCAGCAGCACTTTGGTGGCAGCCGCGCTGGCTGCTCGGCGGGGCCGTGTGCCACCGGCAGAGCTGGAACAGAGCTGCTTATTGAGCACGGTGACATTGAGCAGCGGCCTCTCGCTTTTCTAAAAATACCTTTTCCTCCCGTTCCCAGCAGCAGCAGAGGAGCCAGCGAGCCGAACCCGCTGGCTGCGCGGGGATTTACTGCCCGTGGCCCTTGGGCCCCACACACCCCGTGTCCCTCTGCGCTGTCCCCCTCGCCGGGTCATTCCCCACCCGGATCTTGGCGCTGGGACGGCCCGTGGCTCCCGCAGCCCTCGCCCCAGCGTTTTTGGGGCCGGGTGAGCTGTTCCCAGCTGCTGCGGCTCCGGTGCCCAACGCACGCCGCGGTGCCTGTTGCTGGCTGGACGCTGGTTCTGCTGGGCTCGTTAACTGGTTAATTCTTGTAGTGAGCAGAGCGGGTGTGTGTCCCTGACCCACTGGTGCTCGTGGGGCAGCAGGGGGTGGGGGGGAGGGTGTTTTGGCCTGTCCTGGAGGAATCGCGCTGTCCCGCGGGACGCAGGCGGCCGGGAAGCTGCCCCGGAGGGCAGGGCAGGGAGCCGGCGGGGGCACTTCGTCACCATATTTACACTTGTGCTGCCCCAATGTGAAACGTTTGGCTCTCCTCCACCTGCGGAAGGGATTAGCTACTTCATAACATCCAGACAAGATAATCTCTCCAGTTTTGCCTGGAAGAAGTCTCTGACAAAGCACAGCAAAGCTACAATAATGCCAGATGAAACAGTAATTGAGTTTGTCTTATTAGTTTCTCGGCTAAGTTTGTGCTGGTTTTAATTTTATTTTTTTGTTGTTGGTACAGAACAACTAAATATTGTCCCTGTATTGATTTGAACCAGCCATCTCGTATCTATGGTAAATGGTACCATAGATAAACCATATGGCAACAGCTGGGTACCCGAAGGGAAATAAATCTGAGTTTCAAAACAAACAGTGCAAGTTTCCAAAAGTCTTTGAGAACAATAAATGAAACGGTTCCGGCTGCCCTGAGCACGTTCCCGCGGGCGGAGGCCGGGGCGGCGGAGGCCGATGGGCCGTGACGCGCGAGGCGTCACCGCAGCAGCGCCGCGCCAATACACCGCGGGAGCCGGGGGCTCTCACCATGGACGACTCCAAAACGGCCTCAGTCAGGGCAAACACGTCCGGAGACCCTGGTCACCGCAGTGAAGCGCTGCCCAAATTTCCCAAGTTGGTTTATTTTCCTTGAAAGAGCACCCTGATAAGAAATAGCACAAAGAGGATGCTGGTGGGTCCCCAGGTGCTGTTCCCAAACCAGGCAGAGATTTTGGCACCAAAGGTGAAGCTGAAACTTTCTCAAGTACCCCCTCATCACACCCATGTTTTAAGGAAAACATAAAAGGCTGCTGTCAATTTTGGCCCCCGAGCAAAACATGTCAGCCTTGTTTCCTCTCTCTGCTCGCTAAGCAATAGCCACGTATACTTTTAAAGGGATTGTCCTTTGGATTCTCTTTATTTGTCATCTAGTATCAAAGCTCTAAAGGTCACATTTTTCAAGTTCTTCCCTTAGAGCTTCAAAGGCTATACATTTACTTGAAACAAAAAGGAAACAAAAAAGCAGACATTTTAGAAAACCATTTCCTACCCGGGGACTCAAAGTTCTAAATATCGCCACCAAAGCTCGATGCTCCAAGCTCAGCTTAAGAGTAGCTTGGTTTTGCTTGGCTACAACCAGTTTGGAGTGTATCCGAGTCCGCCAGCCGGGCTCGCTGTGCGGCGGCCGTGCCTTGGACAGGTTTACACACGGCTGAGTGGGAATGTTCAGCTGCCACGTGGATGATGCAGGAAGAGAAACGAAGGACCCAAAAACGGATCTGACTCAGAAGGACCAAGGGGAGCTTTGTTATAGGCCTTGTCACCCGGAATCGCTTTTGGATCTTACTTTCCTGAGGAAGCCTGTTTAAATTATTTGCATAGCTTGATCTTAACATTGATGAAAACTCCGGCTGAACTTTGGCTGAGAAGGGACAGATGTGTCAGGACCGGTTGCTTAATTATGTTTACACATAAACTATTGCAGTAGATCCTCACTTCCTCAAAAGTGATTTTCCTCTGCTCTTTAATTTCACAGAACAATACGAAAGACATGAATCTTCATGAAACGACCCTCCCAACGCAGCTGAGGCTCCGGAGTGTTCGCAGCCTTCGCCTTTCAGCAGGAGAAGCCCCGGGGAGGTTCAAGGCGGATCCTTGCCACTGCGGCTCAGCACTCACAAAAAGCCAAATAAATAAAGCAGGAAGTTGGCAAAGCCCTGATTCAGCAGAGGTGCGAGCGCAAGTTCAGCATTAACTGCTGCTTAAGATGACTTGGAACAACAGAGTTGATCTCATGGCTGCCCAGGAGTCAGCCCGGGAATCCAGGACCTTGACAGTCGGCCATCAGTGTTTTAAATCTAAGGGGAGAGGATGTGCGAAGGTGAGGAACTTCTTAACCACGGGAGAACGGTCCCGGGTGGGGGGAGGTTTGCGGTTGGAATGCGCGATGGACGGGCCGCTCGGTGCCACGGGACGCGGCTCCGCCAGCCCGGCGCAGCAGCAAACACCAGCTCCGTCCCTCCTTCGTGCTTGTCTGATCTGCACCTCCCTAATGATGTGGTTAGAATTAAATTATCGTGTTTTAATGCAGTTACAGCTACATTTACCAGGCACATTTCTTCCTGACGTACAATGCTGGAATTTAAGATACGACCAGAGGCTGCGAGTGACCTCTTGTCTCCGGGCCTGCTGCCGGTTCCCGCGGGCCGCACCAGGCCCTGCGGAGACCAGCCCCTGTGGCCGGACGGGCAGGGGCTGTGTTGGACGTGAACCCAGGATGGGGACCAAGGAGCCTTGGTGACAGCTGCTGTGGTGGTGGGACATGGGGGGGACATGGTGGGATGTGGTGGGACGTGGCCACCGTGGTGATTCTCCTCTGGGCAAGGGGATGGGGTAGGACGTGGCCACCGTGGTGCTTCTCCTCTGGGCGAGGGGACGCGGTGGGACATGGTGGGATGCGGTGGGACGTGGCCACCGTGGTGCTTCTCCTCTGGGCGAGGGGACGCGGTGGGACATGGTGGGATGCGGTGGGACGTGGCCACCGTGGTGCTTCTCCTTTGGGCGAGGGGACGCGGTGGGACGTGTCGTCCTTGTGCTCCCAACAGCCAGGCAAATCTGGAAAACTCTTTGTTCTCACCATAGGATCAGCCACTGAACGCAGACGCTTTGGGACGTGACCGTGCAGCAGAGAGGATCTGCAGAGCAATTAAGCCCACGGGATGAATGGTTCCCTTTACCGTCTCCTTGTGCCTCGTCACACCTGGTTCCCCATCCCTGAGCCTCCCCAGGTCGTGTGGTGTGTCCAGATCTTGTACCGGGGTCTCCCAGGTTGTCCCTATCAGTGGGGCGAACGCACATAATGGCGAGGATCCCCACCATCTACACAGAGGCGGTTTTGCTTATCAAGAGTGTTTTCAGCAATTTTGATCTGCTTGTTGGAAATTTATAGTGATGATGCCCTCTAGGGAGTGACTTGTTTTTCCTACCCCCGATTCAGCTTCAGACCCGTGAATTTTAAGTGCATACGCATACATAACAGCGTGTCTGTATTTACACAGATACTGCCAGTGCACATTTTGCAGTAATTCTCCTTGGATGCTCTTGCTTTCTCCTGCCGTCAATTTTTTTGAATGACATGGAACTGATAATGAATGTGGTTTCAGTACGGAGTGATTGGGCTGGCTCGTCTCATTCCACCTCTCCTGCTTTTGAGCAGGAATGTGAGGACTTGCTGTGTCTATTTTAGATTCCATCATGAAAGGAATAATTGAGATTGAGATTCTTAGTCACTCGATGCAGAAGGTCAGGGAATTAATGCTGTGCTGCCTCCAGACCATTCATTTACTGTGCCTTGTCTTTTTTTTCCCTTAACTGTCTGTAGGGGAAAACAAATGCGCCACAGAGCAGGTAACGCATCCTCAGTGCTGCGCGCGCTCCCGGCCTCTGGTAATACACACTGTTTATCTTTATTTTGGGGATGTTCCAGGGTGGTTTTATCATCATAATCGATTAGTGGCGACAAGGAAAAAAAAATCCAGGAGTAACAGGAAGAAATGATTCCAGTGAATCCATTGACTCGGTTGTAGCATTGATCTACTTCTGAGAATTATTTATAGGAGAAGATTCATAGTTAACGATATTAGTTTGGACTTCTGGAACGGTTTATCAGAGGATCTAAAAGGCCGTTGGTAACAGGTAGAAGAATAAGGCAGAGAGTCTCCTTTTGGGAGAGGGGAGGAAATGGGATTGCTGGTGTAACTCTGACCACGAGTATTTGTGGCTCACGAGGTGCGTCTGCCCGCGGTGGTTGGGGAAAGCGCCTCGAAAACACCCGCGCTCAGCCCCTCCTGGAGCTGCAGCAGAGGTGTCTGTGGGATGGACGCCCGAGCCAGGTCGCACAGGGACGGCTGCACGGGCACTAACAACCCTGTTCCTCCCCGGCCTCTCCTCCGGGTTTGGTTTTGTTTTTAACTTAATTGATCTGTATCCTGCAATCCTACCCGCAGGAGAAACGACACATCTGAAAGAGCAGGAGGATTTGTTTAAAGTGCTCTGGCTGAGTTTTTCAGTGTGTGTATATAGAATTGCCTGGAAGTAGTAAATAGAATTAAACACGGTAGTTCTGAAAAACAAAATTCTCAGGGTTGTCTGTTGATTTCAAAGCTGATGGGAAACAAAGCAGACTTTGAAATCTTTCCTCACAGAGCTCCCCCCCTTATCATCTAAAAGATGGGCTGATAATAGTTGGGTTTTATTCTTCTTTTGAAACAGTTGAAAAATGCTGTTTTCTCAATTAGGATGAAAATCCCAATGTTTTTAATAAGGTCGGTGTAATGTCTTCATTAGAAAGACGCTGAAATAACTCGATGCAGATCTGGAACTTCCATCAGGAAATACTCCGTGTCTGCCCAAAAGTCCAGAACCACCTCTGCACGAGGTGTGAACCGCTATTGCAGAACTGTTACCGATCTGGGGGCAGAAACCCTTCTCCAGCTCTTTGGAGATGTGGCCCGTGTCCGGCCAGCCCGCCCGCCCCACGGACCCACAGCGCGAAGCCGTCGCTCCTTCCTCCGGGACGGGGCTGCGAGGGCTGAGCTGACACCGGGTAGCGCCAAAGGCAGAGATGCATCGAGAAGACCAATTGTTTGCAATGACATATTCTGCATTTTAAATGATCTTTGATTTCCTGGCAGCTCCCCGGTGTACGGCTGCTCCGGAGTGCTGGCTAAATGATGTTTGTCAGGTGAGGCCACATCTGGGCGGCAGGCGGCCAGTCCGCGGCACGCTGCCGGTCACCGGGGACCTCCCAAACCCACCGGCCCATCAATCTCAGGAACTTACTAAGTGATAGATGGAATATAATATAGGTCATTATTTCTTCCCCACGCATGAAAATGAATTATTCAGTAAAGATTTAGACCCTTTTTATTATGACACTGAATTTATAGAGCATACAAAACATAAATGCAGATTTCTCCAGCCGCAGACAGATGAAGTCCCTCTCCGGGCCGCGGGAGCTGGATGTGGCCACCCGAGATGGCCGAGGGGCCGGGGCCACGACGCAGACCACCCCTGGCCCAGCTCCCTCCCCTGCCGGGGGGTTTCAAGAGCCGCTCGCTGGTTTAGGAGCCCAAGATGTGTTTATTTCAGAACTCAGACTCTGAGGACTCATGCACCGTCAGTGAGAGCTGCAGCCACACGTTACTCAGGCCTTAGAAATGTTCATCTTAACAAGCATCCCAACCTCTGATCTGCGAGGCAGAGCTGCTATGTGTCCAAAGGACGCCAGCAGGGCTGAAACCTGTTACTGAGTAGGTGCTACATGAGTGCGTGGACAGATGTGCCCTCCCTGAGCTCTGTCTACAGTGCTACCGTCTACGGTTTGGGTCGGTTTGTAGCAATAGCAGTAACTTTCCTTGTTCTTAGAATAAATGCTCCAACTTTTAATGGTGCAGCTGGGGAGAACGTTGCGCTGCCCAGCAGTTACAGATGTCAGCTTTGCGGTTCATTAGCTGCCGACGAAAGTCTGCCGGGAGTTCAGAGTCAGTGCGAGCGTCGGAGCTCAGAGAGGAGCCGAGCGGGGGCCAGGGCTGCAGCGTCCCCGGGGTGGAGAGAGCGCTGAGGATTGGGGCTGAAACAGCAGCTTTGGAGACAGGCGCTGGGTGGTTTGGGGACCGAAACACGGCAGTGCTGACCCCTCGGAGTCTTTCCTCTCCCCGTCGGCATCCAGGGCAGCAAACGGGGAGTCCGCATCCTCCCTGCTGGGACCAGACCGCAGGGAAACGTGGATGTAGCCAAACATTGCAGTAATTGTACTCACTCCCTGGGCCAAATTCTGCCCTAGGCAATATTTGAATGATTTGCTCCTCAGGAAGCTGTGGGGTAATTACTTGTCAGGGGTGTACGCAGACTGGGATGTCAGTGGAGGTGGCAGGCAGGGTAACTGGGCTGACTGGTTTTTGGTGGCGTGCAAGAGCCATTGCCAGAACATCCGTAAGGATCTGGGGGGTTCCAGCCTGATGTGCGTATTTAACTGCTCGGGTTTGTAAAGCTCATGGAGGGCAAACACAAACACAGCAATGGAAGGCTGGCTGAAAAGAAGCTGAATTTGTAAATCTCAGTAGTGCGTGCAGCAGAAATCGCAAAAATGACTGAACAGATTGAAACTGGTCACCTGCCTGCACCCAGCGCGGCTCTGCGGAAAGAGAAAGTACCGATGGAGTCCTTAAAGAGCCGTTTGACCTGCAGTGTTCACTGATGTAAGGTGTAACAGTGGAGATTTCATTTTAATATATTGAAATCAAATTTTTCTTCTTGAGCTGTAATCAGCTGCTCTGAAGTTCCCTCTGTCCATCAGTAAAATCAGTCTTGTGCTTGTTCATTCTGCAACCCCTTTAAAATTCTGCACCACGGTCAGAGAGATTAAAGGGGTAATATAACCCCAGGAACCACACTCCTGACAAGTAATTTCCCGGTGATTATTACAAGAAATAGCGAAGATCTAAAGGAGGCTCAGAGCGGGGAGAAAAACCCTGTTCTTTAATCCCCCCCATGCGTTTCCCTTGCGCGCCGGAGCTGCGGGGCGTGCGCGGTCCCTGAGCAGAGCGCAGACCCGTGGGTGCTGCTGGACCCGTGGGTGCTGCTGGACCAGGATCCAGCACTTGACGGCAAAAAACCCAGTAAAGGGCATTTTAGCAGATCTTGCCGTGGGCTGCGTCAAAACACCGTGATTGTTTCTCTGGTAGGCCTGACCTACCAGACCTATCCTCTAATTCACACCTCGTTCATTAGTCACTGCGGGAAAGTACATTTACATACGGCCCCCCGCCAATTAAAAACATATCCCTGAGCTTGCAATAGTTGGTGGCCCCGGCTGTCGCAGGCACGGCTGAGCTGGGAGGGCTCGGTGAGGGGACACGCGGCCTCGCTGAGCTGGGGTGCTCAGAATCGGTGGATGTTTCTGAAAATGTCCCATCGGGCGGGTGGCCACACTCCCGCTCAGCGCTCAGTTTAGGTGAAACCGATTGCTTTCACCTTGTGTAATGACAACAGGACATGGCAGCCCCATCGCCGCTTCCCTCCGACGCTGCAAAGTGCAGCTCAAACACCAAGCGCAGAATGTGGGGCTGAGGGTCAGCGCTGTGACCCCCGCTGGGCAGCGCCCGTCAGTGCTGCCGGAACCCAGGGATGCAGGGGCAGTGGGATGTAGGAGCCCGGGGATGTGGGGGCAGTGGGATGCAGGAGTCCAGGGATGCGGGGGCAGTGGGATGCAGGAGTCTGGGGATGTGTGGGCAGTGGGATGCAGGAGTCCAGGGATGTGGGGGCAGTGGGATGCAGGAGTCCAGGGATGTGGGGGCAGTGGGATGCAGGAGTCCGGGGATGCGGGGGCAGTGGGATGCAGGAGTCCAGGGATGTGGGGGCAGTGGGATGCAGGAGTCCGGGGATGCGGGGGCAGTGGGATGTAGGAGTCCGGGGATGCGGGGGCAGTGGGATGTAGGAGTCCGGGGATGTGGGGGCAGTGGGATGCAGGAGTCCAGGGATGTGGCGGCACCGGGATGCCAGAACTCCGGGGCAGCAGGCGCAGTCACTCTCTGAGCGGCCCTACAAAGCTGTGGCTCAGCCGCCGGGTGTCGGCAGGGAGTGGGCTGTGAGCAGTGCCCATGAGAAGGGCAGGGGGCGCTGGGTGGGTGACAGGACAAAGCACACCTGCAGTAGAGCCCCAGTTTTTCACCAGTCCCTGAAACTTTAAGTTTCCTTTGCTGGCCACCCACCTTCCCCGACCTTGACACTGTGCGTGGGGACCAGCCCGGCTGTGCCGGGGGACGCAGCGCGGGAGCGACAGCGGGAACCCCCCTGCGCCGCGCCGCCTCCACCGCGAGAGGCGCCCCCGCACCTCGGGGCTCTGCTGGGCCGCGGGGGACCGGCCCACGGACACGCGGGGACGCCCCGAGCAGCCCCCGCGGGGCCCAGCGGAGCCGGTACCGGGTGGGTTCGGAACCGGTATCAGGCCGGTAGCGGTACCGGGTTCGGTACCGGCATCAGGTCGGTAGCGGTACCGGGTTCGGTACCGCCCGGTAACACCGGGGCCGCCCGGTGGCGCGCGGGCGCTCGTCGCTGCCCGCTCGGTGGCGCGCGCGCGCGGCGGTGACGTCGCGACAGGGCCACGCGACGGCAGCCCCGCCCCGCGGGGGGGGAGGGGGGGCGGCGGCGCGGGATGGAGGGAGGAGAGAGAGGGGAGGATGGTGGCGGGGGGAGGGCGGCGCGGCGCTGAGCTGAGCTGAGCTGAGCTAAGCCGAGCCCACGTGTGACGGATCTGGCTGCTTCCCCAGCGCCTCTCCAGTGAGATCCTCCGGTAGCGGAGGGAGGAGGAGGGGGGAAGGGAAAGGGGGAAGAAGCAACCGGAGCGACCGGAGCCGGAGCCGGAGCCGGGCCGGGGGGGGCGGGCCGGGCGGGCGGGGGGGGGTCCTCTCAAGGGCTCTCGCTCGGCGCGGATCGCTGCGGGCTCCGCGCGGCCATGGAGGCGGACGGCAGCCAGGCTACCTCGGGCAGCCCCGGCGAGGCGCAGCACGACCCCGGGTAAGTCGGCGGGGCGAGGAGCGGGGCCGGCCGGCCGCTCCCCCCCGCTCCGCGCTCCGCGCTCCCCGCTCCGCGCCGCCGTGAGCTGCCCCGTCAAAATGGCCGATCCCGCACCGGCGTTCAACTCCGCTCTCTTCTCTCCCCCCAGCAAGATGTTCATCGGCGGCCTCAGCTGGCAAACCTCACCAGGTACGGACCGCCGCCCCCCCGCCCCCTCCCCACGCGGCCCGCCCCGCGTGGGCCGCGTCCCGCCGCGCGGGGCCTGCCCGCGCCCCCTCCCCGCTCTGCCTCTCTGCTTCTCTCTCTCTCCGCAGACAGCCTTAGAGACTATTTCAGCAAATTCGGAGAAATCAGAGAGTGTATGGTCATGCGGGACCCCACCACCAAGCGCTCCAGGTAAAACCGCCGCCCCCCCCGCCGGGCTGACAAACTTCGCGAGTTGCCGCCGGGGCGGGTGGGACCCCCCGGCCCGCACCCCCGGCCCCATCCCACCCCACGCGTGGCCCGTGGGGCTTCCCGGGAGGTTTCTCCGCATCCCTCCGGCCGGGAGGAGGAAACAAAGCGGGCGGCGGAGGCGGAGAGGGGCAGGGGCGGCCGGGTCGGGCTGTCCGCCCCCCCTCCCTGGGAACCGGAGGATTTGGGCAAGGGGAGGGGGGAGGAAACAGCCATTTATTTTTACGGCTTCTCCCCTTGTCTCTAGTTCTCATCATTCTCCCCCTCCCCTCTCCCCATCCCCTCGCTCTTTGTCTCTCGCAGAGGCTTCGGCTTCGTTACGTTCGCGGATCCGGCGAGTGTAGACAAAGTCCTGGCTCAGCCGCACCACGAGCTGGACTCCAAGACGGTAGGTCCTGCGTGGGGCCGCCCGGCTGCGTGGGGCTGCGCTGGCTCCGCGGCAGCGGTGACAGGCGACCGGCGGGGACCGCGGCTCGGCCGCCGCTCCGGTGGGTTTTTGCGGGGGATGTCGAGCTGTCATTGAGCCGGGACTTTGCATGGTTGGATTTTTTTCTTTTTGTTTTTCTAGAGTCTGCCTTTAACTTCTAAAAAGCGGTAACTTTCATTTTTTAAATCCGAATTTACCCACACTGACCGATGGCTCCTCCCCCAGCCTTATATTTTATTGAGCGGTGACATTGAAAAAAACTACAGAGTAAAATCCAACTTTTTTTGGTGCCCCGCTGCAGAACATTTTCTGCAGGGAACTTTCTTCTGCTTTTGGTGGATTATTTATTTATTGGTGTGCGTGTTTCACGGTGGGAGTGACTTACTGTCAAACCCTAAAAGCTGCTTCTCGTGTCATTTCTCAAAGTCATTTTTGGAGAGGTCCCCTCACCTGTGATGTCAGGGCCCTTATGAAACGTTCGCGTTGATTTTTGGAAAGCTGTGCGAGAGCTCGAGAGAAGATGTGGTGGAGGAGCCCGAGTCCCAGTTTGTTGTTGTTTCTCCAGAGCTTTTTGCTACGCTCAGTCTCCAGTGGGTAACGTAGGGAAAAATGCTCTTGAGATTCAGCTGATCTATTTTTTTTTTTAAAGAAATGTTATATTTGTTGTTTTTTTTTAAAAAGGCAAACCAGAACACACGAGTTTGGCCCTGACCCGGATGCTGCATTTTCAGCGTTGGGTCAGACAAAAGGGCTCCAGCCAGTGTAGCTTTAGGCCCTGTTTTTCTCTCCCGGGAAGGATGAAGTTTTGCTGCCTCCCGCCTGGTTGCGGTTTCGGGCTGGGCGGGGGGGGAGGACGCTGCTAGAGGTCACTGGTGCGGGTCGGGCTGGGGGTTGCGTTTGGGAAGGGAAGGATGGTGTTGGTTTAGCCGCCCGGCAGAGCTGCTGCTGCACGTACCCAACGTGTTCCCTGCTGGAACTGCCTTATAGTACGTATTCTGAGTCTTAAAGGTTTTATTTTGAGACGGGCATGGTGTTAGGAGAAATCCTGTCGCGGTGCTGGAACATCTTGTGTGTGCCTGTGTGTATGATACTAGAGTTAAATGGAGAGTAGGAGAAGCAGGGAGCAAACAGGAGTGCATGTTGGTTTTTCTAAATGTGATTTATATGACAACAAAAAGCCCGAAGCTCTCACAGAAGCAGGTGGAATCTGGTGTTTTAATTCGACCTACAAATTCTGCTGGGCTTGTCTGAACACATAGCCCGTGCTTTCACATGCCTTAATAATTTGATTTTAGCTTTAATCAGATACGGTAAGATAACTGATTCGACTGTGCTCCTGAGATTAAACTCACCAGACTTTTCATGTACAGCTATATTCTATATGTGTTTTTAAAGATAAATTTAGATAAGAAGAACAAAGCAAACGGTGTCTTGAATGAGGGTTTAAAAAGAATAAATCATGGGAGGACACCCTGTCATCTTTCTGACTATAATTAGGTCCTCCCCCAGCTTTTCTCTTGTAGCACAGTCTGGTCCCTGCAATGTATTAATTTGCTCTTCTCTGGGGGAGGGGTGGACAGATCGACCAGGACAAATTTGCCTGAGTTCTGATCGTGTGACAGTGATTGAATCAATCTAAATAAGAAGTCGACCTTAAAATCAGGAGCGCAGCTTAAGAGCGAAGCAGCAAAGCGGGCAGGGTCGCTGCGCGGCGAGTGTCTGTGGCCGTGGGGCGATGTGGAGCATAACCCAGCGTTTGACTCTGTTTCACCGTCCAGCGCAGGAGGCAGATCGGTTGGGTATTGGCATGGAAACGTCGCTCTTGTTTACCGTTACGTTAAAAGCTTTGTTTAGGTAATGGCCATTCATATCAGAAATAGTATTAGAGTCATTTCCTAGAGGACTTGTAGCTACAGTAAGTAGAATTGTACCTAACTAACTCATTTTTTTTTGTAGAAGTTTTATTTTTTTTTAATTTTGGTCGGTGTTTAAATAGCTGCCAGGGTGATGCAAGAGGTATGGATTTGCCGTGCTGATTGCTCGTGTCCGGCGTCGGACGCTGAGGGTGTTTATCCAAAAGGTTTTGTGAAGGAAAATTCGGTTATTGAAGAGGGGCCGTCGCTGTGGTGCAGAGAGCTCGGTGCTCTTCCAGCTGACCTTCAAAAACAAACGTGTTGCTTTAGAGTTTAATGGCTCTTGCAACTTTTCCCAGCGGTTCGTCGCAGCGATGGCCGGCCCGTGTTCTTTGGTGAGAAAACGTGGGCTTTTGGAGCCAATGCAGAAATGCGCACATTTGGGTATTGCTGCGGAAAATCCGTACCTGTTGTATTTCCCCAGTAGACAAATGCCTAGTCAGTGCTGGATATCTTTGTAGATAATGTTAATCTCTATGAAAAGGTTAGCTTTCTAGCTGAAGAGATTTACTATTTATGCTTTTTGAACTATAAAGTGGCATGTAATCGCTCATTTCTCAGGTATGTCCTAAAAAAGGAACTACATTTGGATCTGATGTAAACCAGTTTGTCAGCTGCACGTGAAATGTTGGTGCTGTTTCCAGTTTGGACAAATTGAGTAAAGGTGCTTTTTGGAGAGGCCTGTGGTTATTCATCAGGGAATATTTGCCAACAAGGGAATAACAGCGGTGGATGAGAACATCTCCTTTCCTAACCAGGGTTAGCTCGAGGGGGGAGAAACCCAGTGAAACCCAAACCCCAGCTATTCGAGACAGCCCTAGGAAACTGTTAAGGAAAACCTCTGCTTCTGAATGTGCCTTAGCACCACGAGGATTGGGTTCATCAGTTCGTTACACTGAGAGCAGCCACGAGTTGCACAGTTAAGGTAGAATTTAGTCTTCTAAAAAATGATTTTTCAGCCTCTTTATATAGGATATATCTGCATGCAGCTGCTGCTAAAAACCAGAGGTGAAACCAGCAGCAAGGGGGCATTTCGTTGCAGTCATTTAAAACGATGGCAGTTAAAGATGGGCAGTTATTTGAAAGGTATGATTTTTGTTTACATCCAGACACGCACCCGTGTCTGTGGTTTCAGTGATTGTTGAATGGCAGAGAAGGGTCTCTGTTTAAAGCTGACCGATACAGAAGTTGTTTTTAAAATTGCAGAAGTAGCGGTTTGGGGTTGCGGAGTGGACACGCTTTCTAACGTATGCGGCGCAATGGAGCCCGTGCTGCATCTTAGAACAAGGGGGCAGGGGGTGCACACAGATAGGTTTCTCTTGTTTTGTTTTTCCTCTGTGGTGTTGTGCTTCATCCCAGGACACTTTCGCTAACTCTTGCAAGCAAAATCTTTTGAAGAACCAGGTTTCTGCTGGTTTAAATGCCCATCTTTTTCATTTGTGCCTTGCTCTCCTCTCTGCCCACCCTTCTGATAATGCCCCTTCGTAGCTCGTCACTGCTCACAGGTCTCTGAGGGTGAGCAAACCAGATCAGCTGGGCACACTGTTATGAAGGACGATCTTGTAGTCCTTCGAATGTTTTAGTTTTAATAACTGAAACGCGAATCATTTGACTTTGTGGTTTGCATTTCTCTTTTGTGTGGTGCTGCTCGTCAGTTGACACAACAAAGCAGGGGAAGCAAAGCGCAGTAAGCCCAGCCAAGGGCAGGCGGTGCAGGTGCAGGTGCGGGCGCTGGTGGGGAGCGCGCTGCGAGTCCCGCAGCTCACACGGGCTGCGCGGTGCTGGTTCTAGAGCGGCGCCCAGAGCCCCATCCGGAGCTCCCGAGCAGCAGAGGCCGTTGCTGGAGGGTGGTGTGGGAGCCGCATGCAGGAGATGTTGATTCCTCTCCTCACTCCCCTGCCAAAAAGCCCCAGACAGACCCAGGCCGTGATGCATCAGTTCCAGAGTAGTTCTGCATGACCCGATGTGCTGAATTATGAGCCTGAGAAATGAGGGATTAATAATTCAATGAATTAAAAAAAAATAAATTGACAACCAAAGCTATCTTGTTGATTTCCCCTTTCTTTTTCCCCAGATTGACCCTAAAGTTGCATTTCCCCGACGAGCACAGCCTAAGGTAAGTAGGAGGATCGATAATAGGATTTTAGGCACACAGAGAATCATTGTTGCCAGGCAGTTCAGGTTTCAAACAGGGAATTGGCAATGAAAGCTTTTAAAGCCGGAGTGCATGGCGTCTTAAGGGTATCAGCGTATGGCTGCGAAACGGCAGGAGAGCTGCTTTGTGCGATATTACGTGTCTCCGGTTTAACCGTCTCCTTGCAGAGTCCTGGGCTGCAAAGCAGACACTTCTTCAGTCCGGGGGAGAGAGTGTTGCTGCATTACTTGCGTTCGTTATGCTATTTTACGCAATGTGTTTTGCATGGTGTTTATGAAGAGTGTTTGGATTAAGTGCAGACTTCAGGCTTGTTTTGAGCTGAGCTTTCAGTTCTGTGGTTGTGATGGATGGGAAGATATCTCTGCCTTCGTTGTTTGCAAGTTTTCTTTTGTGTAACTTCAGGGATGTGTTTGGAGACTAATAAGCGTTGGATAGCAAGTTTGCGATGGAGCCCTGAACTCTGCAGGCCAGGGGGTGTTCTTGTGCAAGGAGAGCGGAACAATGAGCCCTGAGTGCCGGAGCGGCGCCCGCGGGCCGTGCCGCCGCTGCCCCCTGCGCCCGCGGCGCCGCGGCAGAGCCCCCGGCCACAGCCGCGTTCCGAGCACCCGCGGCCATTCCTTCTGCAATACGAGGGCTTGTTGCTCTTCGGTGTGCCTGACAAATCCAGCAGATCCCTGTCAAATCCAAACGTGCAGCCCGTTGTATTTGAAATTTTGAAATATTTGATTTTGAGAGCGTTGGAAGACTTCGACGTAGCTGGTGTGTGCCGCCCGTGCGCACCGGGATCAGGTGGAGTTGCTGTGGTACGCTGGTAAAAATGGAAAGAGGAGGCTGCAAAGTTGTGGGTGCGAGTCAATAAGGAAAAGCCTACCTGAGCAAACCCTGCCTAACGGTTTTATTGCACATAGCTCCTCGCGGAAGCAAGCGGTGTAATAGCGTGTGGAACCATCATGGTAAATATTACACAAATCACGCATCGAGGAAAAACGTGTAATTTCAGAACCCGAGGTGTGCGGCGGGAGAGATGCTGCTGATTCCCGGAAAGTAAAAAAGCAATGACAGAAACCAACCCCAACAGCCTGCTTGCAGAGTTCTAAACCAAACTACCGGAGTCAAATATTTAGACGTTCTTTTCTTCATAGGACATATCTAATAACTAATTAGTGAATAATGGCGAGCCTGGCTTGTTTCTGCACTGAGCGAAGAGTTTACAGCTTGTAGGGTTGTGGCTTCTGGCTTATGTTGTTGGATTAACGCTGTCTTTAGGGTACAATTTAAAGTGACCAGAATTCTGAAGGGTTTCATAATTAAAATCTGAAGATGATCTTGCACTGTGACCGATGTTCCCTTCTCCCTTTCCAATACCTTTTAAAGGCTTATTTACATTTTAAACTGTCTTCAATTACTGGTGCTATTAGTAAAAGTTTATAATGCTCACAACAGAGCTGGTAAGCTGTCCCGTATGACTTTTCTAAAACAATTAAAAAAAACAGGGCATGTCTGATGCCAAGGATATTAGTGAGTTAAATTTTCCTGTTCAAGAATGCAGAATCAGGTCATTTTTACAAAGGAGGTTTTGTTTTTCTCCACATAGGGGGTTTTTGAGGGTATTTTTGGTTTGTTTTTGGTAAGAGACGTCTTTCGAGGGGGGGCAGGTTGTGGACCGTGGGCCGGATTCTGCTTCTAGCGGGACCTCGCTCTCTGGGGGGGTCGGGGGGACCTCGCTCTCTGGGGGGGGTCAGGGGGACCTCGCTCTCTGGGGGGGGTCAGGGTTGACCTCGCTCTCTGGGGGGATCAGGGGGACCTCGCTCTCTGGGGGAGTCAGGGGGACCTCGCTCTCTGGGGGGGGTCGGGGGGACCTCGCTCTCTGGGGGGGGTCAGGGGGACCTCGCTCTCTGGGGGGGTCGGCGGGTCCTCGCTCTCTGGGGGGGTTCGGGGGGACCTCGCTCTCTGGGGGGGTCGGCGGGTCCTCGCTCTCTGGGGGGGTTGGCAGGACCTCGCTCTCTGGGGGGGTCAGGGGGACCTCGCTCTCTGGGGGGGGTCGGTGGGTCCTCGCTCTCTGGGGGGGGTCAGGGGGACCTCGCTCTCTGGGGGGGTCGGTGGGTCCTCGCTCTCTGGGGGGGTCGGTGGGTCCTCGCTCTCTGGGGGGGGTCAGGGGGACCTCGCTCTCTGGGGGGGTTCGGGGGGACCTCGCTCTCTGGGGGGGTCAGGGGGACCTCGCTCTCTGGGGGGGTCGGTGGGTCCTCGCTCTCTGGGGGGGTCGGCGGGACCTCGCTCTCTGGGGGGGTCGGCAGGCTCTGCTGCTGCTCTTTACACACTCGTCCTTTCCGAAGTGCTGGGATTTCTACAGGGCGCTTGGAAAACATCTGAAGCTTGAGAACAGCTGTATCTGGAAGTTGCAGAAAATCAGATGCAATAAAGAACAGATTTTACATCGACTATGACATATTATTCTGGACAGCATTTCACAATCTGAATCTTTTGTTTTCTGTTTTTTAACTAGATACTGAACTAAGGTTTTGGACTTTAGTTGTTCATTGATCCCAGTCAAATAGCGAACGTTCAGCGTTAAAACATGACTGTATTTTACTCTAATTAACTAGCTGTTGCGTGGGTCTGGGGAGATTAATGGCATTTAATGAAATGTCGCTGTCTCTAGGTTTGAGAGGAGATTGATTTCTTTTCTCTTTCCTCAGTAGCCTTCCTGGTACATTTAGCAAAATGCAGACTGGGCTTTTTCCAGCGGTCTCCTGGCCCTCCCCAGCAGGGCCGGGGCTGGGCTGGAGGCACGGCTGGGGCACCCTCCGTCCCTCTGTCCGTCCTTCCCTCCCTCCATCCCTCTGGCCGTCCCTCCATCCCTCTGTCCGTCTCTCGGGCCCCCTTGGATCCTCCCGTCCAGGATTCACCCGCCTGGTTCTGGCGCTGCCGTCGCCTGGTGTCCCGGGTCTCACGCTCGCTGTGGTCCGTGGGGTCACACACAATCCTCTGTGCTCGCTCCTTCCCCCTTCTGTTCCCGTTAATTGGCCGGTCTCCTTTCAAAGCGTAGCCCGGTAACGTGCTTTCTTTCGGGCTTTTGAAGTGCATCTCCACGATGTGACACCTCTCTGGTGATGCAGATGGGTTACTGAGCAGCAGTGAGGGTTGTGGGAGCAGAACGTTCCTCCCTGGTTCTCCGAGTGACCCCGGGCGATTGTCTCCGGTGGATTGTGCTGGGATGTGTGGTCCTGCTCTCCTTGGGAAGCCCGGGATGGGTGGAAGCCATTGTTTTAGGACATGTGCTGCGGGGGTTTAACTTGTCGAGGTTCTGGTATATGGCTACTGGCGAGATGGAAAGAATACCCGTATGCTTTGTCGTGGCCGCTGTTCCTTGATGAAAATCTGTCTTGCTTGCAAGTGCTGGAAGGTGCTCTGTAACAGTTCATAGTTTATAACTGCTGACTTAAAAATCCTTAAAAAGCAGCAGTGATTGCAGGGGTGGTGGTTTGGTACCCCCTTCTGCATACCGAAGACTACGATAATTTGACTTTTTAATATACATAGCCTGTCAGTTCTGACATTACCTGCTATATTAGGTTGGAGAAGCCTTATCCAATTTAGCATGTTCATTAGATATTTTCAAATGTAAGCAATTTCCATTCTCATCCCTTGCCTTTGGGATTTATTTAAAAAACAAACAAACCTGAAGAGCAAAAGGACAGCAGACTCAGTCCGTGAAGAAGCACCTTGGCCACAAAAGCACCTTTGTGTGACTTACGGGTATAGACATGTGCAGGCTTTGTCATGCAAAGCCACGTATGGAACAGGCCGAGAAAGCTGCAGTCCGCGTTGGCAGCTGGTGGGGCCGCTCACCGCGGTGCATTTTGCGCTCGGGTTGCTCCAGGGTGGGACCGAGGTGCCTGTTCTTCCTGGCACCCGCTGCAGGGGCGTCACACGCAAGGTTGGGCATTGCCCCAGCAAGTCAACCCATTGGAACTACTCGTAGTAGCGTTCAGCGGCATTTGTTCTCGTTGTGTCTGTGCCCTGCTGACTGTGGTCTGTGTCCTGAAATACGAAGGGCAGAGCGGGTCCTGCCTCCGGCTCCCACAACGTAGCAGGAGGGCTTTATTGCGTGAGGAAGGCCTCTGGTCTGATACTCAGATGGTGATGCTGAATCCTGATGTTTTCATTAGATGTATTTTAATTTAACAGGGGGCTGTGCAGAACCGATAACTGGTTCTGGCCTCCCCGGCTCCAGCCAGTGTATCCCAGGCTGTGTGTCCTGGGCCGGGGGCGCTGGGAGGTGCAGATGTGCACATCTGTTCTGCTTGCTTGGCACACCCGGCGCGTTGGCCGCTCTCCTTCCGGAGCAGCGACGGAGGGCATGCCCCTTTGGAATAACACCCAGCCTAACCTGGGAGCTTTTTGTTAAAGCTAATGAGTGGATTTGGATGTCTGATTCCAATTACGTTAACTGTGGGTGGGGTGTCTGTGTCCCTTGGCTGCCTGATAAGCCTGAGCCAGAGTAGCAGAGAGAGATTTTATTCTAAAGCAAATGATGTACCTTGAAAACCAAGAGTTCTTTTGTTTGTTTCCTCCCCTGCCTCTGCCTGTAAACTCCTACAGGTTAGTCCCACTACTTCCCATCTTATTTTAAGTATTGAGCAGGCTTTGAAGTCTTTTTCAAAAGAATGTGAACTGAGCACACCAGCAGAACTCAGGATTCTGCGTTCCCCCCACCCTTCCTTCCCCAGCGGGCTCTGAAGAGCAGCAAGGTCAGGCCTTTTCCCTTTTCTTTCTCTTTTTTACAAATTCCCCTGCAGGTCTGAGTGGAGTAAGAGAGGAAGTGTTTCCTGTGCTTGGCACTGGGCACAGATGTGAACCGTACTAGTACCCCTGTGCCACCTGCAGACAGGGAGCGGCGTCCTTGCCGGGTGGTGCGGTTGGGTGCCGCTCAGCCAGCCCTGCTGCTGAGCCTTGGCCAGGCTGCTCCCGGGGGTTGTCTCCCTGGCACTGGGTGGGCACATGGAAAAGCTGATGAGTCTGAGTCTTGGCTAATGAACCCAGGCCTTCTCAGGCAGAGGATCAGGGTCTGACCCCCGTTGTTCCTGGGATCAGGTTCTTGCCCTGACCGTGTGTTCAGGGCGGAGCGTGGTCTCTGTTCTGGGCGCGGGCAGCCCCAGCAGACGGTGCCTGTGCAGGGTGTGCTCTGCGTTCTGCCAGAGCAAGAGCTGGGCTGCATTTTTGTAACTTTGTCGGTTTTGGAGATGTAAACATTTAGGTCTTTTCCCCAACCACTCAGGTAGATTGCTCATGTTTCCTGAGTCCCCACAGACTGCCTTATACTTGGGTAAGATGTATTTCTATTATTGCCTAAGGATGTCTTTCATGTTAAGAATAGTCCTAATGTACTTTGCTTCCCTTTGGCTTACTGCTAACTAAAATTAAAATCGGACATCATCGAACTTGGGATGTTTTTTTAAGGGGATTCTGCATCCCCGTGCTTTTCCATGTTGTTGGGTTGTTTTGAGTGGCGTCCACCGGGTGACGGTTGTGCAGGGAGCGCGGAGCGCTGGGCCTCCAGCGCCCGGGGGCTGCTCACCCTATCTAGAGCCATCGCACTCGTTTGGCTGCCACAGCCACGCCAGTTAATGCTAATGGATTCTTTTTTTAGCCTGTTGATAGTCTAATAAATAAGCGAATAAATAAATAAAAAAGACTCTGGTGATAGTCTCCTAAGTGACGTGAAATCCAAAGCATCAAGGGAACTTGTAACTTATTTTTAGAAGAGAGCTATTGAAACAGGGTAACGGGGTGTGTGTGGATCAAGGTGTTTGTTGTGTTGAGCAGGAAAAAGAACAACTCCCCTATTTCATTAAGCCAGACATAGATGTCTTTGCCATTTCTAGTAGTTGTTTGACTTCTCAATTGCGTTTTCATGTTCTCTTTAAACACATTTTGGGTCATGCTATAAAGGGAGGAGAAGCTGTAAATAGAGCCAGTCATCTTAGGAAGAAATGGCTTGTTTCAGGAAATGGTTCATCTGCAGGGCCCGAATCTTCTCTGTCCCAGTTGTGTGAAAGTTGGCGTAAGCGCGTGGGTAAGTGCTTTACTGTATCAGGATGGACTAAAAGCACATTATTAAATGCTTTGTTGAGCTGTGGAGATTGTAGTAGAAAAAGTTTCAAAGGTTCCTTTCTGTATTGGGCAGTACTTTGAGTATGCTCTGCCCCATCACTTCTTTCAGAGACAGCCGGTTTCATCTCTCATTTCCCCGTCCACCACAGGATCTCACTCACAGGGAAATACTAATCTGCTGTTTCCTCAAAAAAGTGATCGCAAGGTCAGTGTGGCATCAGGCTTTAAAAAAAATTAATTGTCTGACCTTAATTTAGTCTCCAGCCCTGCAATCGCACATTCTGTTTGCCTTAGTCACTGGAATAATTCTGTAAACCATGTGCATAGTGTTCAACGTGGCTTAGGTTTCTGAAATATTATTGCTGCAGAAATTGTGGTTTGCTGAGTAATTTGAAAGTTAATGTGAATCTCTGTAGTCAGATCAGCATGCGGTATTAATAAGTTACTTCTAAACTTTGGCATTTCGTTGCTCTCCTATTGAAAATATTTCCTTTATTTTTTGAGTGCGGAGAAAATCTGAGGAATGTTAGCGAGCCCTTGTCCCCTGCTCGGTCGTTCTTGGTGCTGGGACGGAGCCTTCCATTGAGGATTAAAATCGTACTTTGGGAACTTTGTATTATGAAGAGGGACCCAACCCTGCTAAGACTTATGCAATTCAGCACATGAGGAATAGTTCAGAGACCTCAGCAAGCCCAGTTAAGTGTAGACGAGGCTTCTTAATGTGTTGGTGAAGTGTACGTGGCAGGAAGGGCGAAGGAAAAGTATTGACAGCAGAGAAAGTGTCGTTCCCTCTGGCCTCCCCTCCCCCAGCAAGGACTTGCATTAGTTTCCCATCCACTCTGATGTACAATAGGGAAGGGGTTTCAAGCTGACTGAAGGGGCAAAGGTCCAAGAAAACTACTGCAGCAAGAACTGATGCAGAGTGACAGTAATGAGGTGGCCTGGCAGGTGGGAGGGAAAACGCTGGGCTGGGGGAAGAAACTCATAGCTGGTGCATTAAGTAGTTCCCAGGGTTTGAAGCTGTTAAGTCCCGTTGGTTTTATTTTCCTCTGTATGTGCCCTACGACTGCGAGAGGTGCTGCAGCGGGGCTGAGCATTCGTCCCAAGTAGATCCCGCTGGAGTGAGAGGTATCGCTCAAGTCGGAGCTTGGTTTATGGCAAAAGCTGCAGCCCCTTGGCACTGGCGGCAGGTTTGCTGTACTGCTGGAAAAGGTGTTGCTGAGGGGACGTGGCTGGTACTTACTGAAAGAGTGAAGCTTCTGTCTGCTTTTCCATTTGGCCACGTTATCAATGTTCGGAGCTGCGTCAGTGCTACTCCCTGCTCCGAGCACAAGCTGTGCAGAGTCTGATACATACACTGAGCATTTATCCTTTTGCCAAAGGTTTGCAAAGTGTTGTAAATGAGTATAAAGATGTTCATTTACTGGTGAAATTTGGCTACTTCCGGTGTTGTGTTTGGCAGACCTACAAAGCCTCTAGCAACGCTCTGTGCTCAGTGAATTGTGGAAGGGAACAGAAAACATAGAAAATAAATCAAAGTTAGTGCTAAGTTGTGAAATGCGATAGGAATTTCCTGAGGACATGGGTGTCACCTCGCCCTTTGGTGTGGGGCTGCTGTGACCGTCCCGTTGGATGCTGGCGGTGTCAGCTGCTGCTCTGCTCCTGAGACCCCTGCAGATCCCTCCTGTGAGAATTATGGCAAAAGATGTTGCCTTCTTGCGGCTGGGGCTCTGTATCCTCAGAAAGTCTCTACTATGAGGTGTTTGGGGTTTTTTTGGCTGATGTATTTATACTAGACAGCTCACCTTCCTCCCCAGTCGCTTTCTATAGCTCAACTCTATAACTGCAGGCCTGGATGGGTGGCCTGCTGAATATGCAGTGTACCTAACTTTTGAACCCTGCCCTGGTCAAATATTACTTGGTGAAAAATGCCCTTGTAAAAGCTGCTGTGCTGATGTCCCAGGGCCGCCGTTGGCTGGTCTGACCTCAGGAATCGCGGCATCACCGTCAGTGGGAGGTTGGCCTGTCCTGGTGCAGCGCGTGGCGCCGCGGTGAGGCGCTGACCAGCCCGGTGCTGATGCCGCTGTTGAGGAGCGGCAGGGGCTGGGGAAACGGCAGCGGGGGGGTATCCGAAGGGTCTCGGCATGGCAGAGGGCACAGCCGCTTCCTGACGCCCGGGTTCGGTGCCACGCGGTAAGCGGCCGCTGTGTGCGACGGAGACGCTGGCAGCGTCCTGGGCCTTGGGGAGGAAGTGTGTGAGGCAAAGCAGCACTGAATGCTGCCAACTCTTTAGGCAACTTGTCTTTGAGGGGTTAAACGGAGGTTGTTTTTGTTTTTTTTTAACGACTTTTGACTGGAAAATTTATGCGGGAGGCCGTGCCGGGAGCGCCAGCGCTGCGGTGCGTGGCGGAGGCTGTAACTGCTCCGTCCGAGGTTCCTGCTGCGCGCCGGGGTTTCCGAACGGCGGGGAGGGGGAAGCGAGATAAGGACACGAGGCTGCAGCACGTGGAAGGTGGTTTGTGGGGTGCGTTATGGCTAATGCCACTCACATGGCGGTTACAGACGCTCGGGCGCTGGGAGGCAAGAGGGCAGCAGGGGGTTTAAGTGGGCTCAGCAATGCAGGGCTGGTCTTGTGCCCTCGGTAAGGAGAGGAGGAAGGACGCTGAGCGGCAGGTGTCCTGCGGTCCCTCTGCCTCCACAAGTGCGTTGGCTCCTCTCTTCCCGCAGAGCTGGGTGCTCGGCCATGCCGGGCGCTGCTCCGTCCCGTGGTCCAGCTCCTGGAAGCCGCCTTTCCCCATTGTGCTGCAGGACCATACCCGTTCCTCCTGTGCCCGGCGTTCCTCCTGTTGGAGCTCGGAGGGCTGGCCGTGGTGGTCTCTGCACATCACACGGACGAGCAGCGTGTCCTGACGCGCTCCCACCGCGGAGCCCGGCGCTGGAGACGGGCCGCACCGGCCCCGCCGCCTGCCGAGCCGGGACGTCCCGCCCTGGCAGCCCGGGAGGGCTGGGTGGTGCTGAACAGCACCCGGATGGAGTCTCCTGCCACAGCACCTTCGTGCTTTAAATCCCTGACTCACCTGATCCACGAACTGTGATCAAAGCAGCAGGTTATGCACGCAGCGTGCCTGGCGGTTTATGTATGAAGAGGGAGTTGTGAGCATCCTGTGTGGTTTTTATTATTTTTTTTCATCTGGTCACATCCTCGATGTCATTAATCTTCCAGATCAAATAAAATGATAGTTGAAAGTCCTCCGTAGTTATGATTCCCCCAAAGTTTTGTGAGCATGGCTTTGATTTTATTGTAGTTACTAGGAGTCAGTTTAGGTTTCTTGACCTCTGTTTTGTAGGTATCTCCAGTGGATGTTTTAGTAGAGGCGTTTCTCTCAGTCAGATATGCAATAGGAAAAGAACAAAATATAGAATAGGAAAAAAAAAATAAAGCAATTTAGTTACTAGTCCACAGGCTTTAATGCTAAAGAGCCATGAAGAAACTTTATTGGAACTATAATTGCAGACATAAGCAGTGATTATCTGTCTTCATGCTTTTATGGTCCCCATCACTGTCATCTGAACACACGAAGCTGATGAGAGTGTGTGCAGAACGTTATTCAGCTGATGCTGTGTAATCCTGATCTCTTGCAATATGTGGAAAGTAAAATAAAGTGTCAATTCATTTGAAAATGATGGCGGAAGAAAAAGGTGAGGGAGGACAAGTATCCTTGCAGAAAGCATAACCTTATTTCATGCAGCTTGCAGCTGGAGGAATGCAGTTGACAGGGTAAGCATCTTAGATGGATGTGGTCAAAATAAATGGTCCTGTTTCTTGATGTTCTCAGAGGTCTGCAGCAGGTGCAGCCCTGCGTTTCCTTAACGTTCTGAATTTCCTCCAGCTGGGAGAGGGGCCGCAGCACCTGTTTGCCCTGCGTTCCGAGCGGGAGGCGGCCGGATCGGGGCAGACAAATGGGAGCTGCCAGGCGCTTCTCGGGGTGGAACAGAGAGCAAGTCTTGGATTGCTTGGCCTGATTGCTGGTTCTGCTTATGCGGGTGAAAATGTGCTCTGGGCTGTGGAGCGGCAGAGGAGGAAGAGGTAATTTGCTGGTTGCATGCAAGGTTCTTTTCCTGCCGTTTGTCAGATCTGAAATTCTCGGTATTAAGTCCCTGGTAGTTTTGGTGAACTCACTGGGCTTCAAAGGACTGTGTGTGCGCCGGGGCTGCTCTGCACACCGGGACAGCCAGCGGACTGAGTCTGACGTGGCATTTCTGAACCGTAATCTGGTGCCCCTTTTGTAAAGAGGCTTTTATGTCTCCACTACCCTAAGAAATGTGAGAGACTTTCTGCTGCTCGACAGCCAGCGCGGTAGAAGCAGCAGCATATGCGGAGCTCTGGCATTTTGCATCAGGGTTAGTAATCCCAAGATAGGCACAGACTTAGACGGTTTGAGTTTACTTCAGCTAGGCCAGTGTTTCCAGGATCTGCTTCCTGCCTTGTCTGCCCCTTGCTCCCTCTGTTCCTCTTCTCACACAGGTGTGTTCATGGCCTGAAGGCAATTTCTCAATCTCATTATGTTGATTGCAGGCACCTGCTCAGCTCAGGGTTGGGTGGGCAGTCAGCAGAACAAAGGAGATCAGAGCCAGAAGCCCTGTGCTCTCCTAACAAACAGTACGGGAATGTTCCAGGGCCGAGTTCGGGCTTTAAGGTAACTGTTGTGTGTGTGATTTTGGGGTCGGGGAGGCATTTCTTAGACAGGAAACTGGTTTTACTTTTTTTCCCTTTTTTTTTCCCCTGAAACTTTGAGGCGGAAAGGCAGCTCTTCTGAAGGACGAGAATAGACATAGAGGAATCCAAAACTTCTAAATCTGTTTTTATTTGCTGTAGCGCTGAATTGAGACTGGGTAATGAAACACAACTGGATGTTTTTGGGAGGCTTTTCTGAATTTTTTAGCGATGACTGTCTTTGCTTTCATTGAAGTTAGCAGGAGTCAGCCACGGCCTCCTGTTGGAGCAGGTCAGAGCAAAGCTCCTCAATTACCTAATACACTCAAGGCCATTTGAAAGACAAACCCAGAAAACTGCTAGTAAAGTGCCTAGATACCCAAAGAAGGAGGCAGTGCAGGTTTTGTGAGCGTGCCTGCCTGTCTTTTATTAGAAATGAAAAGGAGATAGTGATGTTTTGAAAGTTCTTGGTCTTCATCGTGAGCTGCCAGTGAAAAACTGGTTCTTGGAAAGGTTTTATTCAAAATGTAGTTGAAAGTCTGTGGGACATCCGTTCCCGGAGACATCAGCATCTTGCTTTCACGCATGCTGAAATGACTTAAACTAGTGTAAATCTGAGCCTTATTCTTATCATATGGAGATGAGGTAAGCAATTGTCATCCCCCTTGTTTTATGGATGTGGAAACAGAAGTGCCGCTTGCGTGCTGTGCAACGTTCAAAGCGGTGGGAGCGGCCGGTGCTTCAGAAGAGGGTGATTCCAGACCCGCTGTGGCGCTGGGGCTGCCCCGCCGTGCTCCGTGTTCCCAGCTGTCGGTGGGGATTGAGGAATCCACGTCCCAGCTGTGCCACCGTCACCGCTGGGGGGTAATTCTGCGTTTTCGGTCCCCACGAGGTGACGGAGCTGTGTGAGGTTTGCCTTGGTGTTGCATCATTGGAGAGACGGGTGTGAGTCAGTCGTGAAAACCCTCTGGAAAGGGCTTTTGTAGCTAGTACTGGCTTATTGGAAACAGTTGTTTGGAATAGGCCTGGTTTCTCTGGGCATTTGAAGCATCTGAAGAATGATGGTAGCGGTGCTCCAAGTCTGAGGGGGGTGCGAGCAGGTGGGGGGTAGCTGTGGAATGTGTGAGATGGAGGGATGAGCGCCCAGAACGGGCTGAGTGCAGCACCGACGTCCGACTGACGCTTCAAAACCTGCCATGCGGGGCAAGAAAAGGCAGGAGCGCCTACAGAACTGCTCCCTGCCAGGGTCAGGGGCGTTCCTAGGGGAGGATCCGTGTGTTTGTGGATCTGTAGCAGTGCTGGGACCCAGGGCTCTGCACGAGCTGTGCCGGTGAACGCGGTGCTGGGACCCGGGGCTCTGCACGAGCTGTGCCGGTCAACGCGGTGCTGGGGGCTTTGCTGTCTGTGCGGCTGCAGCCGGGGGGTCAGCGCTCCCGGCTCATTCTGAGCAGCTCTTGACCTCTCTGTTTGCTTCCACGGCTGTGAAACGCTGCTCTGACGGCCGCCGCAGCTCAGAACACCCTGCGTGCCGCGCGCTGCTGCCCGTCCGCACGCAGCGGCCTTGCCATGGCGGAGGCGCCATCGCAGCCCGGGCTCTGGGTGCCGAGCCCTGCGGGCCCTGCCGGCCTCCCCGGCGGCCGCGGCTGCTCTGCCGGCCACGCCGGGGCTCCGATTCACGTGCGGTGGGACCCGCTGGCAGGCAGGGCCGTAGAAATGAGGAGTATCGTTGTGTTTTATTGCGGCTCTGAGAACGCGGCGCGTTTGCGCTCCGGGGAGCCCCAGGGCCGCGTTCTCCAGCCGTTCCTCAGCCCGGGTTCCCGGAGCGGGAGCCGCTTCTGCCCATTAGGAGTGAGAGACGGGCCTGACTGATTCCCGCTCCCTGCTGCATAATAAATCTGGTTCTAAAATTAGTGTTGGTCTCCCTAGGCCATAATTCTTGCCGAGATTACAGAGAATTGCGTGTGCCGAGAGGAATTGTGGTTGCGTGTGTCTGTTTGTTTTTTATAACCTTGAGTGCCCAATTTGCAGGTTTTTTACTTAACCCCCCCATCTTTTCCCCGTTTCCTCTCTTTTGGGAAGCGCTTTGCCTTTCTGTGTATTTTGGCTATTTAAGCTTCTGTCACTGCAGGCAGATGAGTTCCTTGGGAGCTCTTCTGAAGGTTTTGTAATTGAGTCTTTTACCACGGCGACAGGATATTATTAACCTTCAGTAAAGCAATTTATTTCATACTCCTTTGTGGGGATAAGCCTTTTTTCCCCCAGGAAAATATGTATGCAGAAAGAGTTTTACATACAGGGGTAGCTGGACTTGCAGCAGTCATTATGATTAAAAACAAAATTTACATGAAAAAATAGGTACTTCTGTTTGTGTCAGTTTCAAAGGAACCTTTGGTCCTGAGTGACTCCCGCCCCTGCCCCGGTGTTTTATTTTAAAGAACGTACTTTCTGCCTATCAGTGGCTTTGAAAGGCAGGTTGTGTTTCCTTCCTGAGCTCTATAGGTGTTTAGCACTGGAACATTCTGTTTTCATGTTTTGAAACGGCTTTGGAAATGAAGGGAGAGCTGGAGGGACGAGCTCCTTGTGGGGTGTGCTCTCGGCTTGGCCTTTGCCCTGAAATCAAAGGCAGAGAGTCCCAGAGTGGTTAAGGATGGGGTAGCTCGGGGTGGTTAAGGATGGGGTAGCTCGGGGTGGTTAAGGATGGGGTAGCTCGGAGTGGTTAAGGATGGGGTAGCTCGGAGTGGTTAAGGATGGGATAGCTCGGAGAACAGCCCTTTCCAGCCCTGGCTGGGGATGCTGGAGAAGTGGCCGGCCTGGCTGAATAACCCAGATTTTCTGTTGAGCTCCGGTCTGGGCTTTGGGTCTGGTCCAGCCTGTTGTGTTGCTTCATCTCCCTGCACCTCATTTTTCATTTGTAAAAGAGGATGAGAATATTTCTTTTCACATATCAAGTTATAGATTGCTTTTTACTTCAGTAGACTGTTAAACTTAAAAAATAATTAGCAATGTGTTTGTCCTGGTTTGTGTCTCGAAAGCTCTGCCCTGTCACAGAGCCTGCTTTCTAAGGAGCTCCCATACCTTGTTCTTTCAGCAATTACATTAGCTAAAGAGGTGGTGTAATTGCCACATTACACAAGAGAGCTTGGATGGGAGTTACAGCACTTTGTCCAGAGCTTTACGTTTGTTAACACACTTGGATCTCTTGGCGCTGTTTGTGGGTTTAATTGCAGACTCATCCATTTGTCTCTGCTGCGCCTCTTCCGCACGCTGAGCCGCTCGCGTCTCCATCGGGACGGGCGTCCTGCAGAAAGGGCCTGCGGGGGCTCCGGCGCCGTGCTCAGGGCTGTCCTCAGAACCACCGTCTCCCAGGCTCATCTCCTGCCTTCAGCCGCTTTCTGATTCTTTCTGGATGTATTTGGTTATTTTTATCCAAACTTTGCAGCGCATTTTCAGTGGTTCCATCCCTTGTCCGTTAGCTGGGCTCAAAGCACTGTCCTTGGGCGGTGGTGCCCACAGGTTTGCAGAATGGACTTGCCCCTTCCTTTGGGGTTGTGGGTGTCTCTGCGCTTTGTTGGCAGCAAACTGAGATTTTTAAACCCAAAGGTAAATGGCACAGCCTGGCTTTTCTACCTCTCTACCTGGCTCCCTCAACCTCTCCTAAAATTCCAGAGACGTGTTCCGTGCAACAGAAAGTTCTCATCGTTGAAAGACTTTCTGGCCCTTCCACATGCTGGTTTTGTAGAACTTTGCAGCTGGTAGGTTTATTCGTATGTCTTCAACCAGGGAATCTTTCTGTTTTAAAAATGCTTAGAGTACCTTTTTTCACCCGTTTTACTGTAACTGTTGTTGGAAGTGAGGCCTGCAATCTGGGGAAAAAAAATTCTGCAAAGATTCCCCACCAGAGATTTAATTAAAATATTGTGAAAGGCAGTCATTGAGAACGAGAAAGCCTTTGAGTGGAAGGCACCCTGATTTCCCTCCGCAGAGCTTTTTGTCACCATAGAGATGAAAATCGCAGCTCAAAATTGCACTTTCCCCTTGTGTGGTGCTAGAGAGGGGCCGGGGCCGGGCTGCGGGAGGGGACGGGGACAGGGCCGGGCTGCGGGAGGGGACAGGGCCGGGCTGTGGGAGGGGACAGGGGACAGGGCCGGGCTGCGGGAGGGGCTGGGGACACGCTGCAGGTAGCAGCTGTGCCAGCCAGTGGGCGGCTGGGCACTGGGAGCACTGGGAGCACTGGGAGCTGGGCTGCGGCTTTAACGCTTTGCGGGGCCGAGCACTGGACTCGGGGTTTCCTTCCCGGTGCGAGAGTTTCTTCTTAGTTTATTACTGTGTTTTAATTTCCTGTACTTCAGGGCTGGAACGATGGGGGCTGGCGAAGGGAAGGAGCGGAGGCGCCCGTCCTTTTGTCTCCCCGAGAGCAGAACTCGGCGGGTTTTGTGCGCGCCGTGGCCGGTGGGGCTGCGCCGCTCTGCACGTCGCTGCATTGTTCTTGAGGTGTTTGTGCAGAACGCTGGTTAAGGAACGGCTGTTGAAATCCGACTCTGCCTTCTTAATTTTATCGCATTGTTGTATAAATTAAAAGTTCTCATGCCGTTCTGCAGCAAGGTTCAGGCCTGTCTGATTCTTACTTAAAGTATCTAAATGTTGGGGCTTTTTGCGTGTTTCTATTTTAAAATGAATTAAGGTCTTTTCTTGCAGTAACCCCTCTGGAAACGGTGGGACTAGTAAACCAAAAATACACATTGGAAGTGATAAAACTGGTCAGATACAGTTTCAAAGACAGACACACAGATTGGAGGGTATGTGGCACTGGGCAGTGCTATGCTTTTAATCATTTTAAAAACAAATTTTCTCCCTAATTGTATTAAAAGAGATTGAAGAGCAGGCTCAAGTGGATTCTTGGCACAAACACCTCAGATAAATGAAAGGAAAATGTATATTCAAGCTGTCTGCTGTTGTATATTTTACACCATACCTGTCTTTGTGCCTGATCTCAAATGGGTGTAATGGTTTAATTTTAAGCTGTTTGAGCGAGACCTGTTGTGTTTAAACTTCCAGATAGAAAACGACCATAACCCGTGTAATGGCATTATTAATAGGGAGAATTACTATATTGTAATTTGCAAATTAATGGTTTAACTCTGAGATTAAATATACAGCTGTGTTCTTGTGTAATGTTACCAGACAAATTAGATGAAGTGTTTAAAAGCAGAAGGGCCTCGTCCCAAAGCCGCGGGCGCCTTCCCGGGACGCGCGGGGCTCCGCGTTGGCCCGTGCGCCGCAGCGCCAGCCCAGCCCCTTGGGTGTGCGGGTTTGGGTTCGGCTTGTGCCTGGCAGGCCGATCCGAGCGACGCCGACGTGCATACGTATTGGAGTCCTTGCAAAATTGGATATTAATTTTTAAACGGGATGGTATTTGGGAGCTGGGCTCGGCTCTGATGCAATTTGCCCTTGTGCTTTCCTTGACTGTCGCTAATAAGAAGTGCTGGCCTGAATCAGTGTCTCGGCGAATCATCGATTCGCTAATTGCAGATAATCAAGTCCCTGCTCACGCTGAGACCACTTTTGTTTTCTGCTGTTCCACCAGGATTCGGGCAGCGTCTTCCAGCCTTTGACGTAACCAACAGAGTGAGCTTTGAGCTCTCATTTTGCCAGTTCTTGGAGGTGACAAAGTTCTGGGTATTCAGGCTCGATCAAGGAGGAGCTGTTATGCCGCTGACCTTTCGTGCCAAAACAAGATGCGAAGGTCAAGGCTTTGCCGTTTTTTGGGAGGAAGGAGGGTGCTTGGAGAGCTGCGTGGCACAGGCTGCCTTGGCACTCGCCTCGAGCTACTGCGGTTCTGAGCAGTTGTCTGGCTGCGCCAGCCTGCGGAAATTATTCTGAATACATGTGGTAGTTGCTTCTTATTTTCTTTATTTATTTATTTTTAAGATGTGATTCTTTCCACTTCTGGGTTCAGTTAGGGAGGCCGTTTTCTGTGTGCTGTGGATTTTCAGGTTACATTTAACATGGAGCAGCGTCCTGTCCCGTTGGCCTGGCCGGTTTGCACGGCTGCTCCGCTCTGCACGTCCAGGTCAGCAAACTGCCCTGCAGAGTGGGCATCCCTTCTCTTTGTAGGTGTTGCTCTTCTGGGTCAAGGAGAGCAGGGCAAATCCTCCCAAACTCCCCTTGCTTTGCTTTGCAGGTGGAGCAGCTGAGTGTATTGCCTCGGCTGAAGCGTTTTGTGGCAAAGCTGAGGGTCTCCAGGTTCCCGCCTGGGCGGGAGCTGGTGCTGTGTGCAGGAGGCGCCTGCCTCGGGGCCGGAGGAGCCGCTGGGCCGTTATCCAGCGCTCGCTGCAGGGATTTCCAAGCAGGGCGCAGTGTCTGAATGGCAGAGCAGACCCAACACGCGTGCTCTCTGCTCGCCGCTGCAGCCGTGCGCCAGCAGACCTCGCGGTGGAGAAGGGGGTGACGCGGCGTGTTCGTGGGGCACGAGGTGACAGCAGGTGTGTGAGTCCCGGCAGTGCAGGTCCCTGAGCCCCGGGCCCAGCCCGGCTGCGCTGGAGCCGCTGTCGTTTACACTGCCCCTTTAACGCCAGCCCCGAGGAACAGATGATCACCAGGCAGCTTAGGTTACATCATCTCTTTGGGGTTTAATGTCAGGCCTCCCTGAGCCCCGTCCAGTGCCAGCTTCCAATCTGGCTCGCAACACTCCTGAACGTCCTTTTAATTTTTATTAATAGTTGTGTTACTGTAATGTGCTCCCTCCGGCTCAGTGTGGTATGCGTGAGTTCATTCCTTGCTCCCGAACTGTGCCGGCCGAGCTTCCTGCTCCTCCGCCCGCGGCTCCGCACACGTGTGTGTTTGCCAGTTCAGAGGCGTTCATGAAAACAACTTTATGTTACTGGGAGGGAGGCGGGAGGGCCCAGCGGAGCCCGGTGAGAGGGGAGCGCTTGGTGGGGACATGATGGAGCCGAGACAGGAGACACCACAGCTGGCTGGAGTCCTGCTCCTGGCAACCACTGATCTATCAGCTGGACTCAATTTGTTTGAATTTCAGCTTGTTCACTTCTAAAAGGGCTGTTCTGTTTCTCTATTGAGTTTTTAATTTTTGTCAATGAAGTTCAGGCTCTTTGCTGTTTTTCTCGAACCACTCGACTCAATAAAGACCATCAATGCTGCGGAGCCGGCGCGGCAGTGGGTTTGGATGCTGACGGGCTGTGTGGTTCAGCATGCCGCTGCTTTTGCCCTCATCCCGAGCTCCAGAAGTAGGTGCCTTTGCACCTATTCTCTGCTCTGGCCAGGATCGTCTCTAATTTCTTGTATGTGTCCTGATGGCATTTTTCTGAAAGCCCTGCCACTGATTCTGTCTCCATCAGCCATTGTTTTTATTTAAAAGAATAACATAATTTAAAAAAATACGCATACATATATAAATACATTTGCAGAGGGAAGGAGGAACCGAGATGTTATTTCAGATCCACATCCAGGAATGAAATAGAAACCACAAAATACGTGTGTTTAGTGTGGACTTGTGATTTAGCAGCAACCTCAAGCACTCAGAATCCTCTTGCATTCACTGAGACAGCTTCTCTTACATTAGCTGTTGCATAACAGTCTCGTGTCAGTTAAAGCAGTTGAAAAATATTGCAGGGAAAGTATTTAATGCATTGTGAACATCAGTGCATGGCAGCAGCTGTGGAATAGCAATAAAGCCGTGAGGAGCAGGGAGCGATCGCAGCCGCTGCTTTCTGCAAACCCGCCAGTAGCGCTGAGCCCGCGCTCCGGAGCTCCCGGGGGCTCCGGAGCTCCTGGGTCCCTGATGTGGCGTAGCTGGAGCACTACAGCGTTATCTCCCTGCACAACATGACGGAATGAAGGAGCAAGAATCCAGGATCTAGGACTATTGTTTTATTTTGTTTGTTCGGTTGTTTGGGCTGTGTCACTTTGCTCGTAGATATGTGCGAATAGAAGTCAAGACTGAGATGTGAGGGGAACATTTATTTTATATATAAATATATGTATGAACACACACACATAATGGATGCCATAATCTCTGACACGTTTGTGTTTGTTCAAGTGTACGAGAAATGTGATTGGCACCACTGAAAAAGGGAGAGGGGAAAGTACAATGAGTTATAGCTTTTGGTCCCCAAACTGCCATTTCTTACTGTATCCTGGAAAAGCCTTCGTACTAATGATGCTGAGCAATAAATAACACAGGGAAGATTAATAGCTGCCTATGGTAGCAAATTATAGTTGATTTATTGCACATAATATATACAGGTGCAGCTAATTTAATTAAACACAAGACCTTTTTAGTGCTGCAAAGACATCCCTCTCGAAGAGCAGGCAGCCCTGTGGTGCTGTAATAAGGCTTTAAGTGCAATAAGCAGCATTACAGGCAGAGCTCTAGTTGGTCTGATCAGCCTCTCGTGTTTGGGGGAGGGAGTATTTTTCCATAAGCATTAATGCCTCTTTAAGTCAACTCGTGCCGTAGCAAAGTCCAGTTTAATGTGCTGGTGGAAGTGCCCCCGTCTCCGCGTTGCGGAGCGGCAGGTTCCGCGGCGGCCGCAGGTGGTTGCGTGCTGGCGCTGGGCTGGTGTGGGACGTCACCCTGGGGACCTGAGCAAACACCCAGCGCAGAGCTCCCCGGAGCCCGCGCTGCCGCCCAGCTCCTGTTGGGCCCCCGGCGGCGCTGGAGACAGGGCTGTGCTGTAAAACGCTCTCCTGCAGAAGAGCCTGTGCAGACACGGGCAGTGCTCTGCGTTCCACGGGCTGCATCTTCGCCTTGTTGTTTTAAATCTCTTTCTGCTCCTTCTTTCAAGTTAAAAAAGTAAAAAAATTGCAGTGGGTATCTGAGTGTGCATAAAAATCCAAGTTCAGCCTGGCGTAAGCTGTTCCTGCGCCCCCCGCTGCTGTGACTCCACCTGCGCGGGGGGGGCCCGCCACGCAGCCTCTCCCCGCTCATCACCATGCCGAGTTGAATACTTTTCCCTGCATGTAATGGGGAAGATGCTCTACGATACTTTGCCACCGTTACTTGATTATTTGTGAAAGCGTAGAAGGCTCAAGTAGCTGATTGATTAATTTTTCTCTAAGTTTTTCTTCCCTCGGTTGCCTTCATTTGGAACCTGTAATCAGTGAAGGAAAATGGATTAGGAGTAGATGGGTATGCATATGAATGCTTAATGTTTTCTGGTTCGGGCGCTGGCGTGGCGCAGGTACGCGGCGCCCGCCGCGCGGAGCAGACCCGCCGGCCCGCACACCTGGGGCTGCTCTGCGCTCGTGCTGGAGCGGCGGCTGCTCCGGCGCCTTGGGGAGCACGACGAGCGGCTGCGGCCGGAGGGGAGAGCGCAGAGCTCGGTATCTCCTCACACAAATCAAATATCCACCTGACCTTTCCACCCCGCGCCGTGGGGAAGGAGCCCAGCAGCGCTCTGTCATAAATCCTTCCAGTCCGCTTGCTTTGGTCCGGTACTCGAGTCGGTCCCAGCTGGGGCTCCCGCTCCGGGGTGCGAAGGCCGGTGTTTGCGCTGGAGCTGGGGGGCTGGGAGCTGCGGGTGACCGTGTGCCCTGGCCCGGGGCAGCGGTGGCCCCGCTCGCCGGGCTCGCGGGACGTTCCCCGGGTCCCGCAGCTCCGTGGTGTTTGTGTCGTGCTTGCGTGGGGAGAGGTGGAAACGCAAATACAACTTCTGTTTTAGAAGGCTAGAAATCCTGTTTCCATGTGGTTGTCAAAACCTGAGCATCAGCTGATGGCAAATACCAAGTCCAGTGGCCTGGCTGTAGGAAAGCAGCTGCTTTGGTGGTTCACATGGTGGTTCTATCAGAAAGAAAATGTCTGATTTTGTATTTTCCTAATTCTTTTTCTGTGCAGTTGTGTTTTTCTGTGTGCTTTCTGACGTGAGGGTCTCCATGCCTCAGTTTCTTGTCTGGTTAGTGGATAGAGTAACAATTATCTCGCTTCTCAAGGATTCCCTTGTGAAGTGCTTTTGAGCAATCTGGGCTGAAATGTCGCAGTTGATAAGGCTGCTCGAGAGCTTCCATGAACACTACTCTTAAAGTAAATTATGTTTGATGATAAAATATTGTAAAATGTATTGGTTCCCTCTGTCTTTTGCCTGTGCTCGCTTCTTGAGTGAGGATGTGGAAGGGAGCTGAGAACTTGGAGCCAAAACTGGCACCTTTTTTGACTTTTTGAAACCTGTACACAGTTACTTTTGTGGCTTGGTCAGGGGAGAATTGTTTGAAAATCTCCCTGAGAGTGAAAATACTAACTTTATATTTTGATTTCCCCTGGAGGAATTAACACGTGTTCTCCCTGGGTCCAGTATTTGCCCTTCTGTGCTGTTCTGGTTCTTCTTGTACTCGTCGTTCTGACGACGCTCCCTCAGCTGGTGCTGCAGGAAGCGCGTTCGTCTCGGAGCGGCTCTGGTGACTCAGATACGCGTCTCCTTAGCATCTGCTGAGCTAATTGTCATTAGCGATCTGCCCCGTGCCCGCCCGTCCGCAGAGCTGTCATTAGCGATCTGCCCCGTGCCCGCCCGTCCGCAGAGCTGTGCTGCCGCGCGGCCGGGGCGCAGGAGGCGTTGGCCGGAGGCTGCTGAGTGCTCAGGTCCCACCGCTGCCTCCCCCCCAGCAGAAACAACAACTTAGTGCTTGATGGACGTTGTCCATCTATGTTTTTAAACGGCCTTTAGGGTGTGACTGTGCAGGGTAATTGCAATAAGGTTCTGAAGGGAAGCAGCTCGTTGTGGATGAAATACTGTGAGGGTTTTTAGTGTGCGCTGCTCCTCTTGCCGGGTTGGGCTGCGGCGGAACGTTTGGTGTGCGCGGTGTCTCTTACTGGGTCCCAGCGGGCTCCCTGAAGGCTGCTGGTTCTGTGTGAGCCTGTCGGTCCCGCCAGGCCCGCCGTGCAGTCACCGCCGGGCGGCCCCGCTCCCTGCGCGCCCGCTGCCGCGGCCGAGTGGCTGGACGGGCGTCCTGCCGCGGCCCCGCTCCCTGCGCGCCCGCTGTCGCCTGGGCCGCGCCGGCCACCGCCACCCGGGTCTCCTTATGTAACGCTTCTATTCCTGATGCTGCGGGTGGGTGTGCTGTAAGTCAATACCTCCCTTTAGAGTTCGGAGTCAGAGATTCATTGGAACCAGATACAACTTGGCGTTATCTCCAGAGCTTTGTGCATTTTCATTTCTAAACACCGTTGAATGAAATCTCCCACAATGAAGCCCATTCTTTCCTCTCTGGTTCATGAAGGGCTCTGCTTTCCTGTCTCTACCCACGAGGTGGGCAGTACTCTAGTTTTAAAGGGGTGTTTCCCTGAGCCCAGACCCTCTCTGTTTGCAGGGAAAGCTCCAGACACGGTTCTTCTCTGTCTGTAGCGCTGGGTCTCTTGCTCCCCGTTCACACAATCACAGGCTTTTCCTCGTTCTCGTTGTTCATCAAACTTGACTGCCTGCTTAATGCCTTTTTTTTTCCCAACATGGTGATTTTTGTCATTGCTTCCATAACAGCCATTTGTTGCCTTTGGCTTCATAATAAATTGGGGAAATTAATAGTGCATGATTGAGAGCATATGCTTTAAAATAAGTTGAACTAGAAATAGATATTTTTTGTTACTATTAAAAATATCTTTTTGTCAGTCCTTTTGTCTTGTGCAAAGGGCACATTCTGCTTTAACAATTTTATCATACATGTGCTATTATAATTTACATAAATGAATTTTAAATACAGTTATAAGCAGTGGGAAGATGTTATTGTCTCTGCACAATGAACGTGGAGATTTATGCTGTGCATACATCTTGTGTGAGATTAACATTTGTTCCCTTGTCGCTGCTGGATAGTGTCGTGATGGAGTCTTGAAATCTTTACTTAGGTACTTCTCAAGCTTATTTAAAACAGCATTTGAATTATTCTTCTTTCAGTCCATTCACTTCATGTAAATTTGCCTTTTGGATATTTGACTCAATTTTGATGACATTGACAGAATAACAAAACTTAGAAGCTGCTGTTAATGCCACATACCAACCCGTTCCAGTTTTGCCGGGGTTGGTGGCTGCAGAGGGCGAGTGCTCGGGCTGATCGGTGAAGTGGGTCCAACCACGCGCTCCAGCTTCTGTTGCTTTGATGGGCCGGGGCCTCTGTCCCAGCCGTTCCTGCTGTGTCTGTCTGTCTGTCTGCTGTCCAAAGCCGAGGTGACAGAAGCCGGTTCAGCTGCTGCAGCGGTACCGCGGGCGCGCTGGCCGCCGGGCCCTGTGCCGCGGCGCGTTCCCGGGGCGGGCTGCACGGTGCCGCTGTGATGGAGCCGGCCGGGAGCCCGAGGCCGGTCCCACCTCCTCTCTGTGTCCCAGGGGAGGGATGGCGGAGATGTGAACCGAGTTACAGCGCTTTGCAATGGGGAGCCGCTCTTTTCCCTCCCTTTCCACTTCTCGCTTTTCCTCCAAGGGAAATAGAACCTGCGGAATGGCCATTTGCGAATTCTTTTTCAAGACGACGTGATGATAAAGTGGCGGTAGTGAAGCATGCCGTGAAATAGAGCGCTTCTTTTTGCTGAAGGTCTGGGTTTGGACTGGATTGGCACACACACCAGAATGAGTGAGAGAACCTTTCCAGGCGCGTCTGGCGCGGGGAGCGAGCTGGAGCGGGGCCGGTGCCGACGTGCCAAGTGCAGCCGCGGTGGCCGCTCCCGGCGCTTGGCGAGCGTGTCGGGAGCAGAACCGCTGTCTGACTCGGGGCCGGCGATTACTCTGTGGCAGTGGCTGAATTCCTTTCAGCCGTAGTGGTGTTTTGAGTTGTGGGGACAGCCACCAGCGCTTTTAGATGTCTCTTTATTTCCACAGCCTAAAAATGGCCATTTGGGGCAGATCCACCTGAATAACGTGGCTTTCTTACAAAGCAACCTGCTGAATCCTGGCTATCAAGAATGAGATTTGGATGCTTCCCTGCCAAGCCGGGGCCTGTTGCTGGGAGCTGGGCTGAGCGCAGACACACAGAGGGATGGATCGATTATTATTCTTAATTTATCATCTGCACAAGCTTCCGTCTGGATTATTTAAAGCAGACTTTGTTGGGCTGCTGTTCAATCAATCTCAGTTTGTGTGTGGGAGGAGCGGCTGTCGAGCCGCCGTGGGCAGCGCCGTGTCCCCTGCGCGGTGCTGGCGCGGTGGCTGTGCCGGCGGTGGGTGGACACGGGGTGTCGGGGCCCCAGGCGCCGTTCGTGTCCCGTGGGAGGGTGGGGGCTCTCGCGGTGCTGCTGGGGCCCCTCCTGCTCTGCCACTGCAGGTGGGACACGGGAGCGGGGCGACTGTCCCGCGGCTGCCGGGGAGGGATCCCGAGTGCCGCTCAAACCTCCTCCTCCGGCCACCATGGGGGTGGCCTTGGCTGCCAAAACCAGTGGCGGGGGCGTTTTTTAACGTCGCAGCCCTTGGTTTCCTGCCAGCTGGAGTCTTTTTCTCATTATGATGGAGAGCAATATACTTACCAGAAATGTTTCCTCTTAAAATGAAAATTAAAACGAGAAAACCGAGGAAGCGCGGGGTTGTGCCGGAGGGCTGGACAGAGCCGGCTGGCGGCTGCTCCCGGACAGTCCCCTGCCCGGGCCCGGAGCCGCCTTTTGAACCAGTGGATTTTTGGTCAGAGCTGAAGGCAAAAAGAGTGAGGGGTGGACGATTCAGGTGACGTGACGGCGCTGCTGAAACGTGCCGTACCCTCTTCCCGTGGGCTCCTCTCGGGAACACGCTTCCCAACACTCCCCGCTTCTCTTCTTCTTTTCCATGTTCCTTTTCATGCTTCCCTTGGGTCAGAAGACACTGAAGTGAGCCATGGAAACAAGTGCTGAGTGCCCTGGTTGCATTGTACTGACAGGATGGGGTAGATTGGCATCCCTAGTTTGACTGTACTTCTTTGGCTGCTGGATAGCTGGGGAATGGCGGAGCCTCGGAGTCGATGCAGAACCGTTGTTGTTTTGCAGTGTGTCGTCTTTGGTGAGTTTGAAGGTTCCAGCTGGTGTTTCTGGGCGGCCTCTCCCGTCCCTTGGGACGGAACGTGAGCTCATCCTCCCTCCATCTGCAGGAGCACGGAGCGGCGGGGAGGCAGCCGTTATTTTAAGCTTCTACTGACCAAAGCAGGATTTTAGACAATAAAAAACACTTGTGCCCATTACCTTCAGTTGTCCAGATTCAAGATTTTATGTCATCTGTGTGCAAGTTCCCGTGCAAGGGGAAAAGGTTGGACATGGGAATGTGCTTGTGTGATTCTGTATTTTTGGTCGGCGTTTTGGAATCCCTGGGAAAACCTGGCGGTGCCGAGTACGTGAGGTGATGAATAGAGCGGGTTGAGGAGCTCTGGGGTGTGCGGCGCTGCCGCTGGGGAAGGACGCCGTGGGCGCTGTGCATCTCGCGCCGGCGCTGCCGGGGCGGTCTGTGTGTGTTAACAGTCACATCTGCCCACTTCGGAGTTTTTCCTGCACGCAGCACCCCAGATTCTGGGGATTTCCAGCTGCTTTGCAAAGAAGACTCAACTGTGAAAGATGAGCTTAAACAATAAGCTCAGCCTGCCGTGCTGGGCGTGTGGCTGCGTCAGTTCCTGCCTTTGCACCAGCTGGTTCTCGTGTCTCAGCCCGTCCTGCCCCTGGTTCTCCGGCCGTCCGGAATCGCCGCTGGGGCTGCGCAACGGGGGGAACAGCAGCCTGGTGACAGTGTCCTTCAGTGCCTCTTGACCCCCGTGCAACTCAAATTCCGCTTACGCCAAAGGAAAACATTGTAGGCAGTTTAATCCATAATGTGGGAAAATGGCAGGCGGGTTTTAAAATATCGCAATAAAGAGCCCCTGGTTCCAGATGTGTGGGGCTGTTGGGACTGAGAGAAGATTCACGTGTTCTTTGGTTGGTTGGTTTTTGTTTGGTTCTGGGGTTTGATTAGGTGGTGTCATCTCAGGTCTTGTTGATCTTGGAGTGGAAGTTAAGGATAGAGAAGGGAATGTTTGCAATTAGCTACTTACATGATAAACATATATATCATAGTGACTGATCTATCTATCATAATATAATTTCCATCACTTTGATATATTTGGGTGGTATTGGGTGGGAGGAAGCTTTCTTTCCCTGAAAAATGATGTGGAGCTCACGTTAATGTTGTTTTCTGTCCTTCCAGTCTCCTCCCCAACAGACTTTGTGGGACACAGTAGGTTTAATGCCATTGCTGTCGTCCCTTTGCCTCTTGCAGCGTTGCTTGCAGCCGCCATCCTACAGATCGAAAGGTGTTTCCCGAGCCAGCAGAGCTGCTGTTGGAAAACACGCTGTGTTCCTGTTCCAGGGCTGAGGATCCCTCTGTCCCTGGGGCTGAGGCCCAGGGACCCTTTGGGGTGGGGTGAGGTGCTGGTTGTGGAGATGGGGCCCGTTGTTGTGTTCGTGTTGTGCTCTGGATGCAGCCGAATGACTCAGGTGGGAGCCGCGTCTCGTGCTGCCGGGTCGCTGGAGCCGGCGGGCGGGTGTTTGCAGGTGGCTGTGAGTTCGGAAGCTCAACCTGTGTAATGTCAAGTGTTGAGAAAGTTCAGGGACTCTGTTCCGTAACAGTCTGAACCCAAAGAGTCGGTTCAGGTTTGGAGCGCAGACAAACAGCCTTCAGAAGGCAGCAGGCGCCGAGCTGCGCCGGGCGGAGCGCGAGGGTGACCTGCGCGGGGCTGCGCTCTGCTCGGACCCGCTGCTGTCTGTGCTGGGAAGCACGTCACTGCTCTTCTGCTTGCTGCTTTTTGTGGCTTTTTCCTTGTTTGAGTGGATGTTTGAACTAGATGTTTGCTGAAATCCTGGTTTGCTGGGAGATCTGAACCTTCGCCAAGACACAAGCCCAGTGACCTTGTGCGGTGGAGCCGGCCGGGCTGTGCCGCGCCCCCGGAGCCCTGCAGCACCGGCTTCGCGGGACGCTCCTTCACGTGCGAGCGGCGCAGTGCAAAAGAGGAGACGTTCCCGTCCTGGATCGGGAGGGGAATATTGTTAAACACATTGCAGCTTAAAGGCCGTCTCTTGGTAATGAAATTTGAAGGGAAGTTCTCACTGAAGGGAATCTCTTGAGCTTCTTTTAATGAAATGTGAGGAGCAGCTTCAGTGCTTTCTTTAGATAGGATAGGTGGTGAAAATACAAGAGCTCGGTGGCAGGGCCAGAGAGGCCTTGTTCAAGTGCCCGGTCTCCCCTGTGCCAGCGTGTGGCTGTGCTGCTCTGCTCCAGCGTTGCACGGCACCGGGGAACACGCTGTGGCGCCCGCGGCGCCCGAGCGCGGAGCAGGTCTGACCCGCGGGCGCTGGAGCACACTGAAGCCAAGCTTCCTGCCTGCCCCGTAAAAGCCACATTTTCTATTGTGAAGACTTGGGTGATGTTTCTTTCCTGTTGAATTTATAACCGATGTCTCCATGCGCAGCCGTCTCCTCTTCCATAGATGAGCCTTTGATCGTTGGTTTTGCTGTGGAGCAAAGTGCCTCGGTTGGAGCGGGAGCGACGCTGGCACGAAGAACTGATCGATACTGACCGTTTTTTTTTGTTTTAAACATTTCTGATTTCAAAGATTAAATATTGTACTGGACTTTATGGTTTGAGGTCATTTTAACCTCCTAACTCTGGGCTAGGACAGCTCATCTGCCTCATCTTTCAGCCTGTGTTATACGTATTTGGGGCCACGTGTGGAACGGCAGCAGCTAAAGGGAGGGAGCAGCGCGCGCCACGGGCCGTTTGACAGCTGATACTCCCCCAGCTTCTCATCAGAATTCAAAGTAGGTTTACACCATTCGCCTTCCGTTCTGTTTTGCTGCATTAGTGGTTAACCTCAGCACAACACTCCCATGTTATTATTATTTTCTTTCAGGAAAATTCCCAAAGAAAATTAAGTTCAAGTTGTATCAGGCAGATTCTTTTTTTTTAAAGCCCATGAGGGGAATTCCTTCTGAACGGGCACTTGTGGGAAGGCAGGGAGGCTTACGCCTTATTGAAGAGAGAAGTGAATCAGGTCTGTCGCTTCAGCAGGGAACCGTGTCTGGAAAACGGCGGCGGTGGAAGAGCCTGGCGCTTGCCCTCCTTTTCCTTTTGCGCATCGTCTTCACTTCCTCTGGCTAAAGCCATCAGAATGTTCATTCTGGTGCTACTGAAGCGTGAGGTTAAGACATGAGATCCTGGCCACCGCGAGTTCCCTGGTGCGTCAAACTCAGGCTTCTTTCATTGTACTTTTTCAGTGGAACAATCTGCCTGAATGTTTTCTGCGGGGCCTTTTCCAGGCGTGCTGGTGTCGTGCGCGTGGCGCTGGTGTCGTGCGCGTGGCGCTGGTGTCGTGCGCGTGGCGCTGGTGTTTGGTGTGAGCGCCGGGGAGCTGTGGCCCCGCTCGTTCATCGCTCTTCAGCCGGACTCTGGTTTCCGCAGCCAGGATTCCACGACCTGAATTGGTTTTGGTGACAGGAAACGCTTACTAGAGAAAGGGATTTGCCGTGCATTTCTCTTCCCCTAAAGGAACATTGTTAAGAATTGCAAGGGAAGATTAAACACTTAGTCTTGCTCTCCTAATCTGAATTGTTCTGTGAGAGTTTAATTTTAAAGAGTACGCTCCTGAACCAAATTTGCTATTCCCCATTGGCAGTTGGTTTGAAAGCGTATCTATAACATACGCACAGGATGGTGAGGGGGAGTCATTTTAACCTCTGCCAAGAGGAAAACACAACAGTTGGGAGAGGCACAATGCAACGATAAATATTTTATTGACATGTTCCAAACATATTGGATGTAAATTTACACACTATCTGAGATTCGTTAAGTTTCCCTGTGAATTTTTATGCTCCTGTAAATCCTGGTTCATGGAACACGGAGCCCGTCCTTGTGCAGCCGTGTTGGCCGCGGGCGATGGGCGCCCCGGGCACCCCCAGCGCCCCGCGCTTGGTGGGTCTGGCTGCGGCAGCCTTGGCGCGGGTCCTCTCCAAAATGCGCCCACGTCTGCAGGGGCGGCTGGAGCGGTGGCTTTGGGCGGCTTTCGGCGCGCAGGGGAGCGCCGTGTCCCCGCTGCTGGCTGAAGCCGGTTGGAATGCGGGTGGTGTGTGTGTTTGTGCGCTCGTTCCTTCCAGAGACTTTCCAGGAGTCGAATCCTCCATTCAAATCCAAGGGCAAGAAAACAACTTTTTAAAAATAAACAAAATAGGCTTATCTGCTTTAGTGAATCTCCCTTCTGGAGCCTCAGAATAACTGAGGCGTTGCTAAATGTTTTTGAAAGATGCCTCTTTAGAAACGAAGAGCTTGGGCGTGTGAATAAATTACTGGAAGCGAAGGAGGTGCCTTGAGCCCGGTGCTGAGCGTCGCCCGTCCCGCGGTGCTGGTGCTGCTGTGCGTGCGCCTCGTGCTGCCGGGGGGCTGGGTGGGCTGACCCGGCCCCCCCTCCGCATACCGAACCCACAGACTCCGGTCTCGTCACCTCGAGAGCGCGACACGGGAGACCGAGACCTCAGCAACGCTTTCCAGAGGGAGCGTGCGGGCTGCAGCACCTGCTCTGCTTGGAATCGAGGTGCTGATTTGTTAAATGCAGATTTTCCAAATGTTTACTGAATTGCCACGGGAGGTAGGCAGCAAATCTGTATAAATGTGTCTCTTATCCTTCATTTAGTAGCATGTCGTGCGTTAGAGGTGCCTGGTGATAACCCATTGTGTTGCACGTGGTTGAGTGTGGAGGTGTTTGAGGCGGTGTTGTGTAGACATCCCCTTTGGAGGCTGTTCTTGGGAGCTGCTGACACTGACAAATACGGTCAGTCCCACACCGTCCTCTCTTTACCTGCCTTCTTTAGTTCATTTTATGTCACTGGCTCTCGTTAGATGGGCTGTTGATTACATGTTAGTGATTACAGTCTCCAGCTCTGCCTTCTGGAAGGAGGACAGAACAGTTAAACTTGCCAACAGCCGCAGGAGCTGTTGCTTGCAGGGAACAGAAACGCAAGGCAGCTCTTCTTTTCCCTACAAGCTGGATTAGCAAAGCCGCACATCACACGGCGCCCGCCCCTCCGAGCCCACCGGGGTCTCTGCGGGTGCGGACGGGGGTTCACGTGCACCGAACGGGGTGCACAGCGCGATCTGTAGCTCAGCAGAGAACATGACTTACAAAGTTCTGCTGAGGAGGACAAAGGGAAAGCTCAAAAGGAGTCCACCTTTTGTCGTCCCCTAACAGGCCAAAAGGCTCTTCTCAAATGTTAGTTATGGAAATATCCCTTTTACAGGAAGGAGTCTGGTCCCCCCATTGTGTGCCTGACGTGCACAGGGAGGTTCTGCCCGCAGCCGCTGTGATCTCGCCGGAGCTCCCTGGCTCGGGGCTGCCGAGCGGGAAGTGCGGATGCGATGGGACTTGAAGGCAGTTGCAAGATTAGCTGAGCAATGCCTTTTTTTTTTTCCTATTTTGCTATTTTAATCTTGGTTCAACTTCTTAGTCAGAGGGTGATTTCCATTTCATCCTGAGTTCCGTTGGGCTCCATGCCTCGTTTCAAGCTATAGCTTGCCTCCTTAAACTCCTGATGTAACCCCTATTACTGATCACCCCGGTGGCTGCGAGGAGCCGTACCTGCTCCGGGGATAGAAAGTTTCTGTTCTTTGCCTTCATTTGTCAGACATTTGGGTTTGGTATGAGCATGAACGGAAAAGTTTGTTCTTGTTTCAGGGGAAGGCAACAAATGTTTATCTGAATGATCAAAGCAGAATTTATGGGGAAACACAATGGAAACTATTCCTGGCTGTTCAGAAGCTGATGTAGAGGGGTAAGCCAAGAGGAACAGAAATGGGTGTACTTGGTTCACTTTTTCTTCGTAATTCAGGTTTATCTTGGGCCTTTCCTGGCCCTGAACTTTTTCTTTGTATGTGTCTAATATTTCCTATGGATTTGTGATGTGCAGCAAAAGGGCTGTGAAGAGCAATGCCCTACTTGTTGGGAAGTGCTTCAGGTGACACGGCATCTCCTGGTGTTATTTCCTCCCTTGTCCCGCTCCCCTGTCGTGCCGCGGCCGTTTGCCGGCGCGTGCTCCGCGGCAGCGGGAGCCGAACCCGGCGTGCTGGCCGTGCCGGTGCCGCTCCAGCGCAATGAGCCTAAACTCGCTCCACCGCGCTGTCGCCATGACAGCCAGGTTGCTTATCTTCTTAGGTGAGCTCTAATGAGATGTGACAGGCTGACGAGCTCGGCAGCGGCTGCTGGCAGGGAGCTGGCTCTGGAGAAGCAGGGGTTCAAGTACGTGCATTACATGGCTTCGGCAAATGTACTTCAGTGCTTTCAAATGTTACAGCCAATCTAAGGGATCTGATGTGGAGACGCACTTGATGTGAAGTTGTAGCAAGTCTGCTGGTGCAGCAAGGCTGGAACTAACGCTGGTTCTTCCCATTAGATCCATTGTGAACGGGGTTTCCCCGGCGGCCGGCGCGGTGGGTCGTGCAGCGGCTCAGCCTGCCCGGGCCCGGCCTGTCGGGAGGACTCGTCATCCGCAGGGTTATCGGGTCGGGCTGGTGGCCTCGCTCCCCGGCTCGGGCGGCCCGTGGCCTCTCCTGCAGAGGACAGCAATGCCTCTTCATTTCTTGATTGAACTTGATTATTCCTGAGGAAAACCGAGTGTGTGTAATGCTCGTTTGGTGACAAAAACAGTGAAGTCTTGCTACGGTTTATTTACTGTGCATTAGAAACCCTAAAGTTGAGCCAGCTCTCTTGTATCCGGTGGATTGCTTGCCTCCGGGGCCGGAGGTGGGGAAAATACGTAGTAGTGTCTCATGTTTGGTGCTTTCATTGTCTTCTAATGACAGCAGTAACAGGTGTGTTGGGGTGGCGTCGCCTGCGGGTGCCGGAGGAGGCTGAGGGTCTGCAGGGGAAGAGCGGCTGTGTTTGCAGCCTGAGGGTCTGCAGGGGAAGAGCGGCCGTGTTTGCAGCCTGAGGGTCTGCAGGGGAAGAGCGGCCGTGTCTGCAGCCTGAGGGTCTGCAGGGGAAGAGCGGCCGTGTCTGCAGCCTGAGGATCTGCAGGGGAAGAGCGGCCGTGTCTGCAGCGGCTCTGCCCGCGCAGCGGGACCCTCGCGGCCCTCGCCGTCCCTCGGGTCCGGCATTGCCCAGCGCCGTCCGGGTGCCGTGGTCCCGCGGGGTGCCCCGCGGCCTCCCCGCAGCCAGGCCCAGCCCTTCCTCCCACGCTGCTCGTTCCGAGCAGCGCTGTCCAATTACGGCCCGGAGACGCTGCAAGAGCTTCACAGAAGGGTCATTATTTTGTCACCTAGGTGACAGTTTGTTACCCTGCCGGTTGTCTGGAGTGCAGCAAGCCACTCCACATACAGCTCACATGGTTTAGACACTTCTTAGTGAACAAAGTGGGGAGCTGTATCCTTAGTCCTTGTCTCTCAGAGAAACCGGTTTCCAACTGTTGCATCTGTGATGAGGCTGCTTTGCATCGGTGAATTTTGCAGCAGTTGTCTGCTTTGCCTCTTTTATGTTCAAAAAGGTGGCATGAGAATGGTTGTCCTGATGTAGAAGTGCTCTTAGAAACATGAATCTTGAGACAGGAAGGTGCCGCTCCTGTTCTCAGAGAGGTGAACGGAGCCGTGCCAGGGCTTGCGCGGAGCGGCCGTCGGGGATCGCCGCCCGCTCAGACGGGCCTCTGTGTTTGTATTAATGTATATTTATAGCGGCTCCCTTTAAGAGGGTTCTCCAGACTGTCTGTCCGCTGTGGATTTATACTGCAGGTCATGGCTCCGTTCTGGAGACGCCAAGCGTATGTTCGTTTTTTTAATTCTTTAAGTTAAATTTTTATGATGCACCTGGGTAACCAATGCTGAAGTTCCTCCTTTGCTGGTAGCCAAGTATTGAACAACCATCCCTTGCTACAGGGAGAAAAAGCTCCATCTCCTCCGTGCGTCCCTGCTCTTTTTCAGGGCTGGATTATGTGTGTAGCATTAAAGTCGTGTTGCACATAACATCCTGTTAAGCATTTAACAACTCCTGCTGCCACAGGTTGCGCTTTGAAGGGATCCGCTGCTGTCTCCTCGCGGGAGGAATGAGATTAATTTACAACCCTCTTCCTTCCATTTTGAGCATGGGCTTAGGCAGGCTCAGGCTTTGCACCGTCTCCTTGACCAGCGCCGGGTGTCGTGGCGCTGGCGGCGCGGGCAGAGCCCCGGTGAGCCGGAGCACGGGCCGCTGGGCTCCGCAGCCCATTGCGCCGCTGGTTTGTGAACAAAGGTGCTCTCGGCTTGGGCAGCGCACTCTAATACCCACAAGTCATTTAAAGCAGCGTAGGCAGTTAAAGATTAATTTTGCATGCAGTGACCTCTTTATTTTTAACTGCTTTGCCTCCTGCATCTTTAGAAATAACAAACAAATGCTCCAAACGTGCCAACCTGCTCTGGAAGACAAGGATCCCATTGTGGCTGCGAACATGACATACATTACATAAATATTGGTGCTTACATTCCTGCTGATTCTTTGTCCTTGGATGCCGAGTCTTCCCGCCCCGCTGGGCGCGTTTCGTAAGAGCTCGGGAGGAAGCGCAGCCGCCGGTTTGAGGCAGTGACGTTACCGGCCGGTCAGGGTTGCTGTTCTCTCTTGCTCTGCTTGGCAAGGTGGATGTTTTCTTATTAGCGCCATCGGACCGGTTTGTCTGTGAGCTCAGACCGCAGCCGTTGTGGCACTTCTGTGCATTTGTCTTGAGCTTTTAGGTGTCTTTGTGTTGGTTAGTGCAGGGTGTAAAAGAGCTTTGCACGCGCAGTTCGAGCCTCGTGTCGTCTCTGGAAGAAAAGTGACAGAGTCTTGTGTTCCTGAGGCCCGGGAGCTGGAGGGACGCGCAGAGTTGTCCTTGTAACACACCTGCGAGTTGTTCTCTGCTTGTTTTGGTAGCCAGACCACACTTCTTGCAGAGAATGAAATCCAAATCCCTACATGATCTAACAGTTGTTTCCTAAAATGTGGACAAAATCAGACAATGAAGAATGTGTGTTGTTGAGAGCAGCTTGAGAAGCTGAAATATTGACTGAAGTAGCTGAGGCTTTTTTATGGGTTTTTTCTAGATTCTTTAATGCTTTAAATTAATCTTTGCTAGCAGAGCCTTTTAAGTCAAGTCCCAGTAATTGTGTGTATGTGCTCCTGTAATTGTGAGGTCACTACCCAGATAGAGGCACCAGAGAGGGTAATTTTGGTGCAGTATCTCACTCCTCAAATCAAAGATGTTTTATAAAACGGAGACGCATCCGTGCGGGAGCAGCGCAGTGCGAGCTGCGCGGGAGCGCGGCGGGAGGAGCGCCCGCAGGCTCCTTAACCTTTGATTCCTCTGGGCTCGGCCCCTGGACACTGCTACTTCATGGAAAAAGTTCTAAATATAGCACTCGTTTGATGTTGAATAATAACTTCAGAGGGTGGGTGCTGGAGCTGGCGGCTCCATGCGGGCTGCCCGCGGCGCGGGAGCTGCGCGCTGGGCGGGTTCGGCCCGGTAATGCCACAGAGCGCTGACACCGTTTACTTGTTGTCTGTAAATACGCTGCTGAAAGTCTGTCTGCTGTGAAAAGCTCCCTTAGGTGAAACCTGGGGCTCATTTTTGCCCTTAAGAGACGTTGTGTTTTCTTTGCCTTTGTGCCCGGTGTCCATCAGCTGCCCGGCGGGACTCGCTGTCCGTACGTCTGCTCGCAGAGCTGAGGACATGCGGACGGTAGATAGATGGGCAGGAAATGGTTGGGGGAAACGGATCGACAGGATCATCTTTCCCTAGAAAAGGGTGATTGAACCACCCAGGGGGCGAATCTGCTCCCTTTGTGCTCGGTTCTCCTGGAGCTTTTCCTTGGCAGCCCCCGCCATCCTGGACAATTTCCCTGGATGATGCTTCATTGCATTTCATTTCACCAACTTTCACTTGAGAATCAGATGCTTCCCTGGCTTTTCTTTTTACTTCCTTATGCAGCTTTTCCCTGTCGCTCATTAAATTGTGCAGCTGTGTGTTATTTAACATCATAAAGCATTTGGAGATATCATTCATATAAAAGCATACAAAATGAATGTGCATTGTAATTCCAGTCTCGAGACAGCAAACTTCTGTGTGGAGCTGTAACTTAACTTTTACGGCTTTGTAAAAGCTTTTACTTCTTTTATTTAGTGCTTTTCTGATTCTTAATGATGTGTGTGTAGGTAAATATGTTTCTAATGCAGTTATTGGATACTCAGTGTAATTATGTACATTAATAGCGGTATGAAGTTGTACTGGAAGTGTCAGTTATTTCTCTTTCCGCGGGTTCAGCGCTGGGCAACGTGCCGGCCCAGATTCCGCCCCCGGCGCTCGGGTGTTGTGTTTGTGACTCGTCACTGAAATGTGGCTGACGTCCCCCTCTGCTTGCTTCTTCCTTTTGTAGAGCAGCTTTGTGAGCAGGTGTGTGGCCAGGTTGTCTCTGAGGCACCGGGGTCCCGTATTCCCTGGGTGTCAGTCGCTAACGAAGCCGGGTGGCGCAGCCAGCTCTGCCCACAGCTGATTTTCTGGGTGTTTTGTGTGTGTGCTTTGTTGTTGTGCGCACTTGTGTTGTTTGTTTTTAAATTCAAATAATCATTTTGGGGCCTAATTGCCATTGTCTCTTTCCGTATTCTGGATCTGTGTCAAGGAGTTTGCTGGTCTCTGCAGAGCTGTTTCTGCAAGGGATGCGCTCGGGTGGTGAGCCTGGGGACCAGGAGATGGGGACAGTGACACGGGGCTGAGCTCAGGGACCAGGAGATGGGGACAGTGACACGGGGCTGAGCTCAGGGACCAGGACCAGGAGATGGGGACAGTGACACGGGGCTGGTGGAGCAGGGGTTGGGTTGCTGGGTGCATGTGGAAGCTGTGTTGTATATAGGATAAGGAATTAGAACAAGCTGAGGCTGGTATAATAATATACCAAACCATGACTCTAACAGCAATTAATGCAAAGGAATGAACGTTTTACGGTGCCCTGCAGTTATCCTTCGTTCTCAGTGGTAAACTGAAATAAGCCGGGTACCTACATACTCACCAGACTAACTGCCGTTTTTATTGCATTACATGGTTTATTGCTCATTTTTTCCTCCATTTTCAGGCTTCTCTCAGGCTACTCTCCTTCCTCTTTCACAGCGACCCTCAAAGAAGAACAGTCTAGTTAGTGCAGCTGGTTTTTGACACCATTGGGTTCTGGTAGGTGTACGTGGTGTGTGCACCTCAACATTTGGCCGCGTCACCCTGCCGCCGGGGCTGGAGTAGCTCAGAGAGCCCGTTCCCTTGGGGGCAATGAGGAGGAGAGGTTGGTTTGCAGGGAGTGTGCTGGCTCAGAGGTGTCCAGCGCCTGCCCTGCTTTAACACAGGATAGTCCTGTTAACTTGGAGCTGCTCGTGCGCTCGGTCAGGTCTTCGCCTCGCCATGTCCCAAGTCTTTTCTCAGCAAGGAGCTTGTCCCCCTCCATATACTGTAAAACCAACCTGTTTGGAGCAGCACGCCGTGCTCCGTTCAGAAAGGTACGGCAGCTCTGTGATATCACTACACGTGTTCACGTTTGGACTGGCATGATGATTTTTGGTAAGGAGCTGCCTTGCTTCGTTACTTGTAAGATGTAAAAGCAGTAATGCCGGTTTAGTTTCTTTCCCATTTCAAAGGTACTGATGCTACCCAGTTGCTCTCCCGTGTTTGTCTCGGAGTCCTTAACGTGCAGTGAGTTTGGGGACCAAACCGTGCTGTGGCTATGGAAGGTACGAGCAGAGCTGCCGGTGCTTCCCAGGTCGAGGTTTCCACGTCTTGCCCTGAGCTTTGCCCCTCGTTTGTGTGGAAAGGAGGAGACGCAGAGAGCCCGAGCCCCAGCAGCTCCCGTGCGTGTATGTGCTGGGGGATGAGGAACATCTGTGCGCACACGGCAAGAAACGCGCTCGGGGCAGGAGGAGGAACGGGCAGCGTCAGAGATGCTGTTAGTTCACAGGCCTTTTGCCTGGGAACTGCAGTTGACACATGCTGTAGTGCTCGTGTGATACGGTAGCAGCGTGACACTTCAGATTTATTGCTCTGGGTTTCTCTTTAAAGAAATCCCAAATCCGGAATCAGAAGAATGCTTTTTTCTCCTAAGCTACAGAAGGGAAAAAAGATTCAAAATGACATAAATCAAAAATATATTAAAGGCCAACAAAACAGATGAAAACTTTTTTGGAAGATTGTCTGTAATGTTTGGCAGAAGAGACTAATGTGCTGTGGTTTTTGGCTGAATTTATATATGTGAAATACTCTAGGGTCCTTCTCCTTGAAATGAGCTATTTTTATGTATTTTATCGACCTCTCTATAAAAACACCACCAGAGGTGGTGTGTGTGTGTGTATAATGTATGTATTAGCGTGTGCGTAATTTTTGTTGAATATCCGTGCTACATTCTCTAAATTCAATTACAATTTTATACAGGAAGTTGAGTTACAAGGTGATTTTTGTAGCGCTGTGGTGGTGGGGGCTCGGGGTGCTGGGGGCGCCGGGGTGGGACTCACAGACACTGCAGTGAACGAGCGTCCTTGGCGTGTCTCGCTCCTCACTAAACTTCACAACGTGGCGCTTCCCTTTTAATGCATTTTTAAGCTCAGTGGTGCGGTCACGTTCTGTGCAACCAAGTGACACCACAAAGGACGCGCTGTGGGCTGAGGGGTTGAAGCCGCCGCTTCCTCCCGCGATGCTTTGGCCTCCAGCCTCTGGCTTCGAGGATGTTTGTGACGCTGGAGCAGGGCCCGTCACCCGCGAGGCTGCTCGTGCTGTTTACTCTCAGTCTAGGGGGGTTGTTTCGAATGCCGAGTGTCCGTAGCCCTTCCTCCTGGTCGGGGCTCTGGTGGGGTGGCTGCCCGTGGCACAGGCCGCGCTCCGCGTTCATAGAGCGGGTCCCTTTCCCCAGCGAGCCGGGCACTGTGCAGGATGTTCGAGGCCCCGGCCCCGCGCGCCCGGCACAGCGTCTGCTCCCAAACTCGCTGCAAACTTAGGGCTCGGGTCATCTTAGAGATCTGCACGTTAACATTGGGAAAATGCATCTTTCCATATAGAAATGCTTGTGTGTCTGTGCATGTAACAGTTCCTGAACGGTTATTGACACGGCCTGCAGTGCGCTGGAGCCAGGGCCGTGGTCGTCCCCTCACTGTGACCCGGGAGGCCCCTTCTCGGGGCTCTCGCCGCAGCGTCTCCATGATGCTCCGACTCGTACAGACCAACACGTTGTAAACCTGGGCTGCAGCTCTTTGCGTTTGTTTTCGGTTCTGCTCTCTTTCCCTAGGTGCGGTAATACTCATAATGCTTCCGAGTTTTGCTCTTTGCAGTGGGACGTTACAACTAAAAGCTACATGTAAACAGCTTTGTTGGCTACTTTTACTTTCCTTGCTTATATTGTACACCTTAAATGTGCTATTTCTTTTGGCATAATGGCAAAATCGCTGCTTATGGGAACTGCCATAGATAATACAAAAAGCTCTTTGAAAAGAGCTTTATCAGAGTACAAAGTACTTGGAATTGAAAGCCCCTAGAGGGTTGCTTTATTTTCCCCCTTCATTCAAACTTGTAGTGGTGCAGGATCGAGATACATCATGCCCTATTTTCGGCTGATTTGCATGTTAGAGAGAACGGAGTAATTGGTGTTTAACCAGAACAAAAGAGGATCTGTTTGCTAAAAGAAAAAGAATTCTTGAAGTAGACCCTAATACATATCCTGCCTTTGTCTCTTCTCTCATTAAGAATTGAATAGGATGGCCTAGTAATTAGAATGTGGAAGGCATTGCTTTGGTGTTGATGCTTTTTGAGCTAATTGGTTTGAAAATTATATTTGATGTAGCTGTGAGGGATGTTGGCACAACACCTTCCTGGGACACGGGCGCCCTGTTCTCCGTTCACTGCGGAAACAGGCGCTTGCAGGCAGGGATTTGGCTTGTGGAGTTTTGTATGTATTAAAGTCATATTTACCTTCCCAACTGAACGCGCAGGACGCATTGCTGCGTGTGGGTAATTGTTCTCGAGCTGGTATGAAACCCTTGAAATGACCTTGGGAAGAGACTTGCCCGTCCTTTCCCCACGAAGCGCTTAGTGCAGACCGTGGCAAAGCAGAGATGGGAGCTGAAATGGGTTTGGATTTCTGGATTCTTCCTTTGCATTTTGTAATGGGATCGCTTGAATCTGAAGGCATTGAAACTTCAGGACCAGTGTTGGATCTCCTGAATTGCCAAGAGCCCCTTTGCTCTGGCCGGGCCCGCTGGAGGCCTTTGGAGTTGTCCTGTGTGCGATGGGTTTGGGGTGGGCGCAGGTACCGGGAGGTTCGGCAGGGGAAGATGTGCCTGTTGGGCTGGGAGGGAGCTCAGCAGTGAGGATTCAGCTGTACAGAGTTGAAGCGGTTTCTCTGGTAACGCTGTTGGTCTGCGGGCGAGCGGCGGTCTCAGGCCTGTTCTCTGCAGAGCCCCGGGCGATCGTCTCCATCACACGTTGCAGTTGGTGGAGTCGTTACTTCGAGGATGAACTGAACTTCTAAAATGTCCCGCAAGGATTCAGTGATAAAAAGAACACTCATTTTAAAATTACATTGAGTTCTGGGGTGTATGTATTTAGCAGTGTATTTGTTACTTAAATGGATTCTGTCTTGCAATGAACGAAAGTTTGCTCTTCTTTACTTTTCAGGTATGTTTCTTTTCCCTTTTAGTGTTACTTTTCTCAGATGTTTTTGTTTGGTTACTTAGGAGTTTATGTCAAGTAAATATTGAAGTTGTCATCCTGCTTTAAGATTGGTTTATGTGTTTATTGTATAATGCTACAACTTCAATGCCCTTTAGTGGCTTAAGGCTTTATCTTTTAGATACCGTAGGTGTCTGGATGTGTTGCTGTCTTATCTTTAGATGTCAGCAGGTGACACTACGCTGTGTTGCAAAGCAATGCCGGGTTAGGACTGCTGGCCCCTGTCCCGGTGAGGGCTGGTGCAAAGTCTTGCTCAGAGTAATATCTTAGTGGGGTCCTGGGAGCTCCGTGTCCTGGGGTGCCCGTGGGGTCTCTGGTTCCCCTGGCCCATGGGGCTGCGGTGCAGACAGTGGGTCTGTGTCCCTTGGTGCCCGTGGGGTCTCTGGTTCCCTGGCCCGTCAGGCCATGGTGTGGATGGTGGGTCCGTGTCCCTTGGTGCCCGTGGGGTCTCTGGTTCCCTGGCCCATGGGGCTGCAGTGCAGACAGTGGGTCTGTGTCCCTTGGTGCCCGTGGGGTCTCTGGTTCCCTGGCCCATGGGGCTGCAGTGCAGACAGTGGGTCTGTGTCCCTTGGTGCCCGTGGGGTTGCTGGTTCCCCAAACCAGCTCGGGGACAGGGACACCAGTGACACTGCGAGTGCCCCTGGGCCAGGGCTTCTCATCAACAGCATTTCTGTAAGAGGGAGGGAAGACCAGAGGTAGATTGGAGGCCACAATGATGATATTTTCTAAAACAAACTTCAGTGTTTTTTTCTCCTAATTTAAAAGTGGGCCTAAAAGGCAAAAGGTTTAAAAAGGGTTAAATAAGCTAAAAACCCCACAGTGTATTTCTGTTCAGCGTTAAAACAAGATGATGTGGATTCACTCAAAATGAATTTTTTCTGTTTTTCTTTCTTTCAAGTTTTGCCAACAATCTGCAAACATGTTTGTTTAATCATAGGCACATTTATCCTCCTGGTTTTCGGTTCTGGTTTGTTTTCAGTGTAGCCAGCAGATCGAAACTGGACGCGTGGTGCCCGTGCGGCTGCTGGTGAGGGCCGCGCCGAGGGCTGTGCTGAGGGCTGTGCCAAGGGCTGTGCCGATGGCCGCGCCGAGGGCTGTGCTGAGGACTGTGCCGAGGGCCACACCGAGGGCTGTGCCGATGGCCACACCGAGGGCTGTGCCGATGGCCACACCGAGGGCTGTGCCGATGGCCACACCGAGGGCTGTGCCGATGGCCACACCGAGGGCTGTGCCGAGGGCTGTGCCGAGGGCCACACTGAGGGCTGTGCCGAGGGCCACACTGAGGGCTGTGCCGATGGCCACACCGAGGGCTGTGCCGAGCGCCGCGCCAGGCTGCCCCTTGGCACTGTATTTGCAACCAGCAGAATTTGTTCGCTGATTAATACCTTGGAAATGATAAATTAACCATATGGAACTACTTCAGTTTAAGTAACTTGTATGTTCTGATGATAGCTAATCCCCTTAATGTGTGTTCTTAATGACCAGTTTGTTTTCACCCGAGGTCATTAATGCTCTAAAAATGGCTGTTAACTGCACCAAAGACATTTTTTTTTCCCAAGGAGGAACGCTGCTGTGCGCCGTATTTAATAGTCTAATAAGTTTGATTTCTGCCTCACCATCCGGTTCTGCTGGCTCTTCTAATGGCTGCATTGGAAAAGCCCCTTCGTTTTCTGGGGGTGGGGGGCTGCGCCACGGGTGGGGGGCTGCGCCGGGAGTGGGGGGCTGCGCCGGGAGTGGGGGGCTGCGCCGGGAGTGGGGGGCTGCGCCGGGAGTGGGGGGCTGCGCCAGGGGTGGGGGGCTGCGCCGGGAGTGGGGGGCTGCGCCGGGAGTGGGGGCTGTGCCGCGGGTGGGGGCTGCGCCGGGAGTGGGGGCTGCGCCGGGAGTGGGGGCTGCGCCGGGAGTGGGGGCTGTGCCGCGGGTGGGGGCTGCGCCGTGGGTGGGGGCTGCGCCGGGAGTGGGGGCTGCGCCGGGAGTGGGGGCTGTGCCGCGGGTTGGGGGCTGTGCCGCGGGTTGGGGGCTGCGCCGGGAGTGGGGGGCTGCGCCAGGAGTGGGGGCTGCGCCGTGGGTGGGGGCTGCACCAGAAGTGGGGGCCGCCCGCAGGTCGGGGGCTGCGCTGCTCCCAATCATAAAGCCATTAGCGATATTAAAACTTCAGACAACAGGCCGCGGTAATTCCGCTGCCTCCTTCTGCTTAATTTTTGTGCTAATTTATTGCTCCTCTGTATTCGTAGTTCTGTCACCTCAATGCAAATGCGCTGGCAGCCTGCTTTATGGATAACACTTAAAAAATAATGGTGCAGTAATGAATGGTGAATTGCAGCGGAGATCCTGCTGAAGTGCTTGCAATATCCGCATGAGTTCCAAATGAATTAATTGCAGTTAATACTATTGTATTTAAAACCTGTCAGAAGCCATAACGGTGATTAGGGTGTAAGTGTAAAACGTTATCTCGGAGCAGCATCAACACGTTTTACAATAGCAATAGACGGTGTTAAAGCGTGTCTGACCTGCGCCGTCACCACCACCAGCCTTTGTGCTGAGCCAGCCCGGAACCATGAATCGCAGGTATCTGATTGAGAAATAGAGGGGCTGTAAACCGTCCTGCTTCCCTGCTGAGAAGCCAACGGGTTCTTTATGTGGTGAAGGAGGGTTTGGTCTGGGGGGGCTCTGGGTCCCCTTGTCTCTGGTGCTGGGATTGCAGACGCTGCTGCTCAACCAGGGGATGGTGGGACCGGCTGCGTGTGGCGTGAAAGAAGCATTTCTTTAATATTTACTTCCAGTCCTTCAGAACAAATTGATGCTATGGCACATAGATTTATTATTCAGTAATTAATACCCTAAAGCAAAAATGTCCCAGTGCTGCGTCTCACACCCGAGTGCTTGTTGGTGATGCCTTGAGCATCTACAGCAGCTCCGTGCACGTTCCCCTTGGGAACAAACGCGTCTCTGGAGAAGGGAATGGGGTGGTTGGTACCTGGGGGAGCCCGGAGGCTCCCACATCCTCACACCCGCCCTAGAGAAACACGCCCCGACCGCCCCGGTTTAACCACCCGCATTTCTATTTTAGGTCTGAGTGTCTGGCTTTGAAGAGCGTTACACCTGCACTTTGTCTCCTGATGGGGGGAAGCACAGAGTATAATCTAACAGATTAAGACAGCTGCGTTTTGTTCGTCTCGAGCGCGAGTTGTGCGTGACGATTTGTAGATACGGTCTCCATCTGACGCAAGGGCAGGGACTAATTCTGGCACGTGTGGGACCGATAAGATTTCAGGCCGGATCTCTTTCTTTTTTTAAAAGAAAGAAGAAAAATCCCTTGCTGTGTTACATAGTTCAGTAATCAGTTTCCAGGTTCTTTAATTAGATCGGTGCTTTAGCTGATTTAGCTGCATGTCTCAATACGCAAATGATTTATAAAGGGAAAACAAGTCTGTTAATGTGCAGCGAGTGATGCTCTGTGCTGGAGTCACGTTGCACTGTGTGTTAGATACGCCACAGTGCTCGGTCTCTCCTTTAACAAGGAATTTGGCTTCATTTTTTAAAAGCAGTGATAGAGCTTTACAGTTGTATTGTTGAAAGCTTTTTATTGATGTAGATTTGTATGTATGTTTAGATTTATATGTAAATGTAATTATTTAGTGAAGATGAGCAGTCAATTGAGGCCCTATCTTTTAATTTTGTGTGTTAGTAGTCATTTGTAAATTCATTTCGGTGCGGGTCAAAAACGACGGTTGCCGTTACATGTAATGCATGAAGTGTTCCTGGTTCACCATTTCCTTGGCAGCCCTGCTGCTGCAGGTTCATCTGATTTCTCTGAGAAGCAGCAGAGTTCATCACAGTCCCTCCTGCTCTTAGTCTGTCCCCACGTGGTACTTCCGTAGCCACTTCAGATGAAGAAATCCGGGCCGTGGAGCCTATTGAAACCACAGATAACTCCGATCAATCGATTAATGGAGACGTTTGGAGTTGGTGAGTGTGTCCGTGCTGGGAACACCGTGCGTCGTGTGCGGGTTGCGGGGTCTGGCCGGTGTCTGCTGCAGTTTCCTGGGGTGTCTGAGATGTTGGTGTCCGGGCTCCACGTGCTGCTCCAGGCGCCATTGGAACAGCTCTGCTTCCTCCGCTCTACTTGGAACAGAACGTGGGGCCCGAGGGTATCCTGGCTCCCCCTTGTAATTGCATCATTCCCACTATTAACTACAGAGAGCAGGTTTTTTATTTTTAATAAAAGCTTCCTCATACGCATTCCTGAGCGGTGGTTTAGGCCGCAGCGACTCAAACTGGGATGCGTCCAGATGCCGAGCCCTTACGTTTCCTGCGTGTCCCCGTTTGGATGGGGCTCGTGGCAGGGGGCTCGTTCCTGCGCTCGCTGGCTGCGGCGGGGACGCTCGGCTTCCTTCGGGCAACCAAACCAGGATGTTGTTGTGATATCCTGTTGCTTTCAGGTGAGAGGTAACTCGGAGCTTGCTCTGCTCGCTTTACAGCTGGGATCTTGGGTTGAGGTTTGGTGGTACAGATCTGAGACTCTTGGAGAGTGTGATCAGGAAATGGTGAGCTGAAGGGTGTTACTTGAGAGTTGTTGGAAAAACTTAGGAAAATAAGCTTTGCGGTTCGCTAACTGAAAATAATAATGGAAGAAACGCTCCAGGGCACTGTTGAGTAGCAGCACGACGTGTCATTTGGTGTTTCGGCCTTCAGCAAACGTGACGTTTCCCGGAGCCGGTGCCCGCGCCGGCTCAGGGGTTCCGGCGGAGCCCGGCACTTTGGGTGCTTGCAAATCTGCACCTTCCCGGGTATCAGGTTGAGCTGATCAGTGCTCTGCGTTTTCTAACAAAATCAAGACTGGAGGGGGAAAGCTAAAAATAAAAATAAAATGAGACTGCAAAGAGATGTCAGGTGAAATTTTGAATGTGTGGTGAGGGCTGCAGATGGTGGTGGCACAGAGATGCTCCCGTCCCTGAGAGCTCTGCGACGGTTCCCTTACCAAAATGCTTGGTTTGATGGTGATGATTATTATTAGTGAAAAGTTGCAGCCAGGTGCTGCCCGGGACTGACCTCTGCTCGCAACCCAAGGAGCGGGTTTCCCTCCCACAGACCGTGTTGCACGTGCAGGTTCACCGAAGGCTGCGCAGGTTTGCAGTGAAACCCCCGTGTGAATCAGCCCACCCTGGGTTAGGAGGGGGGCGCTTGCAATGGGGGAGCGTGTGCTGGGTGGCTGGATGGTGTGCAGGCGTGGGGCTGCGGGGGCCAGCAGCCGCGTGGGCTCAGCGAACAGCAGCAGGAAAGGGTCTCTGCGTGCTCGGACTCGTCAGGCTGATTTTAAAGAAAAAGGGCATTTTTTAAAAAACTATTTTTCTTCCATTTTCGCCTTCCTTTGATGAAAACACTTGAAACACCTTTTTAACTCTACATTTTAAATGCTTTCTTATAGCCATGAAAATAGACCCTTGTGTGGTTTTCAGGTCTTTTTAATTTTTAAAAGCCTTCCTTATTGCTTCTTCATAAGGAGAAATTTTTAGATTATGCGGAGAAGCAAATGTGACATTCTGTTCAATATTAAAAGTTAATTTAGGGCAGAACCAAAGACCAAGAAAAGTGTCTCTTCTTCCCCTGTACCTCCTTGTGCTGTGACCGGCCCCGACCCCCCCGCAGGCTCCGGCGCTGCCCGGGACGCGGTGCTGACGCAGCCGGAACAGAAGCGGCCGTGTCGCGGGGTGCAAAGCGGGCGGGGGTTTGACAGGCGGAACTGGCGCCGCTGCCCAGTCCTGGCAGGAGCTGCGTTGGGTGCTCGTTTCTTGGAGGAATGCTGTGGTCTGGTACTGACGGGGGCCAGAGCAGGCTATTAAACATAGCAGATTAATTCAGATTGTGGTCGTGGAAACGAGATGTTTCCCTCGGACAGCTCTTGTCACTGCTGGGGTTGATAAAAGCCTTTGGTGCCATGAAGCTGGAGAGAAGAGTAGGATTGGGTAAATATATATATAGGTGTAGAGATGCAGGATGGTCTCAGCCCTGTAGAAGAGAAAATACATCTTTGCCATGGTCCTCCTGGTTCCCACCGTCCCCGTCACGGTCGCTGCGGTTCCGGGTTGCAGCCCTGTCGCTGCGGTTCCGGGTTGCAGCCCTGTCGCTGCGGTTCCGGGTTGCAGCCCTGTCGCTGCGGTTCCGGGTTGCAGCCCTGTCGCTGCGGTTCCGGGTTGCAGCCCTGTCGCTGCGGTTCCGGGTTGCAGCCCTGTCCTGCGTGCACGGAGCCGGCTCAGCGCTTCCTCAGCCGCCCACTCTTCATCAGGGGTGGAGACTTAATTATGCAATTGCAACTTTCTATAAAATGCATCATAAAGCCCATCATGCCTTATATTGGCTTGAAAGTTATTCCAGCCTCTCCGGTTGTAGAATACACTCTTTAGGAAACTGCCTAAATTAGTGTTTTTCTTGGAGCAGTGCTAGTCAGCCCCACAGGTTGCTAATAAATAGTTCATAACCTTCTCTGAAGGGTCATTAGAATAATGAAAATGCGGCAACGCGCGGCTCTCGGTGGCCCCGGCGCAGCCCAGCGGCAGGCGGGCTCGGTCCTGCGTTAGAATCGCGAATCGTAGGCCTGACATAAACTCGGGCTTTTCTTACTGACTTGGAACTTCTTCTGCCGTTAAATCTCATTTTTTTAAAATAGGTAAAATTTATTTTTGTACTTTCAAAACACTTACAGTGAAAGGTTTAAAAATATCTAGTATGCATTAATTTAGCATGAACTCTTCCATCGGGGGTGAGGAAACACTTGTCTGATTTTGAGTGGGAGGAGAAGCCGCGTTGCCACCTGCCTCAGTTCCTGGGTTTGGTCCCTCCCGTTGATCCAACAATGAGGAATGAGGAGGGAAGAGGATGCAGCAGCGAGCTGGAGAACGGGCCGGGGGTCGCAGGCGCTCGGGTACCTGTCGGCTCTCAGGGCTCTTCATTCTGCTAATTTGACATTATTGAAGTTGTGTTTCCCAAACTGTGCTGCGGGTTAAAGAGAGAACGACAGCTTGATCTTTCTTTGTCTGTGCAATATTTATGTATGTAAATTGCTAGTATGTTTGCCTTTATCTCAAGATATAAATACAAGATATGTACACAAATATAATGAGGCGGCACGGGAAGCTCGTTTTGTTTAAGCAAAGCGAGCATTGAGCCGTCGTGCCCTGACACTCGGCTCATGGTGGAGACAAAGAGGGAGCGTCTGGCTGCTGTTGGAGACATGGAAGTTGCCGCTTTCCATGGCGGGGGTTACGGCTCTAGCACGCTTGATCATCGGGGGTTTATGATGATATTTTCTCTTTTGGTGAAGACTGAAAAAAGACAAAGACTAAAAATAAATATATATCTATTTTTGCTGTGACTGTGGAAACATGGTTAGTTGTACCCAGCAGGTGGCTGAGGGGCCCGATCGGCAGAAACCAGCAGCGCTTCCAGCGCAATCAAAGTTAAGTGCAGAAATTTAATTAAATGGCAGCAAGGCTGGCAGAAACTTTATAAAGCAGCAGCGCATTGTCAAATTCAACAATTATTTCAAAGAACACAAGCCACAGATGGCGTCTAATTGATAAATTAAGGTTCTGGTGCCTGATTCCGCTTACATTTAAAGGTTCTCTTTTCTTAAACAAAACCTTAAGATTTGAAGGCTGCGTGGCTGTTGTGAGAACACAGCGGGCTGGGCAGTGTGTTTGGATTCGCTTTAGTGTGGGACGGGGAGGCGGCGCAGGTTCTCCTGGGCGTGCTGGAGGGACCGAGCGGGGTTTGGGGTCGGCTCCAGCTCCCTGTGCTGGGCCGCAGGCCCCGCTCTCGGCTTTCCAGGCTCCCAGCCCGCCTGTCTGCACCCCGAAGCGTCTGTCCGTCCGGCCCTCGTTACCAGCAGCCACAACTCCTCCGGAGCCCCGTGCCCTCCCGTGCCAGCCCTTTGTAGCGCGAGGCCGCCCATCGCAGGGAACCGTGTCTTGTGGCCGCCGTCACTCGCACGTGTTGCGTGTCTTTTGAGAGGGTTCTGGGCTAGTTTTGTGTTTGCCCCTTGCTTGGTGTGGTGAGGGTTCCCCACCACGTTGTGAGCGCATCTCCGGGTCCCGCCGGAGGCGTCCCGGGTGCCTGGAGAGCTCAGGAAAGCAGGCAGACCCCGCTCGCCCTCTTTGGGAACTGAAGATGTATCAGGGATGTTCCGTCTCTGTGTGTTTCTGGTTTCCGTGTGTAAATGCAGCTCGCTCGCCGAGGTTCAGCACAGCACTTCAGAGGAGGGCAGGAAGGATTGAATCGGCTCTTCAGACACACTTGGCGCGTTGTCCTTTGGGCTGGAGAGCGGCACTTCCCTCTCACAGCGCGCGTCTGAGCAAGGACGGGAGCTGAGACGGAAAGGGCATCAGACTACGTAATAGATACGTGCAGTCTGTATCTATATACAGCATTCTTTCCTCTCTTGAGAAAAAAAATTTGCCTTCCAAACTTTTTTCTTTATTTAGGCAATTTCAGAGGGCGGATGCACGAGGGAAGCGAGCATTTCATTATCCATGTTGTGAACCTGGGGCACAGCTTCCCTGGTTGCCCCTCCGAGTGTGTTATGTGTCCTTTTCGGCATTGCCCTTCTGCTGGTAAACTCTCCATTAACCGCATTCTGCGTGATGGAGCTGAATCGTTCCGAGTGATGCAGCTGAGTCGGTGCTTGTTATTTTTGGTTACTAATAGCAGTGAGTTCAGTGACTCGGCTGCTCCCTTCCCCCCGCCTGCCCTCCCGTGCCTAAATATATCGGAGCAGCCGATGAGCACAGGCACCAGCGCTGGGCCTGTCACGCTGACTTAGCTGGGCACGGCCTAAGCTACCAGCTTGGCTTTTTGGGGTTTGAAAATGTATTCAAATATTGGCATCATAATTTGACTTGCAAATAAGTACAGTCTGGTAATGGGGCCCTTGGACAGAAAGAATGATGCAGCACTTTACACAAATATATGTCTCCTTCCCATGAAGCAGATTAGAAATAATACAATCCATGCTGATGTTTATGGCTCCATGCTTAGTGAACAGAGACGGTTTTGAGTTTTCATTAATGGTGGATTTTGCAGTGTTTAATGGAACAAAGAAAAAACACCGATGGAAATTAAAGAAATGCTAATGCCTTCCTAGGAAACTTAGAAAACATTTGGTTTAGAGGCAAATCTGCTCTGGTTGTCGTTTTCTCTCCTAATTTTTTTCCCCTTATCTGGGCTGGTTGGCTGATTGGTTCTTTAGAGCAACACTTAAGTGAGCACATTATCTTTGTTGCTGCTCCTTCCCCAAGTGGAGGCGCTGGCCGTGCCGGTGACGGCACAGCGATTTCCACAGCAACCGGGCAGGATGGCACCAATTCGGAAGTGTGATTTTACATGCAGAACAGCAGCAGGAGCAGATGGATATTGGAAACAAAATCCCCACCCCCTCCCTTCGCCTCCTTACCCTTCCGAGAGCAATAAAAGCACTTTCACAGCGTCTCCTCTGCGGATTGTCATCACTCCCCTGGATCATTCGTGCCGTGCGGCTGGAGAGCCGCGTGGGCGCTGGGGCGGGCGCGGGAGCCGCTGGGCGCGGGAGACGCTGTGCCGTGTCGGACCGGGCGCCGGGGCAGAGGAAACGAGCTCGCTTGGGCATCTTGGCCCAGATTCAGCCTGGAAGTTGTTTCATTAATTTTGGTAGTGGCCTAATGCTATTAATCCTGAACCTGACAAAACGAATGAGCCAAACCTCACCTGAGGTGTTCAGGCATACGTGGCTGCCATCTTGCATTAGAAGTTTATCGTAACACCCACCCACCATTTGGGCAAAAGCCTCAGGAACATACGCTCAGGCTGTTTTCTCAAAAAAGGTGATATTGGAAACAGACACAGAAAGGGTTTTGCATTTAATAAAATCCGAGGTCAGGGCCTCTGGTTTGGAAAAACGCAGAACTGGTTCAGTGTCCCGGTTGGGGTGCTGAGAACCAACCAAGCGGTTCCCTGTGCTCGCCGGTGCAGCCCGGCAGGCGCGGCTGGAGCCGGGTGCTCATTCGGGTTTGCACGAGGCAGCGGTGCGGAGCTGACCCTGCCAAGGTTGGGGTTTCCATGCTGGGGAGCCCTGGGGAGCTGTGGAAACGGGCCGTGGCGATGCCGGTGCCACTCGGCGTGTCTGTCCTGGTGCCGGAGCGAGGGGCTGCCCGGCTGCCCCGGCACTGATCGCGAGCACCGGCCCTTGGTCGCGGCCACCTGGGACCCGGCCTCTCCTCCCGTCACAGTAACCGTGTCACCTCTTTATGAGCCTGATGGATCTCGTGGTGCTGTAATACGCGACATGGGGGTTCAGCCAGTGCACCAGGTGTGCAAGGGACGTGCTGCTGCGGGCACAGCGCCGAGGAGAACCCCGGGAACCCCCGGGATTGCTGCCTGAGCTGTTGCTTGTTCCTGCAAAGCCTTGGGCAGACTCTTCATCAGGCTTTCACTTCCAGTTAAGTGCTTGTGTGTGTTACAGCCGCTCCAACACCGGTACAAGAAGGACACAACCCTGGGGCCCCCTGGGGCGCAGAGCCGCGTGTGAGCCGGCCGTGGGTCCTGGAGCTGCAGACTCTGCTCTGGGGCTGAGCTGCTCAAAATGACGCCCACGGCTCAAGTTTCAAAGGAGCTGGGTGTCAAACTTGCACTGAATTGAATTTCAGTGTGAGCCGGGTGTCTATTTTTGGCTCGTTAGTGGTGGGGTTGCAGACCCAGATCCTCTTTGTGTTTTTATTTTGTGATTTGATTTTGAAAACACCAGCTGTGATCCTCTATCGCGTTGTTGGTATGGATCACGTGAAGTTTTAATTAGCTTGCGTGAAGGGAAGTTTTGGTAATTGATTTAATATACAAGTGCCCCTCTGCTTTCTTTGGCTTATGTGCTGGAAAGATTGTGTTACAAACTTTCTGTTACAAGGGAGATTAAAATGCATTTTTAGGATTTTCTTGAAATCAGTGAAGTGCCTCTCGACTGTTCAGGTGAACGGTGCTATTGATATTTCACCATTTCAGATAAAAGGAGAAAATAACATCTTTATTATGATTAGCTTAACGGAACCAGTCGTGGGTGACTCAACAAATGCAAGTGCTCTTTGGTTCGGCTGGTCGCGAAGCACAGTCCCCTTGCCATGATCGTTCCAGCGTGTGTTCTACTGGAAAAGGACGTGAAGGGTTTAGATAGGAGCTCGTGGAGGGAGCGTCCTGTTGGTGAACCGCGTGCTCAACCTCGGGGAGAGTTAATCATCCTCTTCCTGTTGGTTTTCTTCAGAGCGTTACGGGATTCTCTCTCACTGTTACTCTCCCACAACATGCTCTGACGGTTGTCGCTCTGTGCGGGGCGCTGCCGGGTGCACCGGGCCCGGGGCGGCCGGAGGACGCTGCTCTGGGCCCGCTCGCTTCAATCAGGGCCCGTCAGATAAAGTCGCTATTTTAGGAAGTTCTCTTTTCCTTCCCCTCTCTCCTGGTCCATCTCGTATTCATCTGCAGTCCCACTCCTTTCACTGTCATTTCAATCTTCCTCCCAGTTAATTGACTTGGGAGATGATGCTAATTTGCCTCGGTTGGGGCTGCCACCTTTGCCTTCTCCTCATCGGCATGCGCGGGCTCTCTCCTCGCCCGTCCTGCGCTCCCGAAGGGCTGAGGCGGCTCCTCGTGCTCCAGAGAGAAGAACCCAGGCCCGGGGGGCAGTTCTGCCCCAGGTGCTGGTGTCCCGAGGGCCGGGTTGATTCTCAGTGCAGACGTTGCCGTCAGCAACAGGACTTGGTCAGTTTACCTATTCCGAGCCTTCGGTCTTCCCTTCCACCCCGTCCCGCAGGCACTTAGTTTCTGTTTTTCTCGTCTGCATTCTTTTGTACTTCTTTAAAAAGCAATGAAATATTTAAAAAACCCTCCAAACTCTTCAGGTAACTCCATAAGAAATAACAACAGCACTGATATTAATACCTGCTCTATCTGGGACAGGCTGTTAGTGCTAGAAATGATCCCTATTCTCCCCCTGTATTTTACAGATGAGCACTGAAAAGCGTCTTTATTCAGTGTGACTGTTGCTATTATGTGGCGAGGCATTCAATAAAAGTTGTGATTTATGAGATGTGTGTGGCCGTTGTTGTTTTTTGCTCTGTCATCTATCAGGGAGAGAAAAGCCAGGCCTGATAATTCTTGGCACCCAGCTTTTTGGGTTGAGAATGTCAGCTGTCGGGCTGTCAGGAGGAGTTATTTCCCCAGGTTTGTGAGATGGGCAGCGGAGCCGCCTCTCGCTGCGCCGCGGCGATAAGGGAGCGCTTTCTGTGCGCCGCACAGCGCGTCCCGTGGCCAGGCCCTTAGTGTGCCCACTTCAACTCCAGCGCTTTGTGTTCTCAATGTGTGACAGCACTTGATTGCTTAATATAAAAACGCATTCGGTTTCTTTCTTGCAGCTTTTATGTGGGTTTCTATTCCTTTCTCTCTCACTGAATGGAATGCCTTTTTTCTCCCCTTCTCTGTGACGAGGTGTTTTAAAGGTGCTCTTTTGCAAAATATGCGCACATTAGATAATCTGGTGTGGCATAAAAACTCTTTCATATTTTGGGGGCTTCACGCGTGCATCAAGTAGAGCTAATTGAAGACAGCGGCTGTTTGTCACAAATGTGAATATAAGGATGGGGACAGAGGGAAGAATTATGTTAAACACCAGGGCGATGGCGGTTTTTTCCTTATTAGTTATTTGCAGAAATGTATCAAAAAGTCATTTTGATGCAGTGTACAATAGAATCACAAACTTGTGCTTTGCATCCTAAGTGCCTGGTTAGAGCACAGTTAGAAGCTGAAATGGTTCCTCGATTAGTCCCTGGAGTCCTATATCAGTCTTTAACTCTCAGCGTGTGGTCTGTGATTTAACAATGGATGAAGGATTGCTGAACTCGAGCTGAATGTAAAACCTGACATTTTCAAACCTTCAACCCCTTTGCTTTCTCCTCTGCCGTTCTTCCCGGAGAAGATCCATCACAGCCTCGCCGCAGTGTGTGTGCCTGCAGGGCAGAGCTCTGGAGCTGGGAAGACTGGCAGACTGCGGTTCATAAAAACGGGTAGCAAATCGCTATCGGAAAGAGGCAAGAAAGGTGTCTGGCTGCCCTGAGCTCGGGGCTGTGGTGTCGGAGCTGTGGTGGAACCGTCCTGAGCGTCAGTCGTACCGCGGTTGTGACCTGGTTAGTAGCACCGAGCTCCGCAGTGTCGGGGGCTGAGGGTCCCCGAGCTCGGGTGCTGTGCCTGGAGTTGGGCCGGGCTTAGTTCTCTCTTGTTTCTGCAAGTGCCCCGAGCTGCTGTGGGGAGAGGATGCGCCGTAATCAAAGCCCAGTGCTGCCCGGTGCCGGCACAGCCCAGGGGGAGCTGAGGAATGAAAGGTGGCTTGTTCTGGGGGACAAAAGTCAGTCCCAGCCCACCAAGGTCTTGCTTAGAGATGGTCTCATTAGCGTCTGGGTGCTGAGTCACACTGTGTGTTCTGCCATCCAAATGCCAATGTATGAACACATCCGTTTTTGCAGAATCTCTTGCCAAGTACTCGAGTTTACAATGTTAACAGCTTCGAATAAATTCTTCCTGGAGATAACTGATTTATTAGGCTCCTACCCTTCTGAAGGCAGAGCTAGTGACAATTAACAAACAAAGCAGCATGAGGCAGTTATCATTCTGGGTAATAAATCTCTCAGTGTTGGTTACCACTTGCTAATGGGCTCTGGAAGTAAAACTGCCCGTCAGTCAGAGCGAGCCGGCACCGGCGGTCCCTGCGTGCGCAGCACCCGCGGTCCCTGCGTGCGCAGCACCCACGGTCCCTGCGTGCGCGGCACCGGCGGTCCCTGCGTGCGCGGCACCGGCGGTCCCTGCGTGCGCGGCACCGGCGGTCCCTGCGTGCGCGGCACCCACGGTCCCTGCGTGCGCGGCACCGGCGGTCCCTGCGTGCGCAGCACCCACGGTCCCTGCGTGCGCGGCACCGGCGGTCCCTGCGTGCGCAGCACCCACGGTCCCTGCGTGCGCGGCACCCACGGTCCCTGCGTGCGCAGCACCCACGGTCCCTGCGTATGCGCACCCGCGCATGGGGTGGGGGCGATGTGGGTCCATGCTGCCCCACGGCGGTGCCGGCTGTGCCGCGGTGCCGGGGGTTCCACCGCGTGCCCACGCCTGGTCTCGCCGGACGTGCGGGTGTGCAAACCTGCGACCTGCTTGGGTTGGGGACGGCGGTCGAAGGGCGGTGACAAAGTGCGTTAGTTCCTCAGCTCTGGGTTGAACGTGCTGTGAGCGGATGAGCTATTTTGATTGTGCCGTCGTTGTACAACAGCGGCCACGTGAAGTTTGAGGCAGATTGGGCGATCCCTCATTTTCCTTTGGTTTTCTGTGGCTGGAGCTGGATCTCATTACTCGTGCGGAGGGACGGCCCTTGGCGCGCAGTGCTCCCCTCGGCGTGCAGAGCTCTCCCCTTGGCGCGCAGTGCTCCCCTCGGCGTGCAGGGCTCTCCCCTTGGCGCGCAGTGCTCCCCTCGGCGTGCAGTGCTCTCCCCTCGGCGTGCAGTGCTCCCCTCGGCGTGCAGTGCTCCCCTCGGCGTGCAGAGCTCTCCCCTCGGCGTGCAGTGCTCCCCTCGGCGTGCAGGGCTCTCCCCTCGGCGTGCAGGGCTCTCCCCTCGGCGTGCAGGGCTCTCCCCTCGGCGTGCAGGGCTCTCCCCTCGGCGTGCAGGGCTCTCCCCTCGGCGTGCAGGGCTCTCCCCTCGGCGTGCAGGGCTCTCCCCTCGGCGTGCAGAGCTCTCCCCTCGGCGCGCAGTGCTCCCCTCGGCGCGCAGGGCTCTCCCCTCGGCGCGCAGTGCTCCCCTCGGCGTGCAGTGCTCCCCTCGGCGCGCCGTCCTGCTCTGGCTCCCAGCTCGCCGGCGCAAGGCTGAGAAACGAGCCCTCCAAGCTTTGCTCGGTAGTTCCTGTTGTTCCCCAGCAGCATCTTTGTTCGGATAAACAACTGGTCCGAGACCTGTTAGCGTGGTTTCCAGCATCAGGGAGATATTTCTTGCTGGGTTTGTAAAAATGATCTAAATGGATCCGACATCCTGGCCATAAAACATCTGTAACATTACACATTTAGTTATGTTACTAGAGACTTGAGTTCATTTTGATGGGTAGTATTTTATCTGCTACTCTTCCCCTTCTGCAAGCAAAGCTTTCTGCAGAGGAGGATTTATAGAAATATATTTCCAGCACAAGAAAAGTCATGCACATTAAGATGTTGGAGTAAAGGAGAAATAATGTCTCTTTTTGGAGACCGTGGCTGATTTATCGTGGCGTGGTGGTCTGCTCTGACCTTCCGAGCTAGGAATAATATTTTTTTATTCTTCCTTTAATAACAATAATGTCAGTAACGACGTCTTGCACTGTTCCAGCATCTTCAAATCAGCCTTTCAGCAGGTTAGATGTTTAATGAGTGAAGCCTCACGGGCTCCATCGAGCTGTGGGGATATATTTTTGTTCTTCATTTTGTGGAAATCAAGGGACGTGGTGCTCGATGGTGCAGCGCACTCAACCTAATGAGGCTTCTCCAGACGCTGCGAGTTCAATGGTGTTAAGCGCCGAGCTGCGCGGTCCCCAGCAGGTTCCCCCCCAGACTCTTTGGTACATCAGCCCTATGGAGACCCGGCTGACTCGCCCCGTGGTCGGTGGGTGAGCAAACATCCCCCCGGGCCGCGAGCTGCGCGGTGCTCCCGCCTGCGGAACAAGCGCCGGTGTTTCTCGTCTTGCTTCCCCTCTTGCTCCTCCGGGCCGCTCCTCGGGGCCCTTCGATTCTTCGTCAAGGGTTATTTGCTCTGCTTTAGAGCCACAGCTCTTGCTCTCTCCGTGGCCGGCGGTTCCGTGTCTGCCCTGGGCGCTGCCGTTCCTGCCGCGCACCCACCGCTGCGCACGGGATCCGAGAAAACGCGGCATTTCTTAAACTCGTGAAGGTATTTCAAGAGCAGTAGTAAGCAAATCTGGACATTTGGTGCGATTTCAGTGGTCTGGCATCAGAGGAAAAGATCCCCCGGTGAAACGCGAGCGGCGTGTTGCACAGACATGGGCTTGACTCAGCCGATGAAGCAAAACTGCTCATCAGTAACTGATTGCCATGTGCGTCTAGATTATGTAGATGAAATTAATCAAGGCTAAGGGTTAAAGTTTTCCATTTGTTCTTTTCAGAGAAATCATCTGGAGTGTGTTGGGAGGGAGGTAAATTGCTTTACACATTTCCTTCACTGTGAATTTTTCTTGTTTTAGCAGAACGTTATCTAGAATCTGAACAGAGAGCTCTCACCGCTGATTTGACAGGGTTAGAATGAAAAATTAGTTGATATTAGCTTAGAGGTATTTAAGTCGTGTGTGCGTTCTGCACGGTAGAGGCTATAGACCTTTCCTTGCAGCGGCCTCGGTGGTGGGGTCTGAGCGGATTTTGTAAACTCCCACAGGGTGTGCGCTTCTCTTCGTCTGCACATGGGACTGTGCTGTCCGGATTTGTTAAACTCTGTGCTGAACCTCCAGATACGCTCCTTCCTCCTCCTTTTTGTAATAAAGAGGACTGGGATGCTTTGGGAAGCTGCTGAGCCTGGTTTCCCACCTGGACCCACTTTACCCCCCGGTTCACCCGTGGGGCCTCAGCGCACGTCGACCGTGGCCGTGCCCGTGGGGTCACATCCTGCCACGGGACACGGGCGCCCTGCCCGCAGGCTGGATTCGGCACACGGTGTTTCCAGAAGACAGTACAACATTAACCAAGGAATTGATGAATGTTGTAGTGGCCGGTTAACGCTGCGTTCCCGTCAACTGTTGCTGCCATGGCTTTGGATGGGAGGTCCCCGGGCAGAACGCCATCGCGCTCTGTCTCTCTCTGTACAATGTCAAGTTTTGCCAGTAGCCTGTAGATTTAGGAGCAGAGTCTTAATTGCTTCCTACTGGGACCTTTGTCCCTGCATTACATGGGCATTGCAAAGATCCCGCCGCTGGTACGTAGTTGTGTTGGGTGATGATCTCTGTTTGTGGTCCTGAGATGCGTTCCTTTAAAAATTCATCCTCTTCATTTAAACAATGCAGTTTTTAAGCACTGCTGAATGGTAATCAGGCATGTTAGATGAGCTGTCTGTGCTCAGGGGATAGTTAGGGTTACCTTCCTTACCATACTGTGCAGGAGAAGCCAAAGCAGCCGGGAGGATTTAAATAGGTCTTTCTCTGTGCTCCCTTCTCGCTGCCTCTGTGCTTTGCTTCTGGAACGCGCCAAAGAGTTAATGAGCACCGGAGGAGGGAGCAGCCCTAAGGGAAGTGATAGAACTGGTTCTAGCCAGGCTGGGGGGCTGTGATCTATTCCTGTTCTCTGGAGGGTGTGAAGTCTGGCTCTGGTGAATTTTACTGTATCTTTAGATATGAAGCTTGAAGGCAGATCTTGCTCAAAAAAAACGGCTGAGCTCTCACAGCTGGGGCTGGTTTTGAGGAGCGTGGATCTCCGTGAAGGGAGCTCCTCGAGGGCACGCACCCGCCTTTCTGTGCCGGGGTGCGGGGCCCCCCCGGGCAGCACGACCTCCCGCGACGGGCTGAGCTGCGGGCAGGACGGGGACGGGCACGAGGGCTCTGCCGGACCCGGCCGCGCTTGCTTGTGTTACGCCAAGGATGGCTTTGGCTATTGCTGCCAATTCATCTGTCATGGACAAATCATTTGTGTGCTCTGCCTCCTGCCGATAGCGCAGTCATCGAGGGAGGAAGAGAAAACAGCAGCCAGAACTGACCCTCCCAAAGTTAACAGCGAGACCAAAGGCAGCCAAAAACTTGCAATGTAGCAAGGACTAAGTTAGCAATTTCATTTATGAGTGGATTGGGAGAATACAATCCATCTGTATTTCCCACAGAAATCAAGGGAAGCGATTTACCCTGCTGGGAATCTGTGCTCCTTGTTGGGATTAAAGAGCCCGTTGGTTGCTCAGACCTGCCTGTGGCTCCGGTCACCGCTCGCGGGATGACGTGAGCTTACGCAGGGTCGGGCACAAGCTATTTGCACTGTGTAAGTCTTGCTGAAATCCTATTTTGAATACCTAAGCACGCTGTACGTGGCACGCGAAGCTGTGCTGCCTTTGCACAGGACCGAGCTCCTCTTGCCACTGTGGGCTGGAGAGTCTCATATGTACCAGCCAATGGTACCAGCAAAAAACGTCCCTCGTTTGTCACCCGCCTGGTGACGCCGGGGCAGGGGCTGGTTCCTGGTGTTGGGTGAGTGGAGACGGGCCGGCAGCTCTGGGAAACGCTCCTTTCTCAGCGTGGGCTTCGCGTCGGGTTTCACTGCGGTTCTTAACAGCGTTTTGGAACTTGCTATGAGGATCCTGGAGGCAAAAAAAAAACCTGGAGAATTGTTGCTTATGGTTTGTGCTCTGCCAAAGAAGCCTGGCAATTCAGTTAACAAGATCACTTCCCCGTTACATGAGTTATTGTTGTTTTTAATTAGAGGTAATGCTGTAGTTTGAATGTACAACACAATGGGGTATAAAATGCAGTTCAGCATATATACCAAAGATGATTTTTCCAATTATAAACCTATTTAGAAGGCGGATACATTAGAAATGATGAAATGCCAAAGAGCAGATGAGGTGAGCAGGCCGGAGTACGCGCGCACCCACGCGTGCACGCTGTCGGACGGGGCGGAGGAGAGCGCTCTGGAAAACTGTTATATGTGCATAATTAGTTTAATCTGAAATTAATGCTAATTTTGGCAATTTACAGTGCTAGATTCACTATTAGTACTGCGGTTCGCTTGCACAGTATGGAGGAGTTGAGGATGCGAAACCTCGGTGGGTTCCACAGAGGATGCCCTGGGCGCCTGAGCCGCTGCCCCGGGCGCCTGAGCCGCTGCCCCCGGCCAGGCCGTCCCGTTCCCCGCAAAGAGGCGCTGGTGTGCGGAGCATCCCGCTGCTCCTGCCGCCGCCGTCCGCGCTTGCCCGGGTCGCTTCCAACTGCACCTGCACCTTTGGGGAGCCCAGTTTCCAAGCACGCAGATTTAATTTGCAACAGGACCTGGCAGCGATGCGCTGGGCGTCCTGTCGGCGCTGGGCGTCCTGTCGGTGCTGTGGGTGAGCACCCATCCTGCCCAGCCGCGTCGCCTCCTGAGCCAGGAGCTTTGTGCTGGGGTGGGGGGAGAACAGCAAAAGAGGGGCTGCAGCTCCTGTGTTAGAGATAGACTGGGCTTGGCTCTGTAAAGAGGGGGGAGTACTTGTTGCTTGAGATTCTGGGAATTCTGCAAAATGTTTCATCAGCTTAAAACCACCTGTATTTGTTCCGAACAGTCATAATAACAAGAGGGTTTTGGGGTGGGGAGCCCACCAGGAAAGCGAAGCACAGAGCTGGTACGCGAGTGGGCAGAGGTATTAATAGGTATTAATGGACACTGAACCGGACACTCTGACTTTGCAAAACTGCAGTTCCTGCGTCGTACCCGGGTCACTTGTGTTGAGCCCACATAGTGCAGTGATGTGTTTGAGTGGGATGAGACTTGTATTTCCAGCTACTGAATCTTGAGCCTGTTGCTTAGAGAAGATTTACCTTATATGCCCCAAACTGATTTAATCACAACCTTAACCTTGCAAGAAGTGGCCTAAAAGCAGCAGACCTGCCGTGCTAAAGCAGGGTGGTTTTTTCGCGCTTCTGCAACACCCGGAGTGTTTGCTCGGTTTCAGAACACAAAGGCGAATGTATTTTCCAAAAGCCAAGCCAATAAAGAGGCTGTAACCTTGAATGACTCCTCGCAGTAGTAGTCACACGTGTTTTGATTAACGGCAACACTGGCACAATGTACAAACAAAGCAATTCCGCAGGTACTTACAATTAATGGACTTTAGAACCAGCCTTAGATCTAACCGTCCCATCAATTCCTTCTGCAGGGAGACAGACACCTTCAGTAACAACAGCTCCAAAAACATTTAATATCTGCATTTTGCAGAGCCCTGCAGTACTGAACGATAGATGTATTATACTGCAAATTTAAACCAAAGCCGCGAAGCTGGAGGTATTGTGGTTTCTGAGTGACCTCGACCTCTTGGAGTCATTCATACAACCTGGAGTTGTGATTGATTCACACAAATCACTTCATATTGGGCTTTTTGTTGTAATAAAAAAATAATTACAATGGGTGTTTTCTCAGCTCTACAGAGCAGAGCCCGGCAAGGTGTTCGGTGCCCCGCGGGGTGTTGGGTGCCCCGCGGGGTGTTCTCCTCCCGCAGGGTGTTCTCCTCCCGCGGGGTGTTCTCCTCCCGCGGGGTGTTCTCCTCCCGCGGGGTGTTCTCCTCCCGCGGGGTGTTCTCCTCCCGCGGGGTGTTCTCCTCCCGCAGGGTGTTCTCTTCCCGCAGGGTGTTCTCTTCCCGCAGGGTGTTGGGTGCCCCGCAGGGTGTTCTCCTCCCGCGGGGTGTTCTCCTCCCGCGGGGTGTTGGGTGCCCCGCAGGGTGTTCTCCTCCCGCGGGGTGTTCTCTTCCCGCAGGGTGTTCTCCTCCTGCGCCATCGCAGCCCTGGGCAACCAGGGGTTTGGGGACTTTCAGGTTAACATGAGTTTTCTCAGAGCTCGTGTGTGAATGTGCCTGTGCCTGGTCCTGGCAATCTGATGTGCTTTAAGATCTTTTTCACTGGTGATTCAGTGGCTGATACACAGCGGGTTACCTTGGTATGGTAAAACCCTGAGTTAGTGAATACTTACTTTTTTTACGTGTTGTGAGCGCTCGATCCCGTTTGGCTGATGCGTTGCGGAGCTTTGAGTGTCCGCTCTGGGCTGGCAGACTGTGCCGAGGGGACCACAGCATTATTGGGCTGTTACCCTGCCCGGGTCTTGCCTGGTAACTCATCCGCTCGGCTCACGAGAGGGTTTGCAGGTTAGAGCAGGAGCTGGAGGTTTTGTTTCCAGCTGGTCCGTGTCCCACCGCAGTTATCTAATAACTGAAAATCGGTGAGGCCGCGCCAGTACAGACAAGTCAGCCAGCGCAGCACCTCGCCTGGTGTTCGTGTTTGAGGAAGAAATGGCTGTTTCCAGCACAAACAGCAGATTTGTTGTCTGCTGGGGCTCTCCTGGGGCAGCCGGTGATGAGCAGCGGCCTCGTCCCTCCGCGGCACGGCCGGGGACAGGCGGCGTCAAACCTGCGCTGAGGCCTGGGCTGCTGGGGACGCGGGGGACAGGGGCTGGGGACGCGGGGGACAGGGGCTGGGGACGCGGGGGACAGGGGCTGGGGACGCGCGGGACAGGGGCTGGGGACGCGGGGGACAGGGCTGGCGACGCTGGGGACACAGGGGATGGGGCTGGGAGGGTCCGCGGCAGCTGGGCCGGAGGAGCCGCTGGGCCCATGCGGGCTGAGGGCAGAAGCAACAAGGGGCTGGTGGAGCCGTCCCCTCAGAGCTGGAGGCGCCGTCCCCTCAGGGCTGTGGAACCATCCCCTCGGATCTGTGGAACCATCCCCTCAGGGCTGTGGAACTGTCCCCTCAGAGCTGTGGAACTGTCCCCTCAGAACACGCGCATTGTAAGAGCAGACTTAATTTTGTGCTTCACTTTTGTACCGAAGAGCTGATTTCTGAAGCCATTTCCCAGCTCGCAACACATCTCTGGGCATTAAAACGTTGTGAATTTGCTTGTCATTACCAATATTTGCCTTGACTGAAGCTATTGAAACAAAGTAGTCTCTTTTTTTTTTTTCCCTTAACATTCAATCTTGCTTCTAAAAGAAGTAGCTCTCCTTTTATTTCTTTCTTGGTCAAATATAAAAATGATGATAATTTCAAATACTGCTTTAGAATAATTGCTTTCCTCCCTCTTTTGTGTGACAACAGAAGCTCGGCCTCATCTTAAATCAGATCCTGGCAGGCGGAGGGCTCTTGACAGCCCTGCAAAATCCTTTAGTTACAAGTTGGCTTTAGCCAATTCTTTATTTGTAAATGACAATTTTCTACAGAAAAATATATGCTTGGGATTCAATTTTGGAGCCTGAGATTGCAGCCAGGAAAAAATAATTGAATTTTTACACTGTGATTTTTTTTATTTTTTTTTTTCCCCTCTCCTTCCTAACTTAAAAAAATAAAATAACTAAGGTGAGGCTCTGTAGAGCACGGTCAGGGGACCGAGGGAAATGGCTGCCCGGCTGGGTTTGGGTGGCAGTGCAGATGTGGGTGGTGGTTGATTTGTGCTGTGCTGAGAGAACCTGGGGCTGCTCTGAGCTCAGTGTTGGGTCAGCTCGTCACAGCCGGCCGGTCCTGGGTGGCGGGGTCTGGATAACGGGTCCGGGGTGGCGGGGCCTGGATAACGGGTCCTGGATGGCAGGGTCTGGATAACAGGGTCTGGATAACAGGGTCTGGATGGCAGGGTCTGGATAACAGGGTCTGGATGGCGGGGTCTGGATAACAGGGTCTGGATGGTGGGTCTGGAGGACGGGTTGTCTCTGTGGGGAGGCCAGTGTCACCCATCACCTTGTCTGGACCAAACCCGGGGCCGTGGGGGCTCCTGGGGCCCCATCCACCCCACGGACGGTGATGCCATGAGCAGCATCGGGACCTCTCGCTGTCTCTCGTCATCTGATTGTTTTTAAAGTGACTCTGCAAGTGCCTTTTAAACTGACCCATGGAAACTTCATAAACCATCGCTGCAATTAGATGTAATTAGCTCTTGTCTGGCAAAGAGCATGCACTCCGTCTTCGGGGGGAAGGCGGCGCTTCTTTTTGAGACAGTAGCTGTGAGGATATGACACCCGGACTCCTTTTTCAGTTATATTTGCATTGAGAAACACAATAAAAATCATTTATTAAAAAAAAATATCCAGGGGCTAGAGTTGTTATTGAGTTGAGTGCCTTGACTCAGCGATTCTCAAATCAAACCAAAACAAGACAAAGGGAAAAAAGCAGTATCTAATCAAATAGAATCTGAATTGCTTTTGTAAAGAAATATTCTCATTAACTGGGCTAGGGATGGCATCTGCAGAATATTTCTCTTTTCCACATACTGTTTGAAGTAATCTGGTTAAACCGTGTGCTTGTCTTGTAATTTCTTACAGATGGTCACGAGAACAAAGAAAATATTTGTAGGTGGATTATCAGCTAACACAGTAGTGGAAGACGTAAAGCAATACTTTGAGCAGTTTGGCAAGGTAAGTTCCTGCCCAAGTGAGCAGTGCATATTTTGAATTAGTTTTTTTCTGCCTTTATTTTTCAAGTGTGTTTTGGAAGCGGGCGCCGCGCTGCCGGCCTCTCAGTGTAACGCCTCGAAGCTTCTGGAATTCCTTTTGTTTGTTGCATGTGTATGTGTACGTTATTGCCAACACCTTTGACCTGCATTAAAGAAAAGATAACCATCGGGAGGTGAATTCGTGTACGTTCAGGAAGAATTTGACCCTTAGCTGAATGATGACAGTTGCCTGCTCCATAAAATCAGCCTTCTGTTTAGCAGTGGCCAAAGGAGCAGAGAGACGTATTGCAGGGAGCTCATTAAGTTGTGAAAATGCCTGAAGGAGCCACATGAATAGCAAGAATGATATGGAAGGCACTAGGATATCCATTTAATTTCTTGTTAAAAAAATCTTTATGCAAGATCCTGTGGAAATATATGTAGAATCCTGCCATTTTTAAATACAAGTTTATGCAAGGAAGGAAAGCCGAACCTTGCCAGGACAGGCTTTCCAGTGAGGGAACAGCTCGACCCCCCAGGCCAGGCTCTGGCAAGCTGGAGTTTGGTGTCACCGATGTCCATGGAGCTTCCCGTGGTCCGTGGTGCTTGGCCAGGGGTCCCGCGAGGGGCCGGGATCGCGGGGTCTGCTCCGAGAGCAGCCGCTGGCGCCACCTCCCTGTCCCCAGTGTCCCCGCTGTCACCGCTGCCCCGTGCAGCTCCAGCTGCAGGAGCACGCTGGCCCGGACCAGAGCTGCTCCCATTCCTTGTACTTAGTTTGTTTCTTTTATCTGCCTTGAAAAGCCTTGGCCAGGCAATATTTTGTTGAGGGCCGAGGAGGGGAGTTTATAAATGGTTCCTGTTCTGGATTGATGGTTGTTTTGCAAACCATTCATTTTATTTTCAATAATAATCTTTGATTCCAGCAGGATGTTTACAGCCTGCTGAGCTTTTTATTGAAGGATTACACGAGCTTTTGGATGTTTCTTCTGTAGTTACTTCTAATTGCAGAACTCCTCTAACCTGTATTTTTGTAGTTAATAATAGTTTCAATATAAGTATTTTGCATATTGTCTGGATGCTGTCTTAATATAGTCTTTTTAATTTCACCATCTGGTAGTTTCATGCTTGTGATTTTACAGTCCCTGAGAACGCAGATGACCAGGCTGTGTTTTTCAGTAGTGACTGGTGACTCGGGACGCTTCGGTTCTGCTTCTGCCTTTCTTGAGACAGCCTGGAAGAGCTCTGCCTTCCCAAAGGCCTTCCTTTTGGAAAATCAAGTGTTTTTTTTCCAAGTGTCTTGGTTTGAAGGCTGAAAGACGAAGGCGCTGGGAATAGTGGCAGGCGTTGTGCGGGAGGCTGGGCGGCGCTCCTGCAGCGGGCTGGGGGTCCCGCAGGACTCGGTCGCAGCCCAGTTTGATGCTTCCCCGTTCCAGCCCGTGAGGAGTCGGCGAGCTCGGAGTCACTGGTGATCTGGCGAGAGGCTTCCCGGCTGTGTCACTGTCCCTCGAGCTGGCACGCGGGCATCGCGGCTCTCTCTGCGGCTCCTTGCTGTCTGTCGGCTCACGCGTTGGTTCGTGGGGTGTTTTGAGAGGATTCTCCCCAGGGCTCTGGTTGTGAGAAGATGCGGAGCTCGTTAATGACCCTAGGAAATGGGGCCTTGTGGTGCAGCTAAATTAGAAGACTCGTTAACACAGCACAGCGGGTGGGATGCTGTGTTCAGATGTGGCTCTGTGGGACCTTCTCCTCCTCCGTTCCTCTTCCCCACCTTCCCTTGACTCGCTGCCACTGCGGGTTCAGCGCGGCCAGGCTGGCGGCAGCTCTGCACACCCGCCCCGCTCTCCGCTCGAGCCGCTGCCATGCGAACGTGATCCATTGGCGAGGTTTGCGTTTGCTTAGTGTTTTCCTGAAATAAAGAAAATTGCATTACATAATGAACGTGTAGAGGAGCCGCCCGTATTTGATAAGAGCATCTCAGGTGACTTGCTCTTTGAAATGCTGAGCTTATTTATTGGTGTGGAAAAAATGGCTTACCTACTGCTGTGATTCCTGAAATCCTGTTTGTACTTGCTGCAGAGCAGAGCTTTGCAACCAGGGAGGGTTGTTCTGGTAACTCAAAATACACGACGAGGCTGGAACAGCTACCGGCTCTGGGCCGGGCCGACTCGCTCCTTCAGCCGGAGTTGGCAGCAAAGGGTCTAAAGTGCTGAATTTGAACTGCAGCTTTTGGAAGAGTAAATGCCGGAACCTTTTACTCCAATAAAAAGAAAATTGCTTTAATAAACTGTCTTCCCTGACTTCACCGATGAAAATGCCTGCCTGGTAGAGCACCAAAATACGTGGTAATGATAACTCCTGAGACTTTGATTGTGAAATCTGTAAGAGTCCCAGCTTTCATTTTGCAGAGACGGGCGCCCTTGTTGCTGTGAGGTGCTGGGAAGATGGGGAAAAATCACCTGAGTGCAACCAAGGGGCTTGACAGAGGAGCACGAAGGGGCGTAACGAGCACCTGCTGATTGCTGAGGGCGCAGAGCTGGCCCCTGTGGTTATCGGGGGCTCCCGGAGAGGCGTGGTGGCCCAGGTGAGGACGTGCTGGACCATTTGAGGCTTCAGGTGTCATTTAAAAAAGGGAAAAAAAGCAGCGACAGTGTCTTAAAGCCCGACCTGGGGCGCCGTGAGCAGCGGCAGAGGCCCCACGCGCTGATGAATTGCAGCTCTCTTGGGACATGCATGTTCTGCAGCTTTTAAGCTGCAAGCAGCTGATGATAAGGACTTAGGATTCGTTTTTTACTAGGTAATGCTCCCTTTATGGAGCTCCTGTGAAAGTAGTGTAGTCCTTATTTTGTAACTTGCAATTATACTTCACATGGCGAACTGTGTAATTAGTTTGGAAGACTTATGCCTAGTCATTGGTTTATCCTAATCGGCTTTGGCTTTTCCCAACAACAAAGTGAGCTTATTTTCCTAAGCTGAAACAACTCTGCTCCCTTTGTTCCTCTCTTTTATTGTCTCATTCCTTTCATTCTGTTTTACTGCCAAAGTTTTGTTTCATTAGGCCTACAAGTCATTTCCAATCCAGTGGGCTGCTACAATGAGGCCTTTATAACTCAGCTGCCCTGGTTCCCATGTCCCTCCTGGGCTGGAGCCAGGCCTGGCTGCTTTCCGTGCCATTTTAACCCTTTCCGTGCCATTTTAACCCTTTCCGTGCCATTTTAACCCTTTTCTCTTTGCCGCCGGGCTGCTCTGGTGCTGTGGGTGCAGGGAGATGAGCTGATGGACGCCAAACGGTTGCGTGCGATCGTTAATTGGTACGTTAATGTGAACGGGCTCCAGGTACGCTTTCTGACCCAATTATCAAAACAGAATTCTGAGTAAAAATCTTCTTACTGAAAACACCGTAATTAGTCTTGTTGGGAACAGCCGCTTGAAAGAAAAGGCTCCTGTGTCCTCCCTGCTCGTGTCCAGCACGTGGAGCGGGTTCTGGTGAAGGCACCTCTCACTTAGCTTGAGCTGTTAGATCAGCTCCTTCATAACTGTTCTTGTAGAAAAAAACATGTTTTCTTGCATGGGAGAGAATACATTTAAATTCATACTTTTTTGAAAAAGAATGGTGATTTTTAAAGGAGATTTGTGAAATAGTTTAGTGGACAAATGGTATTTTCATATATTGTTATTCCAAACTGTTAGAAAAGCAGTGCTGCTCTTGGTGGCCCAGTTGTTCTACTTCAAGAGCGTTGGCTCTGCATTGGGGTTTGGTTTGGTGTTTGGATTCTTTCACAGCAATCTCAAGTGACTTTTTTAGGGAAGGGGCTGTGGCATTTGCTTTATATTTCCAATTTTCAGATGAAATTGGAACAGACCAGCATTAATTTTGCTTTCTGTTCTGGCTCGCCACAGGGCCCTCAGACGAATGGCAGGCGGTCCAGCTTTGCTCGGAATACGTTGTTTCCTCAGGAATGGCTTTCAAGGCTTGGAAATCTTGAAACAAGCCAGGATTTCTGAATTAGTTCTCTGGATACAAAACGTTTTGTACAGTCACTTGTTATTTCCTGCGAGATGCAAAGCAGACAGTGGCAGAGCAGTATCCACTTTCTGATGATGGGTTTTTCTGTGCAGCAGCTGAGCTTTTGGAAGGTTGTGGTTTCCCCGTCTCCTGCTGCAGCCGTGGTTTGTTTTCCAGGGCAGTTCAGTGCGGGGAGAGCGGGTCCAACCAGCACAGCCGGGCCAGGAAAGCAAAGCTGAAAGCAGCAAAACATGAGAAGGAGAATTCCCTTCTTTGGCTGTGCAGTGTTGTACATCGCAGCACAGACAGCAACGCAAATACTGACCGGTTCAGCCTTTGAAAAAGATCCTCTTTGCGAGCAGGGGACAGAAGCCCGTCCGGTTGTGCGAGGAGCTGTGCGGGGCAGGGGAGGAGGCGCCATCCAGGCCCAGGATTCGGGTGCTTTACGTAACTTGCTTCCTACGCGCTTTCTGACAACCGCGAAAATGTAAATGGAGAAAAGACGAGCGTGAACTCCTCCTTGTTTGGCAAGGCCGGCCGGGAGGGAACGAGTTAACTGCCCCTGCAGCACTGAGCGCTCCAGTGGTTTACTTCTCCTGAGACCCCAGGGTGGCCTCTGAAGATGTTATTACAATAGCCATGTTAGCATGAGAAAAGGTGGTTTTCTTGCCATGGGTGGGTTTGGGGGGATTTGGAGGTCTGTGCGAGCTGGTGCTGAGGCCGGAGTCAGGAGGTACAAGGAATTGTGCTTGTGTGAAAGTGAAAGCTTAGTTAATTTAGACTTGGCATGCAGCTTGAATGGTATTGTTACCTCTGTGGGACATTGATATGTAGATTTAACAGTCAATAGATACATGGATGGTCTATTCTTAAAGTATTTGCTTTGCAGAAAGGTCATTTTTTGATTTGACGAGCTGTTAGCCTTTCACATTCTTCAGTGCTGTATTTCCAGATTTGGTATTTGTGAATTGGTTACGTTTTATGAAATGAAGGGACAGATTTGGACTCTTATTTACATTCTAGTCTGTACTAGCCGGAGTTCCTGAGCATGTGTAACGTGCGGTAGAGCAGAGAATGTGTTGGCATTGTCTGTGTTCTAACTGCTGCCAGCCTCCCTGGTCCCGTCCAAGGCGGTTCCGAGCTCTCAGCCTGGGGTTAAATAGCTCTTAGCTCATGATATTCTTTCTTCTGAGTTACCTGCATGTACCTTGGGAGAAGTTACTTGATTGGCATCATTGCACCTCCTTAAAACAGAATGAGCAGTGGGTGGGTATGTCCCTATTTGCAGGTTGTGGTGAGTTCGGGGCAGTGCAGACCCCGGGCTGCGGGGCCTGGATCTTACGTCCATGATATTCCAGGGGATAATGAATATTCCTTTAAATTTCTGCTCTGGCGTGTGACAGAGGGGTCAGGGATATCGTGGTCTCTCGTGGCCCAAAGCGCTTTTTATTATTTCTTCTCCCTCCCACATACGCTCTTTTCTTTTTTTAACAAACCGAGAAACCTGATCGTTGCTTCAATAGAAGTCAGTGTGTTCATTCTGTCAGTGCAAAGCTGTACACAGGAAGTCAGTTTTAGGTGGTCTGTAATAGACACATGCTTTGTGGAAGTGGTTTTGTTATAAATTAGATGGTGGTTTCTACCTAGATTTTATGAGAAGGGGAAATGTTAAGGCAGGATTTGTGGGCACGAAGGCTGTATCAGGACTCAGCAGAAGTTTGAAGGACAGTTTTATTTCCTTTTCTACTCTGGCTGCTGAAATGGCGAGGAAGCTCTGGCGCTGCCGTGCCATAACCCCGTGGGACCGGGTCCTTGCGGTGGGGCCGGGGCCCGAGCACCTGTCTCCTGTTCCCCCCGTGCCCCCGCCTGCTGCCGACTCCGGGCCGGCTGCTTTATCTCGCCTCGCGTTTCCCGGCCTCTCCTACCGCGTGGGCCCTGAAGGGCGTGGGAGATGGAAAGTGCCAGCGCTCGCATCGCAGCCTCCAGCGCTGGAGAAACCACCCGCAGCAGCACCGGTGCTGGTCTGCGTGTCCCCAGCCACAGCTCGAGCATCCTTTGTTTAAAATGTATTTAACACAACTCTGCTATAGCTTTCTGTTTCTTTCCTTTGTGGCTGGTGCCCTATATTGTGTCTCATACACCGTAGTGAGATCGGGGAGCAGTGTCGATCCTGAGCTGGACAACCGTGGGCGACCCAGCAGCGTATCGAGAGCCCACATGCAGTCAGTCGTTAGTCAGGGATGTGTCTGGGGACAAAACAGCTGGAGGAAGAGTATCCCTGAGGAACTTCATGGCAATGGTTCCGAATGTGGGGAAAAAGCACACGTGAGAGGAGGGAGGTGCGATAACGCCTGCTCACGTGGGAACGAGTGGCCGCAGCGGGTCCTCGTACCCATTCAGCTGGCGGTGCAGAGGGCTGGTGCTGGCGAGCCATTTTGTTTGTGTGCTTGTCCTTTTCTGTTTATTTCTATGATTTTCCATTAGGGTGCCAAAAATCAACAAGGTGATTTTCAGTCAGTCCTCGAGGTGGAACGATGGAGCTTTGTTCACATGCACAATATTGAGGTACCACCCGTTTAATTAAACGTGCTGATTCTGCAGCGCTAGCATACGAAGTTGATCTGACGTCCGTCTCACACGTGTGTATCTCTGTTAGGGGAGCTTAGTATTGTGTTTTCTGGGGAAAACCACAGCTGTGCATCCGCTGTGAGAAGGCGAGCGGCAGCTGAGCAGGGCGCGTTGGTGCCGTCATGACCGTCCGGCACCCGGCGCTGGGGACAGAGGTGTGTGCGTGTTTACAAATACAGCTTCCGAAATGGGGACAAGGGCAAAGTAGCTCAAATGAAGAGCCAGTTAAGATAATCTAAGAAGAATTGAGGATTAACTGCTGCTTAATCTGAAGGACACCTAAAATGCATGTGGCCAGTTTAGATCAAATGAACGTCATCTCGTTTGTGAGGGGTCTGGGCTGAACAGGGGTTAACAGTGTTTTCAACTTACTGTCCAGGGCAAAGTGTGGTTGAAATAGTGGTGTGAGCTGTGCTGGGTCCTGCTGGCAGAACACATCCCAGCGTGGGCCTCTTTGCTGTAATGTCATCACAGTGGAAGTTTGAAAAAGGAGGAGGATTGGACATATCGTAAAGAAACGATCGCTGATATCAAAGGAGTTCCCATTTTTCAGTTTTTCACGGCAGGTTGCAAACACTAGCAAGTCTGTCAGAGAAGAGGCTGCTATGTGTTTTCTTTTCTTAAAATGAGTTGCGGAGCCCATCGTGCCCTTTTCTGCTGCTCCTGATCCTCAGAGAGGCTGGTCTGAAAGGAGCCGCCGAGGGACATTCAGGAGCCACCGGCTGGTGCTGGGAGTGAGGTGACACTCACCTCTGTCCCTGGCCAGGGATGGTGAATCTGAGCAAACGCGAGTGCGCGCGGGGTCCCGCTGGCGATGTGTGGGGTTCTGCTGGTGCTACATGGGGTTCTGCTGGCGTTGCGCTGCACGGCGTTCTGCTGGTGTTACATGGGGTTCTGCTGGTGTTACATGGGGTTCTGGGTGCAGGTGAAGGTGCGGGGCTGTCGGCGGGTCCGGGGGTGCAGCAGGACCCCCCTGCAGCCGTGCTGCCTTTCGTGGGACAGCGCTGAGCGAGCGGTGACTTTTCGGGAGAAGGTCCCTCTGCTCGCTCTATTCCTCCCATGAGCAGTTTAGCGAGTTCAGACTGGTGCCGTGTTAATTGTCAGGACTGGGAGGGTGGGAGCAGATTTCACCGGGGGCGATGGAAGAGATCCAATGCATTTCCACTCTGCTTCCCTGCTTGGCAAAGCAGCACTTACTGTCACTTTGCATAAATAGGTTTATTTCGGAGGGTCAGCCGTCACCACTCCCACCCTCCCCTGAAGGATAGGAGGCCGACGAGCATTTAATTTCCCCACCAGCAGGTGCTTGTCATCCATCTGAAGATAGCTGCCAACATCTGGTGCAATTGCCGCAGCACACGCAGTAACAAGGCGCCTGCAGTTCAAACGCAGAGAGAGCATTGCCTCTTTAATGATAACAAGCTGTTGGCTTCCCCTCCGAGATGAATTCATCTCACAGATGTTTGTCTAGTTTTGGCAATCTTATCACTATAGCTTTGGTGATTATGCTCAACTGGAGACTATTACTATAAAAGAAGTTTGAACTGGTTCCATTTTCGCATTATTTATTTATTTATCCATTTATTTCTTTGCTTTCTGGATATAATTTGTATCAACAACTGTACTGTTGGTCCCATTACCCAAGTACCCTTACGGGCTTTTATTGCATCTGCTGAACAGTAGCTCGCTACTTGACATTCACCACTGGCGAGTGTTTTTCAGCCACGCTGACATTTTTAACATTCCCCATCAACAGCTTTGTGGTTTGAACCCTCTAGTTAACGCTGCATTTTCTGGGATTACTTGGCGCTCGCTCTGCTCTCTCTAACAACTGCGATATACTGAGTATTTCTGCAAAGCGCGCGTTGCCAAGAATATTCCGGATCCTTCCTGTTGGGCGGCAGCGCTGCGGGGACCTTGGCAGGGGTTGGTGTGACGGGGTCCGACCGTCTTCCTTGGCGCGTCTGAAACGCTTCCAGCCCCAGTGCCAGCGTACGGGACGCGGGGACCTGCAGGCCGGAGGCTCCGGGGCGTGATTGCTCTGGGTTGGTTTTCTAACACGCCTTTTGTCCCGCTGTTTTGTTTCTAAGGACACATTTTCTCCCGAGCATGTGGAATTAAATTCTGGTAAATAGGATTTATTTTTGGAAACATGCTTGTGAATAGGTGACTCATGCCTGAATGAAGATGTGTCACTGTTGGTGGGGACACCATGTATATAATTTCTTCATCTATAAATAGATGCCAGTCCACGTCTTGGCGACATGGGGATGCTTTGCTGAGGAGAGCGTTGGAGCATCAGTCGCTCCTGCTGGAGCAATAATTTCTGCTAATGCTGAAGGAATAGACATCAATAGCTTTGTAAAATACCGGGAGTGCTTTAATTGGCCCAACAGAGATGGAGTTGCGAGACGTTCCCGGGCCGGTCGCGGGGTCTGTTGGTTTTGCTTCTCTCCGGGGCAGAGGTGCCGGAGCTGCGCTGGGGCTCTGGCTCTGGCTGGAGGCCGAGGGCGCCACCCCCGCGGCCCCGCGCTCAGCCTCCCCTTTGCCCACTTAGTGCATACACTGATTTTTGGCTTCTCAGGGAGATTTGAAGCTGAATGTTCAGGATTAGAGATCAGTTCCCAGCTACTGGCAGGGACGGTTCCCTCTTGCCGTCGCTGATGCTAAACTGGTTACGTGTTGTTGATGTTTGCTCGACACCACTTACCCACCAACACAGCACATATGGTTTAATGTCTGTCTTTTTTTCTGCTACTGCTGTAGTTACAGTATTATTAAAAACCCATTAAATTTTAATGTACATCATAAAGTATGTGCTCCTGTGAATGTTAGCACAGATAATTATTTCTGATGAATAAACCAAAAGGACAAGTATGTAAGAAGTTCATCCTGCAGCTTTCAAGTTTCATTATATACATCTCCTGCAGGGGCAATCGTGGCGATGTTGCAGCTGCTCATTGCTGTGGCCCGGCTCCCCCGAGATGGATGGTGACAATGCAGACTTGAACCAGCACCAGTGTCAGTGTTTTAGTGGGCACGCTTGCAGACGAATGGTTTACTGGGGGAGGTGACCCTCTGGAAGGCAGGGGATGTGAAGAGCCTGCAACGCAGCGCCAACTTTCTCCGAGATTTTGTTCACCGTGTATGTGCTTTGTGCAATCTTGGAAAGTAAACCAATTATTTCTCATTAAAGTAACCCAGAAATCCAGCAACAAGCAGGGTGTCATTGCTAAAACACCATCAGGAAGCCAGGCAAGCTCTTCTCGGTTTCCAGGGCCTGAAGTAGGCAAGGGAATCATTAAAAATAATGCATTACAGTGTCCATAAAGTTTTATGCAGTATATAATGGTCCATAGGGGCCTCACCTAGTTTTCCATATATGATACATACATAATGGTTACAGCTTCTCATTAACTTTCCCATGACACTGAATATACTTCTCTTTAACACCCCCTTCAGGCTTCCCGTGATCTGCCGAGCATTTCCTAATAAGCAGGAACTTAAATATTTATCACACTTGCCTCCTGTCCCCGCCGGGTTGAAGGAGCTGGTGGTGTGTCCTGTTTAATTTCCTATTCCCGAATGCTCTGGCCAGGGCCCAGCTCCTCCTGCGGGAGGACGTTCCCGGAGCCCTCCTGCTCCCAGTCCACCCCAGCAGTTGTTGTGTTTCCAAGCGTGTCCGCACCCGGAGCATTAGCCTTGGGGTAGCACGGGAGCTCTTGCAGACCTCGGTCTCAGCAGCCGCACGTCGCCCTCAGCGTGGCCTCGGCGTGGGGACGGCTGCTCCACGAGGTCCCGGACATCCCACCAGCTCCTTTGTCCCCATGGTGTCTTTGCGCTGGGGTGTCCTGCTGCGGCTGCTCGGGACTTGGTGGTTCCTCCTTGGTGGCTTGGTTGCTTTTTGCTATGGAAAAATGTCTTTCAGGGCTTTGCACTGCTGATGGTGAGAGTGTTAGCGGAGTTTAGACAGGTTGGTACTGAGGAAGGGTGATGTTTTGAGCTGGTCCGATCCACCAGATGAGTCCAGGAGGAACGGGGAGAAGGACGGAGCTCTGGCTGTGCTGTAACCTCGCTTTAAGAACGCGGCTTTGCGGATGATTTGCCGCGTTGTTTCGGTCTCGTTGGGGCTGCCGGCGTGGCTCTGCTCCTGCGCCGGAGCCGCCAGCGCGTGCAGCCCCTTGCCGTGACCTTGAGCGCGGCCACGGCGCCGAGCCGCCCCAAACCGGGACAAACGCGGCCACCTCCGCGCAGCTCGGGCCGGCTGGCGTCGTTCCTTCGGCCTCATCCTCCCCGCGAAGGATCTTGTTTGCTTTTCCTGAAATGGAAGGGGCCCTGTTACATAGTCTTCTTTTAAAAATAAACCTTGAAAAAGAAAAACAAAAGGGATGGAACAAAAATCAGATGTTGTCTGATAATAGAGAGCAGATACTGATCTGGAGTTCAAGGCAACTTGAGCCAGAGGTTTGTTTAAGCGTAACACAAATGGTACCATTTTTGGGCACTGTGGAACTCTCCTCCTCTCCCTCCTGCACTTTCAAAAAAACAATCAAAAAGAGAACTGCGGTAAAATTCCAGAAGTAACGTCTGCGTTTGTTACAGCCCGGGAAGAAATCCCTTCCTGTGCCTACGGTGCTGCTGAAATATTAAACGCAGAACAAATCGTCCGGTTTAAAAGGAACATCACTCCGGAGAGCGCTGGTGTGCGGTGCTCCCGGCGGCCTGTGAGGGAGACGTGTGTCTGCTGCGCCCGATCCCCCGGCAGGAGCATCAGAGTAACCGGGTGTGCAGGGAGGAAGGTTGGGGGCTTGAACCCTTCCCGGGGCTCCAGGGAGCTCAGGTGAAATGGGGAAGGAGCTTCGCTATTTGCATCATCTGCGGCTGATTGGGAGGATATTTGGAAAACGTTAACTGCTCTTGGGACTCTTTCAAACAGACTGTTTAAAGTAGTTATTTTTCCCAGATGGTAAATATAGAAGACATCCTCAGCAGCCTGCTAGTAATAATAATACTTACATGGCACTTTACATTTTCAAAGCGCTGTCCAAGTAGCTGATCTGTCTTGTCTTTTGCAGCAATGTGTAGTTAAACTTGAAGGATATTGGCCTGAATTTGTAGCAGTTTATCAGCCGCGTCTGTGAGTGAATTTACGTTTCTGCTGTTTCGTACTACGGAGAGTAAACTGATTTCTCCTGTGTATCTTGACATTGAATCCAGGCTTTCATCTGGGTAGTGAAGGAGATGATTTTTAAGCAGAATGGAGAAGAGAGATGTCTTTCTGCCTATTACACTTCAAAAAAGATGAGCGCAGCTTTACAGAAAAAGGATGTTCTTTTTCAGCCTATGTAGTGTATTAAATCAGCTCAGGCCTTGGGAAAAGGCGCGTGCTTTTCTCCCATGAACGAGCCGGCTGGCTTTTGGCCACGCGCCGTCCCGGCCGCGCCTGCGCGCTCCCCTGCCCCCGCAGCAAGGGGCAGCGCTCGGCGTTCCCTTCTCGTTGGGGTGAAGCTGCCCTTGTTCTGCCCATCCCATTGCTGGAGCTCATTGCATTAAACCTGGGCGCTGTTGGCCAAACCGCGTTCTGCGTTTCCGTGGGTTGGGCCGGGCAGCGCCGGGTGGTTTCTGGAGGCCGCAGGGCAGAGGTGTTGGCTGTTTGACGGTGGAGCGGGACGGGCTGGGCCGGGACGGGGTTCCCTGGCCCCCGAGGAGCCTGCACCTCCGTGCCGTGCCCTGCTTCTCTGTCCCAGCACGGCGCTGCCATGCATCCATTATGTTCTCTCGCCAAGGGTTTTCTTTTCTTTGAAGGTTATTTCCGAAGAGCATGAGGCGCGGGCAGAGGGGAGAGGTTTGCACACCTGCCTGCAATTAAGTAGTTTGTTTTTGTGCTCCTTAATCTCTTATGACAGTCGCAAGGACAGTCCGTGTAATGCGGAATTGTCGTTGAGCCAAGAGCGTCGTGCTCGGGAGCGAATCTCTGCACGCCCAGCCCTGCTGGCCCGCGCTCGCTGGGGCCCGTCCTGGCCCAGCAGACAGGAGATGGAGCTGGGACATGGGCCGGGTGATGGGGGCAGGCGGGAGGGGGGGAGATGAGAGGGGCCAAGCAGAGAGAACCGAGTTCCTAGAAAGAGGCCTTGCAAGGGATGTGCAGATGACATGAAAAAGTAATTAACAGGAAAGCCCTAATGGGACGTTAGGGGGAGATGCAGCTGGAACTTGAATAAGCAAATGTAAAGAGGGAATTAAGTTTGTCAGCTTTCCTCTAAGGAAACGGCTTCTGTTGATGTAAATGAGCGTGGAGCCCGTTGCTGAGGAGCTGCAGATCGCGGGCTGGTTCGGTTTGTTTGCTGGTCCTGAGCGCTGGAAGCGCGCGGGAAGGAGGACGAGGGGCTTGCAGAGGTGACGGGAAGGACACTTGATTCCAAAGCAGAGGATCTTGACTTCAAAAACGAGCTGAAAACTGTTGGTGATGTAGTTTGCCTGGGGCAAATTGGTAGTTTGCTATAAGTCATACTAATTTAAGTGTACAACGCTTTAAATTATCTGGATAATTTAATCTATGTGATTTTAAAGAAACAATTTATCAGGTCTGATCTTGAATAAAAATAAAATAAAACAAATGCAACAAAACCCTACAATTAATATTAGCACTTCTCTTTTACTCTGGAGAGTAATATACAGCAGAGACATTTATTTTTAGCCATGAAGAATTTGCATGTGTGTTTCCAGATGTATTCTTAGACTTTGTGCTGCTTAAAATTCAGCTCCCACAACATGCAGACCCAAGTTTCCTCTCCGTGGCGGTTTGTCTCCGCCGCTCTGGGTCTCTTTCCTTTCTTTCCGTTTGCTCCGCAGGGGGTGCAGGGGGTGGTGATTCGGGCAGCGCGCGGGTCCCTGCGCTTCTCTGCGCTTCACCCCCTGCGCGGAGCGGCCTGTGTGCTGCGGCCCTTTGGTGAGGCGGGAGGTCGGGCGAGGTCAGAGCCCCGGCCGTGCCAGGAATCCCACAGATGCAGGAAACAGCGACTGCTGGAGGATGCGGCCTGAGCAGGCGGATATTTCAGGATGTTCCTTCTCTCCCTGTGCGTTTGTTCTCTTCCTGAATTCCTGATGCGGGGAGGGTCGGATCCTCCGCAGATCCCCGCTTATGCAGATTCACACCAACTGCGACCCCAGCTCCCCCCTCCCCGCGGTGTGTTCTCTGAAGAAGGGGCTGCACAGGCGCCTTAAATCCTCCGGCCTCTTTAATTTTGCTGATTGCCGTCTGGAAGAAAGGGAAGGGGGAAGAATGTTTCTCTCAGCTTGGATGTCCCGAAGTAAAATCCCAGCTGAGCAGCTTAAAATAGCTGGTGGAGAGGCTGGAGCAGCCGGAGAGGACGGCGCCTGTCCCCAGGAGCGCTGCCTGGTCAACAGGCCTGCTACACGGGGACCAGAGCCGGTGTGGGGGCCAGGCCGTCCGGAGCGGCTGCATTGCGCCAGCGCTCTCACTTGTGCTGGGAATGGATAATGTGCTGATCGTGGACGTGGCGGGTCCAGGACACGGACGTGCCGGTGCTGCGGAGCTGCCGCGGCCCCGCCGCTCTGCCTCCTCTGCTCTGCCCCAGGAATCTGGCTGCGGAGCTGCTTTCAGTGGTACATCTGATAACTGATCCAGCTTAAAAAGGGGAAAAAAGAGAGAAAAAAAGATGATTTCTAAGATACCAGCGCAATGACCAAGTGTGTACTTTACCTCCTGTGCCTTTCCTCCCCGCGCTGGGTCCGGTGCCCGCGCTGCTTCTCCTCGGATGCAGCACAAAACAGATTTTTCTGGTGGCTGAATTTAATCACTTAGATGCAGAACACTGATAGACTGAATCAATTTAATTCCTATTGCTCATGACTGGGAGGGGGAACGAGGGGGAAGGAGGAAGGTCGTAACAAATTTAGCAAACAGCAACTTGGCTTAAAAATGTAACCGGTAGGTCAGTCTTTGTTTGTTTGTTTGTTTGTTTTCTAAACCTGCCAAGCTGAGGAATATGGCAGCGTTGGGAGTGGGAAACACGGCGCCGTGCAGGTGGGGGAGCTCAGTGACGGTGCGTGAGCTCTGGAGCGCTGGGGTTGTACAGAGCTGCACGTCAGCTCATTAAGTTGATGCTGCCCCCTTTTTTTCTTTGAGGGAGCTGCTGGAAGAGGCGTCACCGTCGGGCTGTAACGTCTGAAATGGCGTGGGGGACGTGAGCATCTCGGTGTCGCGTGTGTTTGCCTTGGAGCGCCTCTGTGCCGGGCTCCCGCTCGGTGCCCGATCTCCTCGGGAGACTCAGTCACCTGCTGCGGCACAGCCCGCGCAGAGAACAGAGGATTTAATTGGAAATGGAGCAGTCTGCGAGTTTTCTTTCAAAATAAGGCCCTGTACCTGTTCCACTCAGAGTGCAAAGAGGAGGGTTTGTTGGCTGCGCTCTCGTGGTGCCTTTTCCACGGAGGGTTCTGTGGATCACGGGCTGCGCGGGGGCCTGTCCGACCCCTGGGATGGGGCCTTCTCTGTGCCTGGTGCTTTTGGACACGGCTGCAATCTCAGCGATCCGGGAGCTGACTCCTGTGAAGCGCAGGTCCCGGGGCTCACCCGGGTAAGCCGGTGGTGTTGGATTGGACTTTTCGGAGCACCGGGGCCTCCCGAGGCCCGGCCGGCGCGGGCCCAGCGCCCCGTCGCTGCCGTCGCGGGGCTGGCGTCAGGCTCAGCCCCGGTTCTTCAGCAAGACACAGCAGTGGTGACGTGGGGAGAGCAGACTTGGCCAGCTTGACAGCAGACTTGGTAGCCTGCCACAGCCATCGGCCCATATGCACCGCGGTAAATAAAAGCTGTAGTTGAATTTCTTTCAAGTTTTATATATTACCCGTTACAATATGGAATGGAGGGGGGAATCCCTCTTAGGAGTAGCTCTGCTAAAAAGTACGTGTGAAGCTCTGTTTTGTGACGTGGGTGTGCAGCAGGCAGGACGCTGTTGCGGAGGAGGGGGCTGCGCTGGCTGCAGCGGGGCTGCCGAGCCTGCGGGACGGGCCTGGCGCTGCGCTGGGCCGGGCTTTGGCAGGCTGGCCTGGCGTGGGAGGCCCGCGGCTGAGCGGAGCTGCGCAAGGACGCCGTTACCAAAGGCAAAGCAGCCCCACGTCCAGGCAGTGAATGCAGAGGCGTTTGCGGCCGGGTTTGCGCTGGTCCTGGAGCCACGTGTGCGGCTGAGCAAGGACGTGACCCGCAGCAATGACAGCGGGAGCAGGAGGGGGAAGTTCGACTGTGCTAAGCCATGGTCAACTTAAAAATAGACCCGGCTATTTATAGCATTGGCAGCACGCTGCTGCCCCCCCGGTGAGTCGTATGGCCTGTCTGCAATTGCACCTTATGTGTAGATACATATATATACACACACATTTGTGGGCAAAGGCTGGGCAGGGAGAGCTGTGTGTGCTTCAACACCCTCCTGTGCCGCAGCGGGGGCGCTGGGGTGTTCCCCCATCGCTGCAGCGTTGGCGCTGCGGGTGCTGCTCTAGATCCAGCAGTTTGGGTGCCGTGCTGGAAGGGCCCAGCTCGTGCCGGGGGGGCCTCGTTGCTGCCGGCTCGGCTCGGAGGGAGGTGTCGTGTAAACACCCCTTTAATTGCCACATGTCGCAGGCTGGTCTTCCAGCTTAGAGACGGGGGCAGCGCCAGCGGCCAGCGTTGGTTCTGGCTCCGTCCGCCGGCCTCGGGGAGGAGGGGCAGAATGGCACTGTTAGCAGGAAAAGCCGGCACCGTGAGAATAAAGGTATTTTGAGGAGGGGCTGGAATAGAGGGGATGGTCCAGCACCGGGGCTGAGCTGCAGTTCTGCTGTTGCAAAGTGGGCAGGATGGGAGGTGGTGACCAGAGAGGGCGGAAGGAAGATCTCCCGTATCCTGTTGCTTTTGTGGGACCGGTGCAGTCGCAGAACACGGGACTGTTTGCAGAGCAGCTTTCCAGCAAATGTTGACTCTCTGCCTAAGCATATTTTTACCTAGAGGACCCTTTACCTAAATTAGATATGAAGTTTCAGGATCATTTTGTGTGGGAGCTTTTTGCACTTGAAATGAAACCAACTGGTTTTCTTCCAAAGAGCATATTGAGGGGAGATGAATGGCTTTCCATACACAATTCATACAAGGGCAGTTGTGGGTTCTTTTGGTTGTGTTTTATTTTTTTTTAATGGAAGAGTGATTTTATATTAATGTTTCAACTTCACGCTGCCAAGTCAGCTTTGGAAGTCGGAGCTGCTGTTTCCCTCACTAGTATACACTTAAGGGTAGAATTTCTGCTTTAGTTTTCAATCTCTTGAGCTTTTGTCATTTTTTATTACAACCTTATGTGTTATTTAAACACTTTTTTATGTAATCGGTTATTCTTTTAAGTGGGCTTAATTGTACAAAGATTATCATGCGTCAGAGACGTCTATAATTAGAAGGGGGGACTGGAGCTATTAGACAGTGTTTTAGTGAAGAAAATTACAGTGTTCATAAACTGTTTGGAGAATGGAGGCAGCATTTATTAACGTTCAACAAGTGGCGTGTGATCCGGCGCAGGCCCGGCTCCCGCTCAGCCGCTGCTCCGGCGCCGCGGGACGGTCCCGCTCCTTCACCGCTGGGGCTGGCGCGGAGCCCGCGGTGTCACACCAGGTTCAGGCCATTAAATGAGGTACTAACGGCAGCTGTGGTGCGATGCCCAATGCTCCGAGCTCTGCTCATCAGCACAATCGCGTTGTACTTTTCCTCGAGAGCAGGGATTGCTTACATGGCAGACATCAGATGGCAGTTTCTCAGTTGGGCTTTAGGAGGCCGTGCAGAGCTGCGGCGCTGGCTCCGCCGCCTCGTGCTCTCCTGTGCCGCGGCCGGTGCGGGTGCGGTGGGACCCGTCCCCAGGGTGGCCGTGCCCTCGGGCCGGGCCGGGTGGCCTCCAGCTCGAAGGCTTCGGTGATGGGTGAACAAAAGGCGGTTTAAGGCCTCCCGGGCTCGTTCCGCGCTGGGTGCTGGGGCTGTTCTCTCGAAACGTCACCGCTGGTCCTTTGTGATGAGTGTCCTCCTGGTAACAGCGAGCGTGTGCGAAAGTACCCGTGGACGCGCAAAGTTATTGTGATGTTCCGTGTGCAGGTGGGTGATTTATCGGGAACGGTGACTCTGCAGACCATTCGTGAGCTGGAACAAGCAGAAGGTGGAGTGTGCGGTGGTTTGGTGGCACCCCGGGTATTGTTAGAATTTCCTCTCCCTCCATCTCCTCCCCGTCCCCGTTGAAATGACCGACACCGGGGACCATTGATTTCTGCTCTCCACGATGTTAATGAAGAATTCCTTGTTGGCTCCTAGTTCTCTAAATCCCTGCAGACAGCTGCAGCAGTTGAGGCCCTTGAGGAGCGAACATGCCAGCCTGGTGATGTATGACTTTGTGAACTTTTGGGGACAAAAGGGTGAGCTTGTGTTGGCCGTAAAACTGGGAGAGGCTCTTAACCACGTCATGGTTGCATTTTCTGTAGCCAGTTTGCTGAACGTACTTTGCTAGCTCAGTACACAGTTCCCATCTCAGCATATGAGTTTTATCATGTCTCTTGATGCTTAATAATTTTATTTTGAAGTTTAGATCCAGCCAAATAAGAGCCATGAATCTTGATGACACTAAATAAAACCTTCTCCTATGTTTCCTAGGACTCAAATGCAGTCCTTGTTTTCTTCTCTGCTGTGTATCTTGTTGCCAAGTTAAAGGCATCGATTTTGAGAGGAGGGATATGTTATTTTAGATCACCTTGTAATGCTTTGTTGCCACATTTTATGTTCCTGGACAGCACGGTAGTGGAGCCCTCTCCATTTATGCAGTGCAGTGTACAGATGGCAACTCATTAAAACTTTAGCGATAATCGCCCTTCCTATGGAATTACCACTTAAATCTGGTTAGTAGAGGAGGAGGAGTCGTGTCACAGAAACACGCTGCTTCTGGGTGATTTAAAAGCATATGGGATTGAGTGGTTTATGTGCGCCCCTTGTCAGGAGTCCTCAGAGCAGATTGCCAGAGTCGTTGAGCAGTTGGAGTTTAATGGAGGTGCAGGAGCTTTTGCTCCTGATCCCTTTGACAGTTAAGCTGTCGTCTTCAAGTGCGTTTAAAAAAAAAGGTCTTTTAAATACAGCACTTTTTTTTTTTGCAGAATCAGTGGAGGCAAGAACAAGTGTGTGAGGCAGCTGGGAAGGAGCTTTGTGGTCATTTCAAGGTTGGGAGGCGCTCTCTGGGGAGTAATGCATCGCTGTTTGATGGCCTCAAAGCAGCAAAGGTGCCTGCTTGTGTGTCCCCACTCGTGCAGGTGGCCAGAGGACGGTCCCGGGGCTGCCCAGAGCTTGGTGCTGCCTGGGACCTGCACAGGGTGTTTGGATTCGAGTCTCAGCACTGTTACAGATCTTCTTTGGGGCTTTGAGCAAATCACTTAATTCTTCTCTACCTCTGTTTCCCATCTGTAAAATCTGGTTGAAGTGCCGCTGCCTTTGTTCCAGCAAAGTACTGGAGATGCGTGCGTTAGAGATTATGAAGTATTGAGGTACGAGTGGGACTGAATATTAACTATGGGTAGACAGAGCCTTGCGATGTGTTTTGAGGCTCAGAGTTAGCGAGTGTCAGCGGTGACGCCCCGGTTCCCGGAGATGAGCAGTGACGTCTCCTCTTCCAGACCCCGGTACAGAGGGTACCGAGGGGCTTCTTGGATGTACAAACAGATTTCAGCCTAGAGGTGTCTGAAAAGCTCCCCAAATAAATTGTGTTCGTTAAAAATGTCACTGCTTTCTTGTAAAAGACTGTTTTACAATGGGTCTCAAAGGTTTGGGGTTTGCAGGGCTGGAGCGGGCACTCAGGATCCCAGGCAGTGGTGCCCTAGGCCTCTTTCCGAAGGGTGTTTTTCTTTCTGCCACCTGAGCATTGTTTGTTATTTGCATATTTGGCTGCTGAGGAGGGTTTTTCACTTGGTGCTGAGCTGCTGTGGGTGGGTGAAGGGCTGAGCGATGCTTTCTGCCTGTTCCTGTTGTCTCCTCTCTTTCCTGACTCGGGCGGTGCCTTCAGCGGTGACTGTGCTGCTGGGGCCGGGTGAGCTGGACATTACAGCACCTTAGTGCTTTGGTCCAGCTCGGAGCAGACCAGCAAATGATCCCTTGCCATAGCCTAAATGATCTGGCAAATGCAGGTGCGTGAAGGGCAAGGACCTTTTTCCCCCTTGGGGGAGCGGTGCTGGCGTGTCCCCGTGTCCCCCGCAGCGCTGTGTCCCGCGTTTGGCGGGCGCTCGGCCGGCGGCTGGACGGGCTGCGCTGGCTGCAGGTTTGCTGGCGTGCGCGGGGGGAGCCACCAGCCAAGATTTGGCTGCTGTTTCCTCTGAGCCACATCTGCCTGGTGTTCCTGGAGCCAGCAGCAGAGCTCTCCTGGTTTGGTGCTGCAGAGCCAGGGCCGCATTCGGCCCCGCTCCTGGTGCTGGTGGCTTGGTCAGGCCGCGCCTGGCGGCAGCGCCGGCCAGCAGCCCCGGTTCTGTGCGCCCGGTGAGGGCCGGGTGCTGGGAGAAAACAACGGTATCCTGCCTTCAATCAGTTTTTATGTGGGAAAACCATGATGCGGGGCGGGACGTGGAACGCTCTCTGAAATGTGAACTTTCCTCCTCATTATAGCTGTATTTCAAATTATAATTGTCTATTTAGCGTACGTAAATGAATTCCTGATTCTGTCCTTGCATCTAGCAGCCTGGTTGCGGCTCAGTCTCCGCCCTGCGCTCCCGTCGCTCAGCCGGTTGCTGGAGACTGGATTTAAGTGCCTTTAGGTGCTTTCTGCTCATCTGGTAGCCTGCGTTTCCCCATCCGTCAGCAGTCAGGGCTCCACGGCAGCCCGAGCCCCCTCCCTGGCAGCACCGCGTGGCCGAGGGACCGCGAGGTGACCCGGCCACGCACTGTGCTGCGGGATGCAGGCGGGGCTGGGGGGGGCTGCAGCCCTCGGGACCTCTCCTGCGTGGGCCTGGCCAGTGCTCCCCTCGCTGCTCTGGGACCAGCCTCCCTTAGCTTGGAGTTTAAACCTCAACCTGCCTGCTTTGCATTTTACAGCTTCGTTTTCAAAAAGAGACTTTGATTTTTTCTCTCTGATCTCCTCTGAACCCTCAGCCCGCGAGCTGGGGGCACCTTGAACGCACCCGCACCCTCCGCACGGCTGCTGGGAGAGACCCGGGCGAAGCGGAGGAGCGCAGGCTTCCTCCTTCCATCCTGTGCATTTGTATGCAGGACAGTGACGAGGAGAAGAATCCACCCTCCTGGAAGGATATAATCTTTTAAACAAGGCACATTTGAAAAAGTACAATAAAATTTGCGTATATTTGTTCCAGTATAAACACACATGCTGATGAGCGGCAGATGTGGAGCTGCAGCAACGCGCACGTGTGCAGCGAGGGCAGCGCCGCGAGCCGAGCTGCTGCCGCGCATGCTGCAAGCACTTAGTTCTGCTTTATTACCCCTCCAAAAAAAAGGCAAGAAGAGCAGAACATCTGCTAATGCATCGCTTAAATAAACAAAGCTGCAGCGGAGAACCTGCTCGCTTCACTGCAGCCGAACTCGGGAGAGGGTCAGGAAAGGGCCCCGAGAGCGCCCTTGGTCACACCGCTGTGTTTTTGGGTTTAGACGCAGTTCTAAACACTATGTAATAATATCAAAAGCATATTAATTTTTAATAGAAATCTGTGACAACTCGTGACGCTGCAATACGGTGTCTCTGTTGACGGTTGCTATTTTTGGTGGACACAGCCGCGGGGCCCCTGCGGCGCTGCTGTGGCTGTGAGCGGGGGGAACGGGTCTGCAGCGCCTCTTCAATCGCGACAGCGGTTCGCAGCGAGGGCTTTGGGTTTTGCTGGCTCACCTGCGCAGGCCTGGCTTTTATTTTTGCCCTGATGCAATCCTGCAGTGCTGCACACCCCACAGACCCCACGGACCCCGCAGCCCCCACGGACCCCACAGCCACGGTGCGTGGGGAGGCTTCGGGTGCGGACAGGGCTGGCACGGCAATGCTGGGCTCTTCCTGGGGAAGGGGATTTGCAGGTGCCCCGTGTGCGTGTGGCTGTTGTTTATTAGACTATCAGGAGGGTTTGTTTTCCCAAATAACCCTCTGAATTATTCTGTGTAATTAACTCATGAACTTATTTAAAATTATCAGGGGTTTGGGAGGAGAGCAGCCGTTGCAGCGCTCAGGAGGGCGATAGCATTGCATCACTTTTCCCCGCTGATCGCAAGGTCGTCTCCAACAACTGTTCAGGCGTAATTAGCCACCCCAGACTTCATGGTTTCAACAATTGAAAAATTACAGGGGTCAATGACTCAGTCTCTTAAATTTTAATAAGTACATAAAAACAAAGTGCTGAGTTATTAAAAATTAATCCTGCTAAGCGTTGTTTAGGCTTTTTTGGGGATGCGAAGGCTGCGCGTGTCGTGTGTCCGCGGGGTGGAGGAGGGCGGGCGGTTATCTCGCTGGCCTGCGCTGCCCCCGGCAACACTTTAGTGGGAATGTTAAGTTTGATTATTAATTGAATCAAGGTCATATTTTGTTTGTGCGGAAGCAGGGTGAGCTGTGGCCCTCGGTAATCCTTTCTCTCCTCGCTGGCTCAGCCTTTGTAATTCCTCTAAGCTGCTCACAGGAGCAGAGTTGGGATATTCACACAGTCAAGTGGATATTGTGCAAGTGTCGATGATAGCGTGCGGCTCTGTCTCTGCCCAAGTACCGAGATGTTCTGTTAACATGGAAGGTAAATCTGTCAGCATTAGCATTATAAGCCTAATTTTTTTTTCCACCCTTTGAGGCTTTAGATCCTGGTTATAAACTTGGTTTGGAGCTTAGGGCCCGGCGAGCGTGCTTTCTTCTCTCGGCGCGTTCTTCAGCGAGCGCTCAGCCGTGGTGTTTGTGCAGGGACAAACCTGGGCGCTCGTGGCTGCTCCGGTCGTCCCGCTAACGCGTGTGCTGTGCCGTGCAGCCCTGAGAGCTCGCTCAGAGCGCCAGCCCCTTCCTCACCCACCTGGCATTGCTTTTGGAGGCAATTAAATAGGAGCGGTATGCAAAGCAGGGAGGATAGGTTGAGCCTGAGGGTGGGTTTTGGAATGAGACGTTTATTTCCTTAAGTTGTATGCAGGAATTCATAAAGGAATCCAGTAAGAATATTTGCTTTTATTTAAACATGAAAGTATTGTGAAGATACGTGCTGGCAGGTCGCCCCAGGGGGAGCTGGAGAAGTCGAGAGGTGCATTAGACATATAATCTGAATTTTCAGATGGCTGGAGATAGGATATGAGAACTTTCTCCTCCATCCTGAGCACAGGCCTTTGAGTTCGCCAAGGTCATTGCTGACCAGCTGCTTTTTAATACAGCAATGCTTAAACTTTCTTAACAGCCGCAGTGAGCACTCGGGGGGCCCGTTGGCCACGCTCCCCCCAGGAGCTGGGGGCGTCCCCTGGCTGAGGTTCTCGGTCCTGCTCCGCTCCCTCCCCGCCTGACCCAGAGCCGCCAACGGCTCAAATTCAGCCTTCAGCTGCTTATAAATAAAATCAGGTGCGTGACCCACCAGCATTGTGGTGCCTCCAGTGCAAGGAGCCTTCAGAGGAGAACCTTCCTGCTTTTGGGTGGTACAGGGTGACAGTGGGGGCGAGAGGTGGATGCCTTTCCAGGCCCCACAGAAACTGTTTGGCTTGGTTTGGCTTGGTTTCCCCCAACCCTTTTTAAGGCGAAGGGGGCAGGAGAGCGTGGGGTGCTGCGGGGTGCCCTGTCCCTCCGGAGCCGGCGCTGGGGGCGTCACCCCCCCCCGCTGCCTCTCAGGGTGTCCCCTCTGCAAGCAGCGAGGTGAAAGAATAGCAAGATCCTTATTAAGATGTTTTTAGATAACGTTTGCTCAGCTGCGAGCCGGCAAAAGATTTTTCAGAGTCTATTAGGCAGTGCTCTTGAATCGTAAGGTTGATTTGAAAAATTGGCACCTAATGGTTTACAACTGGAATAAATTTCTGGAAATTGGGCCGCAGAGAGAAACTTGTGTGTGTGTGCGAGCTGGCGAGCCCGCGCCCGGCCGGGCCGCTGCTCGCATCCATCGCCGCCCGCCGGGCTTCCCGTCTAATTAGGGACCGCAAGGGGTTCGGATCAGCTTCTATTCATGTCTCTGCTCTGACAAAGCTGTTTGATGGGGAGAGGGTGGCTGGGGGGAGACTCCTCCTGGCTGGAGTCTCTTTCTCCCCTTCCCTCCTCCTGCCGCGTTTTGTAAAGGCCAAATCCTGAGAAGCCCTGAAAAATTAATGGGGCCTCAATAGGTGCTTTGCACCCGCCGCTCCCCCCCTCCCGCACCCTCCGCCGGGCGCTGCTGGAAAGTTTGCAGCATAATAGCAGCACAGCAGCTGCTCTTTTGTATGTAAATATGACCTAAAGCGGGGCAGGGAGCCCCCCGGCCGCTGCCACCCCGACAGCGCGGCCGAGGTCCCGCAAATGTCACCGGCAGCTGCGTCCCCATCCCGCTCCGTGGGCGCCGCTGTCTCCTCCAGCACCCACGGTAATCACCGTGCTGCTCAATAATTCACAGAGGAGATGGGGCAGGGGAAAGGTCTCTGCTTTCAGAAAATATAAAGTCTCTCGTTTTAGTGTTTGAAATATTCAGGAGCATCCTGGAGGGCTCTGAACTCATAAGCGTCTGCCTTTTTTCCATTATGAAGTCGTGTGTGGTTTTCATGACTGTTATTCTGACACTGTTTCCAGTTAGCTGGTGCTCGTTGTCCAGCCCGGCTGTCAGTTGAAGGGTGCTGAGGAGGGTGAGTCAGACCCCGGCGCAAGTCGTCCTGCTCCGTCTCCCAAGGTTTGTGACGGCACCTCTGCCACCAGGACAGGGACGTTTGCTTCCCCGTCCAGGCCTGGCGCTTGCTTGAGGCTTAAATCTCACCTCTTTGCCTTGAAAACTTACAAAGATTTCAGTTTGCTGTAATATTGCCTACTTCATCCAAAAAGAGCCCACGCAACAGAAGGCCAAGTCTGAGTGCTAGGCTGGGTTTATCATCTTGGGCCAGGCCTGTGTGGGCCCTGGGCTGCCAGCCCTGACCTCGGGATCAGCAGCGCAGGGAAGGGCCTTTCTTCCCTGGGGTTATTGTTATTCCCTTTGTTGAAATACCACCCTCCCAAAGGGAAAAACCCCACCGAAATAAAGTGAGAAGTCTTCTCAATTTGGCAGTGTGTAAAGGCTTTTTAAAGCTAAACAAGAAAACCAATTATTTTTCTAACTGCTTTACTTCTTCAAATCTTTCACTGTAATGGAGATTTAGAATCCATCACTGTTTAGCTATTATTTCTGTGTAAACAGAGTCATGCCCTATTGCACCAAGCAAACAGTCAATTTTTTCCATTATACTTAGCTGCAAATAACAAGGGTACGGAACAGATGACCCGTTTTGGAGCATATTTTCCTGCGTGCCCGTGTCCCTGTGGGGTGAGGAGGGTCCGGGGCAGCCGGGGCTGGAGACGTTGTTTTTCATTCTCGTGATAGTTGGCTCCGTCTGACTTTATTCCGCTGCTCTGGCGGCGGTGCGCGCGTCCTGCGAAAGCGTAGAACGCAAATGTGGAGCCAGCAGCTGTTTTTTAAAATTAAACAGACACTTGAGGTTAAAAATCCCCAAGTTCAACGTTCGCTTCCTTCTGTGCTATTAAGTTGGGACTCCATCCAAAAACTTGACAATTTCATGTTATGTCAGTGAGCCTGTTTGTTTACGTTTTTCATTTCATTCCCATGTCGCTGTTGGATTTTGCTCTCCGCCGGGAAGCGGTGTTGGCATTGAGGGGGATACAAATCCAGCAGCTTCATTTAGTGATTTTTTTATTAATACATTTTAATGAGAAGGTGGTTTCTGACGCCTAGAGGAGCAGTCGGTGCGGCGGGCGAGCGGGCGCTGCGGCTGCGGCGCCCGGCAGAGCGCTGGTGGACGGAGGAGCAGAGTCAAGAGCTGAGATTGATAGATTCAACCTGGAGGTTCAAATTAAGTTTCAGACTATCCGTGAGTGGAAGGAATAGCATGTACTGTTGCTGAAGACAGTGAAGGACTGTGAGATACAGGATGTTCCTTCCTGGTGACTTTCACACTTCCATTTCATTCCTCTTTCATGGTGTTTGACTTACACAACTAGGAAAGGACTTTTAAAAATTTCCCTCCTTTACAAAATATATTTTTATATAGCCTGTTTCCAACCGAGGCTTTTATTTGAGAAGCAAATGCTTCTGGTTAGCTTCTGTATGGAATGTGTCCAGCTTTAAACCATTGCCATGAGCAAAATTCATCGACAGCCAAGAGAAGTAAAAGCAAACGTTCCCTGAGATGGGCACTTTGTCTGCGGGCCAGTGGAAGTTACTTTGTGTAAAGGAAGCTGTTATTTCTCTGTGTGTAAGTGCAATGGGGGTGTGTAAGTGCACCCTCCGGCGGGTGGTGGGAGCGGGAGACGCGGTTTTGGTGTGGCGGGCAGGGGTGGCGCTGGCCGGATCCCATCGGGCCCGCGGGGCCGGGTGCGACCGAGCGGCTCGGGGAGGAGGATTTTGTTGGGTTTTGGCGAGGTGGGCTGGTGGTTGGTTTGTTTGCTTTTTCAACTGTCTTAGCTCAAGGGAGCACGGATCGAACTGGAATCTCATGCAAGCCCGTTCTCCCCTTCCTCCTCCTCCCTCCGGGCTCCCATTTCCCTTTCACGCTCCTCCCTGGGCATCACCGGGACGTTCTGCAGCCTCTGCGCTTCTAACAGCGTCTTGGGCCAGAGACAGGGGAAGAGCTGAAGTTTTGTCCTTATTTTATCTGCCGTATGTTGTTTTCTGCCCTTGCTGGTCCTGACCAGAGGCAGGTGCTCCAGGGAAGAGACCAGCTCAGCTCGGTGCCTTGCAGCTCCATGCCCTGCAGCTCGGTGCCCTGCAGCTCCGTGCCCTGCAGCTCCGTGCCAGCCCCAGGACAGGGCTGATCCTGGGGCAGGGCCGGGTGTCCGAGGGGTGACCGGAGCCGGGGGAAGGTGGAGGAGACTCTCCCCTGCTTTGTGAACTGCAGAAGTGCCCAAAGCTCGTGCTGGCCAGCTTGGCTCTGCTGCTTCTCTTCCCCCTTGAATTCCAGAGCAACATATTGAGGGGTTTGATTTGTTTTTGTCCTTGCTTTTGTTTTTCTGAAGCCGCGAACGAGTTTCAGACAAGCATAATGAAACGATTTTAAAAAATAAAAGGAATGGAAATAACCTCATATAAAGCGGCAGAAAAACCCACTCTCAGCGTTGTCAGCTGCACCGGTGGCAAAGCGAACCCTATTCCGCGTGTCAAAGCCACTTAACCGGGCTCCATCGCAGAGCCGGTGCGGCGGCAGCGCCGCGGCGCAGCTGCGTCCGGGCTGCGGCTTTGCCTTGGTTCGGTTTGTTTTCTTCCAGGGTTGTTCTGGTTATGATTTGATTATTGTTTCCAATCTGCTGGGCTTTTGATATGGTGTTTTTATTAAAGAGAGTTGTGTGAAAAGGAGTAGTAATTAAAAATCCACCCCCCCCCCCCAACGCTCCCACCTCACTTTTGGCAGATGTTTTTCGTCACTAAGCAGCTGGAAGGACTGGGCCGCGTAGGTTGCGTCGTCTTGCTTTGATTTGCAGTGTATTAGCACCTCACCTGGGAGCAATGCTCTTTTTGGAAAGCCCTGCTCGTTAGGAGCTGTTTACAGTGTGGGTTTGGGGCCCTTGCAAGGAGGATCAGCCGCTGAGCTGCCTGGAGAAGCAACTGTCTTTTGTCATGGTTATTGTTTGAGAGCATTAATGAACCAAAAAACACCCTGTCACAGAATCCTTAGCAAGATGTTGATGCTTTTTTAAAAAGAGAAGCAAAATTGTTTCTTCCCTTTTTTATTAAACAATAATATAGGTTCAGGCTCTGTTCTGGTGAGTCTTTAATTGGCACAAAAGGGCAGTTTAGCTTCATTTTAAGGAAGAGTTGTCAAACAAGCTGGAATTGTTTCCCACCCAGAAACATATCGGGCCATCTACTGTGATTTGCATCTTCTTTGCAGCCATTACATAGCGCAGCAAGTTCCTCATTGGCATGACCAGAGCATCTAATGAGGACGCTGCTCCATCTCTGATGCCAGCCCCGCAAGGTGGGGAGTTCTTACCGGAGATCTGCCCGTGGGCCGGAGGCGGCGGAGGCGCCGGCCCGTGCGTGCTCAGCAGAGGCTGCCGCGGGCAGGTCCCTGCTCCGTGCTCCAGCTTGGAATGAATCAAAGCAGCGAGAAATTGCTTTTTGCAAAGAAGCTTCTTAAATGAAAGAATTCCATTATGTAATTTTATTTTTTTTTTTAATTCACTGCAGTAATTCACAGTAATTCCCTTAAATTCTGCTGTGTATCTCTTCTGTAACATAGTGGTTTGGACTGTTAACTGGAGCATGTTTCATTGAAATTGTTTTGTGCTTCCTGAGTGTTTTCTGGGGTTGTTTCTCGGGGCTGTGGGGCTGAGACACCCCGCGTGCGGTGCTCAGGAGGGTCGGGGTGTTTGTGGGGTGCAGGTTGTGCGTGGGCAGCGGTGCTCAGCCTGTGTTCACCGCCCGTGTGTCACTCTCCGCAGGGTGACGCGCTGCTGGTGGCTGGAGCATTGCTCAGTGTCAGCGCTGGCTGGAACCCATCAGGGACCGAGGCGGTCTCCTCAGCCAAGTTGTTAATTTAACCTTTTGTTCTAATCCCTTTTGTTGCACTGATGATTTAGTAAAGGAGAGGGGAGCGCTGTTATTCTTCCCGGCGTTGCCGCTGTTGCGTAGGCAGGAGAAGCCGAGGATGCTGCGGGGACGCGGCTGGAGGCCAAGGGACCGTGCTGAAGCGCCCGCTCCACGCGGCCGCCTTTCCTCCACGGGGAGTGTGTCGCTGGCGCTGCTCAGAGCGGTTGCCGGGACTTCTCCATTGGAACGGGCTGCCCGGGGCAGCGGTGGAGTCACCATCCCCAGAGGGGTCAAACAGACATGGAGATGAGGTTCTCAGGGATGTTGGTTAGAGATGGACTTGGCAGTGTTTGGTTAACAGTTGGACTTGCTGATCTTGAAAGGCTTGTCCAACTAAAATGACTCTATGATTTTCCTCAGGGTTTGGTTGGGAGCACAGGCCGTGCCGAGGCCGGGCTGCGGATCCTCGGTGTCGGGGTTGGCCCCGCGCAGCCCCGGCCCGTTGGGAGCCCCCGGCCCTCGGCAGGCGTTGTGCAGCCCTGTCTGCAGCGCAGCCCCGGGCGTTGGGAGCCCCCGGCCATTCGCAGGCGTTGTGCAGCCCTGTCTGCAGCGCAGCCCCGGCCCGTTGGGAGCCCCCGGCCATTCGCAGGCGTTGTGCAGCCCTGTCTGCAGCGCAGCCCCGGCCCGTTGGGAGCCCCCGGCCATTCGCAGGCGTTGTGCAGCCCTGTCTGCAGCGCAGCCCCGGCCCGTTGGGAGCCCCCGGCCATTCGCAGGCGTTGTGCAGCCCTGTCTGCAGCGCAGCCCTGGGCGTTGGGAGCCCCCGGCCATTCGCAGGCGTTGTGCAGCCCTGTCTGCAGCGCAGCCCTGGCCCACGCGTCCCCAGCGCGGCGCTGCGCGGAGCCAGGGCTGGCGGCGAGCAGCTCCTGGGGAGGCTCGGGAGCTCCAGCAGTTGGCCCTTTACTGCAAACAGTGCACCAGCATGGCTTAACCTTTAGGTTAGCGGGGACCAGCAGAGATCTGTCCTTTTGCTTCCATTGAAGGGCACAGCAACCTTTCACCAGCAGAGGAGCTGCCGCTGCAGCCAGGGCGGGCGTTTGCTGATTGATGGGGGGAAGGCGCCCGTGCAGCTTCTCCTGCTTTACAGCACAGGATTAAAACTTCCTGGCAGGATCATGAAGGGTTTGACCTGAGCCCCCTCCGCTGCCACACGAACGGCCTGAGTGTGTGTCCCCCGCGTTGCTGCCCCCCTTTTTAAAAGGAGGCAGGTGTTTCAATACCGGCGGTTGAGACTTTTCCGTGCAAGACCTGGGGGGCGATGCTGTGGAAGCTGCGGCGGCCGGTGGAGCCGGCGGCGCCGGGCGGGCTCCGGGCTCCGCGGGTGACAGACCCTCAGCGTGCCCTGTGCCGGGAGCAAACCGGTGATTCAGATTGAAGCTGAACCGTGGGAGTGGGTAGTGTTTGTTATTCCTATGATATTTTATTAGCAAAATAATCAAGCTAGAATCCGTTTTATTTTATGGTCTTAGGAAGATGTGAAACCTTTCCTAAAGGTTCCTAACCATGGCCCTGGGTACCTGTGGCCTTTCTGGGCGATGGTTGAGGCCAGGGGGCGCTGGAGCTGGGCTGGGGGCACCGAGCACCCTCCTGCCCCTCTGGGACACGGGGCGATGTGGTCGGTGCTGGTGAGCTCTCAGAAGCGCCCGTGGCGGGTGCTCTGGGCCCGTTACCTCCCTCAATTCCTTCCCCGGTTTTGTCGGCAGCCGGAGCCCCGTGACGCCCGACCCGGGGGGATCAGAACGGAACGAGGAGCTTTGTTTGGATGGAGACAGCTTTTAGGTCTTGGGTTTCATTTTGTTGTTGTTATTGTTGTTTTCCAAATTCCCTTCCAATCCATCTGCTCTCCTGACATCCTTTTTATGTTGCTCGGAAGTGGGGAAGCAGTTGCATTGTGAGCGCGGTCAGGTCAAGCTCCTCACTTTTATCTCTGCTCTCTTGTAGGTGATGGGTATTGGGGGAATAAAACACTAAGAGCAGGGTTTAACAGGCCTTTGTTTGCTATTGTCCAGCTGGGCCTGAGACGGCAACAGAGATGGGGAACAATAAACACTGAAAGGAAATAGAGATTTTAAACAGAACTGTTTCTTTTCTTCCTATTCCGGAGTTCCTGGAATCCGACACATTTTGCTTTTTAGTCCCAACTAGATTAGTAAAAATAACAAGGCAAAGTGCGTTCAGTGCAGCTCAGAGCCGTTGTGATTTTGACTTGTTGCTTAAATTTTTTGATGCATGTATCTCCATCTACGTGTATGTGTGTTTAGGGTGGATGTCCATATGTTCTGAAAGTGCTGAAAAAGAAATACTTATATTTCATCTCCCTTTGAAAATCTCCCCCTACTTCAGAAACGCTGGTTTGAATAGCTATTAATTGTTAAGCCCCGGAGTGGCTCTGGGGTAGGAATGGGCTGTGCAGCACAAAGCCAGGAGGGCAGGCCCCTGTGTCCCCGGGGCCGCGTCTCGTCTGCACGCCGAGGCCTCTCCATGGGGCGAGAGGCTGGGAAGCTGCAGCATCTCGACCTCATCTGTGGCTTGTAATGTACATGGAATGGAGATATCCGTTCTGCTAACAGCACAGAAATCATCTCACTCATTCCACCCAAATAAATAAGTCTGAAAATAAATCTCTCATCGTACTGTCTTTATAAATATCTTTTAGATTGAGTGTGAGTGACACGGCGTGGTTGAGTCACTAGAAGAGCGTCTCTGATAGTGGTGGTGAAGCTTTTCCAGATGCATTCTATACCCGATGGTCGGTGCGGCGGTTCCCAGCGCACCCGCCCGCGCTGGAAGGACAGTGGGGAGCTTGAAGACGGAGACAGTTGTGGGTGCTGCTTGGTGTCCTTGATTGGGGCTGGATAGCCAGGAGGGGAAGGGACGCGGCTCCTCGAGGCCGCGGGCACCGACCCGCGAGAACACGGGGACAGGGACGTGGGGCTGCGCGGCCCCGGCCCCGAGCGGGACTCTGCCTGTGCTTGTTAGATCTTCAGATGTTATTTAGCTTGATTGCAGCCTTTTTACAAGAGGAGTTAAGACACGGATATAAAAGAGAACTACGAACTGCATGACAGGTTCTTAGGAAATCAGTAAATGATTCATTTAACGGTTCCGTGCGTGCTAATTTCACGTTGCTATGGAACCTGAAGATGGAGGAGGGCGGCCAGGCTGCGGCACGCGGGCTTGCGCGGGGCGCTGCGAGGACAGATAACGCGTCGCACGCAGCCTCGCGGAGTGATGAATTGCCTCTTTATCTGCCGTTGGCCAGGGAGATCCCAGGCAGACAACTGCAAGAGATGTTGCACACTAGCTAACGTTCTTTGGATTAAACCAAAAATCACACATTTCAGTCTCAAAATCCGTTTAAGTGTGCATTGTCTTAGCGGCATCTCCCCTGGGGCTGGCCCTGGAGTCAGACAGATCACCCCAGCCCGAAAGGGACCTGCTGGGGCTGCTCCGGCTCCTCTTGCTGCCGGCAGGTGCCGGTGCCCATTGAAAGCTGCTCGTGGCAAGCGGGTTTGTCTCTGGCTACTGTTTTCAAGAAGGAGGCATCGTTTGCTCTTGGCTTCAGGGGTGGTTGGGAACGATGTATTAATGGACGGAACAAATGCCGCGTCCCTGCTAACCCCTGGATGTTTGCCTTTATTGCTCTATTACCCTCACTGGGTATGGCGGCCCTGGTGGCAGCGGCCCACTGGTGTGGAAGGTGCGTGGATGCTCAAGTCTGATACAAATGTGAGTCTTTCAAGCACATTAAACTTAGAGCAAAGCAGCAGGACTGATGTGGTAACAGGGAGGGATCTTTTCTGCTCTTGATGGTGCCTTTGGTTTGTGTTTGACAGCTGGTGGTGCAGGTGTTGGTCACAGGAAGCTGCTCCTGTGCTCAGGGGGTAGCTTGGGTCGGTAGTTTTGGCTTTAAGGGTATCGGTTGCGCTCTTGCCTGTTTTTAAAGAGCTGCATGCTCTGTTCTCAGGGTTCTCTGTTGAGTTATTGCATTGTTGGACACTCACTTTCATTGCGGGGGCATTTCCACGGCGCTCAGGGTGCCGGTGCCGTTGGCCCTGCCCGGCTGTGCTGTGACCCCGGGCGGGGGTCGGCGCAGGAGCCCCCCGGGCTGCGCGCTCTGTGGCGGCAAAGGCGGAACTTCCAAATGTGACCGAGGCTCCGTCTCGTTGCAAACCCAATGGTTTTGGAAAGTGTGACTCTTCTGAGCTATGTTGAGTACAGCAGCCAGGCAGGAGGGGTTTGTAGTCTGCTGCTGTCTTAACGAAAATACAGAGTGTTTCCTATAGAAATGGAACGTAGAACAGAGCGAGTTCACTGGGGTCATACAATGTGGATAAACTCGGTCAGAGGGGGGCTCGGCACTGGGATCTCGCCGTCCCCGCCGCCCCCGCACAGCCGGCAGCTCCAGCCCCCGTGAGCGTGGGTGTGGGTCTGGGAGCCCTGGCTGCGAGCGCCCGGAGCCGTTTGAGCTGAGGGAGCTGATGGAGCCGCGAGAGCCGCGCCGCCCGGGGACACGGCGGCTCTTCCCCAGCGCCGCCTTTCCACCGCGCTGCCTTAATTGGGCCCACTGCGAATGGGCAGGAGCGCGGGCAGCTGATTTTCTTTTTCCTGGCGACACCAAGCGCAGGGAATGTCTGTGTGTGTGTGGACAAGTATTTGTGGTCTTTTGCGCGGGATGGTCTTAGGTCTTCCTGCTGGCACACGCACTAACTGCTGCCGCACTTCAGGTGAGAAGATAATGATCACATCATTAAGACACTACTAAAGCTGGCATTACTTGTTAGGTCAACATATCGATCTTGACATTACGCTGCAAGATGGGTTTTTCTTAGGTAATGCCTGCGCGTCCTGCCTCTTGCTCCAGGAGGGGCACAGAACAGGGAGAGGGGGAGTGCAGAACTCAGAGCAACTGGACACAGGTCTCTTCCCCAAAATAAAAGCACTCTGCTCCTTGACAGATTGGTTCTGCTGCAGAGGCTCCTGCCCTGTTGCTGCTGACAGGATTACTGGCAGGTTTCCTTTAAGTCGACCCAAATCCCGAGGGGGTTGCTGGCTCCTGGGTGGATCATTTGGTCGTTCCCGCTGCCTGGGGACATCCCATGGGGTGTCGTCCTGTGGGGTGTCATCCCGTGGGGTGTCTCTGCCTGGGGACGTCCCGTGGGGTGTCGTCCCGTGGGGTGTCGTCCCGTGGGGTGTCTCTGCCTGGGGACGTCCCGTGGGGTGTCATCCCACGGGGGTGTCTCTGCCTGGGGACGTCCCATGGGGTGTCATCCCACGGGGTGTCTCTGCTGCGGGGGCTCGGTGTCACGGGTGCCGCCACCGGGCAGGGTCTGAGTTTGCCATGGGCCCCTATGGCACCTATAGGCTGTTGACCATCCCAGGCACCTCGTCCCGTGCAGTTGCCTGGGCGTTGGCGTGCATTGTACCCATATCGTGCGCACATCAGAAATACCCTTCCTATCTTGCTGCAGAAAGAAACACCTCTCACTTTTTAATAAATTCCTGCTTGTCTTGTTATCTCTTCTGAATTGAAGCTGTCCAAGCCAGTTTTTCTCATTCCGCTGGGCTCTTTTTATAGCGAGCTACGTAAAGGCGTTTTGGAAAAGTGGCAATAATTTGCTTTATGTGTATGAGTGTGGTTTAGATCACTAAGGCTTTATTTGGTATTTTAATCTGAGCTTACCGACTGCACTTTTAAGGACTTATAAATGAAAAGGGATAGTTCAGAAACGCATCATGTTTTTGTTGCAGCAGCGCTGAGCGTGTTGAGTATCCCTCTGTACATCCATTTCATTAGGAGCGGCCCATATGGTGTGTCAGGAGCAGGGGAACGCGGAGCTGAACCTGTGTCTGCCAGAGAAAACTGTTTTGATCCGATGTTCAGCGTAGCACAACTTTGGGGGAAAAAAAATAAACATTGTCAGATGGGTGCTGCCAAATTTCACGATTTATCAAGAATTTCAGGCTGTTCAGTGATATTTTTCTTCTGAATACTCCAGTTTCTGGAGTCCTGTGACTTACACAAGACTGTTCATTTTCGTTTTAAAATATGTCGTAGAATACAGCCTCAAAATACGGAACCGAGAGGCTCCAGTGTCAGCTGATAAACCCCTCGGTTGGATGGTATTTGAGGGGAATGAGCCGCTTCCCTGCGCCCCTGGCAATGCTGCGTCTTTGGGGATAAACCCCAAGTTTTCCCATGGTTTCTTTTAGTCTCATTTGAACTCGTCTTTATTTATTTTACATATCCAGTGAAGTTTTCCAAGTTTCTCTAAGGTTAATTCGCGCCAATAAACAGAACCTCCTGTCACCAGAACGTACAACGTTGATACCTTTTGGGGTTGCTCCAGGAAACCTTCGGAAGGTGCCACCTAATGAGAGTCTGGGGAGCTGAAGGAGCTGGGTTTGTGTTTCTGACACTCGAGACAGATGTGGGTTTGATCCTTGCGATCTCCCGGGGGCCCTGTGTGCGGATCTGGAGGGTCCGTAGCTGGTGTTGGAACAGGGAGGCCAGGAGGCGGCGGGAGAGCCGCTCTGTGCACGGAGCGCGAGGGCCGGGGCGGCGGCGCCCAAACCGCGCTCAGAGTCCTGCAGGGGGGTCACGTCTGCGCCTCCCGCCTGGATTTGACCTTCGGAGGGATGAAACGGGCCCGACTCTGAAACAAAACACCGGGCAGCTCCAGCACCGAACCAGCAACTCCCTGAAATCAGCTTGTTTGCCATGATTTGCTGGAGAGGCGGTCAGTCCACGCTAACAAAGCCTAATAGACAATAATGTTCCGTGGGTTTCGGTGGTGGGAAGGTGGGAGATGCCTGAAGGGCTGTGTCCTGTTGGACGGCAGCTTTGGTTCCTTTGAGACGGTGGGTTTTGGTTCCTTTAGCACGGTGGATTTTGGTTCCTTTAGCACGGTGGATTTTGGTTCCTTTAGCACGGTGGGTTTTGGTTCCTTTAAGACAGTGGGTTTTGGTTCCTTTGGCACGGTGGGTTTTGGTTCCTTTGGCACGGTGGGTTTTGGTTCCTTTGGCGCGGTGGGTTTTGGTTCCTTTGGCACAGCGTTTTGCAGAGCTCACCAGAGCTCCTCATGCAGAGAAGTGCAGAATCTCACTCGGGTTGTCAGGACACTTAATGTAAAATATGGGGTCTATTATTATGACATTACGAAATGACCCTTTATGGTAGTTAAGTGTTATAAATCAGCAACAAGTAAAAAAGGTACAATATTTATTTCCATTACCCGTATTCTTGTGGCATGAAGGTGCTGGGCAGCGCGCGTGGGCCGGGGGAGCTCCGGGGGGCAAGGGCGCGCGGCGTGCGTGCGGCGTGCGTGCGGCGTGCGTGCGGCGTCCGTGCGGCGTGCATGCGGCGTGTGTGCGGCGTGCGTGCGGCGTCCGTGCGGCATGCGGCGTGCGTGCGGCGTGCGTGTGGCGTCCGCGCGGTTTGGCTGGTGGTTGTAGATGTTCCTCCGAAGCCGGTTGTGGGTCCAGCTGGATCAGCACTGGAACCTTCCTGGCGGGAGGGGGATAAACGCTTAAAGGTGGGCGAGCAATAGCCTAAGGAGAACACATTTGCCTCAGCCTCGTGGGACTGGGACGGATCCTTCTACTCTTTCTAAAGAAACGTTTCCCAGCTTGCAGCCAGCACCTTGAAAATACACTGTTATAAGTTCGTAAATCCTTTCATTGCTTGTCTGCAGGTTATTTTTCTCTCTCTCTCTTTTCCTTTCCTTTTTTCCCCTTGCCCATTTTAAGCGTTGGCTACAAAATGAGCGCTGTGCTTACCACAGCCCTTCGTCATGCAACGTTCTCAGCAGACACTCAAGAATTAAATATGTCCCATTTCCATAATACTGATTGTCCCAGTTTAAGTGCTGTTTCAGAGGGTGTTAATTGGCGCAGCGGTACCAGCTGCGGCGCTCTGGCCTGGCCGGGACCGGGGCTGAATTGGCGCCGGTGCAGCGGGCAGAGCCGGCCCGGCCGCGAGCTGCCGCCTTTGAGGAGCGTTGCCTCTGTCACTTTTGATATCTCCTGGTTTTTGTGCTCAGAAACACAAAGCACAATTAGAATACAGTTATATATCCTCATAGTTATTAAAGCTTGGATTAACATGACATAAAGTTTTGTCTGGGGAGCCTTTTGCTATGGCTCAGGGAGCATTTTTGTGTGACAGTAATAGGCTGCAGTTAATATACTTGAATGATACCAGAATCTGTGTAATAAGACAGAACAAAGGGGGGTTTTTTGAAGCTGAATTACAAAGGTGGAATTATCATTGTGAACAATCCGCTGAGATCGCAGCTTAATTATTGTATCTTGCGTTATTTTGGCATAATAAAGTGTAGTCAGTGAAGCAAAGTTAAAACCATACGTGTATGCACATCTCCAAAGGACGTCTTTGCAGGGCTGCGGGATCGGCGCGTGGACCCGTCACCGGCTTCTTAACACCCCAACCCTCGCTTTGCCCGTTTTGCCGTGTTTGATTTACCGAGCCTGTTTGCCGTGATTCAAGAGCCTCTTGCACCATTTCTAGGAGAGATTCATCACCAGGACGTAATCCATTCAAACCGCTTTGGGGCAAGACGTACAAAGCGTTTGAAGCCAAGAGGTTTCAAACAAAGCGTCCGAGGCAGCGGTTGTGCCCGGCGAGGAGGAGGAGGAGGAGGAGGAGGAGGAAGAGGAGGGACGGGTGGTTGTGCGGGGCTGGGGAGCGAGGAGCGGAAAGGTGGGAACGGCCTTTACTTGGGTGGTTTTTTGTCCTTTGTTTTGCCCTTTTTGTGCCGCAATGTCCCAGTGTGGGTGAGCGAGGGGAGAACAACAGGGTGTTGGGGACACGAGACAAAGGGCGAATGTCCCGTGTGTGCTCGTGTCCGTGTGCTGGTGCACAGGGATGGGGTGGCTGGGAATGGCAGCCCTGGAAAACACTTGCAAATAGACGTTATTTTGGGCAACAGCAAAAATAAGCCATCTTTTAAAAAACAATGAGTCGGACCAAAGTGTGAAAAGTAACCAAAGTGTTTAGCGTGGCACCACGTGTGATGCTCTCAGGAAACAGGCGTTGTCATGTGGAAGGCGTTATTCAACCATCGTGCATTTGTACTGAAGTTTAACCCTCCGCCTGTGCCTCGAATCCCCGTTACATGGATAATAAGGGCGAGGAGGATCGTTTTTAAAATGTTAATTTATAAAATGTTCCTTTTCCACAGAAATCCTGTTGGTGGTGTGAGCAGCTGCGGGAGGTTGAACGGCTTCCATGTTGTTTTAAGCAAAACAAAAACCCCCAGTAGAAAACGCAGGGTTTTTTCTGCAATAGGCTTTAAAAGAGTAGTAACGTCATTGCAGAAATCTGGACATGGTGATTATGCCGGTAATCCCTGTGCTGGCCTGTGGTAATTAAAAATTGCAGCTGAACCTGGGTTTAAATGGCTGGGCGAGGCTCTGTCAAGCTGATGAGCGCTTGCGTTGTTGACACGTGTGAAGCTCAGTTTACCCACCGGTGACCGCGGTCCGTGGGCGTTGGGTGTCCATCCGAAGCGCCTGCCGTGGGGCCCGGCCGCACCACCCCACTCATCGCGTTCCTTTAACATCGGACTCGGCCTCACCAGCCTGTTCTCCTGGCAAATCGCCTTTCCCAGCGTCTCCCGCAGCCTGACCCGGAGCTGAGGGCCAGAGAATCAAGGTGCTGTTTAAACCCCATCCCCGCAGCCCAAGGTGATGCTCAGCTCAAATCAAGCGGTGTTTAACACCCAGAGCTGCTCGTCAGACACGGGACAGCGCGGGCCGGGCGCGTTATCGACCGTGATTACACAGAGGTTACTGGTAACGATGCTTTTCTGCAGCGAACAGCCTTAAAAGCCCCGTTCCCACAAGTGCCTTTGGGCTCCTGTCTTCTCATCAAGACTTCCCGGCGTATTTTAAAGAGGTGAGGGACGAGTCGAAAGCCGTGAAGGCACAAATGGGGCTGGAGCCTGGTCCGTGGTGTTCCTGCCGGGGGAGCCGGGCTGGGCCGGGGAGCTCCTGCTCCTTTTCAAGCAGATTGCGAAAGCAAATCCAAGGACTCGCCTGCTCCTGGTTTATCACTGAGTTTGGACCATGTGAAAATCACAGCAGCGGTGCGTGAGGGGCTGGAGCGAGGAGCTCCGGGTCGGGAGGGGATTCTCCATGCTGACTGTAGAGACGTGAGCTGCGTTTGACTGGAGAGCGAAGGGCGAGGGAGGAGAGTTCTGCTTCGAACAAAGAGCCCTGGAAAAATGTTCTTAACATGCAATTCAGTTTGTGAAAAGAACAATAAAAGGAAAAAAGATCCAGCAGGAAATAAAATGGAACTTTTTTTCATTACAGTCAAGGGAAACTTAGATGAGTTTTTCTTTGCTAATAAACCACACTCCGTTTTGCAGCTGAGCCTGTTGCCGGAGCTGACTGTGGCAATTGTTCATACTTCTTTTTTAAAAACTCTGGGCAATCAAAAAGCCCTTCATGCATCAGGAAGCATAGGAACGCGGTGCTTGTCTTACCTTCACACTTACTCAGCAGGTATTTACAGAAGGGCAGCAGGAAGCTCTTTAAACTCGATCCGGTTCCTCTGCTCGGGACGTCTCTGGGTCAGATCTGTTTACCCGTGTCCGTGTGCCCTGGGCTCGGCTGCGGGGTCTGCAGGAACCGTTCTGGGCGGTGAGACCCGGCTGCAGGGCTCAGCCCAGGCTTGGCTTTGCTGTGGCCCTGCAGCCCTGAGGCTGAAGGAGGAAACGTTTGTGTTCCTGAGTTGTCTGTTGGTTGGGCGGGTTCTGTGGTCGTACCGGAGCCCTGTGTTCAGTCGTGTCAGCTAACGCGCTGGAAACCCCGTGGGGACCAGAGGAGTTCTCAGCCAAGACAGCGGGTCAAAGGAAAACTCCAAGAGCCCTCATATACTTTATAACTCGATCAGAGCGTGGCAAAGAGCCGTGTTTTCATCAATACTTCATATTATTAATTCAGAGAAGGAACTCATGAGAAATGGTCTATGGAGTCATCTTTAATTTGTCCTGCTGTGGAAAGCTGCTTTTCTGCAGAGCGTTAATCATTCTCGCATCCCCTTGGTGCAGTAAGTGTTGAGCAGCGGGTTGGGTTTTCGCAGGAGCGTTTTGGAGTCCAGGAGTAGCCGCTGTGGTTTCTGGCAAGCCCTTGGGATGCTCTTTGCCATGTCACGGCTGGTGAGCGAGCCCTGAGATTAACGTGATTGAATGACTGTTTTAATTTCAGCCCTGATGGAGCAAAATTAGTTACAATGATATGTGTGTGTTGAATAAAATTGTAGTTTTATTAGCTATAATTGCTGAAGAAGACTTTTTAAAGCCTTGACTGCTTGGGGGGGAAATTGCTAGCACTGGAATTTGCTCCTGCACAGTATGGCATTGATGATGATCACGGTGCGTAATGTGTCGGTCCTCGGTGGGTGGGTTGTCACCGCACGCCCGGGGAGCGCTCAGAGGGACCCCGGGGTGTCCCAGCCCAGGGGGAGCTCCCGTTGTAGTTCCAGCCCCGCGGGGCTGGGCTTTGGGCTTTGCTAAACCCGGTGTCAGTGCGGGGTTTGCTAAACCCGGTGTCGGTGCGGGGTGCTGGGACGGGGACCAGCCGCACTCAGGTCCCGTGTGACACGGGTGCTGGGATGGGACCAGCCGCACTCAGGTCCCGTGTGACACGGGTGCTGGGATGGGACCAGCCGCACTCAGGTCCCGTGTGACACGGGTGCTGGGATGGGACCAGCCGCACTCAGGTCTGGTGTGACACGGGTGCTGGGATGGGACCAGCCGCACTCAGGTCCCGTGTGACACGGGTGCTGGGACACAGCCTGGAGGGCCCAGCCCCGCAGCCAGGGTGCCCGGGCGATGACAGAGCGATGAGAAAAGCTTCAAGTGTTTGTTTCTTTGTTTAATTCCATTGCAATCAACCCCAGAGGCCTGGTGGGGGGACGGTTTCTCTGACTGTCTGGCGTGCGATGTGCATTTGTCTTAATTTATGTGCGGGGAGGCTGTAAATCTGCAGAAGCGTGGTGCTGGCGCTTAGGTTTCACATGCGCATTTAAAATAATAGCACCTGACAGTTTACTAGCAGCTAAGAGGTTTTTCTGCTTCAGAAAGCAAAATATTGGAGGAGTTGTGCAGCGTGTATAAAGAATTTGAGGAATTAGACCCCGATATCCAGCACCCTTCTCTCGGAGAGCAGAAGCGTTGGGCCTGTCGAGCTGCCGGGTCGGGACAGAGCGGGGACAGAGCGGGGACCCGCGGGGCGAGCGGCGCCGCGCTGTGCTGGCTGTTCCCCCAGGACAGTCGGAATTGCCACCGTGTTTGGTTGTGTTTGTTTGTCCTGATTCTTCTTTACCTCGAAGGGACGAGAACGTGGCTCCAAACCTGCTCGGCAGTGTGGGAGCAAACGGCCCCTCTGTCCTGGGGACGCTGTGGGGACACAGGGACATCCCGGCCGGCTCTGGATGTGTCGGGAACTCCGGGCTGGGATCAGGACGAGCCTTTCCTGGGCTGGGTGCGGGTGTGGGGCGTAAAGAGCTGCGCCCATCCAGTGTAGTTATGGGCATTTCCCGTGGAGATTTGACTCAGTGAGTAAACTCGGTTCCAGTGGAGGAACAAGAAGCGGGAGGTGTGAAGCCGCTGATCCAAACCAGCGTTGGGGCGCAGGGTGAGGCGGGTGGGGACGGGGGCTCGGTCGCTGAGCCCGGGCTGAGGGGCCAGAATCCCCCCGAAAGGGGAGGAATGAGCAGAGAACGTTGTGCCGGGCTGGATCAGTCGCGTTAAATTCAGAGCCTTTCTGAGTACAATTAATAGTCATTTTATTTAGGTCGCCCTGGTTTTGTTGCGTTAAATGTATGCCTCCATTAAAGTGGAAGAAAATCAAATACATTTATCTCCGTGGAGCCTTTTGTGAACTGGTTGGGCATATTTTAACTAACCCTGGGAACTGTTGGATTATTAAAGCCGTTGGCTCCTCCAGGTTTTTTCTCTCCTATTTTCCCCTGTTCCTCCTCCCAGGCGGTGATTAAAGGAGTCTGGAGCCCTTTCCCCAGAGCCCAAGTGGATGGAAAAAAATGTTAAATAAACTAAAGCCCATTAGTTAGGCTTTCTGTAAGAAACTGGGTCTAAATTGGGTGTATGTGTGGGGTACGCTGGGACAGAGGAGTCTGTTGGGCTTAAGTGTCCATTTGTAACTGGTGTTATCTGGCAAGTCCTCTTTTCTTCTTTACCTCAAGCGCCAGGACTGTTCGTTTTGTAATACACTCTCATTTGATGCCGATAATTGGTTCAGATTAGCCAGCTCCTTTAAGCCTCCGTGTTGAGCCACGCTACATCTCAAAGGGAATATCAGGTTTTGGATTTCCAGGAGCTCGGGGGGCGGCTGCGCTGGGTGCCCCCCCCCGCTGGTGGCCATCGCCCCCTCCGTCCCGCTCCCACCTTCTCCCGTTCACAAGCGCGGTGGGAGGTGCAGGTTTTGGGTCGGGACCTGGTGAAGGTGCTGTCCCGCATTCTGGAGCCACGTTGGGTGACTGCAGGATGGGGGAACTTCTGCCGCTCACAGCTGCTGAGTCTGCTTGAGTTTCACCTGTGGGTTGTGGTTTTTCCTTCCCCCGAGACAGGGATCAGCTTGCTTGCTGCAGGTTTGCTGCCGGTTACCTCGACTGCGCCCCTTGTTTCTCCTTGGTGAAAACTTGAACAAACCGCTTGTGTTTGATTCACAGAGACCCGTGAGAAACGGGCCGTGTGTGAGGCAGCGCGGTTTGCTCATTCTATTCAGCCCTTTGAATATTCAAATTCTGGTAGATTCAGTTCTTGCTGTTCTGCCAGATTTCCATACCGTTGATGGGCTTCTGAATTAATGAGTTTCTTTCTCCCCCTCCCTCGCCACCTTTTTGCAACTGGTGAAAAGTTTTTCTAAGCGCGCTGCCCTCTCCATATTGATTTTCTTCTCGTGCTTGCCTGACCAGCTCTTAGATGTTTTATTTTGCAAAGCGTTAATAGAATTTTCCTTTTGCCGTTGCACTTTATCTATTCAGGAGGTTTCAAGAAGTCTCATTGTGTCACCGGACTATGGAGGAAAGAGGCCATTCTTCTGGTACAATGGCTGCCCTAAAAAATAACGCAGGGTGGGGTAAACCCAGAAAGGGCAGAGACGGAGATAAAATGTTCTGACCTTAGGAAACAGAAAAGATAACCAATTAGACATTGTTGAAGGGGCACCAGCTGGCTTCAAGAACACCCCACTGATTATTGTGTGTGGAGGGCGTGCTCGGGCCGCGCTACCCTGCTGGCGATCGCGGCGCTGCCGCCGTGCCGGAGCGGGAGCCGCCGCGGGGAGGGACGCGGTGGGGACCTCGGCGCTGGCCACGCTGGGACTGCTAATGAGCCTCTATTTGCATAAACCAGGCTCTGCCAAGATCAGCGTGCCAGCAGAGCGGGGCCTCGGTACACACGGCAGAAAACGTTGCTTGCCCGGAGGCCGCGGGCCTGGCGGCAGAGGGGGCGCCGCGCTGTGCGGGCGGGACGGGGAGGGGGCGCCGCGCTGTGCGGGCGGGACGGGCCGGTCCCCCTGCGAGCAGGAACGAGCAGCGTGGCCAGAGCCCCCTCCCGTGCCGGAGCTGTCCCCTCTGCCGCGGCAGCGCCTGGAAGAGCAGGAGGAGGCTGCACAAGAGGTTCAGGCCCGCGGCTCTGGAGTCTCCAGCTCTGCGCTGCCGGGAGCCCTGGGCGGCCGTGGCTGCGCTCGGGCGAGGTCGGAACCGTGTGTGCCTCATCTTATGGCTCCTCACCCCCAGCACAAATACGAGCATCCTTTCTAAAGACATTCCCCCGGAATGTCCCCGCAGGAGGAGCTGTCACCGTGGGGCGTGTGGATCCAGCCAGGAGCTCCCTGGGCTGGGCGCTGCTGTGGAGTTGGGGCAGGAGGGTTACGCTGGGAGACTGAGAACTTGTGCAGCAGCGCTGGGCCTGGGGACGGCGGGTGGCGAGCGGGGGCCGGGGCGCAGCCGCGGGGCTCCAGGAAACAGCACGAGCTGCGCCGTGTGATTCGTGTTTCCAGCGAGGCCAGGACCTCTGAGAATGAAAAATAAAGGTTGCTGTGCAAACATAACCCTGGAGCAGAGATAAGCGGTGGTGGTCAGGGAAGGGGAGCTCTGTCCTTATCTGCCTTCTGATGTTACTCATGAGTTTTCTTCCGTGGAGTAAAGAAAAACAGCAGGACAAATGGCTCTCTGCTGAATGTGGTTTGGATTTTTCAGTGCGTCAGCATCTTCAGGTCTCATTCGAGATGGGCATCGAGGAGACACGTGGTTCTCCGTCTCAGGCCATTGCAAACACGTTTTGCAAACCGCTCGGACTGAAGAAGTTGAGAACAAGTGGACTCGGGAGAGGTTTTCAGATGGGCTTAGGCACAGGGTAAGGTGCAGAGTGTGTAACTGCGCCAAGTCACTTCGCTAAAAGAAATGATTTATGAAAAGCCAGGATATAAGAACATGGAAGTATCAGACAAATCACTGGGGAAGAAAAAGTTCCCCAACCCCAAGCAAACCAAAAAACCCCTCCCCAAACCCGCCCCCCAGGCAACCAGTGGAGTCCTTTAGAGAATCAAACCTTCTCTTGCCAGGTCTCCTCCCTTCCCCAGCGACTCCTGCGGTTCAGGCTGACAGAGGTTCCCACCAGCCTGGTTGACAGCGGGAACAGCAGGGCCGCCGCTCCTTTCAGACGGATTGCGCAGCAAAACCTGCCCAGCTCCTGCGGCCTCTGAGCAACGGCTGTAAACGTGATCACGCCGGCAAATAAACGCAGTGCAACATCCTTCTGAAATAAGTGTAAAATTTTAGGTGTGGCTGCACAGATTAAATGGAGGTGGAATAAATCATGCAAATAGTAATGAAAGTTGAAAGCAATTTGGTTGCACTTCAGTACGTTTCATCAGTCATCTCTCTTGTGAAGTGGAAATGCCGAGCCCTCCTCTCTCTCCGCTCTCTCCTCTAGCTTTTCAAAAGGCCTTTTCAAAACCTCTGAGTCCTTTCTTGGCTGACCACGTTTACCCTGCTCGTACTTCTTGAAACCTCCTGATTCCCAGCCAGGACAGTGACTCTGATGTGGAGAAGCCGTGGCCTCCATTTGCGTCCACGATTCCCCTCCTGGCCCTTCCTTATCTCCCCATGGAAGGGAAACGGCTGCAATGAGGCACAGACGGGGACAGATGAGCGGTGGAAAAGCGGCTCAGATATCTGGCTTTCTAGGGCAGCAGAACTTCTAATGTTCACTTTTTTGCTTTAGGATGAAACATCAGCTGGGATGGGTTGAAAGCAACAGATTCCAAAAGGAAGAGCCGAGTCTGAGCAAAACAGGGAGATCTGACCCATGGTGCCCAAGTCGTGGCTCCTCCTGCCTTTATCTCCCCCTCCCTGCTCGTCCGTTGTGTTTCTGTGAACGCGTGTGTTAAGGCCGCATCTCCCCTCTTGTGTCTTGCAGGTAGAGGACGCCATGCTTATGTTTGACAAGACGACCAACAGGCATAGAGGTAAGAGAGACCGGCAGCTCGGCCATCGCGTTTCGTGCCAGCTTCTGCATGGTGCCACAGCCACAAACCAGCGCCAGCGCGGTGGCCCGCGGGGCCGCGTCAGCGGCGCCGGTTGGTTTGAGACGCCCCCTCCGTGCGTGGGTCTCGCAGGGGCCGGGCTGCTCGGCACGGGGTGCCGCATCGCGGGGTTTCCTGCTTCGAGGGGACTTTCCTGGTCAGTGGGATGGCTGATCCTCGGGAGGACCATTGTTGGGCTCGATGACGTCCCTGGGGGTGGTGGAGCCCGGGAGCTGTGCATGAGGCTGCAGGGAAGCAGAGCGTCTGAACCAGGGCGGCTAGGCTGGCGTTACATTAAGCTGGGCATGAAGCCAGTTAAGCTGAGACGCCAGGAAATTAAGGTGCTAAACCCCTCTTCTGGGGTTTCAGGCACGCTGGAGCCTTGAAGCTGAGGCTGCTCGTCCTCTGGTGACGGCAGCTCACAATAAGCAGGATCTCCAGGAGAGGAATTTCCCCCCACATATTTCACAAGAGAGACGAGGTTTCATCGCTGCTTGTACAGTTCTGTGGAAATGAGCTGAGGATTATTTTCAATATTATGGCCATTCCTTTCAGTGGAAATAAATGACGCTTGTCTGTCTCTGGGCGCGTGGGTCACGTCATTGCTGCTGCAGGGAGCGAGCCCGGCGGCCGCGCTGCAAGCCTGGGAACGGGCACACATACCTGTGGCACAGCTACCGTGCTGGGGACAGGCTCGGAGACCCTCTTCGCTTCAGAGGGGTTGGTTTGATGCCTCCCCGCTTTAACGTGACGTGCGTTTGGGGGCAGCGTGGGAAGCAGCTCGTGGCTCCCGCAGCTGCTCTGCCGGGTGCCCTCGCACCCCGGCCTGGCTGGGGACTCAGGTGCTGTCTAAGGGTGCAGAAGGACCCGGAGCAGACTCCGGGTGACGTTACCTCCTGTGTGCCCAGCAGGGGACAGGGAGGGCCGCAGGGTCGGCTCTGTTTGCGAGGGCTTCCCAGGGAACAGCCCGACCCTTTGGTGAAGGACAGAGCTGCTTATTTGCTGGGATTAGCCGGAATTCCTGGGAGCGGGCGCCGAGGGCTGCGCCGCGGGGCACGGACGCGGCTCCGGTCTGTCCGCCAAGCGCACCCGGAGGGGAGAGACACGTGTGAAAAGTGGGTACAGAGTTTTCTTCGTCTTCACGCTCAAATGTCTTTTCAGACATTTTTTCCTTCTCTGTCCAGGTAGCCACTGCTCATCAGGCTAATGAAGTGGCTGCTGGGCTGGTGGGATGAAGCGAGTTCTGCCGCATCGATCGTTTATAAAATCACCCCAGATTTTACAAGTTGTGACATTCTGATTGTGTTGGAAACGTGTTTAAAATGCAGCGGTGTGCAGCGACAGCGTTAATGGCAGTTCTTAAACCCACTTGCGGGTTGCAATCTGTATCTTCAAATTAGCCAGGAGAAAGAGAAATGGCAGATACAATATCCGTTGTGGTTTCCTGTAGTTAGTCCATGCCTGGAATAGCCAGCGTAGCAAGGGAAAGGAAAGGACTGAGATTCGCTCCCTGCTGCTGGGAGGCGAGATGAATTTCCTTGCAAGCAAGTTGAGAATGATTGTTGATGTCGTTCTGGCACGTGTGCGTTACTGGTGTGTTACTGGTGCATTACTGGTGTGTGTGACCCTGCACGCGTGGCACTGGGCCAGCACCAGTTGGTGAGTGGGAATGCACAGATTTAATAGTAAGGGGCATTTTCAACCCTGCTCACCATTGAACAGTTTTATTAATACCTTGGGAAGGCTTGAAAAACCCACTCAAAATAAAACTTAATGCCTGGCCAACAGAGCACATAACTTTTATAACATTGAAAATGTCATCAAGCGAACCACTTTGTTGCCTCTGCTGGTGTCTTTTTTAATGTCCGACTATTCTGGATGTTCTGTAAGGAAGAGAAGGCTCCAAGCTGTTGCGTTCCCTGGCTGCCTGTCTCGCTGTGTTAATGGCAGGCTGCAAAACCTGCGAGTGTGTGATCGCAGGAGGGGTTCATTGCTGGAGCAGGGTGGGTAGAACGTTGTCTGGCCAGGGTTCTCCTGGCTTGGCCACCGAGTTGTGATCATGGGCACGGAGGGAACGAGCACTGAGACGGCGAGTAGCTCCGGGCCGGCTTAGTTAGGGTGCCACTTGTTCTTAGAAATAAAGTGTTGGTGATCTGCTGTTTCTGTGCCCTGTGCTATACCGCTGTGATTCATACAGGGAGCAAAACCCCCCAGGTTCTCCAGACGCTCAGGAAGGTTCGCTTCCATCACTTTCGTCTCTGCCTAAAATGTCATAGAGCTGAAAGTTACTGGGTCAGTCTTGAAAGGATTTAGTAATGAGAAAGAAAAAAGAGAGGGTGGTGTTATTTTGTTACCCTTGCGAAGCACAGATAAAATCTGGAGTTCAGCATTAGCTATTGATCGGTGGGGTTGGAGGGAGCCTGGCAGCGTGATGATGATGATGATGCCGATGTCCTTCTCGCCCGACGGGGCACGGCAGCCCCAGGACACACGGACGTGCTGCCCGGCACGCGGGACGGACGGCTCGTCCTTGTGCTGCGCCCTTCCTGGGCCGTCCGGACCCCGGCCGTGGGATTTGCAGGTTTGTTGTGTCCACTACAACCGAGAAAAACCGCCGTGTGCTGCGGGCTGCTCTGCGTTTTGTGGGAAGGAAAAGGAGTGTGTTTGGCAGCTCCCCTTTCCTTCCGCAGCTCTGGAGCAGGAGGGAGAGGCGAGCGAGGGAGGGCTCCAGGTGGGCACCGCGGTGGGACGCTCCGGTCCGGCCTCACGCGCTCCCCACGCGTCTCGTTCCGCGGCTGCTCCGGCTCCAGCTCCTCTTGATGTGTTGTCTCAGTCCCGCGGCTGCTCCGGCTCCAGCTCCTCTCGACGTGTTGTCCGAGTCTTGCAGCTGCTCCGGCTCCAGCTCCTCTCGATGTGTTGTCTCAGTCCCGGGGCTGCTCCGGCTCCAGCTCCTCTCGACGTGTTGTTTCAGTCCCGCGGCTGCTCCAGCTCCTCTCCCCGCACGTCTCATTCTATGGCTGCTCCAGCTCCAGCTCCTCTCCCCACACGTCTCGTTCCGCGGCTGCTCCGGCTCCAGCTCCTCTCCCCGCGCGTCTCAGTCCCGCAGCTTCAACTTGCAAAAAGACAACTAGAGATTCTGAGTGATCGAATCCCCCAGCTGTAACTGCCAGTATTGAATGTAATACTGCGTGTTTTTCAAAGCCATACAGCCCAGAGTTATTTCCGTATCAATTAACTCTCTCAGGCGGTTGGGAATGGCAGGGAAGTGGCAGCATGTGATCGGGACTGCTTTAATCTTAAAACTAAACAAAATTAAAGGTAGGCAGTGTGTGTGATGCAAACAGTATCCCCTGTGCTGGGGGTTCAGACATCTCCCCAAGACAAGCGTTGAAGCGGCAGCGTGGTTGGCGTTTCCGTGCCCGCGAGGACGGGAGGGCCGGCTGTGCCGCCCCAGGGGCAGGGGGTGCGGGTTTGGTCCAGAACTGCAGAATCCAGCCTGAAAGCTGCGAGCCTGTGCATCTCGTGCCACCGAGACACAGGGCAGGCTGAGTCCTGTTTGCATCTTCGGTGCATAAAGTTGTCCAGGTGAAGCAGTGGGCGCAATGGATGTGTTTATTGGGAGAGGCGGGGGTGTTGGTGGGGAGCTGTCGCAGGGCCGGGGCGAAGGACGGTGCTGTTGGTGGAGAGCTGTCGCTGGGCCGGGGTGAAGGACGGTGCTGTTGTTGGGGAGCTGTCGCTGGGCCGGGGTGAAGGATGGTGCTGTTGTTGGGGAGCTGTCGCTGGGCCGGGGCGAAGGACGGTGCTGTTGGTGGGGAGCTGTCGCTGGGCCGGGGCGAAGGACGGTGCTGTTGTTGGGGAGCTGTCGCTGGGCCGGGGCGAAGGACGGTGCTTTTCTTAGGAGAGAAATCGCCCTTTGTGTTCTGTCCGGCTGCCAAAGCCTCAGTTGTGTAGATGACCCTCTGAAGTTATAATTGACGTTTTTATAGATGAGACATAAATATAATTAAGAGTCGCTGTAATTATTTGTTTATTGCCATCTCCCTCAAGTAATGCAAGGTCATGTGCATTTAAAAATGCATCCCCAGGCAGTTTTGAGCAAAGAGTACTTAAAATATATGGAAATAATTGCCTAATTTGGTCATTTTGAGCAGAGCTTTCTTGGCAGCAGTCTGGCGATAGTCGCCTGTGTTTTGAGGAGGAACCTTTCGCCTTCTCATGTAGTTTTGCTTTTAGAAGGATGGAGCTAAAGCGAGAGCTGCTGTTCCGCCAGGTTTGACCTGCGGGATTGTGGCGCTGGTGTTTTTTTAAGAGCAGAAAGTGCTTTAAGGGCTTTGGATGAAAAGCGTGACATAAGATATAAATAGAGGCAATATTATTGTTATTGCTTCCCTAGGTGAGACGAGCTTTTATTCCCCTGTCAGCGGCAGCAGCTCATGAACGGGGCTGCAGAGACTGCGCTTGTTCGGAGGGGAGCGCTGGCCGGGGTGGGATCCAGCCCAGGACACCAGGAGAGCGAGACAGGGGCTGTTCATCTCCTGCCGCGGGCTCGGCGGGAGCAGTCGCTGCAGACGGGGGTTTTTTAAAGTGCCTTTTAAGCAAATATTTGCTTGCAAACTTCACGTGAGGGCTGCAAAGATTCATTAGTTAATGTTATTTACCATTTACAGACCTATCAGTGAGAGGGGTGATGGCTGAGCGGTAACGCCATCAGTCATACCTCTCTGTTTAGATTGCAGCTATGACATGTGCCATATTAATATTTTATATGTGTATGTTTTTAATATTACATCCTCACTTATAAATATTCATGTCGTACAAGGCGTTGGCGGCTGCAGAGCAGCATCCACATCTCCCCGGCCCGGCGGGACCGCGGAGCAGTGGGCCGGGCTCGTGTTCGCCCGGGGCTGCGGCCGCGTCCCCCGCTCTCCCCTTCGGCGCCAGTTCCTCCCCCTTGGCCCCTGTGCCGTGCGCTGGGACCGCCAGGGTGTCCCCAGGGCCGGGGCGGCAGCCCCCGCCGCGCTGCTGGGGCTCAGCGCTGCCCCAGCACACAAACCAAAAGGACAGGCTGCCAGCTCTTGGATCCGTCTCCCTCATCTTTTAATTTCCTGGCTAGTGCCTATTGCTGCTGCGTCAGGGCACCTTATGTGAAGTGTGAAAATGACGGCGCTGGGGCCGGGCTGGCCCCGCGTCCCGCTGGGCTCTGCCCCAGAGTGCGGATCCGGCTCCCGGCCGCGCCGTTCAAGGTGATTATTGCACGTCCCGGTGGTCACCGTCACTCTGCCCCGGCCCCGCGCTGCGGAACGCCCCCCGAGGCTGGGAATAATTGCCCAGCTAGGTACTGTCTGTCAGACCTTATTGCTTAATTTTATACCAGTAATGAAAATTACATCCAGAGGAGGAGGAGGAGTGAACAGCTGCCCTGGCCGGGCCGCACCGGAGGAGCAGGTGTGTGCAAATGCTTCCTGTGAGGAAGAGGAGCGATTGGCTCGCCGGCAGCGCTTGGGAGATGGCTCGGCATTTTTATTTTCTCATTTAACAAAGACAATAAGAAGAAAAAAGTCCCACCGACCTCTAGTGAAGGCTGCAAACACAGCCCAGCAATTAGTTTGGAAGTCTGCAGTTCCGCAGTCAGACTTTAAGGTAAATATCAGCAGTTTGGTGTAAAGGACAGTGGGTGTGTAACCCTCGTTTGTATCTTGTCTCCAGAGCCAACACCTGTAAGCAGGTTCTTCAGTTCCCTCTGCCCAGAGGGAGAGCCCTGCACAGCCAGAGCTTTTGACCCTCTGGATTTATCCAGCGTCCTCCCGATGGCCCCGACGAGGCAGTGACGGGTGGTGGCCGAAGGGCTCTGTCCCGGGCGCTGTCCCCCGTGTCCCCTCCCGCGGAGGTGACGGCAGCTCTGCAGAGGGGTTTTCTGCGGCACCTGGCTACAGAAGATATGATACAGCTTTTCAAATATCAGTGAAGCTCCCTGAAACCGCTGGACTGCAATAGATGGTGGGTTTGCAGGTGCCCTGAGGCCGATGTCCAGGTGCCTCGATGGCAGAGCAGAGGCACGGGAAGGCGGGGACGGCGGCGCTGGGCTCACGGGAGCCATCTGGGGGGCGTCCAGCGCTCAGTGCAGGCAGGACCGTGAGCAGAAAACGGGCTGTTCCCTCCCAGACATCTGGGGGTAACCGTCACCGCCTTGAAGAGAGAAACCTTCCCATTGGCTTAGTACTGACCGCTGTCCATAGCTCAGTGCGGTGGGGCTGTGGTCGGATTGGAGGGCGCAGGGTGGAGCAGCAGGCGCTGCCTCATCTCTGAAACGTTCTCCAGGTCACCCAAAGCAAGAGCTGTGCAAACAGTTAAGAACTTTTTTGAAATTCCGCTAATGGTTGTGTTACCCTGCGGAAAGCGGGGATGTGAGCTCTGCCAGGAGCGTGTTGGACACACACCGTGATCGGCCCAGCTGGAGCTGCCTGCAGGAGGCAGCGGGTCGTTGGATCCAAATGCAGCTCAGCACCCTCATTGTCACTGTGAGCAGCCGGGTTGAGTGACAGACAAATTAGCAAAAATCCTGATGATCTGTGAATGGCAAGAAACCCTAAACACCGTGAATAAGATCTTGTTTGTGATTCTGCTCAGCCCATGAAACCCACCCCCTTTTCCTTCCCAGAATGCAGGAGCGACGCGATCAGCGGGTGTTGCTTCCAGTCTTGTGGGACTGCTTGAAAATGTTAATTGAGGAAAGGCCAGAAACAGGAGGAGAACAAAACGCAACATTTACATAGATGGGCAGTCTTATTACAGCCAGCAGAATTAAAATCTGCGTGGTGACCTTGAGAGAACAGCAGCTCCTCGCAGCACGGCCGTGCCCGAGAATGGGAGATGGCAGCGCTGGGACGCTGCGCAGCGATCGCTCCCCGCCTGCGGTTTTCTGCTCCCGCAGGTCGCTGAAGGCAGACGGCGAGTCCTCTCCAACACGCCCTGGGGGGAAGGAGCTTTTGTTCTCTGTGGAGCTGTGTCTGTAGAGCTGTAGAGCTGTGCTCTCTGCCTGCTGGGCTTCTGGTGCAGGTGGGGAGGGTGTTCCAGCAGAGGGGCTGCTCTGCCCCCGCCGGTGCGGAGCGTCTCTCCATCAGCCACCTCCTCACTCCCGCCCGGGGCTGCTGAGGCCTTTAATTCTACAAGGTCATTGCCATATGTAAAACCTCCTGGTGATCTGTTGAAACAAACATAACGTGTCCCGTATCCCCAAAATCTTGAGATTCAGCAGAAACACGGGTCTCACAAATAATGCTGGTAGAGAAGGCTTTTCCCCCCGCGCGTCCTGCTCGAGCGGCTCCGCTGCACCGCGTCCTCGCCATCCCCGCTGCCCTTCTGGCTTTCTGGACACTGGTGTTTACATGTTGTTAATTCGGGGGGCTCTGGTCCAGGCTGTGGGCTGTATCTGTGCAGGTGTATGGACGGGTACGTGGCTCCGGGGTGCTGGAGCCCAGGGCTGAGCCAGCCCTGCGCCGGGGGGCAGGAATCGCTCCCGGGGCCACTTCTGCGAGCAAAGAGCTTGTGGTGACTGTGCTGTGGAAGGAGGGCTTGGCCATGGGGTGAGCAAACGGAAACATCGCTGCCCCGCAGTTAACAGGTTACAGCTCTTGCATGGATACGTTCCACCTAATCAATCCGCTTGTATTAGCAAATTAGCAGCTGTTAATATTACCGGCCTTAGACGTGTGCCGTGTGTGCTGCGGCACCGCTGCGTGTGCAGGGAGGAGCAGCCCCCTCTGAGGACCGCGGCTCCTGCTCCGGGTCGTGCTGCTCGTGTCGCTCGCGGGCTCCAGCGCTTCTCATCGGCGCCTCTCGCCCCTACTCAGCGCTTTTCCCAAAACGTTAACTTTCAACTGAGGATTTCTTTAATTAGGTTGATTAATATGTACTGGCAAGGAGTGATTTTGCTTATCCTGTATTCCTGTATGTTTTTTGTATATATAAGCTGAAATAAGAACATCTGGCACTTTTTTTTTGCTGGATTCGATAGAATAAGTTGAGAAACAGCTTCTTTCAGAAAACTGCAAGTCAGCAGATTTGGGTTGTGTTTTTTTTTTCTTTTTATTTTATCGAGTGTTTTCTAGACCAGAAAGAGCACCTTAGACTAGTGTAATCATTGGCAGATTGTTCTCCATTGCAAAACACCTATGGATGCGCAGCCCCTCCTGGGCTTCCAGGGCTCCTTGTGGGCACCGTCTGTCCGCGTTGACTCCGTCCGTCCGTCCGCGTTGACTCCGTCCGTCCGCGCTGACTCCGTCCGTCCGCTTTGACTCCGTCCGTCCGCGCTGACTCCGTCCGTCCGCGCTGACTCCGTCCGTCCGCGCTGACTCCGTCTGTCCGCGTTGACTCCGTCCGTCCGCGCTGACTCCGTCCGTCCGCGCTGACTCCGTCCGTCCGCGCTGACTCCGTCCGTCCGCGTTGACTCCGTCCGTCCGCGCTGACTCCGTCCATCTGCGCTGACTCCGTCCGTCCGCGTTGACTCCGTCCGTCCGCGCTGACTCCGTGGTCCGCGCTGACTCCGTCCGTCCGCGCTGACTCCGTCCGTCCGCGCTGACTCCGTCCGTCCGCGCTGACTCCGTGGTCTGCGTTGACTCCGTCCGTCCGCGTTGACTCCGTCCGTCCGCGTTGACTCCGTCCGTCCGCGCTGACTCCGTCCATCCGCGCTGACTCCGTCCGTCCGCGTTGACTCCGTCCGTCCGCGCTGACTCCGTCCGTCCGTGCTGACTCCGGGCGGCACCGTCGCTGGCCCCGTGCGGGTCATTGGGAGCTGGGCGGTTGGCGTCAGTCGCAGCGGTGGGAAGCGGCCACCCATGGTGCGGGCACGCGTGGGCATTCAACACGGGTTCAACAGCACACGCAGAGTTGGGACAGGGTCTGTAGGGAGCGGCCTGGCAAGAGGATGCTGTAAGTGACATGTATTCCCCCGTAGGCCCATGGGAGGTTTGAATGAGCCGCGGTCACTCAAACGTATTGTGGCCGGTTTGGCTTTTGCCCATTTCTCCGCTTGTGCGTTTCCCTCCAGTCGGGTCTGTGCTCTGGGTGCCAGAGCCCTGCTCGCAGTTTGTGTCCCTGCTGCGGGCACAGAGAACTGAAAACGGGGGGTTTTTCTCCAGACCCTGGAAGTTCCTGCAATTGCAGGAAAACAACAAACAAACTCAGCTGACAGAAGCATGGGGTGGGTTTTCTTGCAGGCGAGCAGCGCGTCACCCCTGCCCGCTGTGGCTGAGCTGCGCTGGGCCCTGGCGGGGCCGGGGCACAAGGCGCCGGCTCCGGACCGGCTGCGGTTCGGGGGCTCGGGCGCACGCGGGGCTGGGGGCTGCGCAGCCGCGGGGAGGAGCAGCTGCCGGGGGGACGGGAGCAGCTGCCCGAACGAATGAGTCATTCTGGGAAGAAATGGGTTTGATAAATAATAAAACAGTGGTATTAACAACAGATGCTTTCCAGGCCAGATGACTTTGATGAAAGCACCCGACAGCCACAGGGAATGGTATGAAGAATATGTATCTATATTTATAGATCTATCTGTATGAAGAGGCATATAAACAAGTGGGTGTTTGTGTACGGATGTGTACATGCTCCCGTATGAATGTACCTGGCGTTTTATTTCTGTTTTAAGATGACAGCGAGAGTGTCGCTGCTCCTGTTGTTTGCAGGCTTTGCGGCTTGCCTAGAAAACCTGAAATGTGCTCAATATCTCCCAAACCCGGCGCCTTCCCTCCCGCCTCCCCCCGCGCTGCCTCCCTTTGTTTCTATATCCATCCCGTTTCATTTCTATAACTGTTTTGATTTGTAAAATGCTACGCCTTATACACCGGTTCCTTTATGATGATTTAGTATGCTCTTCTTATCTTTCACCGTACATCTTCGATAAGAGTGTTTTACAAATGAATTGGTACCTGACACGGTGATCGGCTGCGGGAGGAGGAGGAGGGTGGGGGATCTGCGGAGCCTTCCCATCGCTGCTGCTGCTTCCCTCTCTTTCCTCACCACTAAATTGCTAATGAGTCGAGTTTCCCATCATTGCCGTGCGCTGGGGGGCGGGGGGGAAGGCAGGAGGGTGACTGGGGGCTGGGGTGGGTTTGTTTTACCCTGAAGCCATGAAAACGACCCTTGGGCCGTGGGGTTTCTCCAGGCTGACCCAGCGTTGCCTGCGTGTTTCATATCCAAGTAGTTAAAGCGTTCTTGGTGAAGTGTTGGTTGTGCTTGCGGAACAGGATTCACCCGGGGAAGGCGCCGGCAGGGCGGCTATCAGTAAATAGAGCGGTCTGGCATGGCAGGTCATTTTTGTTTTAATATAGTAGATTTAATGAACTCTTGTCTTTATTATTCATGGTACTTGCGGAATGCATCCATTTCCCCTCCTTAATGACGCTGGTTACAGATCCATCCTTCGTTAGAGGCTTTATTACGGCTGGCGAGCTTAACTCTCTCCAATACGTTCCCAAAGCGCAAAGGGTTATCTAATAAATTTTTGTATTTAACATTCAATACCATTAGTAATAAATGTGGCCAGAAATTCCCCGGGTAGTTTATGCGTTATTAATTACTGTTATTGTTGGATGTGGTGGAGCGTTGTTTGCCAAGCCCCGCGCTGTGTGTGTTCTATGGGGACGGCGGCTGGTGCTGCGGTGACACTCGCCCTGGTTCGCGTGCAGGTCCAGACCCAGAGCTGCTGTCAAGTGATTTAATGGCGTTTGTGTCCAGCCTAACCCAATCTGTCTCACCAAAAAATAATCCTGCATCAAAATTACTGCTTTTGGAACTGTCTTGTCTCTTTTGAGTGGGAACTGGAGACAACTAGACAAGCTTGAATGAAAGCGAATAAAGAAACATTACTTTCTGAACACAATCTTCTGTTAGCAGTCACTTTTCAACAGCCGTTCAATCAAAATGCTAATGGCAGAGGCAACAAGGGAGCGAGGTTATTGTAACGCTAATTGATGGGCTGCGGGGATGGGTTTTGATAAGTGCTGTTGAAGATAGATTTTTGAAATATGATTCTCTTTAATTACAGTGATAATAATAAAAATGAACAAATGATTTAATGATAGTTTTCTAGGTAATGGCTTGAAGATTTTTCTTCAAGTTATTTTGTAGCGTTTTTTTGTTTAAACCAGAAATGATGAAAATCACCTTAAAAATGAAGCTGTAGTGGAAGGTGGTGACTTTATCTGGACTTGTGCTGCTACTTTGCATCAAAATTAATACTGTCAAATCGGGAGCTCTTGAATAACAAATCCAGTCGTTTATTTGTACAATAGACTGTGCTGAAAGCTCCTTGTCGAAGCCGCGTTGCATGTAGGAATGCATTCAATACCTAATGCATACAACAATTAGGATCAATGATGCCAGCGAGGGTCTGACGGTGCGTGTGGGGGGCGCAGAACGGGCTGGGGGGTGTTCACTGCGGTTCTGAAGTGCAGCGGGTGCGGGTTTGGTGATATTAACGGAGATTATTGCCGTTCAGTGGCAGGAAGCTCCGAACTCAGCCCCGCGTTGGCAGCCTCTGTTTCACCTCATTTTTGCTGAATTAATCGATAGCGAAACAAAGGCTTTTCTCCTTGGGGGAGGATGTTTTTCCTGTTGTTGCTGTTTGTGGGGCAGGGAGCGACGCTCCCTCCTGCCTTTCAATTTGTCAAGCGCTCTCTCAAAGATCTGCCAGAGAAGAAAGGGTAATTAATAGGCTTGAAGTCATTTCCGATGTGTCAGTATTTCTGCCTCGCTTCCAAGTGATAATGTTCGCTGGCTCGAGGCCTCCGGGGAGCCTTCCATCTTATTAACTTGTCTGGGAGGAACAGTGAGTGGGGACAGCTCGGGCCAGGGGGTGACATGGAATGAGGATTTGTGGTGTAGTGAGCTGTAAACACGGGGCTGATGGACTAAATGTGGAGAGATTAAAAAACAAAGGAAGGAAAATATATGAAAAAGGCCACTGGTCACAAGCAGAGCAGCACGCACGGTGGAGGGGGACGCAGTGCATATAGGGCAGCCCGAACCTGACCCGTAGAGCTGGACCTGCTGTGGTGCAGGGTCACCCCCGGTCCCCTGTGTCACCCCCGGCCCCTGTGTCACCCCCAGCCCCTGTGTCACCCCCGGTCCCCTGTGTCACCCGTGGCCCCCTGTATCACCAGCGGTCCCCTGTGTCACCCCGGCCCTGGAGCAGCTGCTGGCCAAGGGCTTGCAGAAGTCAAGTGTGATTTATTTTGTTTTAGGATGCTCAATTTGAGGCGCTGCAAAGGGACACGGGGCTGGGTCCTTGTCCTCACCGCTTCAGTCTGTTTGCCAAGCGGGTTGGCAGTGTTCATAGCTTTTCTTAACTGCGTTTGAAAACTTAAGTGTTAACCTTAGGGCACTTAAGAGCGAAGACACCTTGATTCTGAGAAGAACCGCGAGGATTAAGCAGTTCTAGACCCAGTTCTAGATCCCGTAGAGAGCCTGCGAGGCCGGGACGCGCCCCCGCGCTGGGTTGTGCGGGGAGCAGAGAGCCTCATATTCCAGGGGTCTCAAACGCTTCGGAGCCCGAGCTCTGCATTCCAGATTTCCAGCCTCCTCGGTGTGTGTCTGTATATTCTCTGTCATCCTTCCACAGGCTCGGTCAGCAGAAGCTGCATTAGAGATCTGTACGAGTGTAGTTGGCAAAAGAATTGTTGTTTTTGCCCTAGCTCACTGTTGTCATATAGCTCCGGGGTCTTGCTTTGGAAGGGGATGCGCGGGAGAGGTTTCTAGTCGCTGTGTTTGGTAGCTACACCTGTAATCACAGGACAGTGTCAACGCAGGATTTGGTGTAATTGCTTCTCCCCCCAAGTTCTAGTGAGGTTTTGTTAACTAGAATTAGAGCACTTAAACCAGGTGTTATTTTTAACCTGTGTTCCGGTTACCCCATTCGGTGCAGGAGGGAGGCCGGACGGGGTCTCGGTTTCCCGGGTGCGGTGAGCGGATGCCGTGCCCGTGGAGCGGTCAGAGCTGCGCGGTTCGCCCGGCGCCGCGGGCTCTGCCGGGCCGGGCCGGAGCCGGAGCCGCCTGCGCGTGGGTTTGCTCCGGGACTGCTGAGCTGCCCTTGGCCTCAGGACGGGCTGCGGGTGCCCCGGGCAGGAGGACGAGGGGCCGCCCAGCGGGGCCTGCGGATCAGACACGGGGCCAGACGCGGGGCCATTGCGGAGCGGGTCCGTGCGCCCGGCTGGGCCTGCGGATCGGACACGGGGTGAGACGTGGGGCCGTTGCGGAGCGGGTCCATGAGCACGGCTGGGCCTGCGGATCAGACGCGGGGCCGTTGCGGAGCGGGTCTGTGCGCCTGGCTGGGCCGTGCGGCTGCCGAGCTCTGGCAGATGGGGGCTTACGTAAGGCTGGTGCTACATCCACATATTTAACCTTCTGTGCTTCGCTTGTTTTGTTTTTAAATTCTCCTTCGCCCAAAAGCGCACGAGCGGTCTCATTCGCCGTTGCTCACCACGGCGGCAGCGCCGGTCCGCACCGCGTACAGCCTGCTCTGGGACACTGTTCCTTTTTGGTTTTTTAAAGGAGCAAAGCTTGGCGGTTTGGGTCACTGGGAAGGAACAGGACGTCTTTCACGTATTGACAGGTTTTTTTTCTTCTATTTCTTTTCTGATCTCACTCCTGTTTGTCAGGCTCACTTTTCATTTTCCAGATAAATGATTATGACTAAACATCTCTGACAACCCCTTCGCAAAGTGCGAGAGGCTGCAATGTGGAAAAAAACGGAGCCACCTCAGAGCTCTTCAGTGATGAAGCTCCTTAAGTGGCAAGTTGTTCCTCTTGTGCTGCGAGGTGCGTTTCCCCCGCAAGCCCTTGTTACGGAGGCACTAGTATAATCTAATTAAAATTGGTTTTAATGTTCTGTGAAAATGAAAACAGAATCCATCCTGTTGGGAAGAATGACTGTGCACGTATGAGTCTCTGGGTTTTGTTGTTGTTGTTATCTTATTCAAATATTAACACTGCCTGTGTGCTCCAAATGATAGTTTGTGTCCATCAACAGAGCTTAATCCTCAAATTACTTGATTAGTGATATATAGGAATAGGTGGAAGCTGGTCGCTGGATATTCTTTTTAAATGCTAATGTTATTTCCAGGAGGTAAATAAGGGCAGGAGATACTGTGCAATATCATCACTGTGAAATTAAAATAAAGTCTCGCTATTTGAGGATGGAACTCAGCGGCTGAAGGTTTGCTCTTCATCTGAAGCTTCACGCTGAATTCTTCGAGCTAATTGCCTGCTGATTAGTTGAGAGACAGGCATTGCTAATGGTGGCCGTGAGCGGCAAATCATCCCCTGCAGGGTCCTGGGCTCCAGCGTGAGCAGGGGGTGCGGGGCACGGGGTGCTGGGCACGGGGTGCTGGGCATGGGGTGCTGGGCATGGGGTGCTGGGCATGGGGTGCTGGGCAGGGGGTGCTGGGCAGGGGGTGCTGGGCAAGCAAACCAAGGGACGGGGTTCGGGTTCTTGACCTGAGAGTCTTGTTTTTTCCAGTTGCCAGCCAGGGCAGATGTGTCTGGTACGTGTGGAAATGGAGCCGTGGCCTCCAGAGAACAGGGAGCAGCCGCGTCCCTGCCTTCTCTGCTCGGGTTTAGCCAGGGGAAGGTTTTTTGGGGAGCAAAGAAATACAGAACTTAAAGCTGCAGTTTACTAGGTTGGAATAAGCACTTTTTTGGTGTGTGGTGATTTATTTTGTTAAAAACCAGGGCATTATTCATAATTACGCGGCTTTATGAGAGTATCCATAGCAGTGTTCTTGGGCTGGTCAGCTATGGGAGCTGGAACAATATTTGGATGGGAGCCGTGGGGATGGCCGGGCCGCGGCGGGAGCGACCTCTGCTAGCGCTGCCGCTCCGGTTGTCACCGCCAGCATTTAAATGACATAGATTGTTAAGAACATCCAACTTTTTTAATGCAGTTAATGATCCTCAGCTATAAATAGTCTGTTCCATTGACTGGCAATAAGGTTTTTGTGCGGAGCCGTGTGGCTTTGCTGGGTGTGTTGGGCTTGCTTTTTCGCCTCTGTATATACAGTGGGTCCTTTCACCCCGATTGCTTTACAGGTATCACCCCACCCTTTGTGGGTTGGGAAATAAGGTCCCACAGGGCAGGAATTTGCCTGAGGCCACACGGGGTTTGTGGGTGACCAAGCGGGGACTGGCAGCCCCGTGGCTCCCGGGGCCTGGGATGGGGCTCCGGGGTGCCCACGGCTCGGGGTCACCCCCGGAATGGTTGGTGAGACGCAGCAGTGTGCGCGGTGCCCCAGAAGCTCCCCCGGTACCTCTCAGGCTCAAACACGGCTGTAGGTTCACGGAGGAGATGTCGGGCCGGGGTTTCGGAGCGCGGCGGCTGGTGCTGCTGGGGCAGGAGCCGCTCACTCCAGCCGCAGCCGGGAGCTGGTAGTGACCGGTCTTGGTCCGGAGCTGCCCCTGTCCTGGCAGGGCCCTGCTCCGACTCAGTGAACCCCCGAGCACGTGTGGATCCAGAGAGGAGCAGCCTGTGTGAAACCTGGCCGGTGCGTTCGCTGCGCTCGAGGAGCATCACGAGTGCTTTACCCTGCAGATTGCTTTACCCTTTACAAAACGTGCCTTGAACCGGCCCAGGAGGCTGAGAGCAGCACTTGAAAGCTCTGAGAGCTGCGAACGCTCTGAGCCGGTCGCTGGGAGCCGAGAGCCGGGCGGGAGGTCGGGCTGAGCTGTCGTGGGTTTCCAGCCCTCGGCACTGGTTGAACGTCCCAGCAAAATAACACCAACAGAAAATCCCCAAACCCTGAACCGACTCCCCAGCTTCCACAGAGGCGATTAAACGGCCGCGTTTCCCATCGCCCGGAGCTGCGGTGAGATTCTGCCACAGCTTTGTTCTCCGTGCCTGCAGACACGATGGGAAAAGGTCATCGCGTAAACACCGCTGCTCCAAAGGCAATTTCTTTGTCTGTTTGGAAAGCCGGGAAGCAAAGGATATTCTAATAGAACTGCTCTGCTGGCGTGACCGCGCTGGGGTGGCTGCCCGCACCTTTCTGCTTTCAGGCACATCTGCAGGTGTAGATCTGTGATGGAGGAGCCTCCTGCAGGGCTCAACTGCTATAGGTGCCTTGCGTTTGCTGCTATAGGTGCCGAGCATTTGCTGCTGTATGTGCCAAGCTTTTGCTGCTCTAGGTGCCCTGTGTTTGCTGCTCTAGGTGCCGATGGCAGGTGCGGATGGAGCTGCTGGGGGTCTGGGCCGGGGGCGCCTCGGCTGTGCAAACGCCCCAGGGAACGCTCTGGTGTGTGTAATTAGTTCACCTTCTCCTTTGCCTGCGACTGCTGTTCCTGGAGCTTTTGTTTTTAAGCATAAAGATTTCCCCAACGGTTTGAACAAAGGTTGAGCGCGTGGGGAAATCCATAAAACAATGTCCCCAAAAACGCAGGGAAGAGAAGGCGGCTTTTAATAAAGCGCTGCTGGGCGCGCGCACCTGGGAGCTGGGCTGGAACCGCGGGACAAGGTCACCTCTGCGGTGGCAGATGAGCGAGCAGCGGGGAGCCGGGGTGCAAACCCTGGTCTGTGGGTGCGGGATGGGCCGTCAGAGCGGGGGCTCCCGCTGCACTCGGCACCGAGTGGCGGTGATTTGGGGTCCGATGCTCAGCAAAGCAAGCACCTCTCTGCCTTGTCTATCTGTGTGTGATCTCAAAATGCAGCTGCATTTTGGAAAGCACCCACTGTATCTGAGGAGTGTTAGAAAGCATCCTGAAATTATAGCTGGGATTATTAGTGAAGCGCTCTGGGTTTTGTGCCTGCCTGAGTCTTGCTTTCCTTTTCCATTACCAGCAGATCTGTTTTATAGAGCTGTTCGGCTCTGTGTGGTCCCTATTAAAAGTTTTCTTTGCCAGGGTGATTCTGCTCCTTTGTTGCATCTGGTTCTTGAACACTTTATACTATCAAACAGCAAAACTGCTTTTATTGATGCAGCAAAGAACAATGGGATCTTTCCAGCAGTGCTCCCAGAATACTCTCCTGGCTTTTTCCTGTGCCTGGCTTCCAACAGCAGACAGAATGATTAAGATATGTTAGGTTTACTCTGGTCACTTCAGTTGGAGATTGGCAATATCAACAATTGATTCTGGTAAATGGATTAGCTCCTCTTCTGCAGCAAGGCTGAAGCAACGTGTGCTTGCCCTGGCCGTGCTCTTCCTGTGAGACAGGCAGCTGGAAAGCAAAAGCATTGGCGGTTTGACAGCGCGGGGCCGGGGGGGCGGGGGTGCTGGCGCGGGGCCGGGGGGGCGGGGGTGCTGGGGGGGCGGGGGGGCGGGGGTGCTGGGGGGGCGGGGGTGCTGGCGCGGGGTCGCCGGGGGGTGATCTCCGGCGGGTCGGCCGTGCGGTGGCTGCTCGTCCCGCAGCGGCACCCGCAGCCTCGCGCTCCGTCCTCCCTGGGGAAATTTCATCTGCCTGGAGCAGGGAGGACGAGACCTGAAACCAGTTCTGCTCTGTGTGTGCGAACTGAGCTTTCCGGAGTGTCTCAGGACTGGCTTCGGCTTCTCCATCTGAACAGATGTCAGGGTAACCGTATTAAGGCTAAGCCATATGAAAAATTTGTATGTATATTTTGGTGGCTACTGCTGGTGTCCATGGGGATGATGAGGGGACATGGCTCTGGATGGGGCCGGGCTGCTGGTGTCCATGGGGGTGATGAGGGGACGTGATTCTGGATGGGGCCGGGCTGCCGGTGTCCATGGGGTGATGAGGGGATGTGGCTCTGGATGGGGCCGGGCTGCCGGTGTCCATGGGGTGATGAGGGGATGTGGCTCTGGATGGGGCCGGGCTGCCGGTGTCCATGGGGTGATGAGGAGACGCTGCTCATCGGGGGAGCCGTTCTGAACCCGCCTCAGCTGCAGGGAGGAACGAGGAGCTGGTCCGGCCATGGAGAGCTGCAGAAATCCCTGCCAGCCCGGGACAGATCCGAGCTGTGCTGAGCAAACCCCCAAACCAACAAACCCCATAAAACACGAGAGCAAAGTTGTCTTGGGGCTGCGCTGGCTTGGCAGAAGAGCGAGGTTTCCAGCCCCCGGGTTGTAGTTTTGTGAGTGCGTGTGCTGTGTGATATTTTTATTTATTTGTCAATTCTGTTGGAGGGCCTTGTGCTGTGGCCTTTGTTTTCCTTCCGATGTAAGGTGCTTGTTAGAACCCTTTGCTCGCTGCCTTCCACTTCTAATCGGCGTTCCCACAGCAGGTTACGTCTGCCTTACTGAGCAAGAAAAGAGTCTGTATACAGTGATTGAAGATTTCTCCTTTATAATAGTGCCTTTAAAAAAAAAGTGTAGTGCCATTGAAATCAAAGGCTGGCTTTCTGTGATAAAGGGCCCTGCAAATTGACCGCAGGGTCTTTCAGAGAAGTCTGTCTCCTTTTGATACAGACATTGCCAAGGGAAAAGAAAAGAGAAAAATAAGGTTGAAATAAGGTTGCCGGTGCTCGGGGGAGTAAACAGGTGAGCGTTGTTGTGTGAGTCCTGGGGAGCAGACGCTGCTCCTGCCACCTGTTCTGCCGTGGTTATGGACGCCTCGGCTCTCGACAGCTTGTCAGCCCACAGCCCCGGAGCTGTCGGTGCCGCGACATGTCACCCGGCGCGGTGACACGTCACCCAGAGCCGCGACACGTCACCCGGCGCGGTGACACGTCACCCATCACGGTGACACGTCACCCAGAGCCGCGACACGTCACCCGGCGCGGTGACACGTCACCCAGAGCTGCGGCACGTCACCCGCATGGTGACACGTCACCCAGAGCCGCGACATGTCACCCGTCACAGTGACACGTCACCCAGAGCTGCGACACGTCACCCGTCACGGTGACACGTCACCCAGCGCAGTGACAGCCGGACAAGCAGCACCCTTGGCGCGGTCACCACCAACAGGCCCTCGGGGACAAGTCCCAGCGGTTCAATCTACAGGCGATTCTCGAGTTGGCGAGTAAAAGCTGACGTGAATTTCTGAATGGCATTAATATAATTGATGAGGGCTTTTCCCCTGTATACCAGCTCTAGATATATATGTAAGAAGGTGATTATCTTAATGTAATTCATCATTTCCTTGAAGTCTGTGCTCAACCTGAACCTGTTCGCTCTGATAAGCATTTATGTACTGAAGGAATTGATGGTATCTCTCTTTGCCTGTGGTCTTGAACAAAAAAGCAGCCTTTGAGCTTATATTAAAAAAGGGCAATTTCCCCCCTGTCCTCCGTTTCTTCTGATCAGAGCTTTCCTGGGAATGGCGCACCAGCAGGTCTGAACTTTCTTCTTGTATTTAACCCACACACACAGGGGGTGAACTCGGGTATTGGGGCGTTTTCGGGATGCTGGGGGCTGCGTGCGCCCTCGGGCAGGCTCGGTGTGCCGACCGCACCGTGCTGACCGGGCTGGAGCTGGTTCCAGGAATAGCTCAGCAAATCCTTTGCTCGTTACATGTGTATCCAGAGGAACAAATGGTGCGTGCATTCCGAGCATCTGTCATAGCCAGACACTTTCTCGCAGTGGTGTACGTTGTTTGCTTAGGCAAAGACTGATACGGTGCATGAGCAGCAGGGATGGCGTCCTGGCCAAGGATATTAATGATGTCCAAGAATGTTGTGTGCTGCCTGGAGCTATAGCCTGGAGGGGTCACACTGCTCAGCTCAAAGGGATTATATTAACCTGAGGCTAAGCTGCTCATTTTTGCTGGTATTTCCCTTGACTCCAGTCAATATTTATTTCAATTCCTTGAATGTTTTGTTGTTGTTTGGTGCCCGGTTCTTTATTCCTTTGCGTTGCAATGCACGGAGGCAGCGGTGAGTCGCGCTCGCCTTCCCCCCCAGGGCTCGCGGCGCCCGGGACGCAGCCGGGCAGGTGAAGCCCCACGCAGACCCGCAGGAACTCGCACGGCCAGTGGGTCATCGGGCTTTGGGTGACCCGGGGTGGTGACAACCCACAGCTGTCAAGAACAGACCGATGGACAGCGGGGACTCTTGCAGGGAGGTGCAGCCCGTGGAAACATGTCCCTGTGTCCCCCTTCACGGAGCTCCGTGCTGGCCGTCGGGAGGAACCGCGCTGGGACGGGCTGTGGTGGGGCTGGACTGTCCCTCGGTGCGGGACTGGTGGGGCTGGGGCCGGCTGTGCTGGTGCTCTGCCTGGGGACAGCGGTGGCAGCCGCCCGCAGCGCCACCACCTCTGCTCGGTGACCGTGGTGAAGTGTGGCCTTTTGCCTCCCCATTTATCTCGGCTGATGCGTGTGTGTTAATGAGAGGACAGACACCTGCGCTCAGCGCGGTGTCCTTGGCTTTGCGCTGCGTCCCCGGTGCTTTGGGAGGGGGGACTTTGTCACCTCCGCTGGAAATGGGGACTCGGGGGCGGCACAGGAGGTGCCGGTGTTTTGGGGGGACCCTGCCTGGTCGGTGGGTCTGTCCCCCACCCCGGTGCTGCTGCAGGACCCGGGAAGCAGGAGTCACCTTGAGCACGGCCACCTGACAAATCCTGTGGACACGTCGTTTCTCAGGGGCGCCTGTGGCAGCCGCTGCTCCCCTCAGCTCTCCGGTGGTGATGGAATTCGGGGCAGGACGAAGGAGCCATGTCTGGTGTGGGGGGAGCGGTGTCGGTGACAGGGTTGGGCTTCGTTCCTTTGCCACCGAGCTGCCTTGTGCTTCCCTTCCGCTCGCTGGAATCGAGCAGAAATCCCTGTGTTCCCAAAGCCCCGCAACTCTGGGAAAGTGTGCTTCCATTTTTTAATAATCTTTTTCTGTAATTGAAGGATTCCAGATTCCTTTTGTAAGAGCAAGCGCCTGCTTAAACATGGAGACAAATACAACCAATAATATGTACTTGAAATTTAATGCAAGCTAATTCATTTTGGCACAGTCCCAGATATGCTGATTAAATGGCCTGTGAAGTGCTACAATATCTTGATAATGTACATTCTACATTTGATTATATAATCAATTACATTGCACCTAGTAATATTTAAAATAAGCGCAGGAGCTGTGAGCAGATCGTATCAGGGGCCACGTGGGCCTTGGGCAGCTTTGGGGGACTTCACCGAGGGGTCTGCAGAGCGCCGGCCCTTGGTAAACCGGAGGACCCCTAAAATGTTCCTGTTAATTTAGTGGCTTGATTTAAAAGACAATCAAGTGTGTACAGCTCCTGCTGCTCTTGCTGAAGCTCAGGGGTGTGTGGCCGCCCTGAGAGGTGGTGATGGAGTCCTGCACCTGTCCCTGGGAGCAGAGCCACCCGTCACCGCCCGTCCTGCTCCGGGACCCAAGTTCCCGTCCCTGGGAGCAGAGCCACCCGTCACCGCCCGTCCTGCTCCGGGACCCAAGTTCCCGTCCCTGGGAGCAGAGCCGCCCGTCCTGCTCCGGGACCCGAGTTCCCGTCCCTGGGAGCAGAGCCACCCGTCCTGCTTCGGGACCCGAGTTCCCGTCCCTGGGAGCAGAGCCGCCCGTCCTGCTCCGGGACCCGAGTTCCCGTCCCTGGAGCACCGGCTGTCCCGCCAGCTCCACCATCGGCTGCCGCATCGCGGGAGCCCCGGGCTGTCCCCAGCACAGCCACCGCTCAGCAGACGTTCCTCGTTCCTTTCCGGGAAGGTGAGCGATTTGTGGGTCCTGCGGGTTAGGGGAGTTTGGCCTGGGTTTTATGGCCCTATCGTAAGAGGAGGCTTGATGGGAAACAAATGCGTTATGGCCCCAGTCAAGCTGTTGCTACATTTTTTGTTTAATTTTAAAGCAACACTATCAACCAGTTGGAATATAGGCCTGGAGTATCGTGGGGAGTAATCTAATTAGTATGAAGTCAATTCACTAGTTCCTTTTGTATCTCGTGATTAAATAAGTGGGAAAATGGCTTGAAAATTAGGTGCTAGAACGACCCAATTACATTTCTGTAGCTTTTTGTATTCAATTTCATAAACAATTTTGCTCTTCGCTGGTTAATCAGTGAATGCCTTTTTCCAGTTTGAAAAGCACTTTTGAAATTATAATGCAATTAAATTGTGTGTGGATGCTCTGGCATAGCGAGTGTGAAAGCTGGGGCCTGGCAGCCAGCCACCTCGTACCTGACAGCAACGAGCTCGGAGCCGGCAGCGCGGGCCCCATCGCAGCGCGGGCTCCATCGCAGCGCCGTCCCCGCGGGTCGCTGTGACACGCAGCCGCGTCCGGGCGCTGCGTCCGGTCCCTCGCAGGTCCCGCAGCTCTGGGACCCTGCTCGGTGTGCGACCGTGCGCTGAAGTTTTGCAGCATTGCAGAGCAGCTCTGCGCTTACCTTGTGGTCTTCTTGTTTTTCTTCTTCTATGAGCCTCTGTAGGGCTGGAGATGTGCAAGGGGATGGAGGGGGTTCGGTCTGCTGGGGGACGTAATGGGAGGAAGCAAGAGAGCATCTTGATGTCTTGTTCTAGTCAACGTCAGCAGATCTGCCCCAGCGCTGCCTGGCGGCTCCTGGCTGGGGACACGGCAGCTCTGCACAGTGTCCCCTCACTGGGCGCTCGTCCCCTTGCCAGGGGCTCATCCCCTCACCGGGCGCTCGTCCCCTCACTGGGCGCTCGTCCCCTCACCGGGTGCTTGTCCCCAGGTGAGCCCATCCCGGGCTCCCACATGGGCTCGGAAGCTGCTGTTTTTCTCACCATCCCCAAAATCCGTGTGGTGTTTAAGCTTCTCTCTTTGTGGCCAAAGTGCCGGTGGTCTGTGCAGCGTGTGAATCACATGCGGTGCCAAGTGGCCTCTTGTCGATGCCAATTGCAAACGGCTTCCAAAGGCCAGCAGGCCGGGAGGACCGTGACCTGCTGTGCGCTGCTGCTCTGCCGTGGCCCATCTCCACCGGCCGTATCCGGCCGGAGTCTTTCAGAGCGTGCGTTTTGTTCCTGGGGGGTGTTTGCCTTGTATTCAGCCCACTCATGGTGAGCAGAAGCTAAATTGAGCCTCCCGGGGAAGGGCGACCGAGTCGCGTGATCGTCACCTCCCGTGATTTACGGCCGAGCACCGCAAGGGGAAAGGTAGAAAGCTGTGTTAAGAGAAAAAGAAATAATGTTAGAAATAATGACTTGCTTGGCAGGTTTTAACAAGTTCAGTAATGGTGTTAGGTGCCCTTGGCTCAAGATAGTAACCTCCTCTTAAATGATCATTACCTGGCTAATAAAGACCTCAGAGCAGGTCATTACAGCTTAATTTAGACATAGCATCCTGTTTGGTTTGCGCAGCGTTGCCATCTTTCAAGTCGTGGAACCTCGTGCCTGAACGAGGTTGGGAGTTGGGGTTCGCTCGGGTTTCTGCTCTCCCGGAGGTTTAACCGGCGCTCGCCGGGTCCTGCTGGTCGAGCTCGGCTGCTCGGGGCGCTGGGGACGGGACCGGGACGTCCCCAGCTCCTCCAGCTCCGCCGGGTTCCCGTGAGCGTGGGCTCCAAGAACGGCAGGAGGAGGTGATGGGAATGTAGGCGCCGTTCGGGAAAGCTCCTAAAGCTCAGTTTAATGTCTTACTCCGATCAGTGGGGCTGCGTGAAGGCAGTCGGGCTGTGCTCTGTCCTTGTGTCGTTTTGGAGAGGCTGTGGCTCTCAAAGCCTTTTAGGTGGCGCTCGCCCAGGTGTCCCCTTGGCGCGGGTCCCTCCCCGGCCAGCCCAGGCGCGGGCAGCGTCCCCTCCGCTGTCCCCTCGGCCACAGGAGCTGCTTTTGGGGCTGAGCATGTGGTGACGGGTCCGGCCTCGCAACCCCCATCGCGCTTCCCAAACCCCGTCTGCAGCAAGTTGCAAACACAAGTATTAATAATTATAATAACCAACCCGTTATTAATATTTCGAAGCCATCTCTTTGATAAGCCCATCTTTTCAGCCCATTTCCTATTTCTACTGAAAGCAAAGCATCTTTCCTCTCGGTATTGTTAATCTGTTGTTAAAGTGAAGAAAAGGAAATGGAAAAAAGGATCCCCCCCAACAACAAAACTAACACCAGGCTCGCCTGGATGGAATTATGCATCATGAATAAAAACTGCTGTCAACATGCATTGGTTTCAAAACATTAGAGCATATGGTATGTGATTATCTGTATTGTCAAATGCAATAAAGCGAATTTGGATATAATAAAAAATGTAATGTTTTAGAAATTTGGTAATAAACTGTGGAAGAATTGACAGACAGAGAGTATTTGACGCCTGTGGGCAAACAGGCCATGCACTCGGCGGGTGCGGTGAGGAGCAGCTTCTGCTGCTGCGGGCACGGGGGCCCCGTCCCTGCATCCGCACGGCCCCGCGCTGCGGCTCCCTCGTCCTCACGGCCCCGCGCTGCTGCTCACTTGTCCCTGTCCTCGCCCCATGGGACTGGGTGCCCCCGGTGCCGGGTGCTGGTGGCAGTTCTGGCTTGTCTGGTGGCACGTGAGGGGCCGCGGGCCGCTGCTCTTGGTGGTGAAAAGCAGGTTTGGGGTTTGTCGCTGGCTCTGCGTGCCGCAGGTCTCTAACAGACAGACAGAACCGTTTGCCTGAAGCACAAGGTTTCCATCCGGGTTGTAGAGAGGTGATTGAGTTGTACAAGCACTTGGGGTTTCCTTCCTTGGTGGCAGAAAGAGCTGTGTTAGTTCCCAGCGCGGTTCCCCGCCCGGCTGCGCTCCCGTCGTTCTTGTACCAGCCGCTCGTTAGAGAGCTGGGAGATGGGAGCTGCTGGCAGGAGCGGCGCAGAGGGGGGGCTGCTCCAAACGCTGCCCGGAGCCGCAGTCAGATACTGACGGAAAAGCAAACACGAGAGAACTTTCTCCTTCAGCATCTCACATTTCAGCTCCGTGCATTAATTCTCGAGCTGCTGACAAAAATGTGCCCATTGAGACATGATGTCTCCAGCAGAGAGAAGCTGAGTCGGGAATAAACTTCGGGGCCTCCTGTGTAGAAAATTCAGATGCAAGAAGTGCAGACGTAAGTGTATCACACGTACATGCAATTTTTCTTAGGTCACCGCTAATGCTTCTAAATGATCTGTGAATGCATTAATGGTTTCTGTTAATTAACAATATGATAAAACTGGCATTTAGTGAGTTTGTGTGTAGTGTGCGTTTCAGTCATTATGTACTCAGTGCTTTGGTTTGATTTCAGAATGTTAATAGAATAAAATTTTAATGAAGATTTGTTGTTATGAAAAATGTATTAGGAAGAGTTCAGGTAGCGCTTACAGTAGCTGGTCTGTGCCGTGGGGTTCTCTCCCGCACCCCGTGCTGTGGGGTTCCCTCCCGCACCCCATGCTGTGGGGTTCCCTCCCGCACCCCGTGCCGTGGGGTTCCCTCCCGCACCCCGTGCCGTGGGGTTCCCTCCCGCACCCCGTGCCGTGGGGTTCTCTCCCGCACCCCGTGCCGTGGGGTTCCCTCCCGCACCCCGTGCTGTGGGGTTCCCTCCGGCACCCCATGCCGTGGGGTTCCCTCCCGCACCCCGTGCCGTGGGGTTCCCTCCCGTGCACCATGTCGTGGGGTTCTCTCCCGCACCCCGTGCCGTGGGGTTCCCTCCCGCACCCTGTGCCGCCGCCACAGCTTGGGCAGAACCAGCGTCTGGACCATGTGCCCCCAGCACGGGAACCTGCGCTTACGGTGGCTCATTTGGGAGAGGGACAAGTCGCTGTGCCCTTTATCCTTCATTTGGGGACAGTGATTCCCCAGAATCGGTTTGGGTGGGTTTTCGTGCATTCGGAGGGTCAGGCTGCTACGTGGTGCAGCAGCTGATCATGACATGGTGCTTTTTTCTTTCCCTGAGCCGTTGTCCCCGTGCAGACGCCTCGTGTGGAGCCGGAGCCTGCGCTCCCGAGCAGCGCGCAGCCGCTCGCCGCTGCCCTTTCCCAGCCGCGCCGGGGCGTTCCGATCCCAGCCCAAGATGCCCGTAAACACCACACGGGTGTGCAGGGTAATCGTGTCTTGATGAGCATCAGTCACAGCAGCGCTGCTGGAGAGCACGCTTTACAGTTAAACGAGGGTGATATTTTCTAGCCTAAAGCACAGGTGTTAACCTTCCCCTTCCCCTCCTACCCCAGCGTGTCCCCCTCCCCGTCTGGTTGTACAAGGGTGGGCTGAGATCTCCAGGGAGCAGCTGGTACCTTGAGGTGGTACCTTGAGGTGGTGCCTTCAGGTCTGGCCATCGCACTTCAGCAAACCCCAGCGCAGAGGTGAGGAGAGAAAATATGATCGAGCGTGTGTCTCAGACTGAGCCGCGTTCCGTCAGCCTGGACTGAGTCACTTCGGACACCAGAACCTCTGCTTTCCTGCGCTGGCAGCAGAGGAGATTGGAATAACAGGAAATAAGTCAGAATTGACAGGTGCTATCCCAGACAATTTTGAGCTTGAGCAGGCTGAGTTGCAGTATGTCTGATGAAAGTTCTGTGGAAGGAACTAGAAAGTGTGGGGGGCAAGAAACGTGGGAGCTGGAGCACAGGGGAGGTGTGAGCGGCTCGTCCACAGACACAGATGAGAAGGTGGCAGAGTCAGCTCTGAGTTCTGGAGCCCTGGCCGTTGGGTCTGGCACTGCCAAACGGCTTCTCCCAGGGGCAGGATTGAACCCACAGGTCCCCGCTTCCAGACTCGTGGGGTAATGACTTGAATTACCTTCGCAGACAGCCAGGACTTGGAAACATCCCTCGTTTGCTGTCTGAGCAATTAAAATGTCCCGGCCCCTCCGCTCGGGTCACTCGGTGTGTCTGCGAAGACGAGACTGGGTGACAGCAATTACAGCGCTTGCTTTCCCGGCTCCCTCTCCCCCTTTCTCCTGCAGGTCTGTTATTATTATTATTTCCATAGGGCGGCTTGGCAGGCTGGGATGCGGTCGCTTGCTAAGTAACTTTTTCCCCTCTGATTACAAGGGATGTGTGAATAAAGCGAGCGCTATTGATTCACACCAATCTGTGCATCGACGGCGCGGGAGCCGCTGGCGATTCCCAGCGCGGCCGCGAGCTCTGCAGCCGCAGAAACGCGCCCGGGCCGTGCAGGAAATAAATTAAACCAGTGTCAACTTCTCTTGTTTCTTCCCTCATTATTAATGGATGGAATGGGGCTCGTTTATCAAGAAGAGGAAAAATTAATTGACACGGGCTTTAATGTTATTATGCCTGGCTTGTCTGGTCACATTTCTTCATTTTTAATTTTATTTTTTTTTTTTTTTACTTTTTGAAAGGCATTTTATTACCGTTTACAGGACCGGCTGCCAAAACTATTGGTATAAACAAGAAAGCAGGTGCATAAATAATTCTATTTATGCTCCTTTTTGGTGCGGGATGCGGTCACCCGTGTCTGTTGGTTTGATAGGTGCTCGGGCTGGAAGAGCGAGACCTTTAACTGGGTGAAGCGCCTTTGGGTGGTTCTGCTGCGAGCGCCGTCCTGCGCGCCAGCAAACGGCTGCGGGACCTGTCGCTGAGCACGGGCTGTGCAGAACCTGTGCCAACGGGCAAGTACGTGTGCGTCGTGGCAATGGTGGCGTCATCCCAGCTGCGCTTTGCCGAGGCTGACATCAAATCTCTCAAGTGACGACAAAGGTGTGAAATGTAGTTGGTTTGAGTGTGGAAAAAAGCAAAACACAGAAGACAGGAGCACTGACATTTGTTATCTTCAGCACAGCTTCTTAATATTATTTATGGCTTCTACCGAGCACCTTCCAGCCGAAGCAGCTGTGTCCTCTGCCGATTGACCCCCAAGTATTGTAGCTTCTAATGAGGAGGTGCAGAAAGCCCCGGCGAGTAGAGCACCCAGCAGAGGAAGGGTGAGCAGGACGGGTGAGCAGAGCTGCTGGTCGCCATGGGCCGCTGGGCCCAGCCCCCGTGTCCCCAGCCCCCGTGTCCCCAGATCCTGCCCAGCGCCGCCCCCAGCGCCCGCAGCGGCTCCGGGCGGCGCTCCGGAGCTTTCCCACCTGCAGGCGATGGATCCGCGTCTCGGCTTCCTGAGCGCGGCGCTTGGCTCGGAGCCTCGTGCAGGGGCAGCTGTTTGCCTCTCGTATTATTTTTTCCCCTCTTCTTTGTCTTTTCTTTCACAGAAAAGATTATTCAAATGAATATTCAGTTTTATTCATTTGAATTAAAAACCCAACCATTTGACTCTGTTAAATGCTTATCTCTTAAATAGAGCTTGTTAGCTTCCAATAATAGCTTCATTCAGAAGGATGCGGTATAATTTCATTTTAAAATGTGTGCTCCTTGACAACCGGAATCCTATTTATGTCACCATTTTAAACAGCCTCTTTGTTTTGTGTTAATCTTCTTCATACACTTTCCGAGAACCATTTTTTGTTGACTCTTAGTACCACTCAGAAGAAATAATTGTCTTTTTAGTCCAGGAAGGTTTCTAAGAGTTTTGGTAATTTAAAAATGAGCTTGTGTTCATTATGCTAACTAATAAGGCATGCATGCAATAATATTTCTCTGTTGTGCAATTATTAAAAGTTAGAATCTGATATTCAGGAAGTGAAACCAAAAAAGGACCCATTACCGGTCACTTTTATGAAGATTTTAATTCTGGGGTGTATGATCTCTGGGGGGTTGTTCATTTGAGCAGCGATGGCATCTCTTGAATAGCATCCTATGGATTTTAAGCACCCGGGGGTGCGCAGATTAAAATCCCCTGGTTGCTTTGCAGTCAGTTACAGACGTGGGTAACGGCAAAGGTGAAACACAGTGGGTGTTTCCAGTCATTTAAAGACATGGGTAATGGCAAAGGTAGGCTACGGTGAGTCTTTCCAATCAGTTACAGACGTGGGTGATGGCAAAGGTAAAATATGGTGAGTGTTTCCAGTCATTTAAAGATGTGGGTGATGGCAAAGGTAGAACACGGCGGGTGTGCGGCGGGGCCGAGCGCCCTGGTGGATGTGCACGGAGCCCCTGCCCGGCCACGCTCCGGGGGCACGAACGGACCCTGCTGCTGCTTTTCCTCGCGGACCCATCACCTCTGGTGGTTGTTGCTGAGCCAGCCAGACGGGCCTGTGCACAGTCACCAGAGCTTTTAAAAACCTGCAAACGAGCGTTGACACCTGTGGATCTGTTATTTTACTCCTGTTATAAAATCTGTGAACACAGAAGGCTGGGTGGCTAGCTGACTTAATCAGACAAAACGTTTCTTGATAGAGCTGCGGTTAAGCAGGAGCAGGATGAGAATGGGAAACCTGTTTCCCGAGGTGCGAGGACTGCGGTGGCTTTTTCAGGGTGTGTTGGGCTGATCTGCACGTCCCTCCCGCCCCATGCAGGGGGTGGCAGAGACACCCAGAGAAACCCTCCTCTGCAGCCCTCGCTAATGAGCTGCTGCTGATGGAGACGTGGCTGCTGCTCAAACAATTAACGACTTGTATGCCCGCGCTGGCCGGGCAGAGCTCGGGGATGCTGGGGATGCCGCGTTCAGCCGGTTAACCACAAAAATCCGCGTTTTAACTACAGGTCCGTTTAAGGTAGATTTAAATGGAGTAATTTAGAAGGCAAATGAAAGACTGGAGTTAAGTAAAATGCTTCAAGCTGTTACATGCTTGAAGTGCAAAGTAAAATAGCGTGATGTGCTGTCAGATGGTGTGTTGTGCATTGGCAGAGATCTAGAAACATTTTCTGGTGGTTTTCCCCCAAGAAAATGAGCTGGGGCTTCGCTCCGTTGTTCCCCAACAGCCGGGGTGGGACGGGCAGCGCGGGACAGACAGACATTAGATTGGGTTTTCGTTTGTTAGCTTGATTTCTATATGTTCATGAGGAGGGAGCGGGGCTGGGGCCGTGCGGGGCCGGGGCTGCGGGGTCGTCCGTGCGGCCCAGCAGAGCAAACCCACCATGCGGCTGCGGGTTCGGAACCCCGGAGCAGCCGGATCCAGCGCGGAGCAGAGAGGAGCCACCGGAGCAGGGCCCGAAGCGTCCGGGCTTCTCGGGGCCTCAGGATGTCCTGATGAGGTGTTGGAGGAAGCAATTCAGGAAGAAAGGGACAAATAAAGCACCTCCGGAGCGCGGCCGTGTCCGCGGGACGGTCGGAGCTGCTGAAAGCGAATGGAAGCGCCAAGTGCCGCTGCGGGTTTGGGGGAGCAACGGTGGCTTTTTGCATCATCTTCTGTCTTCTCGGATTTTTTGTTTTTCTTGGGGGTCATTGTGTACCGAGTCAGCCCTAATGGAGAGGTCCTGTGGAATTATACAAGAGATAAAATCAATATGGTTCCATAGAAATATAATTGGGTTTTGTAGAGATTGCTCTTAAAAACCTATAAGGTGTAAAAGGAAATACAGCCTTATTGTGGCTTCTGAGCCATCGTGTAACTGAGGTGTAACTATCCATTAAACGCTGCGGGATGGATCAAAAAATCCATAAGGAGGTTTTAATTCTCCATTAAATCCTATGGAAGAGCTGGAACAGAACCATATTAATTTTCCCCAAGACAATGCTGCTTCCCTCCTCAGTCTGTCCGAGGTTCGGCAGCAGCTCCACAGACAGCAGCTGTGTTTACGTGTGCGGATTTTTGTTGAAGTTTTCCAAAGTCCCAATGGCCAAGTGATGCTTTACTACAATGAGATCTTTTTAACTTAACTAACATTTTCCTTCCCCCCTCCCCTCTCTGTTTCTTTACTAAACAGGATTTGGCTTCGTAACTTTTGAAAATGAAGACGTGGTGGAAAAAGTCTGTGAAATTCATTTCCACGAAATCAATAATAAGATGGTAAGTGGGTTTGTGGCTCTGCGCTGTGTCCAGTCGAACGGCGCTGTGCCCGGTCGAACGGCGCTGTGTCCGGTCGAACCGCGCTGTGCCCGGTCGAACCGCGCTGTGCCCGGTCGAACCGCGCTGTGCCCGGTCGAACCGCGCTGTGCCCGCAGCCGGGCCGGCCCGCGCTCTCTGCCGGTAACGGGTCCCGGGCTGCCCTGCCAGTAAAGCCACCGGGCCAGATGAAAAAGGGCATTTGTATTTCAATTGAGGGAGTAACTTTGATATATTCGGCTAAAATATTCTTTTTCCCTTTGTCAAAACATCCTTTGCTTCTCAAATGTGTATTCAGATATGCATTGTATATTGGTCTGATATGTGTTCACAGACTTTAAATTCAATAATAGAGCTTTTAGTGTGGATAAGATCAAAGCAATCTCCTTGGCATATGCTGAAGGCCTGATTCAATATTTGACTTGCTAATTTTTCCCAGGGCACTGAAATAATATTCTTCATATTGTTCCTCACTGCAATATGCAGCTGAAATAAAGGCGAGGGTCCCGCTGGCGAGGGGGGGTGGCCAGGGAGCCCTCGCCCCGTCTCCGTGGGGCCATTCTCTGCCCTGGCCCCGTATCGCCCACCAGCGATGACCCCGGAGACGTGCGTGGGTGCTGGGGGAGGCTCCTTCCACTCAGTATAGTTGCTAAATGCTGATCAATCTGCCTTAAAACAAAACAAAAAGAACTCACCCCAACCACCCCAGCCCAGCATCCAGCCAGCAGACCCAGCGACAGATCAGAAACGCTCGGAATGTAAATGTAGGTAAGATGTGTGGGTGGGAAGAGCTGCAGGATTTTCCTTCTGCTTCATCGCGGGAGGGCGCGTGTCACGGGTGCTCCGGAGCTTTCGTTGTTTCCTGCAATGGAGCAAGGCTCAGCCTGGCCTGGAGCAGACCAGTGCTGCCCAGCAGGGCCCTGCCTGGGCCTGGATGTGCAGACCAGTACGGCCCTGTGTGGGGCTGGGTGTGCAGACCAGTACGGCCCTGCGGGGGGCTGGGTGTGCAGACCAGTACGGCCCTGTGTGGGGCTGGGTGTGCAGACCAGTACGGCCCTGCGGGGGGCTGGATGTGCAGACCAGTGCGGCCCTGCGGGGGGCTGGATGTGCAGGCCAGTACGGCCCTGCGGGGGGCTGGGTGTGCAGACCAGTACGGCCCTGCGGGGGGCTGGATGTGCAGACCAGTACGGCCCTGCGGGGTCTGGGTGTGCAGACCAGTACGGCCCTGCGGGGGGCTGGGTGTGCAGACCAGTACGGCCCTGCGGAGGGGCTGTTTGTCGGCTGGAAGGAGCAGCCGGGTGCTGGGCTGTCCTGGCACGTTATTTGATGTTTCATAGCCAGGTCTGTCCTCCTGTGCCGTGAAAACCTGGACACAGCTGTTGGCGCAGCCCTGGGCGGAGCGGGGAGGGGGTGCGAGGGTTCTGCACAGACAACAGGCTGCACGGGATGGGGACAGGAGCGCAGGGGGTAACATGGAGGGGGTAAAGGGCGAAAACGCAAGAAACATCACAAAACCAAAGAAACGGTGTAGGCTGTTGGTGAGTTGTTGTCACGGATAATTAAAATATGTTCTTCCCAGCTGTGTGTGCCGGCTTGGTGCACAATCCTGGTGCCACGGTGCTTTGAGTCTTCTCGTCGCTGCTTCTGCAGCACTAATTTTAAAAGCAGCCCACGAAGGAGGAGATGAGCCGCGGTCCTGTCTCGGGACTGACTCACCGGATTGCTGATGTGGCTGCAGATTAATTACCAGCCCATGCGGGGCAGGAGAGCTCGTGCAGGCCTGTGTGGCAGCCGGGGGTGCAGGTGGCCGTTGGTGACACCCGGCCGGCCGGGGTCGCGGTCAGGCACACACGTACCTTCCGCAGCGCCCTATGGGTCTGACCTGGCCTGCTCCGTCTTTACCATGTCTGATCCAGCCGTGATTCGCGGAGGGGACGGGTTCTCACAGCCCCGGCTCAAGGCCGTGGGTCTGCAGCTGCTCGGTGAGCTGGGACAGGGACACCCCGTCCCTGTCCCCATCCCTGTCCCCATCCCGGGGCTGCTCAGCTGGCACGTCTGTGGCTCCGTGGGCACCAACTCGCCCCGCGCTGGTTCTTTGATCCCCGAATGCTGCGGTTCCCCAGACGCTGGGCGGGCGGAGGGCAGCGGGGCTGCGGCGGCTCCCCAGCCTGTTTCCAGCCTCCCGTCTCCCCCGCAGGTTATTTTTAGCCCACCCATTCTGCTTCTGTTGCCATCCGTAAAGCTTAGAATGTCAAATGTAATATTAAACAAGCAGCGCGAAAGCAAAAAGAAAATGCCAGTGAGGTATTTAATACATGAAACTTGGAATTTACGTGGGAGGCCGAAGATGCTTTCCAAACATCGCGGGGGGAACAAATAAAACCCAAACAAGCAGCCTCCAGAATATTGTTCCTTTGACAGGAGCAAGCTGCTTTGCAAAGAGAAACCTGTTTTTCTGAGGAGGTGCAAAAGGAGCTGGAGGAGAGTGCGGTGCAGTGATTTATTTCCCTCTCGGTCCCGCTGCGGTGGCTGTTCCCGGCCCAGCACGGTGGTGCCGGCGCCGCGAGCCCGGCCTGCCCGGGCGCTTTGGAGCTGGGCTGGGGCTGCGGAGCAGCTGGCAGCAGCATTGGGCAGCTTTAAAATAGGCTTCGATATAGTGCAGCACCTGTGGCTGTTCCTCTCTCGTTCGGTGGGCTTTTTGTTGTGGATTTGTGTAACACGTCAGCGCTTTCCAGGCTGTTCCGTGAACTGGCAGCCTTCACTGCGGGTGACGTTTTGGAAGCGCGTATCACACACCACGGGCATTTGGGTGTTCGTCCCGATACCTTGTGGTTTAAGGCACCTCCGTCCCTGGGAAGCCCAACCTGCTCCATCCTCCTGCCTCCCCGGCTGGTGTCTCAGCAGCTTCTGGTGCCACCGTCCCCACCCCACCTCTGTCAGTGGTCTAAGGGGTTTCTGAAGGTGCTCACAACGTTTTTGCTGTTGCCTGCTGCAGCCCTTGCGGCAGCCCGGGCCGAATACAGATTTCTCTGTCAGGGGAGCGGCAGTTTGGCTGCCGTGCCCTGAGCGACACGGCGTCCCCAAGGTAACTGAGTGAATCGCACGTTGCTGGCAGGACAACGTTGCCGTGTCTTTGGGCGGTAAAATGGCTTTTTGTGCATTGCCAATGTGTGCGCATTCTGCTTCCCTCGAGCCAGCCCCGGTTTCCCCGTTGAGCCGCTCGCTCTGGGCTTTTGGGCCGTGCCGGTGCCGGAGCTGACGGCCCGTGGTGTGGGACGGCTCTAAGAGGCTCTTCAGTCCCCATCGCAGCCGTCCTGGGTTCTCGTGCCTTTGCCTGCTCGCCTCGACCCCAGAGCACCCCAGTGTAACGTTTGTTCTCCAAACCAGACTAAACAAAAATAGCAAATTTTAGTTTCCCTGTTTTTTTCTTTCTTTTTTTTTTTTTAGAGTTAAAAGGGTATTTGTTAGGCTGCTCAAAGTGAAGCACATCACTCCTATAGGGGTGGTGGGAACAATCTGGCAATTATTAAGATGTACAGAAATGCTGAACCGAACCTTTGTGCAAAGTCCAGATTTATGTACGACGTGGGGTGATCCGGTGGAGCTGAGCTCGGGCTCCTCAATCCGGACGCTGGAGATGCCCCATTGCTGTCCCCTTTGCCGTCCCCAGGGGTTCCCTGCGGTAGCCGTGGCCGTGGGTGGTTTTGGCGTCTCCATCGGTTCCGCGGGGGACGCAGGGCCGGCCTCTTGCAGAAAGCAGCCTGGCCCCTTTTCCCCGTTTGCTGCTCTGTTGCTGAAGGGGCAGCGCCCGAGCCCACGGCCCATGCGCTGACATGGGGCTGCGCCTCCTCTTGCTGCGCTTTCCCCGTTTGCCGATGGGACGGTGCGTGAGCAGCTTCTGCAGAGCACTTGGAGCCCTGACACTGTGGAATGGGGGTGTAGCAATTCAGCCTCCCCGGGCTGGGCTGCAGGGCCCGTGTCCCCCGTCCCCCCTCCCGGGGACAGAGTCTCTGCTGGATAGCGGGGAATGTTTTTGCCCTCACTATGGGGTATATTTGTTTACAAAGGCTCAGGAATTATTTTGCTTCCCTACTGGTGAGTTTTTCTTCCCTTTAAATCCCAGTTAAAAGTTCTTTGCAGCTCGCTGCCATTCCCTTTATATCCTCGTGCGCTGTGAAAATCATAAATTACGCTCATCGTTCAGAGAGCAGCGGTAGGCTGGTTTGTGGTTGCAAAAGCTAATTACTGGGTTATTGTTTCTAACGGTGCTAATCCAAACTCCATTTTCCTGTTAATTGTCCGTCGAGCCAGGCTAGATTGTTTTTATCATCCCGACTGTTGGCAGCACAAGCGGCCGCGAGCTGTAGCCGATGCTGCCGTGACGGTTGGGGTGGTGACGGACCCAGAAAACGCGGCTGCGGAATGAAACGCCACGTTGTGGTGTTCACCCGGGCCGTTTGCCTGGAGAAATCAGGTTGGCGTGCTCCTGTTAAATGCCCCTCTGATTAAAAAGAAGCCAAGGATGGTTTCAGAGGGTGTTTGTTGCCCGTTTTCCCTGTTTCCCACACGCTGCTCCCTGGTCCCTCTGTCCCCGTCTCCGCTGCTCCCGCCAGGACCCCAGCGCTTCTTGGCAGAAAAGTAGCAAAAGTTGAACTCCAGAAGGATTTTGCCCCAAACTTGGCCGGGTCGGGCAGCCTGTTCCCAAGAAGTGCGTGTTTGGACAGCGGTGGCTTCGGGAAGCGTTGCGAGCAAGCAAAGTCAACGCGGAGGTTTGCAGCGGGAAGGGGAGGAGGAGGTGGGTTTGTTTAAAATACTCCCATTACAGTCAGTTAACCTTTCTGCTACCTAAATGAAAATTGCATAAAGCTGAAATTTTCACTGATGGGGTTGCTTAGGAACAGGAGGCCGGTGAAGTGGTGGTCACTGATGGGGCTGCTGGGCACGGAGGGGCAGCTGTGTCCCAGCGCCCGGGTTCGGGGGGGCTCCCCCCGTGTGCCGCACAGAGGACGAGGAGCTCCGGGTTCAGCCCCGACCGTGGCTCGGAGCAGCGGTCCCGGCGTGTGGAGCAGAGCTGGGCAGCCCCGGCAGGGCTGCAGCTTCTCGTCGTGCTCGAGCGTGGACGGGGCTGGAAAGCCGTAGAAATGGGTTGGAACGGCTCCAAACCAGCTTCCCGGTGGCCGGTGCTGCGGGGAGCATGGGGACGCTCTGCTGGGGGCGAGTCGGCGGTGCCGGAGCTGCAAACATAGAGAAGTGCTTTATTTCTCCCTTTTCTCAGCTCGAAAGAGGCCGAGAAGCGGCAGCCGGGGGTCCCGGGCGTCCTGCGGGGCCGGGCCGGGTTGTCACCTCGCACGGTGCCCGTGGGGACCCGCCACGTGGTTCACGTGGCGTTAAACAACTTCCAAAGGACCAACTGGAAGTGGAAGAATGCAGATTGTTTATTAATAGGGTGTGCAGAAATCTTCTGCTGGGTAGAAATATTGATTCTTTATTCCTATTTAAAAAGAAGCTTTTTGTAATGATCACCGAGAGTCATTTTCTGTTATCGATTGCGATGGAGCTGTGCCGGAGACCTCCCTCCGTTCGTCCCGCGCCGCCCGTGCCGCTGAGCAGGCAGCGCGCGGGTCCTTAGGAGCACGGCAGCTTCTTAAATCAGCACTTGTGTCACCTTTCCAGAGGGGTTTGCTCTGTGTGTTTAAAGAGACATCCACGTTTGCTCTTTTAAATCCATTGACGCTATTCTTAAAGTTCACCTTTGAGGGGGAGGCGGCGCGGGGAGGCAGGCGCTAAAAATAAAACTCCCCCCGTAAGTAGATCGGTTCTGCGTTTGACATTTACATGGAATTCATTTGCATCTCATTTGTACATGTTTCTGCTCAATAGGTAGAATGTAAGAAAGCACAACCTAAAGAAGTGATGTTTCCACCAGGGACGAGGGGCCGGGCGCGCGGGCTGCCGTACACCATGGACGCCTTCATGCTGGGGATGGGCATGCTGGGTAAGTGCCGGAGCCCCCGCGGCCCCGTTCCCGACCACCCCGCGCCCGACGCTCGGGAACCGCGGCGGGGGGAGCGGGAAAAATAACCCCGTCGGTGGTAAATTATCAACTCCCCCCACCCTGCTTCCTGGAATATAACAATTTGCATTTAAATGGGTGTTTTAAATAGCCTGTTTTACTCACAAAAATAGAATGATGAAAGATGCAGGGTGTTCATTCTGACTAAAAATGATCTCTCCCCTTTTTTAGAGGAATTGAGTCACACATTATTCCCCTTCTTTTAAAGGTACCTTTGACAGTTCAGCACAGATAATTGAAAATCTTGCCGGTCCTGACGTGGCGCGGGATGGGGGAGGCAGGGAGGCGCGAACACTGCAGGTCACAACAATAATTACAAGTTTCAAGGAGATGGAACGGTATTTTAGTCCGGAGTATTGTGTCCAGAAAATACTAATTAAATGGGATAAATGATATTAAATGGCAAAATTCTATTTGTGCACGGGGTCCATTTAGTTATAATTGGTTCTCATTTGTTTCTGCCTAGATAGTTCTTCTTTCTATATAATGTGACAACCTCTTAACACTCTGTCCTCAGATTGACTAAGCCAAAGCGCTGCTAATCCATTGCCAATGTCTTTTTGTGAAACCTCAAGCGTTTTCAACGTTCTGCTCCCTTTGCATCCCTGGACTTCCCTCGGTTGTCACCTGCTGTGTCCCTAAAGCGTGCGAGAACCGCGGGGCAGCAGAAATGGGCCCTTCCCGGGCAGTGTCCTTGGTACGCGGCCTCTCCGGGATGCCTTGAGTTTCCTGCCCTGGATTTACATGGTCCCAGAAACTGAGCACAAAAACCAGCCCTGAAAGCTGGTGCTGGTTGTGCTGAGCTCGGCTGAGCCGCTGGGGCCCCGCGGGCCCAGGGCTGGGGCTCCGAGGCTCAGGCTGAGATGTCTGACTTGAGGCACCGCTTGATTTGATAGGGAAAATGGTCCTGCCATGTTTGCTTTATCTCTGAATTAATAGTACTTCTGTTCGTGTGGCTGGAGCGATCCATTTCTGGGGTGCATAATTCGGTTATTTCAGCTGATCATCTATTTTTCTGTCCCCACGCTCCACCACCACCCTGCCCTATAGTATTTGGAAATTACATTTCATGCTTAAAATATTTATCTTCTTCTAGTCAGTCCGTGATTTCGTTACCTGTATGTTCCCAGTGTGCTTGAGCACACGTACTTTATTTCTGCCATTTCTCTTTCTCGTCCACCCGTGGTGCTGAGGCTCGGGCTGGTGGAGCGGAGCCGGGCGGCAGCACTGTCCGTCGGGCAGCACCGTCCGTCGGGCGGCAGCACCGTCCGTGGGGCAGCGCTGCCCCGACCCTGCTCCTTGCGAGGGGGAAACGGAGCCGGGACCCTCCCCAGAGACCGAAGGGACAATGCAGCCCTGGGGTGCGACGTGAGCCGTTCCCCCCGGGGCTGCCTCTCTGGAGAGTGGCGGTTTTGAGCCACATGAAGTCATGGACGAGCCCTCGGCGAGCGGATCTGTTGGCAAATCCCCGTCCTGCCCGGCTCTGCTCCAGCTGCTCGCGCAACGTCCTCTTATTAGATTTCAAATTGGGGTGACTTGCTCGGAATTAATGATTGATTGATGTTGAAGGCCAGATGCTTCATTATCTGCTCTAGCTGGTTTTTCATCTTCAGTTCCTCCTCTCTACAGTGGCACCGTGTTAAATAATTAAGTGCTAAACAAGGAGATTGCAGCCCCCGAGCGCTGGCTGGCGGGGTGGCCATTGTGAACCCCGTTTCAAAGGCTCCTGGTAGACCTGGCGTCCAGGGGCGGGTGGGCAGCGGCTCAGCGGGACCCCCAGTCTCCTCCCGAGCCCCGGCAGCTGCGCGGCGGTGGGACGGGGCGTAATTAACCCATCAAACGACGGGGCGCACCAATTAACGTACCGCCAGAGGCAGCGTCTGCAGTAGCCAAGCGTTGTGCCGAGGTCCCGGGGGACCCGTGTCAGCCCGACCCTGGTCCTCCTTTCGGGAGCCTGGCTGGGCTGGAACTGAGTGATCGGGGCTGCTCTGGAAGGATTTTCATACCTGTTTCCAGAAGCCCTTGCTCAAGGTCACCTTCTGCAGACGCTGCTCACGGGCAGAGGAGGGATCGCAGGAACAAACGCATCAGACAACCCAAAGGAAAGAGCGGAGAGCGACTCCCTCCAAAGCTATTAAGGAAGTTGGTCTTTTTCATTAATCACAGCCTCCCCAAGGAGCCCGCAGCAGCCGGGGTCTAAGGGGGCACAGGCAGCCGCTTCTCTGATGATTTGGCTGATTGGAACAAAATTAAAGTGTTCTTCTGAAAGGATTTTTGGGCTCGGAGCCGCGGGCAGGCTGAGCCTTTTGCCAGGGCTGCGTCTGGGCTGTCTGGGGCTCGCTCTGCTGACGGGACACGCGCGGTCTCGGGGGAGATGGGGGATATTAATTAGCCGCTCTGCATAACGAGCAGGCTGGAGCGGTCTCGGTTCCAGTGACTCCCTCCCCGGCAGCGCAGCGGACACGAGCTGCTCCCGCCCCAGCGGGGCTCAGAGCCGGCACCGTGTCCCCCCAGCGCACAACGTCCCATCCACAGCCAGGCGGCAGCGGTTCGGCGGCCGAGAAGCTTGTCCTGCGCCCAGGAGCCTCATCTCTGTCACCCGTCCTGCTGCCAGAGCAGGAGCCCTGTCACCCAAGGACGTGTGGGCGCTGCTGCGTTGCCCCGCTGCTTGTTGCGCTCCAGGTCTGTACCTGAGAACTTGGGAACAAGAGAGAGAAAAGAAGAAAGCAACCGAGGAGCAGCATTAATGGGAGGTGTCTCTGTCTGCCCTCCGTCTGAAGCAGCTCTCTGCGTCTGGGCTGTCACAGCTGCTGCTGGTGCTCCCGGAGGTGACGGCCGTGCTGCTGGCTCTGAACCGGGGTCCCTAGCGCTCATCTCTTCTAGCGATGGGCACCTTAGACTTGGTGGTGTTTAATGTTAAAATTGGGCTCTTTAACTCACAGCCCCGTCCCGAGGCAGGAGCGCTCGGCCCATCCAGCTCACGGCCCAGCCTGCCAAAGGGGTGCCAGGTGCGAACCCCCGATTTCTGTGGGTTTCTTAGGCCACCGCTCACGGCAACGCTGGGCTCTGCCTTACCACACACCTTCCGCCCAGGTAGGCTGAACTCATGCAGAAAAGACGCTTGTGCCCTTCAAAGAAAGTCATTCCTTTTTCTGTCAGACTCCATTTAATAGAGCAGCAGCTGCCACTGAGGCGGGTTGGGAAGGGGAGCCCTTCGTTAGCTCCCGACAGCTTCAGCTCCGCTCTTGATTCCCTTGGATCAAGGGACAGGCTTCTCCAGCATTTCTCCATAGCTGCTCCCTCCTACGTGACACCCCGGTGTCTGCGGGGGCCGATGTTTGGTGTGCGCTCCCTCGTGCCGCTGGGGCTCACGTGAAGGTCGCAGCACGTTCTTTGGAGGGAGGCCCCGAGTGTTTCGGTTGCAGCGCGGGGCTGTGCCCGGGCAGAGGGACCTGCCTGTCCCCGCGCAGGACCTGCCGCTCCGTGCTCCGAGCAGCACCGGCACACAAGAGTGTTCTTGCGTTTACCAGAACTCTTGAATTAATTTTGCAAGCAGAGGTCCTGGCTGGACGCGGTGGTGTGGAAGCAGTTTGGCTGTTGGTTTGAGTTCTGCCTCCATGCACAGGAGGGTCTCGCTTCAGAGGAGGCAAGCCAGGCAAAACGTGGATTTTTGGTCCAGCAACAAGGGATAATTAGAGAGATTGATCATGCCCCAGGACTGCTGACGCAAATAAACCGCTCAGGTCCCAATGCAGGATGAGGATGGCACCTAAAGGAGACAGTGGGGAGGTCAGCGTGGCCATAATTCGGCCTGATGAAGCAGCCACATGGGCACGGTGTTAATGCGCTATTGATATTCAGCCAGGCAATTTCCCCGGCGTGGATCGGGCTGCGACTCGTTAGAGCGGAGCTGGGCGCTGCAGCAGCAAATGAAGAGGAAAATTGAAGTAATGTTGTATTATAAATTTATGATTTCATCTGCCTGACCTGGGAGCGCTGAGCACCGGCGACGCGGGTGAGAGCCCCGGGCAGCGGCGCCGGGGCCGTCAGGCACGGCCGGTTTGCGCCCGCGGCAAAGCGCCGGCACTGCCCGGCACATCGTCCCCTCCGGAGCCGCCAGCTGATGGATCTGCTGCCGAGTCCTTCGAATTGGAATTAAACTCACTTTTCTCCACCTGGCGAGGGGCTGCGGTCGGACACCACGCAGTGGTTTTTCATGGTGGAGTTACTGGTGTTAATGGTGTTACTGGTGTTCATGATGTTACTCAGCAAACAATCCAGTAATCAGTATTAGTGTTTTTTGGAAAAAAAAAAAAAAAAAGAAAAGAAAAAAGGTTTGTTGAGCTTAACTCTGAAAGATCTGATTTAACAACAGAAGTGATTAATTTCTAAGGGAATCCAGCTGTTGAGCTCTGAGATAAATAGGCAGGGGCTAAGTGATGTGTACACGGTGCTGGAAGCCGCAGCGTCCTGTCCGGGCACCGTGGGGCCGCTTAATCCCGTCATCAGCATTCAGCCGAGCATTTTGATCTTCCGGTTTTAGATTATGGTTAATAGTTCATTATACGTATATATAAATCTAATCAGAAGTGGAGGGACTTGCAGCAGCAGAAAAAGAGCTGTACAATGTGCGAGGGTATTGAAGAATAACCAAAAGCAGATGTAGGAGGCCCCCAGAAGAACCGTTGGGCCGCTGCAGCTCCTCTGGGGTCCAGCGCAGCTCCGGGGTTTGCGGTGACGCGGTGGCAGCGGGAGCACCGCGTGGTGGCTCTGGTGACACCGACCAGGGTGGCTCCTGTTCTTAGGAAGACGGAGCAGGGAAATGCCGAGGGTCAGGATCGAGCTTCTCGTAGCTGAGTTTTACTTTCTGGAAAAATTCAAAGCTCTTTGCGTCTCTGGCTCCTTCCTGTTGCCGCCTCAACTCTTTGATGTGTTAACTGTTGTCCTTCACACTCCTGGGATAAAGAATTACTACTGCCTTAATCTCCAACTGTCAATAGCTCTGCAGCAAAGTACATTCATTGTAAGCTCTCCAAATGTCAGAGCAAACCCGTGTTATGTGTTTAGCCTCAGCATTTGGCATTTACTCTTCAGCTAACAAGTGTGCACAGTCCTTGGGCCGCGGACGCCCCGGTGCATGTTAATCACGGCCTGACAGGTCCCTGCCCCGCCGGAGCCAGCGCCGCCGCGCCGGAGCTTTCTGCTCCATGATAATGGAACCTTCCCGCACTTCGCATGAGCAGAATGAATCTTCTTTTTTAATACTTCTGTAAAAATCAAGTCTCACCCATCCTCCCTGTCATTTTGCATTGTATTTAAAAACAAAAAGCCTTTGTTAATGTTCCACCTTCTCTTTCTCTCTCTCTCTTTCATGTGACCAAGGTTACCCAAATTTTGTTGCAACGTATGGCCGAGGATATCCTGGATTTGCCCCAAGTTACAGCTATCAGTTCCCAGGTATGTACTTTTCAATTGCAGATTTATTTCTTTCCCCTCTTTCCTTCTTTTTTTTTGTTCCTTTTCTAATATCCGTAGCTGCAAGCTGAGACAGGCGAGTCTGCAGGGAGCATCTCACACAACAACTATTGCCTTTTTTACTATTTTAAAATAGATCTTTCTGTAGACATATTTTAAATACATTTTTACTAGCGTGTAAATTGGTACTGGTTATTTGAAAACAAACTTCTTAAATTAAAACATAGCACGACAGATCATTTCCGAGCCGTTCCCTCCCGCTGATGGGTTTTTCCTGTCGTGTATTTCATGGAGATGCACACAGACACACAGACACGCGCACGTTCCCGTACGATGGCGGTAGGTGGGTGTTCTGTACCAGCGCAGGCTTGGGGTGAGAAGGGCGCCCGGCCCGTGTTCTGCCGCTCGCGCTGCCGTCCTGCGCAGGAGCGATTTCTGCCCGTGGGTCAATGGTTCGATTTGGTGGCGGCGCTTTCTGCCCGTGTGGCAATGGTCCGGTTTGGCAGCGGCGCTTTCTGCCCATGGGTCGATGGTTCGGTTTGGCGGCGGCGCTTTCTGCCCGTGGGTCGATGGTTCGGCTTGGCTGCGGTTGGGTTCCCGGTGGCCGGACACCCCGCGGCGCCGGGTGCTCGTTCCTGTTTGGCGGGGCCAGGCGGAGCGGCCCCACCGCTGCTCCTCGGGGGGCTCAGGACAGAGGGACAATTGGGGAACGGGGTGAAAACCAGACGCCCGATGGGGACGGTCCCTCGGCGCGGGTGAGGCTGTGGGGGCGCTCGGCGCTCCCCGCGGCACGTCGGGGCAGGGGTGCCGCCTCGTGTTCGGCACTGGGCCGTTCATTAGGGTGAAACGCGGCGCCGGGGGCGTGCGGATTGCTGGGAGGTGCCGGAGGAGCGTGTCCTCGGCGCGGCGGCTCCCGCGGGCAGAGGCCCAACCATGGGGATGGGGCTTCAGACCCCGTCTCCGCGCTGTCTCACGCTTTTCTCGCGGATCCTCACGATTCCTTGTCCCAGCTGATTGGTATGAAGGCAGCTAAATGAGAGACGCCTTTGATAAATGATGAAAATTGGCAGAGCTTAGATGACTTTAATTATAAACATGTCTAAAATGAAGGTGTCTGCCAGCTGACAGCAGAGCTTTGACTCTACCCTCGTTATATATGTTTTTATTAAGGGCCTGTTTTTTTGGAACAGGCCTTCCAGGTATTTGCTGGTTGTTTTCAGTCTCTTGCAGAGATGACGTGTGTAGAAGCGGATTGTCACCGCTCAGAAGCGGGTGCTTCTCAGTGAGGGGGCTGCTCAGAGTCCCCCAGCGCCCGGCTGGGGTGTCCCTAAAGCTCTGCCCCGCACCGGCTCCTCTCCCACTCGGAGAATTCATTCCTTAGAAGCAATCTGAACCGTTCATGGAGCCGTTAGGTGGTTTTTCTGAGATGTCTGGGTACTCGGGCCTGTTGGAGCGGTGGGGTGACCGCGGGGTGTCCCCTTGCCGGGGCGCTGGGCACGGAGCCTGTGCCATGGGAGCGCAGCTCCGCGTGCGGGGAGCGGGTCGGGTTGGGGACGGGATGTGCCCTGGCAGGGCTGTGTCGTGTGCTGTCCCCGCTCTCAGGGCTGTGTCGAGTGCTGTCCCCGCTGCAGCCGGGCTGTCCCCGCTCTCGGGCTGTGTCGAGTGCTGTCCCCGCTGCAGCCGGGCTGTCCCCGCTCTCAGGGCTGTGTCGAGTGCTGTCCCCGCTGCCAGACGGGCTGTCCCCGCTCTCGGGGCCGCGTCCCGGCGCTGCCTCCTCCTGTGGCACCGGGGACGGGACTGAGTCGGCACGGTGACCGACCAGCCTTCAGCACCATGGGCCAAATGCCAAAAACGTGGTTCCAGCGCGTCGTTCTGCTCCTCGGCGCCCCAGCCCGTCCCTCCGCCCGGCTCGGCTCTCCCACCGGCGCTGGGGGCCGGGGCGGCCGCGCTGGGAGCGCGGAGCGGCCGGAGGTGCAGGCCTGGCGCAGGGGGACGGGAGACGCGCTGTTTGGTGAGCGGCCCAAGCGCCCGGCGCCGTGGTTCCAAAAGAACAACACCACAGTGGGGCAGCGGCGCCGGCGCTGCCACAGCCACGAGCGGGGATTAACGTACAAACCAATATGATGCATCTTGATATCGCGCTGCGCCCCGCGGTTCGTTAGGACAGACCTGGCCGTGCGTTTTGCTACAGAGCCACACGCAGCCGCTTTGGCGACTGCTCCATCTCCTCCCATCCCGTTGTTTTATTCCTCTAGGCCTTCGTAACTCAGTGCGTACTCTCTTTTTTATTGCAATCGCTCCCTTTCTGTGTCTTTGCATTTTCATTTTTATTTTTTAATTTCTGGGACTTATCTTTTCAGTTTAATCTATTAATTTCTGTTCTTATTTCACTTTGCAGACTATTTGCCGATTTCACAAGACATAATTTTTATCAACTAGTTCTTAAAGATGCATAACAAATTAATCGGGGTTTACTACAGTGCTAATGAGAGAGAAAGACAGAAAAGCCTGGGTGGTCCGTGCTTAATATCAATGTCCACTGAAAATTGCTGCTCTTACTGGCTGGTTTGATTGACTGGACTTTTAATTTCATTTTGATTTTTAAAGGCTCCATATCCTCACTGCTTTGAGTTGGCTTTTGTTTCTTTTTTATTGGTTTTTTTTCTCTGCTTTGTCATGAGTTTTAATGCGCACTTGGAATGTAAGTCGGCAGGAGGGGCCGGGGCGTTCAGAAGGCATCGCTTCTCACAAACTTCTTACAAATACCTTGATCAAGGAAACAAAAGCGCTGATCAGGTCGTACAAGCAGCCCCGGACACACACGTCACTGCTTTCAATACCGTGGTGCTCCGCAGTGGCACCAATCCCGACCCGCGCGGAGCGGGAGAGGCCGTGTCACGGGGTCGTTAGCAGCGCAGGGTTAATTACGGAGCCGGTGCCCTGCGTGCGGGTTTACGGGGGGTAAACGGTCTCGCCCCGTCCCGTGGGGTTGGTGTTGGTGGCTCCTGGTGGTGGCAGCGAGCGAAGGGCTCGGCCGCACCCCCCACATCCGCACCCCCCACATTCACACACCCCACATCCGCACCCCCCACATTCACACACCCCACATTCACACACCCCACATCTACACCCCCCACATCCACACCCCCCACATTCACACACCCCACATCCGCACCCCCACATCCACACCCCCCACATCCACACCCCCCACATCCGCACACCCCACATCCACACCCCCCGCATCCACACCCCCCACATCCGCACCCCCCACATTCACACACCCCACATCCACACCCCCACATCCACACCCCCACATCCACACCCCCCGCATCCACACCCCCCGCATCCACACCCCCACATCCACACCCCCCGCATCCACACCCCCCGCATCCACACCCCCTGCATCCACACCCCCACATCCACACCCCCCGCATCCACACCCCCACATCCACACCCCCCACATCCACACCCCCCACATCCGCACCCCCCGCAGCCGCTTTGCTTCTGCACCCTGCAAATCAGGGCAAACACCTGGAGTTTTGGCAGGAGGGCCGAGCTTCCCCGCTGGCTTGAGCTGCGTCACACTCTTAATCTCCACCCGAATGGCAGCAGAGCTGCACACCCGAGTGGTGAATCCTCTGTCATTGGCTTTGCTCTTAACGAGACCAGATTCTGGACTTTTGGGTAGCAAACACGCCTCATATTTAAATTCTGGTTTTTCTTACAAGTGTTTGCACCCGTTTGATAAGTTTGTGAGAAGTGAACTGCATGCTCGCAGTAGAACTGTAATGCATTTTAATGTTTGTTAATCCACCTGTTTAAAATGTCGGTGTCAAGGCTCTACAATCCATGGCTGTGCTGTTCATTTCATTGAAGATGCTCGATGTAATGACTGGGTGGTTTTCTTTTTCCTTTCCTGCAGGCAATGGCTTTTTTAATCTGTATGGCTTCTTATGATTTTGTTTGGGTTTTTTTGCTATGAATTGCTTTGCTGTTGTGAACCTGTCTTAGTGTGCATGATTTGCAAACATTTCAGCTATTGTGAATTTTCTCATTTTTTGTAAATAGTCCATCTGTGCTTTTCTTTTTTTCTTTTTTTTTTATGACCTTTTTCCTGTAAGTAACCGAGGTAGAAAACAATAATAAATGGTTTACAACGGACATGCTGTGTTGCTGCTCTCTTAGCTCGCAGTTTTACTATCTTGCTTTGGACGCACCAAATAACCAGTACCAATGGCAGTTTAATAAACGAATCAAACCCCCATCGCTCCGAGCGTGCGACCCGTGGCTGAAGGACCCGCAGACCAACGGTTCTGTGCAAGATGCGCTCACGGCCAAAGTTAAACCCCAAAAAGACAACAGAGCCTTTGTCCCGCCAGCAGCGCCCCGTGTTCCCGGCGCCGGCGCGGGGCGCTCGTTCCGCCGTGCCCGGCGCCGGCCCCGCGCGGCTTTAACCACCAAACCAGGAGCGAATTAGAAATCCCCGTTGCCGACTCCCCAGCACTAAGCGCAGGAACCCGGTTCTGCTCCGTGCAGACAGCAGCTCCGGCGCCAGCGCTGTGTTTGTCTCCGTCGTACGTTGTTCCATCATTACCTGGATGATTGGGGATGGGCCAAGGTGCTTAGAAGCCTTCAGCTCAGGAATTTAGTTTGTTGTGGTTTGGTTTGGTTTGGTTTTTTTCCTTAATTAAGGCTTTGTTTGCTCGTATGTTTGTTAAAGCTTATTAAAACCTTTGTACGTGGGGAAAGGTGGGAAAACCAAATATTTTGACAAACTTCTCAGAGCTCAGGGAAATACACTTGCTTATTAATGATGGTGCTCCGTAGCTGGCAAAGCCCAGCCTGGGTTGTGCTCCGGCAGCGCCTGCTGCTGGGAGAAGCAGCACAAGCTCAGTTCTAAGTCTAAACTCACATTTTTCATTATTATGAGAGCACTGAAAACCATTGGCAAGTGGAGATGCTGCCTACGTGTGGCGGCTTTACCGGCAGGGAGTAGCGAAGTTGGTGTTGGTAAGAACCAGCTCTGTAAAACCCTCTTTCAAAGCACTGTTCCACTAGTCTAAAACTTTTCTAATGTTCAGTAGCAGGAGCAGAGTTTGGTCATGATACTTTAATGATCAAGCTTAAGAAAGGGAGTGGAACTGCTGGCAGCTGCAAAATAGGGGGAGGAAATACAAAGTCTGTTTTAAATGGTCTCTTCAGTTAGTTAAGCCACATATAACAAAAAGAGGTGTGAAGGAGCTGGAAGAGGTTCTCACTCCTTTGTCTAACGCTTTCTTACCTGCTTAAACCTGCTCTGATCACCCCTGTGCCGCATGCTTTCCTTGCTGCATCTGCATGGCGTAAAGTGGCTACGAAGTGCATTGAAACCCGCTAGAACGCCGTTCATCAGCTCCCTCCAGACCTCTCCTTTCAGCCTCCAGCAGCCAAAACAGGGGCTGTGGCCTGGACCTGGTTTAAGGTTGAGGTTGTGGGTTTGTGTTGCTGAGGAGGGTCGGCTCGCGCCGGAGGTGCCTCCCTGGAGCGCGGAGCAGCTGCAGACAGCAGGCTGAGAAATTAATATAGCGAAGCCCATAAATCTCCAGGCAGCAGGTTCTGCTGAGGTGACAGTAGCTTTTGTTTTGACACAGGAAAAATGGGATCTAGAGCTATTCCCTGAGTCCAAGCAGAGCTTAAGCACTTTTGCCTCTTAGGTACATTTTTTCCTGAGAAGAGTCACAATTCTAATGTTGCAGAAAATTGTGTAAAACTCCTTCTTCATCTCCATTTCCCTCACCCCCTAAAATAATCTCAATGTTAAATTCAAGGTGGGGTTTCCGTGCTGATCTGTCGGTGCTCCAGCTTCCACCAAGGCAGCAGCAGAGCGTGCTCGGTGAAGTTCTGCCTGTGCCCCTTCAGGAGGTTTTTCTCTGCTGGTACCTTCAATAACTGCTTGAGCAGCAAGAACATTTTCAACATCAAACTTAAATGCTGCTTGTCCTGTTCTCAGCTGCTCGCTGGTCCGTGCATGGAGTTGGAGACCGGCTGTCAGACTTGAGGTCGCTGCCCTGAGTGATGGTAAAGGGACGGGGAGGAGAGGAAAGGAGGAAAACCCAAATGTCCCAGTGTGCCAGGGGCTCGTTGCGTTTGGGGTGATGCTGCAGCAGCGGGGCCCTGGGCGGTTCCTGCTGCAGACAGAGCACAGCTGCCGCTGCTGGGAACCGTAACGAGAATAATCATTCACAAGAGTAAAGAGACATAACGCAAACACGCACGGAGGGGAGAAAACGTGGGTAACCCTGTAGAAAGCAGAGCGTGGGCTGGCAGTGCCGGTTGTGCTGTGCGAGTTCTCCGTGGCAGAGCTGGCCCGTGGCGAGGCTGCTGGTGCCCCGACCTCTGTGAATACGGTTCTTAACTGTAATGCTGTTAGAAATTGGGAGCGGGGCCTTGCAGAGAACTTGAAGCGATTAGTCTTCTTAAAGCGCAGAAACGTTCAAATGTGACTGGTTTCCAATCACATTTAGCAGTGGGAGCTCAGGCTGGCCATGACCGGCGTCCCGGCCGCGGGCGCAGCAGCGGGGGCTGTGCTGGCTGCGGCGATGCTCTGAGGGTCTCTGGGCTCAGCACCACAGCCCGCTGAGCTCTGCTCTGAGGGTCTCTGGGCTCAGCACCACAGCCCGCTGACCTCTGCTCTGAGGGTCTCTGGGCTCAGCACCACAGCCCGCTGAGCTCTGCTCTGAGGGTCTCTGGGCTCAGCACCACAGCCCGCTGACCTTCCTGTAACGTGGCGTATGAAGCAGCGGTGGCAGATCCTGCAGCCGGGCAGCGGGGGGTCCCGGCCCTGCCAGCGACTTCCAAACCCGCAGGTTGTGAGAATCCCCTGCCCTGGGATAACCTTGTCCTCTGATCCGTTATCTTCTCTTTTACATAGTTTCCTCTTGTCTGCGCTGAATTTTCCCAGCCTCAGCCTCCAGACACGAGTTCTTGTCATGCCTTTGTTCCTCAGCATGGATCTGTCTTTTAATAATACTTATTCAGATAGTTTAGATCATTCATAAAAATTTAAGCAAGCGGTTTAACCAAATAGCTCATTTTCTTTGCCGACGAAGCGACTGCAATGAGGCTTGAAGCAAATCAGCGCCACTCTGCTGAACTTTCAATCTGTGCCGTAACGCGGTTCCAGCGATCCTGCCCCGTTCATTCGGCAGCCGGTGACACAGACCAGAGCTGCTGAGCTTGTGCACAGGAGTCCACTACTGCACCCCCTGCAGCCATCGTTTCATCTATTCCTACCTTGTTTATTAAAAATCAATAGTAAATGTTTGGCTTTGGGCTTCAAAATGAGAAATGCTTTCATCGGAGCGATCAGCTTGCTGTTAAACAGAATTACTTGCTTTTAGGAAGCGATTTGGTTGAGATTCCCTTTCACCCACATCATCTGCATTCACTTGAAGCTCATAATTCTCTGTGTTTCACCAGTTACTAAATTAGGGAGAATCCAAATTACATATTGGGTTTGAGTGCTGGATGGTGGGAGGTCAGGTTTTCATAGGACGCATTGGAGAAGCGTAGTGGGTGCCTTGAAGCTGCCATAGAATAGAGACAATCTTTAAGCAGAGTAAATAAGTGAAATCAGGTACCAGCTTTTGCTTGTTGGTTTGGGTTTTTTTGAATAAATAGTTTTTGTAGAATACACTATTTGCCTTTGAGAAGTTTCCCAGTTTTCTGTACAGTGAAATAACTGCAAAAGGATTATTACACTTGAAACGACACCGAATGATAATTTGGAGACAAACAAGGCTTTGTCTCACTGATGCATAAAGTAATTACTGGGCAAAAGTGCATCATTCTCATTTTACAAACCGTGGCCTGAGAGTGGTAAACAGCTGAAAAATGGGTCGTTTACTGTACATAAAGTGGAAGTGCCAAATTTTAAATGAACTATATTTGGGTTTTATTGTTGTGTTGAAATTCCAAGGCAGAAATATTTGTTCATAACAACATCCATCTGCAAACGCGCAGCGTGGGAAGCGCGGGGCGGGCGGTGCGGACGTGGACCGTCCTCCCAGCGCCGCCCCTCGAGCCGCCCGTCGTGCACCGTGTGCTGCACCTCGACTTTGCTCATTTCCTGACCTGGTGAACTAGATTTTAGTGAGCTGGATGTCACACAGCATATAAAGACAAAGGGAAACGCTTAGTGGGGCTGAGCGCGCTTGGAGATGCTTGAAGTGTTAATAGAATTGATGGAAAGCTTAGGAAGGCAATCCCGCGTGCCGCTGGGGTCCCGGCCGGTCCCCCCGGTTGCTGCGCGGCCGGCGCGTCCCCTCGCGTGGAGACGAACCGGGGTCACCGGGAACCGCGGGGTGTTCCAGGCCGGGCTTGTAGCTGCCTCTGTCCCGCGAGAGCGTCAGCAGAGGCTTCAGTCACATCCCAGACGGTCCATTGCCACTAAACAACGTGTCCTGAATGATGTGGTAGAATCCTGATCGTTCACCAGTTCTAGATAAAACTGTATTTCTCTGGCTGTGTGTTCTTTAAACGTTGAGCCTTGAGTTGTTAATCTAAAGCCTGAAACGGTAGCAGGTCTCTTTCTTCCCCGTTCTTGTTTTCTTATAGAAAGGGAGGGGGAGTCTGAGACAGAGAGGTGTGAAAGATGAAGGTTTTCAACATAAAGGGATTGTTTGGGGATGGAGCTTTTCCTCGTGCCTGCTCACCATTACACTCCATGTTTGTCCAGTAAATGGGACCCACGCCTGCCTGCCTTCAAAAGGAAAAAAAGCTACCGGGCTCTTCTGCTTCATGGTTTTGAGTCTCTGATACTTTTGAACTGAAGCCTAAAGATCCTACAAAGAGGATAACACTGCCTAATGGAAAGAATAATGCAAGCGAGAACCCATTTGAAGTGACAGCTGTGAGCCTGGCGACGCTTTGCTGTGCTGATCAAAGCCGCTGGTAACGTTGTTTGAAAAGAGGATATCGGTTCCCCCCTCTCCTGTTTCCCCTCGACCTGCGGATGATTTTCTATTCCAGGGACGGGTGACCCCCCAGCCGAGCGGCTCGGGCAGCGGAACGGGCACCGTGGTTTGGGGCAGAATCCCCCCGAGCGGGGTTCCGGGGCGCGGGGCTCGAGCGCCCGCTCGGCGACACGGGGGCGTTGCAGGACGGAGCTGCAAACGCTCCCAACAGCCCGCAGACAGAGAGGATTTCGCTTGTTAGCAGCACTTTTATGGGGGTGTTTACTTTATTCTCCCATCATTTGGGGCATTTTCTGAAGTCAGTTGCTGGAGTCAGATGTTGATTTGAGAATCTCAGCTCCTGTTTTTATTCTTGTTTTAAATCCATGTGCTTATCGCCAAAGTCTAAACGTGCCCCAAGTGCTTTAGCCATTAGAAGCAGAGAAAATTCTTTGTGTAAGATTTTTTGATGCAAGAACTAATTTAGTGATTTTGTGGCTTCTTTTTGGTTTGATTCCTGTTGTCCGGCTGTTTGTGGAGGACAGGCCCGTGTGTTCCTTGGGGACGCATTTGGGGTGCTGGGGGCTGAGCGGAGCAGCGCGGCCTGAAGCGGTGGGTGATGTCAAAGCGAAAGCTGGGGCTGCAGCCCGTGTGGAGCGCGGGGCTGTCAGACGGTTCTGGTGGGTTTCAGTCGCTCCTGTTTGCTGCGTTCTCTGCCGGGTGATGCCGTTTCCACCCCTTCATCCCCCTCTCCCAAACCTGTTTGTGCCTTGGAGAAGGAGTTCCCTGCAGCCAGCCCTCGAGCGCGTCTGTGGCCTGGGGGCAATGCATTTAAAAGCAGATGTGTCCACCAGGCTGCTTCGGTATTTAAAGTTAAACTATTGATGCAGGAAGCAGAAAAATTTATCTGTGAAAAATTGAACTCCAAATACTGGCTTTGGCTCGTTCCGAGCAGTAAGAGAGCATGAAATTGGTGTGAATCCTCAGGGCTTTCCTGGACAGCGTGTGAGCCCATTGCAAAACATTTATTGTAAAATATCTTCTAATTGCAAGGCCTAAAGTGGGCACTTTGGTCCTTTTGAGCAGCTTTGGTATCTTGTTTTCTCTAGGCAATTATAACCAGTGGATACGCAAACAAGGACGGGGTGGTTTCAGCAGGAATCCGAGCGCCTTAAACACAGTGAATGAATCGATCTCTCCCTCCACCCCTTTTGATTTTCCAGTTGACTTCCAAGAGCCGGGGTCCTGGCTGGGGGGTGTGGAACGCGCTGCGGTCGCCGCTCTGCGCCGGGCGCCCGCCCCAGCGCCGCTCAGGATGACCCGGGGCGCTCCGGTCCCTGGGTGCAGAGCCCCTGCTGATCCCCACGGCCCCCCGGGCCCCCGCACCGCTGCTCCCAGGCGTGGCGAGGGACGGCCTGGCGCTGGCGCGTCACACGCTGGGCTCTCGGCCCCTGCTCGGCGCTCGGGGGGGTCCCCGGTGCCCCGCGCCCAGGTTCCTGTCGGTCAGAGCGGGACGGGTCGTGTCCAGCTCTGCTGCTGCAGATACCTCAGCTCTCAAATGTCAATAAAATGCTGTGATAGTGGAGGCAGAAGGGTGATGAGTCGGAAGTTTCCCGCAGTACGCAGCGCAGGTGCAGTATTAATTGCGCTCTCACTGTAGTGCTGTTCTTCCAAGTCTTTGCTGGTGTAGAAGTTTGTAAACAACGGGAGGGAATAATATAGTGTGGGCAAAGTACTTGAATGACGCTGCAGGGTTTGTGCGAGGGGCGTTACAGAGGTTACTGGGAGAGCCTGAGCCGAGGTGCCGGAGCCCGGCTGCACCCTTGGCTCTCTGAAATGTCTTCTCCAGTCATTTTGCTTCTTTCTGCCTCGTTTTATCCCATCCGTGACATGGGGACAGTGTTGGCTGCTGATCGCTGCTGAGAGGTTTGTGGCAAACAACCACATAAGTACAGAAGTAAGTTAGCGGGTGGTGAGGCAGCGCGCAGCAGTAACGTGCTCAGCAGCGTGATGACGGCGAGATTTGTTTTCAGCCGAACGAGCTGATTAATGCAGCGCCTGGCAAATGTCATTGCAGCGTGGGGATTGATTGCTCTCCGTCCGTTGGGTTGATGTAGGGATCCTCCGGTGATGGAGCCAGCCCGTGGGGCTGTATCGCTGAGCAGGATTTTGCCAGTCGTGATGATCAGTCCCTGTTTCCATCTCCCGCAGCCGCGGGGGGTGCCCGGCAGAGCGCGAGCAGCCGATCGCACTCGAGTTGTTTGGAGTGCCATGTCGCACACATGCTTTTATCTCAGAAGCGGGATAAGAGCTTGCTTTGGGTGTGGAGGGATTAATTTTTCACACATCTGTCTCCAGCGCACGCTGGAATGCAATAACAGGTCCTTTGTTCGGGCTCTTTCCGCGGAGCGCCTTCTCCACCCTTGTTATTTCATTCTTCTTTTGCATGGCAAAACTTTTTGTCCTGCATTTCAAATAGATACTGAGCATCCCTGGCAGTCGAACAAGAGAAACAAACTTCGCAGCCCTGTTATTTGTGCTGCTTTCAGGGAGCGCTTGGTGATTTGAAGGGGATTTGATTGGGTTTGGCAGACGCATTTTGTTCTGTGGAAAATCCACGGCTCCTCTGATCCCTCATGGATGGTTTAGGGAGCCCCCGGAGCCCCCAGATGAGAGATTTGCTGGTGGCCGCTGGTCCCGGCCGTGCCACGGGGACGGTGCCAGCTCTGCTCCCTCCTGAGCGCAGCGGGAGGGCTCAGGCTGCTCTGAGCACGGCTCTGCGTGGAAACCAAGCCCCAGAGCCTGAGCCGCTTCCTGCCAGTGCTGCCCCTGCTGTCTGGAGCTTGGTTTGACTCTAACACCGAGGTCTTCTCACGCCAGGATATCGCAGCTCCAGCCAAACCTGTCGGGCCAACCTGACCAGGGTCGATGGCTCCATCACCAGCCAGAGGGAATTTAGCGGTTGGGTATTTGGTTATGATATCCCCAGTCTGGATGTGTCCTCCTGCATCCCACTCCTCAGAGGTTGTAGCAGTTCATCAACATAATGAAACCGAACAGATTCACATGGGCAGTGAGAACAGGATTTGTGCGGCGCGTGGGGAGCAGCAGCAGACAGCAGCCTGGGGTAGCTGTGCATATGTTTACCTATACTATTTTTTTCCCCCCAACAGCCCTATTACCATATTTAAATGCAAGTATGTCTTTTTTTAATTGATGTTTTAAGTAGCTTCAAATTCTAGCCTAGTTGTCCTCTGCTGCTTTGCCCCAGTAGATTATCTGTAGCTGAGACGATAGTGCTAGAGGTAGCGAGCTTGTAGCGTGAGGGTTTCTCTGGGTCTCTCTCTGCTCCTCTAGCTCACTGTTCTCTTTTTCTGTTGCCTCGGTTGTTTTTCTGTGGTTCTTCAGCATTGCAAAGCAGCTGTGATCAAAGTCCCGGCGCCTCTCCAGGGGCAGGGCCCGTGGTGGGGACGCCCCCGGCGCCAGGAGCGGGCAGAGCTCCCCAGAGACCCCCCAGGGTTTTGGTGACACTGCAGCAAGGGGCTTTGGACTCTTGCTGATCACCTGGACCTTGCCGTTGCCCTCTTAAAATACATATATTTTAAGTCAGAGCCTCTGGCAGATCTTTTGAATATTAATTAAGTAAAGAAACTAAATCTGCAATCTTGCTGGCAGCGTTTCATTCGTCTGTAAGCGCTCGGTCCCCCTGTAGCATGGTGTATGTCTTAGAGCTCCTTGATCTGCGGCTGTTTTGCTTTCAGAAGCTTTTTTCCTTTCCCTTTCTTTCTTTCTCTCTCTCTCTTTCTCTCTATTCTAGTTTTTTCTGCTTGATCCCAGCAAATCTGTGATCTTGACATGAGGACCTCCTCATATTTTCCATTACTGCTCTGTCTGTAGATCAGCACGTTATTATCACTTGCAAATAAGCACGGAGCAGAATTCCCTCGTTGTTTTGCAGAGCCGTTGGGGAGCGCGGAGGCGTAAGCCGAGTGCCGCGGGCTCCGCGACGCTCCGTCCCCCCGGCACCTCTGCTGCCGCGGCCCGGCGCCGCCAGGCGCCACCACCGTCCTCTCCTGCCAAGGGGATCTGGGCCACCCTTGTGCCGGCAGCAGCACCCGGCAAGGGCTCGGCTCTTCCTAAAAACGGTGCCCGTTGGCGGCACGGAGAGCCGGGACGGCGCCCTCCGGCACCGCCGTGCCCCCGCGGCCGCCCCGCAGGGACTCGCGGTACCCGCTGGCTTCGTTCTTCACCTTCTCCTTTTCTCCACGGCCAGGTTTTCCGGCAGCGGCTTATGGACCAGTAGCAGCGGCAGCCGTGGCGGCAGCAAGAGGATCAGGTAGGGGGGCCCGCGGAAGAGCAAACCCTCAGAGTGCAGGGTCAGGTAAAAGCTCTGTCGGTATTCTGTGTGGCTGCAGCTCTCCATCATTTCTCTGATTTTCCTCACGCTTATCCTGAGGACCTCAAAACAAATGGTCAAAATAAAATGATTCAATCCCAAACCAAACCCAAACTACAAGCAGAGGCCATGGGGCCTGGAGCACCTCGCAGGGGATTGGTGTGAGAACCGCCAAAACCGGGGTAGCTATTCTGATTTGTTTCTTTATTTATTCCTTTATTGTGTTGGTTTCTTTGTTTCTTTGGTTTAAATTCGAGGTTATAAAGGACACCCTAAAAAAATTAATTTGCATTTTTTTGAAAAAAAGCTTTTGTTCCTCACGGAAAGCGGGTGTTGGGTCGGGTGGCCCCGGGTGCTCCACCATGCCGGGGTGCACTCGCTCTCTGCCAGCCCGAGGGGACGTGTTCCCCTGGGGACAGCGCCTGCCGCCCGCTCTCATGAGGAACGTCAAAGCTTTTCTTCCTCTGCTTCTGAAAACTTGCATTTCTTTTCCCCCTAAGGGAAATAAGTAAACCGTTGCCAATTGCCGTTATTACCTTAGGCTTTAAATTTAGCTAAACACGTGAATTAGGGCTTTGCTCAGGTGTGTAAGTGTTCAGCACGGCCATCAGTGAGCTGCTGGCTCGCGGCCCGGCCGGGCCATGGCGGAGGTGCCGCAGTGCAGGCCATGGCGGAGGTGCCATGAGGCCATGGCGCTGGCCGCAGCGGAGGCCATGGCGCTGGCCGCAGCTCCCAGCTCACTCATGGCCCAGGCCTGAAGTGGCGGTTTCTCGGTGGCTCTTTTGGCAGCGCCGGTGGGTTCACCGAGCTCTTCCCGAAAAGCCCCGAGCAAACCGCTGCGTGAGGGGTGAGGAGGAGGGCGCAGGCCCAGGTGTGTCTCGAGTGCGAGCCCGAGGCCATGGAGGCCAAAGAAAGACATCAGGAGAACTCCGTTCCATGCAAACTGGCACTGCTTGCAGGCTACAAAGGATTATCTGTACCAGTTTCATCTTGTGGCATGTAGAGAGCGCTTAAGGGGTGACTTGCCAGACTGGTTGTGGGGATTCCCCATCTCCCGGCTTCTCCCATCGCCCCTTCATGGAGGGGAAAAAGAAACCCAAAAAAACAAAAAAGATTGATTTTGCATATGATTTTTGGAAAACAGACCTCATTGCTTCTGCCTCTTCCTCATGTTTTGCCCTTCAGGTTTTGTTTTACGTGCAAGCAGAGCTGGTGAGTTGCCCCTTAGCAAGGCACAGAGGGTTTGGCTGGATTAACATTGCTTCCCTGATTATTATTATTTTTTTAATCAGAGTGCTTTTGGTGCCCATTACAACTGAACTGAGCATTGATCAATTCTGTGCCTGAAAATCATTTGTCTTTAATTTGAGTGGTTTTTGGTTTTTCTTCTGTTGGGTTTTCTGGTTTTGTTTTGGTTTGTTGTTTTTTTTTTCACTTTTTTTTTATTTGAACTTGCAATACAAAACTAAATCTAACCCTAAATTAACAACACCCTTTCTGGCAAGTTTAAAGAGCAGTATGGTGTTTGGAAATGTCCTTCAAGCCTCAAAATTGCCTGTGTGCACAAAACTGGCCAAACTGCAAAATTGAATGGAAAGAGCCCCCCCTTCCCAGGCCGAGCTCTCAAGGAGGAAGATGGTTTGTCACCGGTCACCGGCCCCACGGCCGCTCACGTGTCCAGCAAAACACGCTCCGGGAGCAGTGGGGTTTTACCTAGAGCCATCTCCATCCAAAGACGGTTTTCGGAAGGGACATCTTGGGTTCGCCACTTCCATCCAGCAATGGTAGTGAATTGTGTTCAGGAGCAGTAGAGTCCGATCCATCTTGCGATACAGCGTATGGGCCCGATTCATTCTAAGAAAAAGGGTTGGGGTTTTTTTGATTCTTCTCAGTTGGGTTTTGCTTTTTCCTTTGCAAATTTGCGCAGCCCTCCTTCACACGTGCCCAGTCCCAAAGGCGCAGCACAGGTGGCCTTTGCTGGCCCCTTTCTGCCAGTAGATGGAGAAGAGCCCGGTCTGCGCTGCCTGCTCTCCCGGCCCGTGCCCCTTCTTTTTCTATTGCAGCGGGTGAGGACGCGGTCACCACTTCACCTCGACAGACAAACAGGTTCTTTTATCTGTCGCAGCAGCTCTGTCCTCCAGCCAGCAGCAAGGGGCACGTCCCGCTGCCTGTGCTCGGTGCCCGGTAAATCCACGTCCAGCGTAGCTGCTCCCGTGCCGGCAAGGTGACCCCAGCAGCGCTTCTCTTTACAAACCGCGTGCCCCGGCGACATCGCAGCGGCGGGCGAGCTGGGGTCCCGCGAGCACGCCTGCCGGGGGCTGCGCTGCCCGCTCCCGCTGCCGCTTTTCACAACCTCACCCATTCCGGTATTTTTTCAAATGAATTGGGACCTGGGACACAGAAAGCGATCAAGCTTAGAAGTCTGAATGCTGCAAACTCCTCCTAGACAACTTCACTATCAGTGTCACGTTTCTTTTGAGTTCACCTGACATATTTTACGTGTAAAACATTTTTGTTTTGTAACTGCTTTTTTCAAAATACAGTCATGGGGAGGCACATTTTTATCTTGCATTTGCCATGGGAGGGATTCATTTGGCAGGAGAGGGAGACAAGGAAATTGGGCAGAAGAGGGGTTTTGTTCCTTCCTCTGTGGTTCATTGACAAGTCTCAGATTTTTCCAGTTCCCAACCTGTTGCCACCAATTATTCCTCCCTGAGGACTGGAGACAAAACCCGTAAAGCCACCCGTAACCCAGCCCGATTCCCGCCGGAAGAGCCGCCGGCGCGGCCGCGGCGCAGGCTCCCCGGCACGCTGTGGTGGCACGCAGCGCGGCGACACCCCGGCACATCTGGATTTGGGGCGCCAGTCCCGCTCGCCAGTGCTGCCTTTGAGCCCCGACAACCCCTTACTGTACTTTATACTTGCCAGCTCTTAACAAATCTCGTAACGTGAGCTACTGACCTTGATGGTGAGTGTGAGCAGTTATGTTTTGTTGTTTTCTCTCTTGCTTGGTTGGGGCTGCTGTGAGAGAGGGTGTCTCTGAGGCAAACTTTCCGGCCTCTCTTACACTCGGACGTGCACACCTCCTCTCAAACACTCTTCTGAGCGCTCTCAGCGGGAAGGTTTGTCCACACCTATTAATCCTCTCTCAGTGTCCAGCTTCTTGTTAGTAGCAGCTGGTTGCATGTTTTTTGCTTGTTCGGACGAAACGGTTCAAGAAACAACTCATATCAACTCTTGAGAAATGTCTCTATTTTTTGTACACTTTCTTTCTTTTGATGTTTTTTATTAATTTCCCTTACTTAAAAAACAAAACACCTGTTGTCCCGTAAAACATTTCACATCTCCCCTTGCCTGTTCTTAGAGTGTATGTATCTGTGGGACTGAACTAAATGCATGCACTGTAGTAGTCGTACTGGTAGCAGTAGATGTAGTTGTAGAACATGCATTGTTGAGTTGATATTATAGGTATCACCAACGTGAACGAGCGTGGCAGATAAAGCATCGCCTTGGTCTGGTCGAAAGGGTAGGGCTATCAACCCAGCAGAGAGCTGCTGACGGCTTGGATCCATAGTCCCCTATTTGTTAAACCCCATTATCTGGAAGTTTAAATTGAGCCCGGCTGTAGGCAACCTACACCCTCTGTACAAGAACCCGCATATGCTGTTATGCTGATAGTAAATTTGCCTTTTTTCTTTTTCAAATTATTCCCCCTAGGAATTAAAATGCTGACTATAAGTATATTATTTTTTATTTTGGCTTAAAAAGAACTTAAGGTATTTTTTAAATCATTTTACAATCATGGTTTCTCCATCAGCCTGTTACTCGTCCATATTAGCCCATAGAATCATCCGTTGGCAGCCGTAGGCCAGACGTGCCAAGCGCAAATCACTCCATTTGGCTACGTAGATAATTCCGTGTGTGAAGCAGCTTCCTGCAGACTGTCCTGACACACGAAGCGATTGGTTTTAGGTCATAGACCCTAAATCTTGTTATGCAACAGAGTCTGAGCTATTGGTGGGTCGTACTCATTGCCATGTCACCCAGCTTGAGGGAACATTTTAAAATAAAGACTTAACATTTCATAAATATCAGCATGAGGAGTTGGAGACAAGTTCATCATCTTTGCCATTGAGCCAGCAGGTGTCTTTGCTTCTTGTGCCCGGGTTTCTCTGCCCAACTTTGAGGATTCTGTCTCAGATGAAGCTGCAGTCCGTACATGTAACAGGTGGTAACTGAGATCCCGAATTAGGCTGTTGTTTGTTTGTTTAGTGTGTTGCTTGTCAGAAAAGATCCTGCTGGGAGTAGAAAAGACCCTGTATGGCAGGGTCACCCGTTCCTGCTCCCCGTGTCCCCCGGCCGGCCCCCAGACCAGCTGTGCAGAGCTCAGCCCAGCAAGAGCTTTCCTAGGGGATAAAACACCCAGAATGGGCTTTCAAAATGTAATTAAGCATTTGCATCCGCTCCTTACCTCTCACAGAACATGAAGTAAATCACCCAAAGGACTGCCTGGCCGGAGCTGCCGCAGCGCCGGGCTGCGGGGCCGCCCGAGCTCCCCGTGTCGCGCTGGAGCTGCGACACTTTGCGTCGAGGGGGAGAGTGATTTCCCCATTAGATCTGGATGTGGCGGGGGGACGGGGGCACCCGCTGTTCGACGCGCCGGGCGCGTGATGGAGTGAGGAGTGTGTCTGAAAGTCAGCAGAGCGACAAATTGCATGGGGTTTAGGAAGCCTTGTCTTGCACTTAAAGAAGGTGCTCTAAAAATTTAATCTTGTCATTAGGCACCCAGAGCGTTAGCAAATTACGGCCATAAAAAGTGGGACAAAGATTGGTCTGTGTGTGAGGAGGGGGAGAAGCTGCCACCAGCTCATGGAGATGTAAGGAGGAGCGAGTCAAAGATCCAGCGATGAACCAATTTGGGATTTATGCGGCCTGTTGAGAGGGCTCCCCTGCGGCACAGCGGCTCTGATGGAACTGCTCTCCCTCTTTCATTCTACTATATAAAAGTACATAAAGTTTAATCCAAGCTATGTAATCTCAAAAGCCAGAACCTAACAAGTGGACCACTTGGGAGCAGCAAGCAGGCTGAAATTTCTCACTCTGCTGGAACCGCTGGTAATTATGTGACAGAGGCTGGTGGCTGATGCATCGGAAAATTAATGGCTGCATCAGATTTGATCTTGTGCCTGTTTTTATAGCCTCAGCCTGCGCTGGGGAGCGGCGGCTGAGCAGAGGGACCCACAGCGCGTGGGGCTCCGGTGGGAGCTGGACACGGAGACAAATGTCGCGTGTTGAGCCGAAATAAAAGCAGCCGGGCTCTGGACGGAGCGCCCGCCCGCGCGGCGAATGCGCCCTGCGCCTCTCGTCAGCGTCGTGCAGCTTTAGAGCGGCCGCTCGGCACTTCTCTGGGGGTTTTGGCCTCGTTACTGGCAGTATCTCGTTCTTTTGTGAGCACTACAGTTACTTGTCTGACTAACACCCCAAATCGAAAAGAAATAATGAAAGGGGAGTCCTTTCTGTTTCGGTTCAGAAGTGCCGTGCTGGTCTGGGTGGGATCACACCGGTCCGCTCCGGAACGCAGACCACACGCCAGGACAGTTCCTCTCGCTTTACTGTAGGATGCCATTTCTAAATGTGTCGATCCTCGAGGGACTGAGCTCCCTACGGTGCTGAGTAGAAAATGCAGTAGATTCAAAACAATTTGGTGCTGCTGCTGTCAGGCCCTGACCACAGCGGCGGTGGTTTTACAGGGCTCCTGGCTCAGGTCTATTGTGGTTAAAACACATCAGCTTTAATCAATAATTTTGTAATAGAAAATCTTGTGCGCTTGATAAATCATCTCCAGTGCAATTAGTGACCACCTCTGAAGTGCAGACTCGAGTACAGTGGAAGTTAATCTTTAAAGAATTTAGCGGCTAACTTTTAATAGTCTTTTCAATCAGGAGAATTATTTTCAATGGGCAAACGCTCCTCGGCAGAGCTGGTCCCGTGGCTGCTGCCGGCGCACGGCGATGGTGACGGCGCAGACGCCGCCGCTGCCGCGGGCACAGCCCGGCTCGCCGGGCGCAGGACTGGGCCGCCCTCACCGGCAGCCGCGCTCCGGCCCCACAGAGCCCTAAACCAGCCGATTTTCGGTGGTTGGTTTGGGTTCTCCCGCAGAAGCAGAGGGACGGAGCTCTTGGCCGTGGTCATTAGACTTTGTTCCACGCAAGATGCAGGCAAGTCATTGTGAAGTTTGGAACGGGGCCCTCAGCGTGAGCTCTCGGTGCAATGAGGCACTTGAGCACACGAGCGCATCTCATGCATTTTAATCACCGAGCACGTAAAGCCCTCGCTGAGCTGGGGGGTGACTCGCCTGTCTGGCAGCAGTCGCAGGCTGTTACCCATTAGTGGAACAACTACTAAATGCGATGCAGCGCACATTTTACTGACATACTATTGTGAGTATTTTCATGCTGATTCTCTCCCCAAATGCTTTAAAAGTAAATACATAATTACAGTTATTTTTTTCTCTCTCTCTCCTTTCTGAAATAGAAAACTGAAGGAGGAGCAGTGGAGCTTTTCCTTGCAGCAGATGTTAGCATGCATCTGGCTTTGCATTAGCTCGAGGAGCAGGCTGGATTAATAATTGCCAGAGAATGCAAAATTGGGTTGCAGGTATATAAACTCAGCTATTTAAAAATAATGAATTCACACAGCTGAGTGTTTTTAAGGGTGTTTCCTGCTACTTAAAGGGGGAGCCCAGAGCTTTGTGCCATGAGGACTCTTGGGTGCCTGAGCCCTCCCCAGACCCCGTGTTGTGGGCAGCAGCTCCTCTCAGTGTTTCCTCATGGGTGAGCTCAGGTTTTCCTTTGGGGGTGTTATTAGCGGGACCCCCTCTGTGTGTGCAGGCGCCTGGCGCAGACTCTGCAGGAGAGGAGGAGTCTCTGGGGCTTTGGGGGGCTGGATTTCTCTCCTGTTACCTGGATAACCCCCCTGTGCGTCCGAGCACCCAGCCAGCCCGTGGGCAGCAGGAGGTCCCCGGGCAGCGCCCTCCCGCTGCAGCGACTTGAAATATGCAGTGAAACAAAGACCCGGTTTTGTTTCAATTTTCCTCCTGTATTGCCTGTTATTGTACAAAAGGCTTCAATTTAAAATTAACAGGAGTGATAGCCAGTTAATGTGGTACAGTGGGAGGCCGGAGTTTCTGTTGCTATGGCAATGGAGTTCGGCTCATTTGTTTTGTAGATGAGTAATTACTACGCAATTAGAGTAGGCTAAAAATAAAGAGGCCTTTTGTTCCCTGTTACTCATTAATATTAATAGAAGACCTGTCCAGGCTGTGGTAAACAATTAATGTAGATGTGGTTGCCCATGGTAAAACTAGCAACAGCTTTCGCGTTACCCGGCGTGAGGTGGAAGCGCCAGCGTCGCCTGGCTCGGCTCTTCCTTCATTTTAAATAGAAAAATTATTAGAGAGAGGTCTGCGTTAGCACAACATCACGGGCTTTAGCCCTTATTTGCCAGCTGGATGGATGGTAATAAGTGTGAAAGCTTAATGTGCAGACACAGACAGCAGGTACAGCGCCGGGTCAGATCCTGCGACGCAGCGCGCAGCAGCCCTGCCCGGCGCCTGCGAGAGAAGCGCGATGGCAGCACATCCCTGGTGCAGAAACCCCCTCGATTGCCCCCGAGGTGAGCAGCGTGGGCCGGGGCCGCTGCACCGCGGAGCCAGCGCTGGAGCAGAGACGTCGCCCAAAACCCGGCACGTGGAAGCACGAGCGCGGTGCTGCTGACACGGCTCCGGCGCAGCGCGTTACAAACGTGAAGTGCCAAAAAAGAGTGAAAGAAAACAGTCCTACGCATTTGGTGTGAAGTATGTAAACATGGAAACACACCAGATTTTAAATTAACTGTAGAACCAGTTAGATTGACAGAGAAACCTATTAGGAAGATGACTAATGGGCAGAGTTTATTGACCCTCTGCTTTATTTGCTTGTCCCAGCGCAGCCGGCGAGATCCCTTGCTGGTGGGGACAGCCTGCAGAGCTGGGGGGCACGGGGGCTGGGGTGGTCACCCCCTCCCCATGGCCCTGGGGTGCTGAGCACCCCGCAAAGCGCCAATGTCCCGTGGAACCTCTGCAACGCGCAGCATGGGCACCCAGAGCCCCGGCCCAACCGCGCTGTGCTGGGGGCGGGATGCAGACACCGGGAACCGCATCCCTCCCAAACTGTTTAACTAATGGAGGGAAACGTAGCACAGCCTTTGTAAGGTCGACATTTGTTTGTTGTTAAGGATCTAATTAGAAACATGAGAGGGAGCTGAATGGCTGCTTGCTCGGCTAATTAGCGACATGCACGAAGACCACTTTGAACTTCAAGGACACAAAGCTATTAGCGCTTACATCAAAAATGGATTAAACTTCTGTGCTTTTATAATGATTAAAGATGAGCTGCTCGAGAGGAAATCCTTTTGTAAGGCTGTGACAAGAGCTGGCTCCCTGATTGCAGCTTCCACAAGCGAAGCTTTGTGTGGCCCCCGCGTAGCACTCGGCCCCGCGCGAGAGTGACACCGCTAACTTGCAATATGGAAAATGTGATTGGGCAATAAATATTGATCGTTCGCAAAAAATCACAGCCAAGATGGAAAGTGCATTTATTTGTCCTGCTACATAACTGCAGGCCTTAGAAAAGCTGGGCTTGCATATGTTGAATTTTGTCTTCTGCAAATCGGTGCACATCAGCAGCTTGCAGACGTGGCTGTCGCGCCGGGCGCGTTGACCGCAGTATTTAGCAGCAGCAGGTGCTGCTGACGCGCCTGCAGCATGCGCCGGAGGGACAGTGCTGGGCTTGGAAAACACCTGCACTAGTTAAATTTTTAGCTTGCCCAAGCTTATGAAACCCCCCAGCTCTTCCTCTGCTCATCTAAGGTAGCTTAGCAGTTGGTTTTGTGCCTGTGCCACTGCTCAGCATCCGCGCTGGTGCCGGAGCGGAAGCACCGCGGCTGGAGGGCGCCGGAGCCACGGCAGGAACAGTTGCCACAAGGTCCCGGTTGCCATTATCACCCCGCCGTGCCCAGCTGGGCTCCCAGCGGCAGCTGCGGCGCAGGGGGTGCGGGTCTGCGGGTGGGAATCGCTGCCGGGGCGCCGGCGGCAGCGCGGCCGGGCCGGTTCCCTCCCGCGCTCTGCTCGCTGCCAGCGGTAATTGCTGCGCCGGGAACCCGCTCACCACCCACTGCTTTCTGTCGTTAGCCCTGCGATGGTTTGATGTGTGAAGCCGTTTCCGAAGGGGCTGCAGAGGCAGAACAACCTTTTAAAGTGTGAGTGCAGATAGAAAAATAACGTACAAATAGTACCTTGCTACAGCAGATAGCTGCTCTCAGTGTCTCTTGGCCTCATCACCACTTATTTTGATGATGAGCCCGACAGTTGTTTTATTTTCTCTTCTTCCCTGCAGGGCCGGTGTAGCTGCAGGGGAGGGCTGGTGCCCGGCTGCTCCGGCACAGCCCGGCTGCTCCGGCACAGCCGCGTGGCCACAGCCGGGGCACGGGGCTTGCGGTTTGATTTTCCAGAGTCGGAACCGAACCGACTGTCATAAGCAAAATATCTACGGTCTTTATACCTGCAGGGCTCTGTCTGCACGGGCTTCTCACCCAGGGTTTGCTTTTCATGTCCGCTTGGGAAGAGCCGGAGTGACGCGCTGCGCCTGGCAGGTCCCCGCGAGAGATGAACTAAATGGCACCTCTAATTGTGACGCCGGGGTTATTTGTTTTTCTGGTTTGTCTCCCACTCTCTGTTTCAGCTGGTTGGGAGCTGTTTATACGTTGTTACTCTCCAGAATATCTGTGCGTTTCCAGCTCGTTATTTCCGAGGCGTTTTGAGCTGGAGCATTGCTGTGAATTTGAGGTGTGCCATGCGCTGGCTTAGGCGTAAAACACCCCTGGGTGTGGAAGCGCAGACGCAAGAAAGTGATGCTTCTGCTAGTCCAGCCTGACCACAAACAAACGTGTTTGTGCCTCTGGCTGGAGCCGTATGTGGTAATTGGTGTAGAAAAAGAGCCTGAATGTGAGCGTTTAATTCTCAGTGCCGCGCCTGTGTGCTCTTGCAGCCTCAACAGGCAACTGAGAACCAGGAGCACCGACGTCTTATTTCAGACGGGCATTAATTTGTCCATCCAGTCTTGGGTAGATCACATCTTGGTTGTCAGCGTCTCTGAGAAGCAAGGTACGAGCTCCCATTAACTTCAGCCATGAACACACCAAGAATTAGCCGTGACCAGGCTATCTGTATCATGGCTGCAGTGCTCGCTAATGATATTTATGAGGCTCTAAGCACTAATGATGTAAGATTTGTGTGCAGTGCTGAAGTTTTCCCGCAGTCCGTGCCATGGCTGGCTATTTAAAGCATCGGCATCCCGCTGTGATGGCTGCGGCATTAGTCACGCGCTGCGGCGTGGCCACCGGCACCGGCGCTTTGGGAGCCGCGGGATCCGCGGGAACCCTGCGCCGGTCACCGCGGCGGCGCTGCAGCGTCCTCTGCGGCGGTGCTTGCGTTGCTGCAAAGGCCGTACAGCAGCTCGGGTGCTCGGGTAGCAGCCGGTGTTCCTTCCGTGGAGATCTTCTCTTAAAATCGAGCAGTAAATCCCGAGTCACTCAAATGTCCGCAGACCGTGGTGTGGGTGCCTGTCCCAGCCGGGCTGCGTGGGACGCTGCTTTCCAGCCCTGCTGAGCCCATCGTGGGCCGAGGGACGGGCAGCGCTGTGTGCGGATAAATACAAGTAAACACAGTGCCCATGGGCCGCGGTACCTGCTCTCCATCGCTCACCTCGCAGGGCTGGTGCCAAGCGGCAGCTCCATGCCCCGTGCCCCCCGTCCCTGCCCGTTTCCCTCCCCGGCAGCAGCGTTCAGTGTTGATGTATCATTTACTCCTCCGAGCGGGAAGATGATGTTTGCAGCATGTTATATGAATTTTTCATAAAGAGAGAAAAACAGCCTAATCTTGTGAGCTTTGAGTCTTGGTAGTGGGTAATGGCTTTGATTTAAAGCATTTTGTCTTAATGATAGTTATATTGAAAATTTCCTGCTGCTTTCAAGCACGTGTAGTTATTATCATAAACACTGATGGTAGAAATGCCTGCCAAATTGTGCATGGCTGTTTATGGTGGATGAGAGAGTCATCCAGAAATTAGAGCGCTGCATCAACAAGTTGTCGAGAAGCCGGTTTGTGCAGGAGGCCGCCCTGGCTGGTGGGACGGGCCGGAGCGAGGGCGCTGGAGACGAGCAGCACTGGGGGTAGAAAGTGCTTGGTGTGAGATTAAAAGTGAATTTCTGAGGGGAGGAACCTCTTGCCCATGTGAATCGCTGCCCAGGGATAAGGATCCTTGTCCAGGAGGAGCAGGTGGTGGCCACGTGTCGTTAGACGGGTCTCTGGGAGCCTTGGGTTAGTGGTGCCCAGCGCACACCTTGGGCAGCAGGTGCGGCCGCGGGGTCCCGGCGTCACCCCGGCCGTGTCCCTGCGCTCCCCCCGGCTCCGTTCTGCTCTCAGCTGCTCTCTCAAGAGCAAAATGTGTTTCTGGCTGTGATAACAGGGCGCTGTATCTCATCCTGGAGTATCCTGCCTCTTCTCAAAGAGGAAATGCAGTATATCATGTGGTGGTTTCTTTCAGGCTTGAGGTTTTCCTTGCCTGTGCTGGGTGGCTGGGAAGGCAGCCGCCAGCTTCGCTAACCACAGTTTGCACCGTTCTTCACCTTTCTTTCTTTCTTGCTTTTGAAATATTCATATTTGTTATGTGTTAAAGCAAAATTACAGCAGTTAATGGTGAAGAGGCTGCTGTAGGAGCCAGTCCTGCTCCTGCAATGGTGTCTAAGTCTGGTTTGTCGGTGTCGTAGGAGGGGGAAAGTGTTGTCAGCGGGGGCTCCGTGTGGGCTGCGTGCGAGGACAGTGATCCTGTGTGCGTATCTCATGAGGTTTGGTTCCTTTGGAATACAGCGTATTTTAGTGGTGCTTAAAAGCATTGCTTTGTCTTCACACCTGATTTAGGAGGCACCGAGGGACTGACCACCAGCCGGTACCACTCCCCTTCTCCTTGTAGGACAGTCCTGTCAAAGTCCTTATGTTTCTTCTCCCTTTCTCTCCCTCTTCTTCATCACCGCTCATGGCTGAGTTGAGTTTCTTCGGCTGGGATTCCAGCACCTTGTTGTGCTGTTGTGCCCTCTCCTCCCTCGCAGCGAGGGCTCAGATCCTCGTTAGTGTAATACACTGTTCGCTAAGGCAAATGCCATAATGAATCCTGACTTAGAACTTTCTCAAGAGTTCATCGGAAGGGAGTTTATCTTTCAGCGGTGACCTTTCCCGATGGACGGATCACCGCGCGAGCGGGGTGCGTTGGCGCGGCTGGTTGCGAGCGGGCGGTCGTGGCAGCGAGCTCCAGCCGGCTCCAGCACAGCACTGCAGAGCAAGCGTTCGCCCGCTGATCACAATTCACAGGCTGAAAGCCTCTTCCGTATGAAAAACCACAGCAAATTGAAAGGGAAGGAAACAAGGCATTAAACTTCCTTGGTCCATCACCGCCACATCTCTTGGCTGCTGCCTCGTGATCTCCATAGAGGTAGGAAGGCGCTTCTGCAACCCAGAGGCTGGGGGATCGTTGTGGCTGGAGACAGACGTGGGTTAGCGGTGACTTACAGACACATCTGATCTTTTCCACGCCCCTCCTGACCCTGATCTATCACAAGGCTTCCTGGTGACCCTTGGGGTTGCAGATGATGCGCGGAGGGACCCCTTGGGCTGGCGGCAGCTGGGCGAGCCGGGAGCCGCGGGGACACCGGGGAGGGTGGGCAGGGTGAGCTGGACCCGCAGCGTTCAGAGCCTGTTGGCCACGGGCACTGGGATGGCCAGGGCTCCTGCCCCTCGGGGCCCGGGGAAAGTCTCAGGCAGTAAAACTCGCGTCCATTTTATTGAACCAGAAGGAAGAAAAGGGAAAAAAACTGCTAGCTGATAGCAATAAAGGGCTTTTGAACATCTCAGCTGGATATTTTTCTTTATGAGTGAGAAGGCCAAATGTTATCTTGACATTTAATCTTTAATAATAAAAAAGGCACTTTGTTTGCCAGTGAATTCCAAAATCTGTTTACTCACTTATGCCTTATTTCTTTTAACTTGCTAGCTTAGATGTCCTACTTACTCTCCCCTGCTACCAGGTCAGAGCTGCATTAAATCATTTATTCTGTAAAATTTACTTTACAGTCGACAGCTGCCGGGTTGAGGGTTTTTTGCCCAGTGTGGAGGTTGTGATTGCGGGGTGACAATAAACCGTGGCAGATGTATTGTTAACCCCCTGTCCCCCGCCTTCCCCCTTCAGCCCCTCTCTCCCCCGTTCCCACTCAGGACAGGGGATCGGGAGGGAGAGGAGGACAGAGAGAGAGAGTTGGAAAAATTAAAAGTGTTTTACTAATGCTACTAATAAGAATAGAGAAAATAATACAAACTATACAAAACCAATCTGGAAAATCACGGGAACTGCTGGGCCAGCACCCGAAGTCCTGGACTGGACTCTGCAGCCAACCGGAGCGGATTCAGTCTGTCATTAGGCTTCAGTTCGCAGGGACGACTCACAAGGTCCTCTCCTAATGTCGGTCATAAGGAAAAGGGGTGAGATCCTCGTGATCTCCCACTTTTATATGAAGTATGACGTGAATGGGATGGAATACCAGTTTTTGGTCACCTGTTTGTCGTTGCCCCTCTCGCGAGATGTCCGTCCATCCCTATCAGCGACCTCGCGCTCCATTGCAGTGTCTGCCAAAACATGGATGTGGTTCCTCAGGAAAATGCAGCTGATATGAAGCTTCAGCTGACAGGCGAATTCACTAAAAGGGAAACTTGTTTTTAACAAAACCAGGACACCTAGTTAATTAATTAATGAGAAAAACGGGGAGGTCGTGTGAGGACGGTGCAGGGGAAGGGGCCGGGTTAGGAGGGTGAGAGCAGTGGGTGTTGGCGCCGTGTGCCGGCGCGGTGGGTGCGGCGAGGCCGCGGCTGCGGGCGGTCGAGTCCCCGTGTGCCCCCGTCCCCTCGCGAGCCCCCCAGGTGCAGCTCCAGCTTCCGCAGCCATTTCCATCCAGCTCCTCCTCGTCCGCTGACTTTTCTTTTGCATCGAACCCTCTTATTCATAAGTTTTACATTCAAGAACAACTGTGAGAGATGCCAGAAGCCTGCTCATCTAACATGCTTTAATATCGAAATTTATTCTTTAGTATCATTCTTATTTACATTGTTTTTCTGTCTCAAAAAAAAGAAAAGGGGGAGGAAAACTAAATTTTGTTTAACTTCCACGTTAGGAGGTGAGTTGTCAAACACCCTCTGGAGTTCTTTTTTGCGTTTGATTTTGATTTCTTTGTTTAGTTTTGGTTGATGTCCCGAGCATGGTTTTGGAGACGAAGGTAGGTCTTCGCTCTCCAAATCAAAAGGAAAAAACTTAAATAAAACAAGACTCTCCTTGGTCATATTAAAAAAACTCCAAACTGTTCCATTCCATACCATTTAAAGAAAAACAAATCAGCTATCGAATTATTTCTCCAGCTTTCTGATCTAAAAGGGCGGGTTTTTTTCCAAAGTATCGAATGGATCCAAATCACTAGACGTGATTGAAGTTATTTGCTGTCAACATTTAATATCAATATTACCACAATGTGTAGTCTCAAACTAGTTCCTTTGTAGTTTGCATGGGATGTGAATGCTGTCTCGGCGTGCCCAGACCTAGAGAACTTGTTACTACTGCATGAGCATCAAGTCAGATGTTGAAAAATATCTATTATATTTTGTGATAATTTGGTGAAAATGAGCAGCTCCAGTCTCTGGTTGCAGTAGTGTGTTGAATGATTGTTCTTTTTTTGTTCTTTTTTTTTTTTAATATATATCCATATATATATATATTTTGGAGCTCTAAGCTTCGTAGTAGTACGGGCTGACTCTTCTCCAGTACTTGCTCTCTTATCGCATGGCCTTGGTTAAGTGTTAGAAGTTGGGCCCAGGCTGTTTATTCTGGTGTTTGGCTTTGTGATACCGGTGCATGCCCGGCGTCTGGCCTCATACCCAGCTTTATTCTCTGCACACCAGTCTTGAATAGCTACAGTGCTCAACCGAATTTTGGCGCACCCGCTTCCCCGGCAGGCTCCAACCCAGCCCGACCCGGAGGCTTCCCCGGGGCCAACAGCCCCGGCCCCGTCGCGGATCTCTACGGCACGGCCAGCCAGGACTCCGGCGTCGGTAACTACATAAGCGCCGCCAGCCCACAGCCGGGCTCCGGCTTCGGCCACGGCATCGCCGTAAGTACCGCGGGCACCGCCGCCCCCGCTTCTCGGTCAAGGGAGGGGGGTTCTTTGTTTAATGACATTTGGGGGGGTTGTGTTGGTTGTTTTTTCATCATGACTTGGCGGCGAGCGCGGCGCCTTGCTGCCGTAGCCTGCTAGAGCCGTACCCAACCTGATGGAGATGCCAACAGGCTGCGCCGCTCCGGGAGCCGGTGCAGCTGGAAATGCTCATCTGGCACCTTCTGCAGTCCAGACTTGACATGTTTCAAAAGGAAATATTTAATAATTATGGACTTTAAAGTTCCTGCTTATCTATATGGGCTTTATATCAGTCCAACCACCCATCCTGGCTGATGTGCCTATCTGCAGACGATGCACCCGTCCCTGCTCCTACCTAAACGAGCAAGAATCAATTCAGCCAGCGGGACCCCAGGGGTGCCCACAGCCACCCTGGCGAGGGCACGGCTGTCCCTGTCACCGCAGCGGCCCTGTCACCCGCAGCGGCCACTGGCATTCGCTGACCCCCTGGCCCACTTCAGCCGGTGACAGCATCGCTCTCAGTCCTTAAAATCTGCAGGTTACAAGCAAGTCGCTTCTGTTTGGCCGTCAAGTCATTGGGAAAGTGCCTCTTTAATGACTGTGTGGGTCTGCAATCTCACTAATGACGGGCAATGGAGATTCGCTTAACAAACTGCATGCTGGTTCTCAGCGGCACTGTGAGCTGTGTGTTAGCATGAATGTGGTTGGACCTCGCTGGCGGCTGTCAGTCTCCCGGGCAGGAAAACTGTTCCCTTTTTGTAGTAAAACCATGAGAGTTCTTTTTCTTGCCCAATAACCATGGCAAAGCACAGAGGGCTCCCCCGAGATCCCTCGCACTGAGCGGAGAATTGGATTCCTTGACCAACCCAGACGGGTCGGGGAGCAGGAGTGTAGTGCAGACAAAGCTCCTCAAATCCTGTGATTTATTTTTGCATAAGCAACTAATACTCAGGAAAAAACCAAAGCTGGCACCGTTTGTGCCCTCGTGCCGTCCCCATCCCGCTCCCGCCGTGCTTACACCAGGGACGCGATAATCCCGGTGGGTCAATTCTGGTACCAGATGCTGAATATTATTGCTCTGCTAAGAGCTACATCAATTTAAACTGCCATGTCTCACCACTTACAACACCTCTTATTTCCATTTTTCACCTAAAGAAAAAGACCTATTTGTTCTTGAAAACTCAGGCACTTTGGCCGCAGTAACGTCCCAGTTTTTCGGGTCACTGGATACGAGGCCTGAGCCTGGGGATCCGATTTGTCTGCACTAACGCTGCTCCAAAGAACCATTTTGTATTTGACTTGCAGATTGGCAGCCTCTTAATTTCCTCCAATAACTGCAAAGAATCCTGTAGCTTTTTTTACATACGTATTTATTTAACACTCTCCATTTACTAACCTTGGGTTAAAAATAAAGAAGGGAAAGCCCAAAGCGCATTTTTGCAACTGGAGGAATGAGAAGATGATGGTCTTGGAAAGGTCCCCGTAGGGTTCGCCCACCGAGTGACCGGGGAGCACAGCAGCTCTCGGAAATACCTGTTCATGCTGGCAACACAGTCGTTCAAGTCCTGTGATAATTTCTTGCCAAAATTAATAATCATCTGTTCCCATGTATAGAGCACTGATGAACTTAACAATTGTACAATTTTAGGGACCTTTGATTGCAACGGCTTTTACAAATGGATACCATTGAAACGTTACACATGGTTGGTTGCCATCTCACTTGGAGGTATTACAGTATATACCATTTGTACTTTGTCCTAAACTACCATCTCCCCTATATTTACTTTAAGTGAACAGTTTTTTATCTTCATTTTGTCTTTCCTTGGCCTTTAATCATTCCTTTCTGTGATTTATGTTGTTCAATCTAAGGGATGGAAACTGGAAGACAGATCGGGAGCCAAACCCCCCAAAGTCACGTTTTCATATTAGTGGCACTTTGAGTGCGATAATTTGGGGAGCGTAAAGCCCTGTGAAAAACCAGCGATGCCGGGAAGTTGTGGGGCAGGGAGCAAGTGCCGGTACCAGCACCCAATGGGATCGGAGCGCGCCGGGCGAGCCCCGCGCCGCAGCACAGACAAACCATCTTAATGAAGTGCTGTACCAAATATTACCGCTAAAAGATAACATTGTAACTAGTAACCATAGAGCAATTACCAAGATTTTAAAAAAATTAAACCTAAGCAAATTAAATTCTAGACATGACCTGAGTTACGCGTCCTTGGATTGCTGCCAGTTTCCTGCCCTTTGAACTAAGCTGAAGTTAATTAAATGTTTAATTTTTTTTTATTTTATTGGCCTTTGGCATATTCATCTTTGCAAATAAATATTCTTGCACTGAGAACAGCGTAGATTAGGAAAGTCGGTCGAGGAGCAGAAGTCGCCCCCGTGCAGTGGCTCAGGTTGCACGGGAGCTCGGTCCGTGCAGGCGGATGGGACGATGGGACACAGTTCACTCTCTGCCTTTGCCCAGCGCTGCCCGATCAGCGTCACATGGGTGATGTTCAAATTCAGCGTATGAAATCAGAATCACAGTTAGTCAAGGGACTGAGAACTGGAAAACATTTGGAGGCTTTAAATTATATAAAAATAGATTTGTCCATAAATAGTAGCGGATAAAGGTGTTTTCTATTTACTCTTCATCTACCCACATACGCCCAAGATTACCTGAAATTGTTCCGTCAATTGATTTGCTCCACCAAGTAGTATTTTTTATGGGCACGACAAAAGTGCCATAAGCACTCTTGCTTTAATCCTAGTTGTTATTTGCACGTATCAGTGTACGTTCACAGATCAATTTGTCAGAATCCGTCACATTTTCTGGGCCGTCAGCCTTTGTAATGACGAGGTGGCACCACCGCGGGCTGGAGACCTCGGCAAACATCATCATTCACACGAACGCCGCCGCGGTGACGGCGGCGCTCATCACATTAACGCATCCTAATCGCTTTACACTCGCCACAGCACATCAAACCCGAACCATCATTTACTGGGCAGTGGTAAGACTCAAACCATTAATGACTTAAAAACAGAGAGCGCTTTTAATGTCGCTCATTACTAATTAAAATAGATTTTTGAGGGGAGGAAATGAGCCTTATTATTAATTCCTCAAGGGCCGCTGAGTTTGAAATGTTGATCACGGTGCCGCATCCCGGGCTCCTGGTCCCGGCCACCGCCACCCCCGTCACCCACACGTGTCACCGGGCGCGTTCCAGCCCTGGCCTCTCATATTTATTTCCAGCTCAGGCGCTGGCAGGGGCAGAGAATGAGAAGGTGAAGCCTCCGTTAGGAAATAAATCATGAGCACTGTGTAAAAGTTGTTACCTTTCATGTACTTTAGCCGTGTAGTTAGGAAAAACTCATTTTAACAAAGCCTTGTAAATTCCCGGCATAACAGATGCCTGAGGAAGAGTTTTTGTCCCTCTGATGCATCAAGTCGTGTTTTACTGTTCCTGAGCCAGCCTAGCGCACAGCTAAGCCCGGCCTGCCTGAGCCCCAGGCTTGGCCGCGCTGCCGTCCGCAGGGATGGGGCTGGAAACCAGGAGCAGTAAATAAATACATGAAGTCCCCGGTTCCCAGGAGCGCCTCTGCATCTCGGCCGAGTGGCTCCGCGTCCCCGGCCGTGGGTCAGAGCAGCTGCGGCTTTGCAAAGCCTGGGCACACACCCGGGGCTTTGTGGAGATCCCGGTTGGGCTCCGTTAACTGTCCCGTGTTGCTTCTCCTCCCGCAGAGTCTCTCTGGATGTCCGGGCAAGACGGGGCGAAGCTTCTGAACGGGCCCACGTTTGGGTGATCTCATCAGACTTTGAGCATTAATTACATCGTCACCGAGAACGCAAACAAACCGGAGGTGGCACTCGACGGACTTGGGTTGTTTAAAAAAATCTCTCGCATCATCTCATGAATCTGCTGTACTATAAAAACAACAGCTTTTAAAAGTATGTATATAAAATCCATTTCTTGTTCGTTTTATTTTCTTGCTGGGTTCCCCCCCCCGCTTCTTTTTAAACCTATCCAAATCACGTTTTTTTCGTAGCATTTTGACATAGTCTCGTAGCCACGTAGTTCTAATTCTTTGTGTATCTAGCAAGAGCCTAACCATAGTGTAACTGTTTATATTAAGGGGTTTCTTTCGTTTCTCTCCCCCGTTCTGTTCTATGTAGCCGTTATTAAGGATGCTGAGCTGGTGACAGGAGCCTCAGCCGCCCGGCTCTGCGGGGACGCGGTTCCGGGGGGGCCCTGCAGGGCACGGGGGGGCAGGGGTGAGCAGCAGCTTCTCGAGCCCTTCTTTTCATTTGTGGCGTCTTCGTTAACCTAATTCTATCTATTTTTCGGCAATAAGGCAAGGACTACAAACTTTTTGTGCGTCCTTTTTTTCTATAAGTGCTTTTTTTTTGTTGAAAGAGGTGATATAAGGTTTTTTGAAATTGTGAATTCTGAAAAAAAAAAAAAATAATAATAATAATACTGTAAATACAATCCATTAACTACATATAAACTATTAAGAAAAAGAAATACAAACCTATTTTTGTGATGGAGTCAGGCAGTTTCTCTAGGACAGTGGAAGCCAACAAGCCAGTGTAGCCCTCGAGGCTGCGGCCCAGCCCGGACAGGCTCGCGGGATTCGCTTCATTTAAAACCTGCTTTTCCCAAGACTCAACACGAAGCTACGTTTTTTTGGGGGGGTTTATTTTTCCTATTTAAGGCATTTCCGGTTGAAAGCACACCTTTATTGGGGTTTTTAGTGGTTGTTTTAAACTAGATCAGCTCGCTGTCCAGTCATTTCAGCGGCTCCGGGCCCGCGGGCCGAGCGGCTCGCGCTGCCATATTTGCTGTGTTAACAAATTAGGAAAGCAACTTGGGTTTGTTATTATTATATCTTTTTGGGAATACCTCAGTGCTACAAGTTTCACCCGAGAAGCAGCGGAAGATTTTAATTTATTGTAGTTGTAAACAGAATTTAAAAAAAGAAAATATATAAACCATCATTGCACTGTGACTGGTAGGGGAAAAACTGACAGTTTCCTATTTGCACATGTTTAATATTTGGCTGTTATATATATGGTCCTCTGTTGGGGGAGGAAACTTATGAAGGATATTTTTTAATTTAAGTTTTTTAATATTGGGAAATAGGCCTGCAACAGCGAATAGCCGTACAACGCGGCAGGTGGCGTTAGCAACATACTGTAGTGTGGGTAGAGTTCTTCTTTTTTTAACGTAATATTGACGAGTTTTATTAATATTTTTTTAAATTGTTACGTTTATAAATTTGGTACTTTAGGTACAGCCGGTATAAGACACTGAATGCGACATTTGTTAAAAAAGAGCTGCTGCACTCCTATTTTTGTAAACTTTCCTACCGAGTAGACTCATGTAGACGTTGAGTAGAGCAGGAGCAGCCGAGCCAGGAGCAAACCTGGCGCTGCTTGGGTTGAGAGTCATGCTTTTTTATGTAGTATTTTAGGTTTCTTTTCTTATTTCAGAACAACCAGGTTTAAGCAAAATGCTGGACGCTTTTTAAATAATACTGAGACTTGATCAAGTAATACAAGAAATGAAACGATTCTTTAAAAAATGAAAATAAAAAATTAAAAAAAAAAAAAAAAGGAAGAAACCAAATTCCCTGCGTGGACTGAGTCACCCAGGGAATGTGCGATCGCTCCTCTGTCGATGTTGATGTACTGTACTACCGGTTGGTTTCCTCTCCATTCCCTGTCACCTCATGGAATTCTTTGTTGCTCATTGTCTGTTAATAGTGTATAAAATGCGATCTTGTCAGAGTGCTGTCCTGATGCTAGTGTAGTGACCCCCCCTCCCCTCTAGTACATATTGGTAGGTGTATCGTAATTAAGGTTAAAAAATCTAGATGTAGTTATTCAGATTTAGGACCAGTAAGGATAGAACTTTCTCTTATTTAAGAAGAAAAAAATGCTAATAATAATAATTTCGGGAAGGTTTTCCTTTTCTTTTCTTGATTTCGTTTCCTTTTGCTGATCTGATGCGGTTTCAACTAACCAAAGGTCTCACAACGTTAAAATGCTGGCGAACTCAAAGGCATTTGTCGCTCCCCCGCCCGGCCGGGGACGTGCCATACTACCTTAAATGCTAATGCTAGATATGCAAAACTGGATTTTTTTAGTTTATTTTTTAAAAGAGGGAGGCACGGTGTATTAAAACCATTTTACTAAGAGAAAATAAAAAAAAAAAAACAAAACTTATTTTTTTAAGAATGCTCTGAAAAAAAAAAAATGCTGATCTGTGTGAATATGCTTTAGATGTTTCTATACCTTTGAGAAGTCCCAGTGGCCCCCATAGCACAAACGTCGTGGAACGCGGTGGTTTTGGACGTGACTACCTAGGCCAAGGCTCCGTTAGTCCCCGCTCATCTAAGTCCATTTGGAGGGTGGTGGTTGGTTCTGTTTGTTCGGTTGGGGTTTTGTAGCTCCAGCACAAAGGTTCAGCTCCGCGCTGCGCTCGGTCAGCACAGCGAGCAAAGGGGCGTTCCCAGGGACGCCCCCAAATCTCCCGCACGGTCCCGCGACCCCGGAGTGACCAAAATGAGATGTTTTAATTGTCTTTTTGCCATCTAGTTGTGCGAAATGGGCACCCAGCGCTCCATCCCCTCCAAGTAAACCAGCCCCTTTGGGATTGGCTTCATCAAAATAGAGCCCGAGCTGTCCCTTGTTCTTTGTTCTTCATAATTGCTCATTTTAAGTTGAATGTGTAGCTTGGACTTTAAGGTAGCATGGCTCTCTTTGCTTAAGTTTCTTTCTTTGCATTGTCCAGCATTCACCGCTGGTGAATGTCTCACATCTCTGGGCTGGTTACACCCTGGGGTAACTGCTGGTAATAATGACCTGAAAGGTGTTGGGTTTCTGGTCCCCGCTCTGACTGAGGATGCTGTTGTTCTCACCCGCGGGCTCGCGGCTCCAGCCACACTCCCCTTCCTCTTTCCTTTACCCATCACTCAATGCAACATAATCAATACTAAAGCAATATAGTTTACTACATTTTTACCGAAGGCCAGCCATGGGTCTGTATGATATTGCATATGAAACTGTTTACAAAAAAAAAAAAAAAGAAAAAGAATAAAAAAACAACACGAACACAACACTAACTGCAGCTCCTGGCTGTCTCTAATGTGTGGAAATGTCTCTTGGGTGGAATGTTCTGAATTATTTTCTTTAGTGGTTTGGTTTGTTTTTTTAAGCGAAATAGTTCCAAGAGAAAAGCGAGGTTTAGCGTAAGGCGAAGAGACAGGACGTATGGAAGACACCGCGGCAGAGCCCGGTCTGCGCGCCGACACTGTAGAGTCTCATACGTACAGAGTCCGAGTCCGACCCGCTGCCGGGCGCGAGCGCCGCGCGAGGAGGCTCTGTAAGCTAAGCAATACTTTAATACTGTAACAAAATTACCAAAAAAAAAGGTAGAGAAAGTCAATCCTCGTGAGCGGTTCTCGGTTCCCAAGCAGTCCGCTGTGCTGTGTCCAGAGCCCGCGTGCGGCGCCGCCGGGAGCGCGGGCTCCGTGTCGCGTCGCCCGTCGTAGGTAGCGAGTCCCCGTCATTCTCTGTTGTGCGAGGTCTGAGCTCCATCAGTACTAGGATGCAAGTCTAAGCGTTTCAGGTGGTCATAAACGTACCTAAATAAACTATGGCACAGTGGCAGGCCTAGCCCTTTTATACTTTAGTATGAACTGATGAGAACTTTGGTAGTGAGTTTTTTTTTATATATATACATATATATATGTATCTATATATATCAAGCATCTTTCAGGTCTCTGTGTATGGCTTTCTGAAGCCCTGTTGTAAAATACTATGTGGATGGGGGTCTCTCACATCACAGATGTGGAAAGTATAATTTTATATTTGTATTTTCAAATAAATAAGTTTGTGAAAGGTTTCCATCCTCTACTGTGGTCCAGAAATCAATGTGTTTGTCTGACGAAAAAATACAATAAACTGTTTTGAACAGACGCGTGGAGTCCCTGTCATTGGCTGTGGGGGCGCAGGGGGCGGGGGGTGCGGGACACCAGGGGCCGGTGTCACCGTGCGAGCGGCTGCGGCTCCGGCCCCGGGTGCTGCTCTGCGAGTCCTGAGCGGGAAGAGCTTTGCTCTGCGCCTTAGGAACATTGGTATCCAGGTATCCAGGTATCAATCAGCGCGGCTGTTTATCAATCGCTGTGTGACTTTGAGATACTGGGGGGAAAGAAATCCTACCTGCCTTGTCCTTGCTGTCCCTTTGGGGACCAAGTCTGCGCGCGCTGGAGGGGACGGAGCAGCCGGCTGGGGGTCGTGGAGCGGCGTGGCGCCCGAGGGGAAAAAGAACATCATAATAGTAAATAAAAATAATAATAAATTTAAAAAATAATAATAAATAATGATAATAAATAAAAATAATAAATAAGAGATTGAATTTCAGCAGCAAACCCATCCCCGAGCCTTCCAGAGCAGCTGCGGGAAGAGAGGGGAGATGGGACAGTTCGCACTACAAACCTGGGATTAGGCTGCGCCCAACGGCAAAGACGCCTCCATTCTGTCTTCTGCAAAGTGGTCACCACATCCAGCCCTTAATGGGCTTGATGATGAGCGGAGCACCGAAGGGAAAATTAGATTAGAAAAACAAATGGAAACCATTTGGGAAGCAGCGTTTAGGCGGGTGGAAGGGGCTGCAGGAAGCGGGTCGCCTGCAATCCAGCAGCAAGGAGCGGGGCTGGAGCGCATTAGTGCGCTGGGAGGCCGGGAATAGCAGCCACTTAACCCTGTCATTCAGCAAACATTAGTGAATTATGAGCGTATTATATGTTGGGTTATGTGTGCTGTGGAAAGCCCGGAGGCCCCACTCTATCTGCACTAAAATGTTAGCGGGGGTCTGTGTCAAAATGTAAATTTTTATACCAACTCTGGAATAAAAATAAGATTTTGTGTTCGCCTCCCAGCTACTGAAATCAAATTGCGGCTAAAATCAGAGTTGTAAAATAAGCAAAAATTTCCCTTCCCTGTCAAATTAGTGCCCCGATAAAGAAAACAAGGGGGATAAATGTGATTTACTTCCTTTCCCTCCTGCCATAAACATTTACGACCGAGCGGTAACGATGGGTTCAGGAGGCAGCTGGGGCTCCTTGGGCTTTGCAGCGTAAAGCGCCACAAGAGCCCCACGGCCCCCAAACCTGCACCGGGTGCCATAGCCCCCCCGGGGCCGGCCCCGCACACCAGGACCTGTCCTGGGTTTAGGAGCCTGTGGCACAGACACAAGGACCCTCGGCCGCTCGGCACAGCTGTTTATCGCCCATCAGGTATCTTGAGGCTGCGGTTCGTTAGCAGAAACCAAGCCATTTATTAATTATGAGCTTAAGCACTTCCTTTCATGGCTCTTTACAAGGGCCTCCTCGTTATTATTAATGAATAATAAAATAGTGGGTTTTCAAAGCTCAGGTACTGATCTCTGCGGCGGGCGCCACCAGCGTATGGCCCGAGAGCACCGAGCGCTGGACCCCTGATTATAACAACACCCCCACCGCAAATAAAACCCTTTTGTACCGTTCTGCCTGCAATTATTTCAGATATCACACGACACGAACAATTACGGCCGGCTGCGCATCTCGAGAGCGCCCGGCTGCGGTGCTGAGCCGGTCACGGGGTGAGCGCAGCTCCTGCGCCGAGAGACACTTGTAATTCATTAGCTGTTTGCAAAGGGCACCCATACTTGACTCCATTTCTGCCTCGTCCAAGGCTGATTTCCCTCTATTTACCTCCATGGCAGCAGCTGTAATTAGCAGCAGCACATCTCCCGCGGGCCGGGCTGGCGGCGCCGCTCGCATCCGCCGCTCCATCACGTCTGCAAGGCAAACAGACAAAGTTCCTTTTTGGTATAAGAAAGAGCCCGGTCCTTGAAGCCACTTTAGCCCAGGTCACCAAACCCCACACCCAGCTCAACCTCGATAACCAAAACACACCAGGGATGCTCGGGCACGTGCCCATCACCGCTGCATCTTCGGGGCGGCGCGGGGCCGGTGACGGTGTCCGGCGCGCGCCCCGGCGCTGGGCTCTAATTGCCGTGACATATTGAGCGGCACTCGCCCGGGCAGCGGGTGAAGGAGCCTGCGCACCGCTCCCGCTCGCTAATAACTGCTGATTAAAAACTAGTTAAAAATGCAATGAAGACTGAAACGTGCATTAACCAAGCAAACCCTGGTCTCGAGCCAGGCACACAGAGATGGGACCATCACAAAATCGTCACTTGCAGCTTCTCCAAACGCCAACAGCAGCTTGAGTTTCTCCGGGATGATGGATGGGCAGCGCGGGGGGAACCAGGGCACAGAGCTGGGAGCCCATCAGCTCCTCACCTGCGCACTTAAACCTTCACTTCGGTGTTTTCCGAGCAGGTGAGGGCACAGTTGGCCCCAGTGCCTCCCTCCGTGTGGCACGGGGGGTCCCCTGTCCCGCCCGGGCCACCCGTGACCCGTCCCCAGCCCCAGAGCCCCTTCCCAGCCGGGCTGCGGCACCTGCTGCTTCCAAAGACCACCCAGCAATTGTGGGCACCAATGCAACATAAACATCAGCAGGACTAAAAAGCTTGAGAAAGTAGGGATTTGTGCCTTTTTTTAAGCCCATGGTGCGTTTGAGCCACTAATAAAACTGCTTAGGATTTATAGAGGGCTTTACATCTTCAAAGCAAAGCGGTATTTTGTTCCTCCTCAGCCCCTTTCATCCAAAGATCCAAAGCTCTTCCTACTGCTCTTTCACCACCGTTTGATGGGTGGGGAATTCCTCTCTTTTATATCATCCTGAAACGAGTGATCCTGAGCAGGACCACGGGCGGCAAATCCTCCCGACCGCTGCAGCAGCCACATCCCGGCCCTGTCCCCTCGTCCCCAACAGCGGCCGGGTGACCCAGCCCCACGCGCAGGGAGCCTGAGCCGAGGTGCTGCGGGGAGATGGGCACCCTGGGGATGCAGCGCCCAGGACCGGGCTCCGCACCACCGGGCTGGAGCCGTCGGTGACCCCCCCGCAGCACCGCGGGCTCGGGCGGCTGCTGGCACATTAATAACCGGCACAGCCCGGCCCGAAGGACGCGCGTCCCAGCTGTCAATATTGATAACCATGACACTGTGTGAACGCAGCCCCGGGCTCCGTGCCGCGCTGGCCCCATCGATCCGCGCGGCAGCGCCGGGAACGTCCCAGGAGCGCGGCCACGAGCCGCTCGGACAGAGGAAGGTCACGGTGCATCCCGCCCCGTGAGAACCGTCACCGAGCCCAACCGAGCCCCCGGCAACTCGCAGTGAAAAACCCGCCCTGCGCATCCCCTGCGCGCTGCGGTTTGCATCAATCTAAATAAAACGAGGTCCCGAGCGCGGCCCAGAGCGAGCGGGAGACGCAGGTTTCCCACCCCGAGCCCTCGGAGACGGCGCCGAACAATGTGCTGCCATCAGCAATCAGCATATCAGCGCGGCATCGCGCCCGCGCCATAGAAAATCAAGAGGCAAAATAATTGAGTCAATAGCGATGCGAAAGGATTGCTCCTTCAGCCCTATTCTTGTGCTAACAATTCTTCGGCAGGGCTGGAAATTCAAAAGCTTGGGGAATCAAAAAAAGAATTGATTTGATTCAGAGCTTCAGCCCGGGCTGTATTTAACACATCATTTTTTGCTTGCTCTACATATAACAGAACCTGCTTGAAGGCAGAAGGGCAGGAGAATATTCCCCATTTGCTGCGGTTTGAAGCTCTGAGCCCCTGAGCATCCCCCAGCACCGGTATCCGCTGAGCCACCGGCTAAAATGGGACCGGAGGAAAACAAGGGAAGCAACTGGTGCTGGGGACCAGCGCCCACGTCCCCTCCGCTGCCGCTGCACCCATCGGGCTCAAGGGCACGTGGCGCTGGGGACACGTCCCGGTGTGACAAGGCAGAAGGTGCCTCGATCCCTCCCGCGCCCAGGCCCTGGGTCACAAACACCTTCCGGCAAACAGCAAAAAGGCAGGATTCCCACCCAAAACGGTGGGGGCACCGTGACCCCGGTGCGGGCAGGAGCCCCGCCGTGCCGCAGCGTCGCACCAGCGCCCTTTGCTGCTCCTGTCTCCTCACTCCCCAGAAAAACCTTCCGAGTCGACCTCTTTGCAACAGGAACGAGCTCTGACAACCACCTACAAAACTTCTCAGCAAACACCCAAATACAATTGCATGACATCCAAAATCTCTTTTGGAAGCTCCTCTTCTGCTTTTTACCTGAGAAAAGGGGCAGAAGAGCCCCGCGCCCTGGTCCCGCAGCCCACGGGCACCCGCGTACAGAGATGAACCGCAAACACGCGACCGCGCCGGTGCCAGCACAGGGACGGCACCCGGGACACCGAGAGGTCCCGCAACAGGAGTGGCCACCACAACCCCTTCCGAGGCCGCTCCGCAGAGCACACGCACGCTCTTGGAGGCGTTAAACACCAGCAACAACAAGGCCGCTCAGAGCATCCAGTCCTGAGCACTTTCAGAAAAAAAATAAACACAAATAAATAAAAATAAAGTAATTTTTCTTTAAAGAAACCAACCCAGTGTGAAACACCGTGGTCGGGGAAGGGACGAGCATCCCATCCCATTTCTCTGCTCCCCATGGGGCGCATCCAGGTCGTTAAAGCCGCCCCCCAGGGCCGCGTCCCGACGCAGCTGCTGACGCCGCGGGGACACCCAAACCACCCCGGCAGCTCATCTGACGCCTTGACGAGCAAGTCATGTTGCTATAATAAGAAGTGTTTATTTGAATAATAAGGTCAGAGAGTTAAGTAGTTGGTATTCCACTCGTATGAAGCAGTTTGCACAGTGTCACTAATAATTAAAGGGTTTTTTTGACTAATCTAGTTGCTCTTCCTAAATATACTCCACTCTGTTCAAGAAACTCATCAAAGCAGCGAAGTGATCTTGGAGGTTATTAATCTCCTTTGCTCCACAGCTGGAGCAAATTTATTTGCTTGAATTAGCATGTAATAAACTTATAATAAAGCTGCCGTACCCCTCGCTTTAGAGATAGAGTTGGTGTGCTGGGTGGTTAAATCTGGGTAACGTAACAAGTCTTCAGGATCAGGGATCAGAGGGGAGAGGAAGAAAAACCCCTGTATTGCTGTGGTATCTGCCGGGCTGGGGTCGCAATGCGATTCCTCCAGGGAATTCTGCCTTAGACTCCAACAGAGGGACACGGGGAGGCTGTTCCTGGTGGGAACAGGCACAGGACGCTCCGGACCCACCGCAACCCCAGAGAAACGCAGCAAACCCGCCGGTGTCCCCGCAGCCCCTCTAAGGCTCCTCCCAACCAGAAAAACCGGAATATTCAAACATCAGCTCTCAATATTGCAAAGGAGGGATGTCCTGTGAGCGGACAGGCCCCATCCCCACCCACAAAAAGGAGAATTAACCCCAAAAAGGCACCTTGGGCAAAGCTCTGAGCAGGAGCTGGGCTGGCACCGACCCCACCGCGACACCGGAACGTTCCGAACCGGGCCGAGCTGGCACAGGGTGGCCGAGCAAGAGGAATTAATTCGCTTCAGCTCACTAAGCTGAGCCTTTCTAGGCTGCGGGTTCCCTCAAACAATAAATCCTCTCGCTGCTTCTTCCCTCATAATGCTTGCTGCACAATCTTTAAATAATAAGAACTGGGCAGATGCAGAGTGATGTGGGGAGAAGCAAAGTTCAGGTGCATGGGGAAGGCCCCCACCCCTTCTCCTCCAACGTTATTATTCACAGAGCCTGGGCAGCAAATCATTTCTCTATTTTAGCTCTTTTCTGTCTTTGCCGGAGCGGCTCTGTGCCGGAGATGGGCCCGGGCATTAGCCAGAGGTGTCAGAGGTGTTAGACAAGGTATTAAGGAGGTGTCAATGGTGAAATAGCTGGGATTACAGTAAAGTCTAAATAAGGTGTAAAATAAAACCAAAGGTGATAAAGTCGTTGATAAGAAAAGCTGGAGAAAAATAGGAGTGCAATTATTTTTCATGCTGGTTGTTCACTCTCGCAGTGCATTATCTCTGGCTTTGCAAAGACTTAAGGGAGATTTTTGCCGGTGTTTGGTGTTCTCTGCCGGCAGCTCCGCACGAGCCGCGGCACCGGGACCAGGCAGGAGCGCGGCGTCCCCAGGACACGCCGCGGGCTCCCGGTGAGCCGCGCTGGACTTGGGGAGCCAGGGCTGGGCTCATCCGGCTTTGCGACCCTGGTCTGCAGCCAGACAGACAGACACACCGAACTCCACATCCGGTCGGACAAACCTCAGCTGACCGTCCTCAGGTTTGAAACAAATACTCATTCCAGACAGATCTCCCCACTTCTCAGGTCTCAGGAAAGAGCCTTCCAGCTCACAGAGCCCGGCGTCTGCCCAGCCATTTCAGGCCCGATTTCTGCACTCTGCCATTTATTTTCCTGTACAAGGCTCCTGCGGATGATCAGTTGGAATTGCTGGTGTTTCTCCTCACTCCTCTAATTAACACGTTTTAAATTCATAGCTTTTAAAATAATAAGCGCTGGAGCATCTGTTCACGCTATTCTCCAGGACAGATGCCCTCTCCCAAAAGCCATATGAGCTCCAAGAAGCACTGGATTCCCCTTCTCCCCACTATCAGTGTTACCTGGGGCAGGTCTCTGGCACCACCCCAAGGAGCTTTGTGGCTTTTGCCCTGTGGGGTGCTCCAGGCACCTCCTGCGAGCGAGTCCCACTTGTCCTTCCCAAAGTGGGTCACGTCCCCCCAGCCCAGGGACCTGCCCGGCTCCTCGGGGGCAGGACACGCATCCCGCAGCATCCCGCGTTTTGCATTGTGGTTACAGGGGACCCAGCGCTTGGAGCTGAGCATCTTGGGGTGTCCCAGCCCCAAGGAGCTCACGCCCGAGCAGGAGGTGCCCAAACACGCGTTTCACCACCCTGCGCCCACCAACGGCCAATAAACCTGGCGTTGTGGCAGCTGAAGAGCGAGAACTCGCAGCTCTCCCGCCCGCCACGGGCTGCTGCTTAACCTCAGATAAACCACATCACCTGCACATCGTCTGAACCAAACCCGCCATCCTCAGGCAGGGGACGGACAGAGCCCTCGCCCCACACTGGGCTGCCCCCCAACCTCCTCTGGTCCTTATCCAGGGGTCAAAGGGGCCGTGCTGGGGAGAACACCTGGTTTTGGAGCCTCTGACCTTCCCGGGACACGGTATCAGCAGCGGAGAGCACAGCCCCGGGGCTGGGAAATACAGGTATTGCAGAGGAGGGTGTCGGGGGGGCTGGTTGTCACCGGCTGTCACAGCAAAGGGACTCACCTTCCGCGACGAGAACGCATCCATCATCCCGACAGCCTCGGCAGGCAGGAGGCGCTGGCTCCGAGCCTCGGCAGACGATGGGGGCTCCGGCCTCCCCCCCCTCCAAAGGCAGCAAATTGTCTAGGGGGAAAAAAAAATAATGCAAGAAATTATTCCGGATGGCAAATCAGCAAATTAGCCTTGATTGCTATCCGGGTCTCTCAACCTGCTTTTCTCATGCTCGTCAGCTGTACCTGCCAAACCGTTTGGCTCCTGTGTGGTTATTCCCACGCCTGGCGGCTGGAGCTCGGTGCAGCGTCCCCTGGGCTCACCCTGGGGTCCCCACGGGGTCCACGGGACCCTCTCAGCAGCGGGGCCACCCGCAAGGACCACGGTGCCTTTCAGGAACCACACGGTGCAGGAGGATGCGACGGGAGTGCTCTGCCAAGGCTCCTCCGCTCTGCGCTTTGGAACCAGCAGCAGCCCTTTGTGCAAGATAGAAACCAAAACAAGGGCTTTTTTCAGTAAAAATCCAGAACAATAGTTCTGGTGAGGACAAAAAAAGATAGATATATATATATATAGATATATATATATAAAACCCAGATTCATCTGCAATTCCTCCAGTGCCTTGAAGTGTTATTAACTGATTGGGTTTCATCACATCTTGCTTTGCGGCTGCGGCGGCTGATTGTCCCGTATTTGCATTTCTCGTGGCCGAGCGGCTCTCTCCTCACCAACACCCGACTGACGGATCTTCGCAAAGTGTTTCCACTTCTTGGTTTTTTTAAATAGAAAAACATTCATATTTATGAACAGCTCTGTCACTGCCATATGTTGTGCTTTTTTTCCATATAGGAAACAAGCTGTTTTCAAGCTTTTTAATTATACAAAATTGAGCGAAGTTAGATAAAGGGGAGGAAGGGAAATAATTTCTCTGTGACATATGAGCCATTGCGGGGTTTCTTCTCACAAGGACTGCAGAGACGGGTTAAATCTGGGCAGGTGCAGCCCAGGGACTTCAGCGAGGCTGGAGCCGCCACCTCAACCTCCTCCCGGCCCCTCGCCACCCGGCTGTGCTGTTTCCTTTCCTCATTTAAGCCTGAATTGATTTAACACAGACAAGTGCCCGGGGAGCTCTGGTGCACACGCGCCCCTGGGTGCTTCGGTTTCGGTGGAGCATCCTTTACCGCTCCAGCCCATCAACCAGAGCGTCCCAGCGATCGCCGCCTCCGCCGCCCCGGCCAGCGCCGATCAGCTATTTCAAACCAGATCAGCTATTTCAAACCAGATCAGCTATTTCAAACCTGTCAGCTCTCGTTAGCGCAGCTCGCAGCACCGGCAAAACGAGATAAAACAGCAATTTCATTTGCAGCGTGTCCCACCCCAGCCTTGGGGCGCTGGGAGACCAACAGATCACAGCAAGAATTTTGGGGTGGGGATCAGAAAGCGTCACCCAGTTCAAATCTCCCATTCCCAGAACGGGTGCGCTCGCTGCCCGCGCCGCGGGGACGGGCGCAGGGGACACCCCCAGCACGCTGGAGACCCCGCTCCCCAAACCACGGCAGCGTGGGGATCCCAATAAATAAAACGGCAAACCCCAAAAAGGAGCCACGTGGCATCCCCGCTACCGCCAGCCCAGCCTGGCGCTGGGGTTAACGCTGATAAACACACAGACCAGCTGGAAAGGCAGCAGTTTAGGGAAAAACGGGGCTGCAGCAGCCCCCACGCTCCTTAGGGTTATTTTAAATGTACGAAACACCGTCGCTCTAAATAATCAAACTCTACTGCCGCGACTTGGAAATTGCCACCTACGGCTAATGCTCCAATTTTAAACGCGTCCTCAAGTCAATCTTTGTAAATTCCACATTAAATATTGATCAACCCTGGAGAGGGCTAATACGGCGGGTTTAGCGTAGATGTGCCAAATCCAAACAGCAGCGGCTGAGCCTGAAAGTGTGTCCCATCCCGTCCCAGGCCACTGTCACCAGCACAGCAACGGCTCTGTGCCAGCGCCGCAGGACGCCAGCGAAGCTTTCAGCCACCTCTGACCATAACAGGCTTCATCTCCCTCCCATTTTCGATATTTGGATTCTCTTACCTTCTTTGTAACTGACACCTGCAGCCTCTGAAAATACCCCCGCGACGGAAATACAGATATTAATATATGTGCGCGCACAGCCTCATTAACAGTTTGGTGAGCCCAGACATCGGGCTGTCTGCACGGGCAACGAGAACACCCGAATATCAGAATCACTGCGCTGCACTGAACCCGCGGCCCATCCAGTCCAGAGGGGGACTTACCGGGGACAGGGCGAACCCAGCGAGGACAATGAACAGACTTCCCCGGGTCCCAGCAGGACAGAGATGACACGCGGATAAAATTCCCCATCTCGTTCGAAGCCTCTAGAAAGAGAAACAGCATCATTTTCCCTTGCACTTCTCCCTGCAGCAAGCCCACCGTCACCCCAGGACGGGGGGTCCCACCGGTTGGCATTCACCATTTGGCCATAAATATTTCCAGCGATCCCATCAAGAAGGTCTTTGTGAAAACACGTTGCTGGGAAATGATCCCTTTTATTTCTGAATCCCCCTACATTGTGCGTATCCGTGCCTGGAGTATTACAAAAATCGCACTTGAAACCCAGATTCCAACTCCATTTCCCAACCACTCGTATAAAATTTTCATTACAGATTAGTGCCCCGTAGAGGAACAGGGGGCAACTTTATTAGCAGCCGCAGCTCAGCAGCCCGGCAGCGGGAGAACGAGCCGCTCGACAGCTGCAGATATTCCACTGCGAGATACGGCGGAGCGCTGGAAATGAAACAGGTTAGATATAAAAAAGTAATTCCGAGCAATTTCTAGTAAAGAGTCAAAGAACCATGTAATTCAACGTTTATATAGACAAGGCTTCAAGGGAACTCTTAAAAAAAAGGTGGGGGGAGAGGAGACTGGAAGCAATGGTAGGAAACTTTGGCTTGATTTTCCTCCTTTTTCTATTTCTTGTTCAATCAGCCCTACTGGTTTGTGCCATCCTTGGCCACCCTGCACAAAGGTCTCAGGTGTTTGCTGCTGCCTCCCCTCCTCTTCCTCCCCATCGCTGGCGTGGGGCAGGTCCTGCGTCCCCCATCACCGTTCCCGGCCAGGCAACGTCCTGGGATGGGGACGATCTTCCCCAATGTGCCCACACGCTCTTTTCCTCTTCTTCATCTTCCCTCCCTCATTTATCACGCTATAAAAAGAACAGAGGAGAAGACAATCCTTTTTCCCCGTGATTAATTAAGGGCAGCGCGGGACCCCGAGGCGGGAGCGGCAGCGGTACCTGTGTCATTTCCAAGGTGCCGCAGCTGCCGCGATGCGCCGCAGCCCCGTGACTTTCCCCGCTGTCGTTTGTCATCGCCTGACACTGATAAAGAGCTTCTCCAGCACCGTGTCTTTGCGAGGGAACATATCCATATCAAAGCTGCTTGGATCATCCTTTTGCAAACTATCTGCTGCATTTTCTGGCCTAGTTTCCTTTCCGATCTCCAACTCCTGTTCTCCCGCTCCGAAGCCCCGCTCGGTGCGCATCCCCGCAGTGCATCTGCTGGCTTGCAAACGGAGCAAATTCCATCTGCAAGACCTGGGAGGAGGACAACAAGGAATTGCAGCATTTTTTTAATATAGAGGTGCTTTTCTCTTTATGATGACACTTTAACAAGTGCTTAACGAACAGCATTTTCTTGGTTTTGAGCGTCAAAGACAGGCCAGATAAAGTTACCAATTCACTAGCATCCCACAACGAATGTGGCCTCCGTATTCCCCAGCCATATGGTCAGCACGATATGCTTCCAAAAAACAGGCACATCTACCATCAGCCACCGCGGTCAAGATGCCTGTGGTTACGTGGAGACAGGGGACATCTCATTTCAGGATCTTTTTGCACGTGCAGGAACACACCACGCACTGGAGACAAGGTGACTTTGCAGCACGCGAGCATCCCTCCCGCCGCAGACAGGGTTTAATTGGGATCAGCTCTCAGCCCTGAGCAAAACACATCTCCGGGGGGGGTGTGCATCCCCAGGAGCTGCCAGCCAGCGGGGACACAGGGATCTGCTTCATCCTGCTCCAGCCCAAGGCACCCCTCTGCCCCCAGCCCCTACATCGTGTTCTCTAAGAAGCAAATAGCGCCTTCCTCGCCCCGCAGCTCCTCTCGCAGGCACAGCAGGAGGGTTTGCACTCCTGCATCAGCCCACCTGTGTCAGCACTTTATTCTGCAGCCTTGTAGGTTTTTTAGTTAAAAAAAAAAATATATCAGAGGAGTTTTCAAAGCTTTAATGGCTTTGAAAACAACATGGAGAGTTCTTTTTACTGCAGGAGAGGTTAATGATCTCCCTCTGCTACAGAACTAAACTGGACATCATCATAAATAATCGTAATAAGATATAAAGCATCACCTGGAGTCATTCAATACAGAGAACAGGTAGGAGTTATGATGCATTTCCATTATTCAGAGTAACTGCTACATGTGAAATTTTCACAGTAAAGGTAGTCAGTTAAAAAAAGAAAAGCCCGTAAAATTAAAATATCACTTAAACAGAAGGAGATTAGATCTTGCCTTGCCTGGGCAGACCAAACACTCTGGCTCCTGGATGGACCGTGAGGCTGAGATGCCCAGAGCCCCCTCTGCTCCCTGCAGCCCAAACCCCTGCGGCCCCCGTGACACCCCACAGACCCCTCTGACACCCCACAGCTCCATCACCAACCCCCCGGTGGCGGGTTTTATTCAGGCACGTCCAAAAGGACGTTCGCATCCGTCGCGGTGTAGACAAGAGGGTGCCAACAGGCACAGAACTGATCTTACCGGCGCATCCCTGTGGGGGTTCATAAACACCAGAGCGGCACCGCTCAGGCTCCGGAGCCGCTGCCCCGTCCCCGCACTGGACGTGAACACGGTCCTGCTCTTTGGGGTCACACGATGGGCACCTGGACTCCTGTGGAACGTGGGGATTGAGCACAGACAATAAAAACTCCATCAGAAACATGGACTGCGGCGCTGACTGACACGACCTTACAAAGCTCAGCACCATCAGAGGTGACACCCCAGCTGCCCCCCCGCCAGCCGCACCGCGCGGGGACCGGGAGGCCACAGTCCATCCATCACCGGCGCAGGAGGCGCCCCCGGCACCGCGTGGCGAGGGGGGGTCGGAGTTCGTATCAAATGGCATTAATCACCTTCCCCGAGGCTCCGCGCGCACCGGACAGTCCTATTAATCAGAGGCATATCAGCCCTCCAGCCCGGCCGGGCCCCTTTGTGAGGGTCCCTTCCCATCACCGAGAGATAAGATTATCAGTGACGAGCGCGACACTCATTGAGTAACACCCGCCTGGAAGAATGGGATTTTTCTTTTTTTATTTATCCCCCTGTCTCAAAGATGAGCTGTTTCTTGTCTTGTCAAACCACATCCTTTTCTTTAAAGAACCAGCTTTAAGAATCCAATTTGTCAAGCTGGACAATCATTTGAGAATCCATAAAAAGCCTCACTGACTTTATCAAAAAAAATAAATCAGAAGGTTTTAAACGGTAACTGAAAGGGATTTGAAAATAGGTTGAGTGGCCTACATCAATTAATCTTCAGAGAGCTGGGGCTTTGTGAGGCTGAAGTGGTGGCGAAGTGTCAAAGGCTAGTTACCGGGCTGGACGAGATGGAACTCATCGATATTTCTCCTCTCCTTTTTCTCTCTTTTCTGCTTTCTCTGTCTCTTCAGAACATGGTAAAGCCATACTCCCTGCGACAGGGCACCGCAAAGCCAAGAAGGGACGGGTGGCCAAGCCAAGGTGGGTTGGGTGGCCAAGCCAAGAAGGGCCGGGTGGCCATGATCACCCTTTCCCGGTGGATTTTTCTGTGGTTATTCCCAGTGTTAGCTGACAGGGACCAGACCTGCCCTCCCGCCGCGGTTTCGGGTCCCTCACCGTCACTGCTGGTGGGTGCTGGAGCTCTCCTCCACCACAGATGCAAGAAGAACCCTTGGAAGGAGCCGTCAGATGTCGGTGACACGGACACTTGGCACGGCTGGGGGGTCCCGAGGTGCTTTATAAAACCCGTGGGTCCATCCATCCCCATCTCAGCCGGGGCTCAGCTCCATCTGAGGAGAGAAAGGGAGAAAAAGACAAATCACTTCAGTTCAACCCCGGAGCGTGAGCAAAGTGTCGCAAACTGCCAGGAGGACCTGGGGGCTCACAAACCAGAGCGGAGCAGCTGCGGATCGAGGTGTTCGGCTGGACAGACACGGTCCCTGAGCAGCGGTGGGTTTCCCCACACGTGTAACAAGAGCGGACGGTCCCTATCGCCCTGTGCTGCCCGGCTCCACGGGACCGGGCCGGAAGATGCTGAGCCCCAAGGAGCACAACCGAGAACTAAAGAGACTCAGGGGACAGGGGGATGAAAACAACGAACTGGAGAATTTACTGAAAAAAACACAAAAAAGACCTTGAGACGAACCAAAGGCTGCGTAGAGAAGGGTCGCGCTGCCACTCGCCGGTACCGAGAGCGGGATGCAAGGAGCTCCAGATGGCTTTTTGTTTTAGTGCAATCAAAAATCTAATCTGACAGGCAAGTGTGGAGCTGGAGAATAATACAACACAAATAATTTCCTTAAAAAAAATGAAAGGAATCTAGCAGCTCAAAGATATCTTCATCTGTTGCAAAGAAAAGAGCCTATCTGTTGCTTAACTGCATTTGCGAGCATATTCACAAGCTTTCAAATGGTATTTTCTTGCAGAAGTATAATATAAGGACACTTCACTCGCTTTCCAGGCTGGAGAAATAGATGTGCCTTGGAAATGGGCCAGAAGGGCTGTAAGTTAGGGCTCTGAAGTGAAGGTGATAACTTTGCCAATTAAATATGGATGCGATATTTTTCCCTCTCCATCCCCTGAATACTTTCACACTGTCATTAGGTGATGATATAAAGACATAGGCCTCCTGGTGCAGCTTAATTGCTCATATATAGAAAAATGATGAGCTCTATTGCACTGCACGAGTGCCGCCGCGGCTACTCGCTGCCTTATTAATAGGTGATACGAACACCAGTTTAATTCTTCTGCCCAGGGAAAACAGAACGAGGGCAAAAACCCCCGCTCGGCAAAGCACCTCAGCACCGCTAAACTGCTTTGCTGAACAGCGACAGACTTAGGAGCAAGCTTATATTTAATCACACAGTTAGAGTGTTCTGCTGAGTTGATGCTTCATGCGCTGGAGACAGGACGGACTTTCTATAAGGCCATCTTTTATTTCCATACCCTTATATTTTTCTTTTTTATCGTTACACAGTGCGGATGATCCTGCGTTTCGTAATCTGTGGAATGATTTCTAACACAGGTTGACGGCTGGGCAAGCTAACGACAAAGAGGCCGTTGTCTTCATTAGTGTGGAGTCCAAACGGGACAGCCCGTGGGGGGGGCTGTGCTGCCTCCTCCTGGGGATGGGCCAGGATGGACCCTCCAGGCAGAGGAGACCGTCAGGGACCGTCAGGGCACAGGGTGACCGGGGACACCTTGTGCAGAGCAGGAGCGTGCGGGTGCAGAACACGGGGAACCAGACGGTTCAGAGCCCGGATGGCCAAAGGATGCTGAGTAATAGAGAATTAAGAAAGAATAAGAATAAGAATAAGAATAAGAATAAGAATAAGAATAAGAATAAGAATAAGAATAAGAATAAGAATAAGAATAAGAATAAGAATAAGAATAAGAATAAGAATAAGAATAAGAATAAGAATAAGAATAAGAATAAGAATAAGAATAAGAATAAGAGCTCTGAAGGCTGTTTCATCCCCAAATAGGCTGTGGGTAGCACAGGAGGGAGCAGAGGCTGCAAATAAATTGGTGGCAACAGAGAAAGCAGGAGGTACAAATGGCTGGAGCGAAGGCGTGATGAGATGTGACTGCCCTGGGGCCTGGGGCTGGAAAGAGCCAAATGGGAAAAGACCACCTGGCCGAAGAGAAAGCGCTTCTGATTGCGGCGGAAAACGCAGTTAAAGATCATTGGAAGGGACAGGGCAATCTGCCGGCGCGCAGGGCTGATTGCTGCCGGCGAGCGGGGGGCGCGGGCTGCGGCCCCCAGGCTGTCAGTGCAGCAAGGAAGGGAAGGGGGGCAGACACGACATTAAGAAGATGCAACTTACCTTTCACAGCGCCCCAGACACCCCATAGAGCAGGGAGGGCTGGCGGTCCAGGCTGGAATTTGGAGGTCCTGCGCTGAGAAAATAAAGAGTCGTCAGCAGCTGAGGACAGAGACCAAGCAACCTTGCTTGCTGCAAAAATTGCAAAAGCATGTACATTTTATAAAGCTGCTATTTTGGAGGCCCCCACCATGAAGCCATCCATGAATTTAAGAAGCAGCTGCAGTGCTATGGGAATTCTACCGAAATAAGGAAAAAGATGCTGCTGGACCCACGGTGGGAAGGACACGGCGGGCGCCCAAAGGCAAACGGGGTCTCACACCCGTGCCAAAGTGCCTCGTTCCGGGGTATTTCTTAGATATTACGGCTGGTTGATGAAGTATTCGCGTTGGGCGGGTTTGCTTTCCTTCCGACACCACTTGCTAACACCTGCAAACTGGTGGGTGCTGGGGGTGCTGCCAGCACCCAGAGCGCCATGGGACCCCCGCACCCCACGGGACCCCCCGCGCCCCACGGCCAGAGCGGGCAGCAAACAGCCGCGGAGAGCGGAAAACTTCCCCTCGCTCTCTTGTTAATTATGATCGCGTTTTGCACAGAGAACCTGTCACTCAGCCTCCTGTAATGGCTAGTTTCTATTTCAACTCTCCTTCCACCCTATTATCTTTCATAAAATTCAGCGGGGCCGGGTGATGGATTGATAAGGGACGGTCCTGGTGGGGGCCGCTCGCTCAGAATGGCTCTCACGCGCAGCCAATTTCTGTATCTTTTTAAATATTTCAGTTGTTTGAGATCTTTATTTCATATTTCGATTTCCTGTAGTACAGCAAATTTATCTTAGTCACCCAGTCAAGTTCTCTCCGAGCCCCTTATCTCCTCCTCCTCCGTACAACCCAGAGCACCTACGTTATCTGTGCTGCCGATAAAGCCGCTGCGGCAACTCGCAGATCGCGCCGATCGGACGGCGCCCCAGACAAAAAGAGACCTTGGGAGCCCCGAGCTCATCGCCAGATATAAGTTCATGGCTTAACCCGGCACCGGCTCCCGCTCGGCTGGAGAAGCGCCTGGGGACAAGGGCGGCTGCTCCCGGGGCTGCGGAGCGAGGGACGCTGGTCCTGCCGCCCCCGACCTCTGCTCAGGAACAGCCACGGTGCTTCGTTCCTCAATCTGATTATTTCAAAATCAAATACCAGCTTTGTTTTTCTAAGCGTATCATCAACCTGCACAACCACCTCCTGATTTTCCTGCCTCTTTGCATGACCAGAAACAACACCAGAGCTCAGGAGAACCGGGACGGGGTTACGGCAGCTTCTCCCGCAGCCGTGCCGACAATGAGCATCACACCCGGCAGCCGTGCAGAGCCCCCGCGCCACCAACACACCCGAGAGCACACCGAAGTCCCCCAGAGGGACCACAGGAGGAGGCAGAGCGACAAGGACCCTGCGCGGGCCCTCCCTTCCCTGCCAATGCCCGAGGGGTTCGGCGTCACCTCCCACCCTGCGCCCCACTGGACCTTTTGGGACACCCCCGATGGAGCGGCTCCGATAGGGCGGAGGGGTCTGCAAGGCCCTGGGCCGGCAGGCAGGGTCACAAACACGGCGACGTATTTTCTCCCGCTAGACCATAGAAGTTTAAATATCTTGAGAGCACGGAGCAGAGAGAACATCCTGCATTGCCATAGCAAACCCACTCCGAACAGCACCTTCATCACCCCTGGGGCAGGAGTCGGGAGCAATCAAATAAAAATAATAATTAAAAAAAAAAAAAAAAAAAAACAACCAAACATCACACATGGATAAAATAAAGTCATCTCGCTATTCCCCCTTCGGCACGGGCGCCTCACACACCAGCAGCAGCCAAACGCAACCTCCACGCAGGCTGCACCCCAGCGGCGGCAGGAGCGAGGCGCTCGCCAGCCTCCCACCAGCTCCGGGGCGATTTTGTCCCCTGGGATCAAACACATCAGCGGGGCACCCAATAAATACGTCTGCAGAGGGGTGATTTATCTGTACGGGAAGCCATGGAAATTCCCAAACACTCTTAAATATCCGTTTCTTGGCTCTAAACAGTCAAAAACTTGCCAACTGGGGAATGTCTTTGTCTGCTCTCCTCCATATATTTTCTGCTTTTCATTATAATTTGCTAAATAATACATTGCGACGAGTTATTCATCACACTCCACAGTTTTGTGATTCCCCCCTCCCCATCTGGAGGAATTTCACCCATAAATCAGCCGCACAAATCTCTGCTGCGCTGCCGCAGCTCCGAGCCCCCATCGCCCCAATTCAGCGGCACCCTGTGCCCAGGACAGACACCGCTGTCCCTCCTCCAGACACCGGGACGAGCGGGGACAGGAGCAACAAAGGCCACAACGCCAGCAGGTGGAGAAAGCAGAGGTGCTCTGCTCTGAGCTCCGTTTGTCGGGACTACATTGGTAGGAGAAGCAAAAGTGGCACCAAGAGGCAAAGGAGAGTAAAATTCATTGAAATAAGTGCTCCAAGGATTAGAAAGGGACCCTGGGAGGGAGGCTGGACACTCCTGCCCCAGCTTTCAGTTCCAAACGTGGTCCTGGTGAGCGCGAGGGGAAGAGCTCAGCACAGGGCAGGATTCCATCGCTGGGACACACGGACACACGGCGCTCAGCATCGGTCCCAGTGGGGACAGCGGGAGGGAAAAGCTGCGATTCCTCAGGTTTAACCTTCCTTTTCAAGGCACTGTACCCTGCCCTTGAAGCAAATTGCTCTGCAAATACTGACTAATTTAGCTTTGCAACATCCATCTGAAATAAACAGTATCTTGGCTTACAGACGGGGAAATCAAGGCAGAACCAGGAACAAAACCATCTCTCTGTGCTTTAACTACAAAATCATCTTTCCTCATTAGCAGCTAATCAGAACTACCAGAGGGGAAGAGATTACAGGCAGGGCGGAGAGGGGAGTAACTGAAAGGAATACAGACATCAAAACACATTTTCATTTATTTACTCGTTTCTCACAGTGAGTCACAGGCTTCGAGTTCATTCGAGCCTGCGTTAGTCTGGCCGGATTTTGAGATGCCATCAGCCGCAATCTACAATGTTAACAGGCCACAGCCACGCACCTTCTCGGGAAGGAGAAAATCCGCAGTTTTGGGTTGGTCTTGGAAAGTTGGACATCGCTTTGCCTGCTGGATTATAAGAAACCACTAATCTTCCCTCGCCAGCCTCCTAATCTCTATGGGAACCCAGATACCTTATCTGAAAGGTGCTTATTGCGGAGCACCGGGCTGGCGTGACGGTGGCTCCGGCTGGCGTGACGGTGGCTCCGGCTGGCGTGACGGTGGCCCCGGCTGGCGTGACGGCGGCTCCGGCGCCGGTTTGCAGCGGCTCAGGGGCGTGGGAGGGGCAGGGGGAGCAGAGGGGCATTTGGCACCAGGGAGTGGGGGCAGTTTGGTTCCAAGGCCGCAAGGATGAAGCCAACGGGGATGTCAAACATCAGACATCAGTTCTTTATCTCAGGGGCATCCAGGCTGAGCAGCTCCTGGGTGAGGGTCTGGCTGGGCTGGGGGTCCCAGGGCAGAGCCCACGCACCCCGTCTGCTCCTCATGGCATCTCTGAGCACACTCCTACCCCCCAAAATAAACCAGCAGTGGGTTGGGGGCTTCCCCCACACACTTCTTCCCCAAAATTATTTGCAAGAAGCCAAGTGTTTTATTATTATTCTATTCTATGATTTTCTGCTGGCAGAGAAAGTCTCGTCTTCAAACTTCCCTTTCTCTCCCTATTTCATCCTGACTTCCAGGAGCGAGGGGACAGCAGCACCCGCGATCTGCGCGTCCAACAAACCCCTGGCACCGGTCACCACCCGCACAGCACGTTTGCTCCGGCATCTCGGGCCCACGCGCGGCCCGCGCTGCCAAACCAGGAACGTGCTTTTAAATAAGAGGAGGAAATGGTGTCTTTGTGTCAGGCAAGGGGAAGAAATCCAGGACCTAGAGACTGCAGAGCCTTTCCACTTCAGACAGCAGGTGCTCTCCAAGATGTGGTTATGGCAACAAAATAAATGATGGATAATTGCTTTTGTGACAACTTGCCAATTAAATTAGACTCAGCAGAATAACATAATGACAATTTGTTATGCTCTGGTGGGCACTAACACACCAATCATAATTAAATGCTATGACTGAAATAGAATGCTGCTGTACACAGGAATATATAACCCCAATTCCCTCCCAGTGAAACATTATAGGTTCAGACTTGATTTCAATTTCTGGAGGATAATAGCATTAGCGCACATCAGAATGAGCTTGCAATATGCACAGAGGCAGCAGCAGCACCGGGAGACAGCCGGAGCAAGGGCAGCTGAGCCGCCGGCGCAGGGACCTTCCCAGCAACTCTGATGCTCCCGGTTCCCAAGCACAGAGGACACCCCCAAATCACCACCATGGCCTGGGGAGAATCCAAACCCCCAGCCCGGGGGAGCAGGCAGGGGAGTGACCGTCCCCAGGGGACGCTGCTGCCACCTCGCTGGGACGGGGCCGCGGGGTTTCTCACGGCTGTCCCGATGCTGCGCATCGCTCGGGGCCAGCAAAGCCTTCACACGCCTCAGCTGTCCCCTCGCAGCCACGGGGACACGATGCAGCCTGCTCGTCCTTGAATGACTGTGGAAGTATTTGTTAAAATAAATGGAACTGCAGCACCCAGCATCGCGCTCGCCCCGCGGCCGGGGTCCCTGGCGCTCAGCCCTCCCAGCCGGGCTCCCTGGGGCTCAGCCCTCCCAGCCGGGGTTCCTGGGGCTCAGCCCTCCCAGCCGGGCTCCCTGGGGCTCAGCCCTCCCAGCCGGGCTCCCTGGGGCTCAGCCCTCCCAGCCGGGCTCCCTGGGGCTCAGCCCTCCCAGCCAGGGTCCCCGGGGCTCAGCCCTCCCAGCCGGGGTCCCCGGGGCTCAGCCCTCCCAGCCGGGGTCCCCGGGGCTCAGCCCTCCCAGCCGGGCTCCCTGGGGCTCAGCCCTCCCAGCCGGGGTCCCCGGGGCTCAGCCCTCCCAGCCGGGGTCCCTGGGGCTCAGCCCTCCCAGCCGGGGTCCCCGGGGCTCAGCCCTCCCAGCCGGGCTCCCCGGGGCTCAGCCCTCCCAGCCGGGCTCCCTGGGGCTCAGCCCTCCCAGCCGGGGTCCCCGGGGCTCAGCCCTCCCAGCCGGGGTCCCCGGGGCTCAGCCCTCCCAGCCGGGGTCCCCGGGGCTCAGCCCTCCCAGCCAGCCCGGCTACAACAGAGCTGGGCAGCCAAACCAGCCGTGGCTTGTGTCAATGGGCTAAAAACTGAGCGAGGAATGGGTCAAGCCCTGAAAGTACCTAAAATTCACTGGTAAAACAGCAGCCAGCTGCCTCAGCCCCAGCCACCACCGAGCTCAACCCGCTGGTCCCACAGGGATGCTCCAGCCCTCCTGCCTGCCCTGGGTTATCGTCATGAATTTTATCCATCCTAGAACTGACGTGGACATTTCTGGTGCTGCAGAAGAAAAACACTAAAGAGATCACCCATTCCAACTGTTACAAAAGCATTTATTTAAAACCAAAATTGGGCAGATGGCAGGAACCTATGCCACTAAGGTTTTGCAACCCGGAGAGCAGCACCAAGCCCCACTCCCCTAGGAGAGCCACAATTCCCCCAGAGAAAAGCTTCCTAAATTCCGGTGGTGCAAGGGCGGCTGTTGCCTCGACTCAAGCGCCCGGCACTGGGGCTGCCTCGGCCCTGGCTTACAAAGGCCGTCACTCCTCGACAGACCTCAGCGCATCTTTCATCGTGTGTTGCATAAGAAGGCAAGTATAAAAACACATCGAATTCAAGCTCAGATCCTAACAGATACAGCTTTCTGGAATATTCCAAAGCTCAAAACGGGGCAGTTTGAAGACCAAATGTGAGTGTGTGGGCAGAGGCAAGTCACAGAATACTACAGTGCAGCAACACCAACATTTTAATATCTTACTTAGAGCTACATTCTTAAATCACTAAATGCTTCAAACCTGCCTGGACGAAGCTTGGCATTGGCAAGGTCACATCACCTGGTTTTCCAGCAAAGCCGATGAATTTTTTTGGCTGCCCCAGACATAAGACTTGATCCTATTAAATGCCGAGCTCCCTCGCCCTCAGCACGTAGCAGCGGATAATCCCCCCGCGCGTGACCAAGCGTGGCCAGAGCCGTGTCACCGCACAGGGACACATGCGGTGCGGGTGACCTGCCAAAGGGCTCGTGCAGCGCTGCGGGGAGCAGCTGCCGTTGGATTAAAACCCTGCTGAAGCGCAGAGCCCGTCCTGCAGCCCTGAATGGCAGGACCGGAGGCGATCGCTCCAGTGGGACACATCCTGCACGCGAGCTCGCTCCAGCACAGACGCCGCTTGGTAAAGCAACGCTACGGCATCCCTAGAACTTCTTCTCCAGCCACTTGTTGCACCATCATACCCACGTCATTTGCTGCCTCTTTAGTGACTTCGCTGCAGAGCAGCTGTGCAGGACCTGCCTGCAACACACCAGCACAGGTCACAGGATCCTTTTGGTTAGAAAAGACCTTTAAGACCATCCAGTCCAACCATTAACCCAACACTGCCAAGTCCACCTCTGACCCGTGCCCCTGAGAACCTCATCTACAAGTCTTTTAAACGCCTCCAGGGATGGTGACGTGGTCTGACTCTGGGCAGCGGACACGGAATGGCAGCCCCCTCCATTTCCAAAGGGGCAGAGGTTTCCGCTCCCAGCACCACAAACGCTGCGGCCGCAGCTCAGCTGGTTATTGGCAGCACCGCTGGGACACGCTGTCCTGAGCATCACCGTGCACGGGGACTGAGCACAAAAGCAGGAGACTTTGCAACTGAGATTCTGGACCCTGTGGTGGGACCTGCTAGAGAGCGGGCAGAGTCCTTCACTCTCACTTTTTCAGGTGAGAACCACCATTTTAGGAACTGACCTTGGAAAACCTTCAGCCCGGCTCGCAGAGCTGCAGAAGGGGTTACTGACTGCCTGCAATTGTCTTGTCTTTTTGATGCCTCAAGGAGCAAAGAACCTTGTAACTGATACTTTGGCATTTATTGTCACTTAAAAATAGCCTGGCCATCAGAGAGGAACTGCTACACACAGCACTCATGGTGCAGGAGGAAGGAGGTCAGCAGTTCTGCCGGGAAAGGTCATCCTGCTGCTCCATGACGGGTGCAGGACTGTGAGACGCGAGCGCCCTGTGGCTGCGGAGCCTGGCGGCCGCAGAGGACAGGTTCACCCGCACAGGAGGAAATCACCGCACCGGCTGCCCGCAAAGGCCAAGTGACAAGGTCACATCGGTGTCCTTTGCCTCCCCAGCATGGGCCGGCCAGACGCTCAGCGCCGGGTTTTGCTGTCCCCTGGGGCTCTCCTCCCGCCCCAGTTCCCTTTGTGCCCCCCCAGCTGCGCACCCGTCAGCCCCCAGTGCAAACCGACATTTCTCTTCAGGTCATTTTGCTGGAGAGCGGCATTTCTCCGCCCGCAGGATCAAGGCAAAGCCGCCGGCACCGGGCCGGGTGTTCTCCGTGCCGCCCGGTGCCCGCCGGGCAGCGCTGGGGGACGGCGGACGAACCCCCGGCCGCCCCGGGGGGTGCCCAGCGCCGCCCCCGGCTCGGCGGGACCGGCGGGACCGGCAGGACCGGCGGAGCGCGGCCCCCATCTAGCGGAGAGCGGGGGCCCTTCCCCGAACCCGCCTCGGCCGGAGGGGAGACGCTCGGTAAATAATGAACGGCTCGGCCCAGCCTCGCGCTCCAACCGCTTAATTAAAGTCGTTTTGTTCCTCTAAAGTCCCAGCCCAGCAAATGCATCCATCGAAAGAACTCCGGTCTTAATTGTGTTTTCTCTTAATTGCACCAGATACTCAAGCTCACATCCGTTCCCCACCAGGTTCCCCGTCCCGCACCAGCTCTAACAAATCCCCAGCACAGAAAACCAAACTAACTTCCAGAAATCACCTCCCGACTTACAGCGGGCGCGGACTCCCAGCCTCCTCCAGCGCCCCTTCCGCCACATTCCCAGCTCTCCCAGCCAACGTGCCCACGTACCTGCTCCAGGAGCACAGCACCTGTCCGGAGCACACGGCTCAGCTCCATCCCCCCGTCCCACAGCCAGGCCACACAAACCCCAGCTCCTGTGCACCTTCCGAGGGCAGTTTGGTTGCTGGGCACAGCAGGTTTGGGCTGCACACAGAGGCAAGGGGCACTAAACCTCCTCACCTGTGCTCATTAGCACTAATGGGAAGCAGCTGGGCAGTCACCATCATCACTCAGGAAAAAAAACCAACTCAGGTGTCTCACATTCCCACCCCCAGGCCACAGGTGCCCATGGGGTGAATGTGGCTGCTCCCCACACAGCTCTGCCTGGGAGCTGCCCCTGGGGCTTTTTCCAGCACAGAATAAAGGAGAAAATGAATTCCAACTTCGTTCTGCTCTAGTCTGTGTTCTGAATTTAATGCTATTGCTCAAGCCAAGCTCAGTAAAAATACAAGAATGAAGCTTGTGACAGCAGGTGACAGAGGAAAAATGTCTCACAGTAATTTGTGAGTGAGAAACCTCTCGTGTGTCGGTGTGTTTGACTTCAGAGCACTGCTGCATCTTTTAAAGTGCCTCCCGATTTTTGGCAAGCTAAGAGCACCATCAACAGTTAAAAAGGGCAAAACAGAACGCTCCAAATTTTCCCCTCTGTGCTGCACCGGGGACAGGCGGCTTGGAGCTCTCTAGTGAAATCCTGCACCCCTCTAGAGTTACAGAGCAGAACTAGGAATAAAGTTTGACCTTTGAGGATAACCAAGTGCTCCTACTGTAATTACACTGACCAGGAAGGGGATCAAGCCACACAAACCCCAACCAGTGACATTTTTAAATGCTCTTAACAGCCACAGACCACAGATCGGTAAGAGAGGTTTTCGCCTCACACACCACAGCAGCATCGCAGGATTGTGTCATGGAGAAGGCGCCTGGAAGGCAGGTACAAAAGCAAAAGGAAATCCCACCCTTGGCCCTGGGGAGAAGAGCCAGAGGTTGGTTTGACGTGACTCACACCTGGTGGTGTTGGCAGTTTGTTTTTAAAAAGAAAAAAAAAAAATCACAAAGAGAGAAAACACACCAAAAAAATACAAACAAAAATAAGAGCAGAAAAAAAAGTAAAACCCCACAAACAACAGTTTAAATCTTTAATACAATGAAGGTAGGCCCTGGGGGTTGCAGATACCTCCATCTGGCTGTGACTCCTGGTGAGATCGTTATTTTCTTCCATTGCCCAGGTCCCTGTGTCTATTCCCGCAGCAGCTCTGGGTTTCACTCCAGCAGAGCTGTAACATCGTGTCTTTCACACTTGTGAGGTGACCGACTTCAGTAAGGAGTCACTAACACCAGCAAAAGTCCCATTATCTGGTATTGTTACCTTCTGAATTTAAGCAAATGATGGAGTAGGAAGAGCACGTTGTTAGGTTTCTATAAATAGCAACTCTTCTCCATCAGCTATAAAAAGCTGACCCTTCGGACGGCTGTTGGGACACGTCAGGCCAGCAGCAGCTGCCTTTTCCACAGCAGGACTGTCACAGGGCCAGACCGCACACGAGAAGTTAAGAGACATCTTTACTGCTGAAAACAAGGCGCCTGAAGAAAAGGAACTGCCAATTTTTAAAGAAAACGTTTAATTTGCCACTTTTATACTTGTATTTTGCAAGCCACCATTTGAGATCACGGTCTTGAACCTCAAAAAAATGTATTATCTCCAATTTTACAGACGGGGAGGTGGCAGAACCCGCGCCCCGCACAGCACGACGAAGGCACCAGAGCCGGGGAACTGAGGCGCGTTCTGCCAAAACACGCGTCTCACAACCCCGGGCTGCGGAGGCAGAAGCAGCGGCTCCTGCAGCGGCGGCTCCTGCAGCGACAGTCGGGGTGTTGCGGGGATCCCCAGCGCTGTCAGGAGGGAATGGGATCTTCCTTCTGCACTTCTGCCGACTCTGGCGCCTGCTCCTCCCGACCTTTCTTCTTCTCCTGTATCTCTTCCAGCACAGTTTGGAGCTGCAGGTGTAATGCAGAATCCCTGGTTTCAACCTTGTGATGATCCTGTTGTGCTACCTACAGTCACAGGCAGACAGTCACCAAAAACAGGGTCAGGAAAAGCTCCTGTTGAGGTGTGACTGAAGGGAGCAATGGACAGCAACAGCCCCGGTTTGTGTGTCCAAAAAAAGCTGGTAGAAAAGTTCTAATTCATGCTTAGATTATTTTTAAGGTACAATACAATGTTAAGGTATCACCAGTGCAAGGAATTTCAATTCAAAATGAGACTGCTGACTTCAAGCTACAAGATAAAATCCACTGACCAAGTAACCTGTGAATACTTAATACTTACTTTATCTGTTCCTCTTCTCTGCAGAATTATCCCACTGGCTAAAAGGGCTTTTCCTGTTTCTTCAAACAATTTTTCCTCTTCAATTTTTCCTCCTTCCTTCAGTTCATTGTATTTTTCAACAAACCTGGATTTCAATATTGTAGTTTTTACTCCCACAAACAACATTTCGGTTCACTGACTGAAATATTTCTGAGACTTGTCCATTTATCCTTTTATAATCATAAATAAATCTCACCTTTGGCAAGTAGATTTATAGTTTGACTGTGACAAGTCGAAAGGTCTTGGGCCATTGCCATAAATTCTGTAAAATTTCCTATTCAAAAAAAAATAAAAACAGTTTCATATTTCAAGCCATCAAAGAGGGATATGTCTTGGAGTAAATAAACAACATCAGGGGCAGCTAAAGCATTCACCTAACTACTTCTCCTTTTTCCATTAGCCGTTATGTTATACAGAGATCATAAAATCACAGAATCATTTTGGTTGGAAAAGCCCCTCAAGATCATGGAGTCCAACCATAACCCACCCTGTCCCTGCCCCATGTCCTGAGAACCCCATGTCCGTCTGTCCAGCCCTGCAGGGCTGGTGACTCCAGCACTGCCCTGGGCAGCCTGTTCAATGCCCCACAGCCCTTTGGGGAAGAAACTGTGCCCAGATCCAACCTCAGCCTCCCCTGGCGCAACTTGAGGCCGTTTCCTCTGCTCCTGGCGCTTGTTCCTGGGGAGCAGAGCCCGACCCCCCCTGGCTCCAAGCTCCTTTCAGGCAGTTCAGAGATCAGAAGGTCTCCCCTCAGCTCCTGTTCTCCAGCTGGACCCCCAGCTCCCTCAGTCTCCATCACACTTGTGCTCCAGCCCCGTTACCTTCTCTCCACTCGCTCCAGCACCCCAGTGTCTACGTTCCTTCCAGACTTTTTTTTCTTGTTTTAAACCCGCGCGATTCCGCTTCCGTGCGATGTGAACAGGAGCGGCCGCGGTCCGCGGGGACGGGACACGGGGGGACACGGGGGGACACGGGGGGGCACGGGGGGACACGGGGGGACACGGGGGGACACGGGGGGACTCACGCTCGCACTTGGTCCTCCGGGTAGAAGACGGGCGGGACGACATCCTGCACCTTGCCGTAGCGCGGCCGCGGCACCCGGTACACGGGCTCCCTCAGCGGCGGGAACGCGGCGTAGACGTCGAACCACAGCGGCTTCTCGATCACCCCGATGCGGACCAGGTTGCGGGTCCTGCCGGGGAGAGGAGCGGCGGGGGAGCTCAGGGGACGCCCGCCCGCCCTCCCCGCCCCCCCCGCCCGGACCCGCCGCCCCGCACCGGCTGAACACGCTCCCGATCTTCTGCAGCCGGTTCCCCGCCATGGCGCGCGGGCGGCCAGGCCTCCCCTAGCAACGCCGCCCCCTAGCAACGGGCTGCCCTTTAACCCGGCAGCGGAAACGCGCGCCCCCCTCGCCCAGCGCCGCGAGGGCACGCAGCCAATAGCCGAAGGAGGGCGGTGCCCAGGCAGCGCCGGCCGATGGCCGAGCAGCGGCTCAGCCGGATCAGTTTAAAGGGCCAGCGCCGGGTTGCGCCCCAGCGGCGCTGGGCGGGCCGGGAGGGGGCAGCACGCGGTGCGGGCGGCACGGAGCGCCGGGCTGGGTTTGCTGTGATTTCTGACACGCAGCAGCTCCGCCCAGGCTGTTCGCCCCGTGTCTGCCCTCCCAGCGCCTTCCAGCGCAGCGCGGTGCCGGGACACGGGCTGAGCTCGGGGGGAAATGCATCAATGCGTCCTCCTTCCACCCTTCTGTCCGTCCGTCCTGCCCTCCGTCCGTCCTTCCCGCAGCGCGGGGCGGGCGGGGCAGCGCGTTTCCACCCCCATTCACCGCCGGGCCGCGGAGCTCACTCCTGGGATTTCTCAGCTGTTGTTTTGCCTAGAACACGGTTTTGAAATGACACTCGCGGCCGCGCGGAGCCCGGGGACGTGCGGGCGGCTCCGGCTGCAGCGCGTTCTGCGCCCCGCGCGCTCCCCGCACAGCCCGTCCTGCGTTTCTCCAGCGTTCTGATGCTTTTGACACTTAAGGCTGTGGGTGTTTCCAGCCCCTTCTCTCCCAGGGAAGGTTCCCGAGCCGCCCGAGGTGCTGGGAGCGCTGATCCCGCCAGCGGCCAAGAGCAGCTCCCGGGGACTGGGGCTGCCCCGGGGTGTTTCTGCCCAGCCCAGTCCAGACCTCACTTGTCCCCAAAACGAAGGGCTGGAGACCCAGGGGTTTGGCGCTGGCTGGGACACAAGGGGCCAGCTCCCCAAGCGTGGTTTGACGGGCACCTGCGCGTCCCCGCAGACCCTCCTGCGCTCCGGCTGCTTTTTGAGCCTCCCAGGAGCTGCTCAGCAGCAGCTCTGCTCCCGCAGCCTGGTGCGGGGATGGGAAGGGAAAGCCAGGGCCAGCGCAGGTGGGTCCTTCGGGGGGGACGCGATTCCCCCAGCAGACCCGGCGACCTCAGCGCAGCGCGGGAACGTGCGGGACCGGAGATGAGTAACACATTTCAGAAATAATTCATCCCAATAACGTATTTCCATTCCACCCGGAGACGATGCAAAGGAGCCAAACAGCCTGTTTGGCGGAGTCGCTGTGATGAAACGGTTCAAGGAAGCCTCACACGCCCCGTCCCCAGCGGGCTCATTCGGGACGGGGCGGGTTAACCGCGGTGTTTTTCCCTTTCCTCTCTGTCCTGAACGGTTCCCACACGCGGAGCCGACCACGGATGCACCGGGAGCTTCCCCGGGGATGGCGACATCGAGAAAACCATCGGGTGCGAATTCAGCGCCGTCCTGAGCAGGAGGCGCCGGAGGCACCGGAGGCACCGGAGGCACCGGGCCAGGCGGCTGCTGGGCGGCTGCAGCACGAGGGACAGCGGGCACAAAGGAAGAAGCGTTTCCCTCCCCGCCCTGATTTATTTCTTTTTCCCTGGGCTGTAAATAAGTGGCAGCAAAATGCACCAGAGCGTTAAGAGTACAACGGGACTTTATTATGTGAATTACTATTAAAGATCTTTAAGAAAAATATCACTTACGGAAATAAATTCTAAAATAGCAACACTTACAAACGTCACGGATTTGTTTTGTTGTGTTCTTTTTCAACCATTTTGTATAGAAGTGATACAAACGTCACTGAGGATTGTACATTTTTAGGTAAGAAATGCATTTTGGCTTCCAAGCCGGTTTTAGTGGCCTTTCTACTCATTAGACCTGATTTTTTTTTTCCTTAAATGACATAAAAACAATCACTCTTCATCCTCCATTAAAACGATGCTTTGTGCCTCCGAGATACTTCGCAATGGCTACAGAGCGACCTCCTTCAGCGCGGCTTTGCCCAGCCCAGGGTATTTTGGGGCAAGTTGTTGGATGGCGTTAGCAAATCCATCCCCGAGCCCGCGGCTCGCGGCTGCGGTGCCACTTTTGGCGCAGGACCCTCCGTGGTTGGCGCGTGTGGCCACCACCGAACGACGGCTCAGCCCCCAAGACGACGCGGCGGTGACGTGAGCTGACGTGCACAGAGCGGGATCAGCGGCATTGCCGGGGGGTCCAGCAGGACTGACCAGGGATGTGATGCGAAACGCGGCTTTGCCCAGCGCCACAGCGCTCAGCGCCATCCCCCAGCCGCGGCTCGGCACAGCAAACCCACAGGGAAGGCACCGCCTGGCACAAGTGCTTCACCCGGCACCGGCGCAGCCCCGGTAACACCCTCCCGGCTGGGAGCACAATTTCCCTCCCCAGCCCTGTCGGTGCTTCCCGCACTCATGGAAGCGCCACTGGAAGTGAAGCCCTTGGTAGCTCCGAGGCGCTGGAACACTGACAAGCTAATCCGCTTCCAAGCTTGATTTTCTTCCAAATATGCAGAGAGCCGCTCCGGGCTGGGAGGGAATAACGGCAGCTTCCTACAGACCCTGAGCCAGCGGATGGATCCCCGAGCCAGCGGATGGATCCCCGCTCCACCGGCTGGGGACCAACCTCCCGCCCAGGGAATAAAGGACCTTCTGTCCCCAGCCCCAGCTCCACGCTCAGCCCCTGCACCCACAGCCACGCTGGCACCTGAGCCCGCGAGGACACACGCTGCTGCTGGTGACCGTCACCACCGCAGTGCCGAGCAGCCGGTGCAAAGCGCACGGTGCCTCTTTGAACTCCAATGTGAAGTTCTTTGGCTCAGGGGACGATGCTCCCCAATCCTCCTTCCCATAGGAGCAGACACCAAAGCTGGGACCAGCTCCATGGGGTGGCTCTTCTGGGCTTGGACTTTGGGAACCCAAATCTCGCTGGGGTCCTGGGGGGCTCCCAGCCCAGCGCATCCCTTGGCTGAGCCCCGGTGCCGCCGGCAGCGCTTCGTCTGTGCTAACGAGACACCACCCAGACCCTGCGCCCCAGAGACCTCCGAGCAGCCCCAGTCCTGACCGGGACCAAGGTCCCCACCGATCCCCATCAGGGGGTGACGGTCATGGAGATCAACAGGTGCCGCGGCTGCGCCGCCGGCGGGGATGGAAATCTTGGCTTCAAAGGCGTGTGGGCTGCAGGAGGGTTTAAAAAGGAGCCGGTCGGGAGGCAGCGCCTGCCATGTGGGCTTTTGTTAGCAAACCGCGCCGAGAGGCAGGGAAAACAGTTGCGTGCGTGTTTGATGGCTGCGGCTCCTGCGTCTGCCGCCTTCGCGGCTCCGCGCTCGCAACAGTTGTGCTGGTTCGCAGAAGCCAGAAAGAGAAACAGGCGCGTCTGTAGCCACCTCCCGCATTTCGCAGTAAACAGATTATGTCGATAAAGGAGAAGAAAATGTGCTGGCGGGAGCGATTTCTGACTTTACGCTCGTCACTCATTACTTACGCAGGGAAGGGATGTTTATGTAATTATTTTTAGCCTGACAGCATCTCTGAAAGCTGTGACGGTTCAAGCGCTGCCCGCAGCCCCCGCAGTGCGGGGACGGTGCTGTCCCCGCCACGGGACCCTGCGCCAAACCCGGCAGCGCCCGCGAGCCCTTGTGCAAACTCCCCGTGCCGAAAATCCTCCAGCACCCTCAGGCGCAAACCCCCAGCTCAGGCTTTGCAGCTCACCCGCGGCGCCCAGCCCGGCACCCCGGCATCCCGCACACCGCACCCGGCGGGACGCGTCCTGCTTCGGCAGCGAGGGCAAACCGAGGCGAGATCCAGCCATGGTGCTGCCCCGCCGTCCGTCCGTCCGTCCGTCCGTCCTGCCCCGCGGTGAGCCACGCCGCGGCCCACCCAGCGTCCGGACTTCAAGGCAGTTTTAGCAATGCCGAAGGCAAAGGTTTAATTCAAGGTGAAACGCCTAGGAAAAGAAGGCCTTTCCTTTTATAAACAATTTATATTATTTGACTATTACCTGATCTGAATCTCTGCTCGTTACTCCTAGCAGTAGTAGACAAGGCTGTTAGGTTCTTTCTCACGTGTTTTGTTGTTCGTTTTGTTTCTCCTGTGTGCAGAGTAACATGACATCAGGTCGCTACAGAGATATGTTCAGGAGTGCTCCGGCCGAGCAGGTCCCACGTGTGAACGCATCCTCATTAGTACAACTGATTTTCGTTCCCCTGCGACGCCGCTCGGCGCACGAGAGCAGGTCAGCCGCCGCTCCAGGCCGAGCTCCACCGCCCCCAGCAGCTCCAGCAGCTGCCCACTGCTTGCTTCCTTTTATATTTTCCTTTTTGGCTGATTTGCTAGATAGAAGTTGTTCTCAAACTGCTGTTATTGTGCCTCACTTCAATCCTTGTACTTCAGAGGAGTACTGCAGCGGAGGGGAGACAGCCAAACATCTGGGTTATTTGTTGGGTAAGACTTTTTGCTTTTTCAGCCATCTTCTGATGAAGCCTTGTGCATGTTCTGTGCCAGCCACAAACCCAGCGCCGGATCTGCAGGGGAGGAGAACGGCTCAGCCTCAGCCACACCGCGGCCCCGGCACCCGCTGTCGGGGTCTGTCCCCACCCGGACACGCTCTGCACCTGACCCAGAGCACCCAGCTCCCTCCTCCGCACAGACAGACAGACGGACAGACAGAGCCGTTCACATGCTCCCCGGGATCGTTCGTCCCCGGGTGCCTCTCACCGTTTACTGCCCCTCCTTCGGCGTCTCCTCCTCCTCCCGCAGCTGCTGCCTCCGCGCTTGGAAATCTTCATCTGCAAGGCAGAGGCGAGCGGGGCTGTGGCCACTTCCATGCTGGGACACCGGCCACCCTGCCGCGGTCCCAGCCCCGTGAGGTGGCCCAGCAGGGAGGACACCCCGGGATTGCCCAGAAGAGATCCCTGTCTCCAGAGACCCTGGCAAAGCGCAGGCTCCCAGAAGAGCCGCGCGGGACCGGGGACGAGCCCCTTGCCGGGGTGGCCGTGCCCCCGGCAGCCCAGCCCAGCGGGACGATGGTGCGGGGCAGGATGGGGCCGGCACCGCTGGACCCCAGGGAACCGTGCGGAGCACAGCACCACAAGGCACGGCGTTTCTTACCACACGAATGTCCTTCGACGTCGTCGAGAAGATTTGCCGTGGAAGCCGCCGTCCCCAGCCTGTGCCCTCCGCTAAGGAAACCAGTTGTGGAGCTGGGACGTGGCCGCGGTGCCACCACCGCCCTCCCCAGCCCCCAGCCCAGCCATGAGAGGCTCCGCCAGCCCCGAGGAGTCCTGGGGAGCACCGAGGACAGCCCCCGCACCCCCACAGCTCCACAGCCCTTTTAGGATACACCTGGTGCTTCAACAAGTGTTTTCTTTTTGATTTTCTCATCTTTGTCTTCTCGGAGAAGGCTCTGGCGAGTTCAAACAGCTTCTTGCGTGTGGCTGGAAGGAAGCAGCAGCCAGGTGAGGGTCTCCCCCCAAAACTCTCCCCAAAGCTGCCCTGGGTGATGGGGAGGGGACAGCCAGGGCCGGCGCTGTGACAGCCCCAGCACCCCGGTTCCCCATGGCAGCACCCCCCGTTTGCCTGGCACGCCGGGGCTGTGCGAGGCTGCCGGGCTGGGAGAGCCGGGTCCTGCCCCCGGCAGGGACACGCTGGTCCCTGATGTTTTTACCCTTTCCCTGGGGTTCTCATGCCCTCCCCTTCACGACTGACCCCCATCCAGCCCGTGTCCCAGCTGGCTGCAGCCCAGCTTGGGCTGCACAAAGACCTGGCTCTGTTTTGTGGTGGGAGAATCGGGCTGTGACTTGAAAGGATTGGAAAAGGGAGAGTTCCAGCAAACCCTCTGCTTGCTTTTCTAGGATTCATACAAACTGCTCAGAAATCCCTCTATTCCCCAACACCACCCGCATCCTCGGCTCACGCCACAACCCACATGTGCACCAGGGACAGACGGACAGTGCAGAGCTGGGGCAGCAAGACCCGCGTCTCCGTCTCCCGGCCCCAGCTGCCTCCAGCCCTCGCGGGCGTCCCGACCTGCAAATTAACTCACATTTTCCCATGTGTTTCAATTTGTCTCGGAATAAGGCATCGTCAGACACAGCCCCGCCGGCCTCGCTGGTCACGGATGGGGCTGCGTCACCTGGAAGGCAAACATCTGGTCACCGGGAGTGCGTGCGAGGGGAGGCCGGAGACAAATCATCTCCATGACCCAGTTCCAGCCCTGCCAGGAGCTGAGCTGAGCTGGGGTGACAGGGCTGTGCTGGGATGGGGCTCTGCCAGGACAGGGCTCTGCCAGGATGGGGCTCTGCCAATTACCCCAGGCACTAACTGGGTGTTAGATCACGCCCATGCTCAGCACCCAGGGTGGCAGGACCACTGATTAGAAGTTCAGGCAGCCCATCGACTCGGCCAGATGGACCAGAGACCCCAAGAGCCAGGTGCTGGTGTCCCCTCCCCTTGGCCCACGCCCTGTCCCCGGTTCTGGGTGCCCCGAAGCGCCATGTGCCCACCCGGAGCCCCACCAGCTGCCCCGGGACATCGACAGACACCAGCTCTAATTCTGACTGCGGCAGCTGCTCCGCTCCCCGAGGTTAATCAGGATTTACTGGGAACAGTCATTATGTCTCCCAGGCACAATCCTCCGCTCCAGCCAGGACAAGGCGGGGATTTGTCTCCCCTGGGAGCTGGATGCGGCTCCTGCCCACAGGGATGGACGGACGCAGGACACGGGAGCAGCTCCCCATGGGGAGGGCAGCAGCACCCACCCCCAAACGCATCCCCACCACCCCCAGCTCCTCTCCTGCACCGGGGGGCAGCAGGGAGGGATCAGCCAGTGTCCTCCCCCTGCAGCCAGGTCAGAGGGCTGGGACAGCGGAGCTGCTCAGAGCCGATGCTCAACCTGCATCTTTGACAGTTACCTGATATTACAGAGGAGAAACCAAAGTCATTGCTCACGGCAACACTGGTCGACTTGGATTTTTTTGACTCATATTTCAATCGATCTGAAAAACAAAAAGCCCAACTGGATCAGCCCCCTGAGGCAGCTCCCGCGGCTCCGCTCCCCTCTCCTCGCACAGCCCCGCGGCTGCGCAGGGACAGGCTGACCCAAGGCAGGGACACGGGCCTTCCTGTCCCCCGCAGCTCGGCAGCCGCAGAACAGCCTGACCCAGCCCCGCACCGGCCGGGCTGCGCTCAGAGGACATTTCCCAGGCTCCTTGCTCTGGATTTTGCTGCGCGTTGCCACAGCCAGCACAGAGGCAGGCGGGGGAGCAGAGCTTCGCGGCAGGCGCTGAGCACCCGGAGCAGGAGCAGCCTGGGTGGACCACTGGGTGGATCACTGGGTTGGACCACCCGCCACCAGCCTGGCACGAGCCACCATGGCACAGGCAGGGTAACGCTGCCGGTGGCCAGCATCACTGGGGAGGCATGCACCTGAAAAGCGGAGACAGATGTTTCTGAAGGCGCTTCTCACCTCTCTCCAGGGCGAGGAGGAAATCCCGGTTCCTCTGGAGCTCCTTCATGAACTCCTCGTTCTGCAGGAACAGTGCGATGCGCTCGTCCTCCAGGTACTGCTTCCAGCGCCGCTCCTGCTCCAGCGAGCCCTGGCCCCGCGGGGCCGGTCCCTGCGGCTCCGGCTGCCGGTGCCCACGGGAGCCCTGGCAGGAGGAGAACGCGGCAGCGCTGGGTCGGTGGCCTCGGTGCCTGTGCCGTAGCGTGCAGGAGGGTCCCTGCAGCGGCGCCTCAGCCTGAGCTTGGCCTTCTGTTCCTCTGTTATCCCACCGCACCCCCAGCCCCGACAGCCACCGGCTGCTGCTCCCCAGCAGGGTCCCCAATACACCCAGCGCACCGTCCCCTCCCCGGCTGGTGCTGCTGCAATGGGGACAAAGGGGGACGGGGCAGTGACACCTCTGCCCAGCGGGAAGGGGGACAGACAGGAGGCAGGAGGGACAGACACCGCGCACGGGAATGGGGATCTCTCGGTCCCGGCTCAGCGTGGCACAGGGAGGAACCGCTGCCTCCAGAAATGCTCCTTGGCAGAGACTTTTTAACTTAAAACCGTGGGGTTGAGCCACGACAGAAACTGGTGTGGAGGTGAGAAAAAAAGTCTGAAAAGCAGCGGCTGCGATTTCCCGCTGACAAACGTCCCCGCGCGCGGCACCTCGCGCCCCCCCAGCCCCGGTGCGGCCGCTCCACAGCCGCAACCTCATCCTCGCCCACAACATTCAGCTGATTTGTGGCTGCTCTCACAGAGCCATAAAAAGCAAAAGCACACAATTATCGGGGAAAGAAAAGGGCAGCTGCTCCTCTCCTTCCCCTGAGCCCAGATGAATTGGCATGTTCCTACTCCCAGAAAGGCAATATAACCCGCAAAGCTCAACTTCCAGGGCAATCATTCAGGAAAATGCGGCACGCTGCCTCTGGAGCCAAGACGGGAGCGAGGAGCCGATGCAGGGGGGCTCTGGCCCCCTTTGCAGGGTGGCTCCAGTGTCACCAAAGGGGCCGAGGGCCGCTCGCTCCCCTCGGGTGCTGCCTGTCCCCAGGCCTTGTGGCCACAAAACCGCCACAAAGCACAGCGGGACTCCTCTTTCCCAGGGGCAAACCCTCTGCTTTGCACTAGATTCCCTGGCAGAGCTGCTCCTCCCAAGTCCAGCTGCTTCTCACCAGGGCAGCAGGTTACATTCTCAAATCATTTAAAATATCAGGTACAAGCAGTATTTCTGGTGCTAATCGCTGGTCTAACAGCAGGAAAGTGTCAAAGCCTCGCTGGAAATTTCCCTTTCACACCTTGCTCACTTCAGTCTCGCCTTGAACAGCACGAAGCGCTCCAAAACTTTCAGTTTAGCCCGCGCCAGGTACCCAGGAGCTGTCAGGGCACCGATGCTGCACGCTCAGGGTGGCTGAGGACGGGGATGGTGCTCCGTGCACCGCGGAGCCGGGAGCAGCGAGCGAGCCTCACCTGCGCACTGGCCGACTGCTGGGGCAGGATGCGGAGAAAGTCCTCGGGGAGGTTGCCCAGGAGCGGGGGGTTCCAGTTCCTGTAGCGCCCGGGTGCCGCGGTGCTGCCGGGTGCCGCGGTGCTGCCGGGCTCCGGCACGTCCGTCCTGCGGGGAAAGCACAGAGAGACCCTTTGGGGAGGGAGAAACCCCCGACGTGTGCTGCATGGCGGCCCCTGCCCAGCTCTGCCGGCCCTCCTGGGAACCCAGGAACCACCGCACGCCCCCAGACCCTCAGCGGCAGCTCTGGGAGCGAGAGGCTTTCCCAGCCAGCTGGAAACCTCGGGGAGCTGCTTTCCAAGCCTGCCCACAACCGCGCGCGCTGGATTTCCCTCCTCCTCCTCGTTTTGCTCGAACTCGCAGAAAACAGCCCCGTGGGAGCCCGAGCGCCGCAGGGTTCTGCTTAGGAAGCTGAGGAACGTCTCTCGCCAGATGTCACACAAGCCGTCAGCGCCTTCGTCCGAGGCGGCTGGCCCAGAGCAGCCAGGGCACCCGCACATGCCCAAGCCCACGCTGTTGCTGCCAGGGGACAGCCAGGGACCCCGGGGGCTCAGCGACAGCAGCCAAACCACCCCGCAGTCTCCGGTGCAAGAGCCACAACGCGTGGGGCCTGGGCGGCAGCACCTGGTGTTTTTGAGCGGAGCCGAGCGCCGCCCTCCCCGGGGAGCTGATTTTTGCCATTCCACGTGCTGAGATGGCGGCTTTCTGGGCCCCTCAGCTGTTTGCTTCTTAGGGCCTCGCAGGGATTTTTTAGGCAGCTGTGAGCTTCATTCATCTCCCTCGGCTTCGTCTCACACAGCCCTAACGAAGTGACGCCAGACGCCCCGTGCCGGGGCCAGCGAACGCGCAGGCGGAGTGCGGGTGCTGGTGCCACGAGGGGCTCACCTGGGCGGGGGGGTGGGCGGCGCGCGGGGGTAGCGGCTGCCGAACTCCTGGCTCTCGTAGGCGGGAGGGGAGTAGACGGGAGGGGGCTCCTCGTCCGAGCTGTCCGGCTCCAGCGTCCGCTCCAAGATCTGCAGGACGAGAGGACAGGGTGAGGATGAGCCGGGGAAACACTCCCCACGTGGCAACATAATTCTATGTATCTGTGACCTGCCTGCCCATGGGAAGCAGTGAATGAATTCCTTGTGTTGCTTTCCTTGCATGTGCAGCTTTTCCTTTACGTGTTAAACTGCCTTTATCTCAACCCACAAGTTTTCTCATCTTTACACTTCCGATTCTCTCCCCATCCCGCCTTGGGGGAATGAGCGAGTGGCTGCGTGGGGCTCAGTCGCTGGCTGGGGTTAAAGCACGAGCGCCGAGGTTACCTCGGGGGGGATGCTGTCCTCCGAGTCCGAGCTGTCATCGCAGCCGCTGCTGTCCAGGTTCATCTGCAGGAGCTGGTCGATGGTGGCATCCACGGCGCCATTGTTGGCCCTCAAGACGCACTCGATGATGTCGTAGTCCATGTTGGGGAACATGGTCTTGAAGTCCTCCATGGCCTGGTTGAACTCCAGCCGGCGGACCTGCCTGGCGGGGCGGCTGTTGTTGAGCTCCTGCGCGGAGGAGCCGCCGCGCGCGCTGCCATTGCTGCTGCTCCGGCGGAAGAGGCTCGTCATGGCGCGGCGGCCGCGGCGAGGGGGGCGCCCGCCGCCGCTCCTCACGGGGCTCTGCCCCCGCGGCCGGCGCGGAGCATGGGCGGGCGGGGGTCCTGCTCCCCACGGCCGGCGCTCCGCGCGTCAGCCCCCGGCGCGCTGCAGCATCCTCCCACCTGCCGGGAGAGGGGACAGAGTCACCCGCGGGACACAGCACCCAGGACACCGTGAGATCCCCCATCTCAACAGGGATTCGATTTAATTCGACCCATCAAACCGCGTCCCCGCGGGACCGTCCCATCCCCGCAGGACCATCCCATCCCCGCGGGACCGTCCCATCCCCGCAGGACCATCCCATCCCCGCGGGACCGTCCCATCCCCGCGGGACCGTCCCATCCCCGCGGCAGGGCCGGAGCTCAGATGTGCTGTGCCAGGTGCTGTACGAACAAAATGCCAGGTAAGAAAAACGGCATCACCTCCACCACCGAGAGCTCCACAGGCTTAACATTTCCAGGTTTGACATGTATTAAAAACACAGTAAAAATCTCTCTTTAAAACAAAAGACTGGCATGGGCTCAGTGTTCCAGAGCAGGGGGCTACGATACTCGGCAGCACGGCAAGCCGACCCTTGGGAAAAGCCACCAAATCCAAGATTAACATTCACTTTAAAACCATAAACAGATTATACAGCTACTGCTTCTCATTTGGAAATGCAGGGCCAAATTCAGTCCTGGATTAACTCCACCATTGAAACAGAATTACCCCAGGAACACTTTTGATCCATAATATCATTTTCAAAGGCTTTTTCCTAAGCAGCAGGCAGAGAGTTCAAGATAACTGTCCCTAAAATGGTATTTAATTCAGAAGAACCTGCCAAGCACATTTCTTAGCAAAACAGGGTATAATCAGATTCAAAGCCATTAAGCGGAGCAGTCAGCTCTGAAGGTCACCGGGCTGTCCCTGCCCGCGGCCGGGCCGGTGTGACAGCCGCGTCCCCCGGGCGCACAGCTCGCAGCCCCGACCCGCTCCGAGGGGCTCCCGGGAGCCAAACCCACCTCCAAACCTGGAAAACTTGCCACGAACCCTGGGCAAAGGGTTATTTTGGCAATGTGGGGCAGCCCCTGGTTGTGTCCCCATGGCGTTCGCTCGCCCGGCGGGACAGGACCCACAGGGAAGCATCAGGGGTTCACTGCTCCAGGGGCAACTCCCAAGCAGCCTCAGGAGCCCCCAGCTCGCTCCCCGCTCGCGAACAAACCGCGTTTAACAGATCAGCCCTGTGTCCATCCCGCAGCCGCTCCGCCCCAGGTCTGCTCCTGCCCGCCGCACCCAGCACGGAGCCGACGCGGTTCCGGCAGCCCTGCCTGGCTCTGCTCATGAGGACAAACAGATCTGCAGGAGTCAATTAATAAAGTACGGCTTCTGGGTTCCTCCTCTGCTATCGTGACTCATTCACAGCAAAAAGGCGGCATTGTTCGCACCTCCGGTATTATACTTTAATTGCAATATTGCGTGGCTGGTTTAGTCACATATTAAATTGAGTTATACCACTATCACAGGCTCCGTAAAAGATTTGGCTGGTCCAAGAGGATGGGGAAAGAGCCTGGACATCAAGGGGAAAACAGCTTTACTGGATACACCACAACACGATCCAATGTGAAGATGAAAGCTTCTGCTCAGCAATGCCGTGCTAGCCCACGAACCTCCAACAGTAAAATCAGCCCCCAAAACCAGGAACGTGCTTGGAAACCCCCAGATCTGTTAAAAATCCTAACATCTCTTACAGTAACAGAAGGGCCTGTGGCTGGGGGTCTTTGTGCTTGGGTACCTCCCCAAACGGACCTTTCCCACGGCGGGACAGCCCGCGGGGCCGCTGGGGCCGGGGCTGCACACGAGGAGCCGCCTGTGGCGTCAGGGTGAGCAGCTGGATCATCCCAGGGCTGCTGGAACCGGGAACATCGTGCTGGGAACAACAGTTGCTCATCTCCGCAAGGAACGCGGCCCGAACGGGGAACAGCTGTAAAAGCAGCGGGACCGATCGCTCGCAGCCCTCGCAGCTCGGGGAGGAGCCTTGGCACCGAGTGCAAGCGCAAATATTCCCGTCCCCGGTGTCTGCTGCAGCTCAGACAGCAGATGGGATCGCTCAAACCCCCGAAACCAGCCCGGCCCCTTCCCTGCCGCTGCCACGCCGCGCTTGCAGCTCATCCCTGCGAACACAGGGGAGCTGCGCGAGGATCCGGAGACGGGGGCTGCCCAGCGGCTGGGGGGAACTTCCTCCGGCTCTCAGAGGACGTATTGGAACTAGGGACGTTAAATCAGGAAGAAAAGCTTTGGCCAGAGCAGATTTGTCAAGCTCTGCCTGCAAAGGAACGAGAAATCTGGGCACGCAGCTGCAGGTGTAACTGTAACAGGACTGAAATGACGATGAAAAGTAAATGATCGGGAGCAAAAATTACAGTCGCCTCCACCAGCAAACTGAAAGGCAGAGCACACACTGAGGATGTGCAGGACACGTTCTCAGCCTCCAAAATCCTGCCGTGCACCTTTCCGTCTGCTTCAGGGGCTGAATGTGCCCATCTCCCGGCCGAGCCTGGGAAACGGCCTGCGAGCAAATCCTGTCTCACAAAAACAAATAGGCACCTGAGGATCCCCTTTAATACTTGTCCTCCCACGTATTAAAATGCCTGGGTTTAAGCCCTTTTCAGCGACAGCACAAAGCGATCAGGGAGGAGAGCAGAAGGAAGCCCCGTCTGGAGCCTGGCAGCACCCACCCCTCCGCAGAACCAAACTCCCTCCCGGCCGCGGGAGCTGCTCAAAGCCAGAGGAGCAGCCGAGAGGGACCGTGGAGACCCCCGGGCGATTGGGGTCCCGACGCCCGGCATCGGCCGCGCTGCCGCGCCGGCGGCCAGGCCCGCGCTCCCACACGCGCACCGAGCATGTTCGGGAGAAGCGGCGGCGGCCGCGGCTGCCCCGGGGCACCCAGGGCCGTGCCATCCTCCAGAGAGACTTATGGGGCCCTTTGTGAGCCAGCCAGATGTGGGCCCTGCACAGCACCCGGCTCAGACCCAGCTCCCCAGGAAACCGGGGGCTGCCCAGCCGCGGGGTCCCGGCACTGCCGGCGCGTCCCCAGCCCCTGCCAACCCCCTGCCAACCCCCGGCCCTTCGGCATCGCGCTAATCCCGGCGTTCACACACATTGGCCAGGCCAGAATTACAGCCGCCACCCCGTCCCCTCCAAACTAAGCCTGGATTTAATGAGGTAGCACTAGATCTTAATCAAAAAGCCGCCCGCCTTGCGAGGCCGCCTTGCGCTGGCTTCATTGAAGGTAATTTGATCTTGGTAGGACGACATTCCTAAAATAGTTGAGGGAATTCAAACATGAAATAAGGTTTCCAGGAAGAGATTAAGGAAAAAAATAGGTCAAGCAAGTGTGAGCGATGAGAGTAACCCAGCATCCCTATGTACGGTTTAACTGCGCCTCTGTTCAACTCTGTCCTGCGTCAACATGTAATAAATTAGATGCAAGACGTTGCCTGAAGCAGAGAGGCCAATATTAGATTATTCCGCAAGGTGGCTGAACGTCGGAGACCTTTTGTGCTCCGGCTTCCACCCCTGACATCAAAACACACCCATCCCGGCTGAACAATCAGCTTAGGGCTGGTTAGAAACAGCCCCGAGGAGCGAGCGCTGGTGCGGAGGCACCGGTGACCGCAGCGGGGTCGGCCCCGGCGCTGCCGCGGTGCCGCGGCACAGCCCTGCGTCCGTCACCCAGCCTCGTGCCTCGGTTCACCCACCCAGCTCCAGCCGCACGGGGGAAGCCCAGGCAACCCCGTGCCCACTGTGTCCCCCTCGCGCCACATGTCACACGAACTCATCTGTAACCGCTCACCCCATCTTCTCCTGTCATGCTCCCCGCCGGCACAAAAGCGCTGGGAGGCAGTGGGAGTGAAAGAAAATCAAAATGCCTGCAGGTACAGGGTGTGCGGCTCCCCCGGGCCGGACCCTGCGCAAGGTGTGCGAAGGAGTCACCTCGGGGCAATTTGGGGGTTAGATTTGGCCAGTGAGCCCCTAATGGGGAGCGAGCGAAGGCAAATCCAGGCCAGGGGCAGCCCAGCTCACCAGCTAATTAGTGCCACTGATTCGCAAATGATAATTTGTCATTTTAGGTCAAGGGTCAAAGAAATTAAAGAATGGAAGGGGAAAAATGGAGAAAGCCCAAGCAGAGGCAGCCCCGTCCCCTCCAGCTCCTTGCAAAGCAGGAACCGACTGGGAATGCACTGGACTGGGCTGGGATTAGACTGGGCTGCCCCAGCCCGCTGGGGCTCAGCGTCTCTGCAGGATCTGGCCCTGGGCATCCCCCAGAGCCAGGCAGGGACAGGCAGGGACAGGCAGGGACAGGCAGGGACAGGCAGGGACAGCACCAACGTGCCACCCAGCCACCAGCATCTCCGGCTGCTGCCCTCCCGCCGTCAGGGTTTAAGGGCTGACACTTCATGAGCAAACGAAAGAAACCCACAATATTGATTTGCCCAAGGGTCGGTGGAGCAGCGAGACCGCGCGAGTTTCTATGGAAACAAAATTAGTCAAGTAAAACTCTCACTGACACACAGTGAATTATTGACCAGGACGGGCCCCTGGCCATCAGGGTCTGGTACAAGATTTAAAGGTGCTCATTGGGCTGCTGGGGCCCCATCCCTCGGGGCACCAAACCACAGCCTGCAGGAGGAAAGCCCCGGAGTTTCCACGCCACGGGCGCGGGTATTTTGGGTGCAGAAGTGAAGCAGAAGACACAAGTGCCCTCCCAGGCAGGACCCCTTGCTTCTCCCTCCCCCCAGCCCCGTGCTGCGTGGCACAAAGCTGGTGACGAGGCTCCTGCGCGGCGCCCACACCGGCCGCCCGGCACGGTCCCCGGTCCCTTGGCACGCAGGATGAGCCCACGGCGCCTCTGCGCACCGCGCTCACGAGTGGGGATCCCTGCGAGCCAAGAGGAGGGGAAGAATGGGACTAATTAAGTTGCAAATGAAGCGGTTTTTTTATGAGCCGCTAAGCCACATGGCTGCTGCGAGCTACCCTGGAAAAGCACTGAGCTGACCGTTCGGGCGCTGCCGTACCCTCGTTGTCCCGGGACACAGTGCCGCACTGTAATTGCGCCGGTCTTTTGTCCTCCCTTGCACCGGGTGACATTGCTCAGCAGAGGAGAACCTGCTTGAAATGCTACACCTCGCCAGGGACGGATATTTAATGAATGCCAGTACGTCAGGCCCCTCCTGCAGAAGCATTTCCAGCCTCAGGAACAGGTTCTGCCGTCGCTGGCCCAACAGGGCACACGGGGGAGAGAAAAGCCCCCGAAAGCCAAAGTGTCGAGGTTGCTCCGCTCCTCCTGCTCCACCCCAGCACGTCACAGTTTACATACAGAAATCATACGTGATGCTAAACTGGATTTGAAGCCAGGCCAAGGCTCAGATAAGCTCTCGGTCTCCTTTCAAGCTTTCAATCAGCTTTGAGCCTGCCTGTCCCTGTAACCCAGCTAGCAGTGTGCCACGCTCCGTTTTCTGGACACCATCTGCCTGTCTTCCCCCACTGGAGCTCCGTGTCCTCGCCGAGGACAGCGGGCGCGCTCCGGCGCCGCCGTGCCCGGCTGCGTGTGCCCCCCCGGGGACGCGAGCGAGGGCCGCGATCGACACGCCATCAGGGACAAGGAGGAAACGCCATTGCCAGGAGCCAGAGCTCATTTCCCAGCAATAAAGCAGCACGGGGCTGAGGGAAAACATCCCGCACCACTTCAGCTGCTGACTGCAAAGGACCAAGGGGCTTCAGCTTGGAAAAGGAAAAGCCACCAGCAAATGCCTGGGTTTAAGCAGTTAAAGCACTAGATTGGGTTCAGGTTGGTGCATAAAGGATGTGCCCTTCCCAACACGTGTTCTTGCCGTGGACGATGCCCTCCACATGCCAACCTCAGCTCCGCCGCCCCTGGCTACAGCTCCTCCAGCAGATGGGAAAATAAAGTGTTATTGCTTCCTCCCGGGGGGGAATTCCCCAAATCATCCTCCCCACTCTCCCTTGTCCTCTTCAGCTCCATCGGCCCCGCTCCACCCACACACACCCCTCTGGGGACCTGAGGAAGGGCCGGAGTATCTATGGCTCATAAACACCATCTAGAAACGAAGGCCTGAAGCTTTTGTGCTTCCCGGAGTTATTTGTGGGTGGATTTTACCTCCTTTTCCACCTATTCTCAGTGCGCTTTGGCGAGGAGGGTCCTTACAGGTGAGCCGGCAGCCTCCCCTCTGCCAGGCTCCCACGCCGCAGCTGCAGAGCACGCGAGAAACACAGTTATCTCCCCAAAACGAACCCCAGAAGATCCGCCGGCCACGGGGCCGCACCGGAGCCCAGCCCCACGCAGCCACGGCACGAGGGGACAGCTCTGCAAGGCGCTTGGTTTGGGTTTTAAGACGCTTGTTTGTTTGTTTGTCGCTGGGCAACTGAGAGGATGGAAAAAATATCCATGTCATATTGTCGCTTATGAGTCACCACCCAGCACGGGCTGAGATGCCCCGTTTCTCCCAGCGCTGAGTGCGGGGAAGGGCCTGAGACACCCCAAAATCCCATCAGCCCTCCTCTCACTGCGCACCCCAACACCGTCCCCATCCCCGCAGCCAGGGACACCAGCAGCCCGGGGACATCGGTGGCTCAGGGACAACTTTCCAGGCCCTGGAAGGCAGCAATAGGAATTTGCATTCTTATTTGCATTTCCTAATTGCGCCTGTGGGTTTCCTGGGGCAGCGGCTGCCTTTGGTTTCCATGGCAGGTTTTGTGTGGACCCCAAGAACCGAAGGAGGCACAAAAGGGGCCACAATAGACCTGTCACTCACCCGCATCAAAGGCGGCCAGCGGGGTGGGACGGGGGCACCGGGGATGGGGACACCGCAGCCTGTCCCCCCTGGAACCACCGACACCGGGGGGGACATGGGAGCCCCCGAGAAGGGACAGGGATTAGGGGGCAGCCGGCACACGTGGGACACCGGCGGCTTTGCTGGTCACTGCTGGAGCAGCGGTGGGGACACCGACACAGCCCAGCTCTGGTGCTGACCCCAGGGAACCCGCCGACCAGCCAAAAACGGGACCGAGACATGGGAAAACCTGGTCCCCGAGCCACTGCAGCAAGCCCAGTGCCAGCGAGCAGAGACACAGCTCCGGCACCGTCCCTCCGCTCCCCGTGACAGCGGCACTGCTGCCCCGGCTGGGCCACAAGAGACGGACCTAGTGCTCTGTACACCTGCGAGGGGTTTTGCGTTATTATTTCAAGCATTTTTCTTATTTTATAGTTCGCAATTATCATCATTAACTCACACTGCCTAAAAGTTTCCCAGCTCTGACCGCGAGCGCCCCACCCCAGCCAGCGCGCACCCCAGGTTACGGCAGCAGCCCCCTCCCCGCAGGCCCCGCTCCGGGATTTTACCCTCACAGCACAGACACGGGCACAAGTGACCCTCGGGCTCCTCTCCCAGCCGCTCCCCTCCAAATGCCAGCACCCGCAGCGCCCCCCGTTATCTTCCCCCCGCAGAGGCTGTTTGCACAGGCAGATAAGGACCGAGCCCTCGCTATCGCGCCGGACACCCTGCTCGCTCCCGCGTGCTCCAGATCCGGTCAGGGCAAGAGCTCAGACACCGGCTCATCGGGGTTTTTAAATTTGAAGACTCTTTTTTAATAAAACATTGAAAAAGTCAAAACTTCCCCGGGAACTCTGTGGCTGGGAAGAGGACAGGCACCTTCAACCCATCTTTGAAGGAAACGCTTTTGGTAATTGGAGGCTCCGGCACTGGGAAGGGGCTGTGGGCACCCAGGGGTTGGCGCAAAAGGATCTGCCGGCATTGGGCACATCCTCAATGTGGCCAAGGCAGACACTGCCGGGACGCAGATGCTGCTGCAGCCCGTGTTGTTAGAGACAAGTGAAGAGGAGAGGAGAGAGAAGAGAGGGGTAGGAGAGGGGTAGAGGGGTAGGAGAGGGGCAGGAGAGGGGCAGGAGAGGGGCAGGAGAGGGGCAGGAGAGGGGAGCCCCGGCTTGCCCAGCAGCCAGACAGCCCCGCCACCGACGCCCCCGTCGCAGCCGCGGTGATCGGCCCAGGACGGCGGCTTTCCCGGGGGACACCCTTCCCGCTCCGTCCTGCGCGCTCCGTGTCAGCGGCAGCAGGAGGTGTGAGGAGGAGGTGTGAATCTGTTGTTTTTTAAAAAATAATAAAAAGGAGCTTTCCAAGCCGTCTGGCAGGGCTGCACACGGGAGCGTGTCTGTGAACGGTGACTTCCACAGCCGAGGCAGCTCTCAACCCCTTCTCCATCGCCGTTTGCCCGCACCCACGGGGGGCAATGCCGGCGCTGGCCGGGAGCCCCGGGCGAGGAGCAGCCTGGCGGGACCGTGCCCTCCGGGAGCCGGGCGGGCACCGGGCCGGGGTCCCCGAGCTGCCCCGCGCCGGGCGGTGCCCAACCCCCGGGGGGGGCCCCGCTGCGGCCCTGCCCCACCGGCAGAGGTGTCACCGCTCCCCGAACCGGGCGCGGAGAAGGGGCCGGTGTCCCGCAGCGGGAACCGCCAGACCCAGCCCTGCCCGCGCACCCCGCGCTCCGGGGGCTCCGCTGGGGGACGAGGGGACACGGGACCCCGGTCCTGCCCCATCGCCGCGTTCTGCCCTCCCGGCCCCAGCCCCGCCGCCCCCGCGCCGCCCCCAGGGCTGTCCCCGGGCGGGGCGGCCCCGCGGGACCCTCCCGGTGCTGCAGGATCCACCGGCAGGAGCGGCGGGGCCAGGCCGCTGGGCTGCGGCCCCAACCGCCCGGCTCCGGAGGGTGCGCCCGGGCAGCCGCAACAGGCGCGGCCCCGCCGCGGGCACCGGGCCCGGCCGCAGCCGCCGAGCGCCCCGGGCCGCGCTGCCCGGCCCCGCCGGACGCCGAACCGCGGGGCTCGGGGGCGGCCGCCGGCCCCGCCGCACCGCGCAGCCCCGGGCTCGGCCGAGCGCAGCCCCGGGGCCGCCCCCTCCCCGGCGGGGCCCGCCAGGCTCCGGCCGCGGCCCGTGCAGGCCGAGAGGCGCCGCCCGCACGGCCCGGCCCGGCCCGGCCCAGCGCGGCCCGGCCCGGCGCACAAAGAGCCCGGCCCGCCCCCCTTACCGGCGGTCGGCGCCGCGCTGCGGGGGCGGCGGCGGCTGGCACCAGTCACGCCGGGAACCATGGAAAGGAGCCGGGAGGGGAGACGGACGTGGCGGGCGGGCGGGGGCGGGGGCGGCCACCGTGCCGGGAGCTGGGGGCGGCGCGGCGGGGCCGGGCCGGGCCGGGGGGGGCGCGGGGAGCGGGGCCTAGCGGCGGCCGGGCCGAAATGCAGCGGGGACGGGGGTCGCTCGCGGCCCCCCCGGAGCCTGGGTGACCCCCCCCCCCCGCATCCGATCGCGTCCCCCCGCGCCGGGTGTCCCCCCCGGGGAGCGTGGCGGCCCGTCTCGGCCAGGCCGGGGGCGTCGAGGGGCCGGCACCGCCCGGTCCCTCCTGCCCCCGCTGCCACCCCGGGTCTGCCCGGCCCTGGGGGCTCAGGGCCCCCGACACCCCGGCTGCGGCTGCGGCGCTGGGCAGCGCTCCCCTGGCAGCCCCGGCGCCCCGCAGCGCTCCCCTGGCAGCCCCGGCGCCCCGCAGCGCTCCCCTGGCAGCCCCGGTGCCCCGCAGCGCTCCCCTGGCAGCCCCGGCGCCCCGCAGCGCTCCCCTGGCAGCCCCGGCGCCCCGCAGCGCTCCCCTGGCAGCCCCGGTGCCCCGCAGCACTCCCCTGGCAGCCCCGGTGCCCCGCAGCGCTCCCCTGGCAGCCCCGGTGCCCAGCAGCATCCCCAGGAGAGCGGCTTCCAGGGCTGCTTTTCCATCTCCTCCGCGCCTCTTGAGCACCCTGGGCTCCTGGATCTCAGCCCACCAGCCCTGAGCACACTGGCATGAGGAGGAGGACACGACACCCTGCCCCATGGGCTGAGCACGAGAGATGAGTTAGAAGAAAGCATCACTTCGACCGCAGACAGAAAGCAGCCACCTCTGGTATCCAGCGGCTGACAGCTCGCAGCCGCACCACAGAACAGCTCTGCGCGGGAAGCGATCTCCTCTTACACATTACAGGAGACGCTTTACATTGGGGAAACACTTCCCGTTTTGTGGAGACCAGAGTGAGACCGCAAACAGCAGCGGCTGGGGCCTCCACCTCCCTCGCAGCTCTCCGAACCCTCGCGGACACGAGCCCGGCGCCCGCGGCTCCTGCGGCACCAGCAACATCCGCTCGGCACCACGTCGTGGGCGCTGCACCCCGAGCACCTTTGGGAGCACGGCGCTTCCGGCGCCCGCAGCTCCTGCGGCACCAGCGAGACCCGCTCGGCACCGCGTCGTGGGCGCTGCACCCCGAGTGCCTTTGGGAGGGCGCCGAGCTCTCGCGGGACACTCTCCGTGCAGATGGTGTTTCCCCGCTCGGCCGTTTCGTCCGTGCCGGGCAGCCAAGCGCCCTTAGGCTGGGTAAAAATCTGCAAGGCTTGGACAAGGAGCACAGACATCAGTAAGAGTGAAAACACGAGGCAAACCTTTGGCTTTCCCAGTGTCCACGTGCCACGTTTGCTTCCCCGAAGTGCAAGGCTCCTGTGCCACGGCGCCTCGCAGCGAGCTTGGACTGCCGTGTCTTGTCCTAATCCAGGCTTGTTTCAGGGAAAACAGGCGGTTTTATCAAATTTCTTTACTGTCCTTTGATATGGGTTTAACTGCTAATGACGCTAGGAAGTAAAAAGAAATTGGAATAGAAATACACAACTATGAAGAATTAAAATAGTGAATTTAATTCATCCGATTCCAACTAATTTGGTAATTGCCTGAAAAACAAACCTTGCACAGACAACACAGAACACAAATGTTTTTGTCTTGACAGCTGGTGAGAGCAACTAAATGAAAAGGTGAATGGAGTATTTCTGCCTTCTCTGAACAACAAAAGGTGCCACACATTCTGAGAATGGCCCTTGTTTCTGCACTGAATGGGCTGATTTGGGGGAGCTATTGCACGGGCTTTGCGAGGAAAGCAGAGGTCTGCACTCTGACGCAAGCAGTAATTTCAGCTGCCCACGCTGAGATGTTTTACAAATGTCTGGTTTTCAAAAAGCATTCACGCTTCCTTAAAGAAAAACCCAGAGCTTTCAAAAATGGCTCAAATGAGCCCAGAAACCTATTCTGTCCTTTTTGAAAGATCATAAGGCAGCTTTCCCAGGCCCGGGCTGGGGAGCTGCGCAGGAGCGCGGGCGCTGTGGCTTTTCCAAACCAACACCAAAAAAGGTTTGTTTCTAGGTCAGGACCTCAGTACTCAGCTTCACCCAGGGGCTGACAGTCCAACCTGAACACAGCTGTAAAACGGATTCGCAACAGGAGCTCAGGCATTCTTTTTCTAATTAGAAAACAGCCATTGAGCCTCGCGCGTTTAAAGGTGAAAGCTATTTTTGACATAAAAATTAGCACGTAGTTCCTCCGTCTGCCTTCGGCTGCTGCTCTGGAAGCTCTGAGCGAACGATCCAAAGATAAGAAGTACAAACACCCTGAATTAAATGGATAGGAGGAGATCAAGTTTTAAGTTTTACTCTGCCTGACGATTAGGAAGAGATTTTTATGCCTGCGATTTATCCTAAAAAGCACCAGGAAAAAGGTCCGCTTAAGCACCAAGACAGACCTCAAAGGCATTTAAAAATCTGAAGTGCTTTTAATAGCTGCATTTCAAAAATACTGTTAAATCTATTTTTGAGATGGATAAAGTCAGCTGCCGTAAGCGCGGCAGAGCTGCGGCGGGACCAGCTGCGTCGCTCCTGCGCAGCGCAGCTCCCGAGCGGGACCCTCGGCGCTACCATAGGAAAATATCAGAGTGCCGGATGCGTTTCAAAACCTGAATGTTCCGCAGGTCCCAGCGGTGGGAATCGCACCCTGACCGCCTGGAAATTAACCCCAGGCGGTTTTCAAAACGCGGCTCGGGGCGACTGTTTCTAAAATAAAAGTGAGCGGAGAGCGAGCAGAACGCGGAGGGTTTATCAGCCCCGGTAATGCCGCCGACTAATCCCTCGGCAGCCCGGGCCCTTTACGTAACCCGGGATTGCTGCGGCTCAACCAGCTTACGGGCTTTTTGGTGTTTTGCTTTAAACCTCCCGTGGACAAACGCACACACGTTCAATGCTGCTTCTCTTCTGCCGCTCTAAAGAAAAAGTTATTAAGAGGGGAAGAAAAAATCATTTATTTGTGAACAATGGCAAATAAAATTTAACTCCTACGCCAAGAATAACGTTGTTTTGTCTCTTGCCTGTGATCTTGACTGAACAGAAATCTTCCCAACTGACAAGACTCAGGTATAACTCCAGTGATAAGACATCGAAGGTCGAATCCCAGACTTCTCCGAACGCCCTCTGGAGCGTCCCGAATAAAGAACCCCCCCTGCCCACGGGGACCCGTTTGCACAGTCCTGGCACCGTGGGTGGCTGTGCCGTAACCCTCCCTTCCCGGCGGCGCGGGATGAGCTCCGGTGCATCCAACCGACTGTCCTGGCAAAACTCAACCTTCCCACTCGCAGCCGGTGCTGAGCCATTAACTGAGTGCTCATGGAAACTTAAGAAGCAGAAAATACCCCCCCACCCCATTGAACTACTTGCAATAGGAGACCTGAATGGGCTCAATCTAAACCCCGCTCGAATCAGTGGCAGCAATAGGCTTCCCTGGGTGTTGGACTAGCTCCAGCTTAAAAGTTTGCATGAAAAACACTCGGCTAAGCGCATCAGCTGCACAGAAACTAACCCGCTGTAACAGGAGCATCTGTTCTTTGCATCCACCATTTTCTCAGAGGCTCCGCTCTGCGGTGCCGCGGGGCCACGAGCTGCCGCGCGAACCGCGTGGTCTCCCGGCGCGCTGCGGGTTGGGCGGCACGCAAGCCGTATCAACTATTGGACCAGGTAGCTTTCATTTGTCAAAATAAAACCAGCTGAATGTATTTGGTACGATGGCATCACAACGTGGACTTGACGTCTGCGTCGAGACAGCGGAGAGCACACCGCGGAACCATTCACACACAGTACGGAGCAAATGTTTACCCAAGTACAAATGGAACAGGTTGACAATTAGCTAACGTAGCTTCGTGGACATAAACCAGGTACATTCGGGCAGAACCAACATAGAATAAAAAGGAAACAGCCCTTTTCCTATCCCACGCTACGAGCGCCGTGGTTAGTGGTTTGGGAAGCCTCTTGTCACGTTGAAAAGTTTCCTTACCGGTGTTTAATGTGTTTATTCTACTGCTACTCTGCTGGGATAAAAATAACGTCAGCAGGGCTGGACGGAGCGCCCGCTGTCAATACTGCAGTAATTAACAACATACAATTAAGTCTCACACCTGTTTATTGTAAGTCATTCATAGATAACCACTTCTAGTACACATTTGCATCTTGGCTTTTAATGCTTTTGGGTTTTTTAAGCTCACGGACACCCAAACTTCACCTACGGGTCATCTTTGCGATTCCCCCAGATGCGGAACGCTAGAGCTACCACGGCAGAGCGGTGGGAGGCGGCGGCAGCGCCGGGGTAGGGGCTGGATGGGGGGCTGCGCGTGCCCTGCGCCGGGCTGTGCCGGGTCTGGTGGGCTGTGCCGTGTCTGCTGGGCTGTGCCGGGTCTGGTGGGCTGTGCCGGGCTGTGCCAGGTCTGCCAGGCTGTGCCGGGTTTGCCGGGCTGTGCCGGGTCTGGTGGGCTGTGCCGGGTCTGGTGGGCTGTGCCAGGCTGTGCCGGGTCAGCCGGGGCAGCGGCAGCCGCCTCGGCACAGCTGAGTGGGAACAAAGTCATAGCTACATGTTCTTCTCTACAGTTTTGTTTATTGAGACAAACTAATTAAAAGGCACAAACATAGGGCATATGTTTACATGGACATTATAACAAACATATACATTAAAAGTGTAGGAATGTGTTTCCTTTCTGCTAAACAGAAAGTTCCTAAGCTTTTATATATACAAAAGTTGTACAATTTGATGTCCTAAAGTACAAAAGATCATTTATAAAATTATTTTACACTAAGCTCTATTTTTTTTTCGGTTTTTTGTTTTTGTTTTGCTCTGCAGTCCAAGCCCCTCGACCGCTTTCCCGCGGTGACACAGACACCTGTCACCGGAGCCCGCGGCCCGGCAACCTGTGCTGCCGGCGCTGCTGCCGGCGCCGGAGACGCGCGCGGCTGCTCGGCTCCGCCGCTCCACAGCTCCAACTCCGTTCACAGAAAAACAGCTCAACTGGCTTTTGTTTTCTCTTTTTTTTTTAATGTAGAGTCTTGGGTTTAGGGTGTTTTATTTTTTTAAAACAAAGTTTTAAAAACGTGAATATGTGACATGATAGTCTAAAAAGTATATCTGTCTCCCTAGATTTTGCTTTCTACTTTATGTACAGATAAACAGGTTAAGAAATAAAAAGCACATGTAGCTTAAACATGTGTGACCATTTGCGGAGTTCTGGGCTGGGTAGTTCGAACCATCACCCCAGAACTCCCACAAATTGATAGAAATGTGTTAACACAAGAGAAGAATAACGTAAAAATGATGATGTTTGCAAATATTTACAAAGTTGAACAGATTTGCACAACACTTGATTAAGAAATAGGGGAGAAATTAAAAGACGCTCTCTGCTTGTCCTGGAGGGGCATCCTACCTAGTTAGTGGTTAGAATAAAAACTGTATACAATTTAATATAAGACAAAACTTCTAGTGAACAACTAACACGTCTGTCCCCTGCTGCACCACCAGCAGGCTCTGCCCGGGAGGCGCAGGGCGTAAAAATCACACCCCGGGCCTCCAGAATCTTCCAGCTTAAAGCAAGATTTCTTAAGTTCCAAAGCACTCCTTTTGCTCCTAGATAAGAGTCCCATAGGGGTCTGACTGTTGAGAGACCATGTGTACATACATTTCAACTCCTCTTCTGTCAGCCATGGCTGTTTCTCACCAAACAATAAGTTTTTTTTTAAAAAATGTTGACTACAATGCTATATTCCCTTAGGGTAATATGTTGGGTAATATTTACATCTCCAAATATCAGGTCACAATCCCTATTATATGTTGAAGTTAGAATGATAAGTTATCATATGCTTTGCATATCAGAGCTGGTATCACCTTTCCCATAGGGAATGCTGCCTGAAATTATCATATTCCCAAAGGTAAAATGCATATTTTCTCCAAAATGCATTTTTTTTTTTTTAATGACAACATTGTAATGCATTTACTCATTAAAAAAGAAACAAAACAAAACCAAAACAAAACATCAACACAGACAAAGATTCTACACTAGCTCCGGAACAGCGACTGAAGGGCTGGCGAGTCAAAAGGAGCCATCCGCTCTGCTAAACACACAGAGGGCTCTTCGCTAGTGTTTAGAGTCAAATCATCTTCTACGTTAAAATTTGGGGGATAAAACATACAACTGTCTTTTTAATAACTTTTTTTTTTTTAACTCTGGCAAATAAGCATCTGCTCTAACTCAGCATCAGTCAGCTAAAAGGTAAAACTTACTTTAAATGAAGTGCTCCAGTGAAACTCAAGTTTGAACCACGTGAGCCAAATCAACAGGGGAAGGAAGATGCTACTACGGTCTCCGATGGTGCTTGTTGCCCCAGTGTCTTAGTCTGAATTTATTATTAACTAAAACAAAACAAAAAAAAAACAAACAAAAAAAGAACCCCAACCAAACGAAACCCAAAAAAAGAACTGCTGGTAAGGATTCCATTTTAATCCTTTTTTAATACTGTTGAGGAGTTCTTTACCAGGGGGGAGAGGTGGGCAGGGCCTGGGGCAGGAAGGGCATGCTCTCCACCGGCCGCATGGCGATGTTGAGGGGACCCGCCAGCGTCATGGGCGTGGGGAGGTTCATGGGGGACGTTATGGTGACGGGGTGCGCTATGTTCACTGGAGCCGTTACTGGGGTGGGTAAATTGACTGGTGTGGTGAGCGTTAATGGAGATGTCATGGACAATGGACTGGTTATAGTTACAGGATGCCCTAGGTTCATCGGGCTGGATATATTAACTGCACTTGATACATTTACTGGACTTCTCATGCTCATTGCAGCTGCCACTGTGACTGGGTTTGTGATAGTCCCAGAAGCCACAGAGGACGTTATATTGAATGGAGTAGTAAGAGTCACAGGCGTAGTAGCAGCAGTGGAGGTTTGGCACAAGTTAGCAGCTTCTAAAAATGAGACATAAAGAGACAAAAAGTTTTTAACACATGAAAAATCATGGACAAGATTTAAAAATAAAACAAGAACAAAACCAAAAACAAAACCCAAACAAGAACAGGTACAAATTCTCAAATAATTTTCTTTAGAATTATTAGTAAGTTAAAACTGTTAACATTCTATAGCCTACAAGAAATACAAACTCTCATGCAGTTCATTTCAATGCAATATTTTTTCCCTGAGAAATCAAGCGAGGTTGTCTTATAAAGAGGGTTTCGATGTTCACAAAAACAGTATCGTACAATCAAAAAAATCCTCCCAAGAGGAACATTATAAATAGAGGAGAGAGTGTACATACCGAATGGTACGTACTCTATAGCCTTCTCAAAGGTGAACTGACATTCTGTGAAGGTTTTAAAAAGTCATTATTAGGGACTGATAAGCAAAGCCCGTTTCAATATTCACCTGCTTCTTTCAGTCTTAATTATTGCTACTAAATCGTTCCACTGATCACAGTACTTCTACTTAACAGTTTTTGCGGCTACCCAGTCAGTACATCTTTCAGCCCCCATTATCTCCTCAGCTTTCGCACCCGCTACAGCTCCACACTCAGCTGCTCTGTGGTTTTTAGGTCTGTGCTTTTGGTGACTCTGTTTGCGGTAAGCGGGCATTAAGTGCCGCGGAAGGCAGAGCGGGTGGCTGGGCCCCGGGCAGCGTCCGGGCGGCGGGATCACCGGGCATCCGTCAGCACCACCTGCCGGCTCTGCCCTTCTGGGAGGCTCCAAAAAGAGAAGCGGGAAAAGGGGAGGGATGACTGCTAGAGAAACCAACAAAAATACATTCTACATCAACGCTACGGCACGTCTGAGTCGTGTCTTATTCCGCATTTGTAGGGTAGGACACCAAGCTCAGTCTAGACCGCGTTTCAGGAGGTTAAGCCAGGAGCAAAGAGTCCACTGGGGCAAGACAAATGAACCAAGACAGAGTTAACTTTGAAAGCAACATTAGCCCCACTCAAGGGTTACTGTTGGTTCTTCAAAGTCCATATCTAGGAGGGGTGGAAAGGAAGGGAAAGAATAAAAAAAAAAAAAAAAGTGAAAATAAATCATATTAGACTAAAAAAAAAATCCCATCTAGTGTTGTAAAGCCAACACAAGAGGCGGCACTAGCAGAGGAGAAGCAGCAGCACTGGCACTGACTGGTCTGGCTTCGCCTGCCAAGCACAGAACACGCAGAGACACATTCCAGCCCCTGCCCCAATTAAATCAAACTAACATCAGTCTGAACACACTTCCCCCCGCCCGCCTCCCTCACCTGCCCTTCTGTCCAAAACCGCTGCTCCTCTTAAACTACAGCCAGTAATCTCAGTCAGACAGGGAAGAGGGAACAAGACACAGTAGGAAGGAACAAGCAGGATTTGCTAAATCTGACACCCATTTGCGTCGTCTATTTAGTGGCCTGATGACATTTAACGTTTCTGTTATCACTGCATTGTAACATGAATAAGCTGTTCTATACTGTCTGATCACAGAATTCAACTGGAATAACAATCAAGGCGAAAGGAGCTAGCAGCCTAACACACAAACAAGACCTAGAAAAGAAAAACAAGAGTGAAGAAACGGAAAAGTTCAGGAGAAAAGAAAAAAATAAGGTGAGTCAAAAACATTTATTACTAAAAACAGCTGGTTAAAAACAGTAAGTGGTCACTAAGAACTTTGGCTAAAACATGTAAATCCACGAGTCACATGATAGGCATTAGAAATCAAATTGTTGAGACTAAACTGCTGTAACCCTAACGACACTACACTGAAGCAACGTGTTCTTCACAAAGCTGACACACTGACCAACAATCGGAGGCTGTTCAGCCTCCGGTGCAGCAGCACAGGTGAGAGTGAGCTGGGAGCAGCAATAAGGAAAAACATCATCACCTCTTAGTTGACTTTGTAATGAAGCAGAGAGAGGAGTCAAGTCTGAGTTCCAAACAGACAGTTATGTGATGCTAAAGCGAATGGAATCAACTGGCAAAGAAAAGATGAAAGGGACACAGAAAGCACCTGCATGCAAACTGCTGCTGATGCAACACCAGAGGGTGTGGCGTGTGTATATATACATATATATATATACACACAAGTTAACAAGGGTAAATATGCATAAACACAGCTACAAACCACATGCAAGGCAACAAAAACACACTCTTGCCTCGGAGCAGGCACAAACATCCCGTTGTGATTGATGACAGCTACGTACACACGCAAGCACAGAGAGCAGAGGGAAGTAAGTAATGAGGAGCTCATTTACAACAGCCTTAATTTTGGTCTTGTTATCCTCCCACTACCTTTTACCTATGACTTCTAACACTGAGAATGACATTTTCACGTAAGATATCCTATTCTGACACCTTAAACTCCCTACACACCTGCTAACTTCAGTGTCTTACAAAATCAAGACGGAAAATACTGGTTTATTTTACCTTTCTTCCTGGCTTTGACGGCCTCTTCCCACAACCTCAGGGTCTCTACCTGCTTTCCTGGCCAACTTGTGACATGTTGCTGCTGCTGCTGCTGTTGCTGCTGCTGCTGCTGTTGCTGTTGTTGTTGTTGTTGCTGCTGCTGCTGTTGTTGTTGCTGCTGCTGTTGCTGCTGCTGTTGCTGCTTCTGATTGCTGGTCTCTTCACTCATGCATGCTATGCCAATTAAGTAAGAACACAAATTCACCTTGAAAAGTTACTCTGTTTTCTGCTGAGATGAGAAAGGCTTCTTCCATAAAGAGTGAGTGGAATCTCGCAGGATTCCAAGAGCAAAAATCACAAGAGGTGCTTAAAAACGGTGCTTAAAAATATAATTAATTCTATGTTTTATAAAAACTACTTTTCCAAGATCTAAACTCCAAAATATAAGTCTGCTTTCATTGTCAAAAATGTTTAAATTACATCTACCACACAGAACAGCATGTTACTACTCTCTGGCCACATTACAGCTCGTCATTTGCACCTCTAGCAACTGCTGTAAATGCCTCGTGAACTGGCTTAGCACCACCGAACCGGCGGAGGAGCCAGAGCTGTAACCCTACCCCTCGAAAAATACTTCACATCCAAAGTTCAGTTTAAGCTCAACAATCAGGCATTTTAGACATTCCCGGTACCTTCAAATTATGCAGGAGTAACAGGAACTGAAAAGATGTTGTAAATTAATACTGTTTAAAACGCTTTAAGGACAAAGTTTCCAAAGATATTCCTTACTTCTCCCTCTTGATTGCTCTGAAAACCCATCTTGTATCACTGACCATGTGGGTGAACTTAAGTTACAGGTATTTTAATAGGGAAGATTTGAAAGTCAGGTCTTCATTTGCTCACTGGGCACTCCCAGGTTCAGGCTGCAGCACTTCCACAGGGCTTGAGACGAGAAGGAACTATCACAACCACCTCATCTGAACTGCACACCGCCCGCCAGATGCCACGAACGCCCCAAACGTATCAGGGCTGGATTTAAATGCTTTTCTTGTCCGCTACTGCCAACGGAATCATTGAGCCCCAGGGAAAAGCTCAGAGAAAGCAGAGAAATCTTTCTCCTAATTTTGATGAGCTTTAGATGAGGCTCCAAACTTCAAACGTGGCAGATCTTAGCAGTTCTTAAATATTCTAAAAACTTCAGAGTCATCTGTTGGACTTGTAGGCCTGTACAGTTCAGGAGCAGCACTGAACTTGGAAGCTGAGAAAACCTGGGAACTCTTTTCTGCAAGAGATGGGTTATTCTCACAAAGTGCAGGGCATTCCTAAGGGATACGAGCACAGTCTAGCAGCAAACTCATTCCGCATATGCCAATTTCTTCAGCTGAAGAAGATCCTGTTATCAAATATCTATTTTTAATAGGTGCAAATACCCAGACTGATGGGCATGGTTTTGCATTTTAACATCACCAAAGGCAATTCCCTTTGCAAACACATTGTTATTAGAAATGTTTTTAAAACGTTCACCTACTTTTATTGATGCCTTGTTTACAGGTATTACAGTTGATACTTTGGCTCTGCCCGTGTGTCTTTAAGTGGCTGGTGATATATGCTGCACTCAGAAGTTTACCACAGATATTACACGATACCTTTCCTTCATGGCGCACCATGTGTGTCCGCAGTCTGTCTTTGGTGGCAAAGGCAGCAGTGCACGTCTAGACGAAGGACAAGAGTTACACTTGAAGCACAGACAGCATCAGCACATGAATTACATGCCCACTGTAAGCCTGGTTTACCTCGTAGGTGCAAACAATATCCTAAGGATACTGACAACCTTAGGTTCTATCTGCATTGACAGAGAAATCAAAATCAAACTGCTGAACAGAGACTGAAAATGGAAGTTGGCTTCTGAGACACTCAGGCCAAAATCATACTCCATACTAGCTGACCTTTCTTCAAACAGCGACTTGCCGTCCCTACCAAAACGGGAGGTAGCTTATTAAAAAACTCTACAACGGGCAAAGTTGTGTTTCGATAATATTTTTACTGCACAAATCCGAACTTGATATCTTAAGTTGCTCAATTACTCCTGTTCCTATCGAAATCAGAAGAAGGAAATGAAACCTTTTTCTAACACTATCATTTTACACAAGACATTTATTGAATATGATGAGTCACTAAAACACAGGCTAGTACAAGCATGGATATTCCAAGCAAAACAGTTAATTGTTCAAGGGCAGTCAAGTTATTTGTCTTATATTCAAGTCATCAACTTACGACAACTTGCTTTAAATAACAGATCCAGAATCAACCATTCCGATCCATTTTAAATAATGGGTATATTGAGAAACATATTTAATTGAAATTTGCTGAAAACCACATTGCACACATTACTCCAGTCATCAGCCCTGAGCTGAGGACGCTGTTACAATTCTAATACTACGTTAAGCTTACGCTAAAACAGCATACCTGTATTGTTCTCCAAGAGAGCAAAATGCCGCTAATCTTCCTAAAAAAGTAGCCACAGCATCCTTTTAAATTGCCTCTACACTTACATCAGAACTACAGTGCTGCTGCTACGTAAGGCGGATGCAACTTTATTCCTAAACGAGCTTTCCAAAGAAAACTCCAGGAGCAAGTACAGTTCTGAAAAGATTATTCACCTGAGAATCTAACAATACAACAACATATTGTTCTTAATAAATCATTTTAGCCCTTACTTGGCATTTGAAGGGTCTCTCTGTTGAGTGAACATGTTTAACGTGACAGCTTAAATGATCAGGCCTGCAAAAAAAAAGAGAGGAACAGAAAATGCATATTGTTACAAATACACAGTAAGGACACTCGGGCAGCGGTGCTGAACGCTGCACTGCCCGCCCCTCGCAGCCCCGGCCCAGTGCCCCCGCAGTGGCTTTCAGCTTGAGTAACACATGGTTACACTGAGACCCAGCCTGCAGTTTAAAACTGAACCGCGTGCTTCTTACACACCTGAAAATGGTACGTTGGGTCGTACCGTGTGTAAAGGTGACAGATCAACAGCTCTACAGGTTGCAGTTTGCTGTGTTGCAAGCACAGGTATTTTCACCAGAGGCAGCAGCAATGCGAGCTCCCCCGCAGCGCTCTGCCCGCACACCCAGCCCTGCTACGGGACAAGGGGACGGTTTGCCTGCCGTGCCCCCTTCGGCCATGGACCTTCGCAAAGGCTGGTCAAGGGGCTCTGTGGTCACCACCAGCGACACAGACACGTGTCCTACGGGACCTGGGTAAGGTCGCGAAATCATTTCAAAACACTCTCGTAAAAGAGCGAGCGCTTTTGGCCACTGCCAATCTGGCTCAGACCGAGACCCACACCCTAGAGGTAAACAAGGCTCTTTATCCCCTCACCAATCTTCTAAGATGTCTGGTTCTCCTAGCCCCTCGCTATGATAGCTTAACCCTTCTTGGTTATGAAAAGCCAATACTTGAGCTCGCCTGGGATTTTCTACATGGTACCTCGAGAAGCCTTTTCCACAAACACCACAGGTGTAGGGTTTCGTGATGCCACCTTCGTGAGACCTCACGTGGTAGGTCATGCGATCCTTCCTCTTGAAGCGCTGATTGCAAATTGGACATTCAAAGGGTTTTTCGTCCGAGTGGGACAGCTTGTGCCGGTTGAGGTGGTAGACATCCCTGAAGGCCTTTCCGCACATCTCACAAGCGTGGTTCTTCTTAACGGGCTTGCTGGGCTTCTTGACCGTGGGAGTGACCGCCATAGCCGTTGCACCGGCGCTACTGCTGGGGTTGGTGGCAGAGGAAGACGTAGTGACTGTGGACAGGATGCCTGCGATGGTCGAAACCAATGAACTTCGGCTGTTGTCACCAGCGATGGTCGAGATAAGGGGCACCATTGTGGTGGGAGTTTTCTTTGGCCGTGACACTAACTTTATCCCTGTGTGGCAGGACTCGTGACGCCTCAAATGGTAGCTGTCCCTGAAAGCTTTGCTGCAGTAAGTGCACACAAAGGAGGTTTTAGGTTTTTCCTTTTTAATCCCAACAATAGCATCCTTTAATGTTTCTGGTGCAGGTTGAGGTTTCTGCGTTATTGGTAAGGGCAGAATCGGCTTCTGATCGGGTGGCTCAACAGCAGAGCTCAGGAGAGGCAACAAACTGTTCTGTGCTGCCTGCTGTTGGTGATGTGAGGCTTCGTGTGCCTAAAACCAAACATTCACACTTAAATTCTATTGATGGGTGCTCACTCTGACACGGTGAGAACATTTACACACTACAGGAAAGCACATTCTAGAGCAAAAGCCATTGAAGTAGCGACTGGAAAAGGTTACATAATTTGGGGTTTGGACAGGATAAACCGCTCGCGCTTCAAATGCATTCACCGTGCAGGTTCTGTGGAAAGCGCAGGATGGCACGCACCGAACAATCAAATCATTATTAAGTTTCTGGAGGGCAACACTTCTTAGGAAAAACAACTAGGTGCTTGTCAGATCTTTTACTAACACAGCTTTTGATCTTTACATAACAGATAACTTGTTTTGATAATGATCATATCAGATGCCACCTTGAGACTATCTTTGGAGCCTATGAATGTACTGATGGGAGTTGCAACATAATGCCCCACCTTAAAGCCCAGCTTAGTGCACACTGAGAATTAAACTGCAAGCACAGAGAGCCAGGATGCAATAAAGCACCTTATTTGAACAACATATTCAAGCCAGTGTGTTAGCACTGAAACCAAAGCAACACCAATCGAGAACCGTCTAAAGCCACGTTTCTATATTTAGCAGGTTCCCGCCACATTTATACACTGACCACTGTGCTCTTTGCGTCTGGAAACTAATAAGAATAGCGACATGTTCTTTTTCTTCTTGATAGGAAGAGAAGCTAATCGATAAGCACTGGGAGACATCTAGAGATGCTGGAGAACACAGTGGCGGGGTTGGGGGTAAAAAAAAGCCCTCGGAGCCATTTCGAAACAGCCAAGACCAGCTGATGTGAGCTGGGGAATCAGAGGGAGAAGCTGCAGGGAGGGGGCAGAGGGGACCCCGCCAGCCTGCCCCGGCAACCACCGCCCAGCAGAGCTCCGCACCGCGCTGGGGCGGAAAACGCTGTTATTAAAACTCCTGCAGTCAGACTGGGACAAAACCCTGGCAGATACAAATTTAAAGTGGTTTAGAAACCACACAGACCAATTCAGCCTAATGGAGCATTAAAATAAATCACTCTAGCACCTTAAGCCAGTTTAAGCGCATCTGTATTCAAGATGTGCCTCAGTCTCATCAGACCAGTTTTAAATCGGTCTCGTCACTAACGCAGCGTGCCAGGTCTGAAGCTGAGCTTGAGGAAACTTGTGTTCCCGTTAGATCAGCTCTGCCGCCTTCCAGGACTTCTTCCCTACGGTTCCCTTCACAAAACAACGCAACTCGAGGCTGCGAGAGATGAATAAAACGCTGCGCTGGCTTGGGACCCCCAACTCGGCTACCTTTACATCAGTTGAGGATGCATAGCGTTATGAAGCACACTCAGGCTAATACTGAATCCATTTCATCGCGTCCTTTGGAGACGACAGTATTTCTAGAAGCTCACTTTGGGACTTTTTCTCAGTTGCATCCAAGCTCCGGCCGCTTCGCCCTTCCCGACGGCAGCAGCTCCAGCCACCTGGGCGCGACTCTCCCGGCGCGCAGCTGCAGCCGCTCCTTTGGCAGGCGACCTTTGGATAAAAGCCACCGGCGGACACAAACACTAGAACACGTGGGTACGAATACGTGCTCCCTAACACCTCAAGCCTATCTGACAGGAAAACGGTTCACGGGAGAAATCCCAGATTCGGTGTGAGAACAAGAGACAAAACTCGCCGGAATCGTTAGGAACCAGGCCAGCCTGTCCGCTTTCACCTGTGGTTTACGTCCCATCTCTGCCGGAGCTTGGGATGCAACAGGTAAGCTGAGTGTTTCCACACCCAGCAGCCACCTCAAGCACCAGCCCGAGGGGCCGGTTTGCAGCAGCGGCTGCTGAAGAGTCCAACGCTGAACTCTCCTGGAGGCTGCGCTGCTAAATCAGGGCACGGCCCCAGCTCCAGCCTCTCCGCTAAACTTCTGCCAGGCTTCAGTGACAACTGTGCATTTTCAACCATTTAGTTTTCCATGTTCTTAAAAAAGTGACTGAGACACCTACATTGCATAAAAAGAATAGAGTATGCACAATACACGTAGAAAGTACAATATTGAGCAAGTTGCCTCCGTAAACACAACTTTAATTTTAAAAAATTCTGAAATGCTTTTCAGCCAACTTTAAATAAGCATTAAACAATGTTGTTAAACTGCATCAGAAGACACTTAAGAGCACCTAAGGATAGCTCCAGAGATACAGTTTCAAAGGCAGAGCTCGCAGATCGGATAATAGAGCCCAAATCCTTTGGACAAGGTTCAAACTTATGCAGTTCATGGATATTTTTAAGCCTTAAAGAATCATCAGCACTTCAAGGTAACGATGCACTTATTCCTACAGAACCGATAGAGACGGTGGCCATAAAACAATGTATATTCATCAGGCCACAGGCTGGGAAGCCACTGCTTATGTAAGCCTGCTTATCTGGGTTCCCAGGCAGGCAGCGTCATTAGCAGCGCTGTCTCTAACGAAGCCTCCGCCACGCGCCCCGTGCCTCAGTTTCCAGGGGCTGCCTGCGCCCCAGCCCGTTCAAAAAGGCTCGGGCAGTGCTTTTTAAGTCCCTGTTCGAGGAGGGAAGGCGGCACCTGCTGCACGCCTTTCACGAGCCGGTTTTATTCAGGCACAGACCACGGCTTCACTTGACCCAGCAGTCACGGCAAGTCAACATTTTTGCGATATTTTGATCGCCTGGGACAGGCTCTCCTGCAAAATATCCTCGTCCTATCACTAGTTTTTTCTTTCCTGGGGAGCAGTAAACAACAAAATACTGTAATTCATGACCCGAAGTGGTAGGATGTGGCACCGTGAACTTCCAGTGCCAGAGGCTAAAATATTTTTGCGCTCCAGCCTTAATGTGAGAGCAACAAATTAGCATGAGTCATATCTTGAACGCTCCGTTTGATGGATGAGTCCTCCTCACATTAACAAATACAACTTTCACTTTCCGAGGAGATATTAAAAGTGGTTTTCCAAATACTCATTTCAGGGACTAATAAGATCCAAACAGGAGCTGCTTATTCAGTGTCACAATTGTTTCTTTAAAAAGATACAATTCATCAAAATGCCACCTCAACACAATCAAACAGCTTTATTTGGAAGGGGCAATTTACAGGCACGTATCCCATTGCTAGCAAGACTAAAATTAAAACGTTGGAACCTCCTCTAAAAACATTTTGCTAAAAATTACAGCTTTACACACCGCTTATTCAACTGTCCCTTAGAAACCCCGTCACAGCTGAAACACACACTTGGCAAAACTCCCCCCCGCAAAGAACCAGCGTGTGTATTCAGTTGCTCGTATTTGTTATTTAACTGATACCGGGGAGGAGGGCCGGGAGGGGCTTTGAAATCCACTTTTTATTGCTAGTTTTAACGGACTGGTTGGATCTTGGCTGCTGATGAGAAGGGGAAGAAGAAAAACTAAAGTCCCATCAGGACTATCTTAAGGGTGCTTTCTGCCAGGTGCATCAGGATGCTCGCACCCCAAATCGTTGGTTTTAACAAAACGACTCGAGAAACAATATTCAGCATTTATTGTGAGATCTTAAAGCTTTATTATTTGGGGAGGAGGGGGGGAAAAAAATCAAGAGGAAAATTTCCACGTCACAGTTTTATGAAGATGCTTCCAAGTCACACATAGCTGAGTACGTTAGGAGAGTGAACTGCTGACTCCTTAATTAAAAGCAGCAAAGCCTTCTCCTAAATCAAAGTGTGACATCGCTCTTTCAAAATACAGAACCCTTCACAAAAATAAAGGCGAGCAGCAAGAAGCTGGACACGTACTTGAAAGTATTACTTGGCATTTCTGGCCGGGGTTGCTGCAATACCAAACCACCAGCCTGCGAACGATTTCCCCTGGAAAACGCTCAGCTGTGAGCCTGGGAGGCAGAAAGGCGATAAACCAGCCCCAACTCGGAGGGAGATGGCCCTAAACTAAGGAGATTAACTTCTTAGCGTGAAGTTGCCTATGTGCGAATCACAACTGCCCGCTAGAGCGAGAAATAATTCGCGAGACCTCGGCCAAACTCCGCGGCATCACCCGCATTCGTCACGAAAAGGCGGAAAACCCAGCGCCCAGCTCCCGGTACCGGCTCCCGGAACATTCCCGGCATGTTTTCGGAGCCAGAGCACCCGAGGGAGTGACTCATCCCTCGGTACTTGCAAGGAAATAATTCTTCCTCTCTAAAGGAATGGTGCTCGCTCTTGGCGGATTTATTCATTCAACTCAGGTTCTCAAACTCGTGTCACGGGTTGGGTTTGGGTTTAATTCCGAGGACAGCGAGCGAGCGACCGCCAGTGCCAGCGTGCAAAGAGGATTATTTTACCTTCAGAAAGGTGATGTGTGGAGCTTTATTTTTTTTTTCCCTCCTGCTGCAATTACACATTTTATGTTTTCAAGCTCAAAAGGAGCAGGAGGCATCGGAACACAATCTGGCCTGAAAGGGCTTGGCTCACAAAAGCCAAAGGAGGATTTTTTTTTTTGGTACACTGGATTTTCTTTGGAATTACATAAACAGCGGTGCTTTTAAGTCAGCCTTTCGCAGACAGAAGGGGGGAAAATTGTGACTCAGTTGGCAAAGGGAGGGGTTGCATGCTCTCCCGTCCCCATTCCTCCCCATTCCCGGTACCATTTCGCCAGTTTTTGCAGAAATCCAGCCCGCTCGCGTCCTATTTTAAAAGAAAACAAGCTCCCTCGTCACCCGGCCCCTGAGTCAGGCTGTTTAAAGAGGGATTAATTTATTCTCCCAGCCACGGTGTTTGTTCCATCGGGGTTTTGTTAGAGCTCGGTGGAAGGCTGGGTGGGTTTTTTTGTTGTTTTTCTTTTTGGCGGGGGGGGACAGAGAAAAAACAAAACAAACAAACAAAAAGAAGCTATTTCGGGTTTTGGAGGGAAGAGCAAAATAATCAGAAATCCTGAAAATATAAACGTCGCCCTGTTTTTAGGGGAAAAACGCAAGGCAAAGCATCCCGGGGCGCGGCGAGCGCCGTGCGCGATGGGCTCGGGGGCGGCGGGCGGGAGAAAGTGCAGCAGGGAAAGGAGGGAAAAGCGCAGCCGGCGGCGGGGCCGGGCGGGCGCTCCGGGCGGGCCGGGCCGGGCCGGGCCCCGCCGCGGGCCGGGGGAGGCGGGCGGGAGGCCGGGCGGCGGCGCTGACTGACAGCCCCGGCCTAGCGGGGAGCCCGGCGGGGCGGCCGCCCGCCCGCGGCCGCTGAGGGGAGGGGGGGCGCGGGCAGCGCCGGCCGCCGCGGGGCCTCACCTGAAAGAGGAACGCGGTCCAGTTGGCCTCCATGGCGGGGGCGTCCCGGCCCTCGGCGGGCGGCGGCGGCGGCTCCGGCGGCGCGGTCCCCCCCTCCCTCCCCCGGGCCCCAGCTACATGGAGCCGACAACAAAGCGGCGGCGGCGGCGGCGGCTCAACATGGCAGCGCCGAGCGGCCGCTTCCGCTAACCTCCGGGCTGCACCACTGCGGCCCAGAGGGGGGAGGCGGCGGCGCGGCGGCCCGGCGGGGCGGCGCGGGCCCGGGCCGCCGCGGCGCCGCCCCCGCCGCTCCCCTCACCGCGGGGCGGGCGGCGGGCTCGGGGCGGCGCGGCGGGGCGGCGGGGCGGGCGGTGGGGCCGGGGCGGCGCGGCGGGCCGGCCGCCCCCCCCGCGGGGCTGGCAATGGGCCGGTCCCGGGCTGGGGAAGCCGAGGCGAGCTGTGGCGAGAGAAGATGGAGGAGCGGCCGAGGTGTCCAGGGCCGCCGCCGCCTCGCCGCGCCCCGACCCGGCCCGCGGGGGCCGCCCGCGCCGCCCGCCCTCCTCTTCTCCCCTCCCCGCCCGCCCGCCGCCCCCGCCCGGCGCGCAGGGAGGGAGCCGCGGGGGCGGTGGCGGCGGGGGGCGGCTTCGCCCGCGGGTGCGGGCCGGCGGCGGGAGGAGGCCCCGCACGTGCCGCCCCGCCCGCCCGCGGCAGCGCCGGGACCCGCGCGGGGGGAGCGCCGGGGTCGCCCCGGGGGTCGCCCGGGGTGCCCCTCAGCCCGCCCGGGGTGCCGCTCGGCCCGCCCGGGGTGCCGCTCGGCCCGCCCGGGGTGCCGCTCGGCCCGCCCGGGGTGCCCCTCAGCCCGCCCGGGCGGCCGCTGCCGCCTCCCCCGGGCCCGCCACCCGCCCCGCGGCGCTCCCGGCCCGGCTGTGCAGCCCCCCCTTCCCCATCAACACCCGTCCGAGTTGCGAACCGTCCGGGTTCGCTTCTATCTCAGGCATCTCCAGCGCAGCACCTGAATGCAAATCAAAGCCACAAGCAATTAAGTATATACTTACCGTTAATTACATGTTTATACACATCAGGCACGTCCCTGGCAGCGGCAGCACCGGGCCCTGAGCTCCCCGTGCCATGGGGGCTCCGTGTGCCCCCCCAGCGGCCCGGGGGACACGGGGGGGTGTGGGGGCACCGAGGGGTGTCCGGGGTCTATTTGGTGAGCGCAAGAAAAACACGAGTGAGGGAGGTTAAACACAGCAGGAGGGGGTTTGGCAAGCAGACCTCTGCACGGGGCAAGGGCTGGCTTCCCTGCGACTGGAGGGGGTCACAACAGGCTTATGGGACTGATCATCATCATCATCATCATCATCATCATCATCATCATCATCATCATCCCTGGCTCCATTCAGTCCTCTTTGCTCAGCCCCGTCCATGCTGAGCCACGCTGCCCATCGAGGCCTCGGCTGCTGCGGCACCCGCTTCACCAAAAGCAGCCAACGTGTGAAGAAATGCAGCCGAGTGGCCGCAGGGTCCCGCGCAGCTGGACCCCAGCAGGCAGCGCCAAATGCTGCTGGTGTCAAGGAAGGTTCCCATGGTACTTCCTCCCCTACGGGAGAGCCAGGTGGTTTTTCTTGTCTGTGTTACAGACCATGCAGAGGCCGGTCCCAGCCAAGGCTGGGCGTGCGGCTGGGGCTGCAGGGGGAGCAGGGACGGGGACCCAGCAGCCCTGGGCTCCTCAGGGGTCCCAGCTCGGCCGTCGCCTTGTGCCACCTTGGGCGAGTGACCTGGCTGTGCGGTGCTGGTCCTTGGCCCTCCCCGAGTGTTTCTTCACTTTCCAAGAGTGTTGCAAAACAGTAGTTGTTCTGTTCGGAGTGACGCTCGCGGTCGTTCCGTGCCTCTCGGGCTAGCCGCTCGCTTTTTTCCTTGAAAACCCAGCCCTTGAGTCAAGTGATTACGTCAAAATCTGTTTGCATTTAAAGGAAAAAAAATAGTTTCTCAGCCCTGTGCCCCCAGAGTGAAGTTTGTGGATATGGGAATTTTGTGGATATGGGAAGTTTGTGGATGTGGGAAGTTTGTGGATGTGTGAAGTTTGTGGATATGGGAAGTTTGTGGATGTGTGTCCAGGGGAAACCGGCTGCCTGGAGGGGCCTGAGCCCCTGGGGTCACCCGTGGCTCTGACAGCCCATCCGCCCCGGGGAATTTGGGACCTGCTTGGTTTGGACCAGCCCCATCTGCACCGCGGTAAAACTCCAAACCTCTACACTGCTGCATCCGCTGGGCAGCACTGGAAACGTGCAAAATCCCCCCCCTTGCTCTGCAGAAGCTCTGGATTAAGGAAAACAAACCAAAAAACAAGGAGCGGAATGGTTTGGTAGCGCTCGCTGTGCTGGGCAGACGCTCTGCCGCACTTTGGGAGCTCTCCTGCTCCTGCCCGTCACCCCGTCCCCGGCAGAGGAAACTGCAGCGGAGCGGGGACACCGCGCTGCTCCCGGTTAGTTATCTCCTGGTCGATCAGTTATTTTTGTTAACGCTTATTAATGGAGACTTGGCAGAGCTCTCTTTGTTAAGGGCTCACACTCGCGTCAGTTAAAGGCTAAGAAAACTACCCAAGCATATCGGTGAGTCATCGAAGAAATCCCGATGAGCACGTAGGAGGCTGAACTCCACGTTCTTGTTGTTTTTACAACCAAAGAACCAAGAGGGGATGTAGGAACAAAACCTAGAAGACTCAAAGCCGTCTTACGAAGTCGGGGGAGAGGGAAGCAGAGCTGGAGCCGCTTTCCCCTCGGCAGCGCCGGCCCCCCCGCACCCCGCACGTCCCGCAGCAGCGGTCGCCGACAGAACAGCCGCGGTGGGAGCAAAGCGAGCGAAGGGCTGCAGAAAATCCCCGGGGGGAAAAGAGCTCGCAGGAGCTGTGTTTGTAGAGGGCAAGTCTATGCCAAACCTGACGAATGTTCCTTTGCCCAGAATTATAACTGGAAATATAAGAAGCCACAGTGTTTGAAAGCGTGTATTTACATTATATATGCCCCAAAGCAGAATAAACAAAGGTTAGATTTGTAAACTCTCCGTCTTAATTAAAGCAGCACTGCTTTGGACAAACCCACAGAACAGGTGGCTTGAAGTATTGTGTTATTTGATTCATACCTTGCAGCTCCCTGAGTGGCTGAGCCGGGCCGGCGGCAGCACCCGCAGCACCCGCTGCGCTCGGGTCCCCGCGGCGGGCGGGCAGAGGGGATTTCTGGGGCAGCGGGAACCATGTGGCCCGTTTACCACCATCCCCAGGCTGCTCTTCCCGCCTTTGCCAACACAAATCTTCCCTCTTTTCTCCCTCAGCACTCCCCACGCTGTTGGGGAGGACGGGGACGCTGCCAGGGCCCCGTGGTCGAGGCTGGTTTTGGGGACCCTCCCGGGGCTGCCTCAGTGCCACAGCCCAACGCCGCTGCCGCTGAGCCCCCCGCGCCTCCTGCCGCCCCCGGGCGGGATGGGCGACCCTCACGAGTAACCCCTCAAACCAATTCACAGCACGACTCGTACAGAGAGGAGCCGCTGCCTCCGCTGCGCACGGCCACGAAACAGTTAATAAAGTGCCTATTAGCACAGGCGCCATTAGCTGTCCTGCCTGCTCAGGATGCCGGGCAGGGGATGAGCGATGAGCTCCCTCCGCCAGCCCGGGAGGATCATCTGAACTCTCCCTGTTCTACACAATGATCCCCGCAGAAGCCCCCTCTGCCTTAGGAGCTGTAGTGGGACAAGGGTGATAATAATGATTTGCTTTTCTGCTGTCTGCGCATCTCCCGTGGTTGTAGAGCGGACGAGTGGCGCTGGGCGAGCGCTGCGCCCCGACCCTGCTCACCGGGACCCGCAACGCGCCCTCCCCAGCCCTGCTGCCCGCACGCCGCGCTCCGGGTTCCTCCGGCGAGCATGTGCCTGCATCGCTAAGAATAGAAAATGTTGTCAAATATTGCAGCTTTAGAGGAGCCCCTTTCAGTTTGTGCTCCGCTCCCTGAGCGACGCAGCGGGCTTTGAGTTTCACAGCTCCATGAGGCTGAAGAGCCCTCGAGTGTGTAAATAAGCTGCAGCGACACTGCCGAGAATGTGCTCCCTGCGGGCACTTTCCCTTCAGCTGCTTCCCGGCTTCATGTCTTCTCTGGTTTCTCTCTTTGCAGCCCCAACTTCCATCCCCAGCTGACCAGGGAAGATAAAAAGAGATGATAAAATCTTCCTACAGCTACGGAGTCGTCATCTCTGCTGCCACGCAAACCTGCTGCCATCCATCCATACATCTGTCTATCCATCCATACATCTGTCCATCCATCCATCCATCCATCCATCCATCCATCCATCCATCCATCCATCCATCCCTCCATCCATCCTCCGCCCTGCTCCCTGCCTGCGCCTGCCCCAGGGCCTGGCGGGAGCGCTGCCACTGCGGAAAGCGCCGTCTCCTCCTCATAATTAGCACATCTGAAAGATCGCTCCACTTTTCAAAAGAGGAAAATAGGATGCAGGAAATTACCCGCCAGCTCGGCTGAATCACCGCAGCGAAGCACGGTGCCGATCCATGGAGGAGCAGCGAGAAGCTGCTGGAAGGGCGGGAGCCTCGTCGCTGGGCTCGGCGAGGACTGGATGATGCTCGATGCCCAGTTTCACGTTTTCAGCACCAGACTTTGGAACGTGCGTCGCTGCAGCAGCCGCGTGCAGGGGGTACGGGGGGATACTGGAAAAGCCAGCGCAACACCCACAGCGGTGGAGTTGCGGTGCCACAGGGTCCCCACGCTGTCCTGGCAATGGGGCCACCTCAGGTCCCTATGGAGCCGTGACAGCTCCCAGCACCCCCAGGGCCCCCCGAGAGCCGGGGTGCCCGTTGTCCCCATCAGCAGGAAAAGCGGGAGCGCTATGGCCACTCTGGGCGTTCAGCCCTGGTCCGTGCAGCTCGAAACCCTTCCCTCCCCGCGGGTGCCCCAACGGTCCCCGCCATGGGACCCCTCATCCTCCACCACCCTCCCTCATCTTCGCCACCCGTGAATCCAGCACCATCCCCACTCCCGTGTCCCCGCAGCCCGAGCTCTGCTGCCCCGCACACGGCAGCGCCAGGGCCGGATCCCCTCCGCCCGGCTCCGCCGCGTCCCCCGGCCCGGCACACGCCAGGAGACGCTCGGTGCTGCCAGATGGTGTGGCTGGTGCAGCCGGTGAGCTGTGGCGAGGAGCGTGGCGAGGAGCAGCATGGTGAGGAGCGTGGCGAGGAGCGTGGGGATCTCCAGCCCAGCAGCGCGCCGGGAGAGCGGCGTTATCTCTTCCGACCTCCTTGTCCTCAGCTGCGCCGGCGCTAATCTCCGCTCGGCACCTTGAGCCGCCCCGCGCCACGAGCGCCCAGCAGCCCTTTGTTGTTATTTTGGTTCTCTCCGTCACAAGTTTTTTCCCACAGAGCCGCCGTCGCTGCCGCTCACCGCGCCGGCCCTGGGGACACGCTGCTGGCGCGGCCACCGTCCCCCGGCACCGGCACAACGCCTGCCCGGGCCCCAAAACCGGGACAACGCGCCCAACGGGGACACGCGCGGGGACGCCCTGGGAGGCTGCGCGGAGCGGGAGCGATGCCGAGCAGCGCACGTTGCCCACGCTCGACACCAAATACCCAGTTTTACGCATATGTAGGGTGTGTCCAAGAGATGGACCAAACTTTAGGGCAGTGTATTTTGAGGTCACCTGGATCAGTCAATAACGGTGGCACAAAACCACCCTCTTTGATGTTTCCCCACAAGAAAAAGTCACAGGGTGTAATGTGTGGGGGTCTTGGGGACCAAGGGTAGTGCCAAGTCTTGGGGTCCTGTGCGACCTGTCCAACCTTGAGGCTGCGTGTCCATCTTTTTTAAACACCCTGTATATGATTTCTATATGATTTATGTATGCTTCGTGTATGATTTACACAAAAACATGCAGGTCTACAGGGTTTTCTGGTTTGCACCGGGATGTTTCAGGGAGGGCTGGCGGGTGCTCGCCGACCTGCCCGAGGCACCGTCCGCCCAGGAAATCCCCAAAGTTTGACTTGAACCGTTGCCCAGACAGAGCGTGCACCGGCTCCCAGCGGCTGCTCCTCCGCTTCACCACCGCTGACCATTTTTAGTCACAATTCCTGCGGGGCCGAGGGCGGCGGGGAAACCTCGGCTGCCTCGCTCCCTTCCCACCGTCCGCCCGGCTCTCCCGGCGCGCGCTGGGGCGGCGCATTTAGGGGAAAAAACCCCCACAGGCGCTGAATTAGAGCGGCCAGGCCGGCGAGGAAATGCTGGCGCTAATCCCTGGTGTGTCAGCGGCACACGGGCAGCGCCGGGCGCTGCTCCCGCCTCCCGCGCAGCTGGCACCGCGGGTAAAGCTGCTTTACCGTCCCTGCGAGGCTGCTGCGATTAACAGCAGCGGAGAGCTCGAAAATCCTTTGGGGAAGGGAGCGGTGAGGATTAATACCCAGCGAGCTGGCTGCGGGCCCCTGGGACAAACACTCTGCCCCATTTTCTTTATTCTTTGCTGTTTATTTATTTTTCCGGGACCTGGCTGTTGTTTAATCTCATTTGGCAGCTATGGATTGCTCCAAAATAATCAATGTTTGTGCATTTGTCCGCATGGCTCAGCCGATGCAGCGGGATGAGCATCCGGCTCCTCTCTGTCACCCCTGCGAGCGGGGCCGCTCTGCTCCGGCCCCGGGAACCGGCCCCACGGATCCGCACAGAGCAGGGGCGGCAGCGGCGTGCTCCGGGCGGGCAGAGCCAAATCCACGCCAGAGCTGCACGGAGGAAGCTTTTCCCCGAGTTTAAAACAGTAACAACAAAATCACTAGAAAAATACAGACCTGCCCTTTGTCAGAAGGAAAATACGCAGAGTTCAGCAAACTGCCAAGTATCTGGGTTTGAAGTTTCCGCTGGAGGCGGCTGCGCTCTGCAGCCTCTTGGCGCGGAGCGAGCGCACCGGCGCGGGAGCCGGCCCAGCGCCGCGGCCACGCTGGCACGGCCGGGCACAGCACCCGCCCGCGGGGCCCGACCGGCATGGCCCGGCACCGGCACCGGCTCCGGCACCGGCTCCGCAAACGCGTCCAAGTCCTGCGGGAAACGGGGCTTTAGAGAAAAACGTTCTACCCTGAGCTGACTCATAGAAATGTGAAACTCACTTAAGGGATGAATTAGAGCTATTAGAACACAGAGGTAATTACTCATGCGAACAATGCCCTTCTCAACTCTTTAATGATTACACAAATTAGTGCATAAAATTATATTAATAGCCCTACAACTGTTGCGTATGCGCAGCCCTGCGGCTGGGAGGGGTGAGCCAGGGGACCCCGGGCCAGGCTGGGCTGCAGCTTGGGGGACTTGGCTCCATCGGGCTCCGTTGGGATCCATTGGCTCCATCGGGCTCCGTTGGGCTCCATTGGTTCCGTCGGGCTCCGTCAGGCTCCATAGGTTCCATCAGGCTCCGTCGGCTCCATCGGGCTCCATTGGGATCCGTTGGCTCTATCAGGCTCTGTTGGCTCCGTCGGGCTCCATGTCTCTCTCGGTCTCCGCAGGGTGAGACAAACCCCGCAGGACACACACGCTGCGCTGGGTTCAACAGGCTCCATGCTGGGACTCGCTCACCTTCTCCGCCATGCAGGGGAGACGTTGGGGAACGTTTGTTACACACGGAACTTCGCGGAATCTTGATACATCTTTCAATCCAGCTATTCACAAGTTTCAATGGCAATCCAGGATCGACCGCTCTTCACCCCGCAGGTGCAGCGGGGATTTTACATAGTGGACTTTTACCAAAGCTGTAGCTATTTTAGCTCATTTAGCAATTACAATCATTTTTCTGTACAGCTGAAAACGATCCGGCTGTTATCGGGAGTAAGAAACCTCGCGCCACAACCAAACACGAGCAGATCAATGAAGGAGCCGCCTGTTCTAAAGCAGAAGTCTCTTCAAAAAACCAAAACAAACCATCAAGAAAACCCAAATTGGTTTCTAGGAGAAACCACAAGTTTTCTCTCCATTTCAGCGCCGGTGCTGGGTTTACCGAGCTCTCTGCTGTCAGTGATGTGCGCCGGGGCTCGCTCCGGCGCAGCTGGCGCGGGCGGCAGCGCCGTCCTGGCTGCGCCGGCAGCTGCAGCGGCTCCGGGCGGACAATCGCCCTCAGTTTCCCAACAAAGCGGCACTATGGGGAGCTCAGGACCATCTGGAAAGGCGGGTTTTCCCGTGTGCGGTGGCACCGCAGAGCCCAGCGCAACCGGCCAAGGAACCCACCCGCTCCCATCCTCTCCATGGAAAATAAACTGGTTTAGGGGAGTGAAGCCTGGGTGCCCCCTCCTCAAGAAGGGGTTTTTGGGCCTTACCATCTTCCAATTGCTGCTGCTTTTGGTTTTCTTCAGAGCCAACGGACTCTCGCAAACGTTGAGTTTTGGGATAAATGCATTTAATAAAGACACTGGGCCCCTTGATTGATCTGTTCAGACCCTACAGAACACGTTCCTGAACAAGCGCTTGCAGAACAGCCAACGGCAGCCAGACTGCCGCCTTCCAGCGGAACCTGTTCCCACTGCCTCGTGTGAGACGTTAAAAGGACTGGCAGGAGGTTTTCCCAGGGGACCGGCAGGGCCGTGCCCCAGGGCAGCGCTCCCAGTGGGGCCACGATGGTGCTCCCGGGGTTCGTTTCCATCCGCAGCCCAAGAACGCAGAGGGGAAGGGGGGTGGCCCAGGGCTCCCCGGCTGCAGCGATGGCTCCAGCACCCAGCTCACCCCAAACCATCTCAGTAACGAAGTTAATGAACTCCGAGACACGGTGTAATTAAAAACTGAGCAGGGCAGAAGGCACAGACTCCTCCAGCTAACTTTTCCTCGCACTATCAGAAACGGTTTACAGTGCATTTCTGAGATTTTAATTTCATTCCTCTACTTGTAAAGTCCATTACATCAGAGAACATGATACTCCCCCTGAAGATGGTGAGCTGTGCTTGCTGCTGTGGATGAGCCAGAAATGAAAACCTGAGCAGGTGGGGAAGCCAGGGACAAGGGCTGAGCCGGGGCCGGGGGCTGAGCCGGGGCCGGGGGGCTGAGCCGGGGCTGGGGGGCTGAGCCGGGGCCGGGGGGCTGAGCCGGGGCCGAGCTGAGCCGGGGGCTCTCCTGCTCCATCACCAGCACCTCTGGCTGTTTACAACAACTGAAAACATTTCTCAGGAAAAAAAAAAGCATCTAAAGGCATGAAACACAGCAGAGCTCGGCATCACAAACAGTTTTATTACAGGATCTCAAAGTGCTTTACAAACACCAGCACGAACGGTGTGAGGTACACACGGGAGGACAAAGGGGATGGGCGGGTCACGGCCCGCGGGGCCGGGACGGACACACGGACCAGCAGGTCACCTGCTGCGGGAGCCAACCTCGCCCCCCTCGGCACACAAAGCCAAAATGAGATACACTCCAACATTGCTCCATTTCTGGCTGTTTTTCAAGTGAAACGAAGATGGAGAGGAGCAGCTGCCATCCCAGGCTTCAGGAACCCAGCTCCCCGGGGGAGCGCAGGAGGGCACGGAGCTCTCCCGAGGCGCTGACAGGACTTAAATTAGTGCTCCAGCACATTAATTAGCTTCTTATGAACTTGCTTAGAACCACAGGCTCTGCTGGAGCCCCTGGGCCAGCACCGACACCGGTTCAGAGGGGACGGTCACAGCTCCTCTCCCTGGTTCCAATCTCACCAAGTTCTCCCTCCAACCCCTCAGAGCTCAACCCTCTGCAAAGCCTCCAGCTCATTGAACCCAGCCCTCCAGCTCTCCTTTTGCGGGAGGTTTTGTTTCCCTGAGCACACTCGTAATTGTGGCTTTACAACCACTCCCATTTCACCTTCGCAGGTGGCAGAACCGCTCAAAGCCCAGGAGAGTTCAGGGTTTTCTGGGCTAAACTTCCCCTTGTTTCACCGCTGCGCCCCGTGTCCCCAGGCGAGCATCACCCGCTCCATCACACCCACACCCTGACCAAACATCTGGCCAGAGCCCCCCAGCTGCTGCCCCCGCTCACCCCACAGCCACCTCAGGCCGCTCTGTCCACAACACACGTTTTCCCTCCCCCTCAGCACAGGGTTTGCTACCCGGATTCCACAGTTTTTGAGAAGAGCCTCATCTCATGGTCACACCTTGGGCAACACGGAGTTTCTGCAGGGCCACAACGTTCTGTAACAAACCACCTGTCACCACCCCCAGCACCTTCCCAGCACTGGGTTAAAACCCACATCTGCTCACCCTGCCCCAAATCCAAACCCCATTTACACGACGTGACCCTCCTGCCTCAACCCACACAGGTCACATTTCCCCACGGCACAGAAGCGCCCAACACTCATCCATGTGCAAGAAAGTGTCCATATTGACACAAATCCTGCTCCAGCATTAACCTGGTCAGCACCTTCTCCGCACCCCCAGGACCCCAGGACACGGGCAGGAAAACCCACTCTGCTCTGTCCTGGCACCGCTCTGTAATTCACTGTCAATCAGAGATATTAGAACTCAAGCAACATCATTTGGGATGCAGTGGCAGCACCAGGAAGGTCTGTCCCGTTTCTACCCCAGGACACCAGGGAGTGCTGAGCCTGATTAATCTCCCATTTTCCTTTTGTGATACCTCAGTATCTTTAGCAACAACATTCCCACTCAAGCATCCTCTTTTGAGCAGCCAGAATTCTTTTCTTTTCCCCTCCTGGTATAGTAAATTCCAGCCATTTCCCAGGGAACGGATCCTTTCTCCGGGAGCAGCTCGAACACGAAGGCGTCCTGCGAACACTACGGCTCTGTTGGGCACAAAAGCCTTTTGTGTGGGCGCTGGGTTTTACAGCTGGGGCAGCGAGCCGAGCCCCGCGCTCCGAGCAACAAACCACCACAGCCGTGCGCGTTTTTTAAAAATTTTATTTGTCAAAGAAAAAAGGCAATAGCCAATTGAAAACCTACTTCATCTTTAACTCCAATTTTTGTCGTTAAATTTAGAGAAATGACTTATTGATTTACTTTTTTTTTTTTTTTTAAACAAACCCCCCTTTTTTCCCCTTTAACATTTACCATCTACTCGTGCTGAATCCTTCCAAGGAGATTGCTCCAGCGTACCTCTCCAGGTCCTCGCTTTGCTCCTTTTACCAAAAAAATGAACAACTCCATCGTGCATCTTAAGGGCTCCAATCGTCAAAAATAGGAAAAAAAAATATCTTTGGAATAGCCAATTGAGTTGAATAAAAAAATCCACACGAATGCGGTTTGGTTGGGGCAGGAATCCACTCCTATGTTCCTGGTAATCTGATCCCGCTCCATGAATCCTGGTAATTCAGCCTCCCTATCCTATCCACATTATGATTTGAATCCAATGATCCAGCTCCAAGGATTGGGATCCAGTGAGCCCTCTCCAATCCAAACCTTTATAACCAGCAAAACCAAAAAAGAGGAGGCAAAAAGTTAGATACTGTAATGAAAAAATAGGATTCTGGGGAATGATCAGTTATGTTTGCCATCAATTAATACAGATGTACATTAATAACTATCAATTCCCCAAAACAAACTTTTGAATGGTGATGCTCAGATAATTTCTTTAGAAATGTTAAGTACTATTTGGAGGAAACACTCTAATATATTTACAATACGTCAACTGAAAATGCCAACATACTCATCGCTCGCATGGTGGTGCGCTACAGGTTTTGTGGTTGCAAAAAATGTTTACGAGACTGGAAAAGCTTTACTGGTACAGCTATCGACCTACTGCACGGCTGGACGGGACCACGTTAACTACCCAGAGGTTCCAGACTTATCGGGAGTCAATTGTGCATTAGTCTGAGGGGGCAGGGCTGAGACTTAACGAATTATTCCCCACTAGGTTTTCTATTTTTTTTTTTGCTTTCGTTCTGATACTTTAAAAAATGAAATAGTAACGTTGTATCAGTCACACAGAGGACATGCAGATTTTAGCAGTATTGATATTATACTCTGATTTAAAGATACCCTTGATCTACTACAAGTGTACAAATACTACAGAACATTAACACTTGTAACCAAATGCTGCATGACAAAATAAACCAATATCCCACCCCCGTCCCAGTTATTCCTTTAAAAAAACCACTAGAATGGAATAGAGAATTACAAAAGCAAGTACTTAGCCACAATTGCCCCCCCCAAAACGTTTTAAAGAAAAGAGCAATTGTAGTCTGCAGTAACCAGAACATGCCTGAAGTGCCACGTAGGTGCACGTGCTCAATTAACCTGTCTCTCAGTATAAGGTCAATACTGCCAAGTTCATCTGTGACAATAGCACTTGGAGTCATACCATTGCCTCCATTATTGATCTGATCCTCCTCAATCCTCCTTTTGACAATCCTAAAATGATTGACATGTGCTCCACAATCCTTTAATCCAAAGCATTCTTAATCCATCTCTTCAGATATGTCTACAGAAAGACACACGAAAAGGCAAGATAAAATATAAGATTCCCCCAGAAGAGACAAGTTAGCCACAAACATCCCAACATCCCCAGCTCGTGTAAACCATAGCTGAACACGGAGACATTTACACAGCAATACCACAGCGTGAAGAATGTTGGTACTGAACTAGAACTAAATCGGAACAAGCCTGACTGACATCAATTAAAATACAATTTACCAAAGACGTAAGGGGAATGTTGATGTTAAGGAGCAAATACTCACTAGGGATTTTACACAAGTATGCAATTCAACACTTCAGCCAATTCGAATAAAACAGTTGGAATTAAAAAAAAAAAGAAAGACTGTACTAAGTAAAGGAGAACTGTGTACAACATGGGGTTCTACAAAAAGATCAGAGCTAGTGATCGTTTATGTACGAGATCGGGATCTGCTGTGGCGGGGAGAGTAGCGTGGAGATCCTCTGCTTCTTCTTGGGGAATAACTGCGGCTTCTGCTGTTGCTTCGACTACGGCTTCTGCTACGACTACGGCTGCGTGACCGAGATCTTCCATAGCTTGGGCTTCTTGGGCCATCAACTTTAACACGGATGTAGGCAGTTTCTCCCTATTGAATAGACAGAACTTTCGATTGAAAAGTCGAGGCTTTGGGGCCATCTTTTTAGGCATGCTGACAGACCAAAGAGATCAATTACTACGGCACGGAAACAGACATCAAAGCTTTACAGCCCATCTCCTGATACGCTGACCACAGATGTAATTTAGCTGCTTTGTACCTAACCAACGAATTCCACACGTTCCTTACCTTCAGATCCTACTGTTAAGCCCCTTGTATCCAATTCTGGCCAAAGAAAGTAAGTATGAAACCTACCTCATGAGATCTAAATTTAGTGTTATCCAGTTTTCGCACAGCGTAGGTCATATCTTCCTTCCGCACAAACTCCACGACACCAGTGCCATCTCGGAAAACATCAGCATAACATACATCACCTGCTTCACGCATGTGATCCTTTAAATCCTGCCAGCTCCCACTCGGAGGCAGCCCTAAATCAAAAGCAAGATATCCCGTTAAAACCAAGCTGTGTTCTCATCTCCTGCAGCTGCAGTTGGCAGGAAACAGAGGAGCCGCTGGCCCCACCGGGCCCGGACTCCTCCCAGCGATGCTGCTGAAGCGGCAGCTCGGAGCTGCACGGCCCCTCGCCGGGACCCCGGGGGAGCACTTGGGTGAAAAGAGAGCAACGACTCACCCGAGACGATCACTCTGTACTCCGAGCGCCGGGACGGGGGCCCGTACCTGCCCCGGGGGGCTCCTCCCCCGCCGCCGCCGCCGCCGCCTCTGCCGGTGCCCCGGCCGCTCCGGGGGAACTCCACGCGGAGCCGGTACCCATCGTAGTCGTAGCCATCCCGGCCGTACACGGCGTCCTCCGCGTCCCTGCGGGCCGGGGGGGCGGTGAGCGCGCTCACCCCCCGCGCCCCCGCCTTTGTTCCCGCTCCCGCCGCCGCCCGCGCGGGGCCCGGCAGCGCGGCCGCTCCGGGCGCCGCTCCCGCCGCACGCGGGGCCGGGGGACACGGGGGGGGGGCTCACCTGGGGTCCTCAAACTCGACGAAGGCGAAGGGCGGGCCCCCGCGGCGGTTCTTGAGGTCGATGTCGCGGATGGCCCCGTACTTGTAGAAAACGTCCTCGATGTCCTTGGTGCGGATGTCGGGGGGCAGGTTCCCCACGTAGATGCGGCAGTCGTTGTTGCCGGCTGGGCCGCGGATCACGCCCCCTCCGGACATGGCAAGGTCGGCAATGGCTGCGGCGGTGAAGGGCCGGGGCGCGGAGAGCGGGGGGCGCGGGGCCGGGCACACGGGAGCGCACACGCCGCCTCCCCCAACGACCGCTTCAAAATGGCGACCGGGGCTCCCCTCGCGGTCCTACTGCGCGCAGCGATCTCACGCCGGGACGCAGCACCGTCCGCGCTCTCCGACGACCAGGCGGTGCCCGCGCCTTCCGCCGCGCCCTCACTCCTCTCTCATGCGCATGCGCGGCGCCGCAGGAAAGTAGTTCCTCCTCTCTCGTCCCTTAGCTGCTCGGCCTCAGAAGCCGAACCCGTGCTGGCGGTGCCGCCGCTGAGCGCGAAAGTGCAGCGAGCCCGGTTCTCCCTCGGAAAACCTCCCGCTGCTCCCGGTGGGGGAAGGACGCAATCCCCAGCCGCCTTTTTTATGGCGGCAGGCCGTGTGGCGTCACATCCGGTGCGGCGTCCGCGCCAAGAAGGCCCGGCCGTGGCGGGGAGGGGTGTGTCCCACAATGCAGCGCGGCGGCGGGGGCGCTTGGCGCCAAAGCGCGGGTGTGTCCCACAATGCCCCGCGGGGCGGATGGCGGCGGGGCGGGCGCGGCGCGGGGGCCGCCGCTGCGGGGCTGCGGCTGCGCCGGGGGCCCTGTCGTGGCTCTGTCACACTGTGGTGTGCCCGAGGGCTGTGGGGAGGAGGGCTCTGCCCGCTCCCCGGGAGGGCGGGGGGAGGCGGGCTGGGCTCGGCGTGGCCACGCTGAGGTAAAATGGCCGCCCCGGGGGCACAGAGCTCGGCCGGGGGTGCGGCCGCTTGTGTAACCGCGCTCAGCACAGCGGTGAAGTCGCGTCTTAGGCCTGTCGGGTTCTGTTTGGTTTTCTCCATTAGCACTGTACCGTCGTTCTTGCATCAAACCGTGTCACGGTCAGCTCTGAAGAACACCCCGATGTTCTCTTTAGGCTGAGCACACTTACTTTGGACAGAACCTTGAGAATGTCCTTGACTTCACTTTTAGTCTATGCAGTTAATAAAAGTGGAGAAACAAAAGCACTTGAGGCAAAGTCGCTTCTGGAGTGGACACATTAAAGCCTTTCCGGGGGCTCTGCCCTTGCACAACTGTGCTGTGCGGTGCGTCTTCAGAAGTTAAATACAGAGTTACATGAAAAATGTGCAAAAGAAGGCAGAAGAGGGTTTTCTGGAGAAGAGGCAAGACAATAATGTACAGCTGAAGTCACATTGAATTGCCAAATAATTTTTCTGTGTGATCCACAAGATACAGGAGGGAGACGTTTAAAAAATGTTTGAATTAGCGTCACTTTGGTAGTCTCTAGCCTGGATTTCTGTCATTTATCCCTTTGTATCCTGTGCACACGCGAGTCCACGTGGGGCCGGAAGGGTTGAGTCACCAGAACCACCGTGATGGAGTTGAAGTGTCTGAGCGTGTAGAAAAACCCTTTAGGCTCCTAAGTTAATTAAGGGATTTTGAAAAATGTGTCATGCCTCTTTAGGAGTCTGTCGTGCATACTTCATTTTTCATGTGTTAATTAAAAATGCATATTCCTCTAGAAAACAGCAATCCTGCTGACTTACAGTTAGAACAATATTTTTGGTGTAACGTCACGTTTGACTGTTACAAATGCCTTTCATTTGTTTCTCGTGTAGGTTAACGTCGTGTGGGCTGCTCTGGTGATTTTTAACATGGGCAATATCTCTGCGAATTGGTGGTGGTTTAGATAAAGACTGGGAGATGGGATGGGAAAGCCCAGCGTCAGAAGTGGTGGTTTGCAAAATACCAACCACCAACCATCTGAGGATTTTCTGCATTTTTAGGAGTGTTGTGGTTTCACAATTCTGTTTGTAGGGGGTTCCAGCTGGTGAGAGGGGGACTGTGGTTCCAGCGTTGAGCTACGGAACTTCAGGGCCTGCTTGTGGTAAATACATCTTCAGGACCTGCACTATTTAACAAGCTAATTCACTTATTTGCCAGCTCAGTAAAAATACTTGTTGCATATTGGAAACAAAACCAAACCCACCACCACCAAAACTCACAGCAACAACAAAAATCTCAAAAACCCAACTGTGCTTTTCCCAGGAGCGGAGAAGCCTCCGTCCTTTGCCAAGAAATGAGTCTTTGTTTTCAAAAGCTTATTAAACGGCTGAAAGTTATTCTTAAAGGCGTCATAAAATAAAGTAAGCGCGCCTGGTTTGTGAAAACCCTATTGCATGTTTTCTTTTGTGTGCTAATAATCCTCATAACTGCTTTAACTGATTGCCTTAATTACCTTAATGAAGTGTCTCTTTATAGGAATATCGAATGGTTTCTTCCTAGTTCCCTTTTTAGCTCTGTTATCAGCAGAGCGCTTTAAACAGCTGGATAAGCTGCAGAGAATTTATTTGCTTTGTCAGAGTCGCTTTTGGCTTTCTGGCACAATGTGTATGTGGCGAATCATTAATTATGTAGAAAATAAATTAGTGGGAAGGAAACGGCAAATGATCTTGCTTTAAAAAAAAAGGCAACTGCTGTAAAACGACAACTTTCGGTCTCAAAATCAGAGTAATGAAAACCAGGCCTTTCAAAGGGAGAGTATTGATGAATAATGCAAATATGAACTGTGTAACTCTGGGCGCGGAACGTGCGCGGGTGATGTGCTGGGGGAGCGTTGGTGCAGCCGCCCCTCGTTCTGCTCGAGGCCCTTCCCGCGGCGACAACAAAAACCTGCAGCGGCGCTTGGGCCCTTTTCTGGCGTTTTCGCGACTTGCCTTCTGTCCCCTTCCCGCCCAGACCTCTTCGCCCCCGCGGTGTGGAAACGCACCCTCGCTCTTCGCAAAGAGCCGGCCCCGTGCTGCAAGTGGCTCTTTTTGTGCAAAAGTACTAAAATGCTCTATCACCACTCAGTTTTCTGGATGACGACACGGAGGGCTTGGCAGGCAGCGGTTTTCCCAGGCGGAGCCGCGGCCGCCGTGTTTCACCACTTCCCCGAGAACCTGTTTTTCCTAAATCGCCTCCTTAGTGCAGCACGGTCCAGCTGGGATTAGTCGCGACTAATCTTACTTTGTTGCACAATGATTGTTCGTCAAAGCTCAGATTGTTTGGAAGAAAAGGGTCATTTTGAAAACAGCGTCTTAGTTGCAACGTGGTTTTTTTGAGAGCTGAGCTTTGCGTTGTCCAAACTTGCTGTTTCCCACCCGTAACCGTTGTTCTGAATGCGCGGCTTGAGTGGTTTCTTTTGGCATTTCCACAGTAACACGAAACCACACAGATAGTGTCATAAAGCTGATCTTTTGGGGGGCTTTGATTTTAAATAGTGCCTGCAGTTATTAATTTGCATGTAGAAAAAAGGATGCAAACATACAGCCTGTGATTTTTTCAGAGAAACTCAGAGCACATTGTTAAGACAAGGAAAGTGTGCGTCAGTTTGAAAAGGTTTACCACAATGGCAGAGCTTATTTTATTGATGTAGATTTAAATGTAAGTGAAAAGGTTTCATAAATACGTGCTGTAGCATGTCTTGATGCAAACAAAACGCACAACACACTGAGTGTGAACCTTTCCTGAAATCCGGCCGGGAAGGACACACGTGGGTTTGAAGAGGAGAAGGCACCCAGCAGAGCGGGCGGCACCCACTGGCATTTTCCTCAAATGACACCACCCGAGTTCAAATCACGCCCGGAAGGCATCCTGAAAATGCTCATTTTTAGGAATTCTGACACATTGCTCTTCATTCTTCATTAACACAGCTGCTGCCTCCTCACCCGGGCCAGCTGAAGGGATGCACGGAAGCGGAGTTTACTTAAACCCTGCGTGGTTATTTGTCTTGCTAGTAGCAATTAAAGGTTAATTACAAAATAAAAATCAGGGCTTCTGGTGTGATTTCTGCTGCCTGTTTTGATGTTCCTGCGATTTTCACCTTCGATTCCCATGTGGCACTGCACCACATCTGGGGCGGGGAGGGGATGAGGCAGCAGTTATTATAGCACGGGCTGAAAGGTTTAACTGAGCCCCAACCTGTTTTAATTGATTTTTTTCCCTGGGAACGCAGTTGTGTTCCCACAGGGCTCTGCGGGCTCCTCCTGCCTGTCCCCACTGCTGCCGGCCGGCACCGAATAGCGCAGCCGCCGCTCCCCTGCCCGCTGGGGTCCCCCAAAACCTGCCCTGGGGATGCAAGCTGGTCATGAAAATAAACCTGCTAAGGAAAAAATAAGCAAAAAAGAGCGTTTGGTTTGGGCTGCTCATTTCCGAAGGATCCTGGTGGTCAGGCACAGGCGGGCCAGCGAGGTTTCCCCCAGCTGCTCCTTTCCTCCTTGTTCTATGGCTATTTTTACTTCTCCCTGCGTTTCCCCCAACACCTTCCCACGCCTTTTGTACGTGTGCATCGGCGGCATCGAGAGCTTCTGGTTGGCGTGTGTGGCACCTGTCACCGTCCCCAGCGGGACACGGCTGTGCCGTGGCTGCGGCGGCAGCGATTGCTCCGTGCCGGTGGCCGTGCCGCTGAGCCTCGGCAGCGCGTAGAGCTGAATCATTTTGTTCTCCAAAAATAACTCCGATTTGCTTGGCCTCAGTGGTTTCTAAAAGGAGCTTTTCCATTAGGTTCCCTGAGAGCCGCCGGCAGCGCTGCCCACGTCCCCCGCGCTCTGAAAAGAGACAACGGGACGCGGCCCCCGTGGCATCAATGCGGGGTCGCTGATTTTTGTAATACATGGAAACAGAATGAGTGAGAAATGGATTAAAACTGATTTCAAGCAGAATATTTTTCAATACAAATAAAGTTTTAGGAACTGTTCCGTTGACCTGCAGAACTTTGTGTAAACATTTGTGGAAGGCGAGGGATTGCGATAACCGCTGGAATACGAAAAGTTACACAGCCCAAGGTAGGAGCACCGCCGAGCTGCGCATTTCAGCTGTTGGAGCTCAACGCAAGGCAAACAAATGAGGAAAAATAACCCAGCTGTTTGCGAAAGGCCCGGGGTGGGAGCAGTTTGCTGAAAGGTTCTGCTGTTCCCACTGGAAATGCTGGTTCACAGCATTTTATTATCCAGATATCCCCAGTTTAGGAAACGTCAGAGTTCATATCCCAATCATTCTTCAAGAGGGTGAAAGGTGCAAAACCAACTGCTTTTAAATGAGCAAGTTAAAATCCGTGGTGAGAATGAGGCGTGGAGGTGGCCGTCCGTCACTGCCCTGCAGCGCAGAGCAAACACAAGGCCGTTCTCATTTCTGGGGTGGTACCGGACTCACTGGTACTACGATAGCCCGACTGAAATGTGAAATGCAAAAAAGAAGCTTTTTTTTTTTTCTCCTAATATGCCTTTTGGGTGCAGTTGCTTGAGGATAATAAATAAGAATAGCAGATAATTGTATTTTAGAGGCAGCACCCAGGCATGAACATGTGGATATTATTTTGCTAGTTTCCCAGGAAGCATATTAGCATTTTTATACTTGGAAATAACCACACGTGAGACAGAAAGGATGAAAGGAGCAGCAGCTCCGTGGCTGAGGTCTGGGAGACCTGGGGAGGGTGGGACTCAGCAGCTCCGGTAAACGCTGCATTTCCCCCACAGGAACCAGTTGACCCAAACCCCAGCGCTCTGGGTAACGTTGAGGCCTCTGTGTTGTTAACAGCAGAAGAAAAGGAACAATAAATGTCTGCTCCTGGTCCTGGGGGTGAACATAAAGCGGTGCCTCCGTATACTTGTGTTTGCTTCGAGAGCATCAAAGACGTCAGTGAGTATTTTTTTTCCCCTAGGGCTCTTGTTTCATTATTATTCCCCTTTTTGCTTCTCCTCATCCTCCTGGGCAGAAGCAGCTTTGCTCACTAACAATCCTGTTTGGAGTGAAACACGGGGTGAGCGCTGTGATGCAGTGGAGCTCAAGTGCCCCCGAGCACTGGTGGGACTGGGCTGAACTGGAGATGCACGTCCTGGACACTCAGGTTGGTGGTTCGCAGTGGGTTGCTGCAGAGCTCGGCACGAGGACAACCTCTCCTCTCCCCGCTGCGTTCCCACGGCAGATCCAGCAGCAGACGGAGTGGCCTTAAGCATTCCTCTCATTAAAAGAAAATCCCTCGTGGCCTCTTGTAGACAGAGAGATATTACAAACCGAAGGGATGTATAAAATGTATATTTATTGATAGGATCAACTGTTGCAGCTCCTTCCATAGGATCTGGTGAGAGCACTAACATGACTGAGGGCAGGGCCGGGGCTTTGGCAGCTGTGTCACAGCGCCACGAACCCCTGCCCGCTGGATCTATATGTACGTATACGGAGCTGCCCACCTCGGCACTGCCTGCGCTGCCCGTCCTGGGGGATCCCTCCATTCTGGTCCCGCTTTCCCGGGCTGGTGCAGTTTGCAGAGTTGCACCCGCAGTGAGTTGTTTCTGGCTGCTTTGCTTCTGCTCCGTTCACACTGGTCTTTTTCGATTGCAGGAAGGCAGAATTATTCCTGGTAAAGGCCGCAGTGATGAGGGACAGGACGTGCCTTCCAGCGAGAACCAGCCACTCGCAGGCTTTTGCAGGCTGAGCTTTTGTGCTTAGCAAGTTGCTCCACCTGGAAGAACAACTCCAAGAAATGTGTGTAGTGGAAACGTCTGCAGCCTGGATTAAAATGGCACTGGCAGATGATGCTGTAGCTTCCACGATGTAAACATTACAGAGAAATCGTGTAAATATGGGGGATTCTATTTTTTTCCCTCATTTTTTCCCTCACTCAGGCCAGGAACTGCTAGAGCTTAAATAAATCACTGCAGAAGTGAGACTGACCCAAATCATTTTACACAGCAGAGACCTCGTCTCCTGCTTTTGGAGCTTCTCGTATTTACGCTGTGCCAAAGCAGAGTTTCAGTTGTCTGAGCGGCAGCAGCTCCTTCCTACGCCCCGCGGAGCTCGGGGGAAGGTGTGAGATCAGCTCACGCGTGGCAGCGAGGCTGCCGGGGAGACAGAACCACCAGCTCACGCGTGCCGGGGGAACCAGGGGGATTTTTGGTGCGGTACCATCCCGTGCTTGGCGCTGGCCGGTTTCCCTGTCCCTGTGCGGGGCTGCTGCTCCACCAGGCTCAGCTTGTCCTGCTTGGATCATGCATGTGTGCCTGGTTAATTCACCTGTGAGTGTCCATCAGTGAATGCACAAGTGCCCAGTTAATTTACATTTGAGCACCCAACGAGCTCATGCATAAGCACCCAATTACTGAACGCATCAGCACCCAATTAATCATGTATGGGTGCTCTGGAGGTCAGGAGGGCAGCCACAAGGATCCTGCATGAGCAGAGAACCTGCACACAGATCGCAATTAGTTCACGCAGGATTAGTCCACTTGTGAATGCCCAGTTAACACCTGCATGACTGCCTAATTACCCCATGCATGAGCCCCCAATTAGTGCGTGCATGAGCACCCAAGTTGTTCACGCATGAGCGCCCAGTTATTTTGCATATGAATGTTCAATTAGTGCGTGCATGACTGCTCCATTATTTCATGCATGAGCACCCAGTGATTTACAGGAGATTTCCCAGCTGGATCATCCATGAGCGCCCAGCGTGTCCTGGGCACGGGGACACCTTGGGGACGGAGGGAGCAGGGATGTGCAGGATGAGCCCCCACAGCCAGCCCAGAGCCCCTGGGCACATCCCAGCACCACGAGCTGAGCCGAGGGCAGCGCTGGGCTCTGCTCCACCACAAAAACCCAACCCTGGGCCGTGCTGTGGCTCATGGAGGCCAGAGCAGGTCATCACAACAGTCTGAAAACTTTAGGAAGCTTCTGATGCGCAGGCAGGACCCCTCGCGGATAAACTGTGTTGGGTTTAGGGCTTGCACAGGAGCACCCAGCCCAAATGCTGTAATGGGGAGAGGACAGAAGAGAAAAAATGGAGAAGTTCAAGGGCAGAAGTCAAATTAACTCTGTTCCTTAACCTGTGTCCCAAAAGCCCTGTGCCTCATGGTCAGATTGGGAGCCCTGCACAGCCATGGGACACGGTCACACAGCACGTGGCTTTGAGGTGACTTTTGCTTTGGTGTTTATGTTGTCTCTAAACCCACCTTTCCCCTCTGGAGAGATCAGATTAAAGGGAGTTCCCAGCTCTTGGCACATCCAGCTGGTTCGGGGCCTGGGCTGGGTGCTGGGAGCCGCAGGCTTACGGCTTAGCCCTCGTCCCTGCGCACGCACAAAGGCACTTGTTATGCTCACATGCTGATACAACCGCACCGAGATTCCAGAGAGATGTTTTTATTTATGGATTCTGCATGAACTGCACACCGCAAGTCACTTGCAAAAACTTGAAGAGAGCAGATGACCTGAATACATATTAACAAGGCTCACAAGTCATTTAGTATTAGTTTTTTTCTGCCATGCTCGCAGGATGGCAAGGAGCATGCTACCTCGTGGAAAGCGATGTTGAGACAAAAAGTCGTCTAGATCTTGTCACACTTTAAGCCCGTTTGCCTTGGAGATAAGCCCAGGCTGCCCTGACGTGGTGCCACGCTGCAGCTGTCTCTGCTCCGGGCCAGAGCAGCGATATCCCACTGATACCGGAGCGTTCCCCTCTAGGCAGGAACACCTCAACACCCCACGCCTACCACCCCACGGCTCCCGCAGCAGAAATGGGGTGACTCCTTACCTGGCTGGGGACATGGGGACAGTTCCAGGTTCCTGCGGTGCAGGATCAGGCGTGGGGACGAGGTGCTCAGCGCGCCGGGCGTGGGGAGAACCTGGGTCCCATTTCTCGGGGGATGTGAGAGCAACCCCTGGGAGACAGAAATGCACCAGACGGCATCTTTGTAGTGATGAGAATTGCAGGTGGTGAAAATGCTTTATCATCCCAAATTTGTGAACAATGAACAGAGGGACATGGGGTCTGATACGGATGTTAACGGACTGCTTACAGCGATCAAACCCTCAGCACTGGCGGTGGCAGCTTCCCGCTGCAGTTTTACAGAGCATTTCCTTTTATAGGGCACTTTCTTTTTCCACAGGATTTATTCAGGTTCTATAGCAGGGATTCAGGGAGATAATAACGTACATTAACCAGGGCGCAGAAAACTGCTTCGCAGACAAGATTGATCAAAGCAGCCCAGGACTGACAGCAAACCCTCTGTAATGCAGTTTGCACAACACTTGCCAAAACAATTGACTCCTGGTAAAAAATAACTCGGGCGGCTTTGGGGAGGCTGTGGCTGGCGAGGAACCTGTTCGGGCAGCCGAAAGCAGGCGGCTGCAGCAATGAGCTGTGGGCTAAGTCATAGCAAAGTGGGTTTGGATTAAATAAGAAGAAAAATGGCACGTCACTGTGGAGGTGCAGCGTGGAAGCGGAGCTGGTGCGACGCTGCAGCTGCGCTGTCAGCCCAGCTTTTGGTTTTCCAAACCTTTGCATTGTTTAGGGCACATGCACACCAAGTCTGTGTTTTTTGACTCGAAATCGCCCAGGATTGGAAAACGCGTCCCGTGGGGAAGCATGTGGCCATGGGGCAGGAGGAGCGCAGCCTTAGATGGCAAAGGGCTCCTCACAGCCAGGCCCTTTTCCTGCTAATCCCTGTGAAGTGCCTTATATAGTGCACTCGGAGGAATTTATAAATAAATGCTTTTTGTCACTATTCAGGAACGCATCTCCCTCCGTGGCATTTGAAGCACTTTTTTCCGTCAAGGCCACGCTCCGTCATGTGCAAAGGGCAGCGCTGAGCCTGCTGGGCAGCTCTTCCATGCTCTCCTGCTGCTGAAGGCTCTGGGGAGGGATGCAGGATGTAACTGGGATGATGTGGTTTACCCTGGGATTACAGGCTGACGCCCTCAAATTATCCATCTGAAGGCTGGAGGTCAGGTCCCATGCCAGCAGCCATGGTCCTTACAAACTCAGCGCCGTCCAGCCCCGCAGCGTTAGTCCTTGTTCGCTTTGCTGCTGCTCACTGGCTCCCGCTCATCTTGAGGCTGAAGCTCAGGTCTGGAATAGTAAATATTTTATTTGCTATTGAGAGTCTTGACCAGTATCTCAGAGGCTGCAAAGGTCACAGCAGGAAACATCCACTTCGTTAGCACGAGGGATCGGCCCGTGCCTGGGCCGTCTCTTCACAAAGTGAAAACACAGCCATGAACTCCAGCCTTTCCCCCGAGTGCTCTTATCAGCCTCTCCTCCTGGAGCAATCGAATTAGACAGATTTCAGTAGCCGGAGTGGTCTCCCTGGTTCTCAAGGCCACCCATGCAATTAAACCTGCTCTCGTTGAGGCAGCTCAGTCCAGGCAGCACCTTCCCGCTGTCCACGGCGGGCAGCGCTGCGTGGGAACGGGGAGGGCGCGGGAAGCAGGACAGCATGGGAACAGGGACTTTTTTGTTTCGCTGGGCTTTTCTTCAGGTGGCTTCTGCAAAAGGCTTCTTGGCACCTCCACTCAAGGGAATGGAGTGACCAAGGTGGGAGCTGGGGGGAGGCGTGTGCGCAGAGTCCTGCCTGGGCGAGCCAAGTGTCACATCCCTGTGCCAGGCTCCCGCCGGCCCTGCTGCTCCCTCCTGTTCCCGTGAGACCTGGCTCGGTGTGAGGCCCAACGCCCCACGGACCCCTGGGGGGTCCGGCTCTCCCAAGGCAGTTCCCCCCAAGGGAACTGGGTCTCCCCAAAGCAATGAGTCCCGCCCAGAGGTTCAGGGTCACCCCCGGGGATCCGGGTCCCCAAGGCGGCTGGAACCCCCGGGGATCAGGTCCCCGGGACCAGGCCCCGGCTCCTCACAGCACCGGGGGAGCCCCCCCCCGCCCCCGCGAGGCACCGCCCCGCGCCGCCCCGCCCCGCGCTGGCCCCGCGGCATTGTGGGATGAAACAGGATGTAGGCAGAACAGCGCGGGCGGACGGGCCGGGGCGGCGGGCTGCGCCGCGGTGCAGCCAATGGGGGCGCGGCGCGCAGGGCGGCGTAGCCAATGGGGGAGCGACGGGCCGCGCGCCGCAGCGGGCGGGGCGGTATTTGAGCGCGGCGCGGCGGCGAGGCGCAGAGCGCTCGGCGCGGCGAAGGGAGCGGAACGGAGCGGGCAGAGGCGAACGGGTTCCGGTCTCCTCCCACCTTTTCTTCGCTGCTGTGCCTCGCCTCGCCCTCCCAGGGTGGCCTTGTCACTGTGAAGGTGAGCGACACCCTCCGCCGGGGCGGCGGGGACCGGTCGCTTCGTGTGTGAGGTGGCGGCGGGGCCGTTCCGGGGGAGGGGGTCGAGGTCGTGGCGGCCTGCCGGCTCCGGCTATTAGCGGTCCCCGGCGGCGCTCGGAGCCCGCCCCGGTAGCCTGCCGCCCGTGCGTTGCTGGCCGTGCTCCGGGCAAGGTCACCGCTGCTTCGGGTGCCCCCGGGGCTCCCCCCGTGAAGGTCACGCAGGGCTCCGGCCTGCACATGCGCCCGGTTCCTGGGAGCGTCTGCCCGGGCCTGCTGCTGCCCTGGAGGGGAAGGGGTTGTGCCGCTCCCCCCTTCCTAGGGCCCTGTCCTGCTGTGGTGGGTGAAGCAGTGGGTGCTGGGCTTGGGCCTCGTCCCCATTTTCGTGTTCCACATTGTCCTGCTGGGGAAGCGGTGGGTGCTGGGCTTGGGTTCATCCAGCTCCCAGGGCCCCATCCTGCCTGGGGAGGGAAGGGGTGGGTGTGGGGGCTTCTGCCTTATTCTCCTGAAGCTGCATCTTGTTCTGGTGAGGGAAGGAGTGGTGGCCAAGCTGGAGTATCATCCCCCTTCCAAAGATCCATCCTGTCCTGCTGGGGGAGTGGTTGGATGCTGGGCCCGGGCCTTGTCCTCCTTCCAAGACCTCACTGTACCCAGATGAGGGAAGGTTTGGGTGCTGGCTTGGGCCTAATCCCCCTCCCAAGGCCCACCCTGCCCTGATGGGGAGCGGTGTTGGTACGGAAGCTGTGCTTCCTCCCCTCCCAAGGCCTCGTTCTGCCCTGGAGTGGCTTTTCTAGAGCTGTGGTCTTCCTCCATTAAGATGCCATCCTGCCTGGGGTGTTGGGGCTTTGTGGTTTTCCTCAGAGAGGGCCAGACTTGGGTGGCAAGACCCTGAGGGCCAGCTGTGGCCTTGTGGTTTAGGGATCAGGTGTGTATGTGGTATTGCTGGGCTGCCTTGTGGGCAGGATGTCCCCAACCCCACCGGGAATGTGCTGAGATGGGGCCCTTGCTCTGTGAAGTTCTTGTGGGTGGATGGGGTGGCTCTCAGAGCTGTTCGCAGCCTCAGGGTGGCTGTGGGGACCCTCCCTCTGGCTGCCAGCCTCTGTCATGACTGGCCTGGGAAGGATGCTGTGCCCTGGAGCAGTGTGGTGCTAGGCTGGGCAGCTTTTGCAGCTCTGCTGAAGAGGAATAATGCACTGAGATGCTCTTTGCCTGAACAATGAAGAAGGAAGATGCTTTTTGCAGGTCACTGGTTATGTAATGGGAAGTGCCCTCTGAACTCCTGGTGCAGTGGAAGTGTGTGAAGAAAGGCCTGATGTGCATGAGAGCTTGATTGCCCTCTTTCCTTAAAGAGGCTTTCCTTGAAGAGTGACCCACAAGTGCCCTACTGCCCTTTTCCTGTGGGCTGGACATCCAGGAGACTTTTTCCAAGGGATTGCCAGATTCCTGGATAGTGAATCCAAATCTACAGGCAGTTGGTTGGAGTGTTCTGAACCATGTTTTGTCCTGCCAGGGTTTCTGGGCCACAGGCTAAAACCCACTGGCTTAAACCACATCAGGGAGAGAAACAAATGGTCTGGCTGTGGCTTTTCCAGAGCTGTGGTAGGCGTGTGTGCTCTCTAGTGTTTGTGCTCAGTTCCTGTCATTTCTCCTGATGCTATTAGTGTGTGTTAATAGCAATGCTCCATTAAACATTTTATCTAAAATGTATAAATTAAGCTTGCAACAGAAGTCTTCAACTGCAGGCAGAGTGAAGAATTGAAGTATTGTAATCAGAGGGCTGCAATTATGTAACTGGATTCTCTTTCTCTCTGGGTAGCAGCCTCCTTTAATTGCTGTAACAAAGCTACTCCTTCAGTTTTCTGGGACTGCTCCAGGAAGCGATCAGTGCAGCAGATTTTCTTCACTCCCCAGTAGAGCTAAAAATGTGTAGTTTCACTATTTCAAAACATACTTGGTAGTATCACTCAAGACTTACAGCACTGTAAAAGGATTTAGCAAACTTAATGGTGCTCTGCAGGCTTAATTGGAGGCACTCCTGGCCATTAAGAAGCTTATTCCCACCAAGTTTTAATATGCTCTGGTAAGAGCTGCTGTGGTCCTTCTCAGTGCAGGCCAATGCTGGATGGGTCGCCTAGATAACAGGTGGCTTGGGGGCGAGGGGCCGGTGCCTGCAGGGGTGTTGGGGTGTGCCAGCCAGCAGCAGGGCTGCACAGGGCTCCTTCCACAGGGGGTGTGGTGCAGCCTTTGCTTGAAGAGAGGCTGCAGGGCTGGGATTGCCAGATCCCCGTTTTCTAGAATAAAATGAACTGCACTGAAAACCTCCCAATGCTGAACATCTCCCTGGAAAGTCCACAGCAGATCTATGTGTAAATGGCTTCAGTGACTGGTATGAATCACCTGAACCAAGGTGGCCAAACGCTTGGCTCCAGTGCACCCCTTTCTGGTTTCGTACAGGTCAGGGCAGCACTTGTGTGCTGGTTTCTAGCATCTGTGTTGTGGTTTGCAGACAGGGAGAGGAAGAGGCGGTGGCTTTGCCAGGCCCTTGCTGTGCCAGCTCTGTGTGGGGCTTGCTGCCCCTGTTTCCAGGCTGCAGCGTGGTGTTAACCAGTTTCTGGCTCGTCAGACCAGCTTTGTCCCATGGGAACAGCTGAAGTCTGGGTTTCAGTGACAAAGCAGCCGTGAGGTGAGGGGGTGGTGACTGGCTGAATGTGGAACACCACTCCTTCCAGGTTAACCTCGCAGCAGTGACTGTAATCCTGGCATGGGGTGGAATAAAAAGCACCGCTGCTGTTAACATGCTTCCTGAGCTTCCCTGCTGGATTGTATTTTGGGATCCGTCTCTCACAAGGCTCTGAACAGATGATGCTCCAAACCACTGGTGCTCCTGGAAGGCACACTTGGCTCTAGGCTATTGATGTTCAGCAGGGCTGTGGCTCTCTGCAGATCCCACCTCTTCCCACGTAAGCTTTTTCTGTATGTGTTTTTTGCAGGTGCTGATGTTGGGCTGTCTCTGATCTAACCTCCAGACATTGCCAGCACCACAGTGCTCTGACTATAAGGGGCATTTTAGCCTAGGACTACTGTAGGCCACCCTGGTAAACTCACCTTGGTTGTAGTATCAGTTTGTGACACAGCCTGCCACAGAAAGGACAACCTCTGATGTACAGGAAGCTTCTCTTTTCTTGGGAAGGGATTAAAGCGATCTATGTTCTGCCTTAGGTTCACGATGTCTGACAGAAAGGCTGTGATAAAGAATGCCGACATGTCTGAGGACATGCAGCAGGATGCTGTTGACTGTGCTACGCAGGCAATGGAGAAGTACAACATAGAGAAGGACATTGCAGCGTATATAAAAAAGGTAAGGGGGCTGTTTTGGCTGAGACTTCCTGAAGCTGCTCAGTATGTGTGCTGGTCATGAGCCTGAGTGTCTGAGACTTCATACTCGTGTGTTTGGGAGAGAGAAGATGCTTTCTTCTTTGCTGCTTTAGTGCTGTTCCCAAGAAGATGGAGTGACTTGTCCAAGGTCAGAGGAGGGCTGTGGCAGAGCAGGGCTTGGTGTGTTGTTCTGGCAAGCTCTGAGCAGCGTGAGTGCTGCCCCTCTGGGTTTGCCAGCCCAGGAAGAGCTGGCTCAGTCTCTCTTTAGCACTTGCTCCCCAGATGCTGCTGCTGGACCTGCAACACCAGTGCAGGGTGGGATTACTCCATTTCGCTCTGGGTGGGCAGCTGTGCGTGTGCAGTTCTGTCTGCTGTGTTCCTGGCTCTGGGACAGGTGGTGTGGAGGAGGATGGAGCCTTGTGCTGGCTGGCAGGATTGGGAAAGGTGCTGCTTCAAAACCAGCACGAGCAGCTGCCCTGGCTTGTGGAGGGCTGTTTCCCCATTTGCAGGAGCCCATTAACTTAACAAGTATCAAGCTTGATGGCATCTGGGGAGCTGTCAGTTCCCCCTGTAGCCACTTCTGATGGCTGGACAAAGTGCTTTTGAAAGGGCAGAGTGTGCTGCTTAGGCTATGTAGTCCTGGTGCCTGGGCTAGCTTTTGGGCCTTGCTTGTAATCTAGGCTTGAATGTAAAGGATTCAAAGGTGTCTCCTAACTTCTCAGATCACTTTGATCAGAGGCAAGACTTATCTCCAAGTGCTTGGGGCGAAGCAGCCTGTAAAGTGAGTGAGTGCAGCAGAAGGCATCCAAGAAGTTGGCCTTTATTTCCTGAGTGTGTTGGGAGGAGGGAAGCAATTCAATGCACCTTCGTGCCCTGGCAAGAAAGCTTTTCTGTACTTCAAAGGTTACCTGCAAAGAGCTCAAAGTGTCTTGCTGGTGTCTGAGAACTAGCACTGGCTTTAATCTTGAATGTTGAGTCTGTTCTTCTGGCTCTGTCTCAGGGGAGGGAAGGGTGATCTTGGTAGTTCTGTATTAATTAGAGGGAGGAGAATGGTCTTTAACCCTATCCTACCTGCTGACTACAAGACTGACTATTAAGCCAGCATTCAGCTTGCTCACCTCTGAGCTCTTAGATCCTCATGTGCTCTCTGTTTCAATGCAGATTTTCTCCCCTTTATGTGAAGAAGAGCCAGACTTCTCTTTCCTTTTTTTAGGTGACCTTTAAACTCAAATGCCTTGCTGGGGCAGACATGCCAAAGTCTTTTTTTGTGTTTGTGAGTGGGCTTGGAATGGGAGAGGAGGAATATTCCCCTGAGCCTACACGCAGGGCTTGAATAACACTGCACCAGGGAGAGCTCTTAGACCTGCTTCCTCTGCTCCAGGGCTGATGGGCGCTCGAAGTCTCAGGAGATAATTCGCTTGTGTTGGAGTCTTCAAACAATCCAGTGCAGAGGTCTGGTTGTGTCAGTCACTACCTTGCTTAATATAATAGTGTCTGGCTTTGGGGAATCTAAAGATGCTGCAGGTGGGAGGAGAGGCGATAGTGTGTGAACAGAACCAGCTAAGAGTATGTACTTAAAACTATTTTCATGTGGGCTTTCTTGGCCTTAATGCCTCTCTTCTCTTTCTTCAGGAATTTGACAAGAAATACAACCCAACTTGGCACTGCATTGTTGGCAGAAACTTTGGCAGCTATGTAACACACGAGACAAAGCACTTCATCTATTTTTACTTGGGTCAGGTTGCAATTCTTCTCTTCAAGTCTGGATAGGAAGTAGGAGCAAGTGAAGTTTGGACTGTAATGCACTGATGGCTGAAGCCACGACTCCCTTTAACATGGCTATGCCGCTGCATGGACTGTATACTATATTTAATGTGTATATGTTGCAGTAAAAATCTACTTCTGTTTAGTTGCCTGAGAAGAAGGCGGCATTTTTTTTGTTACTGCTTTTTTTTTTTGGTTGTATTGCACTAGGAAACCTGTAAATGCTTAATCAATGGCCTTTACGTGGGAAGAAATAAAACTATTCCACAACAGCTCCCTCGGTGGTAACTCCTTCTTTGAGGCTGGGAAAACTTATTTGGGCAGGCCAAAAGACCCTGACATCCTTACCAAGTTTTATTAGACTGTTAATCCTGTAACAAGGAGCAAAGCCAGTGTGAGCCTCCGTCCCCACCCTGCAGACTGCAGAGAGCTGGCTCTCCCAGTAACCGCGGGCAGGTGCTTAGACCTGCCCTGAAAGCTGGTGGGTGGCTCTTGATCCCATGGCTTTCACACCCAAGGTGAACTCCACCTCGGACTGTGATAACCAGACTTGCAGCTGGCACCCTCGCTCTTTCTGTGCCCACCGCTGTGTGAAAACATTGGCTCTGCTGAAATAGTGACCTAGGCTTGTCAGCAACTCAGCCTGGTCTAGAAGACTTCAAACATCCGCCTGAGCTGCTGCTTGTGCTGAAAGCAGCATCCTGGGGCTGAAGTCTTTAGACCTTGATGCTGAGATCTAAAGCCACGTGGCCTGTCCCTGAAATGGAGTAGGATATCAAATTGGTGACTGCTGACAACAGCTCGATTTGGCATGTTCTTAGCCAGTTGTCTCAACACTGCCTTAACTTGATGCTCTCCTTAAAGCAAGCTAGTCATGTGGAAGACTTGTAAGTGGCCACTGTCTTTTCTTTTTTTTTTTTTAATTTTCTGTAGCTGATAAGCTATTTCTGGAGGACTGTCCTCCATGTTCAGATATCTGCTTTTGTTCTTAAAGCACAGTACCAAGAAGTTAAATTTACATGTGATGTTTGTGTGAAGGAAACTCATGTAACATCTGCTTCAAAGGCAGACAAATGTCTTGGTCTCCAATAGGTTCAGCAGTGATGTTGTCTTAGTATGTACTGACTCTTGGATTACGCTGCAGGAAGTTCTTTTTATCTGGGTGTGCAGAAATCCTGTGCGATGGCAAGTAAATACCTGGTGCTTGTCATAAGGTCTATATATTGGTTTGCTAAATAATGCATAGATAATACTGCGGGGCTGGTGAGCCTGACTTGTGTCTCTGAGATAATTTGGTGTTGGTAACAAGTCACTGCTGGGGTGGGAAGAGCAGAGGGAGGGAGCTCTTCATTGGGAAATGACTTGCTGACCCAGGTTGACTACTTCCTGAAGTAAAAGTCCTTCTTGTCTCTGTGCAAAATCCAAAGTATGCCTAACTTTGTAATATTGATAGAATGATGTTGTAACTAGAAAGAATGTAGCTGTCATAACTTCATGTTGATGGAAATGTCTGCACTGGGGTAATGTGCCTTGGACTGTCTGGGGCACTTTTGTGGTCTTGTCTGTTCAGGAGTCTGCTCTGGATCTGAAAGGAGAATGTTCTGGGTTTGTTTTTTTTCCAAGCATGAGTCTAATGTGAACCTGTTCACAGTCTCTCATGGAGCAAGATCTGTTCCCTTCATAACTGCAATGGCTCAAATACCATTTATTTTTTTCAAACATTAAAGGTGAATTGACACATTTAAACAGCCTCTAGTTTCTTTTTCATTGCCAGCTGTCCCAAGAGAAAACTGCACTTGGCCAGTGAGGCTGAGCAGGGAGTTCTCTGCCCTGGAAGATGCCGATGACCTGAAGGAGGCAGGAACTCATCCCAGCCTGAGCTGTGTCTGTGGGAAAGCAGCACTTGCAGGAATGTGTGGCTGCATCCAGGGTGCTGCAGGAGGGGCAGTGTGCCCCAGGACTGACACATGCAAGTAGAAAGTGGGTTTAATGCTTCCTTGGATGTGTCACTGCAGCAGGATCCTGCTTCAGGCTGAACAAAATAAACTCTAGCTTCCACCTCTAGCAGTTAGGCAGTGAACCTGAGCCCTGCTCAGCCCTGTGTGACACCGGTGCCGTGTCCTCAGCCGTCCCCTTGAGCCATTGTCTGTGTAGCTCTGGAAGATGCAGACTGCCTGAAGTTCAGCAGCACTCCCTCTGCGCAGCCAAGAGCAGGCTGAGGTTTAACGGGGAGCTCTCTGTCCCGCTGCCTTCGCCTCCTGCTCCTGGCAGCTGTCTGATGGCTTTTGGCTTTCACTTTTTCCATTGCCAGCTCCACTTTGTCTCCAGTTTCCACCAGGCTCAGGTGTCTGGTGTGATGCCTGTGAGCATTAACTGCTGCTGTGCTGGAGAGGCCACCAGTGTCCCAAGGACGGCCACTCCCTTTCAACAGCAGCATGAAGTTATTTGGAAACATCTGGATCTGGGGCACTGAGTGGAAGGTATGTATATGGGGAAAACATCTGGCAGAAGAAACGTTCCAGATGTGTTTGGCCAAAAATACTATTTAAATGTTAATATGTTACTGTCCTGCCTTACAAGTGCTCCAAAACCCCTGATTGCAGGGGAGGCGGAGGTGCTGGGCACGGGATGGTGCCTGTAGATATATATGTGTGTGTGTGTGTGTGTGTTTGCTGCGGGGAACAGTGTGGTTCTTGGCTGGGGAGAGTGTCACATTGTTTTCTCTTGTACAAATCAAGTTATTCAATTCCTCATGTCAAGTATTTTTTCCAGATGTGGCCTTACAAAAGCAGTGTTTTGTGGCCCTGTGGAGCGGACAGCCTGGTTTCTGGTAGCCGTGCTCCATGTTGTACTAGACGTTATCCAGGGTTCATTCCTCTGAGGGGGGGCACGCTGTGAAGCCACAGGAGGCGTGTGATCCCATTAGCGGGAGCCTTGCTCCATGCCTGCCTAGTGTGATATTCTTCCCCTTCTTCTGTGACCACCTGCAACACTCGGGAAGGGACAAAGTGACAGTGATGTCCTCCCCACCCGGGAATCCTGCGCAGGGCCTGGGTGTCGCAGGCTGCTCCTGTGGGGACGTGCAGCCTGCAGGGCTGTGCTCCCCTTCCCTCCCAGCGGAGCCTGCAGCGCTGCCCCTGCAGGCTTCATCACCCCCGAGCACGTGGAAGCAGAGCCTGTCGCTGGTGAACCCGGGACCCAACAGGCGTGTTCCTTTTCACGGTGCTTTTGCAGGAGATTTGAAATGAAGAGACAAAACACGGAATTCATTTTTATCTCACTTTCAGTCTGACGGGCAAATCCTTAGGAGACCAGTGCCACTCCATGAAGGATGTGGGGCTGTGCCATCCCTGCCCACCCGAGGTTTCCCTGCTTTGTTCTATTTATTGAGCAACGGTTCTGACACCCTTTTCCAGCCTGTGACTCATAGCAGCAGTGTCTGTGCATAAGCCATGTGTCTTGGAGCGCTTTATAGATACAGGAGCTGCAGGAGCCGACTGTTTATTAAAAGATGATCAGATGTTTCCTCCCTTAAGGCAATGTCTAGCTGAGGCTGAGTAATAACTCATTACCAACGAGACAAATAACTGCTTATCACCAGGTCAGTGCCTTCCCCAGCCCTTCTTGTTCCCAACGGCAGGCACTGTGTTTCTGTGCTGAGCACTGGGGGGCTCAGCACCCCTATGGGGGTGAGAAGGGAGCAGCCCTGCCAGACCCTGCACCAATCCCTGTCCTGTCCCTACCTTGGGGGGGACGGCCCCAGGCTCCGCTCTGCAGGATTTGGTCCTGAGTTAAGCTTGAGGAACAGGTCTTGTCCAGCCCTGGTGTAGCTGTTTTTTCTCCTGCCTCTGGAAGCAGTTCTGGCCTTGCAGGCCACGTCTTTCTGTCCTAGTGCTGGGGACATGGAGCAAATGCACCAGAGCTGGCTGTGGCCTGTGGAAAAATCGATGGTGGAGCAGCGCAGCGTGCCGCAGAGGGGCGAGGCGGGTGTCATGCTCGGCCGTGTCCCCTGCTCGGCCGTGTCCCCTGTCCCCGTGTGCTGGCCCCTCGCTGCCCCGTGCAGCAGCAGCACTTGCTCACGGGCCCCTCAGAGCGGGTCCGGCTCTTGTCCTCTTGCACGGCGTGGGGCTGGGACCCTTGCAGGCTTGCTCAGAGCTTTTCCTCAGCCGCCATCCTCTGGCACGGCCACCACGGCCCTCCCCTGCCAGATGCCATGGAATCGCTCCATGTCCTTTGTTCCCTCCTTTGCTTATGTGTCTCTGTTGATTTATGACCATTGCAGAGCAGCCCGAGTGCGACTCAGCCGCTCGCCCAGACCCCGGCCAGCCTGTGTGCCCTCAGTCTCAGCCTGCCAGGTGGGGAGGATTTGGGGGAGAGATCCAAGCCCCCCCTGCATTTAAACACAGGCACGGCCTTTTCTTTCACCTCCTTCCAGCCTGCGTGTGAATGAAGTGCTTTCAGGGGGAGGAGATCGCTGGGAGCCCTGCTCTCCCCGTGCATTGGTTGCAACCCATAAAAGCATCTGAGGAATTCGCCACGGTGGTCCCTGCGCGGGGTGAGCCAGTGAAAGCCGCCCTTTGTTCCTGCAGCCCTGGCGTCCCACACAGGGACGGGGCTGGAATCTGCACGGCTGGACGGGTGCTCTGCTGACATGTCACCCTTCGCAGCCCCTGCGCGGGCGCCGCGCTGCACCGGGGCCTTTCGGGAAGGGATTTCACATCCCTTACCCCGGCCTGAGCAGGCACCCGGGGGAGCAGCGTTGGGCACCGCCGGGTGCCATGGAAGGTTTCCCCAGGCTGGGCTGAGCGCCTGCTGACACACACGGTGTGACCCCGGCTTGAGCCTGGTGCTGCTTAAGCTGAGTCAGAGGAATGGAAATCCCTTCTTACACAGATATTTTTCCACAAAGTGTTTGATTACAGGTTTGGGGATTAATCTCGCGCCCATCTTGCCCCGTTCCCCGTCTGGCCGCGCTGCTCGCCTGCTGCCTGCTCTGGCAGGAAAGGACGGAGGGGCTGACACGGAGCCAGGCCGTGCCTCCGCCGCAGCCTGCGCACAGGCGGCTGGCACCCAGCCCGGAACGCGGCTCTGCAAAAAAATAAATGCCTTTTTTGTTTTTGAGGAAAGCCCAGAATGCTTCCACAAGGACAAAACCTCTTTCTGAATCTGGTTTTAAAAGTCCTATTTCCTCTAAAGGTTCACAATGACCTGGCCAAAAGTGTCTGCTCTGCCGTGGGTCAGCGTGGACGGGGTAAACCTGGACCCACGTTGCAAAGTCTCCTCTGAAACGGCAGCTTGCAGGGGGACTGGGGGACGGCACCCATGTGTCTGTGCCCAGCAGGGTCCCCGCCGCGGGTGCTGGTGGTTCCGCGGGCAGGGGGTCCCTGCACCTTTGCTGGGTTGTAATTAGCAGAAGAAAACCACAGTGTGACTCAGCGAGCTCCGGGTTCCAGGCCAGGGCTGCGGCGCTGCCCCGTCCCCTGACTGACGCGTGCGATACAGGCAGAGCCTGGGCTGGCTAAAGATCCCGTGTTACTTAAATATTTTATAGAAAATCATTAAGCAATTAAATCTGGTAAATCTCACATCATAGAAAAAGCAGCTTGGAGTCTGTGCAGTCAATGCTTCCCAGTTGTTTGGGATGTCGTCTTGGAGTCTTAACTCCAATCCTTGCTTCAGAATAACTATAATTATCTCTTAATTGCCATTATTGTTTAACATTTTTAGCATTTGCAAGTGCAAACTGTTAGAGTTTTCCATGCAGATACAATCAGTAGCCAGGGTTCACAATGCAAGCAATTAAAATCCCGTGATCATTACAAGCCTGCATGTCTATGCAACAGCTTCAATCTGCATAATTTGCCAGGACGTAGGCTAGAAACTCAGACAAATTTAGCATTTATTTAGTAACCTAGCAAAGCTACTACCTCTCGCTGCCTCCAATGATTTGCATCTACGGCACTTTTTGGAAGGACGTGAGCGCTGAAGGGAGGGGAAAGAAAGCATTTTCTAGAATACATCCCTGGAGAATATACAGCAAAGATAAAATTATGCACATGAATTATGCAGATGAATTATGATTTCACTCCTATTTTTGTTGGGATTAGCTCATGTTTGCTGTGCAGCCCTGGCAGGCTGCTGGCGCTCGGGCAGCGAGCAGAGCGCTTTCGCCAGCTCCCGGCGCGTCCCTGCGCTTGCGGGTCCCCCGCTCCCCGGAGCCTCTTGGGGACCGGCCGGGAGGATGGAGCCCCTGCGCCTTCGCCCCGCTGGGGCCTGGGAAAGTAGTTTTTGTCTGTGTTAATTTATGGCACCTTTTTTGAAAACGCGCAATGGATGAAAACAAGATTTAGGTGCAAAACTGAAAAAGCGAGCCTGCACTGTTTAGTATAGAGTAGGAGGCGTTTGCGGGCTCTGCTGCCACCAGCCAGGCTTCAGCGGCGTCCCCGGCGTCCCCAGCGCCTCCCGGGAAGGCAGCCGTGGAAACATTCCCAGCTCCAGGGAGAGGATCGCGAGGAGGAGGCGGCGGCAGCGTTTCCAAAGTCTGCGCACCAGCCTCAGCTGCGTTCCCAGCGCACGGGCGAGGAAAGCCGCGTTAAATCAAGCCTGCAGCCCTTCCAGGAGAAACAGCTCCGGAATCCTGAGCCCAGGAGGGCTGGCGACCCCAACCCACGGGGGTTTCCACGTGAAAGGTGTTTTAATGGCCCTCAGTGCAGGGGTAGAATTATCCTAATTAGCCAAATCACCAGGGCACCTGTACCCAGGGGGAGGGCTCAGGGAACCAACTGGGGGGTCCAGGCTGGGGTGTCCCATCCCCACGTCCCATCGCTGCTGCTGCCTTGGAGTGACATCCCTGACAACCCAGCAGTTGTTTGTTTGAGAAAATGAGATTAGGAAAGTATTTCAAGTATTTGTGTCTGTCCTTCAGTGGCGAAGCAGCCCGGAGCCAGCGCTGTTTGTCCCGTCAGCTGGCCAGCAGCTTGGGAAAACAGCCGGGAAGGCGCTGGGAGGCACCTCGGGCACCAGCAGAGATAACGCTGTATTTGCAGATGCCTTTGGGGAACGGTGCGTATCCTGGCGCAGGCAGGGGCACTCGCTAAACCCCCTCCCAGGGATGGGGTGGCTGTGTGTGCAGGTTTGCAGGACCCCCCTGCGGCCGGGGGCTCCCCGGGCAGCCCCTGCCCCCAGCTCAGCTCTGGGATGAGTGGTTCTTGTGTTCCCGCTGTCCTCAGCCTGGCCGCTCCCCACCCTGAGCCGGTCCCCGGAGGACCAGCATGGCTGAGGACGGCACAGGTCGTGACACCGCTGTGTAACGCCTGGCGATGCTCTGCACAGCGCAGGCAAAACACAGGTGACTGGTGCAGCCACATCGACTTCCCCACATGTATGAGCATGTCAGAGGATCGGGGATTTTTCCTGGGTTCAGGTGTTCGATCTGCTTTGAAATGCTGCTGATGGGAAAAGTCAGTAAATTTGGACAGTCCCAGGAAAGAGAACCAAAGGCAAGACAGGCAGAAACAGCAGTGTCCAAGAAAGCCTGGGACTGTAACCCTCCTAAATTCCCCCTGAGTTTTGGGCCAGTTATGTTCCCAGAGCAACAAGATTAAGATGAACTCCCTCTATTTTGCCTGTTACAGGAAGAGACACAGCTGACAAATCTGGAAGGCGAGGAGGAGGCAGAGAGAACCGGCAGCAGCTCCCAGGTTATCACTTTGTTGAAACCAGCAGGTATCTGCCATGCCCTTGAGCTATCTATCGTGGCTCCTCTTTAATTTGGCTTCCCCGTGGCAGCTGTCAGCATCCCTGCATTATCAAACCACCTGCCTGAATTTCAAGGATCTCATCCATGTATTCAGCAGGAATATAAATTTCTGGGAGCTCTTGATGGCCTTGAGATCAGAAACAGCCAGCCCGGGGGTTTCTGCTGTGCTGTGCTGGCACCCCTGAGCTGCAATTTCTCTTGGCTGGGACGTCTGGGGGGACCCGGCCCAGGAGAAACAAGCCCAGGCGGCACAGCCCAGGAGGACACTCACTGCACGTGTTTTTAAGCCAAATGTGGCTCCTGAAATCAACAGAGAGGGAGATTCCTCTGCCGCCTGGGGAGCCATCCTATCCACATTCTTCCCTGGGACCTTCAAAGGAGCTGAGGAATCCAATTCCCACTAATTTGCTTTGAAAACACCAACCTAAAATTGTAATGATGGCATGCTGTATTACAGGGGAGGAAAGAACCCACCAGACTAGCTACATTGTTTTCCTAAGACCGGGGTATTGATGATTTAATAAGACTTACATTTTTAACAATATTATGTTGGTTAATGTTGGAAGGTGTTCCTACAATTAATGAAAATTTCATAGACTGACTGGGGAAGAAAGAGCCCATTTTATGTCCCCTACCAGATGGCCTGAGCCAGCTGCTCATTCTTTTTCTTTGAACTGTGATTCTAATGACTTCTCCGTCCTTTGAAGTCGGTCTCTGAGCTGCTGAACCAGATGTATTTGCATGATAGTAGCTGAGCACGGTTAACAGTTACCGACTTTTGCTATTTTCCCTCATGGCCACTGCTGGATACTGCAATGTTTGCTTTTATTTGGGGCGAAGGCTTTCTAGGCGCTGGTAAAATGTGTCTTGGTGTAACATCGCTGGCTGCAGTGAGTTATTCCCTAAATCCACAGCGTCTTTACCCAGCTCTCAGCTGGTTTCATTGCTTTATAAACCCAGGCAGCGGTGTGAGTCTGCTTTCAGTCACAGATTTATTAGGGCCTCACAAAAGCGGGGGCTGCTGTCAAAAATGTGAATTTCAGCACCATTTTAAAAACAGAGAACGAGAAGAAAGGAAGAGCTTTAAATATGTATTAAGAAGTTTTAAAAAGAATAAATCACAAAATAAAATAAGTCTTTTTTTTACAGTGGCTCGCAGAGCACTTACAGGATATCAAACAGCGGCTCTCCCCAGAGCGACGGCTGGGCTGGGATGGCAAAGAGCTCTCTAAAATCAGCCGAGCACAATATTAATACGTGGTGCTGCCTGAGGCTGTCTCTCCTACGTGTTTCACTGTGCCTGCCTCAGAGGCCTGTTAGGGACTTTGGAGGAACAAATAATAAGGAATAAATGGAACGACGGAGGTAAGAAGCAGAGCAATCAGCCATATCAGACAGCCCAGGGCACAGAAGAAAGCCGAGGCGGCGGTACTGGGAGCACAGCACATACTTTCCTGACTCGAGGTGCTTGGCCCGACAAGGAAACGAAAGGAAGGTGAAGCGAGGTGAAGCGGAGGTAAGAACTTGAGTGAGGTACCAATGGTGGCTGCGCCTGGTTGTGACAGGGACGGAGGGGACGCCGTGCCCGGCCTGCAGCCCCCCCGCTCCCTTCGGGGGACGCGGGTCCCCGCGTTGGCAGTTCCTCTGTGCGCAGGGCGGTGACACTTGTCCCCATTCCAGGGTATTTCCCCATCAACCGTGGCCTTCCAGTCCCTGGCCTCTCTCCTGGGATCCTCCTCACAAGGGAATGGCGGGGAGTCCGTTCATTTGATGTTACCCACCAGCAAGAAATCAAAGTTGGAGTCATATCCTTAACATGAGCAGGTTTCTGTTCCGAGCCCCCAGCCCCTTGTGTCCCCGGTGCCGGGAATGTGTGACATCCGAGCACCGGCGGGCCCGGGACAGGGCGGGGGCTGTGGTTCCGCAGCCGGGGGGCTGATTTCAGGCCGCATCGATCCCTTACGGTGGGTTTTAAAGAAACACTGAGTGCCCACGATGGTTGAAATCTGCACAGGGAGGCTGGGCACCTGTGAGGATGGTGACACCGCCGAGGGTGTCACTGCTGTGGCTGTGAGGTGACAGAGCTGTGCGGGTGACACCGCTGTGAGTGTCCCCGCTGTGAGTGTCCCCGCTGTGAGTGTCACCGCTCTGAGTGTCACCGCTGTGGGTGTCCCCGCTGTGGGTGTCCCCGCTGTGGGTGTCACTGCTGCGCGGGTGTCCCCGCTGCCACCCGGCCCGGCCCGGCCGCCGTAGCCGCTCTCCGCCCTCCGCCCCGGAAGGGCTCCCGTTGCCATAGCGCCGCTGCCGGGAGGGCGGAAGATGGCGGCGGCGCGGCCGGAGGAGCCGGGCGGCTCTTTCCGCCGGTACCTGGAGCGCTTGGGCGCCCTGCGCTCCCAGCCCGGCGCGGAGCGGCCCGACGGCGGCCGCCGCACCGAGCTCCACCTGCTCTTCGACCAGCTCATCTCGGAGAGCTGCGGGCCGGCACCGGCGGCCGCGCCCAGCGCCAAGGTGCGCCGGGGCCCGGGGCCCTGGGGCCGGGGCCGGGGCGGCGGGGGGACGGGCCGGTGCTGGCGCTCGGGCGGGGCCGGGGGTCCGGGCCGCGGGGGCGGGGGGGCAGAATGCGTTCGCACGCGGGTGTCCACGTCACGCGGGTGTCCACGTCACGTGGGTCCAACGTCACGCAACTTGGCAGTAATTGTTGTGGACGATGCTCCTTTCCCTCCCTGCCCCTCGATCCAGCTCTGTTTCTCTGTGCCGCAGTTCGGCGGGTCAGCCCCGGTGCCCCCGGTGTCGCTGAGCCGCCCTGCGGCCCCGTGTCCGCACGTCCCGCGTGGGGCCGTGGGCCGCGCTGCCGCAGGGGAAGCTCACGAGCTGCAGTTCCATCCGTTTCGTTACATTCTCCGTATTGATGTCTGTGATATCCGCACAGATCGGGTTGTGTGATCGAAGTCTCAGCTGATGATGTGGTTTCCACCCAGCTTTGTAGTCTCGAAATAATAAACCGAGGCTTTTCTTTTCCAGGATGTTTGTGCTCTGCTTGTCCAAGCCTGTCAGCTGGTTCACCTTGATCAGGAACATCTTGTCAGCAAACTTTGTCAGCTCATCCATCACTTACTTAACAGATTTCAGGTATGGAAGGTTTGGCCTTGTCCCTGCTTTCCCTGTGCTGGCTCCCTGGGAAGCCCTTCTGTCTTTTTACGGGGTTGTGGAGCCGACCTTCATGCCGACTTTCTCAGATTTTCACTGTATTGCTTATTTATTCCTAGCTAAGGTTCTGATCTGTGGCTCCAGCATGGCTGAGGGGTTCCTGCTGAGAAAACAGCTCAGTCACAAATGACAAACCATTGGAAATACTCTTGGCTATAGGACACTTGTTTTGATATATCCACTTCTTAAGTGTCGACTGATTCTGATTGTGTGCGATCTTAACAGCCAGGTCACCCGAGTCTGTAATCAATATATCAGCGTGTATAGACTCCAACATGATGATGTTTTCTTGACCACAGTCCTTTTCTGCTCTGTCAGGTGATGGTTGATGAACAGAACTTGAATTTTCTTCTCTCCTACTGCATCTCTGCTCTTAAGCAGTGCCACTCTTGGACACACGTGGAAATTCTGCAAGCCTTAGCAGCTCTTGTTTACAATAATGGACCTAAATGTCAGAAGGTGAGTTTACAAGCCAAGAGAAAGTAACCACAAAAATATTTACACCCTTTTGCTGTTTCTACTTTTCTTTTTCCTACAAAAAAAAAGACAATAAAAAAGTGCCATGTTCTCAAATCACCACACCTTTTATGTTAAGAATAATCCCATTTAAATAGTGACTGATATTTGTAGAAGAGTTGAATTTGAGGTGTGATAGGTGTATATACCAGTAATCAAGACCACTTAATATCTGGCTTGAGCCAAAGGCGCACTATCAAAGAAAGGCACCAGACTGACCACCCCGATGTGCCTGTGGATCAGGCAGGAAGAACACAGGGAGCTTCATGTTGCTCGTTACTCAGCAGGCTCCACTGAGGACCCTCAAATTTATCCTGTAACCAGATCAGGTCTTTTGTGTGCGATGGGCTCAAAGCCGTTTCAAAGTGGAAACTATTGGGTATCAGCCATGAGGTCTGCACGAAGCTCCTTGTTCCTGCAGCATGACCGGGAGCGTTTGATGCAATGAATTCTGCTGTCAGCAGCTCTTGGCAGCTTGCGGAGCAGTTTCTGGTGTTGGGCTGAAGCTCGGGGTGGTGATGCTGGCGGTTCTGGAGCTGCCAGCTTGCGTGGGTCTGTAGCCTGTGTAACCGCAGCAGTCTGGTACGGCAGTTACTGGTTGAATTTTATGTCTGGGCAGAAAGGATAAGCTTGGACTCGATCTGAACTATGCTCATGCTCAATACTTTTTAAATACAAAGTAAAAGACCTTTGGAAATTAATATTTTCATGTCATTTCTATAATCTGTCTGTGGAATCTGAAATTGCAGCTGACAAATCTTTTTTTGTAGCATAGATACGTCTAGTTACCAAACAGAAGAGCTGGGAGGCTGAGGGAAGGGCACTGACCCCTAATGACTTCTGCTGGTTTGTTTTAGTATCTCCCGGATTTGCTGGGCAAGACTGGGCTCCTGGTGCAGTTCAGTGATTCGGCTCAGGCAGACGTGGAGCTCCGGAGGGCAGCGGTTCGCGGCATGGCCAACCTGTGTCTCAGGTGCGTACCAGCCTGCTCAGATGGTGAGCAGATGCTTTAGATGTACATCTGAGCGCTGGCACAGCCGCTGTGCTCTGTTTTTATAGTTATTGTCAGTGATTCTTTTTCAATTAATCCATTTTTCTGTTCCACATGCAAACATGCTGATGCCACAGCAGTGCCAAGTCCTCAGTGGTGTTCTCAGTGGTGCCCAATGAAAGGACAAGAGGCAATGGGCACAAACTGAAATACAGGAAATTCTGATTAAACATAAGAAAACAAAGAAAAAAAAAAAAAGGAAGGATTATGGACCACTTGGATCTGAGCTGGTGTAACTTTCTAAAGCTGTGGGACAGACTGTGAATCAACCATCTGTCTCCTCTCCTTGTAGCGTGCCTGGGCAGCCATACTTGGATGAGTCCTACAGAAACGTCTGTTTTCAAACTTTTCTCAGTGTGCTGCAGTCTTCAAAAACCTCTGATGTAGATGAGATCACTTTTTGCATGGTGAGTGTAAGCCTAATTGTCTAGAATAATCTAATTAGGAGATTGTGCTGCTGGAATGTTGGAATTTGGAATGTATGACATTTGGAATGTTGTCAACTGAGATTTTGCTTAAATAGTCTCTTTTAATAATCATGAGTAACTGTCCCAGTAATTATGTTGAGCAAGAACATAAGTGCCTAGAAGGTCACTTGAAAGAGGTGAACATTCAGTGTTTTGGGAAGGAAAAGTAATTCTGTCTTTCGGTTTCCAGTTACTGCAAAATGCACTGAAAGGTATCCAGTCGCTTCTCAATGGTGGGAAGATGAAACTAATGCAAACTGACCAAATTGGATCTCTTCTTGCAGTATTAAAGGTAAATACTTAAATCTGCTTGGAGGAAGAGGCAGACACAGGAAGGTGCATGTTCCAGGTGCTTGTGAAGTGGGAAACAGCAGGAGAAGACGAGGAGGGAGCAGAGAGAGCGTGGGGGACAACGTTGTGTGAGGGAGAAAGGGATTGAGTTTCTCTCACAGCATCTTAACTGCACTTCCCACAAAAATGTGATAGAAAGACAGGAGGTTCATTTTTTTGGACCTGCTAAGATCCTTCTAGAGATGGTTGAATTTCAGGTGTTGCGTAGCTGTTAAGTAGGACGGGGAGAGGAGAGACCTGGGGGAAGGATCACCAGCCCAAACAAAACTTGATGAACAGCCAAGTATTTATAGTAAATCTTTGTACGTCAGGAAGGGGGAGAATGCTAACGTTTTTGTGACTGTTCGAGAAATGCATGTTTCACGGACTGCCGGGACTGAGCATAGAAATGCCCGCAGCCTTGTACCCGGCCCCGCTGCCACAGTACGACAAGAGGTCACCCGCCAAACAGGAGCCATCGGAACCGGCCGCCTTTAAGCAGACAGGGGTAAGCTGAAATTATACCGATGCTACCGTTTGCTCGTTGTGTGTGTGTTTGCTGCGGTTGTTCGTTACCTGGGGTGATATTAGTGGCTAAAAGGCACTTTGTGTTCTGAGCATGTGATACATTTCACATTCTTTGCTGTAAAGGTGTTGATTGTAAACCTCTGCGCTGCTTTGTGCGCTCGGATGCTGAGAGCAGCCGGCTCTGCAGAGCCTGGCTTTCCTGAGTTACGCTCTGTGCATCAGTTATTCATCTGTGGCCAAGAATTCTTGGCCTACAGACAGGGGATTGGTTCCTGCAGACTAGGCAAAGCTTTTTATTTTATAAGTTACATTTTCCCTTCTGACACTTGCACAATAGTTTGACTCTTTCTTAGGGAAGTCAAGTTCATCTAGAGGCTGATTTCCTCCTCCCTCCCCCATCTGTTCTGCTTAATCCTTCTGCAGGTTATTTTTTAACCCTGTAAATATTTTGGATTACCGATTATCTGAAAGACATTCAAGAAAATGAAGTTGCATAGTCATGTTGACTTGTTTCTTTGACATGTTAAATACCTACTGTAAATTAAAAAGAACTAGAGAAGTGTTTACTCTTTCTCTTCTTTAATCACTTTTGTGTGAAATCTGATTTTTAACTAAAAGTTTTCTTGCAGATCTTTTGCTTTGCTGATGAAGAGGCCAAAGCTTAATTTTTGAGGCTATTTAGATATAAACTGCATACTTACACTAAGATATTTCTGTACTGATGTACTGTTGCTACTAATAAGCAAGGTTTGCGAACTCTCAGATGCTAGAGAAGTGGCAGTTTCTGTATGTACAGTATTGCACATTCATGTAATTGCACTTTTGTGCAGTATTGTTGCATCGGAAGACGGCTACATAGCTGTGATAACTCTTGATTAAATTAAATCTCATCTGAAAACTCATTTAGAAATGTGTATAATTTAATGTTGATGCTCTATACAGACGACATGATTTATTATCTTAAACTCTGTTTTTATGGTGGATTAGCAGTTAGTTTTGTTTCAGTTAAGACCTTTTTTCCTGAGATTTACAACTATAAAATGTTTGCATGTCTTTTCTTCAAAAGATTGAAATAAAAATCTATTTTTTGTCTTACAACAGAACCGAAGGAAGAAGTCCAAAGGGAAGCAAAAGAAGGGAGAGCTTGCGGAAGAAGGAAAAGAAGGTTTGGGTGATGCAGGAAACGAATCAGCGCTTGGAGCCGACATGCTGAAATTGCACTTGGGGGGCGTGCGGAGCAGCCCCCGTGCGGAGCCCGGGACCGGCACTGGCGCTGCAGCCGGGGCCGCCGTGCCCGCGGGGAGGGAGCCCTCGTCCCCACGCTGCGCCGCCTGGAAGAGAATCAGCAGCAGCGAGTCGGAGTATTCGGACGCCGAGGGTGGAATACAGAGCAAAGTGAGGTGATTGCCGTCGATGTGAACAGAAAGCACGGTAGCAGAGCGTGCTGTTCGTAATGATTTAAGCTCCCGTGTCATTTTAAAGCCCAGCTTTTGCGCCTGTCGATCTGGCACAACTTTTACATGTGTGCAGACACTTCCACGTGATCTTAGTGCTTTTTTCTTAATCAAAACTCTTGGAGAAATCACTTTGCCTTTTGATTTCTGTGGTGATACGAATTACCGCCTTCCAGTTTTCTTGTGCTGGTTTGAAAGTGAATTTACTCTTGGTCTAAAAAAATTCTTCTCACAGCTCGCCACTCTCGGATGTGAAAGCGATTACATCCATTACTTCGCACTGCTGTGATTTCATTAGTCTTTTTGTTTGTTTTTAGATCTTACCAAGCCAATGTTCGTCAAGGGGCTCTAGCCTGTTTCCTCTCCACTATAAAATCAATAGAAAAAAGAGTTCTTTACGGCTACTGGTCAGCGTTTGTCCCCGATGCACCCGGTATTGGCAGCCCCCAGTCGGTGTCCTTGATGACGATTGCTTTAAAGGACCCTTCTCCAAAGGTGAGGCAGTTCTGAGTAGAGAAAGCATTGTATTTTTGTATTTTTTCCCTTATTAATCTTTAGAGTTGTTTTCTGTGGCCTTCAGTAAGTACTTTGGCTACTGTATCTGTATTGCTTGATCACCGTAACACCAGAAATAAGAGGATGTATTGGTTGAGGAAACAAAGGATTAGTTTTATAAATCTTAACATTCCCCATCAGCTTGGAGGAGGTGTTAAAAGTGGGTAACAGAAACGTCTTGTCGTTTCAGACCCGTGCCTGTGCTCTTCAAGTTCTCTCAGCCATCCTGGAAGGTTCTAAGCAGTTTCTTTCTGTTGCCGAAGATGCCAGTGACCACAAGAGAGCTTTCACTCCCTTCTCGGTCACCGTCGCGTCCAGCGTGCGGGAGCTGCACCGCTGCCTGCTGCTCGCCCTGGTGGCAGAGTCCTCCTCCCAAACGCTGACACAGATTGTCAAGGTAACTGCACCATACCTGTTTCAAATGCTGCCCAAGAGATGATGTTTTTCTCTACATTACGTCTTGAAGAAAGATTACACGAATATTGGAGCTGTTGGGGACTAAGGTGAGGTGGGGAATACAGGGTCGTTTAAAAAGTTGGACCTGGTTTGTAACACATAGTGATTTCAGATCGAGTCCATCTTTTTGAAACACCCTGTTGACTGTTGTCGTCTCCCAAGGCTTCACGGACTTCCTGCAGAGTCCTGGGGTTTCTTTTCTCTCCAGCACAACTCTTTTGTTCCTGCATTTCTTTCATGGGGTCTTTCTGGAGCTGAATCAACTTATGAAATGATTCTGAAAACTTTGAAACTGGAATCCCAATTGTCATGAAGAACTATTGAAATTCCATGGTCTTAATGCCAGGTCATAGTAGTTAAATACTTGTTCTTAGGAGCCAAGTTTGTAACCGGCTTTCGAAACAGCAGATAATTGGCGCATTTGTTTTCAGGTGCCCTCAGATAATTAGCTGTCTAAATGACCTAAATTGCAAATGTAAGAACAAATCTGTTGGAGGCCAGGCTGACATTGTAACCACTGCTCCATGTATGTTCTTTTGTGTGTTTCAGTGCCTTGCGAATTTGGTTTCAAATGCACCTTACAGCCGTTTAAAACCTGGGTTGCTGACGAGAGTTTGGAACCAGATAAAGCCATACATTTGCCATAAAGGTGTGGATATGTTATACTTTAATTTGACACTGGTTATTACAAAATAGTTGTGCATTTCCCCCTCCCCGCAAAACGTGCATTGCTGTCAAATTGTACGTTATGATGTGTCTCATCCAAAAAGCACTGAAGAAGGATGCCGAAGTGTCGGTCAGATGCTAACAGACTGGATTTTCTTCCCCTGCCCTGTTCTTTCTTGCAGATGTGAATGTTCGAGTTTCCAGTCTCACGTTATTAGGGGCCATAGTATCTGTCCAAGCACCTTTACCAGAGGTGCAGTTACTTTTGCAGCAGCCCAGTTCCGCAGGGCTGAATAACAGCGGCAGCGCAACCCCTCAGCGCTGGAGCTGGGACGCGTGGAGGAAGGGGCTCCCCTCGGAGGGGGGCGCTCCAGAGAACCCCGCGGTGTGCACGGAGCCCTGCTGGCTCCTCTGCCTCTGCGTTTCCATCATCGTGCTGCCCAGAGAGGACTCCTGTTCTGACAGCGATGCCAACTTAGCCTTTTCCAGCGTTTATGAGCCCTGTCCCCTTCGGCTGGAGGCCTTACAGGTGGGGATGAGCAGGAGGTTTGTAAAATGAACATTTTGGTAAAACAGCAAACTACCTCATGTCAGCCAGGCCTCGGACATGGGTTGCCTTTGCTCCTCGCTCTTTCAGTGAGATTTAGACTCACGCAGCGTCTGTGCTGCCGTGACTGACAGAGCAGCGTTGGGGAATAACGTTTTGATTGTGTGACTGTGGCTGCAGCATAACTGTCCCATAGTAACACCCGCTGTAGCAAGCGCATCAGCCTGTGATTTTTGTTGCTTTCATTAATTTTAAATATTATTTGTCTGCGTGTCTTGAGACCTGGTGAAGGCTGCGAACCTTCCCCATGCAAACTCCTCCATACAGAATCTAAATTCAAGTTTTGCTAGAGAACAGTGGGGAAGAACCTTGCAGCCAAAGAACAGTCTGCAGGGAACTATGGAGCGGTGCTGGTACGACTAAAGCAGTACCTGTGAATGTTGAGACTTGGCCTTGTTTTTCTTCTTGTAACTACAAAAATAATACTATTTTGTAACGTGCATCCCCAGAAATCTCACTTTAACTCTGCAACAGTGAATATTTGTTAAACTCAGCTTCACAGAATGCAGCAGCAATACTACGGGTGATACAGAATATGTTGCTCTTACAGGCAGTCTTGCTTGGTTTTTTAGCTACAGGAGACCTCAACAGTAAATAATTCATGGTGTTGCTACCTGATAGTGCTTTTGTGGCCCTTTTTTGAACAAGATAATGGAATAGGGAGGTTTTTAATTAGCTGTATAATTCTAGAAGTTGTGCTGCAAGGTGTATCTGTTACATCAGAGTTTAATATGTGGTCCAGGTGTTGATTAGCCCATTAACATCCTCTCTGTGTGTATTCGGGGTATTTTCGTTTAACAGAAGGCAATGACACTGAATGGACTTTCTTTGTTTTGTGTGTAGGTGTTGGCTCTTCTTGTGAAAGGTTATTTCTCTCTGGCTCAGAGCTATTTCCTAGAACTCGGAGAAGTGGCTTGCAGGTGCATGGAAGAAATGGATCCATCCATTCAGCTTCATGGAGCCAAAGTAAGAACAGGAGGAAACATCAACATTGTTTTGCCAAGTCAGTTTTACCTGTTAGTGTGCTTTGCTAATGCAGGTAAGCGGGGTGAATATCCAGAGCATCTCTGGGCGCCTGCTGTAGCTCTTTGGCACTCGCAGTACCCCGACACTTTGAGAAATGCGCTTTCTGCTTCCAATCTTGAATTCTTAGCAGAATTTTGTTGCTCTGCTGAGTCACCAGGAAGCTTGGGAACTGCAAAGACTGTAGCGCTGGCCTTTCCCTGACGTAGCCTCAGCTGGGGCAGGAGCCATAGTCTGTCACCCAGAGGAAAGCTCAGCGGGATTTCCTCTTTGCACAGCAATTTATTACGCTGTTCTAGCTGGAGACTTTACGTAAGAAAGGATTTTCCTCTCATTTCTGCACTAGCAGGGACAGAATAGGGTCCAAACTAATACTGAATCTTTTATTTTTGTTACCTGGGTGAAGTTTGCTATAGTTCCATGGTACCTGAGTCATCCCTGGTAAAGATCTGGTTGGTTTTTGTTTCCTTGCAGCTTCTGGAGGAGCTGGGCACAGGAGTGCTGCAGCAGTACAAACCCGATTCCGCCGTGTCCCCCGAGCAGAGGGTGCCGCTCGGCCGGGTGAGTGTGCGCGCTCCTCTGGGGCTGCTTCCTTCAGCTCTGCACAGAGCTGCTGCCACAGAGACATAAATCAATTGCAGGAAAGCAGAAAGGGACTCGGTACCCTGTGGCTTTATAGGTGCTGATATGCACAATTTTTATAGACTTCCTGCATTATTATTGTATCCGGTTTTTGTCTATAGGCAGATGTGTTGTGTTGTGGGTTTTTTCTTTTCTTCTTTAGAAAAAGACAATCTACTGTAGAACTGGAGCATAACTGCTGACTTTAAATAGGCAAACCTGGCTGCTTCCTCTGTAGGTTGTGACTTTCTGGACGAAGATGTTAAATGGCCCTTTACCTGGGATTCTTCAGAACTCTCCACATGCGACTCTTCAGACAAGCGCCTGCGATGCCCTGTCCTCTATCTTGCCAGAAGCTTTCAGCAGCCTGCAGGTAGGAGCGTGCCCTCGAATCGGGGCGTTTTTACCTGGCTACCAGATTGCAGTAGTGTAAAGCCTTTGAAAAACTTACAAGGAGAGAGCAGAGAAACCTTCCAGATTTTTTGTACATTCTGAACAAGTTGTGACTATTGAAGACTGGGAAAAGCAATGTTGGGCGTAGTCTGTCAAATAATTAAACTGTGGGTCACAGAAGCCATTTGGCCCCACCGCAAATACTCCGCCTTGGCGATGCTGCATGGGAGATGGAGGGCAAGAACGGCATTGCACGAAGGAGGGGTGAAGGATTGTTATTTTGCTGGTTAAGTCTTCGATGCGACAGCCGAGCAAACAGCCATGGGCTGACGTTGGTCACCAATTTGCATGGTTTTTTCTTTTGGCTGGCTTTTGAAACACTAAACTGCAGCGATCGCCCTGGCAGGAGCAAACAAATGTGTTGGCCTTACTCTCCTTTTGCAACATTAAATATGCTTTTAAACATAAAAGCCTTGGCAGTGTGTCACCGCTGCATTGTGCAGCTCCTTTTGTGTCACTGTGCCCTTCTCGATGGGGAGTGCTCTGCCAGATCTCATTTGCCCCAGAATTGCCGGTCCAGCAGTATCTCTGGAATTCTCCCTCTGGTTTCTCCAAGTACAGCGTGTACTTCATCCCCCTGTACTTTGATCACATATGCTCTCTCGTCCCCGTGGCCATGTGGGGTCAAGTCAGTGCCCACTCTGACCCTTTGCTCTGATGAAACAAGGATTTTTGTCATGGGTTGGTAAACTGACAATCTGTCCAGGATGAACTTAATCTGCCTGGCTGTCCTTGTTAATGAAGGGGAAAGAGTGAGGTAAGTAAGACGGGAAAAAGCAGCCGATCCAGTCTGTTCTACCACTGATGGGCCATGCTTTCTGCGTTTGGATGATAGGTCGTATTTTGGTTTCCTTTGTGGGCTCATCTAACAACAACAAGATCATGTTTGCTGGAATCATTCCCATTTCCCACGTGGCATCCTGAAATGCCACTCAGTTACTTTAAAGAAAAGAGTGGTCTCTGAATGGTAGCTTCTATACATTCCACATATTACGGTCCTTCAGAGTGTGTGCCGGTTGTCTTTGTGGGCCAGAGCTCTCTTGGTTTCCCTCTGGTGCCATCACTGCTCCTCGTTGCAGGACGACCAGCAGATCCTGTGTGTCACTCTGCTGCTGGGCCTGAACCACAGCGAGAACCCGCTGGTAAAAGCCGCTGCCGCGCGTGCGCTGGGAGTCTACGTCCTCTTCTCTTGCCTTCGGCAGGTCAGAACTGGCCTATTTTTCTTATTTTGAGCCATTTTATAACTGGTTTGGTGAACCATAAGATGTGGGGTGAGTTCTTTTGGAATGAGTTGACTTTCTTGATTCTGGTCTGTATGTGCATTTAGCTTTTCCTTTCTGTCTCCAGACCTCCTGCCTTTGTGTGGTCAACAGAACCGGTGCAAGTTTTTAATGTGAAGGCTTCAGTTTTGCTTAAAACTAAGAAGTAAGGCTTATCTAGGGAAAAATGCTGGCTTGTTTCCACAAAATACCTGATCTTAGCTTGGCTCAGCTGGAAGACTCTGTAGTTTTTGCAATGTGGCCTTAACTGAGTGCTTGTAATACAAAATGTATGCAGTAGCTGACACTGAGATTTGATTCCAAAATATTTTGAAAGAAGATCCTTTGCCATAGGCGTGGGAATGAGAAGCAAGTGTGATGTGCCATAGAAGCAAAGATTGGACAGGCAACTTAGCAGGGAGTTTGGAGAAGCGGGATTTGATGAGTGTAAGCGGGATTAAGAGCGGGATTTGATGAGTGTAAGATTGGCAGTCCAGGTAATTGTGTTAAAATCCACGGTAACTAGAGCACCAATGAAATTAAATAATGCATTGAAGCTTTTCAGTAACAACTACCTGAGAGAGGGGTGAACTTTGTCAGTGTGTGGGCCCAGACTGGTAACGAAGGGCCAAACGAAGATGTACAGCGAGCACCAGAAACCTCTTAAAGGTTGTTGCCTGCAAAAGAACCGAGTAGATCTGGTGTGTGTGCAGGTACCATTTGCCCTGGAAAGGCCACAATGTGTATGTTACTGAGGAAATCACCCGAGTTTTTAAAACTTTCTAACTTTGCAGCAGTTTTTGCCTTTAGGACGTGATGTTTGTGGCAGACACAGCGAACGCTATTCTGAATTCCCTCCACGACAAGTCTCCGAACGTCCGTGCCAAAGCAGCCTGGTCCCTGGGCAACCTGACAGACACCCTGATCATCAACATGTACGTGAGTGCGGCCCGGCCCGTGGAACGCCCCCCTGCCCCCTTCCCACAGCGTCACACAGGGTCACAAAAAGCCCAAATTTGGCTTGGATGCTTTGTTTTGAGCACTCTTCAGCCTGTGTGTCTCTCAGCATATGAAAATGTGTTATAAGTATCCCATGTCCAGCTGGGGTTGAGTTCTACTAAACTGCGTGGGCTTAGGTCTTTCTGATCATTAGTTCTGGAGTATATTCCAAGTTTCCTTTTCAGTTTGTTATTTCTCCTGTGTTGCTGTGTGGAGTTGCGTGTTCCCTGGTTACTTCACTTTCACCATAACACAGAAGTAAAATTAATAAATATTTAACACTTCCTCAAGCCAAAGACTGAAGGAATTCTAACCTACTGTTACATTTTTAACAGGAGAAACGGTTTATCCTATATTCCTGCCTCTGAGCAATCCGTTGCCCTCTGTTTTTTATTAGACCCAACGCATTGCTAACCGGCTTTCTTGCATTGATAGTTTGGTTTTAAATTAATAAACATAGTGGTCACATGTAGGAAGGTCTGCCTTACATATTAGCCCTCTGAAGAGTGAAGGTTGTTCATAGGCGTTTATAAGGGATCGTCTCACACCTTTGGGGCCGGATTGTCGGGGCTGGGCTCTCACAGGGCGACTCTTCCCCCAGGGAAACCATGGGACAGCGCTTTCAAGAGGAGTTTTCTGATCTCCTCCTGCTGAAAATGTTACGGTCTGCGACTGAAGCATCCAGGGACAGAGACAAGGTACGAGCGAGGGGAAGGAGGGTGGCGCTACCATGGGGTGGTTAACTCTTGCATTTAAAAAAATAAGAAGAGGAAAAAAGGCACCAGTTAGTTGGGGTTGGGATGTTTTGCCCCGGTGGACAGGGAGCTGCAGCTCAGCAGCCTCTCCTGAGGGCTGGGCTTTGGAGCTGCCCGTGTTGTTTGACCTGCAGGGTGTTTGATTGCACTTTTCCACAGTGTGTGGGGGTTTTTTGGTTTGGTGGTGTTGTTTTGACCATCTGCAGGGAATGGTCTTTCTGGTGGCATTTAGGGAGTTACCACCTGATACGACACCAGGCTGATTCCAGATGGGCTCCTTGTTGGCTCTGAGCTTGATTTCCTAGCAGGCTTGACAAAGTCTTTGCCTATAAGCTGAAAGCCAGACTGGTTTTTCTGTATATGTGTGTTCCAGGTAAAGAGTAACGCGGTCCGGGCCCTTGGGAACGTGCTTCATTTCCTGCAGCCGTATCACGTAGCGAACCCCAGGTTCAAGGAAGCCATCGAGGAGTCTCTTCAGGCCCTTATTTCCACCGTTGAGAGCGAGGCCACGATGAAGGTGCGCTGGAACGCTTGCTACGCGCTGGGGAATGTCTTCAAGAACCCTGCCCTGCCCCTCGGTGAGTCGCTTGTCCCGCGGGCTGTGGGTTTGCACCATGGGTTGTGGGTTTGATCAGAAGGTCTGTTAGAAGTGTGTTGGGGAGGAAGCAGAGGGAGCTGGATCTCGCTGTCGTGGCTTTCCCAGAGCTCTTGTCACTGCAACAGGCTCAGATCCTGCGAATACAGGTGTATAGAGTAACTGCTGTGTCCAGTTGGATGTCACGTTAGAAAAGAACATGAGGATGGGATTATAGCTGGGAATAGATGCCAAATGACATTTTCCCCTTACAAAACTTCAGAAGATTAACTGTTTTTTAACTACTTTTTAGTTTTATGACCTCTGAGTCTGTTGTTTAGACCAGCAACTGTGAGCTCATTAAATATTTAGGAGATACATTGACAGTTTTGTATATTTGACTGATTCAGAAGGGTTGTTGTGGTTTGGTTTGTTTTCCAGGAGAGGCTCCTTGGACAACACAAGCATACAGCGCGCTTTCCTCGGTGGTGAAGTCCTGCAAGAATTTTAAAGTCCGGATCAAGTCGGCCATGGCGCTCGCGGTCCCCGGCAGGCGGGAGTGCTACGGCTCCGCCGAGCAGTTCCGCCACATCTGGGCTGCCTTGGTGGTCGCCCTGCAGAAGAGCGAAGACACCGAGGACTTCCTGGAGTTCAAGTACAGCGCCAGCCTGCGGACGCAGCTCTGCCAGGCGCTGCTGCACCTGCTCAGCCTGGCCAGGAGCACGGACCTGCCGCTCATTCGGGAAAGCATCACCCGCGACGGGGATGCGATCAGATCCTATGTCTTGCAATATCTGAAATCTGGAGCTGAAGAAAATGAAGCAGGAACGCACACGGACTCGTGCGAGAGGGAGAGAGTGTTAAAAGGAGCTATTGAACATCTGGGTGGGATAGAGAAACAGCTGGGGGGCAAAGCCAGGCTGAGAGTGTCTGTTTATCTGGAAGACGTCTTGACGGACCACGCGAATGCCACTGAATTAACAGAGGCTTAGAAAGAGACGTGTTTTGGTGACCAATAACTGACGCTTTGGGCACGGAGCAGAAACGCTGCTCTCCTTTGCGCAGAGCATCCAGAAGAAAAGTTTCCTGTTGCTGGTGTTAAACAACTTATTTCAAGCTTACTCAAATCATTCATAATGCCTGATGTAAAGATCTGTGGAACATAATTTTTACTTTTTTAAAAAACTTATTTTATTTTTATGTTTAGTGAACTCTTAAACTGTCCTCACGTGGTTTTGTTTGTGCTCTTACCTGTTACAGCGTTACCACTTGGAAAACAAAAGCCTTTTCCTTCTTTGTACGTTTTATAAAAGCCGCCTGTTCTCTGAGCTTATCTAAAAGCATTTTGTTACTATTGCTGCTGTATTCAAAACGATGTTTGTAAAGGAGGGGGCTGGAAGAATTCTGTTTTTCTGAGGACTGCAAATGTTGTCATTCTTGTGTTCCTGCAATAAACCCAAATCTGCCAATATTTGTGTGATAGCTTAGAGCAAACAGGCTTTGCCTTTGCCTGTGTGTCCCGGGGGTCTCACACCTGCCTGCCCTCCCGCGGCCTCCGCTCACCTGTCTGCCAGAGCTCAGAGCTGCGTGTTTCCAGGGGCCGGTTCTGTGCTGTGTGAGCCGCAACAACTAAAGTCGGTGCCGCGGCACTGGAATTTTGACTCTTTTATGGGACAGGCAGGGATGTTCTAAACCCTGTGTGTCTGCAGTGCTGTTCCCTTCGATCCGTGACGCTGTGCTCCGTTTGCTGTGCTCCCGCGCCGGTGGAGGACGGAGCTCTCTGATGTTGCTGGGGACGAGTCAACGCCTCCAGGAATGAGCCACCCTGCGCGAGTTGAGCGCCCGCCGCCCTAACCTCGGCCTGGATGTTTGAGCAGAGCTCAGCGCGAGCCCTGCCCGTCGTAAAAGCTCTTTGGGATACAACATTATCTGCTTTGTTTTTCCATCCTTGCTGCTGGTTTCAGTGGAGCTCAAGTGTTTGAGTATCTGAGATCCTATTGAAGCTGTGCGGGTTTCTTGCCCAGGTTTGCTGCGGCCTCTGCAGCAGCTGAAACCCAGGCGGTGAGGTGGATCTGGACCCGGTACCCAGCACATGGCCGGGCAGCAGCCGCGGCTGTTCCTGTGCGGGGCAGCAGCCGCGGGTGTTCCTGTGCCGGGCAGCAGCCCCCGTCCCGTCTCAGGGTGTTCTGAACGGGGAAATCTCAGACTTTCTGCACCCAAGAAGCAAATGGGAGCAGCCGGGATTCCCAATAGTGTGTGGCCAATCTCCCTGGGGAGAGATGTGTTACAGGAAGGTGGAGGGGGCAGCTGCAGGTATTCAGGTCTAATTTCCATGGGCAACACATGAACTGCTGCTGGGGGGGCTGGGTCAGTCATGGGGTTCAGCTGTGCCTGTTCCCAACCCCATGGGGTGCTGCTGGTGCTGGAGCAGAGCTGGGAGGGACTCTGTCCATGGGGATATGAAGGTCAGTGATGATTTTATGTGTCTTTTTAGTGTTGCATGTTCATTTTTGGTGCTTGGCAGAGCAGTTTGGGCTGTGTGTGCCCTGTACAGCTCACTCGCCGCTGATGAGAGCAGCGGGGTGGACGCAGCCTGGGCTGGGGACTGGTGGAGCACGAGGTGCTCGGGGCCAGCAAAAGGCAGCACCTTCCCCACCCTGGACAAGGTTTTATTGTCCTGCCTCTTTATTGTTGTGTTTACAAGCCAGGCGCTTTATAGGTTTTCCTATGAATAGTTTCAAGGAGAAGGTAATTACCTTATCACATGCGGAATGATTTATAGCCAAGGTGGCAAGGGACATTCAAGCTCCACATCGGCTCCGTTTGAAAGACAATCCGCCTGTTCTTCCGCGCGGGGTCACTGTGTGGGTGAAACAAAGGGGTTTAGTGCCCAGCCCACCCGGTCCCAGCGCGGGGGTGTCTCCTGCGGCCGAGCCCCCGAGGGAGTGTTTCCCTGGGCACCCGTGCCCACCTGTCACCCCAGGGGTTCCCTGGGGCTGCGCTGGCGCTGGGCAACCCCCGAGAAACCAGCAAGGAGCAACCCAGTGAGTTCAAAGCTCGGGCTGTAAAGCCCTTTGCACGTAGCGATGTTACGTGGGTCAGTGAATGCCCAGCGCGCTGCCCGAGCGCCAGCGCAGCCTCCGTGCAGCATCGCAGCTCTCGGCCGGACCGGGCTGGCCTGCCCGTGACGTCCTGCTCAACCCATGGGCTAGGTTTTGTTGGGTAAAGCTCCTCGCTGGTGACCACAACCCCAGCTTGCAGTGGCTGCGGGGACTGTTATGCATCTCCCCTTGCCTTCGTGGAGTGATTTTTTTCTTTTGTTGTTTTGATTATGAACTCTCACTTCATGGACTCGGCGCACAGACAATAACGCGGGAGTTCCCGTGCGGCTGTTGCGCTCTGAGCATCCCGCTGCAGCCGGGGGCGGGCAGGGAAGGGGCCCACGAGGTGGCACCACGTCCCCGGCCACCGCCGAGCGCCGGCCCGGCCGCGGGGGACCCGCCGGGGGGGCCCCGGCGCTGCCAGAGCCCGGCTCGGGGGGGCGTGGGGGTGCAGGGGGTCCCCTTGCAGACCGTGGGTGCCACCCGCCCGTGCACCCACCAGAGGCTCCCCGGGGCTGCAGCACCCGCAGCCCCCGCTGCGCCCCGGCGGTGGTGGCACAAGGGACAGGCACGTTCCTCCATGTAATAACTCGAACTGTTCCCCTGCCGATGCTGAGCCCCGGGTGGGGCTGATGGTTCTTGCCCCGGTTCGTGGGCACAGGGTGGTGGGGGCTGCGATGCCTCTCGGGACACGGGTGCAGCCCCGGGTCCCAGCCAGCTGGTGCCCTCGCTGGGCCCACCGCCCCACGCGGGTTCCTCCCCGGGACTCTCTGTGGGACACCAGCGTGGGGGGGTCACAGCAGCGGGGTTGGGGCTCTGGTGGCAGGAACAGCACATGGGTGGGTGAGCCATGGGGTGGCGATGGCAGGGGTGACTTCCAGTGGCGGGGTCAGCGGGAAGAGGCTGATCCCGTGTTCATGCCTGCTGTCTCTCCCATAAAAAATAGCTCAGTGCTATCTTGCAGGCCATCCCTCCCTAGGACCCGCTAATTTGGTGATTTTTATCCTGTCTGTTTTCCTTCTCTCCCCCCCGCAACCTCCCGTCACTCCTCCTGGGGCGGCTGCGGGGTCGCACTGATGGATGGTCCCCGGCAGCGCCCGCGGGAGGAGGTGGTGACCGGGGAGGGGGTTTTGGGCACAGTCTGACCCAGCCATGGTACCAACCCCTGCTTTGGGGCGATGCTTGACAGCCCAGCACAGGCAATGGGGGAAAGGGTGCTCAGCAAAACCACGGGGCAGCCCAGGGACACAGGCGGTGCCATCAGGGATGGGGACAGAGGAGATAAAGAGGCTTGGTGGGACCTGGCGAGTGGGGATGGCCTGGGGTCACTTCTCCCTGTGCCACCCCCCGGAAAGCGGAGCCTGCACCGCCCCGGGGGGGTCCTCCAGCTCCCCGGGAGCCCAGACTGGTATTTCAGTCTAGACGTGCTGGTATGTTTTCAGTCCCGCACATTTCCTTGATGGCCAAGGACGAGCACGCTCGGGGCACGGGCACCGGTGGCTGCTGCAGGGTGGGGGTTCCCACGGGGACGTGGGGGGGACGGACGGGCCGAGTGCTGCCGTGTGCCCGGTCCCTGCTCCTGGGGAGGCAGCAGAAACCTTTGCGCTGCGAGGGGAGGGAAAACTATGTGAAACTTGACATTTGCTCATAAAACCAGGCTTGCTGGGGGGAAAACTTGCTGCATCTTGCTAGAGCGTTGGCCTGGGCTGCACCAGGCTGGTGTGAAAAGCTTTATTCAGCTGCCACCACCGTTCCTGCTGTACTGCGTACGGCCCCGGCCCTGCACACCCGGTGGGGTTGGGCTGGGTAAATAATTTGGGGGGGGTGACCAGTTTGGTGATGTCGGAAACGTCGCGGTGGCTCAGGGCTCAGTCCCTTCTCCTCCGTGCCGTGGGCACTGGGATGATGCTTTTACCAGCCGGTGATGCTGCTCGTGTGCCACCCGCCCGGGGCCGGGCCGGGGGGACAAAGGCGCCTTTCAGGGCCCCGGCGGGGCCGGCCGTGCCCGGGCGGCCCCGAGATGTGTGAAATTTGGCTTTGGCCCGGCTCCTTCCTGGAGCGGAACTGTTCTCAGCGAAACCGTCCCAACCACCCGCCCTAATGGCTTTTCTCTGTGCGCTTGCATTAATGAACGCGAGGCCCAGCCTAATCGGAGGGAAGCCATGCAAGTAATTGCTTGAATTTTTAATTCGGGGTTATGATAGGGGAATCAAAGTCACACGGCAGCCGCTGAGGCCGCCCGTGGCTCCGCACCATTGACTCCTGCAATTTGCTTTTGATTTTTACCCTCCCGGCTCCCCCCACGTCCCGGCAGAGACCCCGCTGGGGGCCAGACCCCGCTGGGGAGGGCGATGGGGGAAATGCGTTTGGGGCCGGGGGTGCTTGGCCGGCGCGGCTGTGCCCACAAAGGGCCGGCGAGCAGGTGCGAAGCCGTTTGCAAACCTCCGGCAGTGTTTGCTTGCCTCCAAAATCCCTCTTCCCCCTGCACCTCCTTGTGCTGCCGATGGCGAGCTGGGGTTTATTTCTCTTTCTCCACCACGGCAGCTCTCACGCTCAGCGGTGACCCCTGCCCGGCGCTCAGCCGGTGCCGCCGTCCCTGCGCGGAGGGGCGAGCGATGCGCAGACGGGCACCGTAACCGTGGTGCGAGACACGGGGCGGTGGGACTGGCCGGGGTTTGGGTTGGGGTACCCAAGAGCTGCCCCAGGGTTGTGTCCCCCATCGGTGGGGAGCTCCTCCAGCGTCCCCCGGTCTGTCCCACGCCACCGCACTGCTTTTGTTTTCCCAGAAAACAACCCCACCTCCCGCGCTGGTTCCAGCTCACTTCCCTCCTCTTAGTCTTAAAATTAATAACAAGTCGGAGGACGCGCGGCAGCTCGGGAAGGCAGAATGGCATCTGCGCAATGTCCGCCCTGCCCGGGGAGCAGCCGTGCCGCTGCCACGCTCCCCCGTTTGCCACGGCCACGCGTGGATGGAGCCGCGTCCCCGGCTCCTCTCGGGGATCTGCCGCCCCGTGCCCCGTGTTTGGGGCCGGGGTGCTGTGGTGGTGTTCCTGGTGTCGTGATTCCTGGGCAGATAGCATTGTTTGCCCTGACACGTAAGCCGGTGACAACCTGCCAGCGCTCTGGCATGGATTCCGGCCGTGGCTCCCGGCCTGCCCCGCTCCCTGCGCCTTTTTATAGCCCAGCAGAACTTGTTTTGCTGTAGCAGCGAAGCAGAACCCGAGCGCGGGCTGAGCCGCGGGGGAACACGAAGGTGGCTCGCAGTGCGTTCTGGGGCATGTTAGTGCCCCTGTCCCCCCAGATGTCCCCACAGCAGGTCCTGAAGCCCCCTGCTGCCTCCAGCGTGAGCCTTGGGGAGGCTGAAGGAAGCCCCCAGGCTCTGAAAATGATGGGTCTGGGATTTTGGGGGGTCCCAGAGTAAGCTGGGAGCGTGCTGCTAGGGAGGGGACGCCGTGGCCAGGACACAGTGCAGAAGGACGCGCTGCCATGGCCATGGGACATGCCAAAGTGGCGCTAAGCCCCCCTGCCCGTGCCCTTGGCAGAGCGAGGGGACACGGGGCAGCCCTGGAGGGTCCCACCTGCAGGCGAGGGGCCACCAGCACCCCTGTGCCCCCCCAGAGCCTCGGCAAAGGACAGGAGGGTGAAGCCGGATTATGAAAGTGTTTCTTTGCTTTGCTTTTGAGAAAGGAGAACTTCAAAGGGGCCATTTATCACCAGACAAAGAGAGTCGCGAGTTATTTGCAAAGTGTAAGGGAGAAGCATTAATTATCGGCGTGACAGACAAACGTCGCTGCCGGGTGTCCTCCTGCCCACCCCTCCGCCCGGGCCCGGCAGCTCCCGGCAAGCCCTGGGTGGCACCCGCGCCCCTGTCCCTCCGGCCCCGCTGTCCCCAGCTCCCGCCTCGTGTCCCCTCTGTCCCTGGGTGCTGGGCTGGGGCAATGGATGGGACCAGCACGGGTGCAGCTGGGGGGCAGCGTGGGGGGCTCCCCATCGCGTCCCCAGTGCTGATGTTCTGCTGTGCAGTGGGACCTGCAGGGTGGGAGAAGCACTGGTGGCAAAGCCCAGCGGGTGCTGCAGCCCTGAGCGGGTGCTGCCGTCAGGCGAGATCACGCTGGAAAATAGAAAGGGAGAAATTTGGTGCCTTTGAGGCTGAGCAGCATGGCCAGCGATGGGGTGACTGCGGGGTGTTGGTGCCGGTGGGGTCTCTGTGCTGGGGACAGTGGGTGACAGCTGATGGCCGTGGCCAGATGTGCTGGGGGATGTGGAACCAAACGCCTGCAGCTGAGCTCAAGACGTTCTCGGGGGGGAGAGCCACGGCTCGGGCCATCGTCTGGGAGGGAGAAGATGAGTGAAAGCGTTTACATCCCAGACCAAAGTGCCAACAGACCCAGCCACCCTCAGACAGTGACAGTGGCCTCCATGCCACTGTGATGCCGGGGGGCTGCAGATGTTGGGGTGGCCGGGGCGCGCGGGTCCCCGTGGCCGTGCTGGGCGAGCCCCGCGCGGGCCGGGCAGCTCTGCCTTTCATGTCTGATCCCTCCCGAAACCACAGCTTCCCTTCGCCCCGCGCGGGATCAACCGCGGGTCATATTTAATAAAGGTGGGGATGGGACAAGGCTTCAAAACATTACGTCACCTCGGTGTGGGGGAGGCGGAGGCAGGCAGGGAATGCGAAAATCTCAGCGCAAGTGGGGGCAGAGGAGAAAAAAAATCTCAGCGAGGGGATTTAATGGCCCTGTTTTGGTGGGAACTCTCTTGCCCACTGCCCGCGAGGTCAGAGGCGGTGTGTCTGCACGCGCTCAGCCGTTAAATGAAACTGTAAGAAAAAAATGAGGTATATACGAAATGCGTAAGCGCGTCCGTGGCAGAAATCCCCCGGCGCTGGTGAGTCACGGCCGAGCCCGACCGGCCGCCATGGTGGCTCGTGGGAGAAATCCCCGCTGGTCCCCAGGTCCCATGTCCCGGTAGAGACTTGGGGGTGCCCTGGCAAGGTGTCCTCACCTGCCCCAAGGTTTCCTCTGCCAGAGGTGCAGCCGTGTGGTGGCAGGAGCAAAGTCCCCCGTGACACAGCCCTGACCCCGCGGGGTGGCTGTGGTGGCCACGCGTGGCACGAGTGGCTTTGCTGCCTGAGTGGGAGCCGCTGCCTGCGCTCAGGGCAAATGCTGCTGGTCCCTCTGTGGGTGACGGGGGAGGCTGTGGCTGCAGGTGGGGGATTGTCTGACTGAGGGAACTGCACCAGGACAGTTATTCCCTTGCAGTGATTGCAAGGGGATGGGTTTCCAGTTTGGTACTGGGGAGCGCCTGGTGCTGTGAGCGATGGGGGGCGGGTGGTGAGGCCACCTCCGTCTGCAGGAGCTGGAGGCCAGCACTGGCCAGCCCGACTCTGCCACAGTGCACACGGGCTGGCTGCAAACCGGGCGGCTTCGTGGGGCTGGGGAGCAGAGCAAACCATGTTCAGCTTGAAAACCAAAAAAAGCCCAAAAAACAACAAGGCTGTGCAGCTGTCCTGTGTTCCCAGCCACAGGCACCTCCTGGTGAAGGCTCGGGCTGGTGCCTTCCCTGGGCTGGGAAACTATGTGCTCCCAGCCCTGCGGGGCACCCGTCGGCCCCCGAGCCGGAATGGCCACGCTCCTCTGCTGAGAGGAGTTAATGAGCTGTGCCGGACAACGATGGGAAAGGTGGATTGCAGAGAGGGGCCTGCGCTGCTCGGAGGAGCTGGGCGTGGAGGAAGGGGGAAGAGCAATAGGGTGAGAGAGATGGACCAGAAAACGATATCCACTTCATTAGCCAGGTGGCTCCAAATGTGTGGAAACAGGACAAGGTCCAGGTCACCCACTGTGGCAGAACATTATTATCATGCGATGCCATGAAGCCTGTGCAAAGACCAAGTCAAAGCTCACCAGCCCACTTGAAAGGGAGAGGGGACGTTCTCAGAACAAGAGCCAGGCTGTTCCCAGGCTGGTGCAGGGTGGGGGGTATCTGCAGATGGGTGCAGCCGTGCTGGGGGGTCTGGGCATGCAGCCCGGCTCCTGCTCACCCTCAGCACCCACAGAACCTCCCACAGCTCTGCCATGGGCAGGAGACTGTGAAGGGGGCAGCGCGGGGGGCACAGCGGGACCGAGCCCACGTCCTGGTGGCACCGTGTTGTTGCTCAGGGACAGCAGCAGCTCTGTGTGGACCCACAGACGGGGGTGGTTTGACATCTCACCTGGGATCTGGGGAGCTTTGGGGTGATCAGAGACCCGCCACGGTCTGAAGGATGAGAGTACCTATGGGTGCAAGGGACCTGGTGGGCATGTGCTGCTCACTTGCCCTCATGGGTGGGACAGCTGGGTATAGTGGGGACACTCACCCAGCACCTTGGTCCCTGCGTCCTATAGACACCGGGAAGCTCACCCATCTGGGCGCTGAGCTCCTTTGGAGCAGGGCCGGAATCAGGAGAGGATCCACTTGTCAGCACCAGGCATGGTAGAGCCCCCGCCTCGCCACGGGCGCCGCAGCGCAAGGGCTCACCCGGTGCAGGACGGGAGTGGAGACGCCTCCACCTCCCCGGCTGTGCAGCCCCCAGCTCACGGGAGCAGAGCTGGGGAACAGGGTCATCCAGTCTGGGGGCTCCAGGCTGCAAGCTGGGGGGGCTTTTCAGTGCTGTTTTCCATGGGTGGTGCTCTGTGTGCCATCATGTGCTTGTCCACAAACTCCCTCCCAAGCACACAGAGAGGATTCTTGCTCACTTTTGGCTACCCTCGAAAGGCAAGGGGCTCTGGTGGTGCTGCGCTGCTCCACGGAGCAGGAACGGTTTCCTCTGACCCCGCACCAGGGTGTTCAAACTGTGCAGCTCCCAACGCTCTCGCTCCCGCAGGCTGTTCCCAGATGGGTTCCCAGATGGGCTGCGGAGCTTTTCCCTTTGCTCTCCCCGGCTCTGCTGGAAGCCAAAGTGCCACCAGCTCCCTGAAGTGTTTTGCCAGGAGGGGGACACATGGCCAGCAGTGGCAGAGACCCACAGCTCCCGTGGGGCTCCGGGGCCACACTGTGAAGCACTCAGGTTCTGCCATGGGTGCTGGTGGCTGGCAGGATTTTCTGAGGGGTTTTGAGATGGGCAAGCAGCTACAGTTCTTGGTATCTCGTAGAAGTCTGAATCTGGGCTGGAAATGCTGGTTTAAAGCTGTTGTCCTCAGCCAGGGTGACATCCAGGTGCCAGCCAAAAGTGACAGGGACCTGGGTTACCAAACTGAAAGTGCTTTGGGAGGCTGGGGAGTCATGACTGGAGATTTTGGATACTGGCCCTGCCTTCCCCTGCAGAGTCACAGGCCCCTGTGTATTCTGAGTTGTATTCTGAGTGTGGCGGTGTCTCTTGTATTCATGCCTGCTTTGATTTAAGTGAATTTGTTGATTTTTTTGTGGGGGGGAACCTCAGTGAGTTTACAGCATCAGGAAAAGCAGTTTGCACTCAGATCCCAGAGCCCAGCTTGTGTCTTTTCTTCTGCCCACCTCCAACCCTGGTCCCTGCTCCCGTCGCGGATGCTTGCCAAGGTTCAATGGGGACGTCGTGTCCCCGGAGCACCCCTGTCCCTGCAGGGTCCCCTTTGCTCACTTGCTGAGAATCCTTCTGTGTTCTGTGCAGCTAAACTTCGGTCAGCCTGTGCTGCACCTGTCCCCAGAGCTGGTCTGCACTGGGGGCCAAGACCCCTATTGCAAACCCCTGTCTTCGGGGTGCTCTCCTGTGATTTACAGCCTACACCCACTTGGGTGGGGGTCCCTGCATGGTGGTGGATGAAGAAAACTCCCTTGCGGGGTCTGGGGGGAGTTTTCTCAACTCGGACCCCTCTCAGCGTGGGGTGCAGCACCTGAGGGAGCTGAGCCCCCTGTGGAGTTGCAGCCGGCCCGGGGGTGCGGGCAGAGCGGTGCCGGTGCGGGGCGGGGGATGCCCGCGGTGCTGGAGGGTGGACTGCGGCCCCATCCCGGGCGGGCGGCTGGTACCGGGACCGTGCCCCCCGACGGCAGCCGGGGCTCCAGCGCTCGGGGCCACCGTCCCGTCGCGTCCCTCCCCACCGCTCCTCCGGGGCCTCCGGCGGCCGCGGGCAAAGTCCGTCCCAGCGCGGGCGATAAGGGCCGGGCCGGGGCGGGGGCGCGGGGGCCCGGGCGGCGGCCGGAGGAGAGGCCTGTCGGCGCTGATTTGCATGAGGTATATTGCCTAATGGTGGCGGTCATGGCTTGGTAGAGGGCGGCCCGCGCCCCGCAGCACCGGGCCGGGGCGGAGCGGCAGCGGCCGCAGGGAGGGCGGGAGGCGCGGGGCGAGCGGCGGGGCCGCGCCGCCGGCGCCCGGGAGGATGGTGTCCCAGCTGAGCGCCCTGCAACGGGAGCTCCTGGGTGCCCTACTCAGCTCCGGAGCCACCAAGGAAGGCTTGATCCGTGCCCTGGAGGACATGGTGCCCGCCGCCGGCTTCGGCGTCAAGCTGGAGAGCCTGCCGCTGTCCCCCGGCGGGCCGCCCGACGGCAAGGCCGCCTTTCCGCCGCTGGCCAACGGGCACGGCAAGGGCAAGCTCTCCGGTGACGAGGGCTCGGAGGACGGCGACGACTTCGACACACCGCAAATCCTCCGCGAACTGCAGGCGCTCAACACGGAGGAGGCCGTGGAGCAGCGGGCCGAGGTGGACAGGATGATCAGGTACCGGTGGGGACAGGATGGAGACGGGGCGCACTCTGCAGCGCGCCGGACTCGGACCGCAGGTGCCCGATCCGACGGCCCTGGCACTAAGCGCCCTCCCTGGGGGTCGTTCCCGGTGCGCCCTGCCCGGTGAGTCCTGCCCGGTGGCAGGTCCCGGTGCGCCCTTCCCGCCCCGTGGTTAATCCCGGTGGTGGGTCCCGGTGCGCCCTTCCCGCCCCGTGGTTAATCCCGGTGGTGGGTCCCGGTGCGCCCTTCCAGCCCCGTGGTTAATCCCGGTGGTGGGTCCCGGTGCGCCCTTCCCGCCCCGTGGTTAATCCCGGTGGTGGGTCCCGGTGCGCCCTTCCCGCCCCGTGGTTAATCCCGGTGGTGGGTCCCGGTGCGCCCTTCCAGCCCCGTGGTTAATCCAGGTGGCGGGTCCCGGTGCGCCCTGGCCCGGCGGGGCTGTGCCGCGGTCCCCGCGGTGTCGGGGAGCCGGGGGCGCCGGGAACCGGCTGCCGAGGGGAGCGGCGGGAAGAGGGGCCGCGTCTGGGGCAGGGAGGCCGGAGCCCGCCGGCCGCGTCCTCCCGCCCCGTCGGGTGCTGCCAGCCCGGCCGTCGCGGCGGGGCCGGGGGTGCCGGGGCTGCGGAGACTCGGAGCGGCCGCCGGCTCCGTCCCTCCGCCCTCCGTCCGCGCCGGGAGATAAAACATAAACTGCAGCACGTGGAGCCCGGAGTGTTATTAATTTATTTCTATAAATCATCAACAGAAAAATACACAAAGGGCCGCGATTAGGGCGAGCGGAGCGGCGGGTTATTCATTGCCGAAGTTGTAAACCGGGCGGGGAGGGGGGAAGAAGGAAACCCCCAACGGCGGCGGGCTGGGCTCCTGCCGGCCCCGGGGATGCCGCTCCGGTCCCGGCCGTGCCGCCGGGAGCGCGGCCGCCGTCGGGGCGCGGCGGAGCAGCCCCGGGGCTGTCGGGGCGCGGGCGGCAGCGGGTCCCCGCCGTGCCCGGGGTGAGGAGCGGGGCCGGGGCAGCCGGCGCTTCTCCCGCAGCCGGGGACCGGGGCGATCATGGGTCGCCCCACGGCGCACCCGGTGCCGGTAGAAACAGGTCGGGAGCCCCGCGGTGGGGCCGTTCCCGGGTGCAGTGGGGGCACCTCTGTGCTCCCCCTCACCTGGCACTGCAGTTTTTATACCTGTCTTGATGCCCCAGTGGCAGCCAGACTGCAGCACTGATCCTGCCCGTACCCTCTGCCAGCCCGCAAAGCCCGGGCTCAGCCCCGGCTCTTGTCCCTGGTGCCTCGGCAGTGCCGTGCCAGGGCCTGGCAGGGGACGGGGACGCCGCCATGGTGTGCGGTGTGCACGGTGCTTGTCTCCAGGCCTGCCCCGGCACCGGCAGCACAGATGGTGCCTTTTGGGGACAGGGCTGTGCAGCAGCACCCGTGTCTGCTGAGGGGCTCAGCTGTGACACGCTGGGTGCTAAAGAGCCTCTGTGCAAGGGAGAAATCATTGCAGGCCTTGTCCGCTGGGTTCCCACCCCACCTGCGTAGCCTGAGCCCTGCACCCCTGGGTGCCTGTCCCCAGTCCCTCTTCTTGCTGGCTGCGTCTGTCCCCGGGGGTGCCCAGGCTGGCAGTGGGGGTGCACAGGATCTGTCCTGGGGTGGCTGCGCTCCCACAGGTGTTTCTGTGCAAAGTTTGCCTTTGGTGCAAACAAGAGCAGGCACATGTCCCTGAGGAGCCTTTGCAAAGAGCTCGTGTTTGCTCTAAGAGAGGCCTTTGTACTTGGAGAGGGAGCTGGGTAGGGGACTCAGGAACCATTTATTGCAGCCACGCACAGGGGCTAAACCCCCTCTGCCCCTGTTCCCCTGGTGTCAGCCTCCTGACCCCAGGACCAGCTCAGTCTTGGCTGTTTCTGTGTCCACGCTACCCTTTCCTAAGACTGCAGCACGATCCAGGCTTGGCCACCCACCCGCTGCACGAGCAGGAGCTGCCTGCCATGGTGCCGCGTCCTGAGCGCTTTGCCGCGGCTCCTCAGCGAGCGGCACCTTTGCTTGGGCTCATTCATGGTGCCCAAAGGGCTCCAGCCGATGTGGGGGCAGCGGGGCCGGGGCCGCACCGCGGGCTGGCACGGCGGGTTCTCGCACAGCCCGACCAGAGGTGCCGGCGGCACATGGAGCCCGGCTCTGGGGCGAGACGCCCCACGGCTCCCTCCCTGCCCCGTCCCACCCGCCGCGGCTCGGACACAGATCCCAGGAGCATCCAGATCCGGGGGCCGCGGGACACCCGCCCGCTGCTGGGGCCGTGGCCACAGATACCCCAAGGCGGCTGCGAAATGAGTGGGGAGCGGCGGGCGCAGCAAAGCTCCCCGCGCCGATTCCCTGTGTGCACAGGGAGATGCAGATTAGATAGATCATTTCTGTAGGGAGCCGGGTTTATAATCCATCTGTATAAATTCTTGGCATATTTCTCCGAGGATGTGGAGTGTATTTACCTGTTTTCAAGGCTGACAAAGGGGGTGAGTGGGTCTGGGAGTCCCTGGGGAGCAGGACGGGCTTTGCCCCAACCGTGCTTGGGGTGGGAAATGCCCCTTTCCCGGGCTGCGCCGTGGCCGCGCTTCGTTGGGATTCATTTTGTGCGAGGAAAAGAGCTTTTCCTTGCTTTCGGTGGACAATGAGTGCGGAGCCAGGGCTTTGAACTGGTTTTACCTATTACAAAGCGCTCCCGGCTTGGGTGTTTGGATTTTTTTTTGCACTTAAATTCCTGGTGAAGATTGGACAATTAATGGGCTTTTTTCCATTTTGGTGACAGAACCAAAAAAAATGGGCTTGTGTTGAATCAAAAGGTTTTCCCCGCTGGCTTTTTAGGTTAACCAAAAAAGAAAAGGAAAAAAAAAAGGGCCAAACAAACACTCAAACATTTCATTTTGGGTCAAGTCCAAACATTTTGTTTAACATGAAACAAAATGTTTGGGTTTGGTTTCAGGTTGTTTAACCCTTTTGAATACGGTCAATTTGATTTGTAAAGCGAAATCACTGCTGAGAAATGAAGACTTGAATAATTGTTTTGAAAGTGTAAGTGTGAAAAGCTGGACATAACAAGGTGAAGCCTTTCTTAAGAAAATGAAGGAAAACTGGGGACTTTTTTTTCCTAATTCTCGCATGTTTTTTACAGCCAAAACGCTTCTCAATTTTATTTCAATTTGGAAATCACGTCTGTAACCCCAAGTTACTTGTTTTACATTTTTAAGCGTGCTCTATTGAGACTTAACGCTGGGAAAGCGATGCCCTTGGCTTAGCTGTGAAGCAGCCGGCTGTTAGAAACGCTAATGAGCTCCGTTCCATTAACTTATTATTAATCAGTAAATAGCCGGATCAGTTGGGCGACACGAACGGCTCACGGCAGAAGCCGCGGGCAGCCCCTGGGCGCGGGGACGGCGGCGCCGGCGTCCCGGCCACGCGCTGCCGGGCGTTTTGGGGACAGGAACGAGCTTTTCTGTTTGCGCCGTGCTCAGCGCAGCCGGGCATGCGGGAGTCGCCGTGTCCGTGTGTCTGTGCAGCGCTGCAGCGCCGTGTAGCAGCGTTCCCCTGCAGGGGGATGCGGGATGGGGCGCAGGGACAGCAGCTCTAGGAGCCCCCGGCCCCTTCTGCCCGGGTCTGTGACGAAGCCCCCACCGCGCTGGCTCTTCTCGGGTGCTTCTGTTTTGGATCCAACCAGCTTTGTTTTCATGCTGCATTCGGGACAAAAAAGTAAGAAATATACTTCTTTTTGTCTTTTCCTGTGACAAGCTGAAGGATCCAAAATAAGTGATGAATTGGGAGAGCGGTCGGGCGGTTATTCCAAACGCAGCGATACAGTATCGCATTATTTGAGTGCATGACTGTGACCAGGTTCAGGCTCCACGCCGATTTTTCGGCATTAAGACATTTCCTTTTAGTCCAGTGTCCTGCAGAATGAATCTGGGGCTCCTGAAAGCAGCGCAGGTGCGTTGGCCGGTTCCTCTGCCCCGCGCTGCGCTCTCGGTGGAGCTAAGGGCGCACGCAGCGTTTTGATTTTTGGTTGTATTTCAGTTATTCCCTAAATTGGTGTAAGTTACCCCAAAGACACCGAAGCAATGCAGATTTAGGAAAGAGTAATTTTACATCTGGATCCTGCAGGAGCCAAATTCAAGTGTTTAAAAATATTCAAGAACGAGTTAAAGTTATTGGGGGGGAGGCTGGTTTTGGTTTTCCACTCAGGGACTTGCCTGGGTTTGTGTTCCTGGTTCGACCTTTGCTTCTCAGCCCTTTGCATATGGCCTGTGTCTACGTTTTGCAGTTGTGGGAGGGTGGAAACAGGGTCTCTTTCACATGAATATTGAGATTTTTAGATGATTATCCCTGCAGGAATGGAAGGGAGAAGGTAAAGTGGCAAGTGGGTGGCTGGGGTCTGGTGGCCGCACGGGGGTCCCTGATTCTATGACACGCACTCGAAGGATCTTGTGTCCTGAAAGACATTTCAGAATAATAATAATGGGTTTCCATCATGGGAAGAAGCAAATACCAGGTGTCTTTCCCTCGTCAGGAGAGATTAACCCTTTGTTTCCCTCCCCACAGTGAGGACCCGTGGCGGGCGGCGAAGATGATCAAGGGCTACATGCAGCAGCACAACATCCCGCAGCGGGAGGTGGTGGATGTCACCGGCCTCAACCAGTCCCACCTCTCCCAGCACCTCAACAAGGGCACCCCCATGAAGACGCAGAAAAGAGCCGCTCTGTACACGTGGTACGTCCGCAAGCAGCGGGAGATCCTCCGCCGTAAGTACCCGCACCAGCGCTCGCCCTTTGGAGATGGAGGGGGGAGAGGAGGTCCCCGTGTCCCCGTCCTGCCCGTGGGTACCCCATGTATCCGGAGCTGGGGGAAGAGCAGCCAAGGATCTTCCCCTTAACAGTTTTACAAGTAGAACGCATTTAAGGTGCAGGAAAACCAGGGAAGAGCCCCTCTTGGTCACAATATTCTATTTGGGAAAGCAGTTAGATGCCTTTCCCACCTTTGCCCCCTTTTCCTCTCTGTTTCTTAAGACTGCTCATGTTCTGCAACTACTTGCAAAAAAAGTAGAGAGACAGAAAAGGAAAAAAAAAAAACTGTAAATTGTTCCTATGTGTAGCACAGTCTTGGGGCAGCATGTGCTATTTGAAATGCAGATGATTTTGACCAAGTACACAAAGTATTGCTCTTGTGCACCTCTCCCACCACCTGCCCTGGGTCGGTCCCTGTTGCTGGAAGCAGCCGGTGTTTGACTGAGCTGCAGGTTGGGGCCCTGACCCCCCTGCAAAGGGCTCTGCCCCCCTCTTCCTAAAGGATGCAAAATACAGCGGATGGGAAGTGCAGAAAAGGATTTAGCACCAAATACCACCGCTTTGAAAACACACCTTGAGACGTTAGAGCAAACAGAGCCCGCTCCAGCCTTGCCCTTCGTTTCGCCCCTTGTCACGGGGGGAAAAGCCATTATAAAAAGAGGGAGAATTCCCCTGCAAAACTGAGAATAATAAAACTCTCCCATTAATCTCCGTTTACTGCCGCGGTGACAAGCGCCGGGTCTGAGGCGGGACGCCGGGGAAGGTCACCTCTGGTGCCTGCCCGGGCGGGGGCCATGTCCCACCGCGCTGGGACGGGAGCGGGAGACGTTCCCTCTCGGGGGACTTTGCTGTTGTCCTGCCTGGCTCCCGGCTTGCGAAAACCCACCCGAAACAAGTGCACAGTGGCAAAGACCCAGCCCGTGAATACGCATGTGCTGTGCATGCCTCCCTGCTAAACACTGTCCCCAAGGGATGGTGACAACTCCCTCGCCCCCTTCCTGGGGTTCCACACCCCCTGGGGGGCAGAGAGCCGGTGTTGGGGGGCACTGCGCTCACTCCAGACCAGGACAGGGCTGGGGGTGCTGCAGGACGGGACACGGGGGCGCGGGACGGTGCCTCCGAGCAGCGGCGACAGGCCGGCTCACGTCTGCTCCTTTCTCTTTCAGAATTCAACCAGACAGTCCAGGGGTGTGGAAATAGGACAGACAAAAGCACTCAGGATCAGCTGCTGTTTCTCTTTCCAGAGTTCAATCAGCAGAACCAAGGGGCTGCCCAGCTCGACGACGGCTGCTCTGAAACCCCCAGCAAGAAGATGCGGCGCAATCGGTTCAAGTGGGGGCCGGCCTCCCAGCAAATCTTGTACCAAGCCTACGACCGCCAAAAGAACCCCAGCAAGGAGGAGCGTGAGGTTCTGGTGGAGGAATGCAACAGGTAACGGCTGTCCCGCACCTTCTGCCGCCTCCACGCCTGCCCCGCAGCCTTTGTTCTGAAAACTCCATATGATGCTGGGCTCTTGGTGCGCAGCCCCGGGCTGCCAGCTCGCAGCTCGGCTTTGCTGAGCTTCCTGGCCCCTTTTTGTCTTGTTTTCCCCATCTGAGTGGTGGCCAGGGCTAAGTGAGCTCCGTGCTGTGCCAGGGATGCCATGGGGATGCTGTTGGGATGCAGCAAGGGTGCCATGGGGATACCACGAGGCTGCAGCGGGGATGCTGCAGGGATGCTCAGGGATGCTGCAGGAATGCTCAGGGATGCTGTGGGGATGCCGCAGCGTTACAGCAAAGTCAGAGGGTGCAGGGTTGGCTTTTACAGAATGTATGTAGCTCCAAAGAGCAGGCAGGCTCTTAGGAAGAGCTTAAATGCCCCCGAATTCACCTGTCCTCCCCGAAGCCCCGTCCCAGTGGTGCTGGCAGAGGACCCCCCGGCAGCACCCTGTTCCAGCGTGTCCCCTTGCCCCCACAGGGCTGAGTGTCTGCAGCGAGGGGTGTCACCCTCCAAGGCGCACGGGCTCGGCTCCAACCTGGTGACGGAGGTCCGCGTCTACAACTGGTTTGCCAACCGGCGGAAGGAGGAGGCTTTCCGCCAGAAGCTGGCCATGGACGCCTACAGCTCGGGCCAGCCCCCGCACAGCATGAACCTGCTGCTGTCCCACGGCTCCCCCCACCACAACCAGCCCAGCGCCTCGCCTCCCAGCAAAATGCCAGGTGAGACCTCGGCGGGGCTGCTCAGGCGCTGGCTCCTGTTTCTGCTGGGGAAAGGGGTGCTGAGCCCTTGGGGCCATGCATGGGTGGCCTTCAAGGCGGGGAGATGGTCATCCTGGTCCCTGCTGCAGCCTAAACAAGTGATGCTGGTGCGGAGAGGAGCAAGGGCTGTGGCTGCAGCGTTGCGGCTGAGCGAGCCACACGGCGGGGGCTGGATTTCCACCCTGCCAGGGATAAATCAGCATTTGCTTGGTTGGTCGAATTCAGTGGAGTCCCCGTGCGGGCTGTGCTGGGCAGGGCAGGGAGGCAGGCTGACGTGTTGGCGCTGGGGCCTTGGGGTGCAGCCCACTGGTGAGCACTGGTTTTGGGTGGGGGAGTGCACAGGTGATGCTGCAAAGCCCGTAGGAAGCTGCAGCAGTGTGTCCCAGCCTTGATGGGTGTGCAGTGCTGCACGGTGCCCATGCTGGAGCAGGAGGAGGTGGGTGAAGAAAGCTACTTGGGGGGTGCAGGGCTCACCCCAACCTTCACCTCTCCCCGCCGTGGTCCAGCCCCATAGCGAGGAGCTGGCTGGGGAGAGCAGACTCGACAGCTCCCGAGGGATTTAAGCAGGAGATAACGCCCGGGGAGGGGGCTAATCAGGGTGGGTGGGGGTGGCGCGCTGTGGGGCGAGAGGCATTGTTGGGAGAACAATCCCCATTGTCCCCCTCCTTGCCCTCTGCCGCCAAGGTGGCTGCAGGGGGGTCAGCGTGTGGGCTGCACCCCAACTGCCCCCACGTCCCCCCTCGGCCGCGGCACCGGCACAGCCCGGCCGGGGAGGCTCAAACCAGCCGCCTCTTGGAAATGACCCTGCCTGGCTCGTTACTCACACCCAGCTCATTACAAAGGCAAATTAAAATAACCCCATGTGGCAGAGAGTCCCTGAGGGAAGGGCAAGGAGCCTGGGGAGGGGAGGCTGGGAGCTGGGGACAGTGCCAGTCTGTGGCTGGACGGGGGTCCCTGGCCATTAGCAAGCGAGAGCAGCCCCCGAAGTGGTACCCGGGAGATGCAGCAGCCCTGGATGGGTGAGCAGCATCTGACCCCGCTGCCACCCGTGGGGGACAGGCAGCATCGACCCCACTGCCCCCCGTGGGGGACAGGCAGCATCGACCCCGCTGCCACCCGTGGGGGACAGGCAGCATCCGACCCCGCTGCCACCCGTGGGGGACAGGCAGCATCGACCCCGCTGCCACCCGTGGGGGACAGGCAGCATCGACCCCGCTGCCACCCGTGGGGGACAGGCAGCATCCGACCCCGCTGCCACCCGTGGGGGACAGGCAGCATCGACCCCGCTGCCACCCGTGGGGGACAGGCAGCATCCGACCCCGCTCCCGGGTACCGCTCATCACATAGGGCCGGCCGGCGGTGACCAAAATGTGACCCTGCCCCAGGAATGCCCCGCACAATGGTGGGGACAGGGAGGACGTTTGCCCTCCTGTCACCGGCTGATTGCTTACAAGGTGCCCTACAAGCACATTGTCAGCAAAATCAGCTGTTTTCAGTGTCGGCTGGCGGGTTTTACAATACCCCACCAGCATGCAGCCCCGCGTTGTCATGGCGTTGTCCGCCCCCCGTGCATGCTTAATTGACAATTAAGCCGGGGCTTTGAACGAACCCCCCTGCCTTTGATGTGCCCCGTCCTGGCAGCGCCCATGCAGGCACCCCTTGAGAGCCTTTGTTTTCTGCTGTTAGGGGATGGCAATTCCCGTCACCGCGGGCATTTATCTCGGGGCTGGACGGCCGTTAAGCCCCAACCTTTATTTTCCCGCTGGAGCGGTGGCCAGCAGGAGCCGGCCGCGGCTATAGGGCCGGTGACAGCCCATTCGGAGGGGCTTTTGAGCAGGGCAGGAGTGATGGCCACGGCAGCAGTGGAGGGGTCAGGAGGGCTCGGCTGTAGGAATTTACTGGTGGCTGGTGGTCGTATCCATCAGCCTCGCTGAGGAGGAGTAGGTGAGCATGGTGAGGGTGCCCATGGGGTTGTAGGTCTTGTTTGGGGGTGGCGGGCAGGGGCAGAGCTGAGTGGTGACACTTTGGGGTCATTTGGTCCAAGCTGGGTCTGGCGGGCTTGCAGCTCCCAAAGCATCACTGAGTCCATCGCCACTAAAACCTCTTCCAAGAGATGTTTGCAGTGGTGGGGGACCCGCTGGCTGGGGGGTGCGGGCTGTGCTGGGGCTGTCCCCACTGCCCGGCTGACCCCGCCGGGGCTGCCCATGCTGGGATTTGAACTGCCCTTGCACCGCACGGCTGGGGCGCTCAATGCCTTAACAGCTTAATGACGGTGCTGGGACGCTGCCCACGTCCTGCCCTGTCCCCCCCGGGATGTCCCCCGGCACAAAACGATGGGGCTGGTGCTGGGGGGCAGCTGCAGAGCCGCTCCGGTGCCTGCAGACAAAGGGATCGCCCGCTCCTCGGGACGTCAGCGGGGTCTTGCAAAAGAGCACAATGACGGCCGGGTAGGGGTGAGAGCTGTAAAAGTCAAACATCTTCCCGACCTCTTCTGGGGACCCATCTGTCAGGCCTGGAGCTGTAGTTTTTAACTATTTGGAGGTAAATACTTAAAGCCTATCTATCTTGGAGGCTTCCCTCAGACTCTGGACTTTTCCCTTCCTAGGGGGTATTATCAGTGATCTTGGTTCCGTTTGATTTGAAGGTCACTCGGGGCTTTATCTTGGTGCCGTAGACTCTGGCTTATGCCATTTTTATCTTCAAGAGCCCCGCAGACAATCAGCGCATTGACGAGATTAGGTGACACGCCACCCCGCTCGCCAGCCACCCCCCGCCTCGCCCCGCATACAAAGGGCTGCCCGGTGCCCACTGGACCCCCCGAATCCCCATCCCCGTGGTCGGGGGTCGCGGTGTCGCCACCAGCGCCTCCTGGGGGGTCCTACACCAAAATGTGCTCAAGGCATCCCTCTGTCCAGCAGCACCTACGCTGCAATATCAGAGTATCGGAGCAATATCAGAGCAATCAGTGCACACACACACATATGAATGTACAGCATTTATCTATATTTTTTAGATATCTCTGTAGATGTAGATAACAAAAATAACTCGGTGCCACCCTGAGATTCTTTCTAAACCCAAAGGCCAATTTAAGCGTCTTGACTTTCTCTTAAAGAAAAGCCTGTCAATAAACCCTCGGTCCAGAGGTGCTTCGGTTTCTATCTGGATCCTACACGTTGTTCCTTGGGGTATGTGCTGGTTCTGATTGTGGACCTGGTGCCAGTGGTTGTAATATTTTACTGTCGGGCACATTGTGGGGCTCGGTGGGTACAGTGCACTGTTAGGAGCTTTTCCCCGTTTTATGGGGGGTAATTAGGACTTTATGACAGCAGCAAAATGGGAGGGTCCAGTCCCCATAAACAGGTTTATAATGGATATAAACTACGCACCTCTGTAACTTAGCAAGATTAACACTTTAGGGACAATTTGAGTGGCAGCCTGAAATCAGAGGTGCCTGGACCTGCGTTTGGGACGGTGAAGTGGTCCCGTCACCCCCCTGGCTGCTCCCACGGTGTCAATAGCTGCGGCATCGCTGAGTCCAGCGTGACCCCAAAAATGGCACTTTGCCTTGTTCCCCCACCTCGGGGGGACAGTCCCTGAGTCCCTGCGGCCGCTGGGCAGGCGTGGAGCGCCCGGGGCCGTTGTGGGGTTGGGCATCGCTGGTGATTTGCAGGATGTTTGCAAAGCTGCAGGCAAAAGTGCAGCCAGACACTGGTGAGTCGCGGAGGTTGGGACGTGCCATGCAACGGCCAGGGCTCCTGCTGCATGGGAAATACATTCACAAGTACAGTGAGGTTTGGTTTTGCTTTGGGTTTTTTTTTGAAGTACAATTTAATCATAGCAATATGAATTAAAGAAGAGAACGAAGCTGCTGCTTTGCTTTCTCCTGCCAAAGACTGGTGTCTACCTAGAAAATGGCACAAGCCTGCAATGAAAGCAGCAAAGTTATTGATTATTGCCCCAAATCCCCCCATTGCTCTCTCCACCCCAAAAGCTGTGTTGGGCACCTCTGAGAAGCCAGAGGGTGCTGGGGTTGGCTGCTGGGAGCTGTGGGTGCACGGGACCCCCAACCAGCCGGGGGTCACGCTGCCTGTCCCCATTCCCCTTGGCTCAAACACAGGGTTAAGGCTCCAGAGCCGGACCCTGCGGCTTGTCTGGAAACACGGGAAAGCAGTAAAACATTTCACAGGCAGTGCAGCTCAGGGGCCGCACAATAGCTGGGTCCCATAAACAGACTTTTATATTACGGCTGTAGCTCCAGTAAAAACCAGAAAAGCCTTAAAGAGGAAAGGCTCTGCGGCCAGGGCCGGTCCCGCTGATCCCCATCCAGGCTCCTCTCTCGGTGGCTGCGGGGAGAGGCCGAGGAGGAGTAAATCTCTTTGCGCGGGGCGGGAGAACAGTTGTGTTGGGCATCGCTGGCTGTGAGAGCCCCAGGAGGAAACCCCCGTGTCCCCCTGCGAACCACCAGAGCCGTCCCCACGTGTTCACCCCATCCCAGGGGGTCCCATGGTGGGGACAAGGGGTTGTGCTGGTGGGGGACAGCTGGTTCCCAGGGCTGGGCACCCCTGCCATGCCTGGAGCCCGACCTCGCGCTGCTCAGGAGGGTTAAACTTCAGCAAGACTCGGAGTCTTCAGTGGTTTTATCTGGAGAACCAAAATCTCGGTCACCCGATTACCTGGCAATCCCAGCGTTGGTTATTGTTTCTCACACAATAAAAGCGTAGTCCTTTGGCTTGCAGGGAAAAGCTTTAACATCAGCTTTTAACTTTGCGTATGTTTTAAAGACAACTTGATGACTTCGGGTGTCTTGGCTCGTGGGTTACAAGCATCCTCAGCGGGGTAAACCACGATCTGGGGATTAAAATGGCTTTTCTTTTAACTGAAAGCTTCACTGAACCCAAAAGAGATTGAAGATTGAGCAGAACTCTGATTTTCTTTCCAAGAGGAGCCGCCTGTGCTCCTTGTCTATCTTGAAGATCATGCTCAGAAGAAAGGGCTTTATTTTATCTCCCCCATTGTTCAACCCGCGCTGCAGGACGTCGGGCGGCAGCGGCCGCAGCGCACGCTGCACGGGGCCGGGGCCGCGGTTGGAATGCGTGTGACAGTGCCCGGCTGGGTAATGTTTACCCCGTGCGCGGCAGGGACGTCCACTCGGACCGGCAAATATCCACCTGCCAGAGGACATTCTTTTATTATCAGGGATAAAAGGGGTCTGCTGGGAAATGATCAGGAACCAGACATCGCGGGGAGATTCCTATCTGTGGGGCATGTTTAACCAGCTGATGGGGAAAATTTGGAGGTGATTAAAGAGTGACTTTGCTGTAGTTTTGGCGGAGGGCGTGAGTAGCCATCTGCACTTTGGCAGGTGCTTTTGGAGCTTGTGGAAAGCTTCTGGATTCAAGTTCTTACTTCTTTCCTGTTCCTCAATGCAGCGGTTTTCAGAGTAGCCCTTAGAGCATCCTCTGCCGAGCCAGCCTGCGTCCGCCCTTCCCCTCACGCACCTGGGAGAAGGAGCCCCCCAAATCCCAGGGGGAACATCCTTTACCTGGGCGGGTTTGGGAGCTGTGCTGGGGCAGCCGAGAAGCCACCAGCTTCTTCCATAGGCAGAACTATTCTGGCTGATGGTCATTTTGGGGAAACATCCCCAATGCCACTCTGCAGCGGCCGGGTTCATGGGTGGGCGATGCTCTCGGTGGTCTCGGTTGGCAGGGTGGGCTTCACCCCATGGGTTTCTTTCCCAGGAGAGCAGTGGGCTGTCTGTCTGTCCATCCTCTGCTTCGATCCGGGGGCAGTTCAGTGAACCAGCCGCAAGCACAGCGCTGGACTCCTCGTAATAAATGGCTTTTCACTGTAGTCATCAAGGCAGTCTCTCAAAAGATGCTTTTGTTTCCCGTGGGTTTTCCTCAGTTAATTATTTGTGATCTGTAGATGCCTTTCCATGACACATGGCTGATCACATGGTTATCAGTGCATGGTGTTTTAGCCAAATTAAATATATTTGTACAGAAGACCTGTGCTTGAGCCAGATTTCCCTTCTCGGCAGTGGTGGGCTGTGCTCTGATTGAAGGTTTGTATGTGTCTGGTCCCTCTGTTTTCCTGCAGTAACCTGTTAATCATACACTTGTCGAGAGGGAAATCGGGTGCAGAAGGGCCTGAGAAGAAAGCGAGAGGAGTGGCTGTAGGGAGCTGGGCAGCGCTGGCCTTGCGAGGGAAGAGCTCTGTGCGGAGTCGCTCCCCACGGCTCAGGGTCCCCGGGATGGTGTGCGAGAGCTGTGGGAACATCACAGGGATTTGCACGATGGCTGCAAACGAAAGCGCAAGGGATGAGGGCGGGTGTCCCTGGCCCAGGTTGGGCTTCCTGGGGAGCAGCTCTTTCCACCCCCAGCATGGGGACCCATGGGCAGCCTGGGCGCTCAGCACCCCTCACTGTCATTTTCTGGCTGTAATTTCAGAAGATGGGGTTTGGGTGAAGCTGGAAAGGGAGGGACACATTGTCTGGTGCCATCCCTTGCCATTCAAAGGTGTCATTTAGGAGCTCACCCATCTGTTTTGCATCCTTGTGCCGTGCACATCAAGGGAGCTGGGGAGGGGTGGGGGGGTCCCCTTGGCAGGGCCACTTTCGGGGTGTTGGCACAGCCAGAGCACCCTCACCAAGGTGCCCATGGGTGATTGCGGCTCCTGGTGATGTTTTGCAGGGGTGCGGTACAGCCAGGCGAGCGGCGAGGCGGCGGCGTCCTCCGGGGCCATCAGCCACCATGGCGGCGCTGCCATGGTCACCACCAGCCAGGCGGTCCTGCAGCAGGTCTCCCCGGCCGGCTTGGACCCGGGCCACGGTTTGCTCTCTCCCGACGGCAAAATGGTGAGTACACCTGGGCTATTGTGGCGGCGGCGCTGATAAGATAAGAGGGCCCAGCGGGCAAAGCAAACACGCTTTCCCCGGGTTTCACACGCGGCCCGAGCCGAACAATGGGGCATTGTGGGGACGGGGACGCGGCGCGGGTGTGCGACCGTCCCCACCGCCCGCCTCAAAGGCGGCACTTGGCCCCCGCGCGCCCCGGCGGGCAACGGCGTGTTTTCTGAGCGCAGCCCATAAATCTGACAGAGCCCCGCTCGGGGTTTATTGATTGCATGCCTCGCGGATTGAATGTGTGCTGGGTGGATCACTGTTTGTTTTCTCCTGCCAATGACATGGGTATTGATAAAATGCTCATTCATTATTTTTTCCCGGAGCCCTTCCCAAGTCTGGAGTCTCTCCGGGGAAGCACTTTCCTTGCAAGCAGGGACCTTCTTGTCCCAGGGCATCTGACTCGGTACCGCCAGCTCCAGACCTCCCGCCTGTCCCCGTCCCCATCCCCGCCTGCTCGCGCTCTGCTGCGAGGGCTTTGCTGGGCAAACACCAGTGGTGACAGGCGGCAGAGACGGGACATTGCCATCCCCACAGGGTGCCTGATGCCTCCCATGCCGGGTGCTGCACAACCACTGCAAAAAAGTGGTTGTGGGTGCAGGTCTGGGCTGGGTTTGCAATGCCCGAGCGCTCGGGGTGCTCCTTTCTGTGGGTGCCTGGCTGGCGCAGAGCCCTTTGGAGGAGTCCTGAGGGAGCGGGGCGAGGAGGGGCCGGGGGTGACGGGGAGGACGGGCCGGGGCGCGCAGCCCTTCCTCGGAGCCGGCTGCTGGAGCTCTGCGTGCGGCCGCTGCTTTTTCCGGGAGGAGGTTTTCTGCTGAAAGCGAAAGTCAAACATGGCACTGGGTGACGGGGCGAGCCCGCTCTTCCTCGGTTTTCACTTCCATTTTCGGAGGGTTGGCCCTCTTGGGCTGTCGCATCCGTCTCCTTGCACAGCCGGGTGGCTGCGGCGGGCTCGGCATCCCCTCCCTCAGTATGGCGTGATTTAATTTTGCTTCTCCTTCTGCTGCTCCCTGACTCACGAGGGTCCCCGTGCAGCCCCTCGGGCTCCGACACTGACCCTGCAGAGCCAAGCGTCCCCCACCAAGCAGGGGGGATGTTGCCAAGCGAAACCCCGACCTTCCCACACGCTCCCTCCGCCCCGAGAGCACCCGTATCTCCCCAGGGGTGTGTTGAGCCTCATAACCCTGAGCCTTGGAGTCATAAAATGAGTCAGGATTAAAGGCAGCAGGAGGCAGCGAGCGCCCAGGGTGGGGGACCTGGGGACGAAGCGATGCAGAGCTCGGTGGGGGGGCTGCCAGCACCCCCCGGCAGCTCCTTTTGCATGGCCCACGTCTGAGGGGGTTTTGCTGGAGGGACCCTCGGATGGGGCCGGGGGAGCTCGCAGCAGCTGGGCAGCACGGGAGAAAGCCGTGGGGAAATGCAGCGGGTTAAACTGGGAAAAGCAGCGGATTAAGCTGGGAAAGCAGCCTGTCGCAGTGCCATAGGCAGACACGCAGCAGCAAAACTGCGGAGTTGTCCCCGCTGCACGGGCGTTGCACAGCACCCGATGGGACCGCGCCGGCCCTCGGCCACATGCAGCTCTGCCAGCTTATCTCTGATCTTCAGGCAGGGCTAGCTAGTGCTTGCTAGTGATTTAATAAAAATATGCTGTAGGCTGTGGTTTCTAGTAAGTAAACATGTGCCTTTAATACCCCACATGAAACCAAGAGCTGCCAAGGAAGTTGCAGCCTCTGAAGGCAATGGCTTTGTGCAGGGAGGAGCGTTACTGAGGCTGCAGGAAGCTTTGGTGTTCACTCTTTCACACTCCGGTGTTGCTCTGAGCCATGGTGGTGCCGCAGGGTCTTCGTCCAGGATGCAGGGACTGAAGGGTCTTCTCCAGTCGTGCGGTCTCTGGGGGGTTTCCTTTGGGCTCAGTGCTTTGGGTGTAAAGCCACCGCGAAACGAGCCCAGGCTGCGGGCGAGCAGCGCGCACTTGCCGCGAGCTATTTGACTTGTGCAGCCGAGTGTGGTGTAACCTGGCCTTGAAGAAACTTTGAAAGTGGAAAATACCGGATCAGGAAATATGAGTCACTCCTGGGCTTTGGAATTTATTGATGGATTTGTTTTAATTGCAACGGGGCTATCTCCAACTCACATGTGCAAAAATAAACAAGGCGCTGGGGCTGGTGTCCAGAAATGTCACACGAAGAGCTGAAAGGATGGCTCGGGATCGAGGTTGCCCAGTGCAAGAGGTCTAATTAGAGGGACTAGGAGAATGTGCAGCAATTAAAGAAATCAGGCACTTAGCCCCTGTTTGTGGTGGGGACCAGCTCCAGTCCCCTGGACGCGCTCCGAGTGCCTTTGTGTGTCCGATCCCTGAACATTGACCCGAGATCCCAGGAGCTGGCTCTGGCCAAGCACACCTGCCCCGTCCCACCAGCACCCTGCCTGTTGGCAAAAGTGATGACGAAGATCATCGCTGTGAGGTGCTTTCTGTCTGCTTTCTGTCTTTTTTCTTTACCTGTCAACGTTTATACTTCCCACTTTCCTCTACAACTGTGAGGGTGAGAAGTTGAGTGTTGAGAGTCCTCAGCTGTCCCCGAGAGCGGGCGCTTGGACTTGGGGGACAAAAAGGCAAAGTCTCAGGATGTGCTGTGTCCTGGCGCCATGCTCCGATGGAGCTGGAAGCCGGTGCCAGCAAAATCCTTCCTGCTGCTGCTGCTTTGCTGGTGATTAATGCAAGGCTCAGCATCCCAGCCGGGCTCTGCAGCCCCGGGTGGTGGGAACTGGACTGGGGTGTCCCAGCGAGGCTGCAGCCGTCCTGCCTCTCAAGAGGGGTTGTTCCTGACCCCCCGCAATCCCCCTGCCGAGGCAGGCAGGGCAGGGGGCCGGGAGCATCCCCGCGGCTGCGGCTCTGATGGGGGCTGTCCTGCCTTGTTCCTTTGGCAGATCCCCGTTTCAGGGGGTGGGCTGCCCCCGGTGAGCACCCTGACCAACATCCACAGCTTGTCCCACCACAACCCGCAGCAGTCCCAGAACCTCATCATGACGCCGCTCTCGGGAGTCATGGCCATCGCACAGAGTAAGCGCTGCACCCCGAGCTCAGCCCCGCGTGGGCCCCCTTCCCACGACGGGGAGGGGGACACCCCGTCTGCTCCCACCGGCGCTGACATCCCTGCTCTGCTCTCCCCCTGCTCCCAGGTCTGAACACCTCGCAGGCGCAGAGCGTGCCCGTGATCAACAGCGTTGCCGGCAGCCTGGCGGCCCTGCAGCCGGTGCAGTTCTCCCAGCAGCTGCACAGCCCGCACCAGCAGCCGCTCATGCAGCAGTCGCCCAGCCATATGACGCAGCAGCCGTTCATGGCCACCGTGACCCAGCTGCAGAACTCGCACAGTAAGGGTTCGGGCAGTAGCTATGAAGGGAAAAGCCTAGAAAAGAAGTTCAGATGGAAAACAGGCTTGTGCTCTCCTCTTGCTGTCCCGTGCCTGGGCTCGTGCCCTTGGCTGCCGCCTTTCTCCCATGGACACTGGCCAGCGCGGGGCTGTGAGCGGGATGCAGGCGGTGCGGGGTGGCCACATCTCGCCCTGTCCTCTCCTTCCCCTGAGCCACCACCGTGTCACATCCCCTGTAGGGCCATGCCGCTGTCCCGCAGGTGGGCTGCAGCCCCCACTGGTGTTTTTTGTACAAACTTCATTTTTCCTTCTGAGTTCTTATTGCTAAAACACATGCTTTGCCGAAGGAGGCGGCCAGGCCCGTTGTACTCCCTGCAAAGCAAACCCTTCCCTGCTGTGCCCCGAAGGGATCTGGCTTTACCCCTTGGGCTCACCCGTCACCCCAGCCCTGCTCCAGCGCCAGGCTGGGACGAGCTGGTAGCTGAGAAAGCGGCGGCTTACAGGCAGGTGGGGGTTTCTTTCAGTGGCTCATTTTATCTCGCTCATGTCCCCGCGATGCTCGTTCCCTCCCAGCACCCTGCAACCTGCCGTAGTGCTTTTCCGTGACGGCTGCTTGTCTCCTCCTCTCCGCAGTGTATGCACACAAACAGGAGCCTCCCCAGTATTCCCACACCTCCCGCTTCCCCTCGGCGATGGTGGTGACAGACACCAGCAGCATCAGCACACTGACCAATATGTCTTCCAGTAAGCAGGTAATGGCCGGGGTGCGCGGAACGGTGTGTGGAGGTGGAGCGGGGCTGTTTCTGCTTTTCCAGCACTGAAAACCTCATCCCAGCCCCTTCATGGTCTCTGAAAACCTGCTTGGGGATGGCGTAATGGGGACTGGGGTGATGGTCCAACTGTGCTGGACAGCGGGGACTTGTCATGGTGGTATCAGCTGGACCATGCTCATCCCTGGGGCCACTGCTCCAGCGTGGGAGCATCCTACTGGGGTTCAGATTGGGCTGGGAAGGTCAGCACCAAGCGGGGTTTGGTGCCTTTGTGCTCAGGGTGAATCGACCCCAGTTGGAGTTGAGTGGAGGAGCTGGGCTCCGATGTGCCCCAACTTCCCCAGGACATAAGGCAGGACATAAGGCAGGACTTATCCTGGTTCAAATCAGGTGTGCGAAGCCTTGCTCAGACAATAGTCCCTTTCTAAAAGCCACCTCTGGGGACTGTGGGAAATATGTGGCCCTTATTGATTGCTAGATAAATAAGAGAGAGCCTTGAACTTGCATTCAGATAAACTTTCTTACTGGAGTTTGACAGGGGAGAGGAAAAAAATGTCTGCAATGACCACAGAGTAAATACAGTGTGGGATTGCTGTGAGAGCCCCCTCCGCGGAAGAGGCTTGGGCTGCAAAGGGGAGAAGGGGAGCTGCCCGGGGGCTTGGGGTGCCGGGGAAGGGGTGATGAACACCACTGTTCCCAGCTCGGATGGGGCTCCAGCGCTTTGCGGTGACATTTATCCGGCGCTGGGTCGGGAGGCGGTCAGGCCCGGCTCCTCGGCAGCACCATTTCCTCCGCTCGGCTTTATCGGCCCATCTGCTGGGCGCTCAGCCCGAACCGCCCCTGATTAACCGTGTCCCCCCCACCACGGGCGGCCTTTGATGCCGGGACCAGCCCAAAGGAGCCCAGGGCGCTCAGGAAATGTCCCTGGCTGGATGACAGCGCCCGGCCATCCCCGCTGCCCGGCGATCAGCCGACCCTGACGCCAGCACTGCCCGGGGTGATGGAGGCTCCCTCGATTTTCCCCCTCCATCACGCTTTTGCACTTTAATTAAAGCAGGAGGAGGTCTGGCGGCTCAGGAGGGGGAGATGGGGCCAGGCCCCTGTGGCTGCTGTGATGGGTGGGTGCAAAATGCCACAGGGACACCCCCATAGCCCCTTGTACGTGACAAATGAGCGCAGGCTGGCTCTGCAAGTGCTGGGGCAGCATCTGTCCCCTGTCCCCCCGCACAGGGCAACAGAGGGAGCTGGGGTTGTGTCCCCCAGCGCAGCCTCCCAGCCCCTGGGGCCTCTTTTCCTACCAACCATTCCATGTTCAAGCTAGAGCTGGAAAAATGCGTCCCTGAACATTGATTTGTATTTTTTTCCCAGCAGTTGCCCCTTTTGTTAGCAAACTTGCCCTGCAAATGCTGCTCAGCCCCCAAGTGGCTCAAATGCCCAGATATTTTTGCACAGCCCACACGAAACCCCAAGCCCTGGGTCCTGGGGTGCTGCTCCCGAGCAACCCTGCTTTGCAAGAGGAGAGGGATCCTCCCGCAAAGCACAGAGCGAAACCTCCATCATTCTCCAGCAGCTCTTCTGCACCTGCAGCCCCCACTCCAGATCCTGCAAACCCGGCTGCTCCCGGTCCCGCTGGCGGGGACAGAGGCTGGAGGGACATCGCGGTCCCCCCGGCTGTCCCCTCACAGCCTGATGCTGCGGGGTCGCTTATCAGATGTTGTTGTTTAGACCTGGAAGGGGCAAATACCTCCCGGTTCCTTTGACAACGCTTGAGGCCAAGCCACCATTTTTATTACGTTAGCAAACACCTGATAGCCGCAGCCCGTCCCTAATGACATGTCACAGGAGGCTCCTGGCGTCTCCTTATCTCCACGTTACGATGTTTGCTGTGTGCTCCAGCCCGCAAGGTCACCCCCAGCCCCCCACCCCTGGTGACTGGGGGGGACCCCAGGTGGGGGGCCCATCTCGAGGGAGGGAGAAGGAGCCGCTGCGGTGGGACGGATGCGGTGGCGGAGGCTGCTCAGCTCTTTCCCCGCCGGTGCCAGCAGCGGGGGGACAGCGATGCCCGTGGTCCCCAGCCCCGCTCCCACCCCAGCACGGGCTCCTGGGCTCAGCCTCACACCTGGCTGCTCTTGGCAGCGCCGCTGGGCTGCGCGGCACCATCTCCGCCACAGCTGGGCACAAACAGGCCCTTTTGCATTATTATTATTTTAGGGAGGGGGTGGTAATATCTGGCTCAGAAAGTACTTTCCCATTGTGTCCCGCTCAGGGGTGCTGGGGAGGGCTCAGGGCCAAGCAGGGCTCGAGTGGCACCACCAAGGTCCCGGGGTGGTGTGAGAGGTGATGCCTCCAAACGCTTTGCGGTGTCCCTGGAACCCCCATAGTGCTGCCTACCAGTCACCGCGCTGCTCTCTCCCTCCGCAGTGTCCCCTGCAAGCCTGGTGATGCTCCACACCTCGCTGCTCTCGCTCATAGCAACGGGACCTGATTTTCCACAACGTGCTGCTGGAGACCCGTGCGCCGAGCCCGGGGGGGTCGCCGCAGCGAAGCCCAGCGCCGCAGCGAGGAGCCCGGCGACCCCGAGCGGGGCCGGCGCCTCCGGACGCCCCGTCGCTCTGCCGTGTCCCGCAGGGACGAGCCCGGACCCGTGGGTGCCGCGGACCCTGCCTCTCCTTCCCTCCGCGCAGTATTTCCAAGACGTGTCTTGGGGATTTTGTTTTTCCTTTCATAAGTATTCGCCTTCCAAGAGGCCGTTGGCTCTCCCGAGGAGCGAGGAACAAGCTGTGCTGGGACCTGGCAGAAGGGGAAGCTGGATAATATTGAAGTTGTACTCCTCCACCCGACGGACTGAGAGAGACTTGGGTCTGTTACTTGGCATTTGGAAGGAGAAATAGCGTGTGCTGTTGAACTGAGCCAATTAAACTGTAAATATAGGTACAGTCTGCTCCATCCTCACCCTTCCCCGCTCCTATACATAGAGATTTATATAAAAGAGGTAAATTTTGTCTAATGGATGTAAACTGCTGTAATTAAGTGCAATTCCCCCGTCTGTATATATTGTTACCAAAATCTCTTCGCTTTCTCCTTTTTTTTTCCTTTGGTAAAGGTCAGAGCTAAGGATGGTTTTGTATTTCTCTTTTTCCTTTAAATGAGTTAGTTCCAAGAGCTGGGCCTGCGCGAGGGGCCGGGCAGCAGCACGGTCTCGGCTCTGCGGGGGGACAGGCAGACGCGTGTCCCACGGTGACATCCCGCGGGAAGGAGGCGTGCGGGGTGAGCTGAGCGCAACCCCGCCGGGTCCTGGATGATCCCAAGGGACTCTTCTGCTTTTGGAGACTCTGACGTGGGCTGTCGCGGGGTCGGGAAGCGCCCAGCAGCCCGCTTGACACGTCCAGACCGTTCAGCTTTGGCTGTTTGCAGGTGCCGGTAGCATTTGCTGCTACAGAGACAAGTGAGGCTGCAAGAAATTCTGGTAGGATCTTCTTCAAATGGAGTTCAGAGACTGTCGCCCTGTCCTCCCCTCCTTGGGGTGTGGAAGGGACTGGGTGCCCAGTTACTGCCTTGTCTTCTGCCCAGTAAATGGCCAGTATGGGTGGCTTATTTCCCGCCGCTAGCGTTTTCCATTAGCGGGTTGATGATGAGCCTTGCTGGCTCCATCCTTATGGAAAAACACGCTGCTCCCGTCCTCGTGGTGTCACCTCTGGGCTGCAGACGGACAGAGGGACAAGCGCTGGGCTCTGATGTGACCCCCCCAACCCACGGTCCCCACCTGGCAGCGGCTCCTGGAGGAAAAGCTTTGCAGTGAGATGTCCAGGTTGTGAGCCCCGCTCTGCGGTGGGGACACGGGGCTCCATCCCCCAGCCAGAGCCCTGGGGTGTTTGGGTGCCCATGTCCTGCCTCCCGGAGCTGCAGAAGCTGCAAAAGGCATCGCCCCCTCCCGTGAGACACAAGCTCCTCCGTACCCACGGCCCTTCAGAAGTGCATCTAATGCTCCCCAGTTGTGCAAAGTTTTCGGGAACTTTGCAGCTTGTGCCGACTGCTAAGAATGACTTGGAGAGGTGGAGAGCAGCAGAGGTGCCTATGGATGGATGACCACTGCTAAAAAGAAAACCACTGGATGCTGTCTTTGGGGCAAGAAAGGCTCTTTTGCTCTGTGTTTGTACAATGCCTTGTGCAGTGGGACAAAACCCTTGCTGAGACTAATAGGAGTTGCCCTATGGTGAATAAGTCATCATGAATTGGAGACCAATATTCAGAATGACATTTAATTTAATGTACACCATAATTAAATACCACTTTTTCTGACTCATTGCTGCGACGTGGTCTGTAAATTCCCCAGCCCTCACCTGCCGCGGTTCGGCAGACGTGGGGCCGGCGGGCGGGACGCAGGCTGGCAGTGGTGACATGTCCCCTGCTGTCCCCTGAAGTGCTGGCCCAGGCTTCCCCTGCCTCAATGTGGTGAGTCAAGCGGTTCAAATGAAGCCCCAGGTACCAGCAAGAGGCTCTGGGAGGTTGGGAGACCCGTGTCTTTGTCCTCCTGATGATGCACTAATGATGCTGCCCTTAGTCCGGCACACTTTATTCCTCATCCTCTGCTGAGTTTAGCAGCAGAGTGTTAAGCAAACCAATTAGGAGCTGAGCGCCAGACAAAGCCAAACCCTCTTCGTTCTGGATACTGAGCCTGGGGGTCCGTAAAGCAGGAGGTGGGTGGGAGGGAGCACAGCAGCCACGGTAAAGCTTTTGAAGATCTTTGCAGAGCACATCGGCAGGAAAGGGCGGCCCTTCTGATGATGGGCAGGCATTTGGATCACCTTCAAAAGTGTCTGGTTTTGGTTTGGCACCCATTTTTTTTTCATAAGTTAGGTGTGGACTGCTTCAGAGCAGCCATCTGGTGCTCCCCTTTATAGCCGGGGCAGGACACCCTGATAAAATCCTTCCTACCGAGTTTCTTAGTTTATGTGATTTTTAGCTACTGCAGACAGAAACTGGAAGTGCAGAGCTGGAGATCTCAAAGATGCAGATTTTATTCTGAGATCCCCTTTGCACCTTCCTGCTCCTGAGTGTCAGGCTGAGCCCTTTTCAAATTCTGCTCCTAAATATTGCATTCTCACCTGTCAAGGTGAAATGACTTGGATTCTTCTCCTTATGCCAACTATGTTTAGCTCCATGAGTGGCTCGTGAAGCCACCTGGGCTCAGCTTGCTCCAGCTGATGTACATCCAGCATCAGGTTGATTTGGTGCTGCAGAGGAGTGGTGACCCAGTGGGGAGGACGGGAGAACCTTCAGCAGCTGAGCTGATGCTCCAAGGGGAGCAGCACCTTTTGGGGCCTGATTTCTGCCCTGACTTTAAAATAGACACAGACTGGGAGGCACAGGGTGTGAAAACGATGTGTGAATCATTGTTTGATGAGTGGCCTGTTAACAGTGCTGCCCTACAGAAATCTCTGCAGAGAAGGTAAGTGAAAACCTTGGGGAGACTCTGAGATGCAGCCCCACCAGAGAGGGGAGGGGGAACTGTGCCAAAAGAAAACTAGGACCAAAAACACATCTGAGCAAAGCAACAAAAGGAGAAGGTGGCTACCATGGAGCAGAGTGTGGGACAGAGCAGGCAGGTGTGCTGTCACCCACCCCTGGGGAGCAGGACATGGGAAGGTAGAAAGCATGACAGAGGGTGTGGATGCTACACATACCAATGCGTTCATTGGGAAAAAGCTTCCTCTGATTTGGATTTAACCTCTGGCTGAGGAAACCTTTCTGCCCATGGAAGTACCACCCAGAACGGCTTCTCTGAGCAGCTGGGCTGGGGCCGTCCCTGCCCAGACCTCACCTTGTACTGGAGAAGCACTGGGTGGGGTGTTTGCTCCTGCAGATGCCCTGGCTGTCTCATTAACTTGTTGGAAAATAGCATGTAACGTCAAATGAGGCACCTGGAAGAGTTTTTTTTTTTTCCCTTCTGTTGCTGTTGGGCACGTTGTGTTTGCGATGCAGTTGTTATGGAGCAAAGAAACTAGCAGAAACATGACAAAGTTCGTTTATGGGCAGTACAGTTTTACAGGGCTGGGTGATTATTTTACAGTTCAAAGCTGTTCCAAGGGAATTCCTTGCATGGGAGGATCTATGGGCTGCCACGAGGCTTTACCAGGCACTCGTGTTCATAACAAACTTCAGCCTCCTTCATGGCACAGTGCTGGGACACCAACACGTTTAATTTGAAGCGCGGATGTGGGTGCAAAGGCAAAAAGGGGAGGGCCCGGGAAGTAGGCAGGTGTGGAGGTGGGATGTGGGAGGGCTGGGCAGGAGTGTCACCTCTCCTTCACCTCCTGGGGAGAGCACAGCCCGGGGACACCTGCCCGGACAGGTAAATCCCATGCCCCAAACGCCTCCTCTTTGCGCTGCAGCACCGGCAAAGTCACTGGGTGAAAACCAGGTTAGTGCCGCTCTGACCGCCTGCCCCGGAGCTGCGACAGGGCTTTATCAGACCGTGAGCACAAGTCCTCGGCGTGGGGCTGCGGTCGCTCCCAGGGAGTGGGGCTCCTTGGTGCTTATCACCTCCGTCATTGCGAGGAGGAGCGGAGCCGGGAATCCCCATCCAGGGCCAAACCCTGCGTGCTGGCTGCTGGCCAGAGGGCTGGAGCACGCCGGTGCTGGGCTCCCGGTCCCCAGGTACGTACTGGCAGCCTGTGGTGGTGCAGATGTTGCGGCCAGAGCACCAGGGCTCAGCCGCCATCCTCAGTGCTCCGGTGCAGACTGGGCTCTGGCCCTGCTGGGGCCAGTCCAGCTCGCATCGTGCATTGCTGAGGAAGGGCCAGGTCAACCCCAGAGAGGAGCAGGTGTCCTGCTGCCCGCGAGGGCAACGGCCTCTCCAGGGATACCGAAATACAGCCGAGCTATTTCAGCAACTTTAAAAATGTCCGTTTGGAGTGCGTGCAAACGTAATGTGCAGTTGCACAATAATACCTGGCTCGCAAATGTGTGGTCTTTCCAGACTTGTTCTGCCAGTCCAGCCAGATGGCTGGATCTGCTGGAAATTTCGGCAGGAAAAGCAGCGGCGGTCGCACGGGGCTGCGCTCCCCAGCGCTGCCCAGTGCTCCCAGCGCTGCCTTCCCGCACGGCGGGTCAAAAGGGAAAGCATTGTCCGTCCCCTGCGGACAGCAAACATGCTCCGTCCTTTGAAGCCTTTGAGCAGATTTGGTTGGGCTGGCGGTGGAGTTTGAGGAGTACACAGAGAGGAATGCAGAAAGTGCTTGCGTTGGGAGGCTGGGCTGTTTGCAGATGTTGCCGGCTCCCCGCTGCGCCGCGCTCTGGCCGCCGGAGCAGGTATAGGGAGCTGGAGGAGTCCCCATGCCGGGCAGGCGGCAGGTTTGGGCATCATACATTGATCCCGTGCCCTGCTGACATGGGATTTCCATGCTGCATCTGCTGGAGGTCTGTGCAGATGGGCAAAGGTTTGGTGAGGGAAGAGGTGTGAGTTGTAAAGACCAGCAGCAGCACAGAAGAACACCGTAACAGTTCAGCGTCCTAAACCAACGCATCGCTGCCAAGGACCTTTAAATGCTCTCAGTGGCCAGAGACCTGCAAATCTGAGGGCTCACTGGTCTGCAAAGGCCTCGGGGAGCCTTGATATCCCACCATCCTCCTACCATGACAGGCCAAGGCGTGCGATGCTCCACATCCCGCGGCGGAGCGACCAGGGCTGCGGGCACTAGCAGGTCCATCCCCGCACACCCGCGCAGCAGAGCCCGGCCCGCAAACCCTGCAAGCTGCTCTGCACCACTTGCTCCGCAAAGGTCCTTTGCAGGCAGATGCTCAAGTCGCTCATTTGCCTCCTCACTGCGAGTGCAGATGAGGTGGGGAAGACATTGCCCTGCGTCCTCTGGGGACAAAGGACGGACACTTTGTGGAAGGAGTCTGGTTTCACTGCGTGTGGCCAGGTTAAATATCTGCCATGGATAGACTCAGCCACAGACTGTATCACACGGGCTGGGGAGCTGGGCTGGCTACTCCTCGGTGCAGATAGGTGAACAGCCAAATAAAAGCCCAAAGCTGACGCTCCCAGAGGCAGAGACCCGTGGGAGGCTCCGGGGCTCGGCCAGCACAGGGACCCCGGCTCCCCTCGGTGCTTGCATTTTATAAATGAATGGTGCGCGTTCATTTAATCCGGAAGGGCAATCTTCCCCCTCTGCAGACGGTGGAAGGTGGGCAGGTCCTGCGGCAGCACTGCGGTGAAGGAGCAATATGTGCTGCCATGAGCCAGCAATGGGGGTGCTGGGGGGGCCACCAGCAATGATGGGGAGAGGCCTCTGACCTCCCAGACTTAATTTCTCTGACCCAGGGATCAAACTTAAAAGTCAGAAAACTTAAACGTGCACTAGAGAGTTGTCCCATCCCGGTATGTGTGTGATACAGAGCCACGCAAATCTGAACTTCAGACATTTTACATTATCTTCTCATTCCAGCAACTTTGGCTTTACTTTTATACTTAGCAAAATTAATTCTCCTCTCTGTAATTAATATGCTGATCAAATGGATTCTTAATTACAGATAAATCACAGATCTACACACTCAACTGTTATGCTTTTCAAGTAATAAAAGAGATCATTTGTCTTCCTCAGATGAACAGAGACCAACTAGCACATCATTTCCCCCTTTATGAAGAATTCATTTGCCTTAGAAAGAAGGTCTTTAAAAAAACATTGCAAGCATTTCTTGAATAGGGGATCAAAGCTCCCACACTGCTGGAAACCATTTTTGCTAAATAAGATGTGGGCAGAGGGAAAAAAAGTAAAAGTTTTTTGGAAGTGGTTGGGATTATGACACCCTTGGGAAGGACGAGGACGTGGGGTCAAGAAGTTGTGACCAGGTTAGCAACACAGGGAACAGAAGGGGAGGACAAAGGAACAGAAAGTGGAAATGGACAGCTGAATGAGGGAGCATGTTTCTTTGCCGAAAGAGAATGGATGCTACATCAATTCATACTGAGAGCTGAAGGATCAGGGCCTGTTAATGGATTGGGGGACACAGCAGGGATCAGAGGTCGTGAGTGCACTCAGCCTGGCTAATTGACTGTTATGTGCATATTAGTGATGAGAATGGAGTAGGATAGTGGGACATGGGGAGCAGATATGCAAAAGTTCTACTGATAAGCACTGGCCTGTAATTCCCGTCTTACACCTGCTAAGCAAATGCACCCACACACAAAAGAGCGTGGCCGTAGCTGGGGTTCCTCAGGAGGGGACCCCATGGCGACAGGTGAGCACCTCTGACCTGACTGTGCATGTCGTGACATGAACTTGCTCACTAGATTTGCTTTGCAATTCTGGGGGGGCTTTATTTCAGTCCTACACATTGGGCACAGCCCAATGACATGACCAATGCTTCTGCATGCTGGCAGAGGTCCCCCTGCACCAGCCTCACTGCTCATCTGTTGACAGTGCTGACTTGGCAATTAGCGCCAAGTAATTGAAAGAACCTCATTGGGAAGCAAAGCTAAACCCCACGCTGTGACAAGAGCAGTTTTGCTTTGCATTAACTTAAATTGTTCCACTTTTGTACTTCACCAGCTTCTCCACTTCACCCCTGACACACAACGTGACCCTTTGTGGCTCGAGTCTCAGCACTGGCCCTTCCGATGGCTCCAGGACAGACTGACGTCTGTGCAGGGAGGCTGGTCCCCGGGGCCACACGTGCTGCTGGGGGCTGCTCCTGCCGATGCTCCCTCGCTCCTGGCACATGGGTTTCTGCCCGGCCGGTGCCCGGGAGCAGAGCTCCTTCGTCCAGCCACAAAGGGATGTATTTCCCAGTCGACTGATGAAGAGAGTATTTCCCATTTCTTCACTCTTGAATCTGCTGACAGCATCTCTTGGCAAGTGATGGATATTGGAGATGATTTATAGTTCTTTGTTACACAAATGCCTCTGCATTCTTCTCTGTCCTCTTGCAAAAACCGTTAGTCACTTCTCCCAGCAGAAAAGCAAGAGCTTCAGCCCAGGAACAGCCCGAAGGACGCGGCATCAAGCGTTTCTCCTGCACTGGCTTTGTTCGCTGTAAATGCACCATCGGGGACACAAACGAGGGAAGCGGCAGCATCATGGTGCTCTGCACCCACCTGGGTCCCCATGCGGCTGCTTCCACCCGTCTGCCGGCAAGTCAAAAGGTTGGCAAAGAAAAACCGCTATAAATCAGGCAGATAGGGGTTGTGGGGAGGATTGTGTTTATGTGATTTTTCATCTCAAAGTTTGTAATTAAAGTAGTGAGTGCTACAGGAGGAACAGCTGCTGCCTGCACCTCTTAGGGTTCTCAGATTTTGACAACATAAATGTGCAGTTCTTGAGAACTTTATTACATAAAATAGTTTTTGTAATGCTGTTGTTGCTTAATTGGATTTCTGTTTGTTTTACTTCAAGAACACCAGGAAAAATACCTGTACTGTTTGATCTGATACAGAGTACTAGGAGACTTACCTGTACTATTGGGTCTCACAGTATATCATAATGAATAAATGCATGAATTAAATAAATTCTGATCTTAATCTGTGCAGTTTTTTGATTCCCCTGAGCAGCTGAGCCAGTTGCTGGGTTGCTCCTGCCATTCCCTCCAGCGTTTCTTTCTTCAAGCAGAGTTGTGAGGCTGGATTGTATCAGTGGAAATCAAGGACTGAACAAATTAACCAGGCACATTCCTGACTTTAACTTGAGTGTCACTGGGACCGCTGAGGGGCTTCACACCAAACACGTGCTGAAATGTTCTGTCAATGTGGGTCTTAAAATGAGGAGCATAGGATTGAGCACTAAGTTTTTTTAACCAAATAGGTTTGAATCAGACCGAGAGAGAACATTCCTCTGCTTTCACAGAGAAAGGCAGAGCCGCTTGTTGCAGATCACAAAGGGACTTCCCCGTCAATCCACGAAGAGAATGTAAAAAAAGGGATGATCCAGGCAATGAATAGTGCAAACAAGCCACTGTTTTACCTCCTCAGAAATGTCTAGGGCCTAAGTTTACATCTCTAAGCAGCAGAGTGGTTGTGCCCAGCAGAGCTGATAATCTCCACATGCCAGCGCTGTGATGGATAGAAGGGAGTTTGTCCCATCAGCCCTTTGAGACCAGCTAATGATACTGTAAATCACCAAAGCACAGACACACACCAACAAAAACTTCCCACAAAAGCTTTTGTCCTCCTCTTCAGTTGAACCCTTCCTTAAACATAGGTGAAGCAGTCAGCGCAATTAACTCGCCATCAGGAATACACAAAAGAACAAAACACTGCAATCGGCCTATAAAGATGTAGAACAGTTTTATGGCTCATATGCTGGATTTGATATTTCTGATTCGTGTAGACCTCATGCAAATGATTTAAAAAAAAAAAAAAAGGAAACGGGGTATCAAGAAACACCACCCTGCTGTGGGTTCCCCCCGCCAGCTCCTTCCAGCCCCTGTTACTGCCGCAGAGCTGGAAGGGGCCAGAGAGGACCCACTGCCACACCTCCGGCCCTGGGGCTGGGGCCGGGCCTGCAGCAGGGAAGGGAGCCCAGCTTTCGTCCCTCGGGATGCGGGTAACGGCCGTGCCCGCCTCGGGGTATCTTCCCCGGTACCCCGGGCCTGGTGCGGCCTACAGCGGATCGCGGCCCGGCGAAGCCTGAGCACGCGGTTGCCACGGCAACGCGGCGCCATGACACCCCGCGGGGGTGGTTGCTACGCTACCCAGCCAGGCACGTGCTCGCTACTTCCGGCGGCGCCGCGGGGCGTGCTGGGTACTGGCAAGATGGAGGCGCAGGAGCTGTTCCGGCGGCTGGGCGCCGGTGCTCGCTTCGATGTGCGGCGCTTCGGGCAAGATGCGCGGCGGTTCGGGGTGCGGAGACACCGGGGGGAGGCGGGGACGGGCGCGGGAACCGTCCTCTGCGCGACGTGGGCCCCGGGGCCGCGTCCCTTCCGCGCGGCGGGACCGCGGGCCTGCCTGCGGCCTTGTCGTGTGGGCTCTGGCCAGGGCTCCTCACCGCTTCCCGTGCTCTCTCCCTCAGGTGATAAAAGGGAGCGGCGGTGGCGTCTCCCTGGAGAGCCTCGACTTCTTCGGGCACAAGGAGGAACCCTCCCTGGGGTCTGACAAAAAGGGCTGGGGGCTCGCAGGGGCTGAAGAGGGAGAGGGCGGAGAGCAGCAGGAGAATGGAGTGGGAACAAACCATGGAGAGATGGCAGGAAAGAGAAAAAGAACTGCAGAAAGCAGCGAAGGGAAAAGAAAGAAGAAAAAGAAGCGAGGTATTTATGTATTCATATGTGTCCCTGGCAGAATACCCTGTTTAAGTGTGTACTTCTTACTTGTTTCAGTTTCTTTCAATCTGTAAGTACTGTAAGTCATTTTACCAGAAGGAAGGAAGCTTCTGGGTTCTTTGACTGGCTTGTGTCAGAGCTGGTAAAATAACTGGACCAAGATTTGGTGTTAAGGCACAGGGATGCTGTTCCCATCCTTCCAGAGCTGCATTTAACTTTAGTGAGAGAGAAAAATGGTTTTGAGATCTTTTTTACCAAATAGATTTGACGAGATTTTACTAATGGAAGTACCAATTTCTTGAAACTTCCAGAAGCAGCATCAATGCCAGAGTTGTCAGAGAATAATGGAATAAAGTGGATGTCCTCTCTGGAAGCAAAATTTGAAGATGCAAAAGACAAAAAACCTACTGCAGAAAAACTTGAACGCTTGAGAAGGGAAAAGGTGGGACCATGGAATTCTGATGTACTTGGTTTCTGTGGGTGTTTCATCTGAAAACTGGGGTTCATTTATGGTAATTTCTCTTGGGAGGAGTGTGGCCGAGTATGGGGAAAAAAACCCCAAGATGAATCCATATATGTTTAGGTTTATGCTGTCAAAGAATGAAAGACAGTTTGTCTTTTGCCTTTTAGATAAACCGCTTCAGAAATAAACACAGGATTAACATTCAAGGAACAGATCTTCCTGACCCAATTACCACATTTGATCAACTTCAAAAGGAATACAAAATCCACCCTAAAATCATGGCGAACATTCAAGCCGCTGGCTTCCAGGTTCCAACGCCGATCCAGATGCAGGCGATTCCCGTCATGCTGCACGTGAGTTTTCTGGTACCGCGTTTTGCTACAGGGAGTATGGCAGAATTTGGAGAGTGGCCTCTTTTGGGTCCTTGGCCATTACAATATTCTTGACATGTGCTTTTACTAATGTATTCTGGGTTAATTGGTAATATTAATATTTACATGGATGTGATTTTTTTACTCTTTTTTTGTAGTAAAATGTAACACCCTGCTTGTTTTTCTTACAGGGTCGGGAACTTTTAGCTTCAGCTCCTACTGGATCTGGAAAAACATTGGCATTTTGTATTCCTCTCTTGGCACATCTGAAACAACCCAGGAACAAAGGATTCAGGGCAGTGATCATCTCGCCTACCCGAGAACTCGCCAGCCAGGTCTGTGGAGGGGAAAGGGGTTGTTGTCGTGTTGGTGTACTTCAGGTTTTCACTCTGAATCAGTAAAATAGTAGCTACGCGGTTAGAGTCAAAACATGGTTGTCAGATCCGTGAGAACTTTCAGGTGGATAATTTGTGTTAGAAAGCTGCGTTTTATTATGCTAAGAAGACCAGACAACTTTCTCTTAACACTGGGGTCAAAGTGATACTTGACATTGTAATGAAAGGCTTGCCTGCAGTTTTTCTGGTGAGCAACTGAAAACCTAATCCCTGTTGCTGCCTTTTCAGACGCATCGGGAGCTGGTGAAGTTGGCTGAGGGCACCGGCTTCAGAATCCATATGATCCACAAGGCAGCTGAAGCAGCCAAGAAGTTTGGGCCCAAGTCTTCTAAGAAATTCGGTAATTGTTTTAACTACTGCGGTGCTTCTGTAAATTTAAAAAATGCCGCTGACTTTTCTCTTCTGGCCTGTGTGGTTTTAAAGAGATTGGGTAACACCACTCAAGATGTGCAGTCTGTTGCTCAACACTGAATAAGTAGCTGGCATGGCAGAAATGGGACGTGAGCCAGACAGTCCCTGCGGTGTTGCACCTGCCACAGATGGGGTTGGAACTTGCGTTTCTCAGGCCACTGTTTATCTGCTTTTTGTGTCTTTTTTTAGTATTTTGCCCTTTTTTTTTTTCCTATAGATATACTAGTTACTACTCCAAACAGACTCATTTATTTGCTGAAGCAGGATCCTCCAGCAATAGACCTGACCAGGTACCGAGAGCCTTTATCAAAATCTGGCTTTGCTACTGGCTTTGCCACTGAAAAGTGGATGCCTGTGTGGTCCTTGCATCTGTGACGCTCTGTTAGAATTTTTGCCTTTTCCACAAGTGCCTCTCACTAAAAAGCAAACCTCTGTGTTCCTAGTGTGGAGTGGCTGGTGGTGGATGAGTCGGACAAGCTGTTTGAGGACGGGAAGTCGGGGTTCCGCGATCAGCTGGCCTCCATCTTCCTGGCCTGCACGTCCCACCTGGTGAGAAGAGCCTTGTTCAGCGCAACCTTTGCGCAGGACGTGGAGGAGTGGTGCAAACTCAACCTCGACAGCGTCGTGCTGGTGTCTGTTGGAGCGAGGTGCGTACTGGTGAAATAAGTTGGTTGTGCAATATTTTTTCTGGTGTTTATAAAGATGTGAATAAACTCTAACGGTAGCGCGCTTCTGTTGGATTTCTGCTTTCAGAAACTCTGCAGCAGAGACGGTAGAGCAAGAGCTGTTGTTTGTTGGATCTGAGACAGGAAAACTAACGGCAATGAGAGAGCTTGTTAAAAAGGTAGTTTGGAGAGACTGATTTGGCTAGTCAAAAAAAATGATCCCCTGAGGTGTAAAATACTGGGGCTGGTGAAGTCTCTTTAGTGGCTCAGTGTCTGTAACCAGTGATGGCAGGAAAAGGACCTGAACCTTCAACGAGCTGATTCTTTTACAGGGATTTGCTCCTCCCGTCCTTGTGTTTGTACAGTCTATCGAGAGGGCTAAAGAGCTTTTCCATGAACTCATTTATGAAGGCATCAACGTGGATGTCATCCATGCAGATAAAACTCAGCAACAGGTAGGAGGATATAATTTCTTTTCAAGAAACACTTTAGAAAGAAAGGTAAAAGTGAGTGTTGGAATATAACTTCAGGTAGGTTTGACAATAAATTGTTGCAGGTTTTCATTTACAAGTTTAGTTTTATTTGTTAACATCATGACAACTTTTAGGAAACAAGTTCACCTCCTTTCTCAAACTGCTAATTAGGCTGTTTCTGGGTATCTTTTCTTTTCCCAGAGAGATAACGTAGTACGCTGTTTCAGAGCTGGGAAGATCTGGGTGCTCATCTGCTCAGCCTTACTAGCTCGAGGGATTGACTTCAAAGGAGTGAATATGGTCATTAATTATGATTTGCCAACGAGTGCAGTGGAATACATCCACAGGATAGGTGAGTGATTGTTCACAAGTTATGCCCTTTTTCTCTTTTCCTAGATCTTTAATGTAGATGCTCTTGTGCATGAGCAAAAATCCTGAAACCAAACCTGTTGTGGCAGCACCAGCTTCCACATCACTGGAGACACTTTATCTGGGCTCAACCTTCAGTAAAACTGCTTTACTCTTTGTCAGTCTTCTATGAACCGTAAAAACTTGTCCGCGTCAGGCACAGCTGTTCCCCAGGAGCGGTGTTTGGGGCTGTGTGCCCATGTGCTGGCCGCACTAACACAGTGGCAGGCTGGGGCTGCGGAGGGGAGGCGAATAAAGGGAGGTATCGAAAGTAAAATCTCTACTCTCTGCTGCAAAATTTGTGTTTCTCAGGTCGTACTGGAAGAGCGGGGCACGCAGGAAAAGCCGTCACTTTCTTTACAGAAGATGATAAACCTTTGTTACGGAGGTAAGTTGCAAACATGATATGGTAAAAATGCTTTTCATTTAAATTTGTTGAAACTATCCAGATGGAGTCATTCAGTTTCATTTAAGCCTTTTATGCCTTTTTGTTTCTTCCTCACCTTATTTCGTTTATCTGTCTTTATTTCTTGCTTTTTAAAAAACCACAACAAAGCAGGCAGCTGTTAGGGACTGACATTTCCATAGCAGATGCTCATCTCTTGTCCGCGCACTCCCTGCCGGCGCTGATCTCTCCCCCTCCTCTCCTTTGCAGCATAGCCAGTGTTATCCAGCGAGCCGGCTGTCCTGTGCCAGACTACATCCAACACCTCCCCAAGCTGCAAAGGTGCGTTCATTTGAATACTCTCCCCATTTGTTCCCCATATTTAAAGCCTGCATGAGTGGTGCTGGGCGCACATGATCTGGTTCTTTGTAATATAGTTGCAGTTTAGCTGCAACAGGCATTTTAGACAGGGTGGTTGTGGCTGGTTTTTACTCAGAGGAAAGTGGAAACAGAATTCTTGTGGTTTTCCTGGAGTTAACTATTTTTCTAGGAGTTCTCTGAAGTCTGGTTTAGGCTTCCTAGGCCAGTACTCAGGAATTTGCCTTCCGATACATGGAATAAAGTTCTTTACTCTTCTGAGTTACCTTTAGAATTTTCTTTTAATTAGTGCTTCTTTTTATGCTTTTTCATGACTTCTAATAGTTTATGAAAGTGTAAATCCTTATATATATATTAGATTTATTCAAACAAACTTTATTATAGTATATATATCTTGGAGATAATATGGCTGAACTAATCTCAGAATAAACAACACTGAAAATATGTTCAGACCCATAAATCCCTAACAGCTGGCAAAGGTTTTCATTAGGTATTATATTTAGTTGGATATTAATTTTTACTCTTTAAATAAATTTAATCCTTCTTCGCTAAATGTCGTTCTCAGCAAACAAAAGAAGAAATTCATTAAGAAACCACTGACAAGAGAATCCATTTGTACCACCCCTCAGTGCTTCTTAAAAAAAGCCAAAAGAAAAATGTAAGTAGTTTTTTCTCAAGAGGCAGTAAGAGATGCTGTTTATCCAGGAAAGGCTCAGCAAGCTTTTCCTGTGCTTTGGAATGCTGCTGCCTAAGGATTTATGTTCAGCTGTGCTAATATGTTGTAAAACGACTAATGTTTGTGTCACTGCTATATACTCCATCTTTTTTTATATCTAATGTTAAGGTGTCTTGGCCTCCAATTTTTTCTTGTAGGAAAACTACAAAGGAAAATATTAAGGAAAAAAAGGAAGTTAAAGAAGATAAAAATGGCAGTAAATTACAGACTGTGTGAAAAGCTGAATGGATGGCAAGAGGCTGCTCGGGAGCTGGGGCTGACACCCGTGTCTGTGCTGGAGCACAGAGAGTGACGGCAGCAGCAAAGGTGAAGGGAGAAAAATACTTCTTAGGTTTCCTCTGGGTGAGGATGGATGTTCACATGCAAGAAAGTCTCTACTGAAATACCAGTAGTGGATTCCTGAATGCTTCTTATAGAAGCTGAAGAGTGTTCTCTTGCAGTAAATGCTTCATGTTTCTGAACAATAGTTCTAAAATAGCATCTGTTTGTGTTACTACCACACAGTTTTGTATCGCTCCTTGGAAGTACTGTCAGGTCTGTGTTCACATCAGCCCTAATATGTTTGTCAGACTTCCAGAAGATTCAGTGGCAGAAAACACACAAATCTTACTGTGAGGCTTCCCTGGAGACTTTAAAAAACCAAACCAAACCCACTTGTGTATGAAAGTAAAGCCTTATTCCTTCTACTGTTTTGCTTCCATAAAATAATTTTGGGATAACTAATACTTCACATGTCTGTAAACTCAGTAAATTTGTACTGTTTCATATTTAAGCCTCAAACCAGAATAAACAAGGTCATAAAAGATGCTAATACAGAGAGCTGCCTGTCTATACAGCCTTGATGGAACAAGTCTGCAGGTGTTTACACGTTTTCCATCTCCTTTTCTTCTGTGTTCTCAGTCCACTGTGGTGGTGTCAGAATTCTGGTAACGCAGAAGTGGTTTCTTTGTAATCCTCCTGTACCCGATTGCCTTCTTGCTTTATCATACTTGATCCAGTTTGGAAACGGAGCCCAGGCCCATGTAACTCATTCACAGCAGAGCTCAGGTAATTAATTGCTCTGCCCAGGTGCCAACTGATGTTTTGTGAGAAAGCGATGAGGCCTTTCTGCATCCTGTTCTGCTTATTCCTGGGCTAGACTGAAGTTTGAGTTGGTTTTGCTTCGTTTGCAGAATTTCATCTTGTGCTTGGGTTATATAGGAATTAATGTCTTCATTTGGACATCTATGAACAAATTTGCCTGTATATTTAAATACAAATGCAGTGGTGTAATCTGATAAACACCAAGTTGCCTGCTGCATGATATTGATGGCTACAGTGTGGAATATCTTTAACAATGTGAATGCGAAGTTACCAATATTCAGAATAAATGTGCTTATTCCAATAATAGTAGCAGGGAAGAAAACAAGCTTTTGATAACGAGCAGCTTTGTGCAATTCTAATTCTGCAGGAAAATGTGCCACATTTCTCTTTAGCTACACAAAATTTTTCAGCTCTCATCTTAAAACTGTTCCAGGCTCTTTAATATGATTTCTGACACTGATCAGTAGCTTATTGAGAGGTTGAAGCCGTGGCCTTTCTCAGGATTTACTCCCCTGTGAAGTGCGGGACTCCAGAACTCCCACTTTTCCACGTATTATAGGAAGCTTGGGCTGATCTGTGAATGGAGAGGAGCTGCTTCTGCACCGCTCTGTGACTGTAAATCAGATCGCACCTCACCAGGGGCGCTTATTTTACAGTATGTCTGAGGTTTTGGGGCTGGTACAACTACCAGGTAATTAGTATTTCCAGCCCCCTCAGCAGGGACAGGTTCAGCACAATCCCCTGGTTTGGGACAGGAGGGCAGCGCTTTTTCCTCTTCAGGAAAAACACATTTGTTTTTAGCTGCCTGAAGTTAACTTTTATCAACATAAAATCTCGATTTTTAAAAGCATTCTTGAGGAGAAGGCAGGGCCCCTTAGCCCCGGCCGCCCGGGTGTCTCTTCCCGCCGCGGCCGCTCGCTGTGGGGCCGGTTGGCTCCGTGGCCGTGGGGTTGGGCTGTGGGGCTGTGCCGTGGGGTCGGGCCGTGGCTGTGTGTTCCGGCTGTGGCCGCGGGGTCGGGCCGTGGGCGCGGGGCCGTGCCGTGGGGTCGGGCCGTGGCTGTGGGGTCGGGCCGTGGGCGCGGGGCCCTGCCGTGGTGCCGTGGGCGGGCCGCGCCGGGCCCGGCCCCGGAAGCCGGCGCCGCTCAGCTGACAGGCGCTGCCGGGCCGGAGCGGGAAGATGGCGCTGCGGCCGGGACCCGGCGCGGGGGGCGCCGGCGGGGCGGCGGGCGGCGCGGGCGGCGGAGCGGCGGGGGCCGCCAGGTGGGTGGCGGCGGAGCGCGGCGGGGACCCCGGGCCGGGGAGCGGGGCTGCGGGGCTGCGGCCGGCGGGGTGTGGGGCCGCAGAGGAGGGGGGGGCGTGTGGAGAGGAGGAGGAGGAGGAAGAGGAAGACAGGTGGGGTAGAGGTGGGGGTGTGGGACGGAGACTGGGGGTCACAGGCGGGCGATGGAGGGACTGAGGGGGACACAGCGGGGACAAGGATGGGGGGACTGCGGGTTGATGAGGGGAAGAGGTGAGGGGGAGACCTGTGGGGTGGGGGCTCGGCGGACGGGGCCCGGGCCCAGGCGGGGGATGTGGGGGTCCCAGGTGGAGTGTGGGGTTCCTGAGAGGGGTGTGTGGGGATCCCGGGTGGGGTGTGGGTGTCCTGAGAGGGGTGTGTGGGGATCCCGGGTGGGGTGTGGGTGTCCTGAGAGGGGTGTGTGGGGATCCCGGGTGGGGTGTGGGTGTCCTGAGAGGAGTGTGTGGGGATCCCGGGTGGGGTGTGGGTGTCCTGAGAGGGGCGTGTGGGGATCCCGGGTGGGGTGTGGGGAACGCAGCCGTGGTGGTTTGACAGGTTGTGTTTGCCCTTTGGGAGCCGCCTTATCCCCCAGTGGGTCCAGGCACGAGCAGTCGTAGCCCACAGGTTCCACAGTCTCAGATTTTGGGCTGGAAGGGGGTTTGGGATTTCCCAGCCCTGTTTGGCGCCGCTGGTGCCGATAAGCCGGTTATCGCCACCGGGCAGGCTGGCGGCTGCAGCCCTTGCTCTTGCTGGGGGGGCTGCTTTTCTTTTCCCCTCCATCCCACAAAAGGCACCTCAGCAAAGAGAGAGGAGTGAGGAATGGTGTCAGGAGAAATAAACAGCGGTAAAAAAGACGTGTGACCACGCCGTTGTGTTTTTGGAAAGGTTAGGAAGCTGTAATTCGCTACCTTTGAAGACTTAGTAATGTTGGGTTTTTACGTAGGCTCTTGCGTGCTGTTTATCTGTTGCCCTAATTGTAGGAAGGCTGGGTGAATTTTGCATTCAACAAAGGGAATTTAAGTTCATCGAGTTGTCTGGGATGCCTGAAGGCTGCGGTTTGTGGGTGTTTCAGGGGCCGTGCTGGGGTGTCTGTCCCTGCCGGCCGAGCCGCTCGCTGCTCCGCGCTGGGGAACGGTCCCAGGGCTCTGGGGTTCCTGGGACGGGAAAAGCGGGAGCGTGTGTGTGTCTGTGCGGGCGGGATGGACGGGACGGGACGCAGTCTGTGTGTGTCCCGCGTGTGGAAATCTGAAACAGCTCTCGTGAGGCGCTGGGTGGGCGTCTGACAGCTCCGAGCAACGCCGCCTGCTCCGCGATTTAATAGCAGAGTAACTAGAGTGCTGTTAGTGGACTATAGGTTTTGGAGAATAAAAGGGTTTAAAAATCCTTGCTTCCCATTGTTAGCATTTCAGTTTCTTCGAGAATGAAGTCTGGAGGTGACGTTCTGTCCTCTGTGTCTCTGTGGGTTCTTTGCCTTGTTTTCACTTTAATTTTTGTGGATTTCTGCCATTCAAAAGTATTCTGACGGTCTGTATTGTGTTGATGGAGTTGTACTGATTGGGAATGAAGGAGTTTAAAAGTCCACTTGTAGACAAGAGAATGTTACGGGTAGTTTGGAGCTTTTATAGTGTAGTACAAGTAGGATATTTTTGGTTTTTTTTTTTTTTGTAGTACAAGTAGGATATTTTTGTTTTTTTTTTTTAAGATGCTTATCTGACAGGGATTCTCAGATTTATATTACTACTATTAGAGTTCTGTCGTAGGGCAGTTGCTTTGTTTTCCTTACGTTTATTTTGTTTTGTGCAGCATGTAACATGTATTACGCACTTTGTTACTGTGTTACCCGAAGTGTTGGGGCTCCTTCCATGGACCTGGGTGCTGCTGCTGAGAGCAAGAAATGTCTGCAAGTGCGTTAAACCACTGTGGAGAAAACAGGGAGTGAGAAACTATATTCAAATAACATGCTGGGTAATAGTCAACTAATCTATACATTTCAAACATCTGGGGTGATAAGTTTCCATTGTGTAGAAAGCCTGTTTGGTCATTTTGCAGCATAGTTCCCTGGCTGTTGAACTCCTTTCAGTCCCCACGTGGTGCGCTGGTCCTTACAGGCCACTTCATTTAGCATACACATGCTTATTTTTTTCTTATTTTGTCTTTTTAATGTTAATTCTCCTGGCAGTTTTCCATTTGAGGTAACTAGAATTAAAATGTTTTCTTTACACGCCAGTTACTTCTGACTCTTCTTCTGTCCCTGGGTGGTGATTGAGTTCAGAGGTTTGTTGTGGCACTTTGGTTCATCTCACAAACAGCTGGGCCTCAATTTGCTTCCTCGGCGATGAGAATCCGCTGCTCTAACTAGATGCGTATGGGCATTTCTTTGCATCTCTGAAAAGCAGTTTAGAAAGAAAGTTCCCGTTGCTTGACGAAGCGAGTTGATGGGGTTCGTGTACGTGTGTGTGGCTGGTGCTGGCAATTACACAGCTCAGTCCTGGAGCGAGGGCCGCGATGAATCCAAGCCCTGCGTGCAGACCTTGCTTTCCTACTTTAAACTAAACTCTCTTCCAGTGCCCTCTAATTAGCTCTGGGGTTTTTTGTTTATTTATTTTTTTCCCCCAACAGAGACTTATAAATTATTAGTCAGGAGCTCTGCAGGAAGGGATAAATATTTAATAGTCTGGCCTTTATTTGCTTCCAACAAGCAGTGGTACCTTGCCATGCTTGTTCAGTTTACATTACGTTTGCTGATTTGGAAGACTTCTTGTTGGCTGGATTGCATAATAAGAAAGGAAACCATGAAGCTACAGTTGCTTTTCCATACTTGTGAGCTTTTAAAAAATAACTTAATATTTCTTCATTCTGACAAAGCTAAGAATAGTGTATATGACCTGGACCTGGTGGCGAACGTAGGTGTGTGTTGGTTGTGGAAGGAGAAATTAGCACAGTGGGGTCAGGGGAAAAGAAGCAGCTTTAGTATTAAGAATATTTTGCGTTAGAGGGTGAAATGAAGAGTCATACATGTTGTCTTGGTGACCATGTAACCTGCTGTCTAGTGGGTAGGTGCAATTTGCTCCTGGATAAATGCATAATTTAAATTCCTTATTTTATCCTAATACTCATATTACGCAGCTCTTTCATATTCACCAAGCAGGCTGGCTTTCAGAACTTCCTGCAGGTTTTGAGAAGTGATGGCATTTTCTCCTTTACTCTTCAGCAGTTTCTTTTACATCCACCCTTGTGCTGGGGAATGTTGAACATCTCTAAGTGCGCCTCTCTTTCATGGTATTTTGATGTAACAGCTGCCTGGGACACTGCGTGGGGTTCTTGTTTGCTAAATTATTGCTGACGTGGGTTTCTGAGAGTTGCTTGCAAATGAGGCTTTTAAATGAGGTTCTTTTTTGCTCTTTGGCAGCGCAGCACATGCTTCTGTTTGAAAGCAAGGGTGACAGTTTCCATTATGATTTCAGCAGTTCTTCCTCCAGGTGCACTTGGCCCTTGATATTTTGAATGAATACCTTTTCCAAGGCGCTATTTTTCTTGTAATTAGATGTAATTGAGAAAATGGAAACTCTGCAGGGGGCCAAAATGCAGAAGTTGTGGGGTTTCGTGGGTAGTTTATTTTTCTGCAGAAAACTCTTCCTAAGCAGGTGAGAGCTATTGTTTGGTGCAGGTAACGGTCTTGCTGAATCACATCCTTCCAGCAGGAGATGCTTGTTCATCCTGTGGTGCTCGCGGGCCGGAGCGGTGCCGGCAAACTGCCCCGGTGCCGGCAAACTGCCCCGGTGCCGACACTCTCTAGTGGGCGATGTGGATGAGTCAAAGCCGTTGCAGTGCAGCTGTGGAGGATAAGGTCTATTTCTTCCCAGCATTGCAGGCGTTCATTTATATTTGCACTAAAATTATAGACTTTGACGTATCCTTTTTTCTTCCTCCAGCTTCATGTTTCCTGTTGCAGGTGGTCTGGGCCCCCCTCAAGGTATGTATGAACTTAACATTTTGCGCACAAAGCTCTTGACTTTGTTTAGATGCATTAAACAGCTTCAAATAGTTCTGCACTCATGCTCAGAAGCGTGATTATTAATTTAACTCCGTAGCTGTTGTTCCCCTTTAATTCAGTCCTGGTGAGCTGACTCTTGCAATTCTATTTGTACAATTTCTGTGCAATGTTGAAGAAGCGGCGTTAGCAGAACGTAGGTTAAAGATCTAGGGAAAGTCCATCTTAATTGTTAACCTGAATTTGCCTTTAAGATTTTTGTGTTATTTTGAGTTTGGTATTTAACCTCTTTGTGCTTCATGTACCAGCTGTGTATGCCCATATTGTGTGGGTGTTGCAAGACCTGGGAAATGTTTACAAAGCACAACAAGACCCTGGGACAAGAGTCACAACTTGGGTGGAAAGTATTAATACAATAGGAGAGCCTCAGCCTTAAATTACCTTTGTTCCCATTCCCGTTGCAGCGCTGTTTGTTTAATTAATGGAAAATACAGAGAGGACTTGTAGGGAAAGTGGAGGATTTTCTTATAAAAATCCCAAGGACTGATTTAACTCAGCTGAGTTATTGGGAAAGCCCCATCATGTTTCTTCCCTTACACTGACCAGTAGCTAAACTAAGGGAATTCTGTGGCTGCTTGTAACGTAGCTTTTTTTTTAATTAACGTTTTAAACCATCCTGCAAGACTGAAAGTTTTTTTCCTTTGCTTTGCTGGTTTAGTAAAGGGGAAAAAAAATAAAGAGAGAGATGGAAAACAAAAGAGCTTTCAGACTAACTGGGAGCTGACCTTGTTTGATGTTCCATTGCAGGGATGATTCCAATGCAACAACAAGGATTCCCGATGGTTCCTGTCATGCAGCCCAACATGCCGGGCATGATGGGCATGAATTACGGTTCTCAGCTGCCTCCTGGCCCCATGACCATGCAGGTTTGTGGCGATGGGACGTGGGGGGACGTGGGGTGACCTGGGGTACCCGGGTGTCTGTCAGAGGTGGCAGCTGGTGCCACAGCCCTCCCAGCGCTGCCGTGGGCCGAGCGGGTGGAACGTGGCTGCAAACTGAAGCGTGGGTGTCAGTCCGTAGTGGGACATCGTATTTTATAGTAGTCTCTTGGAAGATATTTCTGACAATTTCAACAATTCTCCAGGTTTTGTTGGAATCTGGATAGAGAGGGTGGGGGAGTTTGACACACGTTACTCACTGTTGTAGAGAGAACTGAGGGTGCAGTGCGAGGACAGCAGCAAGAATATTTAAAGTAACTTGAACATTCTAGAGCCCACTCAAAGATGTCAGAATCTGCACTTTGATTTCATGATATGTGTTATGACACCAAAGTGTGGTGGGAAGCGTGGCCTCTGAACAGGAAAGGAAACAAAAGCGTTGGCAAGATGCTGAAAATCCACCACATGCCACCTACTCCACAGTGTGGTTAGTAATAGTATCGAATCGTTAAGTAACTAGAACTTAAAACTCCCAGAACACGCCTCTTCTAGGGTTTTAATTTTGCTTCATGCTTTTTCTTCTTTGCTTTGGTTTTATGTACTTACCATTAAGGTGACGTACCATGTAGTATTTTAAATGAGACCTTTATAAGCTGATAAGTGTCTGTGTACACAGTCTGATCATGACCAATTCGCTGAATTGTTTTAGCCCTTCGTAACTCAAATGCTGGAGTTAATAGAATTAAGTTTTGCAAGTGCAGGTGGCAATTCATAAGCTTGCTTTTTAAATACCTTGTTCTAGGGAGCACAGAATCTCTTAAATGTGCTGTATTTCCCCACGTGATGTTTTCCCATTTGTCCTGCGTCCTGTGTTTCATTCTCATTCTTTCTCTTGCTTAGAGTAACTTTGTCTTTAACTCTGCTGTTGCTAATTGAGGAGTAAGAATGAGCTATGAGTAGCTTATATTATGTTTTCTCTCCTTTAATCTTTTGTTTTCTCTTTAGCACCATATGTGCTTATGTACAAATTTGCACTTTGCTGTAGTTTAATGTTTTGGCATGGCTTCGTAGCCAAATTGTTATGTGACAAACAGAATTCATTGGATCTTGCCATCTCCTTACGCTCCCTTCCCACTCCCTCCTGGAATTTATTAGATTAGGTTTGTAAAATTTATAGTAGGAAGATGTTTTTATAAGAGCTGGTCTAAAAATAATAAACAACTTTTGTTCTCTTCCTACGTGTTTTGATACCAAATACAAAATGGTTAGGAAAGTAAATTATTTTCTGACTCCTCCTATATTAGGGAAACTTTGCTGCTCTCTCTGCACCAGAATGGATTTAGCAGCAACTGTTTCTGCTGTGGGTGCAGTTTATTGAGACAAGTCTCCTATTGGCTGTTGTCGTATCCCGTCCTTCTCCCCTGGATAAGCTGTGTTTGCCCAGTGACCACCCTTTGCCAGCGTCCATCCTTGGTTAGGAGCGTGCCACTCCAGCGGGGAATTTAGAAGTATTACGCAGTCACTTAAACAGGAAACAAAACCTCCAAGTAAACCCAAAAGCACGTACCTTCCTGCTCATGAGGTAGGTTGCGTGGCTTTGAAGCTTTGATTTTGGTGTTGGAATCCTTTCTGAAGCACAAGTGGTTCGTGAGAGGGAGGAGTGCCATCTGCTGAGGGAGCAGCGCTCTGCTCCGCCGCAGCTGCGCCGCGCTACACGTTGCTCACCAGCTCCTAACGCTCTGCGTTTGTGACACCTCCCCGCTTTGCGGTCTGGCTAAGTGTAATTGCCAGTGGTTTAGCTTTCCCTATGGAAAAAGAACCCTCTTGGGACTTGTATGATTTCTTTCATTCCAGGGCGGCATGGCCTTGGGGCCGATGCCAGCGACCGGGATGCCTTACATGGGCCAGGCGCCGTTCCTGGGGATGCGCCCGGCAGCCCCCCAGTACAGCCCGGACATGCAGAAGCAGTTTGCTGAGGAGCAGCAGTAAGTGACACTTTCCTGACTTTTGGGAAATGTTAAGGGAGAGATGTAGTCTGGAGGGGTAATCCACACAGGAAAAATATTGCTAGTTTCTCTAGCAAAGTAGTCTGTTGAATGCTGTGGAATATTGTTGAGGTGATTCCGTTGCATTTGAAGGCTATTTATGAAGTTAGTAGTGGCTGTCATACAGCTCCAAGAAGAAATGTGTGCACTAAGCCATCTGAATTTGGGACAGAAGAAATGGAACAATGAAGCAGAAGCTTGCCATGAGAATTGTAATGAAAAGTTATTTTTAGATTTTTTTAAAAAATCATTTTGCTTCAGGAAGAGGTTTGAGCACCAGCAGAAATTCTTAGAAGAAGAAAGAAAACGGCGCCAGTTTGAAGAGCAGAAACAAAAGCTGAGACTCCTAAGCAGTGTGAAACCCAAGGTACGTCCTGGAAAATAAGTGGGCTGTTTCTTTCTTCAGGTTTTTGTTTTTAATGGCTTTTAATGGGATGGGCTTCTCAACAAGCAAATAAATGGGGAGCTTATATGAGACATCAGATTACATCTTGAAAAGCATCTGGAGTAGTTAGTCTTTACACGCTCTTGGTGTAATGTTAAACAAAGTCTGGTTTGAAACCAAAACCAGCTTTCGAAAAATAAACCAACGTGCAGTGTAACATTTGGGAATAGATTGACTTTCTAGAATAGAGAATGTTCGTTTTGTTGTTTGTCAACTTTGGACAAAGTTGTGGACATTTGCAGCTCGAAGGGTCTTATCGGTGAGAACAGAAATAGCTGAGTAAGGGTTGTATATTGCTTTTGTGCATTAAGCTATGGCCAAAGACTTGAAAACACCGTTATGCCGTAGTCTGCAAAATAAGTGCTTTCTAAAGATGGGAGGTAGTGTTGATAAGCTTCAGGACGGCACCGCTGGAGGAAAAACAAGTGTAAGAGCAGGCACTGCTAATGTTTGTACTGAACAAGTGTGGATATTGAAAGGAAACTGCCCTGTGCTGTGAATGTTCAAAAGTGTGTTCTGTGGTGTTTCAGACAGGTGAAAAAAGCCGGGACGATGCTTTGGAAGCTATTAAAGGAAATTTAGATGGTTTTTCTAGAGATGCTAAAATGCACCCAACACCAGCATCACATGCAAAAAAGCCAGGTTTGTCATTTTTCTCATCTTCCAACTGAAAACAAAGCTCTGATGTTTGGAATCCTCAGCAGGGGGAACTAATGCCAAGAAATACTTTTATTTGGTGGTACAAAGTGAGCGGATTGACTGTTTTGTAAAATAAAATGTCATCCTAGCTACTGTTTGCTTGGTCAGGTTATGAGGGTGAAATATTAGATATCAGCATTTATTAGAAGACTTGAAATCTTTAAAAGAAAGCTTAATGCGTTGTGCCTGATGTGAAATATCATGGTAATTGATAATGCGTTTGTTCTTTTCTAGTCAAAGCATTAATTAATATTTTGCAGAGTGCTTTTGAAGCTGAGAAGTGCTGTACAAGTGCTAAGAATGATCAAAACATTGTATAATTAATTCAATGTGCTATAACAGCTTACTGGAGTCCCGCTGCCTGGACATGGCCAGACCAGAGCCTTCTATGTTCTCAGTAATTACTCCATTTGTAACAATTGCTCCTAGAGGTTTCCTGTGGGTTGTGGGATGGTTTGTCCTGCGTCCAGCCTGACACAAAGCTTATGTAGACAAGCTTCTTCCTGTGTCAAATGTTTACTGTGGATTTACTCTTTGATAGTTTTGAAGTTACAGGTGGTTTCTGACAAATTTGCCCATCTGAGTAGCCATGCAAGGGATCAGACAGCAAATTGCCTAAATGAGTACACATTTCCTATGGATTTTATGATAGATTATTGAGCTTTTGAAGATAAAACACCTCTTTGAGCGAGAATGCCCCTGTGTACACCCTCGTTATGTCCCGTTTGAAATATTACCTCAACGCTTGTTTTGACCCGGTCTGTTTAGAACAAACCGAATGCTTCCGTAGCCCGTGGTAGGAATCAAATTTCAATCAGTGTGTTGACATCATAAAAATCTGGGAGAGGAGACGCGTGGTTGGAAACGGCTGCGCAGTTTTACCTCGTGTGTGTTATGCTGATAACAGTAACTCCACAGGTCCCTCCGATAATGCATCCGCTGTTTCCCCTGCCCATCCGCTGTGTGAACCTGCCCCTTGCCACTTTTCCTGCCTTTCCACCCGTGGACCTTTTTTCCTCATCACTTTGCGTTGTGTCTTCATTCCATTTTACAGATCATCCCACATCATCCCATTCCGCTGTCTCTGTTTCCCACTCTGCCTTCCCCGATGATGAAGAATTTAGTGACTTTATCCAAGGGCCCGTTGAACCCCGGCGCGTGGCGGCTCCGCAGCCCGCGCGCCCCGGGGCCGAGGCCGGGCAGCGCCCTTCCCCGCAGGCTGCGCCCCAGCCTGGCCCTCCAGCCCCAGGGTTTCCCGTCCCGCATGCTGCAGCTGCCCAGGGTCCTTATTTCCCTACCTCTGCATCTTCACCCAGTACCCGTAAAACAGGTAACTCTAACGCATCTTTTTTATTTAACATGTCACCTTCTGTCATAGAGCTACGCAGAGTCTTTATTTGTTTTCTTGGGTTGTATTTCAGTCTGGCCAAAAGAAGTGATACCTGGGCAATTAAGTAGAAACCTGAGCCATGGGAAAAGAAGAGTTAAGTCCCCTTCTCCTTCCCTTAGAACTGCACTGTGAAAGCAAGTCATGTGTGGGTCCAAAGATCACCAAATATATGTATGATTGATCTGAAGTGAATTAAGTCTTGTGTGCTAGCATCTTTGTAGCAGAAAATGATACATTTAGGTGGTGGTATAAAAAATAACTATTATGCTGATGTGGAGCACTTGTGTTCTTCCTCTCTTGGAGGGTAAATGGATGTTGGTGAGATTAACATGAAGAATTTTGCAGATATAAGTAGATATTGGATACTTCTGCTACCGATGCCTAGATAATCTTACAATGGTAATTCCAATACAGAAAGTAGTTTCATGTATTCCTTCTACTTATTGCTTTTTGGGTTTTGAATTTGTTGTGCATGCATGGTAAGTAAAGGGCAGAATCAGGCTCTAAAAGGGTTTGAACAGGGTGATGCTACTGGTCTGAGCTGGGACAGATACTCATCTTGATAACGCACCAGTGCTACCAATGGTGCTTTTCCTTTGAAACTGTGGAATTGCGATCCAGGTGGTGAATAACAGAATGTAAGTGATTCCTCCTGCTGTTTATTCAGGCTCTTCCTTGGAGGAGAAAGTCTTAGATAATGGCTCAAATGAATCTGAACAAGAGCAAAGCAAACTTAAAACATCCGAAGTTGGGCACAAAGCCTCGGCTGCAAGCCACGGTCATCCCAGTGTGCCCATCGCTGGCTGGGATGCTGTAGGTGCGCACGAAAGGGGCCCCACTGCTGCAGAGGTGCACAAGGCGTCAGAACAAAACAGAGCAGTTGAAGAGTGTGGTGAGCAAACGAAACACTTGACAGAATTTCAATCTAATAAGATGCTGCTTGGATGCTAACACTCTGTACACTAATTCTAAGGCAAATCCTGCATCAGTTTGCTCTGAACGCCTGCTTGAGTAATTTGTCAGTGCCTCTTGCTCCTTGCTAAAAGTGTAACAACTATGATTTTGCTCTGAACTTTTTCCACGTGAATTTACTGCTGTAATCACTTTTAACGTGTTTGTTTAATCAGGTCTGCTGTTTTAAAATATTCTGTCATCTTCCTTGGGGAAAAAGAAGTCCTCTCTAAAGATTTTTTTTTTCTTTTTAATTATTTAAGGAAATGTATTACTAAAGATGGTTGATTCCATAGTGGGTTTTCACCTTCTAACTTTGAGGGGACACAATTGTGCTAGGTTACAACTCTTAGCTAGTTACTACTTGTTTCTCAGACAATTTGCTGCTCATATGCTTTATGACTAAAACTATCTATGCTTTAGGGATCAACATTTCAAAAGCTGAACTAGATGAAAACTTTAAGCAAGCTTAGTTCCAATTTGGGTTTTACTACAGCTGACCATTGACGGTTTACTTCTGTTTTGTTCCAATCAAAGCGGATGCGAGGTCCCCGGTGCACCTTGGTCAGTGCTCTGACGTTGCACTTGAGGGTCGCGTGAACCGTGGGCTCTGCTGTAGTCAGGGATGGTAAAAATACACGTGGCCCTTTGCATAATCTCACTTTCCTGGGGGGTGAGAGGATGTGCTGTTACTGCCAAATCATTCTAATTATGGTGAAATACGTGTTGCTGTTTTTCCTCTGCACACAGCGATTCCTCTGTGACATCTTTGCCTGAAATGCTAAATGCTACTGACCAAGTACGGTCTAGTGTCTGAGATCTTTATAGCGGGGAAGGGCGCTGTATATCCTAATACAACTGTCTTTTTCTTCCTGGATGGAATACGTTTAGGAGTTGGAGTGTTCCCTTCACAGGACCCGATTCAGCAAATGATGCCTCCTTGGATTTACAATGACAGTTTGGTCCCAGGTAAACCAGAAAGTGCGCAATGTAAAGTGTGAATGCACCTGTGCTTTACGCTGCCGTTTATCAATCCAAGTATTATTCTTCAGTCACCACATGAATCCTATATCTTCAATACGTTAAATGTGGTTTTATCTGTGTTTGAAGTATGGATTTTATTTATTTTAAATGTTTTATCTAGAACTTGTTACAACAGAGGTTATACTAGTAGCGGTTGCATTGCTGATAATACTGCTTTTGGGGCAGTCTGGTTTTCGGCATGTCTTGTAATTAAACAGGTTCATTTCTTAAGGCTGTTTATCTTACTTATGCAAATCACTCAGTAAACAGAAAATGAAATGCTGTAGTAAATACTGATTGCACTGAGGTTTAAATACATAAAGCTGTTATAACTATCTTTTTATATGGATTATCCCGCAACTTCATTAAAGAAACATGTTTTGAAATAGAGCACTAATTGTACTTTTTATAAAATATTTCTTTGCTTGTTTTAAACTTGTCTGTAAAGACCATCCAATAACACATTTAGGTGAAACACGACCTAGTAGTCACTGTCTAATACTGACTCCTTCTTTACAGAGTTGTATAAGAAAATTTTAGAAACCACTTTGACTCCTGCCGGCATAGACACAGCGAAGCTCTATCCCATACTGATGTCGTCTGGATTGCCCAGGGAGACCCTTGGACAGATCTGGGCGTTAGCCAACCGCACGACCCCCGGGAAGCTCACCAAGGAGGAGCTCTACGCCGTCCTGGCCATGATCGCCGTGACTCAGGTACAGCCAACACCGCGGAAACCAGCGCAAGAGGGGAGTTCACCAATCTGCCATTGATTGTGTGTTGGCATGAGTGGCTGTGAACCACACCTGTAGTAAAGTACTCCTGCTTTTGGAGTCCAGAGGAGAAGCTCCCCTTGTACCTTTGGTGGCATTATAATTACATCCCTTGCTCCCTTGCACTTACATTTCAGTTACTCCTTTCTTTAGTGTCAGTTGAAGATAGTTGTTCGATGTGCCTACCAAACACACGTCTATGTATTCCTAGTAGAAAATACTGGCTGTTTGTCTTCTGTTGTACGCGCCTCTGTTTTCCTCAAACGATACGGTTCCTGTGAACAGCTGGACTCGCCACATCTCTCCTGCACCAGGCAGGCGTCAGTACTCTCGGTGTAACCCCAGCGGTCAAGGTGTTGAATATGATTCACTTATAGAGGCTCTTTATGGCAGGTTTTGATTTGGAAGGTTTATTTGAAGCTTGACCAGTATGCTGTTGTTTCACAGTCTCAGTAATACAAGCTAGAAACTGGAACCGAGAACGCAAGATGCCTTTTTGTTGATGTGTACATGGTTGTGTCTGCTTTTACAGAGAGGAATGCCTGCAGTGAGTCCCGATGTGCTAAACCAGTTTCCAGCTGCCCCCGTTCCTACTCTAACTGGGTTTCCGATGGCGCTGCCCGGCGCGGTGAGCCAGCAGCCCCTGCTGCCCTCGGCGCCGCCGGGGTCCGTGCCGCTCGGCGTGGGGCCGGGCGTGCTGGGGATGAACGTGCCGGCGCCGGCCGGCGGAGCCGCAGCGCAGCCCTCGGGAGCCTTCCTGCCGGCCTTCCCGCCCGCACAGGTCAGCTCGCTCTTCTGCGCGGCAAATCTCGCTTGGCCTGGAAAGAGAATTAGCTTGACCCTTTCAAAGCTGCGTAATGACAACGGGCTTTAAGTCAGCAGCAAAAAATGGAGCTGAAATCTAGCACGTCGTGTCTGAAAACGTGAAGTCACGGCACTAAGAATGTTATTTCTTTCTGTTTCTTTCTGGTGGCACTAGTAGAGGTACAAAAGCTGCCTCCATTACAAACTACTTGCAATGAAAGAGGATTTTCATTGTAATTAGAATTTTGTAATGCACATGAAATGGAATATTAAGTTAAACTACACAACAGACTCTATTAGCTGGTCAAATAAGTCAGAGTTTTCAGGAGAAGCTGAGAAGTATGAAAACCTTTGGTTTACAACACTGTAAATCCTGTAGGGGATACATTTTGCTGTTTGCAAATATGGCTCATCCTTCTTTAGGAAATATTTCTTCTGATGCTTTTGCTGTGTGTATTGATTTTAAATTTTTTATATTTGTAAAAGATGACATGGCTATGATTAAATCTAAGTTTCATGTGAAAGGAATAGAGGTCCTTCTGTTGTTCATGCGTACCCCTTGTAATCCTGTACACCTTGTGTGGTTTGGGTTGGGTGAAGTGGAAGCACTGACCGTGCTAATTTTGCTTGCTAATGTTGCAAGGTATTTTTTTTTATCTCCCCCCACTTGTCAGTCACATTACTCGGAACTGCTCTCATGCTATATGACCATTTAAAAAGACAATATAGCAACTTACATGTTGTTTGTAATTCAGGTGGTAAAAGCAGAAGACGATGACTTCCAGGAGTTCCAAGATGCTTCAAAGTCTGGCTCCCTGGATGACTCCTTCAGTGATTTCCAAGGGGATGGCGCTGGCTCCTCCAAAGCAGCCGGTTCACAGCACCGCAGCAGGTAGGAGATGTTTGATTTCCACCCCTTCAGTATTTTAGAATTCATTTAAGAAAGGAAATGTTTTCCTCTTTTGTTGGTAGCTTTCTAGTCTGTGATTTTCTTCTGTCACCTGACTTCTACTCTGACAGTTTCTTTTGAACGTTGTTACAACTACAATTAGGCTTCCTGAATCAAAACTGACATTTGCTGTGCCATAGGTGGCTGGCCGTTCTTTGGCATTCTAGTCAGCGTGCTGAGGGAAATTGCATTTACGAGGTATGGGGATAGGTTTTCAAGTGTTTATACCACCGCACAGGCGATTGAAAGTTACTTCATACTGTGCACTCAGGCGAAAATCTTACATTAAGCTATTCAGAAAAAATCCAGCAGGACGGAGGAGTTCTGCACTGAGTGCGTGTGCTTCATTAAAGCATGAGCCCGTGCTCGCTGGGGTTGATAGAAACCATTTGCTGACATCAAGGTCTTTCTTCAGGCCCTCAATGTGGACCCCAAAATTCATGCAAAGAGCTCTTAAATGGCAGAACTCCAGTGGACAGGGCGTTTGTTATTTCTGTTGTTTCTCTGGCCAGTGCTTAAATTTTCAATAACTGCCTATAGATCTCAGTTGAAATCTCTTTCAGACTTTGGCAGTCTCGCCTTTTCGTCTGGGCGACTGCCAAAACGTAATTCTGGATCAGGCAAATTTTGTATCACAAAATAAGCAAGCACGTTTGCTCCCTTTCGGAGTTTACAATTAATCTTTCAGAGTCCTGCGATTACAAAATTTCAGTGTTGTTTCCTTTTGCTGCGCGTGGCCAACTGTAACGCACCTCCCAGGTGTCCGACTGTAGGCAGACAGGTTTTCTGGGGCCGAACTGGCTGTTCTCAGCCGCAGGTACACCTGGCGCTTTCCAGGTGAGCAGTGATCACTCGTTCCTTCCTTACAAGTGACGTCAGACGGGGATGCTAGAACAGGTCGTTCTGTTACACTGTGCCTGATGGTGCTCCATGTAAGAAGTTGAATTTTGCTGATGTCAGTCAATGCCACGTGCATCTGAAGATGCTCAAAGTATATCTTTATATGTATTAGATGTCATTTTGCAATTCAAGCTGTTCTGTTACTGAAAGTTTTAACAGAAACATTGTTTGTAAATTCCACAACGGGAAGTAGGGGATCATAAAAAAACCTTTAAAATGGTGTTTCTTTCTCACTGCAGCAATTCTCTTTATTCAGTTGTAAAAGCGCTCAGTTTTGAACAGAATGTTACAATGAGCTATAATCTAATTGCTTATGGAGCTTTATTTAAGAAACCCCATCTGTAGAGTACAGCTGATTAACCATTACATTTGCCACGATTGCATATCTAACAGCCTGTTTTGCAGTGATGTGAAATTTAATTATATTACCAGAGCTATATTTTTTGACATTGCGCTGTCTGCAAGCACCACAGACCGTCGGCAACACGTGTGTGCAAGTGCTGGCTCTGTGTGCTGCTTGTAGGCTGCCGATAAGGAGATTTAAATGGCTCTGGAAAGATTCTTGCTTCAGGCTGAAGAACGACATAGAAATTCATTCACGTTTTCAATGTGCGTGGTATTGAATGACATAAAGTCGAGGTAAAACGCATCATTCCTATGTAAAGGATGTTGTTGTGTGGAGCTATCAAGGTCTGATAAGGGGCTCGTGTGGAGGGCGAGCAGAGCTCTTGCAGAACGTCTTCTACATCTTCCAGCAGACAGGGTGTTAGGTTATTATGGCAGTTTTACTCTATAAAGTGGAGTGTGTTTATGTGCCAAATATTTCCTTATGTAACTGTGGACTAATCCTTATTCTCCTGTTCAGATATGTAAACTTGCTGATTTGCTCTGACAGAAATTCAAGGTTATCCTTTCTGTCCTTTTGAACAGTGCTTCCACTTGAGTCTCTTAATTTTGCGATATGTAATGAAATATAATCGAAAGTAGATAAGGTGAACGCGCGGAGCTGGCAGATCTCATGGAGTTTGAACTCCTGACTATATCTAGTTGTGTCAGGGTGAACTGTCCGCATGTTTTTCTGGCTGAAGTGCTGGTTACCAGCAGCGATTCCTGCGTGTCTGTGCTCGGCGTCAGCTCCCGCGCTCGCAGGCTCTGGAGTGTTTTGTTCATGTTTTGGTTCAAATTAAAGTCAAGAAGGGTGAAAATTAACTTCTGGCCTGAAGAAATATGGTTGAGATAAAGTGTGAATTCACTCATCAGTTACCCAGCTGCCTCTTTACACACTCTTATTCTTAATCAATATTGAGGTAGTTGACAGCAGGGTCTGGATTAAGAACTCTTTAGGGTACAAGCTGAGGTTTAGTGATCCAAATTGTATAGTCATAACAAGAGGCTCCTTAAAATAAAACCTGGAAATGTAGATTTCTTATGGATAAATTAAGGACCTTTGCTTTTATCTCTGTTGTTTTTAGCGTTCCTGCTTTACTGATGCCCCTCCCAGGTACTAAGACGCTCTCCTCAACTGATAAGTACGCTGTGTTTAAAGGAATTGCGGCCGAGAAGCCTCCTGAAAGTACAGCTGCTTTTGGAGGTAAAAGGAGAAATATACAACCCCTATGAGCAATTTATTGCAATTTTCATATATCTTGGTTTTGATAAAGTATTAATATTTACAAATCAAAGCAATTATGTCAATAGAAAATTTATGGTATGAATTCCTAATATCTTTATGTAAACGTGCTCCTCTTCTCATTTGCACTAGATGCTGGAGACAAGTACAGTGCTTTCCGTGAACTGGAGCAACCAGCAGAGAGCAAATATTTAGGTAAGCATTATGGTTTTTGGAGCTGTTTTAAGCTGGTTTTATGATTATTTTTATGGGCTGCAGAATTTCCATGGCTAGAATTCTAGAATAATGGTGCTTCTGCTCCTCTGAACCTCTTAGCAGGAAGGCTCCTGGAAACGTAGTGTAATATACTATTGGAACAACCTACAAATTGTATTTCTAGATAATCAGCATGTCTTGTGGGTGATTCTGAGTTTTATTTTGAAATTATAATGTGGATAGAGTTTGTTCATTTTAACTAAGGATTAGTCTTAGAAGACAGAATAAGATGCTTCTGGACAAAATTACAACTTTTTTTCTATTGTTAGGGCAGAATTTAAACTTTTTATGGTCTCTGATGCTCTAAGAATAAATCTGAGCACTTTTTTGAAATCTGCATTTGACTGGTTTTGATTGAGAAAAACAAAACCTAGATGGCATCTGAGGGGCCACATCTGCGTGATTACAGTTTATCTCTTTCCGTACATGTTCTAAAATACAGGAAATTCCTGTATTCGCCTGCTACCCAGGTCTGACCACTCTTAACCCTTTCACCAGCTTACATTTCTAATGGAAAAGTTTGCAGTCCCTCCGTAAGTTTAGTTTGCTGTGGTGTGTCCGTTCCGATCAGTGCGTAGCAATTCTGCGAATATTGGTGGTGTTGCTGGTGAACTGGTTTGGAGGGGAGGGGGAACGGGAGAGTGTGTCAGGTGTACTCACGGTCCTTTGCTACTATTACAAGGAGTATCTTTTAAATCTTAGACTAATTTGAAGTGTGACACTGTGTGGTAGCTTAAGAATTAAATGTTAATGGTGTACTTCTAAAATAGAACAAAATGTTTATTGGACACTTGAAGTGTGCATCACTACTTTAAAATTACAACTAGTCTAAATACTTATATGCTGGTGAATGGGTTAAACAACTCAGTGTTTTTCACGTTCAAAAGAAATTCCTTCAAAAAAATTGTGCATGAGCAGGAAAAAACTTCTAAAATTAGTACATCAAAATATTGAATGTAAATTCGATGAAAACGCTGTTAGCTCATGTTTAATCAGGTTTAAATTCCAATCCTTACATAGTGCTATGTTACGTTCAGTATGTAGTAAAGTAGAGGTGATGAATCGCGCCGACTTCACGTGCAAGTCTGTCTGCAGCTTCCTCGTGAAACCAGAATCATCCTGAGCAGGAGCCAGGAGATGCCAGAGTTATTACATTTACTGATCGCTTAACACCTTTGCATGTTTAAGTGAACCTGACAGAAGGAAAAGATGACAGATTAAAATGAGAGCTTAAAGATGTTCTAAACCAACATGCTCGGACCTCCAGCCTCTCGGCAGGGTTGCTTTCGTCTCAACCCTTTGCTGACGCCCCATGTGTTTAGGTAACATTTGGAAGGGAAGGAGGGGTGAACTGCTTCTGTTAGAAGACAAATACTACATTGGTATAAGTGAAATTCCAGATTACATTCATTGCTTGGCAAATACGGGAAGGATGAGGTGTGAAAAAGAACAGGTGTGGAAGCTGAATGAGACAGTACTGATCACCTTTTGAATCTACCGGTCATAGTTTGTTTTGATATTAGCTCAGTGTAAAGGGAGCTTAATATGACTCCGAGGCTACTTGGAAGACTTAAGTGTTTGCTGGAATGAATATTAGAATCGCTGACCTGGAAACTTGTGTGGTTCATAGAAGTTGAGTTTGCAGTTCTATGTGCATCCTGAGGTCTTAATTTAAATAGTTTGTGTAAAGACATCTGACATTGCATGGAATAATTTGCTTGCTTGCATGGTGTGAGTATGATGTATTTGTTGTCACTGCAGTGTCTCATTCTTGCTTTTTGTTTTTATTCTCAGGAGATAACCTTGGGGAATTCAAGCCTGCAGGAACCGATGATGGTTTCACAGATTTTAAAACCGCTGACAGTATCTCACCGTTAGAACCACCCACAAAAGACAAAGCTTTCCCCACATCCTTCCCTTCTCTGCCCGTTCAGTCCAAACAGCAAACACAAGCAAAGACCTCTTTGAATCTAGCAGACTTGGATCTCTTTTCCTCTACTGGAGAAAACAAGCAGCCGTCCTTTCCACCCGCATTTAATACAACAAAATCAGGCTCCTTTCCTCCGCCGCCCCTTCCGTCTACCACTGCCCAACCAGCACCTGGCAAAAGTTCAAGCTTAGCTGATGACTTTGGAGAGTTCAATCTTTTTGGAGAATTTTCTAATTGCACGTCAGCCAGTGGACAAGATGACTTTGCAGATTTTATGGCTTTCAACAATAGCAGTGGATTTTCCGAACAAAAACCAGATGACAAATACAACGCACTTAAGCTCGAGGCCGGTCCCGCTGCTCAGTCTGGCTCGTCGGCCGGCGCGGTGAAGAGCGGGCAGAGTTCTGTCCCCACCGCTACGCCCACCAAGTACGATATCTTCAAACAGCTTTCTCTGGAGGGCGCTGGGCCGGGCTTCGAGGAGGCGAAGGACAACGCGCTTTCCTCTGGGAAGAGCGATGATGATTTTGCCGACTTTCACTCTAACAAGTTTTCCTCCACGTGCAACAGCGCGGATAAGTCGCTGGTGGACAAGGTCGCAGCTTTCAAGCAGGCCAAAGAAGACTCTGCTTCGGTGAAGTCCCTGGATCTGCCTTCCATTGGCGGCAGCAGCGTGGGCAAGGAGGATTCTGAAGACGCCTTGTCTGTTCAGTTTGACATGAAACTGGCTGATGTGGGAGGAGATCTTAAGCATGTCATGTCTGATAGCTCTTTGGATTTGCCAACAGTTAGTGGCCAGCATCCGCCAGCAGCAGGTGAGGAACTGGTTAGATTGCTCTGGTAACGCAGGTGCCGGAGGTCGCCGTGTTCTGTCTGTGCTCAATTACAGTATTATGCACTAGTCTTTCAGCAGTGAGACACTCTGGATCTGTGCGCCCGCCAGCCAACAGCCCCGAGCAGGGCGGGGGGATTCTTTGTCTTAGAATACTATAAATAGGTAGTTGAAACTCCGTGCCAGTTTATTTTTGACATTTGACAACATCGTATTACTGGTACCCGTTAGCTATTGGCACTTAAGGGATTTGAGTGGAAAGTTTTCTGATGCAAACAATATCATTCCATTTATATTAGCGAGGTGAATGGCAGAGAGTCTCACTCTAATCCCTTGGTTTCGACAGAGCGTTTGGCTTGGGGACGTAACCCGCTCTGCGCTTCTAGAAGGGCAGGCAGAGCACTAATTTATGCTGTTAATGAAAAGCTGTCTAATCAGCAACACCAGTATATTCCCGTTACGGTGGGGCTTAATCCGTGTAGCCAGTATTTTGCAGGACTGCAAGTAGGAGTATTACGTACACTTTTTAGAGTTAAAACCTTCACTGGAATAGTTGTGCAAAGGGCCTGTAAATGCAGGTCTCGAGATTGGTAACTCTTGGGCCTAAATTTATAACCGTGGGGCTTCTACTTTATCAGGTTTTCACCTTCTTTAATTTCCCTTTATGAAAGTCCTCCTGAGAGAGTGAATTGACCATCTCCGACCTGATTGCATATCATAAAACAAATTTCCCAAGTGTCCTGCTTTTTCTTTCTGTATGTACATAGGAGATAAGATGTAGTTAAATGTTCTGTGGCCTTCAATAATACGGGAACCATTACTGTGTTCTAGCGACAAGTATTATGCAGTCAAAGGCTTTTCTGAACAGGAGAGAACATACAAACTGTAGATGTAAAAGCTGTTACTGCAAGAATTGGTTATTTCCATATGAAATATTTCTTCCATTTTTGCAGATATGGGTAGAGAAAATATACAGTACTGTAATTTTGCATTATATAATATTTTTAAGCAGGGGAGAGAATTAAGTTGGCAACTTTGACGTGGAAGATACTCTATAACAGGGTACAAAATATCAGGAATAATTTATTAGCAAAGACATTTAATTTTCATATTACTGCTTGGTAAAATTCCAGGTGGAGTGAGCTGTTAAGAACGTAGCACCTACAGTGGATTCTTGAACGTTGACTTTGGTTTTGAGAGCACTGTTTCCTAATATTTTTCTAGCCTCTTTGGTGGCAGTTTGACTGCGTAGCTGCGGTACCGATGGGAGCTCGTGCCGCAGCAGGCAGTGCTGAATAGTCGCTGTTTGTGGCAGGAGTGGTTTAGGTTTGTTTAAAGGGGTTAGCCGATCATGTGCTTGTTGCTAAACTTTTGAACTCTGAAGTATTAATTAGAAGCTATTTTTATTAAACTTAAGTCTGTATTCTCCTCTGGTGCCAAGTGAGCTGTTTTTCCGCAGGGAGTTGGACTCGGTTTAACTCTGGCTCTCGTAGCAGAGTGAGCTGTTCGATCACTTCTGTGCTCATGTGGTCCTGTGTGTGCGTTTGATGCATTTCAAGCTGTGAACTGCTGACGTTCAAGTCCTTTTCTTTTCAGTTTACATAAGTTAAAAAGCAGGTATTTTTTTCCCCTCTTAATTTCCCTCGATCTGTAAATCTAATGTCAAAAAGGGACAGTATCCCTTTGTCGTCCTCGCTGTGCGGAAGGGGAGACGAGGCGTTGGGAACCGTGTGTTTGCAAGCACCGTGCAGCATCTCCGGCCAAACGGCAGCGGGACAGAGGGGTGACAGACGATTTGACTGTCCTGACAAACCGGTACAGAGCTCTTTATCCTTTGGTTGGTGGGATTTCACACTGCACAGCTGCCAGGGCTGCGCAGGTAGCGTGGTTCCTTACCCTGGGAGTTAGAAAGAAATGGTTGAGTTGCTTCCCACACGACAGACTTTGGTCTCTGGGGAGGAAAGCTTTTCAGTTCTGCTCTCTCCAAAGGGGATACTGTCTCTTTAAACTTTGCTATAATTCTTTGTGTGGAAGGTGGATTATACTAATGTTGCCTGATTTCTCTTGCATTTTACTTCGTATAACCCTTTGAGCCCTGGCTGCATGCTGTTCGTTTCAACCAGGCTGCTTCTTTTAAACCAAATTTAAGTTCCCTCCAAGACAAAAGCATTTTAATTAGCCCGTCCGCGTGTCCCATGAAGCTGATTTGTTCTGCGTGCCGCCGAGCGCTGCAGCGAGAGCGTACCCTGGCGCGGGTATCCTCAAAGGGTTATCCATTTGCTGCACTGACAGATCTGTAAAGTACCTTTTTCTTTGGCATTATTGGAGATCTCTGTATATTTTAATCAACTTCAGGTTTTTTGCTGCTTTTCTAATGTCTAATTCCAACTAAACATTTCCTGTGTGAATGTGCCTTCTCAGATCTGCTTTGATATCTTTCTTCTGCAAGTATTGACCTGCATGCTTTATTCTGATAACGCCCTTACGAGCTCCTGTGTACCACTATCTTTTGTGATTTGTAAGTCCTGCTATGTTAATAAATATTATCTTGGCATATTTTGAAAACGTGGGGATGTGTGTGATTTGTTGCAAACCAGCCCTGTCTCTCTTCTTCCTGAGCGATCCAAAGTTTAAAGCCATAGTATCCCCTGCGGCCGTGGTGCCTTTCTCTTGCTGCTCCTCCAGCGCTTCGGCCTCGCTCCTGGGCGCTTCTGAAACCTGCTGTGTCTGGCTGAATATTTCTCGAAAGAGCAGTTTTTGCGAGGGGTTGAACCGAGGAAACGTGTGGCTGGCAGGGTTGTGTCTGCGCGGTGCTTTCGAGGGTGCGCTGGTGGTTCAGACTCGAGACAAATGCTGTTTCCTCTGTCCTGTTGTCTCATCCGGATTTCCCCGCTGCCAGCCAAGGTTATGAGACACCTTTGTGTTGCTGTCCAGGCCTTTATGACTAGGAGCCCATTGAACAATGTGCTGATATTTATTTAGCTAATCTAGAGTGAGTTAATCAGTGCCCCAAAGTAAAGGGCCCAGCTTCCTTTTTCTGTTTGGGAACTCCTGCCTTACTGAATATTGAAGCTTTCGAACATAAATGACAGCTGCAAATCTGTGTCACGTAATTATGTCACTTTGAATTCCTCCAAATCCTGGGCTGCTAACAGTTTGGAATTAACGGCAAATTAGCAGATAAGGCAAAAAGCTAAAAATAATTGAGATGTGGAATAAAGTGAGAGCGTTACACCCGTGCAAACTGGGGCTTTGTGGTTCCTGGCCATAGAGCAAAAAACAGACCAGAAACCAGTAGATGTTTTTTCTTCTTTACACTGATCTTGAGAGACTTTAAAAGGAAGAACCAAACCAACACCTGTGTTTCATTCTGGAGAAGCAGCCCTGGAGCTTGTTAGACTAGAGGCTCGAACATAAACCTGAGAGACTGAATTCTGCAGGGCTTGTGCTATTAGTATTGGTTCAGTTAATCATGTCTGGAGGAGGGAGAGTGATGTTCATGACTATACTTTATTACATTTTTGCCCAGACTTGACAGTCAAATTCACTCGCTCTCATTTAGGATAATTCTGCAAATAGAAGAGCTCAACAGCACTTATTTCTCCAGGATCCCATCAGGACCACGCTGACCCGGCCCATAAAAGCGTGTTTTCAGCTCAAAATCTCACCAGTTATCAAAGGAATCATTCACAATGGAATGTGAATGCGCAGATCTTCACAGAAGGATCATCGCTCTTCCTTTTCATTTAGTGGTGAACACTGAAACAACGGTGCTTGAATCTTTGGGTGTTGGAGTCAACACGTTAGAAAAAGAAAGAGGTGGCTTAGTGCGCTGGGGTGTTTTCAGGATCCCAGGATTGATGGCAGTTGGCTGACATTCTGGAGGTTATTCTGGCACTCTTTCATGCTAGCGAAGCTTTCATTTAACTTCTTTGAACAAAACCGTATATTTGAGAGCACAAGGTGTGGTTTCTTGTGATAAATTACCGATCCCTTGCAAGTCAGCTCCTTTTCACCTCGGAGCCGTCTTCCCCTCCAGTTTTGCCACGAGCAGGTGAATTCATCTCTCGGCTGTTTACCCTCCCATGCACAGCTTGCTCTACAGATTTAATATTCGACTGGCCCTTTGAAACGGGCCGTGCGGGGCGAGCAGCTCGGGGTTGCTATTGAGCTGCTCCGGGTGCAGGTGCAGCAGCTGCGGGAACCGGCCCTGGGGACGATCTGGCAGGTGACACATCGGTGCTCCTGACCCATTGCAAAGGGCCTTGTCTTGTAGTGGCCATTAAACTCTATCATTAGATTGTATGTTTGTTGGGCAGCTTAATTAGCTATGTATGTGGGTCATTTCTGGAAAGTGGCCTAAAGTGTAGTGCACTCTCCCCTTCCAGTAAAATGAATAAATGAAGGCAGAAATCTTTTGTTAAAGTGGTTTAATCCTCAGCTGGAGTAAAGAGTCAGTCAGCGGGCTCCCACCCTGGCCGTGTTAAACCCAAGCTGCTCTTAGTGCCCGCCAGCTAGATAAGACCATGATGTTTATCAGAAGAGCCTCAGCTAAGATGATGCTAAAGGAATATATGTCCTGCTCTGGCTTTGCTTCACCTTGAGACCATTTGACCCCAGGCACCGAGCAGCGGCCAGATGTCTAATCCAAACTGACAATTGTCAATGCTGGACAACAAATGCCAAACGGAGTGTAGTAGGGACTTTTTTTGTAATGCTTTGATGAAATGTGCCCAGCCCCTGGCTCTCTGTGCCCAGCCCCTGGCCCTCTGTGCCTTCGCTGCCCATCAGTCTCAGCCTAAACGTGCAGGAGCAGTTGGGAGCGCAGGACAGAGCGCGGCAGCCCCGCTCCCTGCAGCTCTTTGCTGCCGGTTCGGCAGCCGGGCAGCCCCTTGCTCGTGCTCATGGCACTGCCAGGAACCCCTTGGCCTGTACGTGATTGCCAGGTGAGTATAAATATTGGGAGCTTTCTGCAAAATAGTTGGGTTTTCTCTATACTTAACTGAATCAATAGTTTGTAAAAGCTAAAACAAGATCTTTGCAATATTTGCATCTCTCTCTCGTTCCAGTCTCATTGAAATAACAATTCCCTGCATTTGTTCTTGCAGTTCTTTAAAATTCTTAACAAGTTGCTGTTGTTTTTATACAGGGTAGAGAGATTAACATTCGAACTCCAGCTTCTAACTGTAGGGGTTTGTTTTTCTCAGATATAGATGACTTAAAATGTGCCCCGTTTGGAAGCTGTAACAGTGGCTCTGCAGTCAGCAGCCTGGCAAGCTATGACTGGTCCGACAAAGAAGATTTTCAGCAGGGCAAGAAGCTCTCGTCCTGCGTCCCGTCTGCAGGAAGCGGATCCTCTGCGGCCACTTCTGTTCTGCAGAAGAAGGAGACCTTGTTTGGCAGTTCAGAGAACATTACCATGACAACAGTTTCCAAAGTGACAACCTTTTCTAGCGAGGATGCTTTACAGGATGTTTCCTTTGCAGCCTTTGCAAACTTTAAAGACTCTGGCCTGATATCCAGCGGTCCAAGTGACGATGACATCGGAGACTTTGGTGATTTTGCGAGACCTTCGGCAGAAGCGCGGGACGCGGCAGCTGACGCGAACCAAGAGGCAGACTTCTTCCCCTCTGAACTGCGAAGAGAGTCCACAGATGACTTTGGAGAATTCCAAAGCGAAAAGCCAAAAATCAGCAAGTTTGACTTCTTGGTGGCAACTTCCCAAGGCAAGGTGAAATCGAGTGAAGAGATGATCCGCAGTGAGCTGGCGACGTTCGACCTGTCTGTTCAAGGTAAGGCTGCTCAGGGAGAGGAAACTCAGCATGCATGTGCTTATCGAAGAGCCATTTTTCTAATCAAATTATAAATTAGCTAATGGAGATTGTTGCAAAGGCTACGGGAAGCTAGCTGAATCTTCTCATTGATTTCCGTGGCATTTGGAGCAGGTCTCTTGCTAGAAGAAAAATGTTTGTTGTGCTCCAAAATGGTAAGAATTAGGGAACTGGGGGAAACCGCAGTTTGCACCAGTCACTGTGTGAATGGAAGGCTTTGTTCTTCCAGAGTCACAGGGCATCCCTTGCTACTAGTTTATTCATTTTAAATAGTCTGTGCCTTTATGAGTAAAAGACTAACTTGTTTATCTGGTATATTTTTAGGGTCTCATAAAAGGAGCTTAAGCCTGGGTGACAGAGAAATCAGTCGCTCTTCACCTTTACCCGTGGGGGAGCAGCCGTTCAGAGACCGTTCCAATACTCTGAGCGAGAAGCCTGTCCTGCCCGTCATCAGGGACAAGTACAAAGACCTGACCGGGGAGGTTGAGGTGAGTTGTCTGGAGCACAGCTAAACTGGCACTGACCTTCATCAGGGTGTTCGGTATCCAGCACTTTGGGACTTGCCTGTTTGAACTTAGGGTATGATTCTGAGGTGGCCTCTGGGTAGGGTTAGATGTTTTGACTGGAAACTGCTCATAAAGAAGGTTTCTTCTCTCTTTGAAGTCTTGTGCAGTGGGCAGAATGCTCCTGTCTGAAAGTCACAATCACTTGACCTTGTTGGCTAAGCTTGCAACTGGAAATTAGTTGCGACTTAAATCTAATCCCAGCTTTGGCACTGAGACCATTGGCTTTGGGAAATGGCTTAACTTTTTTGGCTGTGTGGTGGTTGTTTCTCTTGCTCATTTCAAGAATAGATGGTGAAAGGACTCATTAAATTCTGCTAGTCCCCATTTCTAGAACAGCAGACCTGTAACAAACGGCTCGGCAGTAGGGCAGCTGCAATGCAAACCTTTTATCAATTCATGTATGTTTTTCCTTTTGAAGCTGGTTCTGACTCCCAGAAATCAAATTTTAGAGTTCAGCTGCAACGAGAAAAGTTAAAAGTTTACGGAGCTAATCTGCAAGTAGTCTCTTAAAACACATCTTTACTGTGTGTCCGTTGCGACAGGAGAAAGGGCAACGTGTGCAGGAGGGAGCTGAGCCTGTCCTTTTCCTTCCAACAGGAGAGCGAGCGGTACGCGTACGAGTGGCAGCGGTGTCTGGAGAGCGCCCTGCAGGTACCTGTGCCAAACCGGCCCCCGTGTCACACCACAGCGGGGCAGCTACCGTGTGTCAAACCCGGCCCCCATGTCACACCACAGCGGGGCAGCTACCGTGTGCCAAACCCGGCCCCCATGTCACACCACAGCGGGGCAGCTGCCGTGTGCCAAACCCGGCCCCCATGTCACACCACAGCGGGGCAGCTGCCGTGTGCCAAACCCGGCCCCCATGTCACACCACAGCGGGGCAGCGAGGCTGGGGATCCCCCCGGCTGGGTTACCTGTTTAAACCAAAAGCTGTCACCCAGCAGAACGTTCCCTCCTCAGTTAAAGATCCTGCGCTACTCTCCCCATCACGTGTGATTAGTTTGGCTTTTGCCTGAATTTTCACATCAACGAGTTAATTTGGTGTTCCTGTGTTTTGGGGGTCATTTGGGGCGTTGATACCAGCACCTGGCTCTTCAGTGTCTTTTGAGCAATGGGCCGGGGGGACACACACATTAATTTTTTGTCAAGGGGTTTTGCAGCCAGATCAGTTTTCCTTAAAATTTGTTTTTTTGCATCTGAGTATTAAGCAGTCAGAACTGTGGACGCTGTTATTAAACTAGATAGCAATGCATCCATACTCTTACAGCTGTTATTTTGTTAATGAAAATATATGGGGGGATATGTTATGCTTTTAAATATTCATACTTTACACCGATCTATCTATAGTTACAGCATGAATATATAAAACCATGATGGAGTATGGCAATTATTTCTTATGTAATTTGCCTGCTTTTTTTGTGTAACAGTTTCTGTTGGGGACAGTCTTGCTCATAATAATTATTTTAAGGTAGATAACACCACCATTTTATGAAATTCATTTCCACCAGGTCATAAAGAAAGCAAACGACACCCTAAATGGAATAAGCAGTTCATCAGTTTGCACTGAAGTTATCCAGTCTGCCCAAGGCATGGAATATTTACTAGGTATGTTTGAACTGACCATGTCTCTCCTCTGACAAACAGTAATATATATAATTGCTCTTTCCAACATGGTGTTATTTTTTAGCTTAATCTTTGCCTGTACTGAAATAAGGAACAACTCTTCTGGTAAACAGATGTAACGACAACTTTGAACTAACTGTGCGTGAGCCCCTCTCGTGTGCAGGGCCTGTTTCGTGCTGTTTCTGGGTTAGAATTGCAGGGACCTGGGCTTGCAGTGGATTCTCTGCTGTTCTCCCTTCCACTGTGTTTCTGTCACCAGGGGTTGTTGAAGTCTACAGAGTAACCAAGAGAGTTGAACTGGGCATCAAAGCGACTGCTGTTTGCAGCGAGAAACTCCAGCAGCTGCTGAAGGATATTGATAAAGTGTGGAACAACCTCATAAGCTTCATGTCACTCGCTGCTTTAACGGTAAGACCGGAAATAAGCTAAGTCTTTACTAAAAAAAAAATCATAATTATACGTAAAGCGACTTCACAGGGTGCCCTAAAGTTTGTATTTGTCTCTTGCGAAGTGGAAATGCACTTATTTGTGATATCCAGTTTAAAGCTCCCTGTAAGAAAACTGGCATTTATGTGCAAACATGATGTTATCTTACCTAGTGTCTTGATGATTTTGTTAACTATGGTAAAACTCCTACTTTTAGGGAATCATCCATCCGTAGGTACTTGATATCATCCTGTGTAATGGATCCCTTTAACTCAGTGTGTACCAAGGGGTCTTTAACTCACAGTATCAATACATCCCATCAAGCACCAATAAGCAGATCATTGCCATGGCTGTATTTTCACTGAACCTTTCGATCTGTGCTTCACTTCTTGCAATGCAACTGTGGCCACTAAAGATTTTTGCTGCCCAGTAAACACTTGTTTATAAGGCCCAGAGTACGTGGTTTCTGCTTGAAACAGCCACCTCCAGCTCGTCCTTCCCTGCAAACAGGTATTATCCATCATCAGCCCCTTCTACACCCCTTTACTCATTTTAAACTCTCCAGTACAAACAGGAGTGACAAGCAGGTGTGTTTGTGGTGTCAGGTGCTGCACAAAGCCTGTCATAATAGGAAATTTATGCTTTCAACGTTTTACTGCTTGGCAGATGAAGTTGGATGGGCTGGGATTCATCTGTGTGAACTCTGGCAGTGTTGACAGTGACAATCTAAAAAGCTATCGGGATCCTCACCTGCTTTAAGCAAGTGGATTAAAATTTAGCTCTTAGAGCGCTTTTCCTTGGCAGATTACAGGGATTACCTCAAAGTCCGAACCCCGGCCACGTGTGCCCTGAGCTGCTCCAGATAAGTTTCACACATACTAGAAGATGTGAACAGTGATTTTCACTGGGCCCATCCTGCCGTCCCTGCACTCACTGTCACAGAGCCCAGCACCACCGGAGCGCCCGTTAAGCAGAGAGAAGTGATTCAAGCTCAGGGGCATGTGCTTAGAAAGGTTAATTTTATCTTTTAAAGGATTTTGTTACAGGGTAATTTTATTCACAGCCTTGTGGTTTTTCGCTGCAAATTACAGGATGACCTTCTCATTTGTCCACTCGTGCATTTGGTAAACAAATATTAGAGAGCCTTTATTAATTTGATTGATCTACTTAAAGATTAAAGGCTGTTTTTTTCAGGATTCCAATTCTTCCCCAGCCGTTCAGCATACCAGGAGTGTGCATTAGGAGTACACGGCGTTTAGGATCGCACCGTTTTTTTAAGCTTCTGGCATTTCTAACCATTGCTTTTATTCGCACTGCTATCTCCAAGCAAAACTTCAACAGTTCTATATCATTTATCTCGTGCCTGAAATATAAGATTGCATACCAGAAAAGTGACTGTATTCATTTATTATTTATTCGCAGGCTGAACTTGTTTATGGCTGGTGACTTGATTTCTCCTATGGTTCGGTTAACCTTAATATCCCCTCTGTGCTATGTTACATATTCAGAAAAACCTTCAGAAATAACGACAACTGCCCTTTTGTGATCAGCGGTGCTGGATGGAGCCGCCGAGCGCTGCGGCGGCAGGGACAGCGGGCGACGCCTGCGGCCCCGCAGCTGCGCAAACAGCTGCCCGCGCTCAGCTCTTCATCTCCCTCCCGTTCCCCACGCGCTGCAGCTGAAATGTCACGGCCCGGGCTCTTTCCTCAGAAGTTTCTTCCCCTTTTGATGTGGGATTGTGGCACCTTGGGCTCCTTTCCTTTGTAGTCGAACCCTTTCTCAAGAGCTGGAGTGTTATAAATTAATGCTGGAGGAGACTGCGTGGCAGGGTCGCAAATACTCGCTAATGGCTTTGATTAAATCACACATCAGTTTATGAGGAAATGTAATCTATCATCCCTGCCTCGCTGCTGGTGCGGTACCATGGCTCTCGGTAGCAACCAGATCGATAATTTTTATCATGATGTCTGAAACTTTTCCAGTCACTGAAAATGCCTGATTTTTATTGTCTCGTTTCTTTAGCCAGATGAAAACTCCCTGGACTTCTCGTCTTGCATGCTGCGGCCGGGCATTAAAAACGCCCAAGATCTCGCCTGCGGAGTTTGCCTCCTAAACGTGGACTCAAGAAGTAAAGTAAGAATATTGGCCTCTACTGTTAAGCTCGTTTGTAATTTGCAGTTTGGACTTCACTTCAGGCCTTGGGTGTCCCTGAAAACATGTCACGGCTGTAGTTTGTAACTGGAAGTGGCAAAGGCCAAACCTGACCTAGAGACGGGACTCAAATAGTCCGTGTCAATATTCGTTGGGCTTTGGGTATGACACAGATGCGGCTAAAGGGTTAACTTGAATTGTTCATAATGGGGGAGAAACTGGGATTCAAAGCCTTTAAAAGCACTTATATGTTTTTTTGAATAAAAATCTTTTAATGACTTTCCTTTATGAACTACATCTCTGAGCATCACCAGGAGGGGACGGTTAATTAGCAGAGCTGGGAGGGAATCCCAGGACACGTACAGAGTAATGCCAGCCCGTTAACGTGTATCGGCAGTCTTGCTGACTTTTTGGTTTCAACGTTATTTCAGAAAGAAGAGAAACCTGTGGAAGAGCTTCCTAGAAAAGTACGAATCTGTAAAAAACATGTTCCTTGTAGAATCATTCTCGGTTGAGTGTGGAAGGCTGAAGTGCTAACCGGCCTTCAGCTGTCATTCTCAATTGTACCAATCATGAGTCCTTTTCTTCTAGTCATTTTTGTGACCGTTAACACTTGATCTGATCAACTAACACGCTCCGGAGCCTCCCCTGTGTCTCGTCTGCATGCTCGTACCTTGTGAACAGCTTTCTGGTTTTGTGCTACTTCTGTTGTGTGCTAGAAAATTCCCTGCAGTGGGTTTCTGAATGTGTGTCTGTTGCAGAAGGGTTGTTTTGCTACAAATATTGACTTTTGACTATATGTAGTAGTCAATGGCATTTTTAGAAATGTCTGCAGGAAATCCAGGGTGTGGGGAACAGGCTTAGAATATTGTTTTAAATAGGTAGCTGTGCAGCATTGGAAAGTATCTCCTAGCAACAACCACTGCGAGGTTTTAAGCCTGTTCATGGCTTCACACACTGTGCAGAAGCTCCTATTGTACAGCAGATTCAATTAGCAGAAGAAAGTAAATCAAATTCAACCTGAAATAACATTAAGAACTGCACCTGCCTAAATCTCAGCAAGATTTGACCCAGTGTAAGAGGCAAAGTCTGCAGCAGGTGTGATGGTTGGAGCTTTGGAACCAGAGTATTCTGATTCAGTGATTTGTCACGAGGGGCTCCTGCCCTGCGGTGCCATCGCGGTGACGCTTCTGCACTGTCCGTTTTCCACTCTGGTTTCTAGATCCTGGAGGAGATGAGACCGTCACACTTGTTTCAATTCTCGTTCTTTTAGGCCTTTAATTCCGAAACGGACAACTTCAAGCTGGCGTACGGAGGCCACCAGTACCACGCCAGCTGTGCGAACTTCTGGATCAACTGTGTGGAGCCCAAACCTCCAGGTCTCATTTTGCCAGACCTGCTCTGAAATGGGTTGTGCTGAAGGGGGGTTGTTGGGCCCAATAACACAGGACGCGTGGGGTAAGTGGAAGGGCTGGAGGTGTGGGTCGGGTTGGAAGTGTTTAGTTTTGATTTTTGTACCATAGCGAGTTAAAGCCACTGTTGTATAAAAGTTACTGGGAAAGAATCTCACTTGAAATGGCCGGGGTTTCAGAAATAACCAGAAAAAAAGGTAGCGTGGCAAAAAATGCAGCATTTCAGTCTTTCTCAGGATGAAAGCGAGTTAGTTTTGGTAAAAAGAAAGGGCATAAACCTCGGCGAGAGGCCGGTCCCGGCTTCCCAGAGACCCTGAAATGCTGCACCGATTTGCGTGGAAGTGACCACTTAAATACTTGAAGGACGAATTTGCAACCAAACCTTTCCTTTAATGTTTTTGGTATACGGACCATGATGTTTTTCTTTAAATATTTGCTGCTATACTATTACAGTGCATATAATGCACGAGTCACGGTAACTTTCAAGGCAAGATGAATTATTGACTCTGAAGGAATGAGGCTGTGGAGAGCCATTGTGTATTTATACTCCACTGTTCTGTATTGTAAATTATACTGTATTCATATGCATAACCGGTCGGTACCGGGGGGTGAGGACTTGGAAAAACTGCTGAGCTTTTCCGTGTCGTATCTGGATTCTTTAGCACAGGCAGCTGTGTTTTCAAACTGTTGTAAATAGACACAAACCCCTTTCTTGGGCTTGTCCTGAACTGCGGGTGCGATGGATGTTTCACCTGACCCTTCGCTCCTTGTGCGGCTGCATCGCTGCTGAACGCTGGACTCGTGGTACCGGGTGGCTGCTCTTCTCCCTCTCTGTATAAATCTCCCTTCTCTCCAGAAATACCAACAGCTTTGCCAAGTTAATCTTGCCTCCATTATAAGTAGCTGACACTGACAGGTAATTATTTGCTGAAATAGAAATTACAATGAGGAAAAATGATGCTTTGTATTTATGAAATGCTGTATTGGGAAAAGGGAGTTTATTGGTAGCGTGGGTTTCCACCACAGTTCCTGAGCGCTTAGCTAGATAGGATTTTTTTTTCTCTAATTAAAAGAGAACGCCACAAATAAAAGAGCCACTATGTGAAACTTAAAGCAAACACAGCACCAGCTATATTGTCATAAAAGCACTTTCCAGTGATGCTTTTCTTGTACTTGTTAAGCGAGTTCCCTCTCTGAGATGTATCCAGCGTGTCTTTTGGCCCATAAAAATAAGGAGTCGCCATTCACACTGATAATGCAGCCGAGCTCGCTGGAGCGTGGCCGGGCGCACACCCGGGGACAGCGTGGGGACACCCCTGGTGCGTCGCACACCCAGGAGCCGCTCGCCTGCACGTCCACGTTGTCACAACGGCTGTTGTGTGCGGCACCGCGGCGGTTCGGCTGCCGGCGCCGCGGCCTTGCCACCGTATCCACGGTTACGGGGTTTTCTGGAGCGCGTCACGGCGCTCTGTGCGCACAGCCTGATGGACACGCCGCCTCCCGCTTCGCTTGCGCTGCACTTCAGTATTTAACTCCTTGTTCTGCATGTATCTTTCTCTAGGAAAAAAGTGACAAACAGAGTGGTTGTGGTGTTGTTTTTATTAATTTAGTGTGTTTGTTCTCTGGACCTGCCTTGGGGTTACCTATGGAAAGTGGTTTTTCTAGGTATTTCTGTATATTTGGAATTTTAAGAGATTGTTTGCTTGGTTATTGAGTATATAGGTGACTTTGCCCGGTTGTGTTCCTGCTGTCATGCGGTGCTGTCCTGCTGTCCCGTGTCCCCACTGTGGTGCGGTGCTGTCCTGCTGTCCCGTGTTCCCGCTGTTGTGCGGTGCTGTCCTGCTGTCCCGTGTTCCCACTGTGGTGCGGTGCTGTCCCACTGTCCTGTGTTCCCGCTGTCGTGCGGTGCTGTCCTGCGTTCCCGCTGTCGTGCGGTGCTGTCCTGCGTTCCCGCTGTGGTGCGGTGCTGTCCCGCTGTCCCGTGTTCCCGCTGTCGTGCGGTGCTGTCCCGTGTTCCCGCTGTTGTGCGGTGCTGTCCCGCTGTCCTGTGTTCCCGCTGTCATGCGGTGCTGGTGTGCACCAGGCTCGTGGTCCAGCGGGTCTGTGCCCTCCACGCCGCTCGAGCGTCCCCTGCGCTCCCGGACCCGCTCGGGGTTATTTCTTTGTGCTGTGCGAGTCGGCACCTCCTGCAGCTGCTGTTCGCTGGCTTCTCCGGCAGCAGCTTCTGTTCTCCTGGGCTTGTTCCGAGCAGCTTCTTCCTTGAAAACCGTGCAGGGTAAATCCGATCGGGACGTTCGGCCTCAGGTCAAGCAGCTCCTGGAACCCAAGGAACGCTCCCATTTCCAGTTACCACGTGGTGGATTAATTAAACCCGAAACAAAAACTGCCTTTGCAATAAGAGCTGCTATTGTACAAACTACTTTTTCTGAAATATTTTTTCTTCTTCTCTGGACCTGTATTTAATTCCAGTCCTCAATATTAAAATTTAAATGTCATAATTTTATGAAGTGGTCAGAAAACACTTTATATTGTGCTTCCTTTTTCTTCCCTCGGGGTGCATGTTATTTGTCTTCTAGAAGTGGTTTTGTGATCCGTAGTTGGAGCTGGTTTGGTTTGTGCTGTGCTGGACTCACTGCTGGATTTTCAACCCAATGAGCGCGGGTTTCGGTGACTTCAGTACGTTGTTTACTCCTGCAATTCTCGCAATGATTTATAAATCCTTTGTTGAGATGCAAACCTTGTTTTCAATAAAAAGCTCATTTCGTATCTGACCAACCCATGAAGTGGCTTGAAGATGTTTCACTGAATAATATCTCAAATATTCTTCCAGGAATTAAGATAATGGCCATTTGGAAAAGCCGAAGGCTGCGGGAGGATCTGCCCCTGGAACCGCAGCCCGCTCAGACTGCGGCTCCGGCTCTGCCTTGGCTTCTGTGGAGCGCCTGAAAAACTGGGGTTGGGGGGGAAAAACACTCCTGTAAAACACCTTTTGTTGGAATGAACACAAGAGGAGCTTTTGCAGAGAAATACCTGCCTACAAGTATTAACATCATTGCGCTTCTCCGTAATAGAATCTCTAATGGGTAGTTCAGGTGAATTCTTTGTTTCATAATGTGCTTTATTAGGCAATTACATTTTTTTATAGGTCTAACCTTCCTTTTTGTTTAAGTCAGTCCTGATGCTTTCTTGGCTCAACATCAGCATCTTCCCCTCCTCTAGGTACCAGGGCTCCCTGTGTATATACTATATAGAGTTATTCAAAATGGAGCATTTTTACTTTCCAGTTTTTATATGGGAAATACTGGTAAATTACACATAGTCCATTTTCTAGGTAAAGTTTAATTTTGAAAGCGGATTTCAGGTTTTAGTTTTGGGGTTTTTTCCCCTTTGAAATGCCACGCTTTCAGAACATCTCCAGACTAACGATTAGTCTTGATTTTTAATCCCGATTTCCCTTTCTGATTTACCATTTCCCTGGCTGCAGTTTAACTCCCAATAAGAACAGAGTAGAATGTGTTTCTCACAATGGCCGGTCTGTGTGTGTCGCTGAGCCCGGGGCTGTGGAACCTGAACCGTCACCTGCAGTGAAGGCGAAACCCGATTCATGGAACTCCTGGAACCCTCTGATCCAGACTGTTACCCCAGCCAGGGCTGGGTGTATTCCTGACCCCCACGGGCTGGAGGCTGCGCGGGTTCGTGTTGGTGATAACCGGAGCTCAGCCTCAGCGGGTTTTAGTCTGGGGAAGCCGACCCCACCGTGCAGGGGAGAACCTGGAACCTCCGCTCTCGCAAACCTCGGCTGCTCAGCTGGGGCTTGGCCAGAGCAAGGGTTTGACCCAGCCAAATGAATTACCCGCTTTGGTGCTGAGGATGGGGAAGCGCAGGACACCGGGCTGGACTGCGACCCGAGCAGCAAATGACAGGAACAATCTCAGTATTTCTCTTGGGACACCACGTTCTCACCGTTATTCGAGATGCATTAGTGCCGTCCTGAACAGGAAACCAACACATGTTCTGGTTTAATCTTTATTGATTTTTTTTTTGTTTTTTTTTACAAGTATAGAATCTCATTTGAATCAGAGAGCTCTCCCGGCATCCAGCGATCTGCCTGTTCCTCCGCAGCGCTCAGCAGGGGACACTGTGTCCGCTGGGGACGGGCTCGCCGTGCACTCCAGTTCAACCAGCCCCGGCCGCTCCGCGGGGCTGGGGGACGCCCAGGAGGCAGCGGCCTCTCCCGTCTCGGGTTGGCACCGTTCTCGTCGCGCGGTGAACAAGGCAAAGCCGGCCCCGTCCGGAGCGTGAGCAGATCGCCGTTTGCACAGAATAATTCTAGAATGCGATGTCACCTTGAGGATGTCATGAAGTGATTTGGAAATGGGCTAAGGCAGATCACGACCGTACTTAGAGCTGAGTAATCAAGCAGATTTACCTACTTCCAGTTTGCTGGTTGATGGAATGTTAGAAAACGCAGCTCATCCCCTCTGGAAGGCGCCGTGCGCAGAGTTCCTGTGGGGTTCTTTGGCTGAGCCGGGGAGGGTTCACCTCTCGCTTCTGTCTTGAGCCACATTTGGACAGGAGCTCTGTTTACTTTCCACCCACAAGAAACACCAGCATTTTTCAGTCCTGTAAGTGTATTCCAGGGCCGTTGCCCTGGTGCGGAATGACTGAGAAAGGATCTTGTATTTATTCGATTCGAGTAATTCAAATTTTATTTGTGGCCGACATGAACTGACTTCACTTTTTTTTTTTTAATTTTAATACAGATTAAGAGCTGACTAAAGATCTCAAACACTATATACTGAGAGTCACTACGGCTGTTAAAGAAAAGCCCAGCACTAGCAGCGCAGCCCTGCCCTCCTGGTTCCGGAACCCCCGCTGCGCCAGCAGGACCCGCTCGCCCCGCGCTAGTGCCGCTCCCTACCCACTACAGGACTTTGCAAGGAAGCAAACAAGCTATTAACGAAATATCCAGGCTACCGCATCACAAAGCACATTTTGTTCATTAACTCTGCCGAACGCCTGTTGGGCCTTTCCTCATAGGATACTAATAAACTGAAAAAAGGAGGGAGGCTTTATGAAAGGAATAAACTTAGAAGGAGGCCTCATTCTGCTAAATCAGAGAAATGTGGGTGGGGGAATCCCTGTAGAGAGAAACGCTTTGAGGGGAATCGTTGGCCTTGCAGGTTAGTGAGGTGAGAATTAGTTGAGGTTCTGCTGTATGGTAAAGAACCAAAGTTGGCTGTAGAAGGAGAAGGGAATGTCTCCAGTCTGGTTGACTCGGAACAGCGCGTCCCTTCTGTTGTGCTTCCTGCCTGCAGTCACCTTAAATTCCCCAGTAAGGCATCAGGGGTCTCCTCTCTCGCTCATAAACGTCTGGGATGATGCCATATGGTGTCTGTACCATTTTAACCGTCGTCTTCCCAAAGAGCTTCCTCTCGTAGTCTATCAGCTGTCTCCAGAAGCCCACGTTGGGGCGGATAACGGGGCGCCTGGATTTGACCCAGTTGTACGCCTCGAAGAGGGAGACCTTGTGGTACTTCATCAGGTAGGCGATGCAGAGCGTGGCCGACCTGCTCACGCCGGCGGCACAGTGGACTAAGGTGGCCCCGTGCTTCCGCGCCACGCTGTTGATCTTGTCGGCGACGCTGTCGAAGTACAGGGAGATGGGGGCGTTGGGCATGTCAGCCAAAGGCACTTTCACGTATTCAAACTGGGGCCAGTTGAAATTGGGGATTTCGATGGTGGCGTTGATGATGCAGGTGATTCCCCGCGACAGGAGCAGGTGCCGGTTGGAGGCGACGCTGCCCCGGCTCAGGTACAGCGAGGGGGTGATTTGGGCGATGCCCCCCAGGGCACTTTCGGAAAGCATTCGCGGAGCCATCAGAGTTCTCGGCAAGGAGTTGTGGCTTCTGGAGGTCATGGAGGATCTTGGCACTCACGCTTCCATTATGGGAACAGACCCACCGGGATCTTCAGCCAAGGGAAGGGTTGTCTGGCCCGCTGGCGTCAGGGCAGCAGCAGCTCCCTCCGCTCAGTCCCTGCAAAACACAAGCAATGCCCTGTGAGCGGGACGCGGTCCGACGAGCCCGCGTCTGGCAGGAGAACAGGAGAACCCAACTCGCTCCCCTGGCCTGGACAACCTCCTGCCAGCCGCCCTGCGCTGAGCTGCTGCGGGTTTGCGTCGGGATTATTACCACGGGGCCCCAGGCACGGCCTGGGCAGATATTAACCAAAAAATCTCCCAGCCTAATTAGCTGCAATTACTTGTCGAGGGTTTAGGCAGCGTACCTGTAGGCCCGGACAGCGTTTCACCCGGATTAGCAGGCGGAAGATTAGCAGCTACGCCTTTTCCGCACTCAGAAGCGGCAACTTCACATCTGGCCGGGGCCCAGAGGCTGGTGAGAAACAGCTCAGTGGGGCTGGACGCAGATGCCAGCAATTGAGATGACCTGCCCTCTCCCCAGCGCCGCCCTTCTCCTTTTTTAGGTGTATGAAAGGCCCCGCCAAAGTACATAAACAGAGGAAAGTTGCTCATGAGAGGAGGCAGTGAGTCACGTCCATCCCGAGCAGCAATCGGCTCTCAGCGAGGCTGGGGAAGTGTGGAAAGACTGACCTGGTTCTGTCAGAAGCTGAGTGTAAAACCGAAGCCGAGGCTGGGACAAGGGCGGCTCTTTTCCTGCTGCTTCAATGACTGACTAATGCTTTGGAGAGAGACTTGGGTCCGCCTGCCTGAGCGGTGCACCCGGCTCGGGCCCCAGGAGGGACCCGCTTTTATTTCCCCTGCTCCTTCAGGATTGCTCTGAAGCCGGTGGAGAAGGCACAAGCGAGGGGATGAGCCTCAGAGCACCAACACTGTGCCAGAGCCTTGGAGCTGTGCGGTCTCCAGCTGGGGAGTCCCTGCTCTGCCCCGCTACGTCTGAGCCCCCCAAAGTGCACCGGGCTTTGCCCGGAGGGGACCGGGGGTGCTGAGCGGCTGTTTGTCCCTCCAGCATTTAACTCTCTGGGTTAGAGAGTCCTCAAAGGGCTGAAAGGCCCTGACGCAGGGTCCTGTACCCCGACACAGCGCAGCCGTCTGTCTGCATCCCGCGTGCTGGGAAGCACCGGCAGGTCTCGGCAGCGGCTGGTAACGCTGCCAGCGGATTTTTGGCGTGGCTTTGTGGTACAGTAACTTAATGAGCACAACACGGGCTCCTCTGTGGCTTGTTCCCTGCTGGCAGGTACTTGAGCAGCTCCTGAAACCGTGGGCCCAAAGTGCTGGTGCTGCAAGAGTTCATGCCCCAACAAGATCTTTGCTGCAGCTGCGAGCGCTCGGCTTCCCCTGCGGACGCCCCACCGCAGTCACCCAGCTGGAGCGGCACGGAAAGGCGTGTTTTTCAAAGGAATAAAGTCCTTTGAGCAGGGGAAACCCCTGCTCTCAAATGGCTGTTCCTGATGACACAAAGGATTTGGGCACTTACGCTTGGTAAGAAACTGTCCTGCTCCAAATCACGGGCCGGCACACGGGTGCTGTGGGCTGCTGAAGCTGGGATGTCTCATAGAGTGTGTCCAACACTGCACTGGGAAGAGAAGAGATTTGGGGGTTTACTGGGATGTGTCGCGACCCCAACAGGGCACCGGGCAGCCCCGTGTTGGGGTGTCGTCCAGGAACGGGGGGAGCAGCACAGCTCCCTGCCCGCCCGGCCCGGGAAGGCACTTGGTGCTGCCAGCGTAATGTCACCAGTTGCTGCCAACACACTGTTCAAAATCACGGGAGGCCCAGAGGAATCTGAGGTTGGCGCAAAAGTCATGACTCAATTAAATTAAAAAAAACCCACTAAGTAATTAATTTGCTCTAATGTCTACTTTAGCATCCGCCAAGACGCTCGCCCAGTCCCAGAGAGCTGGTGCAGGTCTGCGTGTCTTCCGACGGTGCCCAAATCTCCCTCCTGGGAGCTGCTCTGCGAGGGCTGCGCTACCCGGACCTGCAGCTCCCGGAAAGCGGAGGACGGGGCAGCAACCCCTTGTTTTATTTCTCCAGCCAGACCAGAAACAACTCGAGTCCCTGCAGTGCAGGTGAGGCAGCCCGGCTCTGCTGCCCATGGAGAGCAGAGCATCGCCTGGCCCGGGGCCTGCGGGTGCGTCCCCCCGGCTCCCGCAGACCAGGGCACCCGTCCCTGCGCCAGCAGGGCCCTGACGCTGCTGGGGCTGAGCATGCCGACCACGCTGAGCGCGCCAAGCACCACCGGCCCCGCAGCCCTGGGCTCGAGCTGCTCCCCAGCAGCGCTCGGGGCGCTTTGGGACGGGCTCTGCTGCTTTCCATAAAGTGGTTCCTGTTTGCAGGCAGCAACTTATCCGGACATTTGCATGCGACAGGCTGGGCTGGCTCTGCAAACGCTGGCAGCAAACTGTGCCGAGCGGCCCCCGCGGCGGCATCGCACGACGGTGAGACGGACGGTGAGACCCATGAGGTGGACGAGCTGATGGACAAGCAGGTTCCTGCTCCGGGAGCAGCGCGAGGGAGGCCCTGCCTGTCCCACCTCTGCTCGCTGTCAGCGCAGGGCGGGACAGGGCGGGTTTTGGGGCCAGCTGGGAACACGGGTGGGTGCCAGAGCCCTGTGTCCAGTTACACAGCACTTCCCTGGGGCTCCAAACGGCTGGCACCAGGCAGCACGGCCTCTGCTCGAAGCAGAGCAGCTCTCGTCTGGAAAGAGTTAATGTTTTGGAGAGGAATCCATTCAACAGGCAAGAGATAAGGCTGCTGTGCTGTCTCAGACGCTGGGGAAAGCTGCTGAGGGCGGCAGGCGCCGTTGGCCCTGCCCGTGTTCTGGCTGGGATGCCACCGGCTGCGACACGCTGTGTCAGGCGTGTGACGGAGCCGCGGGGCTGCCCACACAGCCCAGGCCGAGCAGCTGCCGCTGGCGGGAGCCGCGGAACGAGCGGGGCCTCGTGTGCCTGGCGGCGGAGCCTCGTGTGCCCGGCGGTGGAGCCCACGCCGGCCGCGGAGCCCTCGGCCCCTCAGCGGAACCACCGCCGGCCGTGCAGATGTGAGTCCGTCCAGACAGCTGCGCCCCCCCGTCACCCTCCTGTTTGACCCGGCCAGCTCCGGACAAAGGCTCGCCTGAAATCCGCTGCTTCGCTCCCGTTAAACTGCATTTGCCTTTCTTAACACACCCGATTTATCCCGCCGTGTCCCCGCTGTAATCCAACACTGTTGCTCTTCATTGTGCTGGGGCGGAGAGAGAGGAAAAAAGTGAGAAGCCTCTTCCCAGCCATTGCTGTGTGCAGAAACAAAGAGAAAACCAGCTGAAGATCAGGCGAGGCCAGCACAGAGCCCAGCCTGGCTGTGCCACCTGTGGGACCTGCAAGGGACGGTGCAGGACAGGGACAGCTGCACCACACAGCCACTTTGCACCATTTTGTGTGAAAAACAACCCCGTGTCTCCTGCCATTTTTTCCTGGTTTGAGTTTCTGAGCAGTTGTGGGCCGGGGTGGTCACAGAACCTGGAGTCAGTGTCCCAGGGCGCTGGAGCCCGTCTTGGCTGGTTCGTCACGGTTGTCGCGCTGCGAAGGGGCCGCGGGTGCTGCCCAGGACACTGTGACACCGTGGGCTCGGAGTGGGGCTGTCCCTGCGGCAGCAGCCAAAACCACCTCCAAAGAGCCGGGTGTGCTTGTGGTCCCCGCGAGGGGTGACATTCCCGGGGTGCAGCGTGGTCCTTGGGCACAGCCCGGCTGGTGCTGGGATGGCATTGACAAGGTGTTCCTGCTTCCTCGTTGGCTTAGCTGACTCAATTAACTGATTAATTAAGGTTGTAACAGGCCTGACCCAAACAAAGCCCCTTTGTAAACTCTGCCCTGGCCTTCCCCAGGCACAGAGAGCAGTTGCTGCTGTGTGCTCGCCCCACTGGAAGGGCTGGGGACCCCCTGCCACCCTGGGGACCCCAGCCCTGGTGACACAGGAGTGGGACCAGCACAGCCTCCTCCCCCACCAGCAGATTGGTGGGTTCTGCCATTTCTCTCATCTGCATAATTAGGGGTGGGGGAAAGCAAGTGGATAATTACAGCCTGGAGACGACTCTGGTCTTCAAAGCCTCCAGGTCTCTCCATAGAGCTCCTGGCCAGCGCTGTCCTTGGGTGCAGGTTTATGACGAGGGGTGATTCTCCAGCCCCACCCCGCACCGGGACCCCGTCCTGCAGACCCCGGGTTCCCCGCAGGCCCTCCGCTCCCGGCCGTGCTGCTCGGGTAAGTCTGGCCGCTCGTGTCGGGCAGCGCGGGTGTTGGTGCTGCGCCTCGAGGTGACGCCGCGTGGTTCGCGTGCGGTTGGGAGCAGGCGCTTGGTTGGTGGTTTGTGCCGTCCCAGCGCTGAGCAGTTTGACCCTGGCTCATCTCCCACCGGGCTGGCTTTCCTGGTGTTGGAGCAGCTCCTCTCCAGGCAAGCAGGTCTCAAAAGCAACACAACACTGATGTCGTGGTTTGCGGATCGGGTGGTCCAGCCCCTCGGAAAGGCGGCTGCTGGCAATGCTTTCAACTCTTTTCTTCCAAATCTTGCAATAGCTGGAGTCTGTTTCTCTTGCTTTCGTTCCTGGGAATGCAGTCCTGCTAACAAAGGCTGAAATTCCCACAAGAAAACATTCCTGGGCCTCCTGAGAAAGGCTTGAAAACACGTCTGAGAGCTCAAAGGCAAACAGGCAGATGTTAGGACAGGAGGAGAGCCTTGCTTGTCGGTCTCTAGATAATGACTTGGCAAGTATGAGCTTCTGGTTTCTTATTCTGGTGCTTGCTGGGTGGTTTTCCTCTGATTTGGGGTTATTTTTTGGATTTTCTATATTAAGGGCTCCTCTGGCTTGAGCTCAGGGGCTGTGACTTGTTGCTGAGGGACCTGAGCAAGACTTGTAGTTGGTGTTGGATGGTCCATCAGTAACGTGGCGATGGAGCTGGTACCTGGCGGGGTGAGAGCATCTCCTGGGCCCTCCTGCCCCTACAGCAAAGCCACCGAAACCCCGGGGTTTATTCCCCGAGCACCATCTGGGATTCAAAGCAGGTTTGTGGGTTGGGTATGTGAGATGTCAGTACTGAAGCCCTTTCCCCCTTCCCGGGAGAGGAGAAGTTATTCATTTTAGAGATGACACACACTCTCTGATGCTGCAGTCAAGAGAAGAGTCAATATTAGAAGCGCTGAATGAACGAGTCTGCTCAGGGCTCTTCCTAGCTAGGCTGAACAGCAAATTGCTCCAGAAATGGTCTCGAGGAACAGCATTTAAAATAAATTTCAGCAGAGAGTGCAAACTGCAGCCATTGTGAGGGTCAGGCTGTGCCTGCGCTGGGGCCGTGGCAGTGGGAAGCGGCCGGTGGCCGCGGGCAGCCCGGCTCCCGCTTTCCTGCCTCTGGCTGCCGGGACGTGCTCCTGGAGCTGTGACGGGCTTGTGCGGAGCCAGCAGCGCGTCCTCGTGATGGGATGGACGAGTGGTTTGGTTTTGAAGCGGAAGAGAAGGAAGGAGAAGCAGGAGGGGGCGGTGGGGCGGCTGGGGCTGGGGGCGCCTCGATCACTGATTGCAGCTCGCAGCCCGCGCTCCCCTCGCGGGCGAGCACAGGGTGGGAGCGTCAGATGGTAAATCAGATAAGAATCTGTCTGCCTGGATGCTTGTGCAGCACCCAGCACAACTGGGTCTCCTGTGCTTGCAGGAACACACCGCTTAACTTCCCAAAGGTGTCGTGGTGCGTTTCGGGTGTGACTCCCCTTTACACAAGAAACTCATGGGGTACAGCTGCAAAGGGTCCCAGGCTTGTCCTTGTTCGACGACCCCAGATCAGACCCGTTTAGTCCATAAGTACAGGGTCTTTTTTTGCTCCTGGTGTGGCGCTGCCTCCCCCGCACACCTGGAATTCCAGCTGCTCCCGTGACCCGAGCCAGCTCTCCAGGCTGCGGGGCTGCCGAGCCCTCGTTAGCCTGTCCCAGCCTGCCGTGACGCTGCCGTTGGAGGGTGACAGCAGCCGCTCCTGCGTCACGGCCGGCGCGGATGGCGCGCCTGCTGCTCCAGGCAGGCCTGGGTAAGGCCAGGACTCCGCAAGCCTCGCCTATCTGCCTCCTGCAGCCCAGGAGCAGCATCCTCGCTCTCGCAGCTCGGGCTGCAGGCGCCAGGCAGCACCGAGCCTTGGTTTGTGACCAGGCTGCCGAGGTTAATGCACCGAGGGGTTAACGAGCAGTTGCAGAAGGCAGGGGCAGCATTGTGAGTGTTTGCAGAGTGTCAGGGCATGCCTCGAGTTGGCTGTAAATCAGCCCAGCTGATGAGCTCCTAAATGTCTAGCGCAGCTCTACCAGCCCCTCAGCCCCTCCTTACTCTGCCTCCCTGATCTGCTCTTCTCCCAGCACCAAAGCAGCAGATAAAATGGGTAGTGCGGTTGTTTTGGAAGGATCTGAGGCTGCTCCTTGGCCGCGGGCCGGGGTCCCTGGCTGTGGGCTCGCCAGGCGGGGGCGGCAGCTCCGACCCTCCGCCGCGGTGTCCTCGGCAGAGCCGCCCACGGGCACATTACGCACCCCTTGCCACGCAGCCGCTCCGAGCGGGGACGGCAGAGCTGCCGCTGCTCCGCCTGGCAGCGGATCCTGCAGGAGCCTCTGGCCGCGGGAGGGCTCCCGGCTGCGGGACGGGGCCACGCGGGTGCCACCCAGAGCTCCGTGGTATTTATAAACCCCTACACGATGCAGCCGCTCCGCTCTGGGGCCAAGCTTCCCTCAGCAGCCAGCGAGAGCATTTTATGCAAGGAAAACAAACCATCTTTCTCTTGGAAGCGGTGTCTGTTATTCTGGAGCCGCCGGCCGGCTCTAACGCCGTGCTCTGCGTGGCAGGCGCTTGGAGAGCAGTGGGGGCACAGGGCTCATCTGTGGGGCACAGAACCAGCCAGCAGCGTGGCCATCCACGCCTTTCTTAAGAACTCTGGATGGGTCCATGAAGCACTCTTTTAAAACCCATAATTAAGCCTTGAGGAGGCAGGGATGGGATCCTACAGTTGTGTGCAGGGTCAGTTCTGTACTCAGCTGAACACAGAGGGCTGGGTTTGGACCCCAGGTGGAGATATTGTCTGTTCTGAAGCATTACAGCTTATTTTGGTGCCAGCTGACGGCATCTGGATTGCAGGTGGAGTTTAGAAAAGCTCCTCTGCTCGTGTCCCAGTGTGTGTGTGACCTGGGGGTGTGGACGGAGCAGACCGGGCAGGCTGCGGCTCCGGCTGCTGCGACATGGAGCCTTGTTTGTGCTGGGGCTGTGCCCTGCGCAGTCACAGCTCACAGGAGAGACACAATCTCTTCCTTATTAGTTGAACAAAACACAGGGACCTGGTGTGTTTGCTCACGTGTGACCCTGCTCGCTGCCCAAGCTTGCGCCTGTTGTTCTGTGGCAGGGCAGCAGCTCTGCGCTCTGCCCCGTCCCTGTCAGCCCAGCTTGACACCATAAAATCAAAGGCAGCTGCAAATTCACTGCAACGTGCCCTGGGAGCTGCCCGGTGCTTCCACGCTGGTGCTCACGCGGAGCTTTTCCAGGGGTGCTGCCAAGGGGTGCAGGCTGAGCGCAGCCCCGCTGCCCGGGGGTCTCGGGGCCGGTGCCGCTGCCCGTGCCGCAGCCGGCTGGAGTCCCCGGGACACGCAGGGGCTGCCCGCGCCCCCCGAGCTCCAGCTCCGGGCAGTCGGAGCAGGAAGCAAGAGCTGGAGGGAGAGCAGCGAGACAGCAGGATGGGAGATGGGAACGGGCTGGTCGGCCGCGCTCGCCCGCAGCAGCTGCAAGGAATGAGGTCACCTTCTGAGTACATCGATGGGGTTGCTTAGGGTAACGGGAAGGGAGGCAAATCGTAATCAATTAGTTGGAAATCAAGTTTACACGCAGCAGCGAGCACCTCCCCTGTGAGCAGCGCAGGGCAGCCGGTGCCCCTCGGTGTGTGGCTCTGTCTGCTCAAGGCTTGGGGGAATTGTCTTTTGCTCAGCAGAAGGGACACCAGGCAAATTCCAATCTCCTTTGTGAACCAGGGCTCCTGCCCTTGAGAGCTGCTGCTCAGCCTCCCCGACACCCTCTGCACTGTGGGATGTTGGCAAAGGGGAAATTTAAGCCCCAGCAGCCGAGGTGCCCCAGCCTGCGGTGAGGCACAGGGCTGGGGTGAGCGCGGCAGCACCTGTTGAGCCTTTCTGCCAGGAAACTAAAACCTGCCTGATCTTTTAAGAGGGGGAGTAGCTGTGCAAGACCAGCCCACGAGCTGCAGCGCTGGCACCAGGGAGGGCTCCACAGGCACAACCGCCGGGGCCGCGTCCCCTGCCCTGCGATGCACAAAGAAGCACCTTCTAGCTTAAGGCTTTATTTCTAGGCAGCTGGGGCTGCTGTGCAGAGATTTCTCAGCTATTTCCAAAAGCCAGAGCCCTATCTGCTAGGTGCTTGCGTTTCTGTTTGCATCATGGTTGCTCAGTGTATCTTTCTTGAGGTGATAAATCCGTGTGTGTGTGGCTAGGGTTGTGTACCTGGAGAGGAGAGGGGCTGGGAGAAGCTCCCATACCCAGTTTAGGGTATTACCCCCACCTCTGAAGGAATCGCAGGATGGTTTGGGTTGGAGGGACCTTCCCAGCTCCCCAGTGCCCCCCCTGCCATGACAGGGACATCTGCACCAGCTCAGGGTGCTCAGAGCCCCGTCCAGCCTGGCCTGGGATGTCTCCAGGGCTGGTTCATCTACCACCTCTCTGGGAACCCGGGCGAGGCTCTCACCACCCTCAGGGCCAACAGTTTCTTCTTCATGTCCAGCCTGAAATCCACCCTGGCAGGTGGCCCCTGGACACAGGTCCCGCAGTGGCAGGAAGCCGGGAAGGCTTTTCCACTACTGGTGAACCACTTGTGTAAAGGGCTTTTCTGGGGCCAGCAGGAGCAGAGCTGCTCCCGGTCCCTCTGCTGTGCCCGGTGTCTTGTCCCCTCTCCCCCGTCCCCACTCTGCCTGGACACCCAGCTGTGCCACGTGGCTGAGTCCCCGGGACAACGTCAGAACCGACCCTCAAAACAGAGATCCCTGCGAGTCTTTCTTGTGCTGGCTTCTGCAGTTCTTTCCCATTATCTGTCTCCCCCCCTCTCTCTGTCTCTGAGCACTAGAGCAGTGTGAGCTCTCTGCCTTTCCAGCTCTGAGATTCCAGCTGGGATCAGGTATTGAATTAAGCCAGGCACATTTCAATATTGCCCTTAACCAGCAAGGAAGCGATGCCAGAGCCCAGAGCAGAGCCCGCGAGGGCTTGGATGGAATCCCTGGGATTTCGCCTGTTTCTGGAGGAGGGATGGGACCTGTGTGTCCCTGTGCTGGACCCAGGTGAGCCCCTGGGGCAGAAAGGACAGGCAGAGCTGCACATTCACACCTTCTAGGTGTAAACTGATTAAAACCTGCAGCATTACTGGTGTTCACCAGGGTGGCGTTGGCCGAGTCACAGCGGCGGGTCTCTGCTGGTGGGGACGGCACACGCGCCCACAACTGGGGACTCTTGTTTTTCATGGCCTGGGAACCGAGCGCTCCAGAGCCTGCCCAAGGAGGATGGAGGCCCGGGGGAGGAACCTGCTCCCCGCCAGGGCAGGGACAGCTGATCCCGTGTATCGCAAGGGAAAACAGTGTTTTGTCAGTGCTAATCCCTCCACCATTCCTGTGCCACTGGCATTAGGGATAAACTGAACTCGCAACATGATATTAGGACATCTGTCAATACTCAGAGCTGCAGAATAAAGGACTCATTTGCTGCCCAGTCGAACAGGTTATAATCCTTCCCAATCTCCCTACAGCCAAATGCCACTCATTGATTACTAGTGTTGCTCAAAGCGGCTACTCTGGAGCTGAGTCAAGGGCTGTGCACGCAGCCGGGGCTGGAGCGGCCGCAGGCACACACCGGGGTGCGGGCACCGGGTGCCCCGAGCCGGGGGTGCCAGGGCAGCGGCTCCATGGGCCGAGCCGGGGTGGCCGAGCCGGGGTGGCTGAGCCTTGTTTCCACGTCGAGGAAACACCCGACCTCTGCGCTTGGCCGTTCTTGTGCAGATCCGAAGCGACTCCCTCTCCCCACGCAGGGTCCAGCCGCCCGTGCCCAGGTTTTTTGCCTTGCCCTGTTCTTTCGGGCAGCGTCTGGCAGACCCACCGTGGTGTTCGCACCGTCCCGCCGCAGCCAGACACCCGGGACTGTCCCGGACTGTCCCGGCCCTGGCGCTGCCCGGGCCGCGGCTGCCCCCAGCCCCGCAGCACCGGGCTCTCCCCGCACAGCCCGAGCCCCCGCTCCGGGGGGGCATCTCCTGGCACCCCCGGGGCTGGGGCAGCAGCGCAGCCCCGAGGCCACGCCGGGCGGCCGGGGCAGCGGGGGAGGCCGGTGCTCGCCCAGCCGGGGCTGCCCGGCCTCCCGGGGACGGCACTTTAAGGCCCATTTACCGGGGCGAGCTGTAAATAACGCGCAGGCGGCGTCACGGCGGCCGCAGAGCCCGGAGCAGCCCCGGCGCGCCCGAGCCCCGCGCGGCCGCTCGCCCCCTCCCCGCCCGCCGGCCCCTCCCGCCGCAGGCCCCGCTGCCCCCGGCCCGCCCGGGTCGCTCTTACCATGGCTCCGCGGCGGCTCCGCGCTCCCTCGCGGCGGCGGCGGGCAGGACTTTTATCGGGCGGCAGCCGGGCTCGGTCTCGGGGCTGCCACCTGACCGCGGCGCTGCCGGGGCCGCGCTCCGCCCGCCGAGCGGCGGTTACCAGGCTACGCGGGCTCGGCCCCCGGGCGGAGGCTGCTGGCGCCCGGCCCAGCCTTAAAGGCGCCGCTGCCCCCGGGGTCGGTGTCCCGTGTCCCGAGGGCGGTGACAGGGCTGCCCCGGCCCGGGCCCGCTCCCCGGGGGACCTGGCGGGTCCCCGTGGGGCTGTGACAGTGTGTGGGGTCAGGTCCCTGTGGGGCTGGGGACAAGTGAGGGTCTCTGTGGGGACAAGACGGGAGCCCTGTGGGGATGGGGATGTGCCAGAGTCAATGAAGGGACGTGGCAGGACCCCTATGGGGACACGAGAGGGTCCGTGTGGGGATGTGGCAGGGTCCCTGTGGGGACATGGCCAGGTCCGTGAAGGGACATGGTGGGGTCCCTGTTAGGGGTAGGATGTGCTGTGTCCCCATGGGGGCTCTACCAGAGTATGTGGGGACATGACATGGTCCCTTAGGGCTGGGGACAAGTGAGGGTCCCTGGGGGTATATGGTGGGGTCCCTGTGGGGATGAGGATGTGTTAGAGTCCACGCAGGGGCATCACAGGGTCCCTATGGGGCCATGACAACACGTGGGGATGTCGTGGGGTCCCTGTTGGGGAGGACAGCCTGAGGACAGGGAGCTGAGCCGGGGTTTTGTGGACTTGGGCCATGCCCAAGTTTGGCTTTGGCTGGAAATCGTGGGGCTGAGGTGTCCGGGTCTGCTCCCACCGCCCCCACCACGGCGGGGATGGACCCGGGTGCAGTGGGGCGAGGAGGAGGAGGAGGGGGCAGCCTCCACTTTAACCCCCCAGCTGCTGGAGCGAAGCGTTTCCACCCCACTTTTGTTCGGTTTCTGGTTTTGCCGTCACGCGTTCGGACTGAAATAGCAAAAATCCCTAATAGGAAGCTTCCCCTGCCCCGAGCCCTCTGGCTTGTGTCTCCCTTGGGCAGGTTTCATGACTCAGCAGCCCAGATGGAGCCGTCCCTCACAGCCCTCGGCACCAGAGCTGTTTATTGCTCCAGAGGCTGTTTTTCCAAGAGCCTCGCTGCTTTATAACAGCCAGTGCTCTTCCTTAAAACCCGGCCTCTCCAGCGCAGGCTCTCGTCACACTCAGCGCGGAGGTGGGCGAGGAACAAAAATAGACAAATTAAGAAAACCTCAAAAGGCCAAAAACTGAAAATGTGAGGATTTCGGCTCTGCAAGCTCAAGGTTTGCTTTGCCTCTGTGTTGCATCAGCTCTGCCCTTCGCCTGCTGCTTTTCTGGGAGCTGCAGGGTGTCGGGGCAGAGACGGACCCCTGGGCGAGCTCAGGGCTGCCAGAGGTGGGCTGAGCCCGGGGGGCTCCCCGGGAGCCGGGGGCAGGGCTGTGCCTGCACCCGGGGGTTGGAGCCCTTGCAGCATAGGGAGCCATGAGGATGGGTTTTGGGGTGGCAGCCTCCCCATCCTGTGGAGCTCTCCCCATCAGTATCCAAACCCCTCATTTCCCCCCATTTGACTGTCATTAAATGAGAAACAGGCTCTTGCACAGCCCAAGCTGCTCGACACAGGTGGTTCCGAACCACTCACACAACAGCGCACGGATGTTTTTAATGCTGGTGCGACTTGTGCTTTTAACCTTCACCCCGCCGTGAGCTTTATGTGTTTTTAGCGTGGGTTAGAGGATGCAAAGAGGGAAACTTGGGAGGCCTTTGACCCAAGGATGCGGCAAATGCAGCGGGTACCAGAGCTAAAAGGAAATGTCGGCTCCTCCCCGCACTCGGCCCCACCAAAGGGTTTGCTGTGGGCGCTGGAGCGGGGCCGGGGGCACTCGGCGGGCAGGCCGGGCGCTGCCGAAAGGCTGGTGTCCTTCTGTCCCCTCCTGCAAAGAGCCATTTGGGCCACAATGCATGCGCGGGGAGGGTTTGCTCCGAGTGCAGGGGAGGTGTGGGGCAGCAAGTGCTTTCTCGGGTGCTGCTCAGCACGGCCAGCGGTGCCTCCGTGGGACCCCCGGCCCTGCTCCCGGCAGTGCTGCCTGGGTTACGGGGGCAGCAGCAGCTCTCCTGTAAAGCTGACATTGTGGTGTGGGCAGGTTCCCCCTTCCCGCAGGATCCTGTGCATCTCTTGGAAGAGATATGGAGACTGTGTTGGGGAGAAGATGCTCCAAGCAGGACCAGACCCTCTCAATGACACCCCACGGTGCCTTTGGGGCAATGGAGGGGCTCAAAGCCACCTCAGCACAGCCCGGCCTGGCAGATCCGCGCTGGGGTGCGGGTGGCAGGGTGCAGTCCGGGGCACGTTCCCGAAGGGTGCGTCTGGCCCGCAGTCCATTAGCTGGTCATTAGGGCTATTAGCTTAATCACTGGGGTGTTTTCCTGTCACCCTGTGTGATTGGGGTGTGATCAGCAGCCGGGGTCACGCAGGTCGGCTGAGTGGGGAGCAGATGCTGCGTTCCACCCGTGGCAGCGTGTGCAGGGATCCGCCGCCATCCATCCTCTCCAGTTTCCATGGCTACGACAGAGTTTACTCTTCCCCGCCTTCGGCCGCCTGCACAGGCGTGATGCAAAAAAAGGTCCCTGCGTGATGCAAACAGCCCGGGGATGTGGGGCCTCCTGGTTTTCGGTAGCAACAACCGCATCCCAGGGTGCGCAAACCACAGAGCAACGGGCACTGACTGTCCTGGCAGCACTTGTGTCCCAGCCAAGCGGCACCTTCGAGGCGCTCGGGAGGGCTGTTTCGGGTTCGGGGTGCTGCCGCCCCCCTGACGGCAGCGGGGACCCGGGGAGGCAGCGAGTGATCTCCTGGGGATAAATGGAGCCGCGGAGCCATCGGCCGCCTCTCGGTCAACGCGAGGTGACAGCGCGGAGCAGAGATCCCCGAGCAGGCGCTCGGGCTATGGCTTGTTAATGAGGGAAAACAAAACCTGAGCTTGAGGTCACCGCGTGCAATTTAAGTGGCCAAATGTGGGTCACTGGAGGCCTCTCTGGGGACACAGGGGGATGTCACAACACTGCAGGCTGCTCGTTTGCTTTCTGGCGACACAAGGAGCGGAGGGGGTGGCATATCCCAACCGCGCAGGGGGAGGTTTTGGCTTTGGGGCTCCCAGGACATGGCTGGGGTGCGAGGGTGCGTGACCATTTCCAAATCCACGGGGTGTTCTGATTCACGGGGCCGGCGGGCGTTTTCCCTCTGCTTTCCCACCTGATGGGCTGTAGGTGACTGCGGGCTCTATAGGGTCTAACAGCCCCCGCGCCATGGACACCCAAAACGCTGGGCACCCCGTGTGCTCCCAGCTTGTGCTTGACCCCATGTCTGGGTTTTCCATGCTCTTCCTCGCGTTCCCACGTGTCCTGACCCCGTGCTGCGTGGTTGGGGTGTGTGCTCGGGCCCCTGGTTCCCCTGCGGAAGCACGTTCGGCTCTGTGGGAGCAGCCGGGCGGGACGGGGCTGCGGGGGCTCGTGTGTCGCTCCCTGGCACCCTCCATGGGCCCCAGTCGAAGGGAGCGGGATGGAAACACGGGTGCTTTCCGCACTGGTTCCTCCCAGAAGGTCACTGAACCAGTTTGTTGGAGGAGCAGAAGCGATCGCTATGGGGCATCGCTGCGTGGTTTGGATTTTTCCCTTCTCCGTGTCCCCGCAGCCAGGAGGGCAGCCCTGGTGTGGCTTTAACCACAGCTCAAAAGCTGCCGTTCCGGCACCGTGTTCTCTCCCAAAGGAGGTGGTTTAGGTTTCACCGGCCCCACCTGATGGGAATTTGAGTAGGAGCTAAAACTAGGGCTTCTGGTGCCTTGTTATCGGCGTGATCCGCCCCGCGCGGGAGCGGGGAGGCCGCTGCGGTGCCGGGGGCGGCGCGAGCCCCCGGGAGCCGCTCCAGCAGCCCCCACCTCCCGGGTGAGTCACCACCAGCGTTTGCTGCTGGTGTGACGGCAGCTGTAAGACCCAAAAAAAGCCCCGGCACTGATGCTTTTAATGACAGGCGAATAACACAGCCCCGAAGCGGATTCATAGCGTGCATGCCTCATGCGGCTCTTAGCGGTGACTAAGGCTGTGCTGGGATGGAGCAGCTACAGCCTCCCCGCATCGCCCCAGTCCCTGCGTAATTAATTCTGCAGATAGCCGTATCGGCACATGAACCCAAACTGGCCGTCTTCCCACCCGTCCCCAGCCTTGTTCCATATTTAATCTTTCATGTTCACCTGAGTCTCTAATTAAGCCAACTGCAACCCTTAGCTGGGAGCCCACGGTGCACTAACGAGGGCTGGCGCTCTGGAGCGCTGTGCACGCCAGACCCACACAAGCTTTTCTTACAGCAGGGTCACAAGTGGTTAGTTTGAGGTATCTGAAAAGCAATTTGATGGGGTTTCTTTTCCGCTGGCAGCAGCTGCCCGGAGAGCTCGCGTCTGGGTGAGGCACCAACAGAACCCAGCGCGCTGCTGCGCCGGCATCGGCCCCAGCACCCAGCAGATGAGGATTCAACCCGTGGTGGAGCAGCCGCTGTCCTGCCCCCACCGTCCCCCCGGCTCTCACAGCATTAAAAATAACCCCCCGCGCCAAGGCACTGAATGGGGTTCTGATTTCCCTTGGTTGCTGCGCGGGTCTGGGTGATGGGGAGAGATGCACATTGTAAATAGAACAGCATATCCATGGCAACCCCAACTTTTCATTATTGTTAATTACTCGCACGGTGCCGGAGCCGCGCATGGCGCTTCCCAGCGTGGATAAAGATAGATTCCCCCCCTTCAATGCCTCTCCAAATGGCATGGAGGCGACAGCTCGCTCCTGGGAGGCTGGAGCGGGTCTGGCAGGCAGCACGGAGACATTTTGTGAGAGTCGGAGAAGAGCCGGGATTTAAAGGAGGAGGGACCGGCAAGGCAGAGGCAGCCGGGAGCTCAGGGTGGCTTTTCTCTGCAAAAACACCTTCTCAGAGTGTTGGGAAAAGGTTGAGAGGGGCTGTGCAGTGTTGAGAGGGGACAGAAGCGATGGGGAGAGGGAGCGCTGGCTTCTCTTTGCTTTAATGGTGCTCGAGAGAGCGCGGAGGGGAGGAAGAGCCCTTGGCGATGGTCACTGAAGGGACAGGGCTCTGGTGGTGTTGGCTGGAGCCCTTGTGCCGCGGAGGAACCTCCTGCAATCCGGCCATTGAAACAGCCGAGCTCGGGCTGCGCCGGCACCGCTCGCTGGGCTTTGCTTGTCTGCTCCTGGGGGCTTGTTTTATTGGAAGTGGTTTGAAAGCTCTCGGGTGAAGAGCCCCCACGTGCCACCCCGCTGCCCCTCAGCCCAAACCCGGCACTGGCGCAGGTGGAGCTGTTGAACCCAACAGCCCGTTTCTGATGCGGCTTTTCTTGGTGCTTTGCGCAGCACAACAGCCCGTTGTGTTGTAGCCGGCAGCTGCAGGCGACCAGGCTGGCAGAGGCGCTGGAGGCTGTTACCTGCCCGGCTTGGGAGATGCCCCGTGAAAGGGGAAAACCTGTGTGTTTTGTACAATGATGCTATTAGAGTGAAATAACCCAGCCCCACTTACTTACCTTGGAAAAGTCTCTTTTCTGATTCCTCTCCTGGATCGTGTTCTCGCCTTTCCAGAGACCATTTCTCCCTGATGTTTTCCGGATGGCTGCGTTCTTTGGTTCTGCCCGAGCGCAGGGCTCGGGTTTGGGTAGTTCTGTGCGTGGTTAAAAAAGGTCACACTCAGTGCTGTCTGGGTCCCTCTGGAGCGAAGGAACCTCACCAGGGTTTGCTGGGGATGTCGCTGCTCCCGGGACGGTCCCAGCGGGTACCGGTGTATCTGGCTTTTCTGCTGCTTTTTTGTACAGGTCACAGCAGAGGAGATCGAGCAAAAGGTAGTTTGGCTGTTTGTTTAATGTTAAAAGACATTCCCAAGGATTTACAGCTTCCTCTGTCTCTTCCCTTGGCATTCCTCTTCTATACAGTCTCAATTTCTACAGACTTTAATCTTCAATGTGTAGCTTATTACTGCTGCTTTTCTTTAAATAATAACATTTTCTAGGTAATTTAGTGGTCACATCCATATAGCTGTTGTCGTGCATTTATCTCAGGGTGAGAAACTGATGGGTACAGATACAGGCAGGTCTGTGACCTTTACAGTCTCACTCAGAGTCCAGGAATGTGAATAGAAGGTTGTTTCAAGTAATTCTGACTTTATTACAAACCAAAACACTTCACATTCAATGGCACCTCAGGTACACACAATATTTACACTTCGGGGGAAGAAAAGGGGCTTAGGTTTGGGCTTTTTTTAAACTGGGTATCAGTACAGTTGTAGCTCAGGCTTTTCCATGAGATCCCGAACGTGAAAGCAGCCAGCATCCCACCGGCTTTGGCTGTTGGGTTACCCATAGGATGTTATTTCAGTATCGTACCTTAGCAATGGAAACTGTTTGACTTTACTGTCTAGTGAACCACGTCAAGCTGCATCTGAAAAGAACCGTCTTCTTCCTCCAGTTGTATTTTCAAATACAAATGTTTTGTACTGAAATCATATGATGGATCACTCAATGTGGGGGGGGGGGGTGTAGTAACTTGTCACATTCATCGTTGCTGTGTTGGTCAGCTGGGTATGTTGGTGCTGATGTGAAACTGAGGGAACAAGGCCCGAGGTGCTCGGCGCTGCTGGGAGAACGTTGGGGTACCGAGCATCTTATTCATGTTCCAAAAGGCTGCTCTGGGTGGAACATCCACCCTTTCCAATGAGCCACAGCAACGCAGCCTTACACTGAGGGATTATATGGAATTTGACAATCCCAAATCAAGTAGGAGCAGATGAAGCTTGTTGGTCTGCACAGCGCTCTCCTGCTGGGATATGTGCTAATATCACAGAAAAGTAACAACTGTTGAGCGGCTTCCCTGCGATTTCCTTTCCCATCCTTCATCACAATTAAGTTAAAAAGACTGGACCACTGCAAGCTCTATTTTTATGCCCTCGGGCATGTGCGTTCCTCTGAAAGCTGACGCTGTTTGAGGATGGAGTACGAACAGGGAGGGGACGGCATTTCTGTACCCCTGTACTCACACAAAGTGTGACTCTCATTATGTGCGGCTCTTCTGTCCTTATTCTGTGTCACTGGCAGAATGAAAGTACCATGATTCTCTTTTTAGCTACCAGAGGTGTTAGAAATGAATGCCGGTTAACATTTAAGATTAGCTTATGTGGCACCTGATTCTCTCCAGCACTACACGGCAGTGCAGTTCTGACCACAGCGCTGTTAAACAGCAGAGTCAAAAGGACACCAGACAAAGAAACGTCAGTATTCATACCATTTAACAAAGCTCCCTACTTGTTTTTACAGAAAAAAGAGCCCCAAAAGATTTTAAACAAAAGGAAGCGTCCTTCATTCAACGCTGCTAAAATCTTTCAGCGCTATCAAAGTGACTTCAAAGCTTCTCCAGGTCTGCCGGCTGCGGCCCCAGCGCTGGGTGTCCTCAGGCTTTCGTGATGTACCCCTCTCTGATAAGGAAGTCGTAGATTTTCCTGGTTTTGTTCACGTCGATCTTGATGAGCGCTCTCGCCTGCGCCAGTCTCAGGCCTCCTTGTTTGTTACACTCGTTCACCAAAGCAGCTTTGTATTCTAAATAGGCTCCAGGGACCAGCCTCACCATCTGACAGAGCTGGAAGACAAAAGGTGAAGTTAATAAACACCAACACTCGCCGTGCTCTTACATTGCGTGAGCTCTGCTGGGGGAGTAACATCGCGAATATTTTTCTGCAAACATTTAAAATGTATTATTTTTGTATGGAGGAGGCCTACAGTAATTGCACTGTGAGCTGTTTGGATCCACAGGTAGGGAGGGGAGGAGTTTGCTGGCTGCTGCATTCAAAAACATTCCTGAGTAAAAAATAACCTAGGAGGATGAAAGCGAGCTCTGGGCTCACCGGAGCGCAGCTATGAGTGTGTCCTGCGTGGGCGTTGTTCTTTACAAACCGAGGGAAGTACACATGCCAAAGGGACTTGCAACCAGCAATTCAGCGTGCTGGACGAGAGCCAGGGAGGGCATCTGTCTATTAATCCCCTGCAGACTAAGTCTTTAATACCTTTCTCCAAAAGCCGCCGTGCACACCCGGCCGGCCGCTCCGGAAGGCTCGGGGGGCGGCGCGGGGAGGGTGACGTGTTTGGGGGTGGGTACGAGGAGCGGGTTCCAGAGCCCCGTGCTGTGCTGGCCCAGCGCCCCCTCGGCCCCAGGCCCAGCTGCCCGCACGGTGCCGGAGTCGCTCCCCGCGAGATCCTGCCTGTCTCCTTGGTAATGAGGAAACGCTTAATGATTGTTCCTCGTTGATAGGGTATTGCAGAATTCACAGGGACCCAGACTTTACGTCTCAGCTGATGAGGAAATCAGATTCCCCATATAGTCTAATGTTCTAGTCCCAATTATTGATATGCTGCGTGGAGCCAGAAATGCCGTGTCCTGCGGTGGATCTGGGATCTGATTCTCAGTGCTGCCGTCTCCAGTGAAGGGGAAGGAGCTTCCTCACAGAGGGAAGTGTGTGAAGTACATCCGTGTTTCGCATGCACTGAAATCTGCCTTGTGGACGATCTAAGGACAGATTATGTCTTCTATTTTAAAAAGCCCTTTTGTTTCAATAGTTTTCCAGTGTTGCCTCTCACTGAATTAGGAGACTGGGCTGCCAAAGCAACTGAGCCATAAATACAGGGCAGGTGTATGCACTGCAAAGCACAAGTGTGGAAAAACATGAGCAATGCGCCGCTCTCCCCTCCATGGTTCACATCAGTGCCGGAGTGAAAACAACCACGACTGGTGGTTGAGGTTTGGCTGTGAGACGTCTATAATAAAGAAAGAGCTCTGGTATCCAGGTTCAGTGACCTGTCCAGTGAAGCCCTTGATGAAATCCTCTGCTGGTTTTAAAATCAATGTTCGTTAAGAAAATATAACCCTCCTGCTCACCCCGGTCTCACAGAGGAGGAAGAGCGGGTGTCATAGTCTGGATGTTGTAACAGCACCTTGGCGCGCTTCACCTTTCTTCACTAAATAAGCTAATTTGCTGCAGCTACGTTGTATGTAACTGGAATTAAGAAGCCAATGAGAAAACCTGAATGATTTTTGTGAGCAGGAAAGAGTGGTTGGGGCATAGAGCTGAGGTGATATTCATGGCACCTGAGACGCTGTGCAGAGAACGTTTTACAGAGCTGAGCTCTTCTTTTCCTCACCTCCTTCTCCTTCTCGTTGAGCTTCTCCGTCCCCGGCAGGCCGGTGAGGTTGAGCGGGGGGGCGCTCCGTCGGCCTGCGGGCGAGAGAGGAGAACAGTGCAGAACCCTGAGCAGTCTGGTGACTGTTCCTTAGGTGTGTTAGCGAAGAGGCAATTAAATCCCCGTGATATTAACCCAGTATGATCCAAGTGTTTATAGACAGGGCAATTTAGGACTTAACACAAAACCCGCACTGGTTTGATAAAAGGTCTGATTTTGCAACCGGCATAGTTAAGCGCTGTGAGTACTCGTGTGAGGGCTCTGCTGTTAACGCCAGCTCACGGGCTTTTAGGAGGAACCGAAAGACAGGAGCTTTCTGTCAACGGGGGTGGTTAAGCTGGGCTCTACGTCCTGACTAAGCCAAGTCTCGCAGGGGCCGGAGGGAGTGCCCGGGTGTGCGCAGTGTGCGGGACACGCCGGACGCGAGATGACTTGTTGGTGTGATTAGCAGGGAATTCTCTGGCATTACTGACAACTCCATGAAGCAGCGTTTGCTTTAAATGCCTTTAAATATGATGCAGATATGGTAAAGCAAATGTAGTTTGTGGATTTACTGTTGTCTGCTGTGATAAACAGTATGGAAAGAAATATCTATTGCAAGGTAGTCTGATAGTTCTCTCACTGTTGTTTATAACTTTGCTGAACTTCAGCTGGTGCAGCTTAAACTTGCACAAGAGCTGTCCAGTTGTTGGTTTGCTTTGTCTTTTCCTCCTTATAGTATTAAGATCTTCAAGAGGTCAGAACAAAGCTAAGCTTATTTATTCACATTTCAATAGTCTATCCCCCCTGCGCTGTGGGCTGCACCTTTAGCACAGTTAGAGATGGGTCTGTGTCCCAGGACTGACTGCCCAAATTTGGCAAAGTGGTGAAATCTTGGGAAATCTGCAGCTCCACTTTCCCAAGTTCTGTGCTGGCTGCTGCTCCAGCCCCTGCCCTGTCCTGCTCCTGCCTCAAAATCGAGAACTAAAGTTAAGCAACGTTAATTTACCCTCCTGTATATTCAGTATGATGCAGCCTTTAATTATAGAGACACGTGGCGGTTTTTCCGCAGTATCCTTGCCTTATTCAGTATGCAGGATGTTTGCTTAATTAGCAACTACATGGTATTTTGTTTGGGTTTTGTTCAACACGGGATGCTGGTTGTAAACACCGCATGCTGTCTGGGCTCCACAGGCAAAGCAGTTCCTGCTCTCCTGGGCTCTTCTCCACTGGCCACAGACCATCAGCTGATAGTTACCTGAATTTGACGGAACCGGTACCGTGGGGCTCAGGCCGGAGTCACTGAAAAGAAAGGAAATTTTCAAATTGCCTTTTTTTCAAGAATAACAGCATAAATTTGTCATTAAACCGCTTCTTCCCCAACTTCCAATAATTATACAATTCAACTTGCAACAGCCAGGCCCTGGTCCGAAGTCAACAGGATTTCTAGATATTTAGCATTCCCAGACTGAAGACCATGTCTGAAATATTCTATTTTTAAGGTGGGGGGCGTGCAACATAATAAAAGTTCAATGCAGCCTACGCTGCGCGCCCCCAGGACACCCCTCCTCCGCACCGCAGCAAAGCGCTTGTGCAGGGTGACTACACGTCAATAATGCTGCTACATCTAAAATCATCTGAAACGTTTCGAGTGTCATCTGCGCCCTCATTCATATCCATGAAGATCTCACTTCCCTCCATGACTTTATTTACAGAAGTTCCTAAAATATAGAGAGAACTGAGGTTTGGAGCCCTTACTAGTCACCTGTCTGCACTTCAACAAGCACAGTGAATTTTGCAGCCTGTTCCTACTGTACTAGATTGGGAACGCGTTTGTTGTTACCGCACGGTAAAGGGCGGCTGACTACAGCGGGGTGTGTAGAACACCGTCTCGCCGTCACCGTACATGTCGGCCTGTCGGCTGAGCCACTGCTGGCAGGCGCTGCTGTCCTGGATGTACTGCAGCACTTCGGAGAGCATGGTGCGCTTGAGCCGCTCCTCCGCCCGCGTCTTCTTCAGGTGGTCGTACGTCCTGGCACCTGCGGCACACAGAGAGCACGTTCTCAGCACCTCGGGATGCTCAGACCGGCGCTTTGCTGCATTAGGAAGCGAGAAACTGGCCTCGAGCTTTGGACCAGACTCTGCTATTCTCCTTCTTGACAACTACTTGGCATGGGAAGGTGTTAGATCCCACCCCATTCCACCCCGCACTCCTCCCCCTATTAATTTCAGGCCAAAACCAAACAAAAAAGGCTCCCATGATCCAGCTCCCATGATCCAGCTCCAGGATGAAACAGGCTATTTCATTTATGTAGAGCTCTTCGGCCTCTCTCCAGATACCACACTTGTTGGTAGCAAGTGAAAGTGGCCAGAGATAAAGCACTGGAGAATACTGTGCCATGACATATATATATATATATATATATATATATATATATGTATATTTTAATCTTTTCCAAAGCGGTGACTAAAGCAGAGCTCAGTTAGACAGCGTGTTCTCCAAGCCGATGGCTCAAACTAGCTGTAAAAAAGCACAGCTGGACTGAAGCGTTGCTGCCAAAGCCTTGTTCAGTTAAAGAGCTTGGCAAATGCTTTTCAAAAATAAGTGTCTTCTTATTCGACATATCCTGAATGTTGTAAAATCCTCCTTCCACACCTTGATGAATGGGAATGGGTTGAATAATGCATCAGGTACTTACTACAGAAGTTGGTGATTCCCGCTGCTCTGTATTCCTGCAGGCGCTTTATTTCCCTTCGCAGCTCGAATTCCACTGTTTGCCCCCAACAGTCAGCAGAAGGGAAATCCAAGAGAGAATGGTGGGTCAGTGGGTGGCAGGGAACGGCTGTACTAGGAACGCTGCTGTTTCCTATGTGTCTATGCAGTTCTACGAAGAACCACAGGCAGGGTTCACCTTTGCACGAGTCTGCATCAAATCTCAGACTCACTGTGTCATAATGCTCCTTGATCACAGATTTAAGCTATTTTATAGCATTTATGTACTGAGAAAAGTTATTTTGTCTTCATGCTTTGACAGTTCCTTTGCCATACCCCGGACAAGGCAAATAACAACAATGTAGGATTTCTGGAAGGCATTTCAACAGGTTTGAAAAACTACTCCAGCCAGGCTCCTTCTAGCATCTAATATTGTCTTTGAACTATGATTTTCATAGCTGGACCCTCCCAAATTTTTGCTTGCAGACAACTCTTTTTGTGCAGTCAGTAAGATGAACTGCCCGTGTCTCCGTTGCTCAGCTATATTTACTGCCTGTAGGTTTATCAGCTGGCTTCCAGCCAGCGCTGAGTTTTGCATCGAGCGAGTTTGCTCGTCTCGAGTTCGGCTGCTCATTCTGCTCAGGAAATGTGTGTAATGCGGGGACTCGGCTGGCAGGTTAACCTGAGGACAACTAAACCAGGTTCCAGGACTAGCGCTCGCATGTGGGACTCGTGATTCTGCAGGGTCATATGTTTGGTATTTCACACAGGGTGTCCTGAAAATACAGTTGCAACTGTTTAAATGCTTTGTTCCTTCTAATGAGCAACAATTTTCCCAGTTTAAGTCACAGAATTAGGCAGGATGTAATGACTCGGACTGGAATTTGACTAAATGCATGCTATGATTATGCACAAAGACTCGAGGTGAGTTGGTGATGGAACAGTGCCTCTCCCTTTAAGGTAAGGGACATAATGACAGCTGTACTCTATAATTATGTACACGCAGAATAGTTTAACATGCGTCTTTTAAAGAATTCACAATTTGCTGCCAGCTCCTG